>NC_058095.1:22530000-23780000 GCF_020171115.1 Neogale vison | reverse complement strand
GTCGTCCTGGGCCTGGACGCATCGAGGGGACGCAGGTCCTGGGACCCTGCACTCAGGGAAGGGACGTGTTGGGAGCTGATGGGCTCTGATGTGGGCATTTCCCTCAATAATGTGTCTGTTGCTGTACCTGCCAGGCCATCCCCCGCCAGGCAATGACCTGGATGCATCTGCACACACCTGTGAGCGCACAGTGATCCAGAGGAGGGTGTGTGGGAACCTGAGCACATTGTCCTCGGCCAATGGCTGGCGCCTTCCACAATGGCAGAGGTGGCAAAGTTGGGCCACTCCCTCGGCCTTCCCCAAACCCGCCATCGGGCAGCCCCCTTTCCCGCCGGGCCTGGGGCACCAAAGTCTTGTGGTCCCCATGCCCTCCGTGGGGCCCCCCAGCACCCCTCCATCAGTGCAGCAGACTTGGCCCCTCTTCAGAGCTGCCGTAATCCCTTATGTTCCCCAATATGCCTGAACCTTTCTGCAGTTCTTCCATCTGTTTCTGGGAAATGTGAAGGAATTTAATGATCTTTTCGGGGTTATTAAACCAACAGCTGTTGTCATTAATAGAGGACATTCTTTACAGCCACGCTCAAACACTGTTTGTAACTCCAGCCTGTCACATAGCTCATGCTAATGAGTCGCGTGCCTGTCTGCAGATCAGGGAGGTGGGCGGGGCCTGCTTTGAAGAAGGACCGTCTCCATTCTCACTTCTGTTCTGTTCTCCGGGCAATTTTTGAAGCAAAATGTATAATTGGAAAAAACAAAAAAAAAAAAAAAGAACACATAAAACAAAAACAAATCCAATACACCTGCCACTGGCTCCCTTTGAAAACGAAGGTGCTTGAGTCCTAAAAAGGAAAGATTACATTTTCCTGTGTGTTTCAAATTGCAGCTCATTTTCTGGTTGGATGTACAAGGCAGAGAGGAACCAGCTTTTATCATTTGAACTTGGGTTTTCTACATGGCCACACACTGGGTTGCTGGAGGCTGGGCTGGGCACACACCAGGAGCAGCAGGGAGGGGACACCTGCCCTGGCCTCCACCTGCCCCTTGGGTGAGCCGGTTTCTTGACCAACAGCCTTGGGGATTGATCTCCGGGGTTCGGCAGGCCTGGGCCGGGAGTGGAAGGGTGGAGGGGATTTCTTCTCAGCAGAGAGGACTCTGAGCTGCAGTGGTCAGGGGCATGGGCAGGGGGTGAGAAATATGGGGACCAGCAGGTCAGAGGATAGCTGGCAACCCCCTGCATGAAGTCTCCAGCTGGGGTTCTGGCAGAGCTGGGCAGACAGGAGTACATTTGGGTCTCATTGCTGAGAAGTTGGGGGCCAAATGTCCAGTGAGTACACAGGAACCAAGAAAGACACCTTTCCAGACATAGTGGCACTCAGCAGAGGGTCTGAGCCAAGGGACCGCCGCACCTGCTATCCACACCCAGCAAGAACCCTTGTTGGGTGAGGAGGGTGCCTGGTGGTTTGCTTGGGTCCTGGGTCAGGCCAATGGGAACCTGGGTTTTGGGAGGAAGCACCTGCTAGGTTGGGAGAGTGAGGCTGCTTCAGGGCCCCATGGGCGTGGGGAGTGGGTAGCCAAAAGGCACCACACAAATTGAGCGTGCCCAGTGGCCAGGGACCAGGGAGCAGAGAGGCGGGGATGGGGGTAGGACAGCAGCCACCCAGGGTCCCTTTTTCTTCTCCAGTGACAGTATTCAGAAAGAGGAACTGAGTATGTACCCCACATTTTGCTAGGCCTGTGGAATATCAAGAGTCTGAAACTCTGCCCTCAAGGCGCTTATGGTCTGGTGGGCAGGACAGGAACTCAAGCCACACGGGTGTGAAGGAGGGGCACAAGGGCCTATGTTTGCCTATGTTGGTGCGGATCAGGGACGGCTTCCTGGAGGAGGCAGCATCTCAGCCGGTGCAAGAGGACAAGGAGGGCTCAGCTTGCCTGCAGCGGATGGGGGTTCCCAGCACGAGGGCCCACAGTGAGCCAGAGGTGGGCTGGGTGCTGAGTGTGGGTGGGAGAAGCCCGATGGGAGGCTGAAAGGGGAGGTGTGTGTGAGGTGTTCAGTCCCCACTATGCTTTATAACGCAAGCTGTCCCTGATGTTGTGGGCTGCAGGTTATAGCCGTGTTGCTAACTGTGCTTTCCCTATTGGCCTTCATGAGTCTGCCCTTCCCACCAGTTAGAATATGAAATTTGGCAACACGTAGGATGTGGGGTGTTTGCTTATGAACTGGCCACTCTGCTGAGGGCTTCGATCCCTCGCACAGTGCTGTGGTGTCCTCTTGTGGGAGAGGAAGAAGGAAAAGCAAGCTTGTGCTGGTGGCTGTCACATGCTCTCAGGGACCAGTCATTTGGGGGTCTGTGCATGTCCACTTTTCTGCATGAGGGTCTGTCCTGCACTATCACACAGCTTGCAATCTCCCACAACAGGGGACCCACTGTGATGGACATGTCTCCCCCTCGAGCTCCTGGATCCCAAGGCCTGGTCTGTTCATTTGTACTGGCTGGAAGCTGGGCATGTTTTGGGTGCATGCGGGGAGCTCACCACATGTCCCTTTGTAGGCTCTGAGCTGCCCATGGGGGGATGGTGCCTCCAAAAAACATCACAGAGATTTCACGTGATGAAGTCTCCTGCGGTTGGAAGGCTTGGGGACCCTGATCTTGGCAGAAAAAGCTAATGCCAAGTAAATTTTATCTCAAACCCAAGCAATGCTGGGATCTCTTTCTAAAATGAACATATTTCCGAAGAACTCTGCCCCACTTCTGTTGACTCAAGTATTCCCCATTATAATGTCACTTGAACATGCACCAACACGTGAGCATGGGCTCCGCCTTCCTGTCATCACTCCTGGGAAGCTGGCTGTGGCTCCCCATGCCCCAGCGCCTTCCTGCAGAGCATGCCTCCTTGTCCTGGTCTTCTTAGACCACCACAGTTATTGAAAATAAAATCCAGTGCGATCCCTGAAAGCTGGAGATATGTGGGGGTTTTTTAATTTATTTTTTGAAGATTTTATTTATCTATTTGGCAGAGGGAGAGAGACAGCATGAGCAGGGGGAGGGGTAGAGGGAGAGGAAGAGGGAGAAGCTGACTTCTTGCTGAGCAGGGAGCCCGATGCGGGGCTCGATCCCAGGACCCTGAGACCATGACCTGAGCTGAAGGCAGACACTTAACTGAGTACCCCAGGTTCTCCAAACTGCCTTTTTTTTTTTTAATATTTTATTTCTTTAAGCAATCTCTATGCCCAACACAGTGCTCAAACTCACAGCCCTGAGATCAAGGGTCACATGCTATCCCGAGTGAGCTGGCCAGCCAGCTCTGGAAATCCGCACCCCCAACACACACACATACACACACACACATGCACATACATACACACACACACATACATGTGCACACCCATGCACGTGTGAGCCCTCCTTGTGCAACACTTTCAACTTTCCTCATGTTTGAAATTTCATAATAAAGTGTCAGAACACATGAAAATAGAAAGGAGATGACCCTGAACATAGAATGTTTGAGTCTGTGTTCCAGCAGGAGGAGAAGGTAGGGTCCTGGTTTTAACAAGGAGACCCCCACACCTTGGGAAAATCCCCAGGCCCAGGTTTCTGGGGAGCGTTGTTCACCCGACCCTCCGCCCACCTACTGGGCCTCGCTCTTGGTCTTATTGACACACTGCTTCCCCAAAGTCCTTCCAGCACTCTGAACAGCTACCACATGGAAGGATTTGTGAGCGCCAAAAGGCGGGTTCAGAATGAGTGACCGGTCCCCATCCGAAACATCTCCTTGCTCTCAGGGGAGGGGGAGGAATGAGAAGAGGGGCATGCTCTGCCGTGTGCCCCCCAAATGTGAGCCCCAGCGTGCGGGCCAGTCTGCAGCTGGGAAGTTGCATGGGTCTGGCTGCTGAGGGCTCTGACCACCCTCATGGCCACAGGGTTCTGGTGCCATTGAACCTGGAAGCAGACAGCACATGTCTGGTTGCAGAGAAGGACCACAGAGACCTAAGAGCCCCGATAAGGCCCACCGAATTTATGATGCTCCTCTCCCTGATGGGCCCAGACTTCTCATCTGCAACTTATCTGTGGTTGAAAAGACTTGAGTCGAAGGCGTCCAGTGCTCTCCCCCTTTCAAGGTGACAGTAATTGAAGGATGGAGCCACACAATTCTGACATAATTTGGCTGTGGAAAAGGTCAGCCTACTCGTGGATGTGCCACGGAGCCAGCAGGAGAGGAGTCAGAATGTCACGTGACATGTTTGATATTTTCAGGGATGCTTTGATTAATAATGGCTTCAATTTGCAATATGTGATCATAACCCCCTACCCTCTGCCATACGGAGTGACAGGATCTGCAGAAATAAAGCTGTCATTCCCCCTGAAGAGGGGCCTGAATAAGGCCTACAAGGACCCTGTGGGGAGCCATCTGTGGGAGGAAGAGGCCGACTTCCCTGCTGGGTGTGGCCTTGTGCTGGGAGGGGGGTCCTGGAGGTGGATGGTGGAGGGCTGGAGAGCCACACCCAGGAGGGGCCCTTTATCAGGGGGCTTGGAAGAGTTGTGAGCAGAGGGTTGTGTACTCAGTCCTCTAAGGGCTCCCACCCACTGCCAGTGCTGCCTGGGGCAGGGTGGGAATTGTGAGGGTGCAGATGGGGACCCTGCCTGGGAAGGGCCATGGCCGCAGGCTGGCATGAAGCCAGGGGACAGGGTGCAGAGGGAGTTCCCAGGGGGCACACTGGAGGACAACACCCTAGAGAGGGAGCTCTGAGGATGGCCCAGTTTCCAGCTGCCCCAGTGATGCTCAGGGGTTCTGGCTGGGGGCATCTGCTTTGATGTTCTTGCAGAGAGGGAATTGGAGCTGTGTCTGCCCCCTCCATATCCCTTCAGCTTGTGCATGGGCCCGACCCTCCTTCTGGGCACTGGGTCCCAAGTGAGAGAGCAGCCCCGGGAAGCAATAGGTTTAGGAATTGGCTGCCCTCCATGCAGGGGAGGAAAGGAGATGTGAGCCCAGCGGTGGGGAGGGAAGCCACCTGCTCTCACAGTAGGGCCGCCTGTGACACTGACCCCCCAGGTCACCAGTCGGGGGGGGTCAGGGTCAGAGGTCAACATCTGGCCAGGATGAGGCTTGGTCTGGGGTCAGGACCATGCCAAGAGGGCGACTGTGAGAACCACTAAAACGGGGATACTTCCTCCCAAACAGAGGCTGAGCCCCAATGTTCCTGATTTGGACTGCAGCTTGGTGTCAAAGTCCAGGAGGGGGAGGGGATCTGGTCGGCCCAACCTGGGTTCCTGTGGGAGGTGTCACCCTCTGTTAGTCAATCACCAGTGCCAATGGGAGAGTGGGTGTCTCTCCAGGCCAAAGGGACTGTGACACCATTGCGGGGTAACTGCCAGGGGAAGGGGCACTGCCATGAGCCAGGTTTTCAGAAGCACAAGGACACCCTCCTGGGGGTGCTCCCTTGGTGTTTCTGAGCCTAAATCAGTCTTTCTGTCCTCAGAGTCCTTGCCCTGGAGCCAACAGCCTGGGTCTGTAGAGGCACTGGTTTCTTGGGGGATGTTTCTTCTTTGCCGATTGGTGGTCTGTGGAGAGGCCAGAGCTGAGCATGCAGACACGCCCACGGGCCCCAGATGTTCAGACCTGGGGTGTATGTGTGAGTGTGTGTGTGTGTGTGTGTGTGTGTGTGTGTTAGAGCGCCCACCCCAACCACCGTGCGGGTCAAAAGACAGCGTGGCGGGTCACCTGACCCCAACCATGGAGGCCCCAGCTGGGGACCCTGCTGAGCTGTGACCTTGCGGGGTGGGGAGTGGGTCTGTGGCTGGCAGTGGTGGCTGAGCTGCTGGAGCATCAGAATACTGACAAACCGGGTCAGTCCCTGTCTGGCGAGCTTCTCAGGCCCTTTGGGCTGCTGCCTGGGGTGTGGCCTGTTCTTCCTGGGGGCCATACAACTGTGACACTGTCCACCTTGCTGCCATACGGGTCCTTCCGCTCAAGGTGGGAGGAGGAGACTGATCATGTGGTAAAACAAACACCTGCTTATCTTTCTGCTCCAAGTCTCCAGACATGACAGAAAAGGCTTCACTGCGCACCACAGCCATGGAAAGCACAAAGCAGGCACTGGGAGCAGACAGGATTTAAAGAAATCCACAGAAGTTGGAAGGCAAGCAGAGCAGAGTCCAAGCCAGTGGCAGCTGGGAGCACCATGTTTAGGGACGCCAAATGCAGGAAGGGCTGGAGGGGCCCAGAGAAAGCGGGGGCAGGAGGCATCAGGGACGATGGTGTGGAGGAGAGGCGGCCATTGGGCCCTTGCTCACCCATCCCCAGGCTGTCTGAGCTGGAGAGGCCACGTTATGGAGTTTATGTCCCCTTAGTGCCTGTGGCTCTTGCTCATGCTGCTCTGAAGAATGAGGAGGTAGATCAGATGGGAACGGTGGGCGACCTGGAAAGGGTTACTGAGGAAAAGTGTAAAGCTCCTGGAGAGGGTGGGGGGCTTGAGGGCAGTTGGCCTCTGAGCTTCTAGGGTTTCATAAGCTCTCTGAGAAGCTGTCTTAAGCATCCTGAGACTGGGCCCCTGTGGGCTGGCCCTTAGCTGTGTCCATCGGGGCTTTGATTGAACACCCGGCTACCTACCGGTCCATTGTTTGTGTGAGCTGATGTCGGAGTCTGAGTGACAGTGGCCAATGTTTTATGGTGAATCAACTGTTTTGGGATGGCCTGCAAAAGCCTTTTCTGCAGAGGCTGCAAGATGGGAAGCGATTGTGGTCCTAAGGCACAGAACAGGATGCTAGTGCCATCTTGTCTCTGCTGTCCCAGATTTTTTGCCTTCTTGTTGGAGAGCATGACCCCTCAAGACTTAAGGGTCCAATGAACTCCCAATGGCAGGGCCTCCATTCGTGGGTCCAGGGGCAGGAGTGGCATGGCTGAGGTTGGGGTGGGTGAGCCCAGAGACACAGCCAAGGGTTACGGGGAGCTTCACTAGTCAAGAAACATCTTCTTTTCCCTGGAAAATTAAACTGGTGCACCATTATCCCATCATTTCTAGATTAATAAAGGACTGGGTCTTAACATCATGGTTTCATTTTGGCAAGAAAAAGACACACTGACAAGCTGTTTTGCCACATGCTTGTTTGACATTCTGAGAAATGTCTCTGGGTCCATTTGGGAAGAGGAGCTGCTGGGTAGGAAAAATGTCAGGGCTATTTGCCAAGTAATCACCCCACGCCCAAGCCTGGGGAAGAAGCAAATGCACTTCCATTGTCTGCTCTTGGGTCAGAGGGGCCATGCTCCGGGTGGGGAACCAAAGTACATCTGGTGGAAAATCATGACAATTCTGCCCGGCCGTTGACGTGAGTGAGCACAACGATATGAAATCAGCCAATTGTGCCTCATGAAATTGTACTCTTCTGTCACAGGCCCTCTCAGGATGGCCTTCCAGCTCATACACCTTCTGTCACCCCAGGAGCTGCCCCTCTGACTCAGTGGCACCCTGCAGCCTCTGCTGTCACCGGCCAAAGCTGCTTGGGCCACAGAGGCACAGCAGACCTGAGCCAGGCCAGTCACATTTCTCCACCAGAAATGGGGCCGTGGCTCATTTGGTGGACAGAGTGCTAGTGACGGGCCCCTCCTCCCTGGAAAAGAAGGAGGAGAAGCAGGAACTTAGAGCCAGGCTCTGAGGCCAGACATTTCTGGGTTCTAATCCTGGGTCTAAGTCTTGGGTCTGATCCCAATCTCATAACCTTGAGCATGTGGCTTTACCTCTCTGACCTCGGTTTCCACACTTGGAAAATGGATATTTGGTAAAGAGAGAAAAAATTGTCATTTAGAACAACTGTCATAAGCTTTTCTTGCTGGTTGTGAAATTTCTCTCTAGGGTGACTAAACCTTGGCTACCAAACACTGATAGAGACTTAGGTGTTGAAAACAGAGTCTTGAGAATGTGGCTGGACTTTTGCAGACCAAGAGGGAGGGAATCACTGTCTTCTGCATAAGTAGGTAGAGTTGTAGGGTTGCTCCGAGGAGCAGGCTCGGGAGAGGAGGCTTCTTGTGGGTGTGTGAGGAGGAGTTCCAAACAGGGCAATGTGGGCTTCTCCAGTGCTGTTCTTACAGAACCCAGAGGCCAGCAGCCTCTGCACAAGAATGGTATGCAAATTAGGGAAAAATTCCAAATAAAAAAAAACAATAAAAACAAACAACTGTATTTACAAAAACAAATGGGTTGCCAACTTGTGCTTTAGGTCAAAGGGCATCCTTTTTATCCTGGATGTTTTCAGATTTCCCCATGAAATCTTGATAGAGAGTTCTTGTTTTCATCACAATGATCTTGATGGTCTGGTGAGCTTTTCCACACTGATGGTTGTGTCCTCTAGATCTGATGAATTCTCTTAGAAGGTCTTTTCTCCCTCCATCTCCTAGGAGCCGCACGAGTTATCCCGTATCTGGTGGGCCTCCCAGACTTGCTGTCCCCCCCCCCTTTTTTTTCCATCTCATCTATTCTGTCTCTTTTTATTATATTTTCTGGGCTATTGGATTTGATGCTTTTTTTAAAAACAGTCCTACAGGGGCGCCTGGGTGGCTCAGTGGGTTAAGCCGCTGCTTTCGGCTCAGGTCATGATCTCAGGGTCCGGGGATCAAGCCCCACATCGGGCTCTCTGCTCAGCAGGGAGCCTGCTTCCTCCTCTCTCTCTGCCTGCCTCTCTGCCTACTTGTGATCTCTCTCTGTCAAATAAATAAATAAAATCTTTTAAAAAAAAAAAACAGCCCTACATGTTTCAAAAGTACCTGTGGCCATATAATTTTAATCTCTAGGAGTTCCTTTATGTTCTCCGAGTGTTTAAATTTTGTAGAATCATGTTGTTTTATAATAGATGCAATGTCTTGTGGTTTGTCCTTGAAGCTACTAGTTAGGGTTGGTGGTGGTGGTTTTCATCCACTGTTTTCAGAATTATTTCTAACCCCTTAGGGGTCAGCTTTTCTCTTTCATAGTTTGATGCTTTCTCTTTGACGTTACAGGGTTTTGCCCCCTTAAATGTCTGGTATTCTGGTTGACAAGTGCATTTAGATAACTTGTATTTGCATTTAGAATAAGTCACATACAGGTCACAAGTGTTCCGTGAGTATGAGGGGGCTTGCTAAATGGTGTAGTTGGCTCTAAATGGGTCACAGGGAACTGTCTTTAGGGCTAGGGGACCCTTGAACCCTAGATGAGGAAGTCTGTTTTTCTGGGATGGGGTGGCTTTTCAATCAAGCTGTAAATCTTTGGTCATGCCATCTTGGAAGAGGTAAAGCTTAATTCCACTTCCCTTAAGTGACTTTATCGTCATGCATAGAATGTGGCAAACGTGACTGTGTGTGACTTCCACCGTTGGGTCCAAGTGGCACTGCCCGTTCCTCTTGTTCTTGCCATGTGGGATGTCAGCTGCTGGGTCATGGACATAGTCAGGGGGCTGCTGGAGAGTCCGGGTAGTGAGGGAGCCATCCTGGACAGACTGTCCAGCCCCATGCAGGTCTTCAGAAGACACAGCTCTGGGTCCTGTCCTGACCGCACCCTCAGGAGAGAGCCAGGCAGGAAGCACCAGCTAAGCTGCTCTTCAGTTCCTGACCCGCAGAAGCTGCAGGTTAATATGGGGCTCAGTTCTGGGATGACCTGTTGTTTAGCACTGGGTGACTAAAACACGGGCTGCCCGTCTCCCTTGAGACGTACAGGCATGGCTGCTCAGTGTTGGCCCCACAGTGGGGTCAGAACTCCGTGTATAATCAGTTCAAGCACCTGCTCTCAGCTCTGTATCTCAGTTCCATTTCTGTGTGACATTTCCCATTCCCACCCACAGGCTACAGAGGGCTGTGTCTGTCTCCACATGTGAACTTGGTGGCTGCGTCCTCCACATAGCCTCCCCTGTCCCCTCACATCCCCTGCCTCCAGAGACTGACCTGCTGCCCTGGTCCGTGGACAGCTCTTCTCCCGTGGGCTTGGTCAATGCGCATCTGTGCCTGGCAAAGCCGTTCATGTTCACTGTAGTGGGGTCTCAGGTGAAAGAGGAAGTTAATGCCCATGATTAATCAACAGATTTTGATCCTACCTTTCTAGAAAACTCAAAGCTCTACAACTGGAAGTGATTAGGAAGATCCAGAAGTCGAGACAGTAAAGCTTCTTTCTTGTTTTCAGAGCTTGGAGACTTGATCAGCACAGAATGAGTCATGGACATCCTCATCGCCCACCACAAGTTTATAGGTCTCAGTAGAAGGGCTTGTCCTGATGACCCCGGAGCCCCAGGCAGCTTGCGACCATGAGGCCTGGCTTGCTTTTGCTAAGCCTCTGGGTCATACAAGTCAGGTGTGGCAGCTGTTTCCATGTGACAAAGCCTTTGCTGAAGGCTGGGAGTCTTAATGAACCAATAATTAGTCTTAAGAACCTATGTTGACACCAAATTTCCACTAATTCCTTTTTAATTGGTTTTGCACTCTTGTTTTAGCAAATGTGTACCTCGTGTCTCATGGTACCCGAGTCACTCGGGAACTCAGGGGACTCAGGGGACCCAGAGGCCCCAGGCTTCTATGGGGATGCTGTAGGGCAAGGCACCCAGGCTTTGACTGGTCTTCTCGCTCACCCTCGGCTGTGGACAGGAAGTCCGATCCACAAATGCAGGAAATACTTGCACAAATGGCTCTTCTAGTCCAGAGCCCTCAAAAGCCAGGGATGCCCAAGATCCAAGCAGACTTGGGGGAGGAGGCTGGGAGGGTGGACAAGGGGAACTAGCAGTATCTTCTGTTAGTCCTCAGTTGAAAAAATTCTGTATCTTAGTCTCCAAACGTGGCTGACAGCTATGGGGAGGGAAGCTCCTTCTCTGTAGTCTTCAGCTTCTGTGTGAAGGTTCTGTCCTCAGTGTGAGTGGTACCATCAAATGAATAGGGATCAGATACAAAATAAAGCCATTCTTTTATAAGCATGTAGAGTGAATAGGCTAGGTACTGTGGCAGAGTAACTAGGGACACTGTTCTGGGGACATTGTTGGGAATCTGGAAATAGCTCAAGAAGGGATAGAATTCATTCTCAGAAGTTGGGTTATGATGGGAGGAAGTTTCACCATTGGTACTACTAAATTGTCTAGTGTATCATTCAAGAACATGACTTTTGTCATAAAAATTTAAAGGATATTTCTAATTTAGGGGAAAGGAAGGATCTTGTTCTGAAACCTCAAGTTTATGTTCCTTGTGCTGATTCACCGAGTCAGCAGACATTTCTGATGGGTGGGCTCTGCACACACCCCAAGCTTGACCGTGTGCCAGGAGATGGGAAGAGCCAGGCTCTGGCCTTGTGGGCCTCAGGGGACAGAGGAGGGCCCCGCAGATGCCCCACAAAGACTGGCTGCTTAGTAGCTGTGGGCTGGATGGATGGACAGATCATATTATGCACAGCAATGCTGCAACCGAGCCTGCATGTCCCCTTGTCCTGCCACCCTCTTCCCGGGTGCACACAGATGGTGGTGGGCACCTGAAGGATGAAGGCTTTTGTCTGATTTAAACAGGTCTGCAACCTCAGGATCTGGGGGAGTGCCCGGCTCACTGCAGAGCCTTGACAGAAACTCTCTGCTCTAGACATGTCTACGGTGGGTCATTGTAGGGTTATAGCTGATCAGGAGAACAGGCTTGTCGTCATGTGGCTTTCAGTCTACATGTCTTTCCCTCTGCAGCAGGGACCACAGGGAACATCCCACATGGGACATGAGCCATATCTGAAGAAAATCTTTACACATTTGTCCTCGTCTGGTACCCAGCACATGTAGCTAGACAATCATGATTGCCTTTTAGCTCGTTTTCAACATTTCACCTTCCAGGAAATATATGTGCATGCTTTTCTAGTAATTTCCTTCAGTATCTGTGTGTGCATGGAAGAGCTGAGTCAGAAAGTGTGTGTGATTGGAATCATGATACAGAATGCAGGTTGTACATGGGACAGTCAGTGCCACTCCCCACCCCTTGTCCACGCTGGCAGGTTCCAGTGAACGCACATGGTCACAGGATTCTGTGTCCCTCTGATCTCTGGGGAGGTGACACATCTCTCAGGAGATGTGTGCCCCCCAGGAGAGCCTGGGTCCTGGCTCAGCACGGGAGCTTAATCACAGAAGCAGACTTGTGGCCCCAAGTAATTAAAAAGGAATCAGGTTTTTCATATGTCTCTCTGAAGAATATTAAAGGCGCTCCAATTCATAACTGTTCTCACAAGTGATTTCCCGTCCTCCTTCATCCTCCCCACCACCCGACAGACAGAAGTGAGAGTTCTAGGGGTTGGTGCACCCTCAAGTTAATAAGCCGTGTCCTTGTCACATCTGTCCTTTTCCTGTGAATTGCCAGTTCATGCCTTTGGCCCTTCCCCCCATCATGACCTTTGTCCTTTTCTCTTTGATTTGCACAAAGCTCTTCCATATCTGCCAGGAGCAATGAAGTAGGAGCCTCCCTTGTGGCAGATGGGTGACAGAGACCCGTGTCCTGGGCAGGCTTCCTCCACTGAGCCATCCCAGCAATTCTTGGGGCTCTGAAAGATTCCTTGAAGTCCTCTTTCTGACGCTTCCTGCCTCCACGCCTCTCCCTGCCTCTTAGGGCAGCCTTAGGGGCATGTGTGTGTGGAGAGTGGTGGAGTTACCATGGAGACCTGAGCTGCATTGAGTCATGCCAGTACGTTCTGACTGGCTTCTTGGTTTTAGTGAAACCAATTGGATGAGAACGGAAAACACCAGAACGCAGTGCAAGTAGTAAGTGTGAGTCCTGTGTCAGTGAGACAGGGACACGTGCTATGCGGAGCCCTGCTTCAAGCGCATCTGACTTCAGCTTCCATGCAAACCACCGGAGCCCAGTGAGTCAGAGCCCTGGCACTGGGCAAAGGCTCTGGGGCTCCAGCTGTCTCCATCGTGCCTGTCAGGGTGACTTGCTGTTGTCCCTCCCCTGGCTAATGCAAGCACTTCCAGCCCACGGGCTGGCTGGCAGCCTCCTGCTCAGGTCCCTCCCTCCCTTGCTAAAATCCCTGTTGCATTGAGCTTGGAGACCTTCCTGGGCTCGGCTGAGGATCCTCCCCGCCTGCTTCGCTGGTGGGCCCCTCATTTCCTCATAAGCTTCACGAGCTGTCCTTGTTTGAGTGTGTATTTGTGCGTTCACTCACCGCACTGACCATGTTCCTCCATCCATCCTGAGAGCAGGCTGCGCACACATCTCTCTGCTGCAGGCTCTGCTCCGGACTGACTGACTGTGTCCCACTGGCCTGAAGCAGTGACATGGTATTTGGAGGCAGGACCTGGTGATGAGTCCATGAGGGTGCAGCCCACGTGATGGGACTAGTGTCCACTGAAGGAGACCTTGGACAGCTCCCTCCCGCCTCCCGCCATGAAAGGACACGGTGTTGGTGGCCTGGCCAGACCCCTTGATTGTGGACTCAGCCTCTGGAGCAGCAAGAGGTGCACTTCCATCATGGATAAGACCCCAGCTCGGGCATTTTTCTTATAGCAGCCCAGGCTGGGATGCGCTCTTAGGTTCCTGTTGCTTTGGTCATCTCTGCGCAGTTTTGGGAAGATGGGTCTGGAGTAGCTGTATTTGTAACATATTGAGGACTCTCCATACTCACTTCCACAGTGGCTGCCACAGCCTGCATTCCCCCAACAATGCGAGAGGAGTCCCTGCTTTCCGCGTCCTCGCCCACATCTTCTGTTTCCCGTGTTGTTGATTTTAGCCCTTCTGACGGGTGTGAGGGGATACCCTATCGTGGTTTTGATTCGCACGTCCCTGATGGTCGGCGCTGTCACCCATCTTGTCCCATGTCTGCTGGCCTTCTGGAAATCTTCTCTGCACAAGTGTCTACTGAAGTGCTCAGGCCGCTGGAAAGAATGAGTGAACTTGTACTTGTTGAGCTGTAGGAGTTCTTTATGTAGAACTGGTTTCCACTCTGTCTTGGTTTAGGCCCCTGCCCAGCTGTAGAGGGGAAGGATGGGCTTGCCCTGGGCCAGCCTGGAGCTGAATGGCCAGATGGAGCTCCACGGAGGCCAGACGAATGTCTGCAGTGTCCTCCGGCTTTCTGTCCTTGGCTGTTTACTGGGGATCTTTATCAGTCGGCGGTGTTACAGCTAATGTTCGGAAACGCTCAGTGTCTGCTTATCAGCTGGGGGGGATGCCGACGAAGAAGTCTGCAGAGAGTGTCTGTCATACACGAAACAGGACTTTAGTGATGAACATCTCATAGTCCAGGGATCTGGATGTAAGCAGCCCAGCAGAGGTGGGGAGGCCCCTGACCTTCTGGAAGGTGGTGTCTTCGCTCAGGGAAAGGGGCTCCCTAGTTCAGGGGCTGTGTGTGGGATTCCTAGAGGTGGAGGAGGTCATCAAGTCTGTCTTCAGAGAGTAAAGTCAAGGAGATGTGCATGGGCATCTCTTGAGGGTCTTGGGTCTCTAGCCCTGAATAAGGGGCCACACTGCATGGGCTTGTGAGGTTCTGGGACCACTGGAATGTCCTCAGATTGATTACTTTGTTACTCCCTCTGCATTTCTTCCCAATTGTCATGAGAAAAACACCAATTTTTTTGTCCTTAGGCTGTGCTTGTCTTTGGGGGGATCAGGAAAAGGAGAGCTGTGGGCACGGCTCTTGGCTCACATTTGAGATTAAACAAGGTTTGTCTCACAGGTGGAATGAGATACACACACGCTGAGCATAGCATCTCTGTATGGCTGGCACCCAACGCATGCTCTGACCAGGCTTAGCAGCACTGGGGGTTGGGTCTCCAGTAGCCACCCTTGGCCCCTGGCAGAGAAAAGCGGGCAAACAAGGATCTCAGTTTCCTCACTTGGGTGATGGGAGCGCTCCAGACCTGTTGCCCACAGAGGCATCCTGCTTAGGAAGGCCCCTGGCACTGGCCCCCTTCCCTTCCCACTCCCCTGCAGGGCTCCAGATATTAACCACCCAGGGAACCACCCGCGCTCAAACCTCCATCTTGAAATCTACTTCTGGGGAAACGCAGGCGTTGATACCCCAGGGGGCCTGGGGAGAAGTAATCCCTCCCGTGACAAGAAAGGATATGTGCTAAGGTTTCCCTACAAGCGGCCCTACCACATCCAGTCCAGAAATCCCGGCAGTGACAGCCCCATGCTTATGACAGTGCTAAAGTTGGCGGCTATCTTTCCCAGCCAGCAGTCAAGGGCTGTGCGCCATGCTCCGGAGACCAATGTCCTGAGGAGCCCAAGCCCACAAACTTGGTGTTTGTGTAGAGGGGATGGGATCTCAGTGGTCACAGAGCTGACTGGGGGGAAGTGTGACGCTCCTGATTTCTGCAGCTGGATTTATTTTCTGACCCGAAGTGCCCAGTGAGTGATTTCATCCCTTCACCTGTCCACTCACTGGGACCATTGGCCCACTCTCAGCCTGAGTTCCTGACTTGGGGACCCTGAGGTGTGCATGCCTATCATCTACACTCCTGGGAACCTGGACTCCCCATGCCTGCGGGTCCCAACCCAAACTGTCCTCCTCATCACTCCCTCTCCAGGCCCTGGGACAGGCGGGCACTTAGCTGCACTGGTCAGAGTCACCTGCTCCCTCCACCACCGTCTCCCAGCAGTGGGGGCCTTCCCACATGGAGCAGAGTGAGGATGGCTGGCTGGTTCGTCAGTCCGGCCTGCATTTCTTGCCATTCTATGCTCAACCTATTGTCTCCACCTTAGAAGCCCAGAGAGAAACCGCACATCAGCAGTCCCTGCAGTGACCCCGGTTCTCACCCTTAAATGGGGGGGCGCATCTGTGTCTGTGCAGTGGGGGTGGCAGACAGCAGAGCAGTGTGCCCTGTCTGAGGTCCCTGGTATCACCCTCCAGCCTCAGGTCTGGAAGGCAGCAAGCATGATCAGATGGCAGCAGCTTCTGCACACCCTGTGCCCCCGAAGTGAATCCAGTGCAGGGAGTGCAGGGTCAGAGTGGCACCAGGGGAACGTGCCATGAGGCCCCTGTCCTGCTGTCCAGAGCTGGCCTGGGGCCCTGGCTCAGGTGTGGGTGGAGAGCATGCCTAGCACAGAGCTCCTCAGCCTCCCCCTCTGCCCTTGGAAGCACTACGCTCATGCAGTCTGCGGCTCCTCCCACACTGGGATTGTTGGTGCATGCTCAGTTCGGGGCCCACGGCAGATGGTGAAGTGGGGTCCGCAGTGGGTCTGGAGAATTGGCTTTGGAGAGCGCTAATGTTTCTCAGATGTCCTCTGCAAAGCGCCAACTGTGGCAACACCGTCGCTTAGGCCAGGAAATGAAAACACGCTGCCAGGTGGTGGGCCAGGCTGCTGCTTAATTAAGCAGCCCCCCAGCTTGCGGGCACCTGTTGCGGTTTGTAAATAGTTTGCGCACTGGCTGCGCCCACCCATGTGCAGTGGGAGTGCTCCCTTGCTTAGAGCAGGGGCTGTCCAGGCACCCCCCAACAACACTGGGAACAGGAGGGGGTCTCTGTCTCTGTCAGACGTTTATTCTCTGCCAGGCACGTTGTCTGCATTCATCCTGAGAGCACAGCTGATGTCGAACTCACAGAAGTGCTCAGAACATGTCGTGAGGTAAACCTGAATTCTGAGCATCGCTTTGCCATGGTGCAATAGGTGGTTCTGCATACCTCAGGGGTTATTGGGAAGATTCAGGAAAATTACGTGGATGGAAATCTTTCAGTCTAGAATTTGACAGTTAACAATGCCTGCTGTGATGTTAATCTCCTACGTCAACCTGGCTACGGCCCGGTACCCAGGTACTCAGCCAGATAGGATTCTGGATATTTCGGCGGAGGGGTGTGTGTGTGTGTGTGTGTGTATGTGTGTGTGTGATATGAGACTAAGACTTAAATCAGCAGTCTATGAAAGAGGGATTATTCTCCATGGTGTGGGTGGGCCTTGTCCCAACAGTTGAAGGCCCTCCTAGGAAGGAGGAATTCTGCTCCCAGACTGCATTCAGGCTGAAGCTGAGATGCTCCCTTGGGCCTACCACTTGCAGCCTCACTTGCCACAGTGCACACTTGCCAGCCTTCACCGTCCATGAGCCCATCACTGGAAATAACTTTCCTTCTCCGTGCACACCCTATTGGTTCCTTTTCTCTGGCAGATCCTGAGTAAAACACCGATGAGGAGGAGCACAATTCAACAACATGAGGTGTACCTGGATGGAGTAGCAGGCAATCATTGAAGAAACAAGTAACATCTGTGTCTTCTGACCTAGAAAGACATCGGTCAGAAGACAGTTTAGCTTTTCAAGTACACGACATCTTCAGTGGACAGGCACACGGGGGCAAAGTGTGTGCATGCTTACAGGCACACAGGAGGTGGAAGGGACATAGCACACTGCTGGCCGATGCCCTCGGACCGTGACTGGGCTGCTGGGTGCTGTTGGCAAGCAGGGAGATGCCCTTCTCTCTGTGATCTGTGGTGCCTTGATTTCGGCGTATGCCGTTTCTGTCGTTAAAAGATTGGCAAGTCGGGGCGCCTGGGTGGCTCAGTGGGTTGAGCCGCTGCCTTCGGCTCAGGTCATGATCTCAGGGTCCTGGGATCGAGTCCCGCATCAGGCTCTCTGCTCGGCAGGGAGCCTGCTTCCTCCTCTCTCTCTGCCTGCCTCTCTGCCTACTTGTGACCTCTCTCTGTCAAATAAATAAAATCTTAAAAAAAAAAAAAGATTGGCAAGTGCATATATGTAACGGGAAGGATTGATTTTGAATCCTCTTCCCAGCCATCTGCTGGCAGGGAGGACAGCATGGCCAAGTCTGTCTGTGCACAGGGCATGCCCATCTGTGCCTGGGCCCCTCCTGCCCTGGGGCAGCCAACCAGTGCTGCCCTGATCCCGCTCTGGTTACAGAGCCTTGCCAACATAGCTTGGAGTGTCCATGGCCATGTGTGGTTTTAGAGGATGCTCGTCCTGCAATTCTGGCCCTGGTTTCCGGGCTCTCCAGGAGCTGGGAGACCCATAGCACAGCTAGGGAGGCCAGGCCCACGCTCTCGCACCTGAGGGCACCATGCAGTAGGGAGCTGCTCCTAGGTGTCAGACCCTCCTGGCACTGAGAGGACGGATGTAGCTCGACTAGAGGTTCCCAGGGAGGAGCGTTCTGCAAGCCACGAGAGCTGTAAAGTCAGGATGGTGAGGCCCAGCCATCTCAGCTTTGCCAGGGGCAGTCAAGCAGCCCGATCCCCTTGCAGATGCTTGCAGGGTCAGCTGCCCATTGCTGGCCACTGGCTGGACGAAGTCAGTGGAGGTGTTGCCTCCACGGACTTGCACAGAGACCCGCTTCCCGCCCCCTGTCCATGCAGAAAGATGCAGGGGGTGACGGTCCTCAGCATCTTCCTCGGCCTGCCGCCTTGGGCCATTCAACCCAGCAGGGGGTCGTCTGAAAATAACCCCAGTCGCCGCCTGTGGACAAGCCCTACCTCCAGCGTCGGCACCCACGCAGGCGCCAACATCAGACACGCTCGCAGAGGACAACTGGTGCTCCAGGGAGGCGCATCAGAAGCAGCCAAGCGCGGAGTCAAGCCTGCCTTCCTGTACCCTGTGAGCGCTCCTAGCTCCTGAAGCCACGTGGGCTGTCCGGCGGGCATTGGTCCACGTGCTCGTGCTGCCCAGAGATGCAGTCGCCCGGGCAGGGCAGACCCGGCTGCAGCAGCCCCGGATCTGTTCCGCAGCCGGCTCCTGGCGGTGAGGGCCACTGTCCAGAGAAGACGCGGAGTCCGGGGGCCACCGGGGGCGTGATGCAGCTCGGAACAGCTGCCCGCCTCCAGACTGTCCAGCCACACATCCTCTGTCCCTGAGTGTGAGGAGGGGACGGTCCTGCAGCTGACGCGGGCGGGGCGGGGGCCTGGCAAGGAGCCTGGGGCTGCTAGGAGGTGCTGCCCTGCCCACGCCCTTCCGGAGCCTGAGGGCTGGGGCCACGCGGCTTCTGTCATCCTTCCTTCCTCCAAGGAAGACAGCGGGACCACAGCAGCAGCCTGTCTTCCCGTGGCTGCTGGAAGTGCCAGAGCGTCGGCGCCAGCTGTGAGCGACGGAGGGTGGCGGCCGGAAGTGCTGGAGGTATCCCATGCCCGCGGTCAGCGTCAGAAGGCCGCAGCCGGAAGTGTCAAAGTACCCTGGAAGCATCTGCGGGGCGTTCACAGAGAGCGTAGTATGGTGCGGCGAAGGGTGTCTCTGAGGCGCCCGGCCCAGTAGGCGCCTTCGCCACCTGCTCTCCCGGGCCGGCTGTCAAGGCACTGAGAGCTTGGCTGTGAATACCCCACTCCTCACAGCTCGGCCCATTTGGTAACCCAGAGACTTCCTTGCAAGACCCGCGTTTGTGGGGGCCACGGGCAGCTGCGCACTTCGCCTCCCGTCGCGGGGCTTATGGCGGCAGAGCTGGGGTTAGATCCTGCGGCCTACAGGGCGGATGCACTCCAGAGTCCACACCCCCGCGGCAGCCCGAGTCCGGACACGCAGGCACCCAGGGCGCTGACGGCTCTGCCCGCTGCTCCCTGGTCCTGAGGAACTGTCGTCCAAGGTCGGTCTCCAGCAGACCTTCACTCTTGCCCTGCTCTTACTGGTAGAGAGCTGTCCCCTCCCCCATCCCTAAGAGTTGGTGCTCTGGGTCATCCAGTCTTAATCTCGTGCACTGCTCCCAAAGACCTTGTCTCCAGCCCCCTTTCAGCCAGGTGTCCCGTGGGCTGTGACAGCTGTGTGGGCAACAGGGGCCAAGGATGCCCCCTCTCCACCACTGGGGGAGCTGAGGGAGGGCAGCCCCGGGGACTTGGGCTGCGTCCAAGCTGGTCCTGTCTCTCTGGGACTCTTTGGGGATTCTCGGGGACTCTGATGGCAGCACCCTGGCATGGGTGGGTGGTCCTTCCTTCCCAGGTGCCCCTCAGCCCTGGCTTCCCGCTGTGCACTCTGCAGACTCTGATGGGATCCACCCGCACCCACCCCAGAGCTGGCCTCTGACCAGCAGACATTCCTGCTCACCCTTTGGTGGTCCTGGGAGGCTTGTGTGCTTTCAGAGGGGTGCCCGTGCCACAGCCCGTGTGGTCCAGACCGCTCAGTCCATGCCGGTCTGGAAGGGCTGCCTTGGGCTTATGACCAGGGAGGAAACCCCTTTCCCCCAGGGGAGGAGAGGGAAGGCACCGCAGAGCTCCGGACAGCCTTGTGGGACCTTGTCTCACCATCCCGTAGCTCCCTGGACAGATCTGCAGAGTGCGTGACTTTGGGGTCAACCCGTGCAGACCCTCCCTAGATGACCTGGTGCATCTCTGTAGTGTGTGGATACTGAGCGCCCTGTTCTCAGCCTGTGATGGGACTTGGCGTCCCAGCATGGACCCCAGTGAGTCCCCCTCCACGAAGGCACACACTGCTCCTCCCGCCCGAGGAAGTATCTAATCCCCTCCTGTAGCACTTGGCTGCCCTGCGGTCTTCTTGGATGCGCAGAATGTGCCAGAAGCAACACCGTGTTGTTCAGGGCTGGCCCCTGAGAGTCCATCCCATGTTCCCACTTCCCTGCAATCCTGCCGCCATGCTGCCAGGGGGAGGGGCCACCTGCAAAGAGAGTTCCCCAGGGAGGACAGACTGCAGGCCGCATCTGCTGGATGTCTGCTTAGCATGTAGGAGTGCTCCCAACCCCCGCCGGCCAGCAGAGGGCCGCTGTTCGTGTGTCCCTGCCCTGTCAACCCACAACTCATGGGAAATGACGTGACCCTGTGGTTCCAAGCCCCCAGATGCTGGAGTGGTAGTGGGTGACTGGAACCGGGAGCCACAGCAGGTTTTAGGGGGAAAGGGTGCTGCCATCGACACGGGTTGGTAATAAGTGTCCATGCATGACCTGGCAGGTTGACGGTGTGTCCTGAGGTGAGAGGCAGGGGAAGGGTTGCTGTGAGGGGAGACTGGCAGGGTCGTTGGGGAACCCCCCTCTGCTGGGAACATGGGCATTGCTTAGATCCCAGTATTCCACTCCCAGGCTGCAGTCTGCTGGGAGGTGAGTGATATGTCCTGCCTTGCCACGGACCTGCTGTCCCACCTCTCTGCACACACTTCTGTACACATTGCTGGTGTAGGGTTCAGACAATGCCCTGCACCCCGTTCTCCCACGGTGGATGTCCGGGTCACCCAGATGGTGGAGACAGAGCCCCCTGGGCACAGGTGGAGGCCAGCATGCCACCTAGGGGCCCTTCAGCCATAGCCCAGGGGTTCCAGGAAGCACGGGCAGACGTTTACTGGCTGCAGTGGGCCAGTAGTCCCACTCACGCTCAGCAGGGCAGTTAACCCCCTCTCGTGGAGGGAGGGTGTCACACATTTGGAGACCAGCTATGGAAGCATCCCAGAGGCACTGAGTTTTTCTTCCACTGGCTTGGCTTCTGTTTCTGCCATGAAAACGCTGTGTCCCAGACGGGACTTCCCCTCCCTGGGCGCTGGACCCTGTGGCAGGAGAGTGGCTATGCTGTGTTTGCCTCAGGTGACAGTGATGGTGCCACCAGGCTCTGAAATGGGGCGTGCTTGTTAGCGCAGCAGAGGTGGGTGGGGCCTGCCAGCTGGAGGGCCAGGACGCAGGACTGGATGCAGGGCTGGCTGAGACGCGGGGAGCTAGCTTTAAAGCAAAAGGGGGATGGAAGGTGAATGAGGAGGGCTTGGTGGCTGATAAGCTGTGGGGCTGGGAGGGACCCATCTGAGGAATGTTAGGAGCCCATGCATTGGGGTGGGCCCCACCCCTTGGCCAGCTGGCCATCAAGCAGGGCTGAGTAAAGGAGGCCCAGAGAAGCCAGAGGAGTCTGTATGGAGGGCAGCTGGTTGGGGGGGGCATCCTCAAGGCAGCCTGGCTTGGGTGATCCCCCACCAGAGTGCACTGGAGTCCTGAGGGCTCAGCCCTGAGCTGGTTCAGTGCCATGTGCTTGGGAACTCATTCATCATTCCTTCTGCCAACTAGCATGTTGTGAGGACCTGCTGTCTGCTGGGCATGTTCCTCTGCATGGGACATAGAGGGATGGACAAGACAGTATGTAGCCAGCCCTCAGGGCTTGGAAGTCCGATAAACAGGTGACCCTGGCCTCCTGCCCATGCCCTGCGTCCACAGGGGAGGTGGTCTTTCCAACCTTCTCTGCCAGGACATCTGCCAGGACCTTCCTCCCTGCTGGGCCGGGCCCTCCCTAGTCAGCCTATGTGCCGAGTGGTCTTGCAGCAGGACGGCATAACTGGAAGCCCATGCCCCTGCACACACAGGAGACTGAGGGGTGGGCGGCGGTGGTGGCACATTGCTTGGAGCCATACAGATAGGCTTCTGTCCCGGGGGGTCAGCCCAAGGCCCAAGGGGCTGTAGAAGCTGCACCTGAGGAGTTGGCCGGGGCTTGGGCCAGATGGGGTCCCAGCCTCCGGAAGACGCCACGTCCTGCTGCCCCCAACCTGGGAATGTGTGACCTCACCTTGCAGGAGGGGCTTTGCCGATGTGACTGATTCAAGGTTCTCACTGGGGGTGGGGGTAATCCTGGACTTTGGGACACATACCAGGTCAGTGTGAGGAGTCTCCTATGTGGGGGCAGGCGGGTCTGTGTCAGACAAGGTGAGACAAGGGAAGCAGAGGCATGTGTGTGCACACGTGTGTATGTTCCTGTTTGTGTGCTCGAGGGTGGAAGAGACAGATTGGGAGTGAGGGAAGCAGGTGGAGGATTGTTGCTGCTGCTGGAGGTGGAGGAGGGCCCTGGGGGCAAGGACACAGGTGCATCTGGACTCCTCGGAGACAAGAGAATGCACTTGCCTGGGTCTTCCAGAAGGAGCACAGCCCTGAATTTACACCTAGTGGCTCCAGAGCTGGGAGAGAGTGTGTGGTGACTTTTCCCGGTTGCCGCGGGAAACCTGTTGGAGGCATGACAGCCTGCCTCTAGTTCAAGAGGGAGAAGGGCTGTGAGCAGTGGGTCTTGGTGCTGACCATGACCTTGGGGTGAATGGAATGGCGGTGGCCTGGAAGCCTCAGGCCGCACGTGCACAGTGCCTTTCTTGGCACCCGGAAGATAGGATTGTATAGTTTTAGATAAATGAATCAATAAGTTAAAGAACAAAAATAGCTGAAGAAAAAAAAAGTCAAGTGCATGTTTTGGCACAAGATGGAACTTGTAAAGTCTCCAAGCAAAAGTTTTCATTCAGATGCTACCATCCACACTGAGTGTTCAGAAATATCTTTCCACTGTGCGCTCCCAGTTTCAGTCTCCTGGAATGAAGAGCAGACAACAGACTTAAACTAACACCTGCCTTCCTTCACTGGCGGACAGTCACAGGCTGGCCTGATGGGTTTCTACCCTGTATGGACAGTTTCCGTGAGCCCCAGGGGAATGGTTCTCAGGGGCTGCCCGCTCCTGGACCTCCCCAAAGCCTTTCCATGCTGGTCACCTGCTGGCCTCCAGCACTGGAGGCCAAGCTCCAGGAGCTCCGCCACAGCCTGTGCATGTCCTGCACTCTGTGGTGCCTGGCAGGGTTGGGGGGTGAGTCAGCCATGCTCAGGGAGGGGTTGTCCCCGTCGTTTGGCCGGGGGGTGTGACTAGCCACCAGGGACCTACTTCCCTGAGACAGGAGGGTCCTCCATTGGGGCAAAGACGGTTGGTGATCTCTACTTGTCCAGGTGCTGAGGTCCTGCATCTCAGGGAGCAGCACGGAAGGATCTAGGGCAGGTGGCGCACCCACCGCGTGAGCTCCTGTGGGGGCCTGATGGCACGTGTTTCTGCAGCTCAGGGCTGAAGACCATGTACCTGATGCAGGCCATGCCTGGGTCTTGACAAAGCCACCGGCCTCAGGGAACTCCTTGTTTTGAGAAAAAAGCTGATCCTTACACGGGTCGGGTTGCTGACCCAGCTCAGACGGGTGTGGAGGATCACAGGCAAGGGAGCGTTGCCATGGACGTGGGGAAGAGAACGTCACCATGGACGCAGGGGTCTCTCAGAGGAGCTGCGTCTCCCACTCGTGCAGGAGAACCAGGGAGGGGCTAGACACTGTGACATTCCAGTGGCTTCGGGGCCACGGGCTGGGGTGCTCCTTTGGACCTTTCTTGCCGTGTGGACTGAGAGTCCCCGGGAACGAGAACTCTGTCTTCTGCTCCTTCTTGCCCCTTGCTCCTGAGGGGATGAACAGCAGGCCGACAGGACCAGCCAAGAACATAGTCTTCTTCTCTGTCCTGCTTCCCCAGGGTTGGGCCCGGGTCCTGATGTCCAGGGAAAGAGCTTGCCTTGGCCTGGGGCTCCCGAGTTGGTCCTGGGGATGGTGAGCATGGTGCCAGGGGAGAGGCCTGGCAGCATCTGATTCCTTCTTCCCTCCCTCTGTGCTCGAGGCCTGCATCCTGACCGCATGCCTGGGATGCTGTTCAGATGGTTTGGATGTGGAGACGATGGCTTCCTTGGAAGTCCCATGTCGCCCTCGACCCGCAAGGACAACAAGAAGCCCCGGTTCAGATGTATCTTCTCTCTCTTTATTTCCCCAAGTCTACACACTTATATACGTTTACATGACCAATCAGTGAGCAGGGTGACCAATAAGGGGCCAAGCAATGGGGAGAGCCAATGAGAGTCCTGTTACTATGCTGATTAAATTTGAAACAGCCAATGACTATGTCCTCCTTTAGGTGGGCTTCACCAGAAAGTTCGGTGTTCACTTGCAGCGTATTTTGCTGGCAGTGAGCCAAGCACCATCGTGTAATGGTGGGGACTTTCCCGGCCGGAGGCGGTCCCTGACATCTCCCCCTTTTTTGTTTTATGGCAGAGATTGTGCCTGTCTTAGGTCGTCAGTAGCAGAAAACATCCTTACCCGTCATCAGACACAAGATATCGATGATCTCTGTCCTGTCTTAGGTTGTTATGTTTCTCTACTGATCTTACCGTCTTTGACTACCGATCTAGCATGCTCAGCCATATCTGGGGAGATGTCCCAGCCTCTATTGACATAAGGGCTTGTACTACAGCTCGGCTCTGCCTTCGCTGCTGTGTTCTCCATTGGCGAACTTTTCTGAATAGAAGTAGAATGCCAATAAGAAGGAGGACAAGAAGACCAATTGTGCCAGCCCATTGTTTGGTAAACTGGAACATATTGCTGAATGTTTGAAATAGCTCTGGGAGGGAAGCTGGTTGCACACGCGTACTATTTCACTCATATTAGTATAGGCTATGGGAGTTATACAAATTGCCGGGAAGGGTGATATACATCCCAGTCCCAATAGGGCCCCCAATATGTCCACTTGTTCTTGAACCAAATCCACTCTCTGGTTGACTATCAGGATTCCTGCTTGCAGATGTGCATTGATCTGAGTGTGTTTGAAGGGCAGCTGCCATTCCTTCTGCAAGGGTGTTCACAGCTTCTGCAGTGGGTATAGTTGCAGCAAGCAAGACTCTGCTGCCGTGGCAGCTGCTGTAGATATAGCCAATGCTGTCACAACGGCGGTTGTGATACCAAAATCTCTCTTCTTTCTGGATAGCACCACCAGTAACTTGTCATCTGGAATGAAAACTGGGATAGGAACATGGGTAGGGATACACATAATCACAGCCAGCTTGAAGGCCGTGACATTCCAGCACTGGGAAAGATAGCAATTCTTAGTGCAATTCAACGTATCATTCAGCTTGCTAGCATTTGTTACGAGGGAAAGGAACAGTGGCGAGACCCATATGGGAGTGGGCTGATAAATAATATTATTGGGACAAGACACATTAACTGTTGTCTCAAAGGTACTAGAGTCATTTTGTTTATAAGAACAGTTGAGGGATTTGCCACCATTTAACATGGACACTGCTGAGATATCAGTACATGCTCCTAACAAGTTACAGACCTGCCATGCATCAAAGGGAGAGGAGGGAATATGAGAGAAGAGTTAGTCACTGGTAAAGGATATAGCCATGCTTTAACCACTACTCACAGCTCTCTGGCTTGAGTCTGCCGCAGGAGGTGTAGCATTCCCAGAGTTATCATCAGCATCTTCAGCATCATGACTGGTGTTCGGAGGCAAGGCTGCACGCACCAGCCGCTCTGGGATCCAAATTGGAGCCTCTTTTTCCTGTGGAAAAACACATACAGACCCCCTACTCCATACTAACACTGGATCTGGTCCATTCCACTTTCCTGTGAGGATGTCCTTCCAAAGTACTAAAGGCTTAGGGGGAGCAGCAGCAGCACTTGCATGTCTGTCTGCAGCTGATTTACCTGTTTTGTCCAACGTTAAAAAATTCAAAATAAAGAGAATGGTGTTGAGCTTATCTTTAGGGGACCTGAAGGTGTCCCCTATTCTTCCCCCTTTTTGTTTATAAAGCGCATTTTTTTATTGTAAGATGCGCGCGCTCCACAACACTCTGTCCTTGTGGGTTATAGGGTATTCCATGTATCAAGTGAATGTCAAGTTGTTGTAGGAAGGCTTTAAAGGGTTGTGAGGTGTAGGCTGGACCATTATCTGCCTTTAACTGGCGTGGCTTTCCCCATGCCGCGAAAGCCTGTAGGCAATGGGCGATAACATCTCTGGATTTTTCCCCCGTATGCACTGAGGCGAAAATTATTCCAGAGCAGGTATCTACAGAGACATGAACATATCTTAACTTTCCAAATTCTGAAACGTGTGTGACATCCATTTGCCATATATGATTAGGTAACAGACCCTTAGGATTAACCCCCAAGGACGGTGCAGGTAGTAAAGTCACGTAATTTCTGCAGGAGACTACTATGTCCCTTGCCTGTGCTTTTGTTATGTTAAATTTGAGGCGAAGAGTTAAAGCATTCACATGGAACAGCTTATGATAATGTCTCGCCTGTTGCACCGGGTCCTCAATGGCAAAGACAAATTCTTCTCTGGTTAAGGAGTCTGCTAACCGATTACCTTGTGTCAGGGGGCCTGGTAAGGTTGTATGAGCTCTCATGTGGCCAACATAAAATGGAGCCTTCCTGTCCCAAACTAATGTTTGGATTTCTTGTAATGCCTTAGAGATAGTAGACCTGGCATTAATAGAACCCACATTTTCAATGATAGAGACAGCTTGCACCACATATCTACTATCTGATAAAAGGTTGAAGGGTTCTTGATGAAACATTTGAAATGCTTTTATCACTGTGAGCAGCTCAGTTTCTTGGGGAGAGGAGCTTTGAAATAGGAAGGTCCAACTCTCTTCTTTGGTAACTATAGCTCCTACTCCTTGCTTAGATCCATCAGTGAATATAAGCCTTACATTACTGAGGGGTTTATGGTGAGTGATCCTAGGATATATGATTGGATTGGATAAACTGAACTGTAGCCATGGATGTGATGGGTAGTGGTTATCAAATTGAGCGCACGTTATAGTTATCAAAATGGCCCAGTCATCATCACAGGCTGCTAGGCACTTTATTTGTTCCTGCATATATGGTGTTATTATAGTATCTGGTTGTTTACTAAACGCTGCTATACTAAGTTTAATCCCTTTAAGTATAATTTGTGCAATGGCGCTTGGGTACCAAGGCAAGACCTTCCCTGGAGAGTGGGCCAAACTAACGCATGATATGGGGCCAGATTGCCAAAAAACTGCAGTGGGAGCTCGTTTTTCGGCAAGGACACAAAATAGCAAAGGTTTGGAATAGTCAATTCTGTCTATATGAGCAGCTTCTAGCCTTTTCTGGATCAGATTGATGGCTGCTTTTGCCCCCTCAGTCAACTGACGAGGAGAGGTGAGGTTAGGGTCTCCTTTAAGTGTCTCAAATAAGGGTGACAATTCCTGATCAGTGAGTTTTAGATAGGGCCTGATCCAATTGATATCTCCTAACAATTTTTGAAAATCATTTAATGTGTTTAGGTGATCTGTCCGCAGGGTTATCTTTAAAGGTCTGACTTTAGTATTCTCTAACCTAGTTCCCAAATACTCTTTAATGGGCGTCATTTGGACCTTTTCTGGTGCTATGTGTAATCCGAATCTCTCAAAATGTTTGAAAAGAAAGGAAAGGGCCTTCTCAATATATTGTTCTTCTTTATGGCACAGCAAAATATCATCCATATAATGATACACAATGAGTGGGGGAAATTGTGTTCTCACCTCCTTCAGGGCTTGATCTACATATAATTGGCACATTGTAGGGCTGTTGGCCATGCCCTGAGGCAATACCACCCATTCATAGCGTTGATCCGGACTAGAATGATTAATGGTAGGTACTGTGAAAGCAAAACATTGGGTGTCCTCGGGGTGCAATGGGATGGAAAAGAAACAATCTTTAATATCGATTACCACAGAGGGCCAACCAGAGGGCAGGGCTGAGACTAAAGGCAGCCCCAGCTGTACTGCTCCCATGGCTACCATCCTTTCATTAACAGCTCGTAAATCATGTAACAATCGCCACTTCCCTGACTTCTTTTTAATCACAAAAATAGGCGTATTCCATGGTGATGTGGAGGGCCGAATATGCCCGGCGGCAAGTTGCTCTTTTGCCAACGTGTGGGCAGCTTCACATTTTTCTTTAGGCAGGGGCCACTGAGAAACCCACACGGGTTTACTGTTTTTCCATTGAATTTTTAGAGTTTTAGTGGCCCCTAAGAAAAACCCAGCCCCGGCCCACCTATTCTTTGAGAGAAGTAATTAGTCAAGGGAATAGGTTCAGGAGTGCCCTGCAGCTGTTTCCCTAGGCCTCCCGTTCCAGGATAACCAGACTTAGTCACTAAGGCTTGAGCTTCCTCACTATAGAATAATTCTGTAGTTAACTTCAGGTTCATTTGGGCCAAAACATCCCGTCCCTACAATGAAATGGGAATCTTAAGGACATATGGCTGCACAAGTCCATGGTGGCCTTCATCATCCTTCCATGGCAGTGTAGCTGCACTGCACATGGGGCTATGAGCAATCCCTAATCCTCGAAGTGTTTGATCAGCCTTTTGCACAGGCCAATCCTTAGGCCAATCAGCTTCATTGATGATACTGTGATCTGCTCCAGTGTCCAATAAGCCTATGAATTTCTTGCCTCTTATCCAAAGAGAGTAAAGGGGTCTTTTCCATGCCTAGCGTGACGCATGCTAGAGGAGCTCCAGATGAACCGAGCCCCTTTTGTTCCTGCGTAACCTCATGGCTTCCAAAAAGCTTGTGACAACTAGGCAATACCAGGATTTGAGCTATCTTATCACCTGGACTAATAGCTGTAATTCCACGTGGGGAAGATACCAGGATTTTCACTGTTCCTTTATAATTAACATCTATAACTCCGGGGTGAACAATGAGTCCTGATAACGCCGTGGAGCTCCGTCCTAGCAAGAGGCCCATGGTGTCCTCAGGTAATGGACCCTTAAAATCTGATTCGACTACCTGGGTCCCCATCTCTGGAGTCAATATGAGTCTGGTGGTGGCACGGATGTCCAATCCTGCACTCCCTGTTGTGGCTCGCCTTGGCTCGTCGGCGGATAATGCGAGCGAGCCACCTGTTGGAGCACCCCATACATTTGAGGGCCCTGGGGTGTGGGGCCCCCCTCTGAGGCACAAGAAGACCGCTCCTCTTTCACTTCCTCCAATGCCTCTGCTCCCTCTTGTAGAGCTGATTCACATTTGGGTTTAGACCCCACCAGGCATCCCCGGACTAAGGTCCATATTGCCAGGGTCCCGGGTTGTAAAGGCGCTTTATTGTCCTGTCTCTTCAAATCCTCCCCTAAGTGGTCCCATTGAGGTATGTTTAGCAAGCCTTCATCTAGGAACCATGGAGCCACCTTTTCCACTGTATTCAAAAAGGCCTGAGCAGTTTTTGCTTTTAGTGGAGTTCCATTGGCTTTCAGCGGGTCTTTTAAAGACCCTTCCAACCGCTCTTTAGATACTTCAGATCCCATTATGAACACAAAGACAACAGATGCAGACGTTAAAGACACTAACTAACACATTGACTTTTTACGCGCATATACTTCAGTCGACCTTTACTCCCCGCTTTACCGCGGAAGAAAATCCCGGCTCTATGGCCGCCCGCTTCTTGTTGCGGTCTTGTACAAGATTCCCACCACTTTAATCGTGGTCCCTTAAGAAAATCCCGGCTCTATGGCCGCCCCGCTTCTTGTTGCGGTCTTGTACAAGATTCCCACCACTTTAATCGTGGTCCCTTAAGAAAATCCCGGCTCTATGGCCGCCCCGCTTCTTGTTGCGGTCTTGTACAAGATTCCCACCACTTTGATCATGGTCCCTTCCCCGCTTACTTCCGGTTTTTCTCCTTGCAAGGTTTACTTACTCGTTAACTATTCCCGGGTCTCAGCACCATTTGTCGCCCTCGACCTGCAAGGACAACAAGAAGCCCCGGTTCAGATGTATCTTCTCTCTCTTTATTTCCCCAAGTCTACACACTTATATACGTTTACATGACCAATCAGTGAGCAGGGTGACCAATAAGGAGCCAAGCAATGGGGAGAGCCAATGAGAGTCCTGTTACTATGCTGATTAAATTTGAAACAGCCAATGACTATGTCCTCCTTTAGGTGGGCTTCACCAGAAAGTTCGGTGTTCACTTGCAGCGTATTTTGCTGGCAGTGAGCCAAGCACCATCGTGTAATGGTGGGGACTTTCCCGGCCGGAGGCGGTCCCTGACAGTCCCACACCTCTGACGGGGCGCATCCTCGAGCCAGTGAGGCCATGTTCTCTCTGACTTCTGCGCCATCTCGCCTGGACTTGAGCATGCTCCCAGGGTCCAGTAGGTGTCCACGGGCCCGTCACTCCATCTGCGCTTTGATGAGCTCCTGCTTTGAGGGCTGCAGAAGGATCCGTCACAGCCAAGAAGAGGACATCCCCATTAGAAGGACAGCTGCCCCCGGTCTTCAGCCTCCTGGGCCTTCCTGGTTGTCTGTCCTTTCTGCTGCAGGAGGAGTTCAGTGCCATCAAGCCGTCAACTGCTGGGCGGCTGGCTCAGGTCCCAAGAAGTGGTGTCTCTATGAAGCGAGGGCTGTCCTGGCCCCTGTCACATGCAGGGCAAATTCTAGGTCCCTCGTCCTGGCGGTGAAGATGGCTTTCTTCCGGGGCCGGCCTCTTCTGGACATCCCTCATCCCTGCATCCCAGGTGCTGCACGGAGGACTGGTGGGGCCCCCAACTGCTGTGCAGTTTGGAACTGCCCACGTGTGCGCTGCTTGGAACAGCCTAACTGTTTCCGGTCAGAGCCAATCCCTGCTCCTCCAGGCGGGGTCAGCCTGTCTCACACTGTGTCCCACAGCGCTTTGCTCGACCCGAGTGCGAACACGTTGCGTTCCAGGGTTTGCCTCATGGCCCATCCCTCGCTGCTCAGACCCTTCCCTGAGGATGGGGAGTGTGTCACGTCAGATTCTCGCATGCTCCATCCTGGCACAGGGATGCTCATCGCATCCCTGGGAAGAATAGCTGGCACTCGGTGCCCACTGGAGGGTTTGATTGCACGTCTGTGAGGAGCTGCCCTGTCCCAGCCAAGCTCAGGACCAGAAGAGGTGGGCCAGAGGGGCAGGGGATGGGGAGACTCGGACATTGCTGGTAGTGGCCCGGTGAGGATTTCCCAACTTAGCAGAGTCACAAGGCCTTGTGAGTCCCTAACTCTGGTCCAGACCAGATCATGAGACCACCACACCCAAAATGAAAGCTTTTCTCGGATGGTCAAGTCCCTGCTGACAGAGTCCACAGCGTGGAGAGGATCAGAGTCTGGTGGAGAAGGTGAGCACCAAGAGTGGTTCACGTTACGACAGAGGGGGCTGCGGGCACACACAGTAGAGCTGAGGACTGTCATTTGTGGGCACACGCAGTAGAGCTGAGGACTGTCATTTGACATAGAGAGGGTGAGAATCTTCAGGGTGACTCCTGAGTAATCAGGGAGGGCTTCCTGGCAGAGGTGACCCTAGCGCAGTCTCAAGAACTTCATCATCAGTGGCAGTTGTGCAAAGGGAAGGGGGGGGGTATGTGCAATACTGACAGAGGCCGCTGGCGTGAAGTCCCCGTCCTGCGTGGTGCAGCGTGGTGTGTGGAGAACTCGTACATTGTGCTGCAGCTGGAGCCCGACATGATTGCTGAAGGACGGTGCTGAGGGGTTGCTGAAGCACCAGAGGAGCATGTCGGGCAGGAGTCAGGGAACATTCAGGGAAACGTCCACCTACAGGAATCTTGGGGCCTGGTGAGAGCTGACTCCCTCCCGTGCTCCTCACTGAGCGAGCAGGTGGGACCCACCCGGACCCTGAAGGACAGGCCTCATGTCAGGCTCCCTTCCGCCTTCGGGCCATCCTGAGATCCCGGGGCACAGAGGGGCAGGAAGGGGATGGGGTCAGCCGGTGTCGGGAGCCTGTTAGATGGAGATGTGCACGTGAGGTAGGTTGCGGGTCGGCACAGAAGGTGGCCCAAGACGCTGGCTCCGTGACGCACAGTGGGTGGAACTCATGGGCATTTTCCTCCTGGACGCAGAGGCATCATTATTTCAGATGCTTAGGGAGCTGAGCCTCAAGCCCCCATCGGCCCACAGGGTGAGGATGTCTTCCCTGTGGTGTGCTCTAATTTCCGTGCTGGGGACAGCCAGCTCCACGGTCGCTCGTTACCATCCAGACATCAGCACATACGACCAAAGATCTCCCACTCATGGAGGTTCCCATCCGTCTCACACGAGGCATTCCTTCTCACAGGAGGTTGAAAACGGCAGGCTCCAACCCCTTCTGTCCCCGTGAGTGTCAGAGGCTCCCAGGTTAGCGTTGGTCTCATTTGCTTGCACCTGTGAGCACCCACAGGCCGGGCACAGGGTGAGCCAGCTGTCAGCAGCGTCTAGATGTCATGAGTCACCAGCACCATGGCCTCCGGGAAGGGGAAATTGGCCTGGACTGGGAAGACTGCATGGAGAAAAGTGGTTTCCAGCCTGGGTCCCACGGGATGGCTTCGAAGTCTTCTTGGTGTCCCAAAGCTATTTGCAAACTGGGGCTTTAGCATGTGTTTCTGTAAACAAGGATGTTTTCCCACACAACCAGGACACAGCCCATGACCCAGGGGGTAGCCACGGTGTGCCTGATCCCAGAGCCCATGCCCTCCAACTGTGCCTATGACGCATGTTACCCAAGCACCATGTGCTTCCCTGAGTTCTCCCTTTCCTGTGGCTCCCTTGGGCAGCCCTCGGCTTTCCCCTGAGATTGCAGAAGGCTACAGGACAGGAGTCTGCGTCTGTGTGGGGCTCCTCAAGAGGAAGGTGTGTCGATCCATTCTCCACAGGATAGGGCACCTGTTCCCATGTGTCCTCTTGCTGGAAGTGATGGCTCCTGTCTCCTCATCAGGAAGACATCTGTCATGCCTCTGCGCTGCAAGACCATGCTTCAAGTTGTGTCAGTATTTTACTCCTCGTTACATTTTCATTTCATTTGTGTGCATGTCTATGTGGACTCATGGTTTTCTGTTTTACTCAGCAGGTTCTAACCGATTATTACCACCATTCGATTTCATACTCACATTATCTCGTATTTGACCAGTGGGAGCCCTCTGTGTCCTTTGGCCCATCCTGGCTCTGTCCCCATCATTCTATGAACACCTCCTTGCTTGATCTTGACCTCGCCAGGTCTGGGATCAGTCCCTTCTCTGAGGAGCCCTTCTTTCAGTGGAAAGTGGTATGTAGAAGCCCAGACACAGATGCTAGGCGTGCTCAGTGGTGTTGGGGCGCCCCTCTTTCTAGCTTTCTGAAAGAACAGAGCTGAGAGATGTCTGTGAGATATTGTGTCATGCTACATTATGTGTTGTCGTTATCTGCGTGTAGTTTACATATTGTATGTATGGCTGTATGATGCATAGCCGGATGTACCATCCGTCCCCATTATGCACACATGCTGACACTTCTGCATCAGTTTCCGGACACCGGAAGCCCTGAGTTCACATCGGTACACCTGGTTCAGATTCAGGTTTTCTCCCTGTCAGTATTTGTAACTCCCTCCCCATGATGACCGACTCGGTGCATCCGAACACAGGGATGTGCGCAGCAGAACTAGCTCGTGTCCCACAGTTTTAGAGGGTCAGGGCAGCGGGGCTGGTTTTGGCTGAGGCTTGGAGGAGAGAGTGGCCCAGGCCTCACCCCCGTGACTGTTGTCCCTGGCAGTTTCCGGAGATCCTTGGCTTGTAGACACTCACCCAGTCTCTGCCTTCATGCTCTCCATGTGTGGATCTCTCTGTTCAAATGTCTCCTTGGAACAAGGTTGGTCAAACCAGCTTAGGACCCACGCTGCTCCTGTGTGAACCTGTCTTAGCCAGTCAGGCCCACAGCAGTCCTGGTTGGAAGCTGCCATGTGGGCACTGAGGGGCCGCGAGCTGCCTGCTGCATGACCAGGGCTGCTGGTGTGGGACATGAGCAGAGAACAGGAGTGGGCAAGGGGACCTCCAGCCGCCCATGTGGGTCTGCTTAGCAGGAGGCCCTCACTCACAGAGCGATGTCCAGCAGATCAGTGAGCACACCATTTTGGAGCTTAGGGCTGTGGTTGGGGGGAGGGTGCACATCCGATGTCACTGGTGTTAGCCATGACGTGTCACATGAGCAGAGATGCTGGAGTGGGCACAAGGATCTGGTGGAGGTGACCACCATCCGAGTGGGGCTTGGGCAAGGCTGCAGGCCATCGCTTGTCAACCCTCGTCTGATGGCGCCTTTCAGGAGCGGGGAGAATGTGGACATCCTGACATGAATCTGTCCCAGAAAAGTCAGTCTCCTGTGGGACTTCTGCTGGGCCCATGCCGAGGACCCCTGTGTTGAGGAGTGAATTTCATACCAGGTGGATGGCAGGTTCAAGGCCTAACTCAAACCTGGACCTCAGTACCTGCCCATTGCCCTCCGACGTGGGGACTCCACAGCACCACATCTGCTGCCCGACAAGTGTGGGGCATGTTGGGGTTAGGGGTTGTACTGGTGTCCTGACCTGTCTGGTCCTCACATGTACCCTCAGAGGCCTGGAGAGATATATAGCCAAGGAAACGCAGTCCCAGGCTGGATTAATGGGACAGGATGGAGGGGAGCCTGAGCTTCTGGAGCTGCATACCTCCAACCGTCAGACTTGCGCAGCCCCCACCACTGGTCGTGTCCACTCCCCCAAGCCCCAGCCCCTCTACCGTGGATGCCGTGCCCTTGCTGACCAGCTGGCTTCTCTGCCTGTCCTGCTCCCCTGCTGCCCTCAACCCCTCCTCCGCTGGCCAGAGCCCGAACTCTGGTTCTGCCTGCCACATGCATGGCTCTGGGCCCTCACCTCCTGGGTGCGCCCCAAGCGCTCTGCCTCTCCAGCCACTCACCTCCAGGGAGGCCTCCCTGAACCACCCCGTGCCTGCGAACACACTGCTGTACCAAGCACTGTGTGTGTGAGGCAGTCCCCTCTCACATGCCTTGTCTGTAGTTACCTCAGTCTTGGGGTCTCTAAGGTCCACCTTATCCTCTCTCCTTGACCTGAAGGACTCAGCTCTGCTTCCCTGGACCCAGCAGAAGCAAATCAGTCCAATGAGGATGATGAGGCACAGGCTTTTATGGACATTTGAGGTCACCTGCTTCCCTGGCTGTGCTGGTCACCAGGTATGCATGGAATCTGTCGTCATCAACTTGTAGGAAGTCCCCAGAGCTCTGGTCCATGCTGGGAGGTGTGTGTGACTCAGGTCTTGGTGTGTCAGCCCTGCCTCTGCCTGTCCCCAGAGCATGTGGAGCCCGGTTCCCCAGTTCGGGTAGAAGCCTCCAAGGGGACCCATGAGATGTGGGGTGGGTGTACTGGCCAGCACTGCTCTGGGATGTGTCGATCATTGTCTCCATCAATATGGCTAACATCTCATCCGACCATGGAATTCAGAAATCGTGCTTCTAAAGTCTCCCCACTTGACAAATGACAGAGAATGCTAATACCCCACACAAGGTTATGTTTTATTTTTCTAGATGGGGAACGTTGCGGTGACTCAGGTAATGACTATCCTTGACATGGTAACGACGAAATGGGGATTTAAAGCAGTCTGTGATAGGGAGCTATCGCTGTTCTCTGGTTGGTTGGCTGCCAACTTGCTGATCGTGTCTCTGTTGAATTCACTGCTTACAAAGACTGGAATTTACCAAATTAAATTTTAGTGAGTTATTTCTGTTCACATAAACAGCAGAAATTAAACCTTTGTGCCTGTGGTAGAGGGACTGTCATCGGGCCAACCTTCACAGGGCCATGCCATGGGGTCAGACAGAGTCTGTGTGCTGCCAGGAGACACCTGTCCACATGTGGGGGATGGGAGACCCCAGCTGACTTCCCCATTTCCCTCTCCCTGTTGGTGTCTTGGAGTGTGGACAGACCCCACACAAGCATGGGCTCGACACACGGCCATGCATCTGGCACCTGTGCCCTCACTGCCCCTCCAGCCTGCAGCAGAAGTAAGCACAGATGGAATGGACCAGCCAGCTTTGTGGCACAGACCACAGTTGGGGCAAACCTGCAGGCTGATGCTGAGTGGCTGCCCCAGCCCAGGCAGCCCCACCTTCCCTGAGGGCACGTGAATGAAATCGCAGAGATCTTTGTGGCTGCCTGTTACGCAGCAAGAACTGACTGGTACAAGGCACTCTTGCAGCCACTGGCCCATCCGATCTGCAGAGAAATTCACATGATATGGACAGCCTAAATAATTTTATTTCACTCTTCCACATGAGAGAACGGGGGCTCAGGGAGAAGGAATTAATTCTTGAGGTCATAAGCTGGTCAGAGAGAGAGCTCAGCATGTGATCGAGTTTTCTCTCCCCAGGGGGTCAGTGGCTTTTCTGTGGGGCACTGGGGGGCCCTGAGGGGTTCCCTGCACCTGGTGTCCATCTGCGTGGGCCTCAGCGGGCCCACTGTCACTGTCACTGGGCATGGACGTCCTGTAGGCACACCAGGCTGGTGCATCTAAGCCCTGACCCCAAGGCTGTGGGGCCTGTTGTGCTGGGGGCTGCATAACTCCAGCTGTGGTCTATATGGGTTTGATGCGTCTCCTGACCCCACTGCCCAGCGTGTGATCCAATTTGGAAAGGGGACTTGGCAGACGAAGCCAGTCAAAACGAGGCCACCAGGCTGGGGGTCCAATCCAGTGTTGCTAGTCTCCTGAAGTAAGGAAATAAAGAGGAATTAGGACAAAGAGACAGGCACAGAGGTAAGACCATGGTGGGGGCAGAGATGGCGGCATGCAAGCCTGGAGAAGGGCCAGGAGCAGACCCTTCCTCTCCAGCCGTGAACCCATGCCCTCGTGCTGCCTGGCCTCCCATTCTGTGGTGCGGAACTCCAGCAAGTCCCTGGCCTGCTGCTGGTGTCCCACACCTGCCACGGAGCCTGTCCCAGTGGGGCCATTGCTTGGGTCTGGATCCATAGAGTGTCTTGCCTTCTGTCCGCTTCTGTTTTCTCTCCTTGAGGCCAGAAGGTGTGGGCAAGCTCAGTAGCATAGCTGCATAGACCCATGGTAACTTAAAGACAATCGGATGCCCGGATGTGTGCCCCTCATACACAGCGGGTCCTGGGTTCTGCCGCTGACCAGGCCGTCTAGACAGTGATGCTGAGAAGAGCTGTTTGCCTGTGGTGCATGATGTCCCGGGCCACTCGGCCAGGGGCCATGCCCAGGACAGAGCCACAGGGCAGCGTTCTCTCGAGGCGCCCATGTTGCTCGCTGGACACGTGGCCAGACTCCTCTTTCCATCTGCTTCTAAATCCAAAGATTGGTGCTTCCTTCCTGATCCACTGGTGGAGGCCTGGGCACAGGAATATTAATTGCACTGGGTCCTCAGGCCATGATGCTTTATGAATCCTACCTTTCTTGAGCTAATGGGGCTGCATAAATCACTCCGGGGGAGGACCCTGGCCTGGCAGCCCCCAAGTCAGGCAAGTTCATCAATCCTTGACCAACACATTGCCAGAGGCTCCGGCTTTGGTCAGGGGTTGGCCCGTCTGGGGCTAATTCCCTCCAGGCAGAGGCGCTACACAGAACCTGGTGCCTTATGGCCAAAGGAAGGCTGCCCTGGGGGGGGTAGGAGTCTGGCCTTCTGTCCCTGGTAGCCCAGAGACAGAAGTCCAGCCGGCTCCTGGAATGAGCTGGGCAGCCACAGCCCTCCCTCCGGGGCCCCAGCACTGTCCCAGGACAGGCAGGTGCAGGGGTCCTGCCCATCAGCCACTGGCGCTGGCCCCATCTTTCACCTGTGCAGCCAGGGCTTGACCCCATCCTCTGCTGACTCTGGTTCTTGGTTTCCTCACTTACAGGAGGATGACCCTGCCTGGCCCAGCGTAGGGCTTCAAAAGATGCCACACATGAGTGCAAGTGACCCTTAGCCCAGGGCCTGGCCCACTGGGAGTGCTCCCATCAATGAGGACCTCATCTGCCCTTGTGCCCTGGCTTTCCACCAGTCTCCCAGGAGCAGGCTTTAGGGCCCTTGGGATGGCCATCTCGGCTGGGGTTCTCCAGATGCCAGCCCAAGTAGGGGTCAGCCCCTCAGATGCTCTCAGATGGTGGGCCACTGCCCTCCTTCATTGCTATGGGCAGGGGACCAGATGGACTTGGGGGACAGTGGAGAGGGTCCAAGTGTGGAGTTGCAGGGTCTTTCTCACTAGTGGGTTAGACTTCATAGTCTACAAACCCTGTTGCCCCTCCTTGAGACCCTCTGAGCCTGTCCAGGGCCCAGGGAGACTGGCCGGCCGGAGTCCTCCCCGTGCCACCAATGAAGAAACTGTGGCAGCTTGCAGAGGGGACGCAGTGGCACAGAGGTGGGCACAGAGGCACATGGTGCAGTGGGATCAGCCTCCTGGGCCTAAGGTGACCTGTAGACCGGCATCCTCTCCAGCAAAGGCTGTGCCCTCTAGCCTCAAAGAGCAGAGCCCAGGCTGCTTGCTGGGGGCAAGGGTAGCAGGGCCCACAGGCCCCGAGTGGGAGCAGGAAGCCTGAGGTTCTGACACATAGTTATTCTCAGAAGTCAGTGGGATACACCCAACTCCCAGAGATCTGGGTTCAATTCGTTAAGCTTAGATGATTAATTACAGGGCAGTTAAATATCTGATTAAATTAATCCCAAGGTTTTTAAACATTCTTTTGTAAAGAATGTTTGCTCATAAGTTAGAATGGCTAAACACAGAAGGAGACAGGGATGGGGGTGTAGGGGTGTGGAGGGACAAGGAACCGGAGCCCACTCCTCTGAGGAGGCTCTTTCTGGGAGCCTCCCTGCTCTGTGTCCTAATTTGCAAATCGGTGCAGGCAGATGGAGCCTTCAGGAAGCCCTGGCAAGGCAGGACAGAGTGAGGAATAGGGACATCCTGCCTGCCCCCCTTGAAAAATGTGAGATTCCAAAGGCAAGGAAATGAGGGGCATTGTCATTGGGACTGAGACCAGGCAGGGTTGGGAACTTCGAAGGGAAGGAATACAGTCTATAGGAAGATAAACAGGACCAATGTTTGGTAGCAGGTGTCTGCTGGGCCATCGGGAAAGATGGAACGCAGGGAACTCTGATCAAACGGGCCTTCCTGGGCTCCTCCCGCTCCCCATACCTCGCTCACAGTATGACATAGCTATCTACCAAGAGAGCGCTCCTCCTGAGCTTTTCTAAACTTCCAGGCAGTTTGAGGAGGTCACAGTTTCTTCCTGAGTTTTTTGGACCTTGATTGTTTCCAGCTCAAAATTATCTGTATGGCTAAGTGGCCCATCTTGGGGCAGTTCATTCTGAATCCCAGCAGTGATCCAGACAGAGGAGAGGGCAGGGGACCCTGGGTCTGGACAAAGGCAGCTCCAGTGGTGCCAGGACAGGAGCCAGGCCAGGATCGGTTAACCAGAGCAGGAGGTGAGGGCTTGGAACTGCAGACAGCACTCAAAGGATTTGTTGTGGGGACTGGGGGCAGAAACGGGGTGGTGGCTGGAGGGAGGTGGGGCCAGGGAATGACAAGATGTTTTATTTATTTATTTGTTTTAGATTTACTTATTTATTTGACAGACAAGAGATCACAAGTAGGCAGAGAGGCAGGCAGAGAGGGGGAAGCAGGCTCCCCGCTGAGCAGAGAGCCCAATGCGGGGCTTGATCCCAGGACCCTGAGATCATGACCCCAGCAGAAGGCAGAGGCTTAACCCACTGAGCCCTCCAGGTGCCCTGACAGCAGGATGTTTTAGAACAGGAATCCCAGAGCCTGTTGATGCTGTCTGCAGATTCTGCAGGGAGTGAGGCCTCGGTGGGCAGGTGCACATGCTGGCCCCTTTCTACAGATTGCAGCCACTCCCAGCTGTATTTCTTTTGCTCTCAGGGCCCTGGGGCCTCTCACTGATCTGGCCAGCACCCACCCTGGGATGGGGTCACCTTTAGGACTCACAGGGTGGGCAACTTAGAGCCCTGGACTGACCCTGTCTGCAGTGGTGCTGCAGGTGTAGCTGTTCCAGCGTCCATGGCCCATCCACAGAGCCCTGGCTTTGGGATGGGAGTCCTGGGTTCACCTGCTCTGCACCTGCAGCTGTGGGACCCTGGACTCCTCACTTCTCTAACTCTGGAGGGTTGTCCGCTTCCCCTCACTGTGTTTTATGAACTAGGCTCTCAACTCTGTTCACAGCCCCACCTCTGGGCTGGTGTTCCTGCTGTTCTTCATTCCCCATGGGGTTTTCCATCTGTCCCCCCCTCTTAGTCCCCTGGGACCTTCTCCCACTCAGAATGGGGTCTGTTGAGCTTCTCTCCCACCTGTAGCCCCTCCTCACCTGGCAGGCCAGCCTGAGCCCCTCCCACCAAGTGCACTCTGTCCTTGAGGCCCTGGGGCATACAGGCCCTCCTGGCAGGCCCTGAGTACCTGTGGGTAGAGCCCTTTATAGTGGAATGCCCAGGCCACCCCCTTTCCTCCTGTGCCCATGTAAGACCCGCGGATCCCCTTACCCAAGAATTCAACACTGCCACAGGATGCAAGCAGCAAGAGGTTCTTTATTGTAGCGCAGGCGCCTGCGGGTGGTCAGCAGCTCCTGCTAGCTGAGCACACACGGCTGGGGTGGTACAGGATTTTTATAGACAGATACAAACAAGTTTTGGATGGGGCGGAGCTGATTGGCTGACAATTTGAACATTTGAAAAAGGCATACTTGGTGTTTGCGGATTGGCTTTGGAGGACCCGCGAGCGCGAAGAAAAAGGCGGGAAGGGGGAGTGAGGAGGGGGAGTTGGACCTTATTACTCAGCAGAGATGCATCCTGCCTACGTGACTATGTGGCCCCCTGCCTCCTGCCTATGCCTCGGCTATTAGCAGAAGGTATCTTGTTCAAACAGGAGACCAGTGTCACACCCTAAAAGCCAAGCGGTTACAGAAAGGCAAAAGAGCAGTTAATTAGTTAACAACTGGGGGAAGGGTCTTTCACCCACCCACCCTCCACTCTGCTCAGCATTTGGGTCACCAAGAGAATGAGGTTTGATTTGCCTTGTGAGAATTAAAACAATGGGGTGAAGTCAGTGAGGGGTTCCCTGTGCCCTCCCCAGCCTGGCAACCCCTAGGTTTCACACTCTGGGAAGTCTCAAGTTACTTAAAGCAAATACGCACTTACCTCCTGCAGTTGTGGGTGTTTGAGTTCTCTAGTTCGAGCTTGAAAGGAGAAGAGATTTCTTGCAGGAAGACAGTGTGATATGCTTAAAAGAACTGAGGGTCTGGAATTGTATTGGAGTTCACTTAGGAATTTCTCTTCTGCCATTTCTTAGCTGCGTGTGTTTCGTGTCCATCCATACATCTGTACAGCGAGGGCCTTAGTGGTAACCCCTGTCAGCCTGCCCCACAGGCTAAGCCTTGGATCAAGCGAAATGAGATGTCTGCAGGGATATTTTGGAAACCCGTGTCCTAGAGAGGGTGGGCAGGGAGGTGACTCAGCTTACTGCCAGCTGCCCACATAGCAGCAGGAACAGCACTCCCCGGGCTGTCCTGTGCCCTGCTGAATCCCAGGGAGCAGTACTGTTCTGGCTAATAGGAGCAGAACAAATTCTCCCCCTGTGCAGCAGAGAAAAGGCAGCCAGAGAGGGTGGAGGCAGGAGCTGCAGATTCCAGAGGAGGACTAGGGGCTGCGGGGGGCTGACGGGAAGTCTGATGGCCTCAGAGGGGAGACAGAGAAGGGGAACTGGGTGCTGAGTATGGGATCTTCCTCTGCCACTTGTACTTGGGCCTTCGTTAAAGTTTAGTCAAAAGAGGGACGCCTGGGTGGTGCAGTTGGTTGGACGACTGCCTTCGGCTCAGGGCGTGATCCTGGAGTCCCAGGATCGAGTCCCACATCGGGCTCCCAGCTCCATGGGGAGTCTGCTTCGCTCTCTGACCTTCTCCTCGCTCATGCTCTCTCTCACTGTCTCTCTCTCTCAAATAAATAAATAAAATCTTTTAAAAAAAAAAAAAGTTTAGTCAAAAGAGCCTAGTTTTCCATTCAGAGAGAGAGCGTTTGCCATCAATTCTCTGGTCTTTGCGAGTTTTTTGTTTTGTTTTTTAATTTAAAAGTCAGTCTCAAGCAGATGCCTGTTAACTGCCTGTTTCACCACTGCCGTTGAATCCAGGTGTCCTGACGTGCTGCTTTGAGGCAGAAAGAATTCTGTCCAGAAGCACCTTTCATCTGCCTGTTCACTGGTATTGTGGAGGAAGAATTTTCCTCTGCCCTATGGGATTCTTCCAGTTGGCCTGAGCCTCAGGTCAATGTAAGACAAACTGGCAGGAGAAAGTCAGACACAAGTTATAAATGTAAACTCCTGAGTACATGGGAGAGACCCAGAAAAATGGCTGAAGCCATCACCTTAAATACCATCTTCAGCTCAAAACAGAAGGGTTGGGGGTGGGGAGTCTGCTATGGGAGGTTGCCGGGAAAGCACAGTAAACAAGGTTGAGGCCATCTTGCAGACTTAAGTCCATGCCTCCTCCACTGGTAAGAGTTTCTAGAGATTTAAAATCACCAGCAAAGCAATGGGGACACCCTTCCAAATGGAGATTCCCTTGTGCGTGGAAATGCCTCTTAAAAAAGGCAATGTTTCCTTGGTTTTTACAGTCCTGTTGGGTCTACATTTTCTTAAAAACCACTGGCTTAAAATAATATGCCAGAGAGGCTTCCTCTGCGGTGGCAAAGTTTGCTCCCCTGCACTGGTCCTCTCACAACTCTGAGCCACACTCCACCTTTGTGAACCAAAACACACCTTCCTAGAGGAGGGACTCCTTCAAACAATGTGGGGGTGGGAAATGGGAGACCTTGGTGGGGACCCCAGCACTGTCCCTGGGGAGAAATGTTCATGATTCATTCAACATGAAGGACAACATAAAAGCCCTAAAATCGAACTCATAGCTACCTGAAAAATAAAGTGATAAGATTCAACCATTTCAAACAAATTAAAGCTGAAGAATGAAAGGACTCCTCGCTAGGGTAAAGCAGAAGGAAACAATCAGCTCTTGTAAAGTGGTTTCAAACTTAGAAAAAAAATAAATTCCTGCTATTGTTGCACTGATGATTAATGAATAATAAATAAGGAACACCCTCCCAGGCTCCTAAAAACACTTAAGGTAGTTCACCCTGGTCTCATTTGGATGTTCTAGTTAACTCAGAAGGCCGGACAAGACAAGCTGGAGGGAAACACAATATGAGAACCTTGGTGTGGTCAGTGGATACAAATGAATCGGCAACAGTTGAGAGTTTAAGAAGGAAGACTATTGCAAGCCATACACATAAAAGCTGGTTGTCTTCCTAAGCACGAGCAGGAAAATATAATGAAAAAATCCATTTGTAACAGAAACAGATGATCTGACTGACTTAGGAATAAACATAATAAATGCCTGACCTCTGTAAAGAAAATTGCAACCCCCGCGGGGTAGGGACAAGGTGAGAGACATGATCTATCTCACAATGAGCACACGTCGTAGGGGGAGAACATGTCACCAGCTTCATTTGCAGACACAGCCTCCCTCAAATCAATCCCAACCGTATTTTTCTGGACTCAGTGGGTTCTGGAGAAGCAAACAGATGAGGGTTTCATAGGACACTTGAAAAATAAAAAGAGCAAGTCAGAAGGCCTCACCTTTCTGAAGTTAGAACACTTTATAAAATAATAATTAAAAATGAACGATATTGAGAAACCAGATAACATAGAAGAATTTTAATTTAGATCCGTATCCCCCACCCGCTGTGCTGGAATAGACAGCAGATGCCTCAAAGAGCCAAACCTCTTTAAAAAACAAAAACAACATGGGGGCTTAAGGGGATAGGAGAAGAATAAATGAAACAAGATGGGATTGGGAGGGAGACAAACCATAAGTGACTCTTAATCTCACAAAACAAACTGAGGGTTGCTGGGGGGAGGGGAGGTTGGGAGAAGGGGGGTGGGGTTATGGACATTGGGGAGGGTATGTGCTTTGGTGAGTGCTGTGAAGTGTGTAAACCTGGCAATTCACAGACCTGTACCCCTGGGGATAAAAATATATTATATGTTTATAAAAAATTAAAAATTAAAAAAAACAAAAACAAAAAAAGACAAAACAAAACAAACAAACAGAACAGTTAGCACATAATGAAATATTTATTATACTAATGAAGAAAGACCGCTCTCAGCTTTGAAGCCACACAAGAAGCCACAGGGAAACATAGGTAGATGACAGCAAGAACAAAGCCAAAACCTGTGTACATGGGGAAAGGCCAGGGGAGGGAGGTGGTTGTGCCAGCCCACGAGAGGCAAACGGTGACCCGGTAGCCAGCAGGCTCCATGTTCCAGCCTGGCTGCTCACATGGGGTGCTCCAGAGAGCCAACCACTCTGGGAAAACCGGGAGCCTCTCTGGTCGTCAGAGTGAGGGCAGTTGAAGCCGTCTTGAGGTGCTACATGCTACCTGCTAAGCTGGCAGAAAGTACCCCCCTCCCCACCAGATGCGCTGGCAGGGTCAGGGTTGGGGCATGAAGGTGGCGTCACCCTTGAACTCGGTTCCTCTTGGCGGTGAAGGAGACGTCGCTGCTCTACACAGATGGTGTGCAGTATAGTCAGAAACAGCCATCCTTTGACCCAGTCAGTTTACCTCTGGAAAGAAAAAACGATCCCCTGAAGATGTGCAACACAGCCTCTGTCAGTAATGACAGTTTGGCAGAAACCAATGCACCCAGTGATGGGGTTATCTAGTAAGTTAGGGCCATCTATGTGATGTTGTTTGTTCAGCTATTAAATTTGATTATGAATCCTGCGTGGAAACTTGACGAATGTTTATTACGTATTGTTAAGTGGACAGTACCCCCCCTCGGTGCAAAATGATGTACATATTACACTTGCAGAGTGACAAGGACAGGACGAGGGCTGGAAGGGGGGGGTGAGACAAGTGGGAGCAGCTCTGTGAGGCTGGGGCTCGGGTGGCCTGGTTCTTACTGCTGTTTTCATTTTAAGCACCGGGGGGTGCCCCCCAAGGCTGGTGGGGCCTGCATCCCAGGCTCCTTCCCACCCACAGCCCCTTCCCTGGGTCAGTCTGGGCACCCAGTTTGTGGATGTTGGCCCTCCTTGCCTTCTCCAGCACGAGTGTGTGTCTGCACCCCCTGGATGGGCACAGCCAGGCCAGCAGTGCCCCGGGAGCCCCAGAGGCCCCCATGCTCTAAGCAGCCACGAGCCCTGCAGGTCTGCCACCACTACAGGACTGGACTGTCCACCCCCCACACCTGGAGAGTTATTGCTGCCACTTTCAAAGTGACCAGCTCAGCCACGGGGCCAGAGCCCTCAGGCCCAGAGCCAGCAAGGAGCCTTTAGGACCAACCCAGGGCCAAACTCAGGCCCCGCCCCAAACCCTGAGCAGGGAATCAGGAGCCAAACCCCTGCAGCTGTCCTGTGGGTTAGGACCACCCCCAGGAGCTGGGGGGCCCTACCAGAAAGGATTATCAGGCTTCCCATCCCAGGGGCTGCCGGGTTTGGGACCCACATGCCTCTACCATTCCAAGAACTGCTGAAGTGTGTGCACGGGTGCACGGGTGTGTGCCTGTGGCCACACCTGTACTTGGGTTGTCTTCTCCTTCTCCCCCCCATGCCATAGGCATTTGCTAGCTGTCTCCCCTGTTCTGGCTCTGGGCAGCTGCATTTTCCCAGTGCAGGACGGGGAAGGGGACGTGATGACTCAGGTTCAGGCACAGTTACAAGCGTGCACATTCTGGGGCCTCCTTAGGGTCTGCAGCAACTGGTGGGGAGGTTGGAGTCTTTCAGATGGGCCTGGCCCCTCTCCCCTGCCCTCAAGGCAGTCACCACACCTTCTCCTGCCTGGCAGGTGCTTCTAGGTGGCCTGTGTGGCTCTGGGGAGGGGCTCCCTCTGTCCTCACCCCATCTGGGAAGTCACCCTGAGCTCTGCAGTTGGTCCCTCCCAGCAGCTCCTGCCCCCAGGCATCACCCACATCACCTCCCGGTCAGGTCCTCCCCATCCCAGTTCTCTTGTTCTGGAACCCTCCTGTGTCCCAGCACTGGTCCTGAGCAGTCCACTGGCTGGGGGTCCCTGCATCTGGCACAGGTGGTAGGAAGCGGGGCGGCTGTTCCTGGGGAGGATCAGAGCCACATTCAGTGACCGCCACTCCCTGGACCTGTGTCCTATGCTGGGAGTGGTGGGTGGCTCTTGCCCCCTCATGCTCTGAGCACTTGTCCCAGCATCCTGGAAGCATTGCCCTAGAAGTGCCAGGGAACCTGGGGCCCAGGGGAGCAGAATTGAAGGTCCTAGGCATGAGACCGGCTTCCAGGTCAGGACGCAGGACAGCGACTGTCTGAACTCCAGACTTGGGCCAGAGTGGATGTCTGGGTCTGGCCTCTGCCTGCACAGTTAGGTCCACTTGAGGCGCACACGCCCACAAAGCCGTCAGCACACTTGGGACAGTGAATCCACCCAGCAGATTCCTGCTGCTCCCTCCTCACCCCAAGACGCCCACTGACCTGATTTATTTCGCTGTAGACCACTTAGCGGTTCCTAGAGTTTCGTAAGCAGAATCCTACTCCTTATTGCCTCCGGTTTCCTCTGTCATGAACACTCTCCATGTTTCCCCCTGATAGGATTTCCCTCCTGTTGTATGGCCGAATCGTACTCCATGCCACAATGCCCACAGCTGGTGCCCCGTCCTCTGTGGAGAAACACTCGAGGTGTTTCCAGCTCAGGGAAAAAACAAATGAACCTGCAGCAAATATCGACTTGCAAGTCATCGTAAAGACAGTTCCACGCTTTCCTTGGGTGCATACACACCGGGGCAGGACAGTCAGATCTTACAGCAGGTATGTGTTTAGCTTTCTTTTTAATTGAAATTTTTGTTGAGATAATCACAGGCTCATATGCAGTTTTAAGAAATAACACACAGAGGTTCTGTGGGTCTTTACCTATTTTCCTCCAGTGGTAACATTTTGTAACATCACAATCAGGACACTGACATTGATACACCCATGCCTCTTATTCCATTTCCCCAGGGTTCCTAATGTTACTAATATGTGCTAATGTCTTCAGTTACCGACAGCGGGTTACTCACCAGCTCCCCCTGCTGTCCTCGGGAAAGACAATCCTGCCTGCAGGACTGTTCCAACCACATGCACCTCCCTAGTGCCCCTGCCTGGTTCATAACCCCTTACAGCCTCTCCCCTTCTGCCCTGGCTCCCTCCCGCAGCACGGTGCCCCAGAGTGCCTTCCAGTCTGTCCTTGGCTCCTGTTTATGGCTCAGCCGTATGCAATGCTTTGGGCATGCCTTCCATTCACCCGTCAAAGCACATCGGCTTGACCCCAGGTTTTGGCTCTGAGGAATCAAGCTTCTGTGAACAAGTCTGCAGTTTTCTGTGGACACAGTCTTCGTTTCTCTGGGATACTGGTTAGTAAGAGCTGCATGTTTCCCTTTACAAGGTGCTGCTGAACTGTCTTCTAGAGTTGCTCCCCGCAGCGCATTCCCCGTCTCCATCACCATATCGGTTTCCGCCAAGCTGATGGACGTGCCGTGGTGTCTCACCATGGTTTTTCCTTTGCACTGTCCTGACGACTGCTGATGCCAAGCATGTTTCATGTGCTTTTTTCTCAAAAATGAAATGTCTGATTACGTGTTTTTCTCATTTTCTGATTGGATTGCTCGTTTGGTTTTGAAGTTTCTCTGTATATTGTGGCCATGTCCTCTGTAGGAACGATGGTTTGCAAACACCTCCTCCGGGTCTCAAGCTCGTCTTTCCATCCCTTTTACAAGCTCCTTCCCATTCTGATATGCCCCAGCTCACCCATTTTGGGTGCTTTCTGGTGTCAGCTCTGAGAGCTGCTTGCGTAGTCTCAGGTATCAGATTTTTTTCTTCCTTTTTTTGTTCTAAAAATGTTATGTGTGCTTCTGATGACAGCTTCACTGAAGGGCTTTGTGGTGTCCCTTTGCTCGTCTCGGGTCTGCCCCAGGGCAGTGTCTCCAGTGGGGGAGAGGCCTCTCTTCTCCCTACCTCACCCAAATTCTCTGTCCTCCCTTATTGCTTGTAGAAACTGAATTCCCTCTCAGACTGTGTCTGGCTGCATGGTTGCCCCACAGAAAGTGCATGCCTCTGGCATCCCAGCGCCCTCCTGCCCTGTCTTCCCTGCTTTTCCATTGCAGGCTCCACTGGGTGTGCCCAGGGCTAGGCCAGCTTCAAGCCCCACTGAGGGCCACACCTGCCAGAGACATCGAGACAGGTGTGGAGACCCAGTGTTCTGACTGATCCAGTGGTACAGAGCTGGCTGTGGACAGTGCACAGGGAGGGAGTCTGGGAGCAGACAACAGGCAGGCCAACTGTGCATGTCTTATTGGCCACGGGAAGGCTTCCTTCTTTATCCTGATGGTTTGAGAAGTCGTGATGGAACCGCATTTGTGCGTTGTCAGGGATGGGTCTGGTTGCTGCACGAGGAAGGACTGGAGCTGATAAGAGTGTAGTTGGCAGCGGGTGGGGAGGACAGAGCAGCTGCGGGAGTTGGGGTAGCAGCTGATGAAGACCTCCCCCCAACGCCCATGTCAGGAGAGGGGCCCCAGCGCATAGTGCAGCATGTTCACCAGGATAGAAAGGAAGGTGAGGTTTGGGAAGCAAGATCCTGAGTGTGGTTTTAGGTTTGCTGAGTTGATGGCACTTTGTGACATCAAGCAGACAGGGAGATACACACGGGCAGGGCCCAGAAAGACTGGAGATGCTCCTAAGGGATTTATGACTCTAATAGGTGGGGCCCGATGTCCCACATGAACCCCACTGCCTGGGGAGAGAGTGTGGAGTCAGAGGACACAGCCCCAGAGCACGGCTGCTGCAGGGCAGGGATGAGCGCAAAACAGAGACACAGACATGTCAGAGGAAAAGCCAGGAAAAATGTGAACTATGGTCCTGTGGGGTGGAGGATTCCTGCCCATGCACATTGCAAAAGACAAAGGTGAAGATCCCCAAATTCCATAATAAGGAAAAAGACACCCTAATGGGAAACCAGACACGGGCACAGCACATAGCCAGTATGAGCCACACTCCTGGGAAGCCGGCGAGGAGGGCTCTCTACCCGTCCGTCTAGCAAAACTTAAATACCAGATTTACAAGCACAACAGAGAAAAAGGGACACTGTGCATCCTGTTGACAATGTGTCAACAATGAGGGCAGTTTGGCAGAATGCGTCAAAATTCACCAGCCGCAGAACCTACGGTGAAAGAAAGCTCAGACGGCCATGTCAGCATGCCCTGAACCAGAGGACATTTATGCAGTGTTTCGGCAGAAATGGTTAGAAAGGCTGTGGGAGTAACGTAATCCCGTAGACGCGCTGGACAGAGGATGCACCTGTTTGTGTGGGCGCTGGTGGCCCCAGTGTGACAAGGGGCTGGCGTTCTCGCTAGAAGCCCCTGCATGGTCTGAATCATGAGAACCCACTCTTCGTTAACTGTGGGTAAAACAAACTATTGTACAGAAGAAGAGAAATCCAGAGTCACTTGCCCAGAAGGGAGGCCATGGCCATCTCGTCCTGACCTGCTAGCTGCAGAGCAGGCCCTCCATGCCTGGGGGACCGGCCCAGGGTCTCCATCTGGGTCAGGTGCGGAAGTCAGTGTGGGAGAGCGGCCGCGAGGGGGAGGCTGGCACCTGGAAAAGCACTCTGACCTCCTGCTCAAAAGCAGGCTGTCACTCCCATTCATTTACTAACCTGGCAGAGTATTTTCAAATAAATCATGAGCATGACAGTTACATTCTCTAAACCACACTGGGAAAAGGATTATGGTATTTACTATGGGGACAGGAAGATTGATTCTCACCCAGAAGATCTGCCAGGTCCTTGATTTAGGGAGCTGGTGATCAGCACGGGTTAACTCAGATTTATTTCTGTTGGCTGTCCCCACAGCCTCCACCCTGGGAGGCCCAGGGACACTTAGGTGGGATGGCCCTGAGCACGGGCTGTCCTGCTGGGTACCTGTGAGAGGATGCACTCAGCCAGGTCACAGGCAGAGATCACTGCCCACTGCCACCTCCCAATATGCCCCGGATTCCGACCCCCACCTGGAAGCTTCTGGCATAGCTGTGTACCATCCAGCTCCTTATCCTGGAGTTGCCGGGCCTCCTGGTGGGGCCTCTGCCACCGGCTTGTCCTGCTCTTGGCCCTGGTGGCGGTCCCATGCATGACTGGCTCTCTCCTCAGGCGAGGGACCAGAGAGCTTCCCTGCCCTCAGGCGACTCAGGGTCCAGTGCTGGAAGCGGACCTGTGGTCAGTCCCATGTGACAGGTGGCCTGAGGCCTGTAGAGAAGGGAACGTCCCTGCCTCTCCACATCGGCTGTCTGTACACCCAGTGTCCCTGGGTCACCTTCTGGTCCCCATATCTCAGTCAGTGCCCACGTGCTGTTTCCGCAGGACTAGCAGTCACCCTTGGGAGGGGGCATCCAGCCGACCCGGGGTGCCAGGTGCTTCCTTAGGGGCCACTGAAGTATCACTGGGTGGAGTGGTCAGGACCACTCATCCTACAGGTCAGTGGGGTATGGAACTTGTGGATTCAGGTGGACTTGGGACCAGCCTTTCCTGCTTATGGGAAAACTTGGCAGAGGGCCCCACTCAGACCTGCTGTTTCCTCCCTCAACTGTCACTTCCCTAGCCCTCCCAGTTTCACCAGATTCCATCCTATTTAGGTTGGTTTCTGGCTCTTACCCTCCCTCACCCGGGACCCTTGCTGCCCTGCTCTGAGCCGCTGTTGCTTCTCTCCTGGGGCCACCTCCCATGGTGGATGCTGCCTGGGCCTGCCCAAGTCCTGGCCACAGGACGCAGAGGAAGGGGTGATACACACGTGTCCCGGCTGCAGCAGCTTGTGATGACGCTTGTGTGGGGACATCTGTGCATCAGAAGTCACAGAGCGCGAGGGTCGTCACAGCCCCATGAAGATGCAAGAAAATCAGACGTGGCCCTTCGGGAAAGGAGGAGAGTCCTGGCCAGCTTAGGCTTTGGCTCTGGCTTCCCCCTTCCCAGTGGCCTCAGCTCTCTGTGCCTGGGTTTCTCTATCTGTCAGGTGGTGTTAACGCTCTGGTTACCTCCAGGAGTCATGCAAACTATGGGGGCCATGATCGGAGGAAGAAGGCAGGAGCTCTTGCAAGGGCCCAGTGTGTGTCAGTGTGTCAGAGACTGCAGCTGTCGTCACCGGCCACGGGTGTGCAGGCCTGGCTCATCATGCACACCTGTCTGGCATGTCTGTGAGCCTCCGAGCAGCTGCTGAGCCACAGAATTTGGTGGAGCAGACTTGAAAGTCACAGTGGCTTCGCGGAGTGTTTCACTGAATGGGCAGCATCCCGTCCAGCAAATACTGAGGAACCACTGGAGTAGAAGGGTTTTTAGGGGCAGAGGGAATGGGGGAAAAGGGAACTATCAGCAAGGTATGCAGTTTCAGGCAAGGCTGCCCACCTAAGGGGAACGGAAGGGGCCATCTGCAAACTTCCAGGGTACCCCGGAGCTGCCACAGGATGGGTTCCTGGGGGCTTGGAGCTGCAGTCAATCAGGTGTCCTGCCAGGGAGCAGGTGTGGGGCTCATGGCACCTGTTTCGGGCCTGCAGTCTCCTCTCTGCCTCTGCTCCTGTGCCCAGGAGGGGAGGCATGTATCCGTGGGTCTGTGTGCGTCTGGGGGGAACTGGGGACCATGCTGGGCATTTGTGGGCAGGTCAGGCATGAAACTCCCTCCTCCCCCTCCACTCACCCTATCCTCCGCTGCCACCAGGCCACATAGGCACTGGCTTATTTTCTCAGGCCAATACTAACCTGGTATGTTCACTGACACATTCAGTCTTCCACTGTTTCCATTAACACTGTTTTACAAATTGTATTGCCCCTGTTCTCTCATGGCTTCTGCAAATCAAACCTGTTTTGCTTTTGAAAATGTCCAAAGGATTCAGCAGAAGGACACCCAAGATCTCTGGGGTGCCAGACCCCCAAAGCTGGCCCTTAGGCGTGATGAGGGAAGAAGCCAAAGCTTCTGGTCTCTGAGTCGATTCCCTAAAGTGGGAGGGAGTCACGCGTCCCCCCGAGGAGAGAGATTTCAGACATGTTGTGGGACCAGGGGACCCACGAGCCTGGGCAGTCACGGGGCATCACCAGTGTGGCTTGGGGTGCTGTCTCTGCTGCCTTGTGCAAGGGGTGAGGGCTAGGAGGACGTCACAGATGACAGTGACCCAGCCGCCCCCAGCTCAGGTGATGGTGCCCAGCACCCAGGGAGGGAGTGTTCCAGGACATGCAGTGGGGTCCAATTGCCCTGCCGCTGGCCAGTTGTGCAGCCCTGGTCCCGTTACTTCTTTGGAAGTCTGGTCTGTAAAGCGGGGATATGGCACCTCCCAGGTTGGTCCCCACTCCAGGCTGTCAGGTTCATGTGTCGGATCAGAACTTAAGTCTACACCTAACCAGGGTTGGGCATGTGTGTGAAGAGGTTGCAGGCATACGGGGTCACACGTCTCAGGGGCTGGGGCGCCGGTTTTCCAGTTCAGAGGTGGGGGTATCTGTGTTTGCCCTGAGATACAAACGCAGACAGGCCAGTTCCCAAATCCGGGAATCCACCATCTGAGATTCAGGTGAAGTAGGGGACCAGCCGCACGGGACAGAACATGGAGGGCTTCCTGGAAGGGGAGACCTGCATTGTGCAAATGAAGGGAAGGCACACATGGGGCTCACAGTGGAAGTGGGAGCAGAGGCAGGAGCTGGGACAGCAGGCAGGGGCCCGGGAAGCCACGGAAGGTGAGGGGGGCACCAGTAAAGGGAAGTGCAGGCTCATCCAGGAAGGACGCCGGTAAAAAGAACGAGTCGGGTCCCCAAGACCACCCCCATGTCTGGTGATTTGCTGGGGACACTTGTGGAGCTTAGCGTGTAGTCACCCCGGGCAACACGTGTACAGTGGATAGAGGCTTGGCTAGGTCAGCGAAGGACAAAGACACACAGCACACCCCGGGGAGACAGGCACAATCCTCCCAGACCATGTCCCCATGGGTCCCTCAGTCCACCCAGGATGCTTGGGTACTGTGAGCCCTCACAGCAGTTAGGGTGAATCCCCACCACCCACCAGATCTCAGAAGCAGGTGATGCCCAGGAAAACTTTCTTCTGTGATGAGAAAACTGGCAGCATGATGATCCAACCGTGGGTTCTCCTGCCCTGAAGGTCCTTCGGCTCATTCGTTGAGCCATTGAGATAGCGAGGCGGGACCAAGGCATGCTTGCCCCCCACCATCACTGCCTCCGCAGCAGTGAGCTCCCCGGGACACCAAGGCACAGAGATGGGGGGCCGGCTCGTGCTTGCAGGCCCCATCCACAGAGTCCCTGCCCAGCAGTCGGACATGGCAGCCTTGCTCAGATGGGTGGAGGTGCCATCTGCTCTGAGGGTTTCCTCTGGCTGAGCACATAGGTGCGGGGGTGTGGCACAGGCCACATAGCAGCCACATGGGTCTGGGAGCAGCCATGCTGGCAGCAGCCACGAACTGACTTAGGGAGTCCATGGAAAGGACACGGGGTACCTCATGAAACCAAAGGGAGACCCACAGCTCCAGGCTTTGGGAGGGCTAAGTCAGGCCAGGAGCTCCTAGCTCCTGTGGTCACCAGCATCACAACACGGCCACTCCACCCACTGTCTGTCCTGGGTCCCTCGGTGATGATTTACTGTCCTGGAAGGGGGTCTCCCTGGGCTCTGTCAGGGCCTCCCAGTGGATGGCACACTGAGGCCACAGCCCCTGGAGGAGGGGCCACCCAGGCTGGGAGGACGGGTATTGAGCACAGCCCATCATCCTCCTCCCTGGTTCCCTGGTCTGGAGATTTGGGAACTGCTCACTCTGTCTATATCCTCACAGCCTGCACGGCTGAGCGCCACACTAACCGACCTGGGGAATGAGGCAGTTTACCAAACAGGGAAGGCAGTGGTGGCTCTGTGACATTTCAGTTCTGTGAGGAAGACAGTTCCCAGCTGCGTTCCTACAAGTCCATGAGAGCAGGGGGTGCCCCGGTGGGACTGAGTGTACATGAGTGTGGGTGTGAGTACGAGTGTGAGTGTGCAAGTGCACACAGGTGTGAGCACGTGACAAGTGTGCGTGTGCATGTGAGGTCTGTACTTGAGCGTGTGGGGTGTGTGCATGAGTGTGAGTGTGTGCACGACCAGAGAGCACTCTGGGTCCTTGCAGCCGGATCCTCTTGCAGAAGGCAGTTCTTGCTGTGTGTTGCTGTCTTCTAGCCAGGAACCACTCTAGCCAGCACCTCTTGGGTGATTTCTGACGGTTCCAGGGATCGTTAGGGCTCATTCATAGGGCTTGTGTCTTGGGTCCCACGGCCCAGGGCTTGCAGACCCCTCACCAGGAGCCACAGTGTGTGCAAGGAAGTCGGGCAAGGACTGGGAGGGAGTTGTGGGCCGTGAATCTGTCATCCTCACCTGGGTCGGGGATGGGGGGTGGGCTATGCCTGAGAAGCTCCCAGTGACTGCATCTCCCGTGCCAGGGGCAGCCCTGGGTTCAGCCTCACCTCCCGGATGCTGGGAATGACTGTGTGATGCCCCCTCCCTGGGCTGTAAGGCATCCCTGCATACAAGAAACCATCACGGGCAGGAGTGGGCTCACAAGGGGGCATCCCCACCATCTCTCTGCCTCCACCTGACACCCCAAGGCCCTACCCAGCTTCCATCCTGCAAGTGTGTGGTCTCTCCTCGGGCATGAGGCCCCATGGGGCAGCGGAGTCCCAAGCGTGGGATGTCAACCGTAATGACATGGAGAACGGACTTGCTGGGCCACCAGGGACAGAGACGTGCCCTTCTCTGCCTTCTTCCAAGGCTCTGACAGCAAACATGCTGGTTCCACAGACACATGAGAGGAGGAAGACTGCGTGCTGTCCTCCCCGGAGGTCCTGGCTTTCTGCAGAAGTGCCCTTTCTTAGCTTCAGAACAGGATGCCACCTCCCCGTGTCCTCACGCAGGCTGAGGAGGTGACTTTCTTCCAGAATGTTTTTTCCCTGACATCCCATCCTGGGGTTCCTCCCACGAATATCCACCAGCTGCATCTCGAGGCAACACATGTCATTCTCCAAGAGGACATTGGAAGGACACTGTCCCCTTGCAGGATGTTACCCCCCGACCCCGTTGTCCCAGCCCAGAAGGTCAGCCCCCTGCGCTCACCCAGCACTTGCACCCATACACACCCCGGGGCATTGTCCTGTGTGAACACTCCAGGCTGGGTGGCCGCTTGGCCCGTGGTCTGGCACTGGTCACTACGCCCTTGTCACTAAGGAAATGACCCTGTTGATTTGCTTCAGAGGAATAACAGGAAGGCACCTCTTAAGAAGGAAGGAAGGGCTGGACCGTTCAGTGTGGTGAGGCCAAGCGCTGCAGAGATGCTGGGAAGCTGCTGGGGAGGGGACACAGAGACCTGGTCGCCTCGCTGGCTCCAGCTTACTGGCCTTGGGGCCAAGAGAAGATGTCCTTGCCCTGGACGTGGTCATAGCATGTCCTTTCCAGGTGGTCCCCTGCCTGCCTCCTCCCTTCCCACCAGGTTGGCCTCCTAGCTCCTTGTGGGCCTGGACAAGTGTCTGGCCCCTGTCTTGGAGCAGCTGCCTTCTGTTAGGGGGGACTGTGAGCAAACCAGGATGGTCCCATAGGCCATGGCCCTGATTTGGAGTATGCTGTGCTCTGCAGAGAGGCCATTCCAAAGCCTGGAGGGCCCTGGGGGACTTCCTGGAGAAGACAGTGTTAGCACTGCCTGGTGAGACTCTGGCCAGCTGTGAGACCATCCCATCAGGAGACTTTTAGAAACCTGGCACGACCCAGTCGGCTCACCCAACAGCTAGGTCATTTCTGGGTGTTACTGTCCTTCAGACACAACATTGTGATAGTTTCCACATAAGGTGATTCAGAAATGCATGCATTAATTTCCCTTAAAATTCTCCACTTGTGCTGCTTGGCAGAGCGCAGCCTGGGACCTGAGGAACGGGAGGCAGCGGAGACTTGCATGGGATCCCGGGCCGGGAAGTCGCAGGAGCTGGAGCGCCAAGATCCCCTGGTCACGGTCCAGCCGCGGGGCTGAGCATGGTCCCACAGTGGAGGATCTGGCACCGGCCGGCCCCATCTTGGCTGTGGAGCAGGCTCCGTGGAAAAGCCCATGACATTCTGTGTCTCTGAATCGCTTGTTTATGTTCACGTGCTTCACCCCCACTGCACCCATCTGATGGGTCCCCCGTGTGACAACAGGCGGCCGGGGTCACTGCCAACCGTCTTGGAGGCGGGTGCTCATGGAGGACCTTGACCCCTGTCCAGGTCACCGGCGGAGGCTCCTTTGCCCACGGTATATTCCACTGGGATTTGCTCCCACCCCAGGACCGAGCTGTGACTTACGGTGTGTCAGTTACAGCTGTCGGGCTGAGCCTGGTCCCTGAGGCGGTGCCCGAGGGCCTGTCATCTGATTTCGGTGGGGCTTGGGTACAGGCCAGAGTGAAGGAAGTTAGGGAGGGCCGGAGGCCAACAGGGCAGAGCGATAGGCTGGAGTCAGGAGGCCTGCGTCCTCTGTCACTGGACCCTGGAGCCCAGCGTGAGTCCAAGGAGGAAGGGCACCCTCCGTTGGTGGCGGTCAGCAGGGCGGCCACGTGGGTGGTTCTGGAGTCAGAGGGTGGGTGCCCGCCTTGTGACCTCACCTCTGAGCTCTGTTTCCTGGTGTGCAAGGGTTTGGGAAGTAGGCGCCTGGCACAGGGTTGTGACGGGCCAGTGCCCTCTTCCACTACCGGGCTGTCCTGAGGGCAAGGTGAGCCCACCACCCAGCACTACTTTGGGTCAGACTGCATATTGCAGAAACCACAGGGTCTGGTGTCCATTCCTGCTGCAGTGCCCAGGGCCATGCCGCGGCTGATGGCCACTGCTGTCACTTGCGTCCAGGACATGGGGACGTCGTGGGGCAGGGGGTCAGCTGTGTTGGGGGGCCACTGGCCAGAGACCCCCAGCTGCTACTTGCAGGGACCGACCCAAGTACTCTGAGGCTGAGAAGCCACCTGTACCAGCCAAGGGCTTGTGGATGGGGAAACTGAGGCCCAGCACAGGAAGGGGTGCATCCCCATGCACCACAGAGAGTCTGGCAGAACTGGGACAGGGACATAGGGCTCCTGACTCCCTTGGCGTGGGGCTCTTTCTACCACTCTCCTCTGCCCTTTCTCCCACATAGGTACCTGGGGCTGTCTTTGCAGCACTCCTGTGACATTCAGCTCTTCCTCTGAGTGATATCTAAGCCGGGGGCATTTCTGTCTGGGCCACAGCAGCCTCCATAGGAGTTGGGGTCACCGATTCCATCTACAGATGCAAGTGCAGCCTAAGAGCTGGCTCTGCTCCGTGCAGGCTGATCTGGATACAGTGGGGCACAGCTGGCCCTGCCAGAGAGGAGTGCAGAAAGCAGGCGTGTGAAGGTTAAGGAAGTACTCAGGAGTGGGGGCAGGGAAAGAACACATGTGAGGTGTGGCTGGAGCCCCAGAAAGACAGGCGTGTCCCACCAGGGGTTGGTGGAATTGGGGAGCAGGAGATGGCCCAGGCGTGATTCACAGGGTCATTGTCTGAGGTCCCAAACCTGGGCCTGCCAGGAACGTTGGCCGGGCACCATCCTCCTCTCCTGGAATGAACCCAGAGCCGCCGACACTCCAATGAGGACCAGAACCACCAAAGAGACCACAAACCCGACAATGAGAGAAACTCACAGCCAAGGAAATAGAGTTAACAGCACTGACTGCATGTAATGTCCGCCAGCAGACGTGAAAGGGCACCATCCACGAAATCGGGGCAGACTGTGATAAAAATTAATTAGAAGTTCCAGGAATTTAAAAAAAAAAAACATGTAATTATGGAAATGGGAACTGTACGCAGGGGAGAGCAAATGATCATTTTTGAGAACCAACGTGCAGGCCCCTCATGGTGGGATCGAGAGAGCGCATGTGGGAACCCACCAGCTGCATGCTCCCAGATGCAGCAAGGCTCTGGAGTCCGTGCACCAACGAGTGAGGAACTGAAGAAGAACGTTGCGGGGAGGGGCAACATACAACCCAAAAATAGTTAATGGCGTCTTAAAACTAAAGAAGTCCAGACACTGAAAGGCCCAATGTGTGCTGTGCAAGATTAACTAAAAAGGAGTGCAGAGTGGCCAGTGTGGACTGGGAACACGGCCCTGACTCTTGGGGACACGAGTGTAACCAGGGCCCTGGATGATATCCTCAAACAACCCCCATAGTCAGTGCAGATCAGCGGGGGAGGGGAGCAGAAAGTACAGATTTCCAGACTTTTCCCACATTGGTGTTGTGGCCATCAGACCCCGACTTGGTCTGCAGAGATCCCCACCTCCTGGGGGTCGTGCTTTCGTGGGACCCCTGTACCCAAGTGAGGGTCTGTCCCGCAGGATGCGGCAACGGTGACTGGATGGCCTTCCTGGGATCACGTAATAGACTTGGGACCCTCCCGCCAGCAGCAGCTCTGTAGTGACCTTCTTGTGAGAGGGCCACATGACAGGACCAAGTGTGGGTCAGAGGGACTGAGGTCTCTGTCTTAAAACCACAGAAACTCAGTTCTGCCAACAGTGTGGGGGAGCCTGGGTGTAGACATGCCCCAGTCAGGCCTCCAGTGGGAGCACAGACTGCTAACACCACCTTGATGGCAGGCGGCCAGGGAGGTCCACCCAGACGCCCAACCCATGGGAGCAGGGGGAGGGTGCCTGGGGGTTGGCTCGAGCTGCTGGGTTTGTGGTAATTTGTCACGTGGCAAACAAAGGCAAGCAGCCCAGCCGACAATGGTGGGGTGTGATCTCAACTTCAGCCAGTAGCACTGTCAGCCAGGCGCAGGGGGCTCTTCAAGGCAGGCATGGGTCACTGTGTCGCCAGAGGACGGGGTCCTGCCTGAGAGGCGGGCGTGGGTCACCTGGTTGGCAGGGGACAGGGGTCCTGCCTGCAAGGCAGCCGTGTGTCACTGGGTTGGCTGGGTGCAGGGCTCAGACAATGGAAACGAGATCAGTGAGTGACCTGACACCAATGTCCAGGTGACTGCGGTCAGACTGTGGTGTCTCATGGTCAGGAGGGCTGGCGTGCGATGGAAGGGAGCACCTGCTTGTCCTGTGGGTGAGTATCCCAAGCTTCTCCATGAGCCCCCTGGTTGGGGGGCAGGACCCTCTTCCATCTGGGACACCTGGGAGAGAGCACGAACACCCTGGTACAGCACGGTCCCTCTCCCTGCTCCTCGCAGTCAGGTCTTCAAGTCCTGGCCCTGGGCGCTGGCCTCGGGTGCCCACCAAAGTGTATTCTGGCAGAGAACTGGCAGTGAGATTAACGGGGTTACTTCTGAATGAGCTGACTGGGCACATCTGCCTCGTCTGCAGCGACACCCGAGAGTTACAGGGTTGAAGCAGAAGGGCATCAGGGTGGTTTCATGGAAGGAGTCATGCTCCCGCCCTCGCTCTGAGCGCTTGTCCCTCCAGCGTGACCTCCGGGGAGTCCCGGGTCCCTTATCTGTGAAACAGAGGGCCGGAGCTTGGACCCACTCAGCCCAGAAGCTAGATCTCTCCCCCCACAGAGGTGTCCATGGGACAAAGGCTGTGTTGTAGGAAAAAGGCTCCATCCCCGGCCCCCCAGCACAAACTGGGCCGAAGCTTAGCCCCTGCCTGCAGCAGCCACAGAGACAACGAGGTGCCAAAACCACGGCTGACAAGGAAGAGAAGCCCAGCTGAAGCCGAGGTGAACAAGAAGGGGGGTTAATTGGCTCATGTAACAAACCCGCCCAGAGGCAGGGTGATCGCAGGCCAGTCTTGAGTATAGTAATGATGCCAAGTTCCTGGTTCCTTGTGCCCTCTGACCGTCCCGCAGTAGCATCGGCGACACCTGAGGGTGGGCCCCTCTGCAGGCCCAGGGCTGCCACCTCCCCTCCCACCAGCAGCACACATACTGCCCAATGTCCTGAGATGCCCTCCGGCCACGCCGCCATAGCACATGCAACCGTCCCGAACCCACCGTAGCCAGAGAGATGGAAGGAGCCCCTGGCTTCGCCCAGCTGGGCCCCCACCCCTGAGATGACAATGACCTTAAATAGCCCCGCCCCAGAGACCAGGGCTGCTGGGGAGGGAAATGGGGCTGGAAACAGGGGACACGGGCCCTGCATGGCTGGAGCTCTGCCTTCCACTCCATTTTGACCTCATTCAGGCCAACTGGTCCTGGAGGGAACAGTGAGCAGTGGGGGCCCAGACCCGTCAGTTTCCCACTAGACCCCCACAAACCACACTGCAACAGCCCCGGCGAGCTTCCAGGTGCAGGAGACACATCTCTGCCCCAAGCATTCTTGAAGCCATGAAGACCCCCCCACCCAGCACTCCCATCTCCCCCCTGAGGGTCCCCCAGGAACCAAGAAGTTCCTGCCTTGTTTTAAGGAAAAATGAATTCTGGTGTGCAAACATTAACACACATTCATGCACTCAGAATCTAATTTTAGCTGCAATAGGCCTTGTTACAAGATGCTCACATAATTAAGCAGTTTTCTTCCTGGGGTCTGGATGTCTGTCTATTCTTCTGTTTCATTTACATATCACTGGGATTATCAGAAATGTGTTTTAGTTTTTTTTAATTATATATTTGGGGGGCACCTGGGTGGCTCAGCGGGTTAAGCTGCTGCCTTCAGCTTAGGTATGATCTCAGCGTCCTGGAATCGAGGCCCACATCGGCCTCTCTGCTCAGCAGGGAGCCTGCTTCCCTCTCTCTCTGCCTTCCTCTCTGTCTACTTGTGATCTCTCTTTGTCAAATAAATAAGTAAAATCTTTTTAAAAATTATATATTTTGGTGTTTCCAAATTGATCCACAATGGGAGATGAAAACCATGGAAATTACACATCTTAACGCAGGTCTGTGTGATTCATGGCCTCGCCATTAAAGCTGGAATCTGCTGAAGTGGGGTTTTGTCACAGATTCACACTGACTTTTGTGCCCTGGCTGCTTAGGGCAGTAGCCACTTGATGGAGAAGCTAAGAGCTCCAGGAGGCCTCACTTGCACAAACGGACAGCCAGAGCCCTTTCTGTGCTCCCAGCCTCTCCCACAAGAAGAACCAGCCACAGGGCCTTTGCATGTCCTTGCTCATCAGATACCCAGGAGCACCAGCCCAACCATGTGGACTGACTCAGTGCGACCTGGGTGTACACTGACCCCTCTTTCTACTCATCTGCAGGTCTGGCTGAGGTGCCTGCAAACCACAAGACCATCACAGCAGCTGGCTCTCCCCTGGGGAAGGAAGGGAGGTCTCTGCAGACCTGCAGCAGGAAATGGACCATCTACCAGGGGGTCTGGCTGATGCTGTCCTGATTCCAGGTTGGGCAGGAGGGTGGGAGGCCCAAGGATCAGTGGGCCTGGCCCTCTAGCCACACCTCTGCCCTTCCCAGCCTCCCCGGCATCTGGGTCTTCTCCCCAAAGTCAGACGGGGGGCCAGTAAGAGTGAGGGCCAGAGCTGGGAGCCATGGTCAGGAGGCAGCCAGCATCTGGCTCTTCATCCTGTCGAGACTCTAGGCTTGCTTTGGGGAGTGCGGGGACCCTTGGGTGCACGGCAGATGGGGCCTCCTGGCAGGCCTCACCTCTTCCTATGACTCCAGAGAAACAGTTTCGTTAGGGGCTTTCCCAGACTGAATCTCGGAGCCCGGGCCATGCCAATAAGCATTGCCAGTGTTAAGCAGAGAGCGGCTGTGGGATGGCCCAGGACAGGCTCAGCACCACGGTGGATTTGGCAGAGACAGGTGTGGAGGGCAGCCACCCGAAGAAGGGCAGCCCACCAGGGCCTCCACTCCACCTGCTCTCACCAAAGTGGTTCTTGGCTTCCTGGATCTGGGGGGAGGGCAGGGTCAGGACATTCGAATGCTGGTTTCCCCAAATCTCTCACCCCATTTTCTTCCCCTGGGGCAGCTTAGCTCAGACTACAGAAGGGCAGACCAAGGGGCCCTGCTGCCATCACTCCAAGCTGGAGAAGCTGTCGAGGGGCCCACACACCATCATACACCTGGCAAGGGTCCAACCCCCCCAAACACTGGAGACCTGGTAGCGTGGCCTCATTTTGAACCTGAGATACCTCTGAAGGGAGCTCTGCCCCTCCAGGCTGAGCACCAGGTGGCTGAGGACGGTCCCTCTCTGTGTCCCCACCTCTGTCCTCACCCACCCATTCTGCCCCCAGCTGCAGAAACTCAGACACACATGCCCCACAGCCCATCCCCCTGTTCTCCAAGCCCCTGAGCCTTTGCACACACTGTTCTTTCTGCCTCAAGGTCCTTCCCTTGGCTCTGTTGGCGTAATTCCTACAGATCCTTCCAGACCAGCCCGTATTGTGACCCTGATCCTGCATGGAATGCATAGTCCTCTGCTACTGGGTTTCTTCCCCTCTGTGACCACCACTTCTCTGCCTCTTGAGGCTGTGAGCTGGGTTGGGCGGCTTTCCTACCGCTCCCCCCAGCCGCTGGCCAGCTAGCACACAGCAGCCCACTGCACTCGTGAGGACCCTTCCTCCGGGGTGAATGAGTGGGAAAGACAGAAGGCCCCCACAGAGACAGAGGGTGTGGCGACGAGGCCCAGGGATCTGGCAGCGGGGGCGGGGGGGGGCGTAGGGGTGGGTGGTGGGTGTGTGTAAACTCAGAGGATTTGGCTATGCCCCCCCCAACGGTTGTGTGGATGGGGGACGTGACCAAGATGGGTGGGGTCACTGGTCCAAGTGACACCAAGACCCATCCCTCCTGGGTCTCCACATGTGCAGGCCCTGGAGGCCAGCTCTTCCCTGCCCCATGCCCCGTTGCTCCACACCCTGCCTCTAGGACATGAGAGGAAAAAGCCAGGCAAGGGGACCCCTCCACAGAGTGCTGATGTTGGATGGGGTAGTGGGGGAGCACAGAGCTATGGCAGGTCCTGAGGTCACGTGCAGCATGGGGTCAGGGGAGGCTCCACTCTGTACTGCCTACTGGTCTATGGAGAAGGGAGATACAGGATTGTGGACCCGGGAGCCTGGTGGCCATATCACAGGTGTTCACAGGGCATCAGATGTGACGTTTAGGGTCACGGGCTTCAGTAGCCTCCGTGAGCTCACATCCACACCGCAGTACTTGCTGCCCACAGCACTGACGCCTGCTCAACCATGCACTACGGAGCAACGACCCCAGCCAGCAAGGCTGCAGCGGGAAGCAGGAGAGCCGCACCAGGAGCCCAGCGCACACGCGCAGGCCGGCATGACCAAGTCCGAGCGGGTCCCTGCAAGTGTGCAGCAGCGCATGCAGCGGTTCTGTGAGCGCGGGGTTCCTGCGGTGGCTCCGGCAGCCAGCCCCATGGAGCAGTGTCAGGGCGGCGTGGGCAGAGCAGCAGGCAGTCATCTGGGCACATACTCGCTGGGAAGCCTGGCCCTGCCGTGGGCACGCAGCACCTTGTCCACCGTCCAGATGGATCAGTGCCCTCATCTTGGGGGTGAAGGACTCGGGATTGTGCCAATGCTGGCCACGCCTTCGGAAGCTGCCCTCCTTGTTTTTCTCCATGCATAGTAGCCGCTCCTTGCTCACGGACACATTGAGGAAGGCCACTATCTCCCACAGCTTGGGCAGCAGGCTGTGGCGCAGCACCTCCTAGTGCACCACCAGCAGCCCCTTGCTGAATCGCAGCCGGTCCAGCACATTCGAGGACCACCAGGCCACGTAGCTTCGCACGAAGTCTGGCCACTCTGCAGAAAGAGATGCTCAGGTCAGCCAGCCTCCTGGGTGCTGTGGGCGGGGAGCCATGGAGGCGGGTGACCAGGGCAGGCGGCCCCTCGGGCCAGGCCCTCCTGGGCAGTAAGAGCAGCACCTCAGGGCCAGCCTGGGTCACCAGGCCACTTCTGTGTTGGTGGTCGTGCAGCCCCACACGAGGACAGATGTGACGTGTGTCGAGAGAGCTGGTTCCCTCTCTTGTGGATAGTGAGCGCCCTGCCTGTGGGGCCCACACCGGGGCAGGGAGAGGCACAGGACCTACACGGCACAGCGGTGTTCATCATAGGTGGGAGACAGGGTGACCCTCATCCATGCTTACCTTGACAGGGATGAGCAGGGACAGCGGAAGGACGGGCGCAGCCATGAGCACCTGCCCGGGTCCTCCTGTGAAGCTAAGTGAGCGAGGTCCTGGCCTGATGCCAACCACATCCATGGGGGTGGCCAGTCTACCCCATGATGCCGCCGGGCAGCCAGCAACGTTCCAAGAATATCTATCTGTGAGAGTTCTATCCTGGCAAATTAAGACATGCTTGGGCGTTTGTCTTCGTGGGGACGGTGTCAATATCAATAAACACAACTTGTGACCATCCTGCCACCTCGGATGGCGTGGGGACCCTTCCCTTTCCCTGGTCTTTATGACCACCCTCAGACAGGGACCGCCCTGGTGTCTTGGGTGGGTAAGCTGAGGCCCCTGGGAGCCGAGGAGGGACCAGAGCTCAGCCTCCTGCACCTGGGGCATCAGCAAGGGGCAAGGTGGGCTGGAGGCGATGGGACATCTGCTGGGGCAGGGTCTGTGGGGATGGGTCTGCCTGCCCCATGGCCCCACACCTGCTGTCCTCTGACTGCTCAGTGTCCCAATACTCACCACCCAGACCTGTGTCCCAGCCACACTGCAGGGGGCAGTGGCCGAGCCCGGGCAGGGCTGGAGATGTGTGTCTGCACAGGAGAAGAACTGCCCGGCCTCCCCCCACCCACCCACCCTTCTTCCTACCTTTGCTCTTCCAGTTTCGTTTGGCTCTATAGCCCAGGTGCCCGGCACACTTGCTGTTAAACTTGGCCACCAGGGACCTGTATGGGTTCTGGATCAGCAAGATGGCCGAGTCGAACATCTGGATCTCCCTGTGGCTGCTCTCGTGGGTCTTCACGCAGATAGTGCACCGGCTGCACCAGCGGTCCTTCTCGCCCTTGAATCCTGCGGGGGAGACGGGGGCCGCTGAGGACAGTGATGGACTCCACTGTGGCAGCAGGCAGAGCTGGAGACACCACAATTCTGGTGGCAGGGGCCTGACGCTCCTCTAGACCCTGCAGGTGCGTGTGTGTGGGCGTCTGCACGGCGATTTCCTGGGAGCGTCACTGACAACCTGAGAGGGAGTCATGGCCGCAGGTGTGGCTCAGGGTGGGCAGGACATCTGCCAGGATCACAGAGCAACACGGGGCTCTGGACACCTAGTGCAGGTGTCCCTGTGAGGCTGGGCTTCCAGCCCTCGCCCGGCAGTGGACCCCGGGGACCTGTGGCATGGTTCCAGCCCTCCCCACCTGTAACAGTGTCACATGTGGGTCAGCAAGACGCTGTGGGCTCCTTCAGTGGTGGCCATATGCTGCGGATGGAGGAGCTCCACGAGCGGTCCCACAGAGCACAGGGCCTCCCAGGAACTAGGGGTAGGGGGCCGGTCAAGGGGTGCAGCCAGATGTCACAGAAGGACCCCCGGAGGGATGCCGCAGAACCTAGATTCCGGCCACGTTCCGACAGATCCGGGGTCTGCCAACCGGGGACCCGTGCTCCATAAATGAGCTTGCGTGTCTCCTGGGGTCTTGGGGACAGCGACGAGCCCCAACACCATCTACTTCGTGAGCTGGGGTGGGAAGTGGCACGCAAAGGTGCTGCAGGCAGGGCTGGTCTCTGCCCCAGGCCTAACAACCATCAGCCTTCACTAGGGCTCCTACTGCCCAGCACTGGGGATGAGGAAAGGAGGAGCCAGATCACGAGTTGTAAACACAGGATCAGGATCGGGATCGGGTCCCCAGCACCCCAAGACCTGCGGTGACTTCTGTGTGCTGCGGGCTGTCCCCACAGCGGCTGTTCTGTGTGTCCCATGGGCCACAGGTCACCCAGGACAGACCAGGTGCCCTTGCGTGTCACTAGGGGGTCGGTGCAGAGGCCAGCAGCCACCCCGCGCCAGTTCCATAAGCCTCACGGGGGAGCCTCCAGGGCCATCACACATGGCCACTCCAGCCACTGGACCCCCGGGCCACTTGCAGACCAAGACCACCAGCTGTGCAGACAGCTACAGTCCTCTAGACAAGCAGGTGGCCAGCAGCCCGTGCCATGGGACTCCACGGGCGCCAGGCCACAGCAGGCAGGACCCTGGAACAGGTCATCCGGCTGCCCCCCTGGGGGTGCCGGTAACACTCAGGACAAAAGGATGAGCGACCAGCTTTCTTGGCTTCTCCCACCAGACCAGAAGCCCCCGCCAAGCTCAGGACGCTGTGGACCTGGGCTTCTCTTCATAGTCCAGTCAGGAACCTGGATGCACGGGGGTGACACCTGATGGCAGACCGACAGCCCCTCGCTTGGCTGGGGTTCTCAGTCCTACTTAGCACAGGGAGTCCTCTCACTTCTGCAGGGGAGACTAGGGGTCACACAACTCCGGGGGGCTTTGCACCTATCTTCAAAAACACAGCGTATTGAGGAGCTCCTTCTGGCCTCACAGAAAATCAGACAAATGAGCCGGTGATGTCTCACAGAATTACTGCAGATTCTGACAACGAAGGGAAATTCGGAAAGTGGTCATAGCATGGGAGTGCAAGACACCAGAATGGATGTCCCGAGTCCCGGGCTGGCCGCACGACTGGGAATGTGTTTGCAGTGCTGGTTCCCGGGCCCCCTGGGCCGGCCTCGGGACTCCAGACCCTGCGGCCCTTACTCACCCTTGTTGTACAGGGTCCCATGGAAGTAGTAGCTCCCCTTGTAGAAGCCAGTGACGTGCTCAATGAGGTGCCACGCCCACGTGTTCCCAGCTCCCAAGAAGCTCGACAGAGACACAGACACCTTGGCTTTGGTGGGCAGGGACCGCTGGTCCATGCAGTGAGTGTCTGAAAGGCCAGAGGCTGACCACCGACCGCCCCACCCGGACCCACCGCCCCCAGTCTCCTGCTTCACCGATGGGGAAACTGAGGCAGGAACAGGGGGAGGGGTTGGCCACCCAGGCCCTTGCCCGGAGAGAGCTCTAGGGATGACGAAGCCTCCCACGGACCAGGCAGCAAGCCCTGGCTCCCCAAACAGCACAGAACATTCCAGATCCTGCCCGAGGGTTGTGGGGCCTCATCTTGCGGCTCTCCTGCTGTTCCTCAAAGCACCATAATCCCCAGACTCAGGGAAAGGCCAGGTGTGTCCCGTGTCTAACCTCCAGGGATGGTGGTGGCCTCCCCTTCCCACCCAGGCCGCACGCGGCCGCACTGGTCTCTCCAAATGCCTGGAAAGTACATGTGGCAGACATGGTGGGGAGGGCCCCACCTGCCTCATGCCCCAGGCGCTGAACTCACCCTGCATGGGCGTCTGGTAGACCTCGCAGTACTCGGCCAGCCTCTGTGCCTTGGGTTCCTGGCCATACAGTGCACTGTCCACCACGTCCCGGAGGCTGAACTGAGGCGTGGGTTAAAAACAATAGCACTCCCAGCCCCACGGGATGGCAAGGGGGAACTCCTGCTGGGGAGCAAGGGGTGAGAAGCATGTGGGTTGCTCACCGGGGCCAGGCCTCCTGGCTCCTGACAGCATGGATTGTGCCTATAAAGTTTTTTCCGGCGAGATAAACACAACACCAGGCAAAGTGGGTGCAAGGCAAGATTTATTAAAAACGCTCTCCGGCAAAGTTTCAGGGCTCAGGAGAAGGGGAGCCGAGAAAGTTGCACCGGGAGGAGGTGGGCACCCTCAGGCGAGGTTCCGCGACTCTGGAAAGCAGAGTGGCGGAAGTCGCGCCCAAGGCAGGGAGGAGGGGGCTTTTAAGGGGTCTTGGAGGAAGCTCAGGGGTCTTTTGGAAGTTTCCCTTATTTGGTTATCTCGCCTGCTCGTCGGGATCCCATTGGTCCACAGGAGCCCGGGGCGGGGGTCTCAGATTCCTGCTTGGGCCTTTGCTCTCCTGTCTGAGCTCAGGTCCTGTGGCGGGAACTTTCGCCACCTTGGACCTTTGTTCTTCAGTCCGAGTTCAGGTCCTGTGGCGGGAACTTTTCGCCATCTTTAGTAGCCCTTCCTGCCAGCCCAACAGTGCCCATCCTTCCTGTGCCAGCCCCGGGTAGGCATGGCGCACGGGATGTGACGTCTGCCCCCAGGAGCTCAGAGCATTTCAGAGACCCGAGAAACAGTAAGCGTGAGCCAGGCCCAGGGCTAACACTGGGGGGCTGGAGGGAGTTCAGGGAGGACCAGGAACACGGGGCAGGGACGTCTACAGGAGTCAGTGTGTGTAAGGGTCAGGATGGGGCAGGTGAGCACACATACTGTGTTGTGGGCCCACTGACTGTGAGCCCAAAGGGACCTCGGGTGTTCCCACTGGGGCTCCCTGGGGAGGAGACCAGCCCAACCCAGCTGCAGGGGGCAGGGGGTGCAGGCCAGGACATTCCCAAGTCCTTGCCGGCTCTGCCAGGATTAGGGGCAGGGCAGCACCTCACAGTGAGGCCGGATCCTGGCCTCCCTGGCCTCCTCTATGGGGTTCGTTCCCTGCTCCTTCTGACCCCACAGAGGAGACCGCTGGGCACTGGGCGACCTCGGGAAAGGTGCCGAGCCTCTCTGCCCTTCCCCACTGAACACGGGCAATCAAATTCACCTTGCACGTCCCTTATGAGAGTGGCCCAGCACGGAGCATGACACGTGCGGGTGCTCCGGGATACCCAGCCCCATCATCCCTGGCTGCCCCTACCTCTTGCAAATGGAAATGCAGGGAGGGAGGTTGCAGGGGGGGACGAGGCAGCGCCACACAGACCTTTTTATTTTTTGCTCACAGCAAAAAATTCGTAAAATTAGAGAAAAGAAAAATCAATAGCGTTTTCTGAGTGTGGCTTGGCAAAGTGAGGATCTCTGTGCTCAGAAAGTCACCGGGCCCGTCCCATCCATGGCGGGAGGGGGGGGGGTCAGTGCAGCACCTGCGGGGGGGGGGGGCTCCTGTGTTCAGGTGTGTGCCTCCCAATGCCCTGCACCCCCACCAGAGCCTCTCCCCACCTTCCTCCTCCTCCTGGACGCCCACGGGCAGTTGCACCCCTGCAAGGAGCTCCCAGGGTCCCAGCCCAGTCCCTCTAAGAGCTGAGCTGCCGCATGGGGACAGAAGCCTAGATCCTGTGCTGTTCTGACACTGCACACCCCACCATGCACCCCTGTGCACCCCACCACGCACCTCTGCACACCCCACCACGCACCCCTGCTCACCCCACCACACACCCCTGCACCACACACCCCTGTGTGTATCCATCACATACCCCCATGCACCCCCACCACACACCCCTGTGCACCCCCCATGCACCCCCACCACCCATGCCCATCGCTGCTGCAGCACTAAGCCCCCCCACCCCCTTGCCGGAAAAGCCCTAAAACAGCCCCAGGACTAGCATCCAGAATGCTAGTCTCTATAAAACAGACAAGTCCTTTGGCTGCTGGCTTGGAAGAGGGGGAGGACCTGGCTTCTCTCTGGCCTCCTCACCAGCTTGTCTTCTCCCCTGGGACCAGAGCCGTGGTCCCCATACTTTTTTTTTTGATAAGGCTCGAGACAGGGATTTTTGGAGGATGGAGGATGGGGGAGGCAGTAGCTCAGGGTATCTGGGCTTCCTGGGTGTAGGGACCAGGGAGGAAGCAGCAGGCGTGTACCCTGTCAGATCCCAACACTGACCCTGACCCCTCCTGCCTCAGTTTCCCTATCTATGAGCACCTTCTCATCTCTCAGGACTCCACTGTCCCCCCCCCCATGCTTGGGGGATCTGAGGGTTTGACGCTTTGCCCATAGGCTCCTCTCCAAGGTCCCCATGCCCAGAAGGTTGGAAGTCCCACCCCAACTGCACCTGTCAGACCTGCCCATGGCCACAGCAGCCCAGCCCCCCACCAGCCACACCCTTGGGCTCCACAGCGGGGCCTGCATTGTCATGTAGGGCTGGGGCCTGGACTGGGCCATGAAGAAGCACCAGCAGAGCCCCCAGCCATCTTTCTGTACCACGTGGCCTCTGTCCCAAGCCCACGACAGACCCCCACCTCAGGATGCAGCTATATTCGGAGACAGGGTCTCTAAAGGTGTAATTCAGTTAAAATGGGGCCATGGTATGTGTGGGCCAATCCGACTAGTGTGGTCATAAAAAGAGATTCAGACACAGACACACATCCCACCATGTACCATATGAACACAGAGGCACAGGACACCCGTCTGTGAGCCCATGAGGCCTGAGAAGAAACCAGCCCAGCGACACCCCACCTTGGGCTTCTGGTTTCCAGAGCCCAAGAAGTACAAGCCCCCTGTCTGTGGCACTTTGTTCGGGCGGTTTTGGTGACCTTCTACACTGGGGTCCTTATGGTCCTTGGCAATGCACCACTGGCACACGCAGAGCTCAGGACCTTTGCACGTGCTGTTCTCTCTCCCTGGAACGTCCTCCCCCCAGACCTCCCCCACTTATTCAAGCCCCTTTCCCTGAGAGGAATTCACTAGCCACCCCAGTTCACACCACCACACCCTTCCCACCCCCACAAGACCCCATCCCTTTGCTGAGCCCTTTGGTTCTGCACGTGGGAATCACTGGGTCCTGTTTCCTCCCATAGTCAGCCACGGCTCTGACTTGTGCTTCATGGTCATCCAGCTACCCTAGAACATCCTGGAAACAGGATCCCTCGGCGCAGACTTTCCCTTCCCTCAGAAATCCATGTGCCCATGCTGGATCCCCATGGAGGAACCTGCAGCTGTGGTCTATGTGCAGACACACCATGGGGCATCCATTCACCCCACATGTCTGGGCTCTGTCTGCTGTGTCCTCAAAAGTGCCAGCGGGTCCGGGTCCCAGAAGGAAGTGTCCCTCTACCAGTGGCCTCCCCTGGTGGGGGTTGCACCCCATCAGGGACCCAAGCCCCTCCGCTTCTTCGAGTGGATGAAACCATCAAGTTCTGGGTGCATTGGAGCGCGGGGGAGCATGGATATCAATGTGGTTTTATTTAAAACAGAACAGAACTGGATTCTGAAAACACAGGGCACTTTCCAGCCCGTTGGGGATTTCTACATGATTTCCATAAAAATTAAATATTGATTAAACTTTCTCTGCCAACTTCCCTGCTCCCCCCACTCCCACCATCTTCTCAATGTTTGGAGAAGGGGAGGCAGGAGGGAGACACAGATGTGGGACCATTTCCATCGGAGGGTTATAGGGGGACGGGGTGGGGGGACAGGTCTCCACCCAGAACTGCGTCCAGAGCCTGGGCCTTGTGGCTTCCACATGCACAGTGATTCAGTTGGGTGCTGGGGCATGGTAGCTGCGGCTGGGCCCTCCCGTCCCGGGAACCCCCCTGCAAAGTCACAGTCATGGCCACCCGTCAGGTTGTGGATGTCCTAGCAGGCCTGTCCGTCTCTGTCCTCCTTGAGTGCCTTTCTTGCGGTCAGTCCCCAGAATTATAAAGAATCACAAAAACGTCAGAGATCAGAACTCCGGGCTTTAGGAGGGCAAACTGAGGTGAGGAGGCAGGTGCTGAGCAGCCCAAGACTTCAGACCTTGAGACTGATCGGGGCAGAAGCAGCCAGGGGCTTTGCCCAAGACCACACTCAACTCCATGGATGCACTCAGGAAAGTGGGGTTTTTTTGATGAAATCTGCAAACCAGAACGGAGCTTGCCTTCACCGATCTCCTGCCTCCCTTCACTTCGAGGCCACTTTGGACATGCACACCCAGAAGGAAAGAAGGTGCCTGGGGGTGGTGGCTGCTGGGATGGGTGTGGAGGGCAGGCGTCATGGTCAACCACAGCCCATCCTCAGAGCCCATCACTGAGCGCATGTTTTCTGCTGACACGATGCTCCTGCTGTCGGGCTGCAAAGTTGGAGCTGTGTGGTCGGGGAGGAAGCCCCAGAGCCAGGAGCAGCCCACACTCCCCTCTACCATGGAAACCCACAGCTTCAAATGGCATTGTAGAGAATCAGTGGTTCAGGACCACAAGAATGGCCAGGACCACAAGGCAAGGACATGTCTGCACAGGGACATGCACCCAGGTCACAGACTCTGAAGCCACCTTCCACCATCTTTGGAATGAGGCCACGTGACTCACTTATGGAAACAAACCTGAAGTCTCATGAGTGACTCAGGAGACATGCAAGTCCCTCACACCGTGACTCCTCGTGTGATGGTGCGAGGAGAGCAATATGAGTCCCTGAAATGTTGACCTTCAGGAATGTTCGCAGCAGCATGGCTTGTAACCACGAAGAAAGAGCCCAGAGTGGGCAGGAGGGGGGAGCTCATGCCACAAGGAACACGTGGAACAAAGGAAAATGGAAGGATAGATTCCTTTTTTTTTTTTTTTCTTTAAGCAGTCTCCATGCCCAGCTCAGAGCCTGAGGCAGGACTCAATCTCATGACCCTGAGACCATGAGCTGAGCTGAGCTAAGAGTCGGACGCTTGACCAGCTGAGCCACCCACATGCCCTGAAAGATTCAACATTAAAGATTTGAATTCTGGCAACATACCCTTCGAACGAAAGACCTAAAGATGTTAAATGCCATTGGTGGTTTTCTCTGATGCGGTAACATCACTGGTGAGTTCTAATTTAATTTCACATTTTCCAAATATTCTAAAATAGATGTGTGTTACCTTTATAGACATCCACCCCCAGAACACAATAAATTTTCTCTGAAGACACACATGGTGTAACGTCGACAGGTTTATGGCCAAAATCGTGAAAGAACCCCAAGGCTGTGCTAGGCTGTCACCAGCAGACAGGACAGGAGAGCATTTTAGCAAAGGGAAAAACCTCCTGAGGTCCACAGGGTTAATTCACAAAACCCAGACGCTCACTGCCCCACCGCTGGCCAGCTGCAGAGGCAGCGCCCTTCTCCCACCCCAGGGCAGCCTGCACCTGCCAGGATCCATGTGGGTCCGGTAGAAAAGTCGTGGTGCAGGGAACAAGCCGGGTCAGCACCACGGGAAAGCCCGAGATGACCCGCCCAAGCCATCAGTCATCTATAAGAAGAGCTCATACTCGTCTCCATTCATTCATGCCCTCCAACAGACCAGGAGCAGGTGCAGAGAAAGGGGACCTCCGGCCACACGCATAATCCCTGTGGAAGCAACAGGAGCCAGCAGTCTGTCTGCCCACGGTGCTGAAGCCCCTCACCAGCCCAGGTGCAGGCATGGAGACAGGGCAGGTCTGTCCCTACAGCAGCAGAATATCAGACCAGATGACTTCTCTGTGCTTGGACACACGTGACATTGGCCGAGCCCTGTGCCGGTGGTCAGATGGTCATGGCGCTAATGGAGCCCCGTGTGTCCTTCTGTCCTTCTGTCCTTCTGTCTGCCACAATCGTGACAAACCCACAAACCACAGTGGAGACGTCCCCTCTGGGGCCACAAATGCCCCTGATGGCGCGCGACCCAGATCGTCCCTCAAGAAGCCCAGCCTGACCCCAGCCTTGGCTCCGCGGTTGGGGTCCATGACGTCACCATGGCCTCGCTCGCCAAAGCAGAACACTGAAAACCACGGAAGCGCTCCACAGTGGGGGAGGGGTTGCATAAGCACCAGGATGTCCCCGAGAGGGAGCCCAAGATGGGAAAAGTGCTGCCCATGCCAGGACAGAGCGGTCCCTGAGCCCGACCAACCCAGCAAGGAACAGGAACTGCCTGTCCTCTCCCCAGACGCCACTCAGCAGGAACTGCGGCACCGTCAGGACAGGTCGGGTGCCTGCTCCCAGGGCGCCTGCTCCCAGGACAGGTCGGGTGCCTGCTCCCACGACCCCTGCTGGCTCAGGCAGTATGTGGGGGCAGCGTGTCCCCCTCGGAGCACCAGCAGGGTAAAGTGAATCATCTATAAGAAGATGATTCTATAAGAAGCATGTGGGGTACCTCCAGGTTTGCAGATGGAGTGGCCAGGTCTGGTGCAGCCGAGCTCCTTGGACTGGCGATGGCAGTGGGTGCTCCCAGGGCTGCAGACCTCCGGCAGGTGTGCAGAAGCCCTGGGAGGGCCACGTGTAGCAGATGCACACAGCCTTCAACCCACAGCTCTGCTCCCACATGCAGAGCTTGGCAACGTGGGCCCCAGCCAGATGCTGTGAGCCCCCAAGGACACCCCAGACACCCCGAAATGCTAGAGCCACAGAGACCCACTCCAAAGGCTGCTGCTTGGGCTGGAAAATGCAGGAAAGGCTCTGTCTCAGCCCTAATGGGCGCATCTCAAGAGGCATCAGGGAGGGCAGGCTCCCCAGCATCCCCAGAAGCCCACTTCCTGCAGCTCCAAGCCACTGCCAGGGTCAGAACCAAGGGGTCTGCCTGGGTCCAAATCCTAGCTCCCTCACATAGGGGATGGGTAACTTTGGACAGTATGCATGACCTTCTCTGCCTCCGTTTCCTCACCTACAATCAACATGTCTCAGCACCTGCCAGACATGGCTGTTAGGAGGGCGGAGTGATTCCTATGTGGCGAGGGGTGTGGCTGCCACCAGAAGGACAAGGATATATGTGCCACCATCACCAGGACACTCCCGTCCTAGCCTCGTCCTATTATGTGGCCTCTAGTCACAGTCCTCAGCACAAGAGAGCAGCCCCGACCTCAGCCTACTGCCATGCCCCGGGGCCCACATGTGGGCCACTGGACTGCAACCCAGACCTCAGCACTCTGGGGGTCCCATTGCTTACCAGCTCCACCTAGGCTAGACCACCGTGTCCCACCTAGAGCTCCCGCACAAGGCCGGGACAGAGGCCTCTGCACTCCGCTCACCCTCTGCAGAATCATCTCCAAGCCCCAACTGAGAAAAAGGCACATGTGTGACCACAGCCCTGACGCCGGGTTCAGCGCCCAGCCCCATCCATGGGCACAACCAATAAGCCGTCCACTCTCCCCAAGCCCAAGCCAGCCTGTCCCACTAACAAACCCAGTCAGTTTGACACCTGCCATTGGGGAAGGCACGATACTTCCAGACTCGCGGCCCAGTGGACAGCACCCCAGCCAGCCTGGAGTTCCTACGCAAGCACAGACCACAGGGCCATCCGAAACCTGCGTCCAACCCAGGCTCCTGCCCCGTGCAGGGCACCGCACATGTGCACGCCTCACAGGTGCCCTTACCTTCTGGAAGCAAAACCCCGAGCACACGTCCACCATCGCCTTGGCCTGCTCCAGGGAGTCCAGGAAGGTGTAGGTGCCATTCTCTCACAGTTGGAAGCATCCATGGTACGTGACAGTCCTCCCTGTGAGGACAGAATGGGTCTCAGGTGAGACACGGTGCCCCTGGCTGTTGATGCCTGTTGGGGGGAAACGGTGGCTTCGGGGTCTGGGTAGTGGCAAATAGAGTCAGTGGGGGTTTCAAGCCAGACAGCAGACCACTCTGGACGGTGTGTGGCTGGCCAGGCTCCTGAGACCCTGGGCACCCGAACCTCGCCACCACGGTCACCAACAAGGGACCACGTGGCTGCAGCTGCTAACCTCAGGCCACTTCTCCTGCCAGCTCCGTGAATGGTTTCTGTCCCCTCTCTGTCCCTCCTTCCTTCTCTCACCACCTCCACAGGATGCTGTCTGCCCCCCTTCCATCCCTCCTTCCTTCTGCTAGCTCCCTGGGGATGGTATCTATCACCCCCCTTCCTTCTCCCACCAGCTCCTGGGGAATAGTGTCTGTCCCCATTCTGTCCTTCCTTCCTTCTCCTACCAGCTCTTGGGGGATGGTGTCTATCCCCACCCGCTCCATCCATCCTTCCTTGTCCTGCCAGCTCCCAGAGTTGGTGTCTGTCCCCACCTTCCTTTTCCTACCAGCTCCTGGGGGATGGTGTCCATCCCCCCACTCTGTTCATCCTTCCTTCTCTCACTAGCTCTGCAGGATTGTGTCTGTCCCACCCCACCACCCCTTCCCTCCTTCCTTCTGCCAGCTCCCTGGGGATGGTGTCCATCCCTCCTTCCTTCTCCCACTAGCTCTGGGGGACAGAATCCATCCCTCCTTCCTTCTCCTGCCAGCTCCTGGGGGATGGTGTCCATCCCTTCTTCCTTCTCCTGCCAGCTCCTGGGGGATGGTGTCTGTCCTTGCCCATCCCTCTTTTCTTCCACAGAAGAAAAGGCCACCCAAGCGGCTGATATTATGGAAAATTCTACATCCCTGCCATGCAGGTATGAGGAGAAAAGTAGATCCAGAAAAGTGAGATGCTGCCACGCCCCTCGCTGTGTTGCGGGGTCAGACCGGAACCCCCGCCAGGCCCAGGAAGGCTCCCCGAGCCCACAAGCTATCCTCCAGCCCAAGTGGAGTAGTACAGCCCCAAATGGGGTCATAGCCTGCTGGGTCTTCTGGAATATTCCAGCTCTGACAGCTTGCACTCTGGCCACACTCATCAGGGCTGCTTAGGTGGGAGCCTCACTGTCATGTCCGCTTTGCCTACCTGCCTCAATAGCGTGGAGACCCCATCACCAGCCAGTGCCCTGGGTGGCGTCTCCATGCACAACTGTAGAGCAGAACCAGGCCTGGAGTCTGGGAGCCTGTCAGGTGGGCCAGCACTCTGTGGCTAGTGGGCCCATAAAGTGCTCAGCAGAGACGGACATGTGAGGAGCAGTGTGACTTGCCATGGGCTGTTGGTCCCAGTGGCACCAGCTGCCTCTGTCTATGCCACCGTCATGGGGAGGGGCCGCCATCCAGGTCACGGGGCCCCCAGGCATCCGGGAAAGCTCAGGGCCTCTGGACCACACAGCACGTGCGAGACCCCCAGATGAGCGTGTCTGTCCTGCAGGCCACAAGCCCACACAGCCCTTGGCTGCCCCCACACCCACCACACGAGCCCCTCCAGTGAGGCTGGCAGGGAAGGGAGGCCTCCGGCTCTTCCCTTTGTTGGGGACGCAGGGCTGCGGGTGGGAGAGGGAGCACAGGGAGATGCAGGCACACTCATGCTTCCTGGAGCCGGGCTGCATCTCCTCCACAGGGTAGATGGACAGCTGGCTGACGCCCTCGCACACGGAGCCATTCTCCCCTTTGCACTCGTAGTTACACACCTTGGCCCGACGCTGGTCAGCAGGAGCCAGTAGCATTCGGCCCAGCCTCCAAGCCCGCATATGCTAGGACCTGCAGGGAGAATGGCCCAGCTGAGTCGCTGCCCCGGCCCCATGGCAGTGGTGACCGAGGTCGGGGTCAGGTTGGGAGGCCAGGGCCACAGCAGTCGGACCACAGCTGCCGGAGGCCGGTCTTCAGCCAGACTTACAAGTTCCCTGGCTGGCGGGGAACTTCGTGATAAACTAGTTTGATGAACCCCACTCGTGCCCAGTCGAGAGCTCTGTCGCCGAGGCCCCACCCCGGGAACAGTGGGCCCAAGGCCGTGGCAGGTTGTGAACAGGCTTTAAGGGCCAGGGGATGGGAGCCTGAATTCGGAGCCTGAATTTGTCAGCTCCTGGGATGCCAGCACTCCCACCATGGATGATTTCAGCACCAGGCTGACAATGGTCCACACTGGGCCAGCACAAATCTGAAGCACCAGCTGCCCGGCCTCTGCCGAGGGCTGCTTCCCACCAGCTTGGACCAGGCATGGCCTCAGCGCAGGGGAGGAAAGAAGGCAGACGGGCCCCAGCTCAGGCCATGTGGGACGCTGGCTCTGGACACAGGCCGGGGCGTTCACGCCCCCGTCTCCAAGGACTGAAAACTCACTGCACTTCTCATCCCCATTTGTGGCCACTGGCTGGCCATGGGGCCCAACTGTCCCTGTCTACCTGCGAGTCTGCTCCCCAAACTTCTGGGGAAAAGCTCCCAGGAGCATGACTAACACGGCCAGGGACCCCAGCCAGGCCTACAGCCCCTCAATGGCTGATCTGTGTGCGGGGCACAGCCGGCCTGGTGTGAGCAGAAAGACAATGTTTGGACACTTGTGGCCTGGCATTCCCAGGGCAGAGATCCAGAGTGGCCCCGCTGCCAGCACAGCCCTTTCCAGCTCAACTCGCAGAGCCTCCAGGTCTCAAGGCCCCAGAGGGGGCTGGGTCTGGGATCCCTGGGGCAGGCCCTCAGTTCGCAGCTAGAGCCGGATTTAAGCTCTGAGCTGGGAAGCCCTATGCACCGGTCTCCAGAGCTCTTACTTTCTCGTTAAGCTGGCGTGCACCAGGCCCAAACATTGTCTTTCTGCTCACACCAGGCTGGCTCTGCCCCATGCACAGAGCCGCAGTTGAGGGGCTGTAGGCCTGGTGGGGGTCCTGGATTGTGTTAGTCATGCTCCTGGGAGCTTTTCTTCCCAGGACAAGACTGTCCTTGTGCCGAGGGCCACCCTCACACCACGGCCTGGCTCCTGGCAGCAGCAGAGCCCCTGCCAGACCCTAGCAGCCCACTTCAGAGTCACCACCAACCGGAGCCAAAGCCCAGCATGAGAGCCGAGGACAGCCCTGGGATGCTGCACTGAGTGCCTCCCACTTTCCCGCTAGGGGCCCCAGCCTCCCTGAGCAGGTGGGCGGCCCCTCACCTTCTCCCGGGCTTTATGGACTGCATAAAGCTATTTCTTTTTGGTGGTGACTTCCAATTGCTCAGAAGCATTCCATGGTGTACCTTGCCTGGATCATGGTTAATATATTCAACTACATATCCTTTCCACCACCTCTCACCAAAATGACTAGGAGGAGGAACACCCAACAGAGGACAAATTGAGAGACTGTGCCCTCTCCTTCAGCGCTACTGGATATGGACATAAACAGTATGTCAGAAAGAGAATTCAGGGTAACAATTACCCAGCCAGTCACTAGCTTGGAGAATACCATTTGACAACATGGAATCTTTTAGGGAAGAAATGAAAGCTGCCCAGGAAGAAGTTAAAAATGCTATCAGTGAGATCCAATCTAATCTAAATACTCTAACAGCTAGGGTAACCAAGGCAGAAGATAGAAATAATAATGTAGAGGACAAAATGAGAGAGAGAAACTGGAACAAACTGGAGGAGGCCTGGAACAAACTGCTTAGAAGCCATGAAAACAGAATAGGGAAATAAATGGTGTCATGCAATGTTCTAATGTCAGAAGTATTGGGATCTCTGCGGGGGAGGCAAAAGAAAGAAGACTAGAAGATATAGTTAAACAAATTCTCATGAAAATTTTCCCAATCTGGGGAATGGAACCAATGTTCCTGTCCTAGAGGTAGAAATTCCACTCCCCCAAGATGAACAAATCTAGAAAGACCTCGAGGCACTTGATAACAAGACTGACAAATCATAATTTTAGACAAGAGCTTTTGAGAGCAGCTAAGGGGAAGAGATTCCTTACATACAGCTTAGGTCCATCATAATCATGTCAGACCTGTCCACAGAAACTTGGCAAGTCAGAAAGCGCTGGCAAGACATACTCAGTGCGTTTAATGAGAGGAACATGCAAGAATACTTTATCCAGCAAGGATGGCATTCAAAATGGATGGAGAGATAAAGAGCTTCCAAGACCAACAAGGTTTAAAAGAGTATGTGGCCACCAACCCAGCACTACAAGAAATAGTAATGGGGGTTGTATAAAAGAAAGAACCCAAGAGTGACATAGAACAGAAATTTACAGAGACAATCTATTGAAACAAGGACTTCACAGGCAACATGATGTCAATAAAAACATATCTTTCAATAACCACTTTCAGTGTGAATGGCCTAAATGCACCCATAACACAGCACAGGGTTGCAGATTGGTTAAAATGATAGGACCTGCTCATATGTTGTCTACAAGAGACCCATTTGGAACCTAAGGATACATCCAGACTGAAAGTGAAGGAATGGAGAAGCATTTTTCATGCCAATGGGCCTAAAAAGAAAGCTGGGGTAGTGATTCTCATTTCAGATAAATTAGATTTTAAACTAAAGACTGTAGTCAGAGGTAAAGAAGGACATGACATCATTCTTAAAGGGTCTATCCACCAAGATGATCTAACAATTGTAAATATCTATGCCCCCAATATGGGAGCAGCCAACTACATATGACAACTGGTAGTCAAGATAAAGAGTCATATTGGTATGAATACATTAATAGTAGGGGATCTTAACATGCCACTCTCAGTAATAGATCATCCAAGAAGAAAATCAATAAAGAAACAAGAGCATTGGGGCGCCTGGGTGGCTCAGTGGGTTAAGCCGCTGCCTTCGGCTCAGGTCATGATCTCAGGGTCCTGGGATCGAGTCCCACATTGGGCTCTCTGCTCAGCAGGGAGCCTGCTTCCCTCTCTCTCTCTCTGCCTGCCTCTCCGTCTACTTGTGATTTCTCTCTGTCAAATAAATAAATAAAATCTTAAAAAAAAAAAAAAAAGAAACAAGAGCATTGAATGACACATTGGACCAGATGGACCTCATAGATACAGATAGAACATTCCACCCTAAAATAACAGAATACTCATTCATCTTGAGCTCTCAGTGGCTTTCAAAAAAAAATGACACACAATACATTTTTTACTTTTTTGAAAACAAGCAAGTATAAATAAGAACATTTACATTTCTAGATATTCAGTTTATATTTGGAGGAAGAGTGGATTCTAGGAAATTGAGTGAGATTATAGTAACAATTTCCCTTTCCTTTAATTTAGAATAAAATATTTAATTTAGAATAAAAGTAACAAATAAATATACAAGTTTTTATTGATATTGCAGTAAGAAAAAATGTGAGCTGATGTATAAATGGTAATGATTTATATTTTAGACAAATACTGTTCTAGCCTCCACATGATCTCTTCTTAAAAAAAAAACTCAAGTAAAAGTTAAAATGAATTAGAGGAACTACTGAGTATTGGACAGTGCTCCTACATACGAATGAAATTTCAAAATTCTTACTTGAAGGCAAAATTGGTGTTTTTACCTTTATAAAATATAGGAAAACTACACCCTTGAAAAATCACTGTCTTCTAAAATTGTATCAAATATCTATGCTATTTCAGTCACCATGAATACATCAGAACTGTGTACAGACTTTCAAGTATCATTTAAAACCACCAGTTTATTTACCAAGATTATGAATTTAAAATAGTAATCAATTCTTTATTTAATATACTGCTTCTTGTACCACTGTTTATGTTATTTATTTATTTATTTATTTTTAAAATTTATTCTCTCGCTTTCTTTTTTAAATTAACACAGCCAGAGTTTCCCAATTACCCATGAAAACCATGTCGCCTGAAGTCAAGTCACTCACTATTTAGAATAACAATATTTTTGAACTCACTGATAGGAAGTTCCACTTTCTCTGTTTTTGACAGCAAGTTAATTCCCCTCTATTACAGCGACAGGTAGCATAATTTAGACAAGGACAGCTGACTTGCAAACAGAACATTGTATAACAAGAGTATTAGTATCAGAATATGGTGAATTACAACCATAGCTTGAATTAAGACCTGGAAAATATTCTAAATCTATCACTCCAAAACTATATTACCCTCAGCTTTTTTTAATCATTAAAATTGAAAAGGTAAAACAAAATAATGAAATGGAAAAGTAGTAATAGTTGTTTTACATAATGAAAAAGTGTTGTAGGGACTAAATGTCTATGAAAATGCCTGGCATAGTGAATTTCAAATAGACTTTATTAATGAGTATTCTACAAATCTTTATATATTTTTTAAAACACATAATGCTATATGTGTTTTAGAGACACATGGAATTATAAGTTATGGTTAAAATCATTTCTGTTCCTAGAATGACATTTTGATATATGTGGGGAACCAGTGGTTTTATGTGGCCCAGAGAAATGTTGCTTTCAAATGTTCAGTATCTGAAAACCTGATATTCTTTCATATTTATCACCCAGGGTTCAGCAATTTATCTTCAAAATTATTTAGGTACTATGTACTATATACTCCTAAATAAGAATGATATGGAAAAAATCTGAGATGCCCCTCCTTACCATTTAATCTTAAATAATCATATTGGCTGTGGATTACTAGGACAATATATCAGATTTTTTAAAAAACAACAAATAGGGGCACCTGGGTGGCTCAGTTGAGTTAAAACCTCTGCCTTGGATTCAGGTCATGATATCAAGGTCCTGGGATCCAGCCCTGCATCTGGCTCTCTGCTCAGCAGAGTGCCTGCTTCCTCCTCTCTCTCTGCCTGCCTGTCTGCCTACTTGTGATCTCTCTCTCTGTCAAATAAAGAAATAAAATATTTAAAAGCTAACAAATAAATATACAAAAAAAAAAAAAACCAGAAAAACTGCATGCTTATCTCCCTTCTGTGACTAACAGTTCTTGAGTGAGTTTAGACAACTCATCTGACCTTTTATATACTTGGCAATTCTATTAAAAAATGAGGGGAAAATATCATGTCTTGTATCCAAAATCTTAAGGGGATCTTAAGGGAGTCTTAAGTTCCCTTCAAACATTAAGATGCTTATAATCAGTATAAAACATCTATTTAAAACTTCTACAAATTTCCGAACAAAAAGCTTTCTACAAATGTAATCCCTTATTGTATTGAAAAGAGATGACATCATCCAAAAAGAGCTATTCTTTGTTAAATATTCATAAAGTCCAGTAATTTCTATACTGCCTGTGGTACATCAGCCATAAAGAAATACAATATTATTAACATGAAGAAAACTAAAATAAACATAAACTGCATTTTAAAATGCAAATTAGTTTATTTGATTGCACAGTCTACACTCAGAGTACCTCAAACCTGCAAACTGTATGACAAGTGAGATTACAGTGTGAGATTAGCTCTATGCTAGTGACATGTAATTTTGATAAAGGAAATTATTAAATTCCTCACATTTAGTGGAAGAAAAGCTGTTCTGAAAATAATGGTTGGAATCATTGTAATCGTTACCCATAAATTATTTTGCTTATAGTAAAATGTAGTTGGAGCAAGATAAGGCTGAATCAGTTACCAACATAGGTTCTCCCATCTCTTGGGCAGTCATTCCTGGAGGGTGATTAGCAAACTAGAATGTTTTAAATTGAATTGGCCAAGTTTCTAAAATTGGATCATGAACATATGCAGTCAAATGATGAGACAATCCCCTGAGAATCAGGATTCATGTATTCCAATTCTACTTTTTCCAGAAGAATTATCAAAATGATAAAACTGGGGAGAAAAAAGTTTACATGGTCAATAGTCTGACATTGACATTGTAAGAAAACCCATTTGTAGGGAAACACCAACTGAGAGACAATTTTTACTTGATATGACCATTTCTAGCTATGTGGATACTTTACTCTCTAATTTACATATAACTAATTACTATACTGTCTTTTAGGGCCCTTTAGCTCCTCATCTTATGAGCTGTGATCTCATCACTTCTAAAACGAGGAAACTCGTTTTGGGATCTTGTAAAAAGCAAATGCACTAATAATGAATGTAGCACACTTATCATAGCCTCTAATACGTTTTCCAAAAAGGGACTAAATGTTAGTATAGATAACAGTCATTCAGTGAACAATTCTGTTCACAACCCCATTACCTAGTAATCCCCAAATTTTAGTCCCTCTCTTTTATGTATGATATTAAAAAGTATATCAGTATCCTCTAAAGTCGCCAGTGACCAATGCATAAGATGGTACTTTACTTTTTGCTGTGATCATATTATTTTAAAGGACCCCAAAATCACATTATTTTAAAGGACCCCAAATTCTGCATATTAAACCAGGAATGAACCATGAACTCAAGAAGGATCTGTAAGATTAAAGGAATAGATTTTATACTAAACAAAACAGCAACAACAACAAAGAAAATCAGGTTGAAATAACCCATCTTTAAACCTGCGAGGTGGCAATTCTTAAAAACCAGTTATTAATTCTTTTATGTCATGTAGATATTTTTCATATTTGTGGTACCATGAAGGATATTTCATTTAACAAGTATGAACATGCGTTTCTGATAAAGTTGTTGTTTAAACATGCTTTAGATGAGGTGGAGACTGGAATAATCACCAAGAAAAATGGTGTCTTTTTTTGTTCATTTTCACCTCCAATCGAGAAGAAAATCTATCAGTTAAAGACACAACCATTTTCTTAAATACAGAAATAAAAATGGCTGCCTTGAAGTGCCTGGTGGCTTGGTAGTTAAGTATCTGCCTTTGGTTCAAGTCTTGATTCCAGGGTCCTGGGATCAAGCCTGCATCTTATGTGCTACTTGCTTGCCAGGAAGCTTCCTTCTCCCACTCCCACTCCCCCTACTTGTGTTCTCTCTCTTGCTGTCTCTTCCTGTCAAATAAATAAATAAAAATCTTTTTTAAAAAATGCTGATAAGGGACGCCTGGGTGGCTCAGTTGGTTGGACGACTGCCTTCGGCTCAGGGCGTGATCCTGGAGTCCCGGGATCGAGTCCCACATCGGGCTCCCAGCTCCATGGGGAGTCTGCTTCGCTCTCTGACCTTCTCCTCACTCATGCTTTCTCTCACTGTCTCTCTCTCTCAAATAAATAAATAAAATCTTTTAAAAAAATGCTGATAAGATCAAAAGCTTCTGTACAGCAAAGGAAACAGTCAACAAAACAAAGAGGCAACCCACGGAATGGGAGAAGATATTTGCAAATGTCAGTATAGACAAAAGGCTGATATCCAGGATCTATAAAGAACTTCTCAAACTCAACACACACAAAAGAGATAATCATGTCAAAAAATGGGCAGAAGACATGAACAGACAATTCTCCAGTGAAGACATACAAATGGCTATCAGACACATGAAAAAATGTTCATCATCACCAGCCATCAGGGACATTCAAATTAAAACCACATTGAGATACCACCTTACACCAGTTAGAATGGCCAAAATTAGCAAGACAAGAAACAACGTGTGTTGGAGAGGTTGTGGAGAAAGGGGAACCCTCTTCCACTGTTGGTTGGAATGCAAATTGGTGCAGCCACTTTGGAGAACATTGTGGAGATTCCTAAAGAAATTAAAAATAGAGCTTCCCTATGACCCTGCAATTGCACTACTGGGTATTTACCCCAAAGATACAAGATGTAGTGAAAAGAAAGGCCATCTGTACCCCAATGTTCATAGCAGCAATGCCCATGGTCGCCAAACTGTGGAAAGAACCAAGATGCCCTTCAATAGACCTTCCTTATCAATGGATAAGGAAGATGTGGTCCATATACACTATGGAGTATTCTGCCTCCATCAGAAAGGATGAATACCTAACTTTTGTATCAGCATGGACGGGACTGGAAGAGATTATGCTGAATGAAATAAGTCAAGCAGAGAGAGTCAATTGTCATACAGTTTCACTTCTTTGTGGAGTGTAAGAACTAACATGGAGCACATGGAGAGATGGAGAGGAGAAGGGAATTGAGGGGAAATTGGAGGGGAAGATGAACCATGAGAGACTATAGATTCTGAAAAACAATTTGAGGGTTTTGAAGGGAGGGGGGTGGGAGGTGGAATGAGCCTGGTGGTGGGTGTTATGGAGGTCACGTATAGCATGGAGTACTGAGTGTTAAACATAAACAATGAAATATGTTATACTGGAAATATATATATATATATATATATATATATATATATATCACAGAACAACCCCCCCAAAAAATCTGGGTGCCTGGGTGGCTCAGTGGGTTAAGCCTCTGCCTTTGGCTCAGGTCATAATCCCAGGGTCCTGGGATCGAGCCCCACACTGGGCTCTCTGCTCAGCAAGGATCCTGTTTCCCCACCCTGTCTGCCTACCTCTTGCCTACTTCTGATCTCTGTCTGTCAAATAAATAAATAAAATCTTAAAAAACAAACAAAAATATTGTTGTTCATTAGTACCCCCATGTGTCTCCATTTTATTTTTACTTATTTATTTTAAAGAATTTATTTATTTGACAGAAAGAGAGAAACAGTGAGAGAGGGATCACAAGCAGAGAGGAAGCACAAGCAGGAGGAGTGGGAGAGGGAGAAGCAGGCTTCCTGCTGAGCAGGGAGCCCCAAGCAGGGCTTGATCTCAGAACCCTGGGATCAGGACCCCAGCAGAAAGCAGATGCTTAACAATGGAGCCACCCAGATGCCCCCCTACATTACCTATTTAAGAAGTTTTATTAATGAACACTTTTTTGGGTCTGCCTTATGTATGTTAATACTAACACATTGTGTTTTCTTTTGCTCTTTCATGATCACTGAGGATCATGTATTTATTGGCTGATTTTTTTCTCTTTGGGATATATCTGTTCAAGTATTTTCATTGTTTTTAAGTTACTAACCTTTCTTTATTGATTCATAGTTATCCTATCTACTTTTGTATACAGTTACTTAGCTGGTATATTGATAGAGCCTTTCATAATTTTAGTCTTGTCATTTGGTGGGCAATTTTTTTTTTTTTTACCTTTTAATGAGGAGAGTACAGCTTCCCAACCTTTCTTATGCTTCATGTTTTTGGTGTCCTGTTCAACTAATCTTTGCCACCTCCCCCAGATCAGAAAAATATTTCTGTATTTTACCTTCTAGAAAATTTGTGATGTCATCTTTTGTATTTAGTCTACATCAGTCTGTTTTAGAGTTTTAGGCTATTTTGTTCCATGTGGATATTCAACAGGTTTAGCACTGCTTTGTCAAAGTCTGCCCTTTTTTGTTTGTCTGTTTTCTCTGGTCATTTCAATAGTCTTTTTGTAATAAATCCAATCCCATCAGATTCTCCTCTCACTCTCTTTCTCCCTCACTCTTGCTCTCGCTTTACTCTTCAAATTTCCTGGGTAATTACTAGTCCTTTTCATGTCCATGGAAATATAAGAACTGGCTTCTCAATGTACACAGGCACTTGCTAGATATGAAACTGGGATGGCATTGAATCTCTAAATCAAGTTGGGGTAAATTGAAACTTTACCATACTGATGATCAAAGCTATGAACCTGTTCTATTAACATATGTAACATATTAGCATATTTGACATCCCATTTATTTAGATCATAAATTCCCCTTAGTAATATTTTATGGTTTTCTGTGTGGAGACTTTCTGTGTAGAGACTGTATAAACTCTTTGGATAGATTAAGTCCTAGTTTTGGTGCTCTCATAAATACGATTTTCAACCTTTGTTCATATTTCACAGAATTCCAATGAATTTTTCTTAATTTTTAATTTATATCTTATGACCTTGATTAATTCACTTCCTGATTCTAATACTTTGTGCATTCTTTTAGAATATCTTTCTATACAAATTTCAATCATTTTATCTAGTTGTTATACCTTTAATGTTTCCTCCATAACTTATTATACTGGCTAGGATGTCCACTTCTAAGTTTGTAGATTACTTGTTCAATTTTATTTATTTATTTATTTATTTAAGATTTTATTTATTTATTTGACAGAGAGAAATCACAAGTAGATGGAGAGGCAGGCAGAGAGAGAGAGAAAAGCAGGCTCCCTGCTGAGCAGAGAGCCTGATGCGGGACTCGATCCCAGGACCCCGAGATCATGACCTGAGCCGAAGGCAGCCGTTTAACCCACTGAGCCACCCAGGCGCCCTACTTGTTCAATTTTAGATGTTCAATATTACAAAATTTTATTTCTGCCTTGGTGAGCTTATTATGATTCTCTTAGAAGCAGCACATCATTATGTGTGTATGTGTGTATTGATGCAATCTAACAAATTTAATCTTTTAATTAGAGTATACAACCCATTTACATTTCATGAAATTACTGAGCCCCTAAATTTTTGTCCATTGTCTTGCATTTTTTTTTTTTGCTTCATTACTTTCTACGTCCCTTTTCGAAAATACATTTTTTCCCTTTATATCTTTAAAATGCTGATAAATGCTGTCAGCCTCCAAATCTCTGGTCACTTAAAGTACATACAAAATGAGAAAAAAGAATGTAGACTTACAAAGAATGACCATTTAGCTTTTATAAATCCTTCTTTTAAAACACTAGAGAATTGACTTTCACAAAAAGAAACAAATTCAGAAGGAAGGAGTAGGATGGAAGTCATCTTCATCAGCACATAAACAGATATTAAATACCAAAAAAACTGTAAACTCCAAAAAGATGCAAACTGTTTATAAAAAGATGGCAGATGACTTTAGGTAACAATAACTTTCCTGGAGATTTATGAGGTAGAGGTGGTAGAATGTTCAGTAGGCACCAAAAACATGCAGATAACCTTGTAATGAAAGGAAGGAAGACTGAGAATCTAAACAAAAATGTTTTATTAGCAAAAAAATTTATATATATATAAAAACATATATAAATAAATTATATATAATATATAAAATTTAAAATATATAAAATAAAAATAAATATAGAAAAACTGGAGGATCAACAACAAATCAAACCAACTCCACACATAAGAAGGGAAATCATCAAGATTAGAGCTGAGATCAATGAGGGAGAAACCAGAGATACAGTAGAACGTATCAATGAAACTAGAAGCTGGTTTTTTGAAAGAATCAATAAGATCGATAAGCCACTGGCTACACTAATCCGAAAGAAAAGAGAGAAATCCCAAATTCATAAAATTATGAATGAAAAGGGAGAGATCACAACTAACATCAAGGAAGTAGAAACAATCATCAGAAGTTATTACGAACAGTTATATGCCAATAAGCTTAGCAACCTAGATGAAATGGATGCATTCCTGGAAAACTATAAACTCCCAAAATTGAACCAGGAAGAAATCGACAACCTGAATAGACCGATATCTAATAACGAGATTGAAACAGTGATCAAAAATCTCCCAAAAAACAAGAGCCCAGGACCTGATGGATTCCCTGGGGAATTCTACCAAACCTTCCAAGAAGAAATAACACCTATTCTCCTGAAGCTGTTTCAAAAAATTGAAGCAGAAGGAAAACTTCCAGACTCTTTCTATGAAGCCAGCATTACCCTGATCCCCAAACCAGGCAAGGACCATACCAAAAAGGAGAATTTCAGACCAATATCACTGATGAATATGGATGCTAAGATTCTCAACAAGATCCTAGCCAACAGGATCCAACAACACATTAAAAAGATTATCCACCATGATCAGGTGGGATTCATCCCTGGGCTACAAGGATGGTTCAACATTTGTAAATCAATCAATGTGATACAACAAATTAATATGAGAAGAGAGAAGAACCACATGGTCCTCTCAATTGATGCAGAAAAAGCATTTGACAAAATCCAACATCCGTTCCTGATTAAAACGCTTCAAAGTATAGGGATAGAGGGAACATTCCTGAACCTCATCAAATCTATCTATGAAAGACCCACAGCAAATATCATCCTCAATGGGAAAAAGCTTGCAGCCTTCCCACTGAGATCAGGAACAAGAAAGGATGCCCACTTTCACCACTCTTGTTCAACATAGTATTAGAAGTCCTAGCAACAGCAATCAGACAACAGAGAGAAATAAAAGGTATCCAAATTGGTAATGAAGAAGTCAAACTCTCTCTCTTCGCAGATGACATGATTCTTTATATGGAAAACCCAAAAGACTCCACCCCCAAACTACTAGAACTCATACAGCAATTCAGCAACGTTGCAGGATACAAAGTCAATGTGCAGAAATCAGTGGCTTTCTTATACACTAACAATGAAAATACAGAAAGGGAAATTAGAGAATCGATTCCATTTACTATAGCACCAAGAACCATAAGATACCTGGGAATAAACCTAACTAAAGAGGTAAAGGATCTATACTTGAGGAACTATAGAACACTCATGAAAGAAATTGAGGAAGACACAAAAAGATGGAAGACCATTCCATGCTCTTGGATCGGAAGAATAAACATTGTTAAAATGTCTATACTGCCTAGAGCAATCTATACTTTTAATGCCATTCCGATCAAAATTCCACCGGCATTCTTCAAAGAGCTGGAGCAAATAATCCTAAAATTTGTATGGAATCAGAAGAGACCCCGAATCACTAAGGAAATGTTGAAAAACAAAAATAAAGCTGGCGGCATCACCTTACCTGATTTCAAGCTTTATTACAAAGCTGTGATCACCAAGACAGCATGGTACTGGCATAAAAACAGACACATAGACCAGCGGAACAGAGTAGAGAGCCCTGATATGGACCCTCAACTCTATGGTCAATTAATCTTCGACAAAACAGGAAAAAATATACAGTGGAAAAAAGACAGTCTCTTCAATAAATGGTGCTGGGAAAACTGGACAGCTATATGTAGAAGAATGAAACTCGACCATTCTCTTACACCGTACACAAAGATCAACTCAAAATGGATAAAAGACCTCAACGTGAGACAGGAATCTATCAGAATCTTAGAGGAGAACATAGGCAGTAATCTCTTTGATATCAGCCACAGCAACTTCAAGATACGTCTCCAAAGGCAAAGGAAACAAAAGCAAAAATAAACTTCTGGGACTTCATCAAAATCAAAAGCTTCTGCACAGCAAAGGAAACATTCAAAAAAACAAAGAGGCAACCCACGGAATGGGAGAAGATATTTGCAAATGACAGTACAGACAAAAGGTTGATATCCAGGATCTATAATGAACTCCTCAAACTCAACTCACACGAAACAGACAAACACATCAAAAAATGGGCAGAAGATATGAACAGACACTTCTCCAATCAAGAAATACAAATGGCTATCAGACACATGAAAAAATGCTCATCATCATTAGCCCTCAGGGAGATTCAAATTAAAACCACATTGAGATATCACCTTACACCAGTTAGAATGGCCAAAATTAACAAAACAGGAAACAACATGTGTTGGAGAGGATGTGGAGAAAGGGGAACCCTCTTACACTGTTGGTGGGATTGCAAGTTGGTGCAGCCTCTTTGGAGAACAGTGTGGAGATTCCTCAAGAAATTAAAAATAGAGCTTCCCTACGACCCTGCAATTGCACTCCTGGGTATTTACCCCAAAGATACAGAAGTCGTGAAAAGAAGGGCCATCTGTACCCCAATGTTTATAGCAGCAATGGCCACAGTCGCCAAACTATGGAAAGAACCAAGATGCCCTTCAACGGATGAATGGATAAGGAAGATGTGGTCCATATACACTATGGAGTATTATGCCTCCATCAGAAAGGACGAATATCCAATTTTTGTAGCAACATGGACGGGACTGGAAGAGATTATGCTGAGTGAAATCAGTCAAGCAGAGAGAGTCAATTATCATATGGTTTCACTCATTTGTGGAGCATAACCAATAGCATGGAGGACAAGGGGCGTTAGAGAGTAGTAGGGAATTTGGGTAAATTGGAAGGGGAGGTGAACCATGAGAGACTATGGACTCTGAAAAACAGTCTGAAGGGTTTGAAGTGGCGGGGGGGTGGGAGGTTGGGGTACCAGGTGGTGGGTATTATAGAGGGCACAGCTTGCATGGAGCACTGGGTGTGGTGAAAAAAATAATGAATAATGTTTTTCTGAAAATAAATAAATTGCGGGGGAAAAAAAAAAATAGAATGTATTTAATTTTAAATAAATATATGAATAAATTTTATATATAAATATGTAAATAAATATTATTATATAATATATAATATATAATATATTTATATATAAATAAATTTTAAGTAAATATAAAATTTATTTATATGAAATATATACATATATAATTTAATATAAATATATATTTTTATATATAATATATTATATATAATATAATATATAAAACTTGTATATTATATATTATATAATATATATAAAATATAAAATATATAAAATAATATATAATGTATTTTATATATAAATATAAATATATATACATAATATATAATACATATATAATTTTTTTGCTAATAAAACATTTTTGTTTAGAATCTCAGTATATGTGTGTGTATGTGCATATATATATATATATATATATATAAACAAAATACATAAAAACTACCCCAGTCCTAAACCCCAGCACCTGGGAGCATGCCCTTATTTGGAAATAGGGTCCCTGTAGATGTAAGTAGCTAACATAAGGTCATATTTGAGTAGGGTGGGCCCCTAATCCAATAGGACTTGTGTCCTGATTGTAAGGGCCTATTCAGCCAGAGCAGCCCCACCCCTGTTGACTGCCATTTTGTTGTAAAACTTAAATTGAGTCTGCCCCCTCAGGGGAACTTACTTAAAAACAAGTCCCAGAAACCAGTCCCAGGTAACAAAGTCCAAATACAAGGGTGAGTCAGGCCAGGTGGATGTATTCAGTCAGTGGGGGTGTATACTGTCTCCTAGCTACCAAGGAGTATGGGCCCTACCCTTTGGGCACCTTTTGGGCACCAATTCTGAACAAGGTGATAGGTTGGTTCAAATGTCTACTACGGTAATTTGTAATTCAATTGGTCACCTAGCATAACTGTGCAGCTTTTGAAAGACCCTTCCCCCAGTTAACTAATTAACTGCTCTTTTGCCTTTCTGTAACAACTTGGCTTTTAGGGGGTGATACTGGTCTCCTGTTTGAACAAGATACCTTCTGCTAATAGCCGAGGCATAAGCAGGAGGCAGGGGGCCGCATAGTCACGTAGGCAGGATGCTTCTCTGCTGAGTAATAAGGTCCAACTCCCCCTACTCACTCCCCCTTCCCGCCTTTTTCTTCGCGCGCGGGTCCTCCAAAGCCAATCCGCAAACACCAAGTATGCCTTTTTCAAATGTTCAAGTTGTCAGCCAATCAGCTCTGCCCCATCCAAAACTTGTTTGTATCTGTCTATAAAAATCCTGTACCACCCCAGCCTGGTGTGCTCAGCTAGCAGGAGCTGCTGACCACCCGCAGGCGCCTGCGCTACAATAAAGAACCTCTTGCTGTTTGCATCCTGTGGCAGTGTTGAATTCTTGGGTAAGGGGATCCACGGGTCTTACACTTTCTCTGTGTGTTACAATTTCATTGGCCAGCTATGTGTGGCCAGGCCCAACCACATGGCCTTTGCTCTATAAAAGTTAGTCTGGAAAGCAGAGGGGTCATCCTCTCTGTAAGGAGTGGCCCCGGCCAGTCAGAATATTCAGTATAGACCCAGGAAGGATCATGAGTTAGTAGTGGGACTCCATGATCCCTAAAATAAAGGTTACTCTACAGATTCCCTAAACAAGTTGAAGAACAATTTTAGAAAGAGTCAGAATGACCTACTCATTTCTCACTGCCCATGTGACAGCCAATAATAGAAGGAAGATAGCATCCCACAAAGGTCTCAGTTCATCTAAAGGAAGGCAGGTCAAATGGGAAGAAGGAACAGACGGGAAAAAGAAAACATGACTAGCAAGGTAGTAGATTTCGACTTAAACATTTCAACAATTACCTTAAGAAGTAGCTATTCATATTCTATTTAAATAAAAGACCTAAATATGTCAGTGAAAAATTAATTTTAAATAGAAGGATGCAGAGAATAATACAGATTTTGTGAAAAGAAAAATTATGAAAAGGGCTATACCGTACACATACTAATCCTAAAAGGCTGAATTTAATAGGTCTTGACAATAGACAATAGAAAGACAACAAATATAATGAACAGAGAAAGAAGACAATTCAGAACAACAAAGGATCCATTTAGAAAGACATGGCCATCATAAAGGTGTCTGCATCCGATTGGAAAGCTTCAAAATCCATGAAACAAAAACATCCTGAAAAAAAAAAAATAAGAAAGAAATGGACAAATCCACAATTCAATTGGGAGAATGCAACACTCGTCTGCCAATAATTCATAGAACAAGAAGATAGAAAAATGGGAAGTAAATAGACCTAAAAATCCATTCAACCTACTTGACCTGTTTGGCACTGGAACACAAAGCCCAACAAATGCAGAATACCCAAGGACCAGGAAATACTCATTGAGATCAACCACATTCAAGCCCATAAAACAAGTCTCAAGAAATTTTCTTTAAAATATTTTATTTATTTATTTGAGAGAGAATGAGTGAGAGAGAGCATGAGAGAGGAGAAGGTCAGAGGGAGAAGCGGACTCCCCAAGAAGCTAGGAGCCAACACCGGACGAGATCCTGGAAGTAGGGGATCTTGACCTGAACTGAAGGCAGTCGCTCAAACGACTGAGCCTCGCAGGCGACCCTCTCCAGAAATTTTTTTAAAAACAGCTTAGGGACACCTGGGCGGCACCCTCAGTGAAGTGCCCAACTCCTGGTTCTGGCTCAGGTCGTGATCACAGGCTCTTGCAATTGAACCCTGAGGCAAGCTCTGGGCTCAGGGCAGAGTCCACTAGAACTCTCTCTTTGCCCTACCCGTCCCGCCTCCCCCACTCATGTGTGCTCTTTCCCTAAAACAAAACAAAACAAAACAAATCCTTAACAAAAATGAACAATGGTGGAGAGTGGGAGGGGTGGGGAGAGAAGTGGCCCTGGGGCAAGCGGGAGGAGCCCAAGATGCTGCCCGCCCTCCTGGGGCCGTGCTCCCTCAGCCACCGCCGCTGCTGCTGCAGGGAGCAGCGGAGCGCTGGGAGCCCCAGCGCGTGCCAGCCCCAGGGCTTGCCAGCCAGGCCGCCTGGGCCCAGAGCGCCGCGCTAGCATAGAGTAGCACCTCCAGCGCCGTCGGAGCGGCTCGCTTGGGGTCCGCGGGGCCTCAGGCGGGTCCAGGGAGGCAACGAGGGCAGCGCCCCGGAGCCCCAGGCGAGGCAGGCAGGATGTGCATGGAGATCCCCGCGGGACTGACGGAGCTGCTGCAGGGCTTCACCATGGAGGTGGTGAGGCACCAGCCTGCGCACCTGCTGGAGTTCCCGCTGCTGCACTTCCGCGGCCTGCAGCAGGAGCACGAGGGCAAAAGCGGCACGTCCTTTGGCAATGAGGGCGGGGCCTGGGGTGGCGCGGGCACCGCCGCGGGCGACTGCATGTCCAGTAAGGGGGTCAACTTCTCAGAGGAGCCAGGGCGGCGGGAAATTTAGTTTGCTGTTGACAAGGAGGATATTACCAAACCGCTCATACCTAATCTTCAGAAAGTCAGAATTGCAGATGCCACCATTCCGCCTCTCGGGCCTTGGCGCCTTGGAAAAAAGTTGGGGGAGGGAGCTGAAGACAGTGGTTGGGACAAGGAAGGCTAATTTCACTAGGGGGGGCCCCAGCGGCGCCTCTCTCCCGCTGACCGCCAGGGGGCGTGCCTAGAGACGCGAAGGCGGCTCACCCTGGTAGCGGTTAACTTGGGGCGGGGCTTGGGTGACAACCATAGGTTGGGAGCACGAGGAGGAGAAAGCAGTGGCCGCTGGAGGCTGGGGAGGTAACCCAGGGGTCCAGGCGATGGGAGGGCTGGGACTTTGAGGCCTTCTGTGACCTGGGGGCGGGGGTCCTGGTGTGGGAAGGCCTGGTGCCCCACCTGGGAAGGGGTCCAGGCAGGTCTCAGGGAGACCTAAGCTGGAGGAAGGAGCAGCACCTTGACGTTGTGTCCCCCTCTCCTTCCCCACAGACCCCCCACACTTTCTTCCCCTCCCCTGGGCCCCCGCATCAAGGTGTACTGGCAAAGTTTGCAGTTGGAGCAGGCCCCCTACTCAAGGCCTCGGGTTTGAAATCTTAGCAATGCTTTTTCCACCTGGAGGAACCGAGCATTAGAGAGGTCTGCCTCTTTCCAGTGGTGTGAGGCCATTAAGTCATTCAACTCCCAGAGCCTCAAACTCCAGTTTGTCGGAAAAAATGAATGAGAGACTATGTTAGAAGGCTGTTAAACTTTGTAAACGATTGCTGCCTTTCTCAAGCCCTCTGTGGCAGCTGCACTGAACATTTTACATAGGTCATCTCAACCCCAGAATTTAGGGTTCTGACTTTTATCCTGCTGTGAGCAAATATGCACTCTGAGGGTACAGCGACTTGCCCAAGGTCTCAAAGCAAAGTGAGTGGTGGAACCAGGATCGGGTGCTAGGAGAGGCCGCCTGCAAAGCCCACGCTTTTAACCACTAAGCCGCTGCATCTGTCCTTATTTACATTATGAGAATTGTTGTTAATGCCTGGGTTATCATTTTGCTTGCCTGTGGGAATATGGATATATACAAAGTGAGTTTAAGGGCTCTAAAACTATTCCTGGAAAGATGAGAGGCCCTGGCATCAATATGCTTCCGATTAGGTACAGGCTTTCCCAGAAGTATAAAATTCTTTTTATTCCTGTGGAAAGGAACCAGAGCTGGTATTGTACAGTTCATTGATTGATTCATGCACTAGGAAATTAAAATGGGAAACAGAGTGAACTGCTGATGGTTATGGTCAATATTTCTCTAAAGGAAACTCCACAAAGAAGAATGTCAGGTGCAGGGGAGTACCCCCTAGAAGAAGCAGAAAAAGATGAAGAAACAGAAGTGGAAGAAGAGTATAATCAATATGATAGAGAGGTGGAAAGTATGCAACAGGAAAATTGAAAGAAGATGACATATTAGTACAGAGAAAGGCTCAGCAGGAGGGGGAGCAGGAGGAGAAGAAAGAGGAAGGAGAAGAGGAGGAAGGAGTGGAGGAGAAAGGGGAGGAGATGGAGGAAGGGAGAAAGGAGGTTGGAGAGGAGGGGGAGGAAGGGGAAAAGGAGGTGGGGGACTGAGAAAGGGAGGAGGGGGACAAAGGGGAAAAGGAGGTATCAGATGAAGAAAGGGAGGAGGAAGAAGAGGAAGAGGAGGAGGAAAGGGAGGAGGGGGAAGAGGAAGAGGGGAAGGAAGAAGAAGGGAAGGGGAGAGAGGGGAAGAGGAAGAAGGAGAGGAGGAAGAGGAGGAGGAAAAGGAAGAGGGGAAGGAGGAGTAGAGGAGGAAGAGGAGGAGGGAAGAGTTAAGCAGGAAGGGGAGGAGTAGTGGAGAAAGGGAGGAGAGAGGAATAGAGGAAGGAGGGAGGAGTTCTGGAGGAAGGAGAGGAGGAGGAAGGAGAGGAAGGAGGAGTAGAGGAGAAAGGGGAGGAAGTGGAGGAGGAAGAGGAGTCAGGATAGGAGGGGAGAGGAGTAGAAAAGAAAGGAGAAGAGGGGGATGAAGAGGATGAATGGGAGAAAGAGGAAAGAGTGGAAGAGAAAGGGGAGGAGGAAGAAGGGGAGGAAAGGGAAGAGGAAAAAGAAGAGGAGGAGGAGGAAGAGGGGAAGAATATGGCCAAGAGGAGGAGGGTGTCAGAGAAGAAACAGAGGAAAAGGCTGGAGAAGCACAGGGGGAGGAGGCTGCCATTTAGGAAGAAACCAAAGTGAAGCCTCAAGAAATCACCAAGTCCGTGACCAGTTTGGAGATACTTACACTGACTGATTCCCAGTCAGTCATATCAGGAACTTCCCTAGTAAGTAGTAATTTTAAGTCATTCATCTATTCTTTCATTCATTCATTCATTCATTCAGAATCATGGAATGCTTATCATTTTCCAGGATATGGGGAAAATACAAATAAGATACAGTCCATTCTCTTAAGGAGTTCTAGGTTGTATAGGGAGGCGGACTGATACCTGAATACCATAAAACAATATCCTAAGTGCAGTGATTGAGTGATGCATGAGAGATATTTAAAAAACAAAAATCAAGGACACTTAGCCCAGGTAGGAGGATGGTCAAGGAAGGCCTCCTGGAGAAGGTGTGCAGGGGAGCTGACAGAAAGAGTTCCTGGGGGTTAGTTGGAATGCACTTCTCTTAGAACAGAGTCAGCGTGATCATAGTAATGTAGGCTCCCTCCCTGCGAAGGAGAACTCAGCTGTGGTCCAAGGGTAAGAGTGACTATGACTCGCCCATCCTTGGAGATGGCCAATGCCACTTAGAAGAATAGTTTTGCTGTGTGGTTTTGCTCATAGGCCAAGAACAAACCTGGCACATGCATGATTCATGTTATTTAAGTACAAAATGTCCCAGGCTCCTTTTTATTTTTTAAATTATTATTATTTGTTAAGATTTTACTTATTTATTTGACAGAGTGTGAGAGTGAGCACAAACGGGGGGAGAGCAGGAGAGGGAGAAGCAGATGCCCCACTGAGGAGGAAACCCAATGTGGGGCTCCATCCTAGACCCCAGGTTCATGACGTGAGCCAAAAGCAAACACTCAACCAACTGAGCTCCCTAGGTGCCCCCCAGGTACCTTTTTGAAACAGTTCATAGTTCCAGTGTGAGAGGAACACTAAGGCTGGTTGAGTAGGAACAGAAGGAAAAGTAAAGGAGGGAATGAAGCAGCTATACACTGTATTTGGAATCACAATCTTCTTTTATTTCTTTTTTAAGAGAACCCTTGGAGAGTAAAAGGATGCGTTAGAATCAGAGCATTTGAAAACAAATGAGCCTTTAAGAGACTTTTTTTTTTTTTTTTAGTATATGTGCTGCCGAAGCAAGCACGAGCCTTTAAGAGACTTGAGCTGAAAAGGAAAATTTCTTGATTTGGATCAAAGCAGTTCTGAGGAACCAGAGATTAGTTTCCCTGAAACACAGCCCTCAAGTGAGCTTGGAGAGAAAATTGGCCAGATTCCTCAGGATGAACTGGGACGAGAAAGGAGAGAGGAAAAAAGATGACCAGTCTTAAGTGAGAGAGGAGAGGAAGAATTCCAGTCCAAAGCAGAGATCCCAGAGAAATCACTGGTGTCTACCAGCGAGGACATCTTGTTTTGAAAGGATGACTGTGCCAACATGTATCCTTTGGTAAGGGAGTGTAACATGGTTTTTAGTGTCCTCTAGTGCTTTAAAAGCATTGTGAAATAAGAGGATTTTATGCATGTGGAAGAAAAAATACCACCAGAAATATCCTTTTGAACTAATAATAGACTCGTATGTTTTAAAGTTCAGTTCAGGGCTCTGGCGAGACATGTGTGACAGGAGTGCTGCCTCTGGGCCTGACATCTGGGTCTGACAGTGTTGCTCCCCAGGCAGGAAATTCTGGACATGGTTTGTCTGTTACATAGGGTGCCCTTTCTTGTGGGAGACTCAAGGACAAGCTCTCCCTCTCCTCCCCATTCTTCTTCTCACTTCCTCCTCCTGCTCCTCCATTCCTTTCCCCTATCCCTCCTCTCCTCACCTCTTCTACCTTAGATGGCTTGATACCTCTTCACAATCTCCTAAAAACATTACAGGCTCCTAAAACTGCACGTTTGGAGAGGGACCAGAAAGCAAAAGGTATGGAAAAAGTGAAAGCCACTGAGAAAGGCACCAGGGGGTCGACTGGCATCTGCCTTTCCCCCACAAATATTACTATTTACCAAGAGAAGGAAGAGGAGGAGAGTTTTTCCCTTCCTCCTCCATGTGCCACTGAAAATTGCTTCCTAGGATTCACCTCTCTTTTTCCCTGTAGATTCTGCCTTTGGACGATTTGTAAGCGATCAGATGCACGTAAAGTGTTTAATGTAGTTCCTGACACATAGTGAGCACTGGATGGGTGTTCACATCTAGATGGTAGTGGTGGTGGTGGCAAGGATGGTAGTGATGATGAGGATGATGGCAAACACCTAGTGGGAGATGCAGACAAATGACAGCCTCGTTTCTGTAGACTGGGTTTACTTTGAACAGTGGAGTTCAAGGTCAAAACGGGCTTGTCCAGTCTGAAAGATAGAACAAGTTTCAGAGCCCGTGAAGACTTTTGGCTTGTTTAGCCAGCTAGCATGACATCCAGGAATATCGTTAATGAGAGCAAGTGTCCTGCATGCCAGGGGTTTGGGTCCCCTGTTAGACGTGGGCTCACTGCAGAACTCAACTCTTCTAGACCACCTCCCTTGCAAAGTTGTTTAGCCCCTGAGGACATCTTCTTTCTGTTCCTTTCTGTTCCCGTTCCTGTATTGGTTTTCTCTCTCTCTCTCTTTTTAATTTTATTTGATAGAGAGAGAGATCACAAGTAAACAAAGTTCAGGCAGGGAGAGAGGGGGAAGCAGGCTCCCTGCTGAGCAGAGAGCCCGATGTGGGGCTTGATCCTAAAACACTGGCATCATGACGTGAGCCAAAGGCAGAGGCTTAACTCACTGACCCACCCAGGTGCCCCCCTTTTTTCTTCCTGTTAAAATTAATAGGTTCTCTTTAAAAAAAAATCAATGTAGAGGCACCTGGGTGGCTCAGTTGGTTTAGTGTCTGAGTCTTGATTTCAGCTGGGGTTGTGATTGTGATCTCAGGGTTGTGAGCTCGATCCCCACATGGGGCTCTGCACTGGGCATGGAGCCTGCTTGGGATTCTCTCTGCTTCTCTCCCTCTGGCCCTCCCCTCTCTAAAAATAAATAAGTTAAAATTAAAAACAAAATTAAAATTTAGGTAGATTCCTCCTCTCACACAGACCATGCCAAATCCATTTCCTGGAAGTGACTACCATTCCAGTTTGGTATAACTGTATACCTTTCCAGACCTTTTCCTGGGCATCCACAGACACATCTGTGTGTGTGCACACACACACACACCACACAAGCTAGGTTTTATTTTCTTTACCAGTCAGATCTTCTTTATGACCACTTAGTATGTTTCAGAGGGTTTGCTGTATCAGGGAGTATAGAACCACTTCCTCATTTTAACTTCAACCGGTGCCCTGTTATGGATGGCCGTTTTTATTACTTCTGATTTGTTCTCACCAAAGGGGCTTCAACAGTATGTTCCTGCCTCTCTCTCTCTGCCTGCAGCATCTCCCTTTTCCTTTGGGGTCCCATGCCTTACCCCAGAGGCCTGGAATAATTCAGAGTGCTTCTGGTAAGTAGGCATCACCGTGGATGCCAACTTCCACCAAGAAAATAAGGTGTCGTGCATTTATGAGAAGGACTCTTTGATGATTGTCAAGTGCAGTGAAATCTGCTTTGGGTCATAGCGTTTTGTGTTCACGTTTGGAAGGTTGCTGTAAGAGCTGGCTAGCTCCATGACCATTCACCACAAACGGTAACACTAGTGCCCAGCATCAGCTGATAGCACGTGCTTTCAATGAGTGTGAGCGCTGCTGGAGCAAGGAGATCCTGTTAATACTGAGTGAGTCAGTTGCTAAAAGTCTCTAATCACTTAGCCATCACTTTAGACGCTACCACATTCAATTAATTGGCCTCGGTTAATTTTTTAAATGGAATGTTTTTATTTTAAGTAATCTCTACACCCAGCATGGGGCTGGAACACTCCGAGATCAAGAGGCATAGTCTTTACTGACTGAGCCAGCCACATGCCCTGAAAAGGACTATTTTTTGGAGCAGTTTAGATTGATAGCAAATGAAATGAAAAGTACAGAGTTCCCATATACTCCCTTGTGCCCCCCACCAGGTTTCCCTTTTGTTAATATCTTCATTAGTGGGGAACATTTGTTAGAGGAGATGAGCCCATGTTGACATGTATTTTTAACTAATGTCCATATTTTACTTTAGGGTTCACAATTGGTGGTGTGACATTCTCTGGGCTTTGACTAAGGTATGATGAGGTATATCCACCATTGTAGTGTCCTACAGACTTGTGTCTTTGCCTTCAAGTGCCTCATGCCCCACTCTCCATCCCTGCCTTCACCCCCTTGCTCCCCAGCCACCATTTTTTTCCCCCTGTCTTCATAGTTTTGCTTTTCCAGGATAGCAGGATAGCATGTAGTTGGAATCATACAATGTGAAGGGTTTTTTTTTTAAGACTTTATTTATTTATTTGTCAGGGAGAGAGAGCAAGAGAAAACATGTGTCGGGGAAAGGGCAGAGAGAGAGAGAGAGAAGCAGACTCCTGGCTGAGCAGGAGGCCCAATGAAAGGCTCGATCCTAGGACTCTGAGATCATGACCTGAGCCGAAGGGAGACACTTAACCAACTAAGCCACCCAGGTGTCCCCACTGTGAAGTCTCCTTAGGTTGGCTCCTTTCACTTAGTAAAATGCATTTAAGATTTCTCCATGTCTTTTCCTGGCTTGCTAGTTCATTTCGTTTTATTTCTGAATAATACTCTTTGTGTGAATCCGCAGTTTTATAAACTGTTTTAATCACATCCATGATTTTTATAAAAGACTTTGCACACAAAAAATGTGCATAAGTAAACTACTATTGAATTAAAAGTAGTAGTCATTTATAATACCTCTGATTTTTCATTTCAGAAAATTTTTATCTTGGATTTATTCCTGGAAATACGGATTTTTAAAAAGATTTTCTTTATTTATTTGACAGACAGAGATCACAAGTACGCAGAGAGGCAGGCAGAGAGAGAGGAAGGGAAGCAGGCTCCCCACTGAGCAGAGAGCCTGATGTGGGGCTTGATCCCAGGACCCTGGGATCATGACCTGAGCCAAAAGCAGAGGCTTTAACCCACTGAGCCACCCAGGCACCCTGAATATGGAATTTTTAATCATGCTTAGGGAATTTTGTCTCTTTGTGCTTTATTCTTCCAGGGAACAAATGTATATGAGGACCAAATACAAATATTCCCAGCTGAATAATTGCCTTTTGTATGAAGTTCCTTAGTGACTATACTGTAACTTCCCCCTTCCATACATTTTCATGAAGTAAATTGAATTTTGCAATATTACGTGCTCACTATGTGTCAGGTACTGAACAGTCTAGGTTCTGGGGATTAGGAGGATAGGACATTCTTTCTGTTTACTGTTGACTTTCTTTTATTTTTAAAGCAAGGTATAATTCACATACCATTAAATTTACTTTCTTAAAATTTAAAATTGTGGTAAAATACACATAAAGTAAAATTTATCATCTTTTAAAAAAAAGACTTTATTTATTTATTTATTTGACAGAGAGAGACACAGTGAGAGAGGGAACATAAGCAAGGGGAGTGGGAGAGGGAGAAGCAGGCTTCCTGAGGAGCAGGGAGCCTGGCAGGGGCTCGATCCCAGGATCCTGGGATCATGACCTGAGCCAAAGGAAGACAGCCAATGAATGAGCCATCCAGGTGCCCCTCATCTTTCTTTTAAATATTTATTTATTTATTTGAAAGAGAGAGGAGGGGTGGGGAAGGGCAGAGGAGAGTCTTAAGCAGACTATTCCTGGAGCCCGATGTTGGGCTGGATGCCACAACCCTGAGATCACGACCTGAGCCAAAGCCAAGTGTCAGTTACTGATCCAACTGTGCCACCCAGGCAACCTTAAAATTTACCATCTTCACCATTTTGAAGTGTACAGCATTGTAGTAGGTACATTTACACTGTGGTGCAACCAAATCCTGGAACTCATCTCGTGAAACGGAAACTCCCTACCCATTGAACAACTCTCCATTCCCCAGCCCTGTCCCTGTGTCTATGGATCTGACTCCTCTTGGGACCATGTCTGTGGAATCCTACCATATTTGTCTTTCTGTGACTGGTGGATTTCACTTACGTGATGTCCCCAAGGCCCACCCATGTCGTAGAGCATTGGATCTCTTTTCTGTGGAAGTCTGAACAACACTCACATGTTGTTCATCCCTTCATCCATCATGGGACACTTGGCTTCCTTCTGGTTTCTGTGAAGTATGCTGCTATAAACATGGGCGTGTGAATGTCTCTTTGAGACCCTGCTTTCAGTTCTTTGAGCTAGGTATCCAGAAGTGCCATTGCTGCATGATAAGCTAATTCTGCTTTCAGTGTTTGGAGAGCCCTCCTTGGGGTTTTCCACAGCAGCTGCACGATTTCACATTCCCACCATGAGTGCCCAGTGGTTCCAATTTCTCCACATTCTCATAAAATTGACCCTTTGAAAGTGTATCATCCATTGCTTTTTAGCATGTTCACATTGTTGTGCAGCTGTCACCACTGTCTAATTCCAGAATGTTTTCATCCCCCCACAAAAGAAATCCATATCCCCTAGGCGTCACTCCCTGACCACCTTCCCCAGGACCCCAGCAGCCACTGGGCTCCTTTCCATATCTATGGATCGGACTGACCCTGCACAGTGTGTCACCCTTTTCATTCAGCATCATGGATTCAATGGTCCTCCACACCCTAGCATGCCATTGAGGACGTTCTTGAAGTGATTTCCCTCACTTTGGACTGATGATGTGAAATCCTTCCTCTCCAGAGCCTGTGCCAGGGGAGCCTGGCATCACAGTTCTGGGCTCAGCACACTCAATGTCTTGTTGGTCTTGCCTTTGTCTTCCAGACCATGACTTGGTCTTTCCGATGGAAAAGTTTTCTTCCTGTTTACTACATTCAAGATGAAAACGAGTGAGTTCTTCTGTATGTCTGTGCTCACACTGTGGTCATCTATGATATCTTCAAGAATAAGCACCATCTTCAGGTATGCAAGTTTTCGTTGTCACTTTTTAAGATTTTATTGTTTTTATTTGAGAGAGCAAATGAGAGAGAGCTTGAGGGAGAAACAGACTCCCCTGCTGAGCAGGGAGCCTGATGTGGGGCTCGATCGCAGGACCCTGAAATCAAAGCCTTAGCTGAAGGCAGATGCTTAACTGACTGAGCTGCCCAGGAACCCCTGGACATATATTTTAATAAGGATCTTCCTTAAGTCAATGCCTAGGTCAAAAACATCACAGAGGGTTTCCCAAAAGCCTAGTCTGTACTCAGGGATCCATGACATGTAGGTGCAGAATTTGCTCTCTAGATGTCCAGAAACACACACAAGCCCAGCAAGCAGCCCTTCTTGGAGCTTAGTTGAATGTGCATCACTGAGCACAGTGCTGATGGGAGGGAGAGGGGGGAGTTTGTGTCTGCGGAGTGAGGAAGGAGAACCAGGCAAAGAGGCTGAGAAATAGGGACCATGCCAGGCAACTGTCCAGCCTCCTGCAGAGTTAGGTGGCTGGGAGTGGCCTTGACCATCCATCCATTTGTTCGTTCATTCATTTATTCCATAGATAGTTATCAGAAACTCTGTTTCAGATTATGGGCATGTAATCATGAACAAAACATGGAGTTTATAGCTTCATAAATACACAATTACGAATTACAACAAGCACTCCAAAGGAAATGTGGACTGCTATAGGAGAGAGATCAGGAGTGAGAGATGGCCCTTCAGTTGGTTGCACTGGCAAACATGTCCTTTGTGCTGAGATCTGACTGACTGAGGAGAATGAACCAACCAGGGGCAGTTTGGGGAAGAACAGTCCAGACCCAAGAAGCTCCAGGTTTGCAGGCCTGTCCATGGGGCCCAGAAAGAAGGCTGGTATGACTGACATGGAGTGAGCAAGGGGAGAGGAAGGAGGGAAGAAATGAGCTATTTCCTAGCAGGGAGCACTAGCATCTTGTTTGTTTCCAGGAGGTTCCTGAGTTATTGGGAAAGGATTGTGGGGGTATGGGAACGAAAGCAGAGAGACCAGCAAAGAGGCTTTTGCTCCATTTCTTCTCAGTGGCCTGAGTGGACACTGTTTAAGGGAGATGAGGCCAGCAGGGCTTCAAGGGGGCTGGAGGTAGGGCATAACCCCAGCATTTATTCCCCACCTGGATTCAGAGTTGGGCACATGCCTACATCTGTAGGGAACAGTGTCCTTGTGGGGAGTGTGACTTACCCTTTAGGGGTTTGATGGAGAGAAAATCAGAAAACCACTGGCTATGGAGAAATGCCAGGGGAAGGCCATAGGAATGGAATTTTTAGCCCAATGAACCTGGAAGGGGAGCTTAGTTCTCTTTGTGGGGCTCCAGCCTCTCTGGCCATCCTGAATGTTTCAGAGCATTTTCTCTGCATTTCTGCAGGGCCTCTCTAATGTGATCTCCTGCCTCTGCATCAGTGAAGACAGGCAGTGGATTGCCGCAGCCGACGAAGGGCCCGACTACCTGATAATCATATGTGACTCCTTCACAGGGTAAGCTTGGTGCAAGCCTGTTTTTCCTTACTCAGTGTAGTGTACCTGCAACAAATGAGAAATGCCAGTCTGGGCATGCAGAAGCCAGTGGTGGGATGCCGGGTGAGGGTGAAGTGGCCTGGGGAGGCTGGCCATCCTGTTGCCTTGAGGCCTGGTTGAGTGACATTACCTCGTGAATTTCCCCATTTACAATTCTTGGCTCTTTAGGCCAAGAAACTTGGTTTGGCGATGTCCCAGAGTAGATGAGGGAGGTTAACACTAACCCAGCTTGCAGGCCCAGAGAAGTGAAGTGATTTTCCCCATCTACAAAAAAAAAAAAAAAAAAAAAAAGAGAGGCTGATAATACCCACTGTTTTAGTTTCCTAAGGTTGCTCTAAAAAATTACCATATGCTGGGAGGAGTCAAGATGGCGGAGAAGTAGCAGGCTGAGACTACCTCAGCTAGCAGGAGATCAGCTAGAGAGCTTATCTAAAGATTGCAAACACCTGCAAATCCATCGGCAGATCGAGGAGAAGAAGAACAGCAATTCTAGAAACAGAAAAACAACCACTTTCTGAAAGGTAGGACTGGCGGAGAAGTGAATCCAAAGCGACGGGAAGATAGACCCCGGGGGGAGGGGCCGGCTCCCGGCAAGCGGCGGAGCAACGGAGCACAAAATCAGGACTTTTAAAAGTCTGTTCCGCTGAGGGACATCGCTCCGGAGGCTAAACCGGGGCGAAGCCCACACAGGGTCGGCGTGACCTCAGGTCCTGCGGGGTCACAGAAGGATCGGGGGTGTCCAAGTGTCGCAGAGCTTGCGGATATTGGAACGGGAAAGCCGGCTGCAGAGACAGAGCCGACAGTGAGCTTGCAGCTCGGAGTTGCCTTGAACCGGCCGCAAGCTCGGTGAGCTCGGAGCGCGGCCGGAGGTTGGGCAGACGCGAGTTACTGGGAGCTGTTCGCTGAGGGCGCACAGGGGAGCGGGGCCCCGGGCTCTCGGCTCCTCCGGGCCGGAGACCAGGAGGCCGCCATTTGTATTCCCGTCCTCCGGAACTCTACGGAAAGCGGGAAAGCGCTCAGGGAACAAAAGCTCCTGAAAGCAAAGCCCAGCAGATCACTCAGCCTGGCCCCTGGAAAGGGTGGTGTAATTCCGCCTGGGGCAAAGACACTTGAGAATCACTACACCAGGCCCCTCCCCCAGAAGATCAGCAAGAAATCCAGGCAAGACCAAGTTCACCTACCAAGGAGTGCAGTTTCAATACCAAGGAGAGAGCAGCAGAATTCCAGAGGAGGAGAAAACAAACCACGGAACTCATGGCTTTCTGCCTGTGATTTTTCAGTCTTGCAGTTAATTTAATTTTTTTCTTTTTCATTTTTTTTCTCTTCTTCTGCTAAAATTTTTTATAACTTTTACCCATTTCTCTTTTAACGTTTTTTAACTAGATTATCTAATATATATATTTTTCTTTTTTATACTTTTGTTTATTCATTTTCTTTTTTTAATTCTTTTTTTTTCTTTTTTTTCTTTCTTTCTTTTTGAATTTTTTTTATCCCCAAATCAGAAGAGATCCTAATCTCTTCAATCTTTTTTTTTAATTCTTTTTTAAATTCTTAATTGAATTTTTAATTCAATCCCTTTTTTTTAATTCTTTTTTTCTTTTTTTTTCTTTCTTTCTTTTTGAACCTCTTTTTATCCCCAAATCAGAAGAGATCCCAATCAGAAGAGATTGGGAGATCCCAATCAAAGGAGATCCCAATCAGAGGAGATCCCTCACCCAATCGTGAGGGGGGAGAAATCCCCCCTCACGATTTGGGATCTCTTCTGATTTGGTTAAAGCATATTTTCCTGGGATTGTTGCCACCCTTTTAGTATTTTACTTGCTCCTTCGTATACTCTTAGCTGGACAAAATGACAAGGCGGAAAAATTCACAACAAAAAAAAGAACAAGAGGCAGTACCGAAGGCTAGGGACCTAATCAATACAGACATTGGTAATATGTCAGATCTAGAGTTCAAAATGACAATTCTCAAGGTTATAGCCGGGCTTGAAAAAGGCATGGAAGATATTAGAGAAACCCTCTCCAGAGATATAAAAGCCCTTTCTGGAGAAATAAAAGAACTAAAATCTAACCAAGTTGAAATAAAAAAAGCTATTAATGAAGTTCAATAAAAAATGGAGGCTCTCACTGCTAGGATAAATGAGGCAGAAGAAAGAATTAGCGATATAGAAGACCAAATGACAGAGAATAAAGAAGCTGAGCAAAAGAGGGACAAACAGCTACTGGACCATGAGGGGAGAATTCGAGAGATAAGTGACACCATAAGACGAAACAACATTAGAATAATTGGGATTCCAGAAGAAGAAGAAAGAGAGAGGGGAGCAGAAGGTATACTGGAGAGAATTATTGGGGAGAATTTCTCCAATATGGCAAAGGGAACGAGTATCAAAATTCAGGAGGTTCAGAGAACGCCCCTCAAAATCAATAAGAATAGGCCCACACCCCGTCACCTAATAGTAAAATTTACAAGCCTTTGTGACAAAGAGAAAATCCTGAAAGCAGCCCAGGAAAAGAAGTCTGTAACATACAATGGTGAAAGTATTAGATTGGCAGCTGAATTATCCACAGAGACCTGGCAGGCCAGAAAGAGCTGGCATGACATTTTCAGAGCACTAAACGAGAAAAACATGCAGCCAAGAATACTATATCCAGCTAGGCTATCATTGAAAATAGAAGGAGAGATTAAAAGCTTCCAGGACAAACAAAAACTGAAAGAATTTGCAAACACCAAACCAGCTCTACAGGAAATACTGAAAGGGGTCCTCTAAGCAAAGAGAGAGCCTACAAGTGGTAGATCAGAAAGGAACAGAGACAATATACAGTAACAGTCACCTTACAGGCAATACAATGGCACTAAAATCATATCTCTCAATAGTTACCCTGAATGTTAATGGGCTAAATGCCCCAATCAAAAGACACAGGGTATCAGAATGGATAAAAAAACAAAACCCATCTATATGTTGCCTCCAAGAAACTCATTTTAAACCTGAAGACACCTCCAGACTTAAAGTGAGGGGGTGGAAAAGAATTTACCATGCTAATGGACATCAGAAAAAAGCAGGAGTGGCAATCCTTATATCAGATCAATTAGATTTTAAGCCAAAGACTATAATAAGAGATGAGGAAGGACACTATATCATACTCAAAGGGTCTGTCCAACAAGAAGATCTAACAATTTTAAATATCTATGCCCCCAACGTGGGCACAGCCAACTATATAAACCAATTAATAACAAAATCAAAGAAACACATCAACAATAATACAATAATAGTAGGGGACTTTAACACTCCCCTCACTGAAATGGACAGATCATCCAAGCAAAAGATCAACAGGGAAATAAAGGCCTTAAATGATACACTGGATAAGATGGACATCACAGATATATTCAGAACATTTCATCCCAAAGCAACAGAATACACATTCTTCTCTAGTGCAAACCATAAGATACCTAGGAACATTCTCCAGAATAGATCACATCCTCGGTCCTAAATCAGGACTCAACCGGTATCAAAAGATTGGGATCCTTCCCTGCATATTTTCAGACCACAATGCTCTGAAGCTAGAACTCAACCACAAGAGGAAGTTCGGAAAGAACACAAATACATGGAGACTAAACTACATCCTTTTAAAGAATGAATGGGTCAACCGGGAAATTAAAGAAGAACTGAAAAAAATCATGGAAACAAATGATAATGAAAATACAACGGTTCAAAATCTGTGGGACACAACAAAGGCAGTCCTGAGAGGAAAATATATAGCGGTACAAGCTTTTCTCAAGAAACAAGAAAGGTCTCAGGTACACAACCTAACCCTACCCCTAAAGGAGCTGGAGAAAGAACAAGAAAGAAACCCTAAGCCCAGAAGGAGAAGAGAAATCATAAAGATCAGAGCAGAAATCAATGAAATAGAAACCAAAAAAACAATAGAACAAATCAACCAAACTAGGAGCTGGTTCTTTGAAAGAATTAATAAAATTGATAAACCCTTGGCCAGACTTATCAAAAAGAAAAGAGAAAGGACCCAAATAAATAAAATCATGAATGAAAGAGGAGAGATCACAACTAACACCAAAGAAATACAAACTATTATAAGAACATACTATGAGCAACTCTACGCCAACAAATTTGACAATCTGGAAGAAATGGATGCATTCCTAGAAACATATAAACTACCAAAATTGAACCAGGAAGAAATAGAAAGCCTGAACAGACCCATAACCAGTAAGGAGATTGAAACAGTCATCAAAAATCTCCAAACAAACAAAAGCCCAGGGCCAGACGGCTTCCCGGGGGAATTCTACCAAACATTTAAAGAGGAACTAATTCCTATTCTCCTGAAACTGTTCCAAAAAATAGAAATGGAAGGAAAACTCCCAAACTCATTTTATGAGGCCAGCATCACCTTGATCCCAAAACCAGACAAGGATCCCATCAAAAAAGAGAGCTATAGACCAATATCCTTGATGAACACAGATGCAAAAATTCTCACCAAAATACTAGCCAATAGGATTCAACAGTACATTAAAAGGATTATTCACCACGACCAAGTGGGATTTATTCCAGGGCTGCAAGGTTGGTTCAACATCCGCAAATCAGTCAATGTGATACAACACATCAATAAAAGAAAGAACAAGAACCATATGATACTCTCAATAGATGCTGAAAAAGCATTTGACAAAGTACAGCATCCCTTCCTGATCAAAACCCTTCAAAGTGTAGGGATAGAGGGCACATACCTCAATATCATCAAAGCCATCTATGAAAAACCCACCGCAAATATCATTCTCAATGGAGAAAAACTGAAAGCTTTTCCACTAAGGTCAGGAACACGGCAGGGATGTCCATTATCACCACTGCTATTCAATATAGTACTAGAAGTCCTAGCCTCAGCAATCAGACAACAAAAGGAAATTAAAGGCATCCAAATCGGCAAAGAAGAAGTCAAATTATCACTCTTTGCAGATGATATGATACTCTATGTGGAAAACCCAAAAGACTCCACTCCAAAACTGCTAGAACTTATACAGGAATTCAGTAAAGTGTCAGGATATAAGATCAATGCACAGAAATCAGTTGCACTTCTCTACACCAACAACAAGACAGAAGGAAGAGAAATTAAGGAGTCAATCCCATTTACAATTGCACCCCAAACCATAAGATACCTAGGAATAAACCTAACCAAAGAGGCTAAGAATCTATACTCAGAAAACTATAAAGTACTCATGAAAGAAATTGAGGAAGACACAAAGAAATGGAAAAATGTTCCATGCTCCTGGATTGGAAGAATAAATATTGTGAAAATGTCTATGCTACCTAAAGCAATCTACACATTTAATGCAATTCCTATCAAAGTACCATCCATCTTTTTCAAAGAAATGGAACAAATAATTTTAAAATTTATATGGAACCAGAAAAGACCTCGAATAGCCAAAGGGATATTGAAAAACAAAGCCAAAGTTGGTGGCATCACAATTCCGGACTTCAAGCTCTATTACAAAGCTGTCATCACCAAGACAGCATGGTACTGGCACAAAAACAGACACATAGACCAATGGAACAGAATAGAGAGCCCAGAAATAGACCCTCAACTCTATGGTCAACTAATCTTCGACAAAGCAGGAAAGAATGTCCAATGGAAAAAAGACAGCCTCTTCAATAAATGGTGTTGGGAAAATTGGACAGCCACGTGCAGAAAAATGAAATTGGACCATTTCCTTACACCACACACAAAAATAGATTTAAAATGGATTAAGGACCTCAATGTGAGAAAGGAATCCATCAAAATCCTTGAGGAGAACACAGGCAGCAACCTCTTCGACCTCAGCCGCAGCAACATCTTCCTAGGAACATCGCCAAAGGCAAGGGAAGCAAGGGCAAAAATGAACTTTTGGGATTTCATCAAAATCAAAAGCTTTTGCACAGCAAAGGAAACAGTGAACAAAATCAAAAGACAACTGACAGAATGGGAGAAGATATTTGCAAACGACATATCAGATAAAGGACTAGTGTCCAAAATCTATAAAGAACTTAACAAACTCAACACCCAAAGAACAAATAATCCAATCAAGAAATGGGCAGAGGACATGAACAGACGTTTCTGCCAAGAAGACATCCAGATGGCCAACAGACACATGAGAAAGTGCTCCGTATCACTCGGCATCAGGGAAATACAAATCAAAACCACAATGAGATATCACCTCACACCAGTCAGAGTGGCTAAAATCAACAAGTCAGGAAATGACAGATGCTGGCGAGGATGCGGAGAAAGGGGAACCCTCCTACACTGTTGGTGAGAATGCAAGCTGGTGCAACCACTCTGGAAAACAGCATGGAGGTTCCTCAAAATGTTGAAAATAGAACTGCCCTATGACCCAGCAATTGCACTACTGGGAATTTACCCTAAAGATACAAACGTAGTGATCCAAAGGGGCACGTGCACCCGAATGTTTATAGCAGCAATGTCCACAATAGCCAAACTATGGAAAGAACCTAGGTGTCCATCAACAGATGAATGGATCAAGAAGATGTGGTATATATACACAATGGAATACTATGCAGCCATCAAAAGAAACGAAATCTTGCCATTTGCGACAACATGGATGGAACTAGAGCGTATCATGCTTAGCGAAATAAGTCAAGCGGAGAAAGACAACTATCATATGATCTCCCTGATATGAGGGAGTGGTGATGCAACATGGGGGCTTAAGTGGGTAAGAGAAGAATCCATGAAACAAGATGGGATAGGGAGGGAGACAAACCATAAGTGACTCTTAACCTCACGAAACAAACTGTGGGTTGCTGGGGGGAGGGGGGTTGGGAGAAGGGGTGAAGGTTATGGACATTGGGGAGAGTATGTGCTTTTGGGTAAATTGGAAGGGGAGATGAACCATGAGAGACTATGGACTCTGAAAAACAGTCTGAGGGGTTTGAAGTGGCGGGGGGGTGGGAGGTTGGGGTACCAGGTGGTGGGTATTATAGAGGGCACAGCTTGCATGGAGCACTGGTTGTGGTGAAAAAATAATGAATATTGTTTTTCTGAAAATAAATAAATTGGAAAAAAAAATAAAAAATAAAAAATAAATAAAAAATTACCATATGCTGGGGTGTCTGAGTGGCTGAGCAGGTTAAGCCTCTGCCTTCAGCTCAGTTCATGACCCCAGAGTCCTGGGATCGAGCCCTGCATCAGGCTCTCTCCTCAGGAGGGAGCCTGCTTTCCTCTCTCTCTCTGCCTGTCTCTCTGCCTACTTGTGTGATCTCTGCCCATCAAATAAATAAAATCTTAAAAAAAAAAAATTACCACATGCTAAAAAAAAAAAAAATTACCACATGCTGAGGAGCTTAAAATAACAGAAAGCTATTCCCTCACAGTTCACGAGGCTGGAAGTCTGAAATTGGGGTGCCCAAAGGGGTGGTTGCTTCTGGGACTCTGAGGGAGAACCTGCTCCAGGCCTCTCTCCCAGCTGCTGGTGGTGGCTGTCAGCCCTTGGTGTTCCTTGGCTGGTAGACTAATCACTCTAATCTCTGCCTTTGTTTTCACATGGCGTTGTCCTCCATGTGTCTCTCTGCACTTCTATGAGTTCAGCAGTCATTGGTTTTAGGATCCAACCTAATCCACCCTCCTCTGAACTAACACATCTGCAAGGATCCTATTCCCATATAATGTTCAAATCCTGAGGCTCTGGGTGGATGTGAATTCTGAGGAGGCCCTCAACACATTACACTTACCTTATAGTACTGTCATGGAGACCAGTAGCGCAGAGTACATGGCCCATGATAGATGTTCATGTGTGTTTTCTTTCTTCATTCCTGGTCCTAGGGACAGAGTGCAGTGCTAGATTAATTGATAAGATTGTAAGGCCCCGGTTGAATCTTGGGGGAATGGTGATGTGGGGGGTGGATGAGTCCAATTGGGGACGATTGGGAAGAAGTTCTGTTTACTTATTTTTTTTTTTAAATCACAAGTAGATGGAGAGGCAGGCAGAGAGAGAGAGAGGGAAGCAGGCTCCCCGCCGAGCAGAGAGCCCGATGCGGGACCCGATCCCAGGACCCCGAGATCACGACCCGAGCTGAAGGCAGCGGCTTAACCCACTAAGCCACCCAGGGGCCCCAAGAAGTTCTGTTTAAAGCTCTCAGGTGTTCTGGAAGGTTAGGTTGGATGTTCTAGGGTACAGGTCCCCCAGGGAACTGGTGATGTCCTAGGGCCTTGTTACTTAATCCTGGTCCTCATCTTACTAGATGTCTCAGTGGCATTTGACACTTGTCATTTCCTTGGCTTCTCTGATACTACGGCCCCTTGGTTTTCATCTGCCTTCTGAGACTCTGCATCCTCTGGCCCAAGATGGTGAGGAGGATGCAGTTGGTCCTTTTCTCCAGCCAGCAGGGAGCAGACCTGGGGTGGTAACCACACCATCTTCATCTCCCTAACCACCTCATAATTCCTCTTTTCACGGATGAGGAAACTGCTGGAGAATATTCCACCTAGATGTCCCATGGATATCTCCTGTTAAATGTACCCAATCCTGTTGCATCTCCTCCCAGAGGCCTTGTAAACCCACCTCTGTTGCCCCTGCCCACCCATGCCCACCTGGCCAGCCTCCTCCTCCGCAGCTTCACTCTGCAACCCAACCTCCAGGATGGTGATTTAGAATACACATAACATGAAATTGACCATCTTCACAATTTTTAGAAAAGATTTCTTTATTATTTATTTAAAAGCAAGAGAGTGTGAGTTGGGGATGGGCAGAGTGAGAAGGAAGGAGAATCATCAAGGAGACTCCTCGCTGAGTGCAGAGCCCAACATGGGGCTTGATCTCAGGACCCTGAGATCATGGCCTTGCCAAAACCAAGAGCCAGCCACTTTACCGACTGAGAAACCCAGGTGCGCCATTGTAAAAGTATGATTATTTTTAATTTAAAGATTTTATTTATTTATTTGACAGACAGAGATCACAAGTAGGCAGAGAGAGAAGAAGGGAAGGAGGCTCCCTGCTGAGCAGAGAGCCCAATGTGGGGCTTCATCCAAGAACTCTGGGATCATGACCTGGGTTGCAGGCAGAGGCTTTAACCCACTAAGCCACCCAAGTGCCCCCAATGTGATTTTTTTAATATGAAATATAATTTTTAAACGTCTGCTTTTGTGGCATTAATTACATCCACAATGTTGTGCAACCATCGGCACTATTTCCGGAACATTTTCATTACCCCAAACAGAAACTCTTTGACAGTGAACTCCCCATTCTCCTCCCTCTCTGCCCCTCATCAACTTTCTGTCTCTATAGGGCTGCCTGTCATCATTTTATGTCCATGAATCATATGTGGCCTTTTAATGTCTGGTTTTTCTCTCAGCATAATGTTTTCAGTGTTTTCAGAGTTCTCCCGTGCTGTGGCACGAGTCAGTGCTTCCTTTTTTGTCAAGATTCTATCACATGGATATACTGACTCTGCTTATCTACTGCTTAAAAATCTGTTGATTTTTAATAATCTTTTAATTGAAAGCTAACGTCTCCTCTGGCCACCATCTCCAAATTTCATCCTCTTCCTGGAGGTAGTCAATTTGGTGTGTTTCGTTCCAGAACATTTGCTGTTGTCTTTAAATACAAATATGTGGACATCACGGTGTAGCATCATGTGGTTTTTTCCACAGCATTTTGAGTGTGATCTTTTCCCAAAGGCAAAATATATTTGTGTTACTCCCCTGCTGAATGCCCTTCAGAGGCTGCCTCTTGCCAACCCAGCCTGAGATAGAGGGAAAAAATGCATCTTGCATCCTAGTCATGGGAACTCATCCCCAGAAAGTGGGATTCCCCTTCCATGTGCCTGGCTATCTCTTGTGGCTGTCACATGCTTCCAGCTGCAAGTAGTGGGATATCCGACTTACACAGAGGTAAAGTTGTTCTATCCCGTGACAGAGTCCACAGGCAGGAAGGGTGGGCACCTCACATGTGTCTCTTCTCTGAAACTGTTTCCGATATCTCCCCTTCCCCAGGTGTGGCTGACCGCCTAAAAAGGCTTTATTCTTTGCTTTTTCCTTTTCTTTTCTTTTTTCTAAGATTTTATTTATTTATTTATTTATTTTCCAATTTATTTATTTTCAGAAAAACAGTATTCATTATTTTTTCACCACACCCAGTGCTCCATGCAAGCTGTGCCCTCTATAATACCCACCACCTGGTACCCCAACCTCCCACCCCCCCGCCACTTCAAACTTATTTATTTATTTGACAAAGTAGAGAGCACAGTAGGCAGAGAGCGGGGGTGGGGGGGTGGGGAGAGCAGACTCCCTGCCGAGCAGGTAGCCTGATGTGGGGCTCCATCCCAGGATGCTGGGATCATGACCCGAGCTGAAGGCTTAACTGACTGAGCTACCCAGGTGGCTTCTTTGCTTTTCTCTTGCTTATAAAGCTGTCTCCTTGACTAGACTAGGGGTGACTCTGGCAGTGATTTTTTTTTCTATTTAATTGCAAAGTAAAGTTCATCTGGGATTAACAATCCCATATGTCAATATGAGTTTTATGATATAGTAAATGATGACTTTGGGACCCAGAAAAAGTTACTTGGTTTTAGAATTAATATTCACTTTATTAAAGCAATAAACTAAGAACCATAGCTTTCCCTTAAGTTTTTTTTTTAAAGATTTTATTTATTCATTTGACAGAGAGAGATCACAAGTAAGCAGAGAGGCAGGCAGAGAGAGAGGAAGGGAAGCAGGCTCCCTGCCAAGCAGAGAGCCCGATGCGGAACTCGATCCCAGGATCCTGAGATCATAAGTTATTTAACTTATAAATCTTACTCCTTTTATAAATCTAGCATATTTTTATAATTGCCTTTAAGGGGGTTTTGATTAATGTTTGGCCCAACTCACAAATTTGATTATTAATTCCTTTTAAACATTTTTTTAAAGATTTTATTTATTTATTTGACAAATCACAAGTAGGCAGAGAGGCAGGCAGAGAGAGAGAGAGAGAGAGGAGAAAGCAGGCTCCCGCTGAGCAGAGAGCCCAACGCGGGGCTCGATCCCAGGATGACCTGATCATGACCTGAGCCGAAGGCAGAGCCTTTAACCCACTGAGCCACCCAGGTACCTCCCCTTTAAACATTTTTAAACTGCACTTAGAAATTTAATATATTTGGTTTTATCTCTAAGTTCTTTAGTAGTCTGATTAAAAAATAAACCCTTCACCCATACTTAGAGAATTCTTATAAATATAATAAATTAGGCATAACTATGGCAAATCTTAGGTTCTCATAAGTATTCTAATATTGTTTATAAACCAGTGTGATTTGAATGTAAAATCACAAGTCTGAATCAATGATAGGCTTTAAATTAGAGTCACAAATTTAATCCATCAGAGACTCTGATATGTTAAATTCTTTTAAATATCACCCATTCCTAAGCAAAATAAACAGATTCTCTTCCCACCAATATCTTTACAGAACAGGCCCAGCTGACATCATTGGCTCTCTGTTTAATTCTGGAAAGCCACAGGGATAAGATGCTTTTCCCCACTAAGGACATCACGGTGTCATTCACAGCAATGTTAGGACTGCCTTCTCTCAAGTGATTTTGGGGGCTAATTCCCAGGGGGATGAAGTCTTCTCCAGTGACAGAGAATAAGCCAGGGCCTCAGTTGGGGCACAGACTTGGTCCCAGCCAGTTGGAGCACTGGAGTGACCTCTGAGGCCTGCTGATATTTCCTGTAACAAGGGGTCTGCAATGAAAAACAATGCAGAACCACCTGCCCGTGGTCCTGGATTAGGACATCCTACCACCTTGCCTTCAGTCCCCTGTCCCCCGTGCTGCCACTCAAACACATCACTCACAGCCTTGCTTCTGTTGTTTCTCTGGCTCACTTATATATTTATATATCTCACTTAATTCTGCATTTATTTCTATATTCATATATCTCACTTAATTCTGTTTAATTTCAGTATGTGACAAGGTTTTTCCTGCTTCATAGGGTTCTACAGTCTTGGCAGTGACACGGTATTGTAGTGAATGAGGGAAGAAAAAGTGAGTCCTTCCTTACCCAGACACATCTCCAGAGTCACCCTTGTTTAGTTTAGAATCTGTTCCTCTAGACTCTTCCTTGCACAGAAATGTGTACACTCTCTCTCCCTCATGCAGGATGAAGCTAACTACACTGTTTGGCAATTTGCTTTTTTCACAAAATTTTGGTCACCTTCCCAAATTGACCTTATTCTTTTTTTTATGATTTGTTTTAGTTATTTTACAGAGAGAGAGAAAGAGAGAGAGACCATAAGTAGGCAGAGCAACAGGCAGAGGGAGAGGGAGAAGCATGCTCTCCACTGAGCAGGGAGCCTGATACAGGACTTGATCCCAGGACCTGAGCTGGAGGCAGCCCCTTAACCATCTGAGCCACCCAGGCACCCTGCCTCAATCTTTTTGCAAGTAGCCTAGTTTTTCATTATATGGTTATGGCTTTTTAACAGTTCCCACATCCGTGGATATTTGTGTTTCGAGGTTTTTTTGCTATTAAAGCAGTGCCATGATGCAATGGAATACTATGCAGCCATCAAAAGAAACGAAATCTTGCCATTTGCGACAACATGGATGGAACTAGAGCGTATCATGCTTAGCGAAATAAGTCAAGCGGAGAAAGACAACTATCATATGATCTCCCTGATATGAGGGAGTGGTGATGCAACATGGGGGCTTAAGTGGGTAGGAGAAGAATCCATGAAACAAGATGGGATAGGGAGGGAGACAAACCATAAGTGACTCTTAATCTCACGAAACAAACTGTGGGTTGCTGGGGGGAGGGGTGTTGGGAGAAGGGGGGTAGGGTTATGGACATTGGGGAGGGTATGTGCTTTTGGGTAAATTGGAAGGGGAGATGAACCATGAGAGACTATGGACTCTGAAAAACAATCTGAGGGGTTTGAAGTGGCGGGGGGGGTGGGAGGTTGGGGTACCAGGTGGTGGGTATTATAGAGGCACATCTTGCATGGAGCACTGGGTGTGGTGAAAAAATAATGAATACTGTTTTTCTGAAAATAAATAAATTGGAAAAAAAAATAAATAAAAAAAAAATAAAGCAGTGCCATGATGAACATGATTTTATATTTATCTCTATTTAATTTCACTATTATTTTTCTGGGAAAAAAGCTGTAAAAGAGGAATTGTTGGGTCCTAGGGTGTGTGCATTTAAAATTTTGACAGATGCAGCTAAGTTGCTGTCTAGAAAGCCTGTGCTTATCTTCATTCCCACTTAGGTGGGAGGGCGCTCGTTTTCCTGAGAACTGGGGTAATGACCTAGGCATCTTTTTTTTCCTTATTTCTGTCCTTCATGCCTGGCACAGAATCAGCGCTCGATAGTGGGTGACAGTCGACTTCATGAAGAGAACAAACAGCACCTTTGCATAATGCAGAGTTAGTTTTATTATTTTTTAAAATGAGGTAAAATTCACATAAGGTAAAATTCGCTATTGTGAAGCCTGAGATTCAGTGGCATTGAGCATGTTTACAATGTTATGCCATCGCCACTTGTATCTCGTTCCAACTGCTGTTTTAAAGTCATCTCTATGCCCAACGTGGGGCTGGAACCCACAAACCCAAGGTCAGGAGTCACATGCTCCACCAGCTGACCCCGCTGGGTGCCCCTAGTTCCAAAACCCCAAAAGGAAAACCTAAAGCCATCAGTAATCCCTCCCATTCCCCCTGACAGCCACTGACATGCCAGTCCGTCCCTGTGGGTTTTCTAATTCTGGACTCTTCATCTCAATTAACTCGAACAATGTGAGGTATTTGTGTCAGGCTTCTCTACTTCATGTGATGTTGTGATGGGTCCACCCCTGATACAGCCGGGGTCCATGCTTCCTTTCTTTGTATGGCTGCATTGCAGTCTGTTGTATGGATGGACCACATTTGTTTCCCCTATAGCTTTTGAAGTGAGTCCCTCCGGGGAGCAAGGCAGACCTCCGCAAATGGGTGTTCCCTGGTCCTGTTTTGCAGTACTCCTGTGCACACAAAATTTGACAGCTGCCTAGAAGGCAACGGCATCGGGACCATAACCATCACCTGGGATGCCAAATATCTGGCAACCATCTCCGATGCTAAAATCCAGGTATGGTGCAGGTGGAGGCAGCCTCAGTAGGCTGGCCAGCCTGTCAAGTGGGTCCTGGTGAGCAGCTCTGCTTGGGCCACGTGGTGATGTGATGCTCTCAGGGAAGGACCAGACCCCATGGCCCCTCACTGGGGGTTCTTTTCCTGGGGTTTAGCTCATGGTGTCATGTTCCGGGGCCAAAGTTACATGGCTACCACGAGAGGTGTCAGGTTTGTCAACAGCCTTCAGGAATCTTCTCATTCTCCATTTGCTGTCACTCACAGAAAGTTTGCATGTGGAGGTGGACCTTAGCCGTGGAAATGCCAGCATATACCCTCAACCTCCCCAAAGAGTATGGTGTTCAGGTGAGCTCAGTTTGAGTGTGCAAAGCTATGTCTACAGTCACACCGAGCCCAAGTCCAAACCTACTTTTGGTTTTGCTGGCGTTCAGTTATGGTACACTAGCGCTTGTAAAAAAACAAAAAACAAAACAGAACAAAACTGCTGTGTCCTTGATCTCATTTTAATCTTCTTGATAGTGAACAATATTTTTTTGAGCATGTATTATGTGCCAGGTTCTGCTAAGTTTGTTACAGCAAGTATCTCCCGCAGTCCATGCAAACGTGCTGGGAAGGAGTTCTTTAGTAACGCAATGGACTGCTACTGTTAAGTACTAGGTAATTTGTCTGAAGTCACGGGCCAGCAGTCTTTCCTGTTCTAGAGATGCTCTTAACTGCTCCTGAGACCCAGAAATTATTAGTCTCAGTTTGCTTGAAGCGACTTGCCAAGGACACCCACCAAGTCTACTCTTCTGTTCTATGTCATCGTACTCATCCTTGCACCCTTCACTCACCACACGGCTGCTTGGTCCCTACGATGCGCCAGACACTGTGCAAAGTGCTCACTTGGGTGCAGGACCCAGAACCCAGTCAAAGGGCCTGGATGACTGGGCTCAGCTGGGCACATGTCATGCTGCAGCTTCATGTCCGTGTCTCTCCTTCTGTCCCCCCACTGTCCCTCTAGGTCTCTGCAAAAAATTTCCTCACAGCTTTTATAAGCTGAGCTGATACAGTAGCCACCGGCCATAACAAGTTTTTTTGTCACTGCAAGAAACTGCGCTGGAACATTTTAGAGCTTGCATTGAATCTGTGGATTGCTCTGGGCAGTTGTCCTCTTAATAAGCCGTGAGCACAGCAGTGCCTGTGTGGCTCAGTGGGTTAAAGTCTCTGAGCTTCTGCTCAAGTTATGATCCCAGGGTCCTGGGATCGAGCCCTGCATCAGGCTCTCTGCTCAGTAGGGAGCCTGCTTCCCCCTGCCCCCTCTCTGCCTGCCTCTCTGCCTACTTGTGATCTCTGTCTGGAATAAGAAGGCAGAGCATGTCCCCACCGGACTCAGCTAGGAACATGTGCACAGGGAGAGTCAGGTTTTTGCCACTCCGCATTTGCTCATGTCTCCAAACCATCATGAAAGGGCCACAAGGGTTGATTTGGGGGTTATAAATTTTAGCGAGTAGGTGAGTTTGCAAATACAGAACCCACAAGCCATGACAATGCCTTGTATGGAAGTAGAGCAGCTTTTAGGAAGAACTTGATGCCCTCCCTTGACCAGTTATTGTTTTTCTGACCCTCCTGTGCTCAGGGTAGAAGAGGTGAGCCCTAGGGTCTTCTCTGTGTTGTTAGAGAAGGGGGCAGCAAACTTGCTGTATCACGTGACAAATGAAGGTGTTTCTTTGATTGATTCATTCGCTGTACATTCATTGTGGGGCTCCACTCACCACTCTGGGTTCTTTCTACAATTTGTCTCCAAGACATTGCCTAAGAAAGATGGCTCTCGTGCTTTATTTTATGTAGCACAGATTTCATGAGGTGTCAGGGTCATGTCTGTGTACAGTACTTAATTTCTACTGATGGGAAAATAGTTTATGGGAAAGGCTTATAGTTATAAGACTGGGATAATTAGGGGCGCCTGGGTGGCTCAGTGGGTTAAGCTACTGCCTTTGGCTCGGGTCATGATCTCAGGGTCCCTGAGACCCTGAGATCTCAGGGTCCTCAGCAGGGAGCCTGCTTCTCTCTCTCTCTCTCTCTCTCTCTCTCTCTGCCTGCCTCTCTGCCTACTTGTGATCTCTCTTTGTCACATAAATAAAATCTTTTAAAAAATTATAAAAAAAGACTGGGATAATTATTCTGTGATATCTTACAACTGGAGCATGCTTTTGCACAAGACAGACTTTAGTTTCTTTTATCAGTCTCTGAAACCTTGGTAAGAGAAGTTGAACAGGTATAAACAAGTGGTTAAACACTTTTTCATTTGCTTGAAGCAAACAGTTTAATAAACCCTGTACACAGCCCTTCACTTGCTCCTAGCAAACCTTCAGAGGTTCAGAACGGCCTGCACCATGGCAATTCATGGGGAAGAGATTTCCTAGTGATTGGTTTTTTGATTTTATCTTTTTTTCCTACTGCAAATCAATGTAATATTATCAAATATGCTATACTGACAAATGCTTTGTTTTATATTTATCACCAACGTAATGTGTAATCTGTCTTCTGAAATGCAGACCTTCAACAAGCTCATTGAAAAGTTTAGCCAGTCAGTCTTTCATTTGAATTTAACACAAATACTTTCCACAACAATGTAAGGGAAGCTGGTTTCTGGGACATCCACCGCCCACCATAGCCTACCTCCACCTCTGTGGACTTTCCTCATCAAACCTTGTAAATTAGTTCATTTTCAGAAAGAGGGCATCACTGTGCTCACTACAGTTGATTTGTAATTAACTTAATAAAAAAGCCGCTATCAGTGATTACCAAAGTATATTATAAACCTTTTGGATGTATATACATATTTTGTATATGCAGTGAATACTTCTGGAGAAAATCCTTATTAACTGGGAATGTTGGTGCCTCTGAGGAAAAGAACAGAGAAGCGGGATCAAAGGTGGGGGTGGCTTCACCTCTTCTTATGATCTCATTTGTACTAACTGGTTTGCTTTTTTTTTTTTAAGTTATTTTTATAAACATATAATGCATTATTAACCCCAGGGGTACAGGTTTGTGAATCACCAGGTTTACACACTTCCCAGCACTCACCATAACACATACCCTCCCCAATGTCCGAAACCCCACCACCCTCTCCCTCCCCCTTCCCCCCAGCAACTCTTAGTTTGTTTTGTGAGATTAAGAGTCTCTTATGGTTTGTCTCCCTCCCGATCCCATCTTGTGTCATTTATTCTTTCCTACTCTCCAAACCCCCTATGTTGCATCTCCACTTCCTCATGTTGGGGAGATTATATAAGAGTTGTCTTTTTCCAACTGATTTATTTCGCTAAGCATAATACCCTCTAGTTCCATCCATGTCGTCGCAAATTGCAAGAATTCATTTCTTTTGATGGCTGCATAGTATTCCATTGTGTATATATACCACATCTTCTTTATCCATTCATCTGTTGATGGATATCTAGGTTCTTTCCATAGTTTGGCTATTGTGGACATTGCTGCTTTAAAAATTTGGGTGCACGTGCCCCTTCGGATCACTACGTTTGTATCTTTTTTTTTTTTTTTAGATTTTATTTATTTATTTGACAGAGAGAAATCACAAGTAGATGGAGAGGCAGGCAGAGAGAGAGAGGGAAGCAGGCTCCCTGCTGAGCAGAGAGCCCGATGCGGGACTCGATCCCAGGACCCGAGATCATGACCTGAGCCGAAGGCAGCGGCTTAACCCACTGAGCCACCCAGGCGCCCCACTACGTTTGTATCTTTAGGGTAAATACCCAGTAGTGCAATTGCTGGGTCATAGGGTAGCACTATCTTCCACTTTTTGAGCAACCTCCATGCTGTTTTCCAGAGCAGTTGCACCAGCATGTATTCCCACCAACAGTGTAGAAGGGTTCCCCTTTCTCTGCATCCTTGCCAGCATCTGTCATTTCCTGACTTGTTCATTTTAGCCATCCTGACTGGTATGAGGTGGTATCTCATTGTGGTTTTGATTTGTATTTCCCTGATGCCGAGTGATGTGGAGCACTCTTTCATGTGTCTGTTGGCCATCTGGATGTATTCTTTGAGGAAATGTCTGTTCATGTCTTCTGCCCATTTCTTGATTGGATTATTTGTTCTTTGGGTGTTGAGTTTGATGAACTCTTTATAGATTTTGGATACTAGCCCTTTACCTGATATGTCATTTGCAAATATCTTCTCCCATTCTGTCAGTTGTCTTTTGGTTTTGTTAACTGTTTACTTTGCTGTGCAAAAGCTTTTGATCTTGATGAAATCCCAATAGTTCATTTTTGCCTTTGCTTCCCTTGCCTTTGGCGATGTTCCTGGGAAGAAGTTGCTGTGGCTGAGGTCGAAGAGGTTGCTGCCTGTGTTCTCCTCAAGGATTTTGATGGATTCCTTTCTCACACTGATGTCCTTCATCCATTTTTAGTCTATTTTCGTGTGTGATATAGGGAAATGGTCCAGTTTCATTTTTCTGCATGGGGCTGTCCCATTTCCCTAATACCATTTGTTGCAGAGGCTGTCTTTTTTCCATTGGACATTCTTTCCTGTTTTGTCAAAGATTAGTTGGCCATAGAGTTGAGGGTCTATTTCTGGGCTCTCTATTCTGTTCCATTGGTCTATGTGTCTGTTTTTGTGCCAGTACCATACTGTCTTGATGATGACAGCTTTGTTACAGAGCTTGAAGTCTGGAATGGTGATGCCCCCAACTTTGGTTTTCTTTTTCAATATTCCTTTGGCTATTCAAAGTCTTTTCTGGTTCCATATAAATTTCAGGATTATTTGTTCCATTTCTTTGAAAAAAATGGATGCGATTTTGACAGGGATTTCATTAAATGTGTATATTGCTTTCGGTAGCATAGACATTTTCACAATATTTGTTATTCCACTCCATGAGCATGGAACATTTTTCCATTTCTTTATGTCTTCCTCAATTTCTTTCATGGGTTCTTTATAGTTTTCTGAGTATAGATCCTTGCCTCTTTGGTTCGGTTAGTTCCTAGGTATCTTATGGTTTTGGGTACAATTGTAAATGGGATTGACTTCTTAATTTCTCTTTCTTCTGTCTTGTTGTTGGTGTAAAGAAATGTAACTGATTTCTGTGCATTGATTTTATATCCTGACACTTTACTGAATTCCTGTACAAGTTCTAGCAGATTTGGGGTGGAATCTTTGGGTTTTCCACATATAGTATCATATCATCTGCAAAGAGTGATAGTTTGACTTCTTCTTTGCTGATTGGGATGCCTTTAATTTCTTTTTGTTGTCTGATGCCTGAGGCTAGGACTTCTAGTATTATGTTGAATAGGAGTGGTGATAATGGATATCCCTGCCATGTTCCTGACCTTAACAGAAAAGTTGTCAGTTTTTCTCCATTGAGAATGATATTTGCAGTGGGTTTATGCTTTGATGATATTGAAGTATGTGCCCTCCATCCCTACACTTCGAAGATTTGATCAGGAAGGGATGCTGTACTTTGTCAAATGCTTTTTCAGCATCTATTGAGAGTATCATATGGTTCTTGTTCTTTCTTTTATTAATGTATTGTATCACATTGGTTGATTTGTGGATGTCGAACCGACCTTGCAGCCCTGGAATAAATCCCACTTGGTCGTGGTGAATAATCCTATTGGCTAGTATTTTGGTGAGAATTTTCACATCTCTGTTCATCAAGGATATTGGTCTGTAATTCTCTTTTTTGATGGAATCCTTGTCTAGTTTTGGGATGAAGGTGATGCTGGCCTCATAAAATGAGTTTGGAAGTTTTCCTTCCATTTCTTTTTTTTTTTTTTTTTTTTTTTAGAACAGTTTCAGGAAGTCGAAATTAATTCTTCTTTAAATATTTGGTAGAATTTCCCTGGGAAGCTTTCTGGCCCTGGGCTCTTGTTTGTTTGGAGATTTTTGATGACTGTTTCAATCTCCTTATGGTTATGGGTCTGTTCAGGTTTACTATTTCTTCCTGGTTCGGTTGTGATAGTTTCTATGTCTCTAGGAATGCATCCATTTCTTCCAGATTGTCAAATTTGCTGGCATAGAATTGCTCATAATATGTTCTTATAATTGTTTGTATATCTTTGGTGTTGGTTGTGATCCCTCCTCTTTAATTCATGATTTCATTTATTTGGGTCCTTTCTCTTTTCTTTTTGATATGTCTGGCCAGGGTTTTATCAATCTTATTAATTCTTTCAAAGAACCACCTCCTAGTTTCGTTGATTTGTTCTATTGCTTTTCTGGTTTCTATTTCATTGATTTCTGCTCTGATCTTTATGATTTCTCTTCTCCTGATGGGTTTAGGCTTTCTCTGCTGTTCTTTCTCCAGCTCCTTTAAGTGTAGGGTTAGGTTGTTCATTGGAGAACTTTCTTGTTTCTTGAGAAAGTCTTGTATCACTATATAGTTTCCTCTCAAAACTGCCTTTGCTGTGTCGCACAGATTTTGAACCATTGTGTTTTCATTATCATTTGTTTCCATGAGTTTTTTCAATTCTCCTTTAATTTCCTGGTTGACTCATTCATTCTTTAGAAGGATGCTCTTTAGTCTCCATGTATTTGGGTTCTTTCCAAATTTCCTCTTGTGATTGAATTCTAGCTTCAGAGAAGTGGTCTGAAAATATGCAGGGAATGACTCCAATCTTCTGATACCAGTTGAGACCTGATGTATGGCCCAGGATGTCATCTATTCTGGAGAATGTTCCATGTGCACTAGAGAAGAATGTGTATTCTGTTGCTTTGGGATGGAATGTTCTGAATATATTTGTGATATCTATCTGGTCCAGTGTGTCATTAAAGCCTTTATTTCCTTGTTGATCTTTTGCTTGGATGATCTTCCCATAGTGAGGGGAGTGTTAAAGTCCCCTACTATTTTTGTATTATGGTCGATGTGTTTCTTTGATTTTGTTCTTAACTGGTTTATATAGTTGGCTGCTCCCACATTGGGGGCATAGATATTTAAAATTGTTAGAACTTCTTGTTGGACAGACCCTTTGAGTATGATATAGTGTCCTTCCTCATCTCTTATTATAGTCTTTGGCTTAAAATCTAATTGGTCTGATATAAGGATTGCCACCCCAGCTTTCTTTTGATGCCCATTAGCATGTTAAATTGTTTTCCACCCCCTCACTTTAAATCTGGAGGTGACTTTGGGTCTAAAATAAGTTTCTCGTAGACAACCTATTGATTTTTTTTTTTTTATCCATTCTGATACCCTGTGTCTTTTGATTGGGGCATTTAGCCCATTAACATTCAGGGTAACTATTGAGAGATATGAATTTAATGCCATTATATTGCCTCTATGGTGACTGTTACTATATATTGTCTGTGTTCCTTTCTGGTCTACTATTTTTAGGCTCTCTCATTGCTTAGAGGACCCCTTTCAATATTTTCTGTAGAACTGGTTTGGTGTTTACAAATTCTTTGTTTTTGTTTATCCTGGAAGGTTTTTATCTCTCCTTCTATTTTCAATGAGAGCCTATCTGGATATAGGATTCTTGGCTTCATGTTTTTGTCATTTAGTGCTCTGAATATATCATGCAAGTTCTTTCTGGCCTGCCTGGCCTCTGTCAATAAGTCTGCTGCCAATCTAATGTTTTTACCATTGTATGTTACAGACTTCTTGTCCCGTGATGCTTTAAGGATTTTCTCTTTGTCGCTAAGACTTGTAAATTTTACTATTAGATGACAAGGTGTGGACCTATTCTTACTGATTTTGAGGGGGTTTCTCTGCACCTCCTGGATTTTGATGCTTTTTCCCTTTGCCATATTAGGGAAATTCTCTACAATAATTCTCTCCAATATACCTTCTGCTCCCCTCTCTCTTCTGAAATTCCAATTATTCTGACATTGTTTCATCTTACAGTATCACTTATCTCTCGATTTCTCCCCTCGTGGTCCAGTAGTTGTTTGTCTCTTTTTTGCTCAGCTTCTTTATTCTCTGTCATTTGGTCTTCTATATCACTAATTCTCTCTTCTGCCTCATTTATCTTAGCAGTGAGAGCCTCCATTTTTTTATTGCACCTCATTAACAGCTTTTTTAATTTCAACTTGGTTAGATTTTAGTTTTTTTATTTCTCCAGAAAGGGCTTTTATTTCTCCAGACAGGGTTTCTCTAATATCTTCCATGCCTTTTTCCTTGAGAATCATCATTCTGAACTCTAGATCTGACATATTACCAATGTCCGTATTGTTTAGGTCCCTAGCCTTCGGTACTGCCTCTTGTTCTTTTGTGTGTGTGTGTGTGTGTGTGTGTGTGGTGAGTTTTTCTGTTTGTCATTTTATCCAGATAAGAATATATGAAGGAGCGAATAAAATACTAAAAGAGTGGCAAAGACCCCAGGAAAATGTGCTTTAACCAAATCAGAAGAGACACCAAATCATGGGGGGAAGGAAGGGGGTAAAAAGAGTTCAGAAAAAAAAATTAAAACAGTAACAAATAAAGAAAAAAATATATTAGACTGTTGAATAGAACAGGGTCACCCACCTAATTTTGGGAGTATTTTGGTCTCTTAGAAGAAACTACTTCCCAAAATTTTAAAGAATGAAAAACATATATAAGGGTAAAGACAATGAAGGGATGAAATATGATTATAAAGATGAAAAATTTTTTTAAATTTCTATAAAAGGAGTTGATAAGGATAAATTGGTTGGGAGAATAAAGAAAAAGAAATTGGAGACAATTTGCTCAGGCTGGAGACTATAACAAAGCCCTGTGCTAGATTTAGGGTGTATTTTGATCTATCAGAAGAAGTTGTAACCAAAATTTTTTTAAGAAGAAAAAACCCTATGTGTCAACAAAAAATAAAGTTAGATACAATGAAGGATAAAATATGACTTTAATAATGAAGGTTCCAAAAAAATATTTTTTTATGAAAGGTATTGTTAAGAGAAACTAGTTTAAAAAGTTAAAAGAGGAAAGGGTAAAAGTTAAAAAAAATTAGCGGAAGAAAAAATAATAATAAAATAAAATTATTAACTTTGCAAGACTAAAGAATCATGGGGAGAAAGCCATGAATTCCATGCTTTGCTTTCTCCTCCTCTGGAATTCCGCTGTTCTCTTGGTACATGAACTTGGTCTTGGTTGGATTTCTGGTTGACCTTCTTGGGAGGGACATATTATAGTGATTCTCAAGTGTATTTGCCCAAGGTGGAAATGCACCGCCCTTACCAGGGGCAAGGCTAAGTAATCCGCTGGGGTTCACTGTCCCTGAACGCATTCCGTAGAGTTCCAAAGGTCAGGAATGAAAATGGCGGCCTCCCAATCTCTGGCCCAGAGGAGATGAAAGCTCAGTGCCCTACTCCTCAGTGCGCCCTCGGAGAAAAGCGCTGTATCACTCTTGTCTCCCTGGCCTCCAACCTGTGACTAAGCTTCTGTGTCTCTGACACACAGCCCTGCCTGGAGTCTCCGAACCCTGCAGATCCCTGAGTTCTTCCGGGGGGGTTCCCCAGATCTTGTGGGGTCCCTGCTCACAGAGCAGTGGCCTGTGCCCTGGATTACAATAAGGTAACCCTGAGCTGAGAGCTTGCTCCTCGACTCCATGTCTGTAGCCAGCTTCCCCACTCTAATAACTATGAGCTCTGCAATACTCAGACAGCCCGGATCCTTCTGTGAGCCTGAGGGACATGAGGCCACGCTCTCCTGGCATGGGCTTCACCCCGGCTTAGCTTCTGGATCGATGGCACCCAGTGGAGCAGACTTTTAAAAGTTCTGATTTTGTGCTCCATTGCTCTGCTTCTTGCTGGGAGCCGGCCCCTCCCCCAGTTGTCTATTTTCCTGTTGCTTTAGATTCACTTCTCCGCTGGTCCTACCTTTCAGAAAGTGGTCGATTTTCTGTTTCTAGAATTGCTGCTCTTCTTCTCTTTGGTCTCCTGTTGGATTTGTAGGTGTTTGGGATGGTTTGATAAGCTATCTTGCGGATCTCCTGCTATCTGATGTTGTCTCAGCCTGCTACTTCTCCGCCATCTGGACTCCTCTCTGGTTTGCCTTTTTTTTTTTTTTTTTTTAAAATCATGGCCATGTATTACTTTTAAAGAACCCCTTTGTGTTGGTGAAACAAAAACTTGTTTTTTTCCTTCCACACTAATTAGCGTCATTTTAACCCTAAATATTATGTACTTTAATTTTAAGGAAATGACATAAATAACTATATTGTTTCTTCTGATTACAAAACAACACTTACCCATTATGAAAAGATGAAATACAACAGAACTTTATAAAGTTTGCTGACTGAAGAGGCTGTGGGGGCTCAGAGAGGGTCATTAAAGGCCTTAGTCTCAGACAGAAAGGGGTTCACATTCCAGACGTATCCCTGCCTTGCTGAATGACTCAGGGCAAGGGACTTAACTTGGCTGAGCCTCCATTTTTCCACATGCAAAATGGGCATGACAACACTCTCCCTCAGAGTGATTTTATGAGAATTTTTGTGAGACAAGCCATGTAAAACTCTAGCACCTTGTCTGGCACAGGGGAGCTCTAGATGAAATCATCATTATCAGTATGCTTGAGAAGTTCCCGACAGGGATGGAGGACTCTGCCTCATGACAGGGACCGGGCATATGTGTTTGGAGTCACTGTGCCATCTGCTTTCCAAAAGCCCTGCTTTTTTTTTTTTTTTTTTCATTTCTTTTAATACAGAGAGTGGTGAGGTCCTGGCATGTCTTTACAAAGAGAAATGCAAATTGTCCTCACTCAGGGGTGTGGAAAAGCTGATGATGAATCAGCCTTTAATTAATTGGGGGGCTAGGGCCCAGTGAAGACCAGGCCTCTTCTCCCCTCTCTCCATGGTAAATAAAACCCAGCCAGGACCGGGGAGCCTACCAAGGATTTTGAAAACACTTGGCCTGTTTTGCCATTTCTTTCCAGCAGAGGACAGTGAAAGATGTTCTTGCCAATTACTCTGCCCACCTGCCTAGCTTATTAATCAGAAACTGCATTTAATCACTTTGCATCTGTAAGAGGAAATCCATCTCCCATCCTGAGTCCCCCACCGTGATTAGACTTATGCCAGAAGCTTAAAAAAAAAAACCATTTGGGATGGATCTGAGAACTGGAAATAAAAGCCATTATGTCACAGGACATTGCCTTTGGCTGTGACCACTGGACAGGGTCAACCCCTCCACGGCGCCTCTGCAGTCCTGATTCATGCACTGGGCGGCGGCCCAACAGAAGCTGTGCACGTGCACTGGGGTTCCTGCATGCGCGCTCATTCCTCAGGTTCCAGGTTCCAAAGCTGTGTCCTGGCAACAGGCCCCGCATTGTGCTCTAAACCTTCTGGTGCGACTTGGCAGCTGAAAGAGAGTGCTGCGAGCCTAGGTCGCTATCCTCAGCATCTGGCCTTACCCGACTGTTCTATGGGCACCTCCTTGAGCAGACCGTGCCCCTCCCCCCAGCCCTGGGCTCTGTGGGCTCCGCACCTGCCAGGAGGGCTGGTCCGCCCCCACCCAGTTCACTGTGGCTGCAGACTACTCTTGGCGCCCAGGGCTCGCCCTGCGGTCCACGCCCTGGGGTCCACTTGCAGGTGGTCCTCCAAGTACCCCGCGAGGTGGCAACCACGCTCAGTCCTAGCAGCTTGCAGAAGGTACTCTGTGATCCTGGAGACCCTGCGCTTTCTTCTGGGGCTCCTCGCCTCCATATGCAGGTGGGTCTGTCGGCTGAAGGTGATGCTGTCAGCACCTGGATCACTGGTGTCCTGCCACCGCCGCGAGTCCATCGTGGACACAGTCACCCCAATTGTGTGTGCTGCAGAAGCGGGTCGTCACCAGACTGGGGCTCTCAGCACCCAGGAATGTCCACGCCTCCACAGGGGAGAGGGTATGCAGAGACTCCAGAGAGAGCGGCAAAGGGATGGCCCATCTAGAGACTCACAGAAAGGACCCTAAAGGCACTGGGGTCCCACAGGGGGCATTTAGGCCCCCGGGGTCCACGGAGGCCTCTCTTCCTTTGTGCCCAGGCATGGGCCTCTGCTGAGAGCCCTACCCCGGGAAGAGAGCTCAGAAGACCCATGCACTAAAAAGTCACCCAGCTCCCATAGGAGCTCCTGCCTCACTCGAAATGCCATCATGAGTTCCTATAGTTCCACCAGGGGCTGCCACCCGCTGCAGAGGAGGAGGGGTCTGGCCACAAGTCAGGCTTCACGGCCCCAGAGGTCGCCCAAAAAAGTCAGCCAAGAGAGCTCCTTATGTCCTGCCGGAGTGCCGGCACTTCGCCAGAAGAAGAACCAGCTGGAAAAGGATGCCGAAACCACCAGGCAGAAGGCAGCGCAGAGGAACTGCTCATCCCCAGCTGACTGTTCCAGGCCCCGAAAATGCAAGGTTCATCTGCTGCCACACAGGCGAGGGGAGCCTCTGAGGCTGCCGTCACCCCCTGAGGTGGGGTTTCAAGTGACTGCTGAGGACCTGGACCGGGAAAAGAAAGCTGCTCTCCAGCGCATCCAAGATGCTCTTCGAGGTGACACAGAGGCCACCTGCAGCTGTGTCCCAAGTTGGCCATCCAGTGCCTTGGCCCTGTCTGCTGCAGTGGCTGCTCCCCTGCCAGCCTCTGACAGCCAGGTCAGCTCCATGGACTGCTCCCCTTCTTCCCAGCCTCTCCTCTTGGGGTCTCATTCTGGCTGCAGTGGGAGCAACTTTGCATCTACCCAGGCCCTATCGATGTCATCCAGGGGCTGCATGGCCTCAGTCACAGTCCCCCCAGGGCTGCCTGCGCTGCCTGGGTGTAGTGGCAACCCGGGATCCACTGTTGGTGGGCAGTGGGCCAGAGCTAGGACCCTTCACAGCTCTCCCCCACATGGACAGCCGGCAGCTCAGGCTCCAGACCCACTCCAGGCCCTGAGCACAGCTCTAGCCCAGCTGTCCTTGGGCATTGGCACCCAGGCGGGTTATGTGGTTCCCTTACCTGCATCTGCCTCCCAGAGCACCCGTGCCAGTGCCCAGCCAAGTTCCGCTACCTCCACTGCTGTACTCGCCCCTGGAGCGGCCGCTGCCCCTGGCTTGGCAGCTGCCCCCCAGGTGCCCGGCGCCATGTCCCATGTTGGGCCCAATAGCCAGCAGCCCCGCCCCCCAGCTGGCAGCACAATGCCAGCCCCCATCAGCATGGGGCTTTTGGCAGCACCCCCACGTTTGGGGAGAAGAGATGATGTTGCAGATCTGTGCTCCAGCTTTGGGGCTCTCAGCATCACAGCAGGAATAAGCAGGGCCCCAAGCGGCCTGCAGGGCTCCAGGGCAAGCCTGGGCTCGAACATAGGGGGCCGCCCATGCCAGAACACCCTGTCGGGGACCACTGGAGCCAGCACGATGAACCACCCTGTATCGGGAGCCCTGAGTTCCCCTCCCTTCAGTCACATCCCCAGGCACCTGACCAAGAAGAGGTCCAGATCAGATGGCTGCAGCACTGCCAGCAAGGCTGCCTGCAGGGACAGCAGCATCCTGGCCTCTCCTCCTAGTGGCCCCGCCTTTCTGGTCAGCACAGCCCAGAGCAGCCTTGCCACCAAGAGCCCCTCATCCCATGCCCAGTGCTTCATTAGGCGCAAAAGAGCTGCACCGTGCAACAAGCCATTTTCCTCCACATCACAGCCCACTTTCTTGGGGCCCAAGAGGCAGAGGCTTGGCTGAGCCAATAGCTTCCTGGAGAAGTAGCCGGTGCTGCACTTCATTCCAGATGACACCGGTGCAAGACTAGTGTGGAATGGGAGACACAAATCAAGCCCGGTCCTGGAGAAAAACCGGGCTCCCAGCCTGCCAGCCAACCCAACCCCTGACCCACCATTTTGAAAGAAGGCGGGGACTTGAGGCCTCGTCTGTGATCCCAGGGGCCATGGGCCTTGAAACAGTACATGAGGATCCGTGTTCCATTGGCCTCCAGTCCCACAGCTCCCAGGACTCCTGCTGCTGCCCACAGGTTTCCCCTCCCCTCTCCCCATGTTCTTCCCAGAACCTTTAGATAGTGTTCATTTCATTAATTAAAGCTGCCTTCTAGTTTCTCTGCATAGCTCTCCTGAGTCTCTTCTGTGGGTCAAGTGTGCAAAAGTTGGGAGTCAAATGGGTGCTGGCATGGGAAGCCAGATGGCATCGTTTCCAGGTTCCAGCAGAGCAGGTAAGGCTAGAATGATGGCGGACCCTTAAAGAGTGAGAGTAGGTTATCCGTTTCAGGGATGGGCCTGGGAGAACACTGGTCTGGGGAGGGCAAAGTTGGGGAGACTCACCCTTGCCTATTGGAAGTGCTGCTTCTCTCCCACTGGGGACCCCATGGAATCTTTTTGCTCCATAGCCCTAGGGCAATGTAAAGAAACTCCTGGCCTAGAGTATGGGTCTGGCTCAAAGATTGTGGCTCAGGGAAAAGGAGGACAGCTTTGCCTTGAGGGTGTGACAGCTCCCTGAGCGCTGAGTGACATCCCACTTCACACAATTACCAGGCCTCCCTCTGTGCATCTCTTCCCTTTGCCAGGCTTTTGGGGGCTGCTTCCTGATGGCACTTGGGAGAAGAATGAGGAACAAACTGGTCACCTGTGAGAGGGATGGAGCAGGGACAACAGTTGAAAGGACTGTCATCTCAAAAAACTCCTCATCCCATATTTATCAGATACAAGATCACAACCAACAAAGGAGGAGGTTATACATTAGTCATGGGTCTTGTAGGTCAACCAGAAGGAATGGGAATATTACGTCAACCATAGTCTTGTAAGTAAACAGAGTAGGTTGTGCGTGGCCCAGCAGCATGGAATTTTTGGTTGAGCAAGGGCACATAAAGGGATTATTCTAACAGCAGGCTTTAATGAGGCAGGGGAGACAACGGAAAAGGGAAACAGGTGATGTTCCACCTTGAGCGACCAGGGCAGCCCCAGCTGCTAAGCTTCAAGGATGTGTATCCTCCTCTCCACCGGAGGCCTGTTGCTAGTACAGGTTTTCTCAAGGTCGTCTTCAAGTATGCTTGCGTGACAAGTATAATTTCTCATTAGTGATATTTTAAGCAGCCTATCATTCTGAGGGATGGTTACATTTCTCCCTTTTTGTTAATGCAGAAGCAGCAAAATCTGTTTGGCAAGTTCTCAAACCACTAGTCGTCAGAAAAATTTCCATGAGCATCTGAGTACTAAGCGTAAGATGATTATAGCAATAAAAAGTGTCATCATTCCACCTATAATGCCAAGACCAGTTTTTTGATCCAAGCAAAGGGGTTTACATCAGACAGAATATCATTAATCCTTTGTGTGAAACTCACTCTTGGAACTGATTGTAAGGATCGCGAGGAATACCCTGAATATTATCTCGAAGCTGTTTAATATCCATAGTTGGGGGGAGGAGTCAAGATGGCGGAGAAGTAGCAGGCTGAGACTACTTCAGCTAGCAGGAAATCAGCTAGAGAGCTTATCTAAAGATTGCAAATACCTGCAAATCCATCGGCAGATGGAAGAGAAGAAGAACAGCAATTCTAGAAACAGAAAAACAACCACTTTCTGAAAGGTAAGACTGGCAGAGAAGTGAATCCAAAGCGACGGGAAGATAGACCCCGGGTGGAGGGGCTGGCTCCAGGCAAGTGGCGGAGCAATGGAGCACAAAATCAGGACTTTTAAAAGTCTGTTCCGCTGAGGGACATCGCTCCAGAGGCTAAACTGGGGCGAAGCCCACGCGGGGTAGGCGTGGCCTCAGGTCTCGCAGGGTCACAGAAGGATAGGGGGTGTATGAGTGTTGCAGAGCTTGCGGATATTGGAATGGGAAAGCTGGCTGCAGAGACAGAGCAGACAGTAAGCTCACAGCTCGGTGTTGCCTTGAACCGGTCGCAGGCTCGGTGAGCTCGGAGCGCGGCCGGAGGTTAGGCAGACGCGAGTTACTAGGAGCTGTTCGCTGAGAGCACACTGGGGACCGGGCCCCGGGCTCTTGGCTCCTCCGGGCTGGAGACCAGGAGGCCGCCATTTGTATTCCTGTCCTCTGGAACTCTACGGAAAGTGCTCAGGGAACAAAAAAGCTCCTGAAAGCAAAGCCGCCAAGCGGATCACTCAATCCGGCCCCTGGTAAAGGCGGTGCAATTCCGCCTGGGGCAAAGACACTTGAGAATCACTACAACAGGCCCCTCCCCCAGAAGATCAACAAGAAATCCAGGCAAGACCAAGTTCACCTACCAAGGAGTGCAGTTTCAATACCAAGGAGAGCAGCAGAATTCTAGAGGAGGAGAAAACATACCACGGAACTCATGGCTTTCTCCCTGTGATTTTTTAGTCTTGAAGTTAATTTAATTTTTTTCTTTTTCATTTTTTTTCTCTTCTTCTGCTAAAAATTTTTTTTAACTTTTACCCTTTTCTTTTCTAACGTTTTTTAACTAGTTTATCTAATATATATATATATATATATATATATATATATATACTGTTTTATATACTTTCCTTTATTCGTTTTCTTTTTTTAATTCTTTTTTCTTTTTTTTCGTTCTTTATTTTTGAACCTCTTTTTATCCCCAAATCAGAAGAGATCCCAATCAGAAGAGATTGGGAGATCCCAATCAGAGGGCATCCCAATCAGAGGAGATCCTTCACGATTGGTCGTGAGGGGGGAGAAATCCCCCTCACGATTTGGGATCTCTTCTAATTTGGTTAAAGCATATTTTCCTGGGATTGTTGCCACCCTTTTAGTATTTTACTTGCTCCTTGATATATTCTTAGCTGGACAAAATGACAAGGCGGAAAAATTCACAACAAAAAAAAGAACAAGAGGCAGTACCGAAGGCTAGGGACCTAATCAATACAGACATTGGTAATATGTCAGATCTAGAGTTCAAAATGACAATTCTCAAGGTTCTAGCCGGGCTTGAAAAAGGCATGGAAGATATTAGAGAAACCCTCTCCAGAGATATAAAAGCCCTTTCTGGAGAAATAAAAGAACTAAAATCTAACCAAGTTGAAATCAAAAAAGCTATTAATGAGGTTCAATCAAAAATGGAGGCTCTCACTGCTAGGATAAATGAGGCAGAAGAAAGAATTAGCGATAGAGAAGACCAAATGACAGAGAATAAAGAAGCTGAGCAAAAGAGGGACAAACAGCTACTGGACCATGAGGGGAGAATTCGAGAGATAAGTGACACCATAAGACGAAACAACATTAGAATAATTGGGATTCCAGAAGAAGAAGAAAGAGAGAGGGGAGCAGAAGGTATACTGGAGAGAAATATTGGGGAGAATTTCCCCAATATGGCAAAGGGAACGAGCATCAAAATTCAGGAGGTTCAGAGAACGCCCCTCAAAATCAATAAGAATAGGCCCACACCCCGTCACCTAATAGTAAAATTTACAAGTCTTAGTGACAAAGAGAAAATCCTGAAAGCAGCCCGGGAAAAGAAGTCTGTAACATACAATGGTAAAAGTATTAGATTGGCAGCTGACTTATCCACAGAGACCTGGCAGGCCAGAAAGAGCTGGCATGATATTTTCAGAGCACTAAACGAGAAAAACATGCAGCCAAGAATACTATATCCAGCTAGGCTATCATTGAAAATAGAAGAAGAGATTAAAAGCTTCCAGGACAAACAAAAACTGAAAGAATTTGCAAACACCAAACCAGCTCTACAGGAAATACTGAAAGGGGTCCTCTAAGCAAAGAGAGAGCCTACAAGTGGTAGATCAGAAAGGAACAGAGACAATATACAGTAACAGTCACCTTACAGGCAATACAATGGCACTAAAATCATATCTCTCAATAGTTACCCTGAATGTTAATGGGCTAAATGCCCCAATCAAAAGACACAGGGTATCAGAATGGATAAAAAAACAAAACCCATCTATATGTTGCCTCCAAGAAACTCATTTTAAGCCCGAAGACACCTCCAGATTTAAAGTGAGGGGGTGGAAAAGAATTTACCATGCTAATGGACATCAGAAAAAAGCAGGAGTGGCAATCCTTATATCAGATCAATTAGATTTTAAGCCAAAGACTATAATAAGAGATGAGGAAGGACACTCTATCATACTCAAAGGGTCTGTCCAACAAGAAGTTGTAACAATTTTAAATATCTATGCCCCCAATGTGGGAGCAGCCAACTATATAAACCAATTAATAACAAAATCAAAGAAACACATCAACAATAATACAATAATAGTAGGGGACTTTAACACTCCCCTCAATGAAATGGACAGATCATCCAAGCAAAAGATCAACAGAGAAATAAAGGCCTTAAATGACACACTGGATGAGATGGACATCACAGATATACTCAGAACATTTCATCCCAAAGCAACAGAATACACATTCTTCTCTAGTGCACATGGAACATTCTCCAGATAGATCACATCCTCGGTCCTAAATCAGGACTCAACCGGTATCAAAAGATTGGGATCATTCCTTGCATATTTTCAGACCACAATGCTCTGAAGCTAGAATTCAACCACAAGAAGAAGTTGGGAAAGAACCCAAAAACATGGAGAATAAACAGCATCCTTCTAAAGAATGAATGGGTCAACTGGGAAATTAAAGAAGAATTGAAAAAAATCATGGAAACAAATGATAATGAAAATACAAAGGTTCAAAATCTGTGGGACACAACAAAGGCAGTCCTGAGAGGAAAATATAGTGGTACAAGCTTTTCTCAAAAAACAAGAAAGGTCTCAGGTACACAACCTAACCCTACACCTAAAGGAGCTGGAGAAAGAAGAGCAGAGAAAGCCTAAACCCATCAGGAAAAGAGAAATCATAAAGATCAGAGCAGAAATCAATGAAATAGAAACCAAAAAAACAATAGAACAAGTCAACGAAACTAGGAGCTGGTTCTTTGAAAGAATTAATAACATTGATAAACCCCTGGCCAGACTTATCAAAAAAAAAAGAGAAAGGACCCAAATAAATAAAATCATGAATGGAAGAGGAGAGATCACAACTAACACCAAAGAAATACAAACTATTATAAGAACTTACTATGAGCAACTCTATGCCAACAAATTTGACAATCTGGAAGAAATGGATGCATTCCTAGAGACATATAAACTACCACAACTGAACCAGGAAGAAATAGAAAGCCTGAACAGACCCATAACCAGTAAGGAGATTGAAACAGTCATTAAAAATCTCCAAACAAACAAAAGCCCAGGGCCAGACGGCTTCCCAGGGGAATTCTACCAAACATTTAAAGAAGAACTAATTCCTATTCTCCTGAAAGTGTTCCAAAAAATAGAAATGGAAGGAAAACTTCCAAACTCATTTTATGAGGCCAGCATCACCTTGATCCCAAAACCAGACAAGGATCCCATCAAAAAAGAGAGCTATAGACCAATATCCTTGATGAACACAGATGCGAAAATTCTCACCAAAATACTAGCCAATAGGATTCAACAGTACATTAAAAGGATTATTCACCACGACCAAGTGGGATTTATCCCAGGGCTGCAAGGTTGGTTCAACATCCGCAAATCAGTCAATGTGATACAACACATCAATAAAAGAAAGAACAAGAACCATATGATACTCTCAATAGATGCTGAAAAAGCATTTGACAAAGTACAGCATCCCTTCCTGATCAAAACTCTTCAAAGTGTAGGGATAGAGGGCACATACCTCAATATCATCAAAGCCATCTATGAAAACCCCACCGCAAATATCATTCTCAATGGAGAAAAACTGAAAGCTTTTCCACTAAGGTCAGGAACACGGCAGGGATGTCCATTATCACCACTGCTATTCAACATAGTACTAGAAGTCCTAGCCTCAGCAATCAGACAACAAAAGGAAATTAAAGGCATCCAAATCGGCAAAGAAGAAGTCAAATTATCACTCTTTGCAGATGATATGATACTCTATGTGGAAAACCCAAAAGACTCCACTCCAAAACTGCTAGAACTTGTACAGGAATTCAGTAAAGTGTCAGGATATAAGATCAATGCACAGAAATCAGTTGCATTTCTCTACACCAACAACAAGACAGAAGGAAGAGAAATTAAGGAGTCAATCCCATTTACAATTGCACCCCAAACCATAAGATACCTAGGAATAAACCTAACCAAAGAGGCACAGAATGTATACTCAGAAAACTATAAATTATTCATGAAAGAAATTGAGGAAGACACAAAGAAATGGAAAAATGTTCCATGCTCCTGGATTGGAAGAATAAATATTGTGAAAATGTCTATGCTGCCTAAAGCAATCTACACATTTAATGCAATTCCTATCAAAGTACCATCCATCTTTTTCAAAGAAATGGAACAAATAATTTTAAAATTTATATGGAACCAGAAAAGACCTCGAATAGCCAAAGGGATATTGAAAAAGAAAGCCAAAGTTGGTGGCATCACAATTCCAGACTTCAAGCTCTATTACAAAGCTGTCATCATCAAGACAGCATGGTACTGGCACAAAAACAGACACATAGATCAATGGAACAGAATAGAGAGCCCAGAAATAGACCCTCAACTCTATGGTCAACTAATCTTTGACAAAGCAGGAAAGAATGTCCAATGGAAAAAAGACAGCCTCTTTAATAAATGGTGTTGGGAAAATTGGACAGCCTCCTGCAGAAAAATGAAATTGGACCATTTCCTTACACCACACACGAAAATAGACTCAAAATGGATTAAGGACCTCAATGTGAGAAAGGAATCCATCAAAATCCTTGAGGAGAACACAGGAAGCAACCTCTTCGACATCAGCCGCAGCAACATCTTCCTAGGAACATCGCCAAAGGCAAGAGAAGCAAAGGCAAAAATGAACTATTGGGATTTCATCAAGATCAAAAGCTTTTGCACAGCAAAGGAAACAGTTAACAAAACCAAAAGACAACTGACAGAATGGGAGAAGATATTTGCAAACGACATATCAGATAAAGGACTAGTGTCCAAAATCTATAAAGAACTTAACAAACTCAACACCCAAAGAACAAATAATCCAATCAAGAAATGGGCAGAGGACATGAACAGACGTTTCTGCAAAGAAGACATCCAGATGGCCAACAGACACATGAAAAAGTGCTCCATATCACTCGGCATCAGGGAAATACAAATCAAAACCACAATGAGATATCACCTCACACCAGTCAGAATGGCTAAAATCAACAAGTCAGGAAATGACAGATGCTGGCGAGGATGCGGAGAAAGGGGAACCCTTCTACACTGTTGGTGGGAATGCAAGCTGGTGCAACCACTCTGGAAAACAGCATGGAGGTTCCTCAAAATGTTGAAAATAGAACTGCCCTATGACCAGCAATTGCACTACTCAGTATTTACCCTAAAGATACAAACATAGTAATCCAAAGGGGCACGTGCACCCGAATGTTTATAGCAGCAATGTCCACAATAGCCAAACTATGGAAAGAACCTAGGTGTCCATCAACAGATGAATGGATCAAGAAGATGTGGTATATATACACAATGGAATACTATGCAGCCATCAAAAGGAATGAAATCTTGCCATTTGCGACAACATGGATGGAACTAGAGCATATCATGCTTAGCGAAATAAGTCAAGCAGAGAAAGACAACTATCATATGATCTCCCTGATATGAGGAAGTGGTGATGCAACATGGGGGCTTAAGTGGGTAAGAGAAGAATCCATGAAACAAGATGGGATAGGGAGGAAGACAAACCATAAGTGACTCTTAATCTCACGAAACAAACTGTGGGTTGCTGGGGGGAGGGGGTTGGAACAAGGGGGGTAGGGTTATGGACATTAGGGAGGGTATGTGCTTTTGGGTAAATTGGAAGGGGAGGTGAACCATGAGAGACTATGGACTCTGAAAAACAATCTGAGGGGTTTGAAGTGGCGGGGGGGGTGGGAGGTTGGGGTACCAGGAGGTGGGTATTATAGAGGGCATGGCTTGCATGGAGTACTGGGTGTGGTGAAAAAATAATGAATACTGTTTTTCTGAAAATAAATAAATTGGGGGGAAAAAAATCCAAAAAAAGAAAAAAAGAAACGAAATCTTGCCATTTGCGACAACATGAATGGAACTAGAGCATATCATGCTTAGTGAAATAAGTCAAACGGAGAAAGACAACTATCATATGATCTCCCTGATATGAGGAAGTGGTTATGCAACATGGGGGCTTAAGTGGGTAGGAGAAGAATCCATGAAACAAGATGGGATAGGGAGGGAGACAAACCAAAACTGACTCTTAATTTCACGAAACAAACTGTGGGTCGCTGGGGGGAGGGGGGGTTCGTAGAAGGGGGGTAGGGATATGGACATTGGGGAGGGTATGTGCTTTTGGGTAAATTGGAAGGGGAGGTGAACCATGAGAGACTATGGACTCTGAAAAACAATCTGAGGGGTTTGAAGTGCCGGGGGGGGCAGGTTGGGGTACCAGGTGGTGGGTATTATTGAGGGCACGGCTTGCATGGAGCACTGGGTGTGGTGAAAAAATAAAGAATACTGTTTTTCTGAAAAAAAAAAAAAAGTACACAGTCCTGATTAAAGAAATGGAGAGACATACCACGTTCATAGACTGGCAAACTCAACATGGCAAAGATGTCAATTCTTCCCAAGTCACTATACCAAGTTACACCTCTCAAAATCATAGCATGATTTTTTGTGAATGTAAACAAGATTGTACTAATATTTCTATGTAAAACAGAAAAACAACAACAATGAGGATACAGCAGAAGTAATTTTAAAAAAGGAGAATTCTAAAAAAGCAATGGAAGGAATAACACCACTTGAAAGACTTATTATCTAGTAATCAAAAGTGTGGTATTGAAAGGGCAGCAGATCTGTAGACCAAGGGAATAGAACAGAGAATGCTGAAATAAACCCAACTATATATACCCAACTGATTTTTGGTAAAGGTGGAAAGCCTTTTTAACATACGGCACTGGAGCAATTAGAGCAAGAGGCAAAAATATTGAAGCAATAGGCAGCAACAACAAAAACTCTGATCTAAGTCTCACAGCCTATACAAAATTTAACCCAAAATGATCACAAGGTTAACAGCAAAAGTTAAAACTATAGAACTTTTCGGGGGAAGAGATAGGAGAAAATTTTTAGAATCTAAGTCTAGGCAAAGACTTTTTAGGCTTGACACCAAAACCATGACAGATTTAGGGGGAAAAATGAGATAAATTAGACTTCATCAAAATTAAAAACTTTTGCTTTGCATAATATTAAAAAAAGGAAAAAAATAAATACAGTTACTTCAAGCAAATTATCAATAATTCAAAAGAACACGAACTAGACGACACCATAAGATATTCTCTAGGTATAAATACACATTGTATTTTGAAGACTTCATACTAACAAAGAATGTAAAATACCCCATTAATATTTTGATATTGATCAGAATTGCATGATGATGTATTTTTATGTACACTGAGTTGAAACACATGAAAAAAAGTATTTTCACTCTTTAAAAAAAAAAAAGAAATTTTTTTAAAAATGTGGGAGAAGAGGGCATGGTGCCATCCCCTGAGGACACCCGGGGGACCTGCATTAGGACCAAGCAGACATACCCCTCTCTCTCTGCCTGCCTCTCTGCCTACTTGTGATCTCTCTCTGTCAAAGAAATAAATAAAATCTTTTAAAAAATAAATCCATAGCAACCAAAATCCTCTTAGAGTTAATGTCAAGGGCCCCTTGAGACCAAGCTCCAGATTAGAAAAAGGATTTGGCTTAAAAGATGTTGAGGCTCCTGATAATAACAGCTGTCTTGGTTAGGAACATAATGCACATCAAAGACCACACTAAATACTTTTTTCACTAGGCCATTCTATGCTTACCATAAACCGATGCATTGGTTCCCTTTTATTTTTACTTTTTATTTTTCTTAAAGATTATATATTTATTTATTTGAGAGAGAGTGAGAGAGAGTATGAGCAGGGGGAAGGGGCAGAAGGAGAAGCAGACTCCACACTGAACAGGGAGCCCCATGCGGGGCTCGATCCCAAGATCCCAGGGTCATAACCTGAGCTGAAGCCAGACACTTAACTGACTGAGCCACCCAGGAGTCCTCATTAGTTCTTTTAAAAGTCATTTTAGTGAGGTATGGTTGATATATATGAACACCTAACTTATATTTGCTGATTTCAACTTCATGAGTTTGGAGAGAAGTATGCAGCCATCAAATGAAAAGTGTAATAGCAGGTCCCATTTTCCAGATGAGAACAATAAAACTTGGAGAGGTTAAACATCTTTCCTGAGTCCTCCCAGCTAACAGGAAAGGTTAAGTCACTCCAGTCCCGCCCCTGTTCAGAGCCTGTGCTCAGCCAGCAAACTACCATGTGTTTGGACCAAGAACATCCTGGAACAATGATGAGAATTGCTTTGCCAGTCTCTCTGGTGAACGCCACTTATATTTTCTGTTTCTTGTTCTTCTTTTATAGCAAATCTCTGAACTTAACCACATTGCTAAATCATGTTTTCCATGATAACTGCTAGTAACCTTTCTGATTGCAATTATGCATAATTACTCCATCATATCTTTGTGCACAATTACTCTGTATTCAATGGAATCAGTCTCACAAAAGACGCTCCTCAAGCGGCAGTGGTCTCCGTGTTAGATGGACTTAACCAAAGCCAGGTACAAGCAGCCTCTCGAGTAATAAGTAAGTTCATCGATGTAGAAACTGCTTTTCAGAATAAAAGCGCTACACTTTTGAACGTGTCTGGTATATCTAAAAGCCTTGGATGTCTATAACTTCCATAAGTTTAATTAGAGTTATATTTGGAAGAATTGGAGGACATATTATAATTATATAGCTTTAAAAATACGTTATTTAATTATATAACATTAAAAATATGTCTTATTATAATATTGCGTTCACATAGAAGTCCTCAGTTGCTGTATTTATAACTTGCATCACAGACAGGAAACAGGAGTGAATTTCTAGAGTGCGAAAGTGATGGGTAATATGAAATGTTAAATTCTGCTTCTTTGGGTTGTTGCCATCAGCAGTAGCTGAGTGAAGACAGTGTGGATCTCTGTTACTATGTTTGCACCTTCCTGTGAGTTTGTGATGATTTCAACTTAAAAGAGCTTTAAAATTTGCTGCTTTTAATTAAAAAATCACAAATGTAAAAGTCAAGAGATTCAGGTCAGGATAACTGAGTCAATAGTCAGATCTTATATAAATGAAAAATAGCTGGAAAAATAAATAAGGGAAAAAACCCACTTTTAATAATCTGAAAAAAAAACAAAACAAAACAAAACAAAAAGTGGCATCCTAAACAACCTTTGGTTGGAAGTCAGCATTATTAATTTTTTAATTAACAAAAGAAATGACCAGAATAATTTTCTGAGCTGAGACATACACGAGTGAAAATCCCATGGTGAATTATTTTTATATGAAAACAGTCTTCCATGATGAAAGCAAGAGATATTGTTCCAGGTAATTGAAAATACCGTGTTCAAAAAATTTTCTGTGCATGTGGGGTGTGTGTGAGTGTTTGGGTCAGAGCAGCTAACGACAAAATATCTGGTACTGAATGCAGAATGAATAATAAATGAAAAGATTTTGAATGTGAGGAAATTTCTCCAGAAAGGAGATCAAGTCAGAACTGCCTCATGACAGCAATTTTACTTCTAAGGCACAGGCTAGTTTAATCCCATCCTCTTTTTTAAAAATTTTTTTGAAAAAAAAAACTAACAAAGAAAACACTTTGTTTATTCTGAGAGGTATTAATTTTTTCTTAAAAAAAAAAAAAAGTAAAACAGACTTGCTAACTAAAGTCAGTCTGGTGTTAAGAGGATGAGAATCTCCCAAAATTTCTTCCTTTGGTGTCAGCCAATTAAACACTTATACCTGCTTCATCATTTAATGTCGGAAGATCAAGATTTGTCTGATCAACACAGGAAGATGACTTTGAGGATAGAGGTGCCTCTAATGTGAAATCACAGAATCACAATCCTTTGAGGATGGAAATGGCTCATAGGTAAGTAACTGGAATATTTTTTTGACAACCACAACACCAAAGGCATAGGTGATGAATTTACTTAATGGTCTCCTTGTCAGCGGATCAACCAAGGAAAGGCTGTTCAGTTATAAGCAAGTTATGGAAAATGCACGTAACAACAACAATGACAAAGATTAGCCCCTCAGACCCTGCAGCAGAGGTTCAACATTTGCCTCTGTGGTGGACCCTTGGTCAAGTTTCCAGCTCCACACCTCTGTAGCGGTGGTGGGTGAGGCACCACCCTTCTCATGCCCAAGCGCCCTGCTCTGGGATCTGAGGGTTGTGTGATGCCTCATGGTTATGAAGTAAGTTAATGCACACAAAGTACTTAGCAGAGGATTTAGAGCATAGTACTCAGTAGCTGTGACATCCGCTTTTTAATGAGGCATTCCTTGTAGCATGTACCAAGTTATCTGATGGTACTGAATGCAGATCTTAAAATGTTAGTCCTTTTCTGTTCTAAATACCATTCTTCAGATGTCTGCTGCCCTGACTGTCCATTTAGGGAAAGACTCTTCTCCCTTTCCAGCGGAAGCTTTGCATGGAAAGTTAGGAATAAACCAATACCAGTTCTAACCTATCTGCAGGAGAAACTCTTGCATCACTTTTTGTCTTTTACTGTTTTTCTACACTATTCATCTAATACTCAGTAGATTGTATGGAAATGTGAGGTTGTTCACATCAGAAATTTGTGTCCACTTGGTTTATGTATCTCTGGGGCCACAATAGGCCCTCGGCAAACACTTGGTAAATGGGTGTCATTGTATGAGAGAGTGATTTTTCAGGCTAGCTTCTGAACACTTGTGTTACCCTGAAGAAGGCATAGCTTGGAACATCATCTGGGAGGCATCTGACCCATTTTCTTTTTTTTTTTTTAAAGATTTTATTTTATTTATTTGACAGACAGAGATCACAAGTAGGCAGAGAGGCAGGCAGAGAGAGAGAGGAGGAAGCAGGCTCTGTCCGACGCGGGACTCAATCCCAGGACTCTGGGATCACGACCTGAGCCGATGGCAGAGGCTTTAACCCACTGAGCCACCCAGGCGCCCCTGACCCATTTTCTTTTTATGTGTCTTCTCTCTCATATCAAACACTGACACACAATTTCCCCGGTCCACCTAGCTTCTCTGACCTAGCTGCTGATTGTCACAGAGCTCACTCCTGAACTACACAGGTATTGTGAATGAGTACAAGACAGTGACAGATCTAAGGCATTAAAAATGCCCCCAAAGCCAAGAGGTCTCAAAAACAGAAGAATGTGCTCTCCTTTTCTCCCATTAAGTCCGTTTCTGGTGAATGTTTCCTTGACTTATTTGTATGCTGGTCAGTGGCAGAAGAACTTGCAGACATTTCATTATTTGACCAGTATTTATCAACCACATGTGATGGGGTAGAATCTATTACTAGTTCAGAATTTTCCTGAACTGAGTAGGTATTGATTTGTATGAAAGTTTTCTTTGTTTTTAATGTGTTCTGCACATTCCTGGTTATAGCCATAGAAAACCAAAATGCTACTTCTTAGCCTCCTCAACCAGAGCAGGGAATTGTGGCACCTCTGGGAGAAGAGGGTGTTGGCAGCAGAACCTCTCCTCTGTGGGGAGAGCGGCTTCTGCAGAGAGGAGCTGGAATATAGCCTGGAAAGTGACGTGGGAAAATACAGGGATTGGAGTACTAGTGTTCAGTCACATCATGAACTTACCTGAAGCTAATCAATTAATCTGCTACTCAGCTTCCCCAGTTTACTATGTGGTACTGGAAATTGTATAAGGAACAAACAGATAATAAATGTTATAAAGATCTGTGGCCTCAGCAGTCATCCAAAGGTGATTATGACCTTTGTAAACATATTTCCCTTCTCCATTTCTGCAGAGTCTCCATTGAAATAGGAGTTTAGAGCATAAAATGTGGTCTGCTGTTAAATTTGACCAGCCGGTCTGTGTCTATATCTGGGATCATCTGTATGAAAGTGTGGAAGAGTCGGCTGAATGAATTTCGGGAGAAGAAATTTTTCCTGGGTGGCAAGCTAATTCTACCACCTCCTCTTGATGCCTTCTGTGTATTAACATGAGAGGGAGGATCCTTCCTGGTTTTTGTTTTTCTTTCCATAATGGAAGGTAGAGCTAACACTGCAGGTATTTCTGGGACAAAGTAACACAGTATCTTAAGTTCTCAAAAGGATACAGGAGTCTTAGATCTTCTGAAGAGAGCAGGCTGTAGGAGGACAATATTGAAGATGTCTGGGGAAAGAATGGGGATATCTGTGGTAAAGGAAGGACTCATGAGAAGAAGAAACAGGGCATGAAGGCCAGGGGACTAATGGTGTCACTTTATCAAGATAAAGTACAGTGTGAGCTACCGCTGGGTGTCCACCACCGTGATCTTTGATTTCTCTGCAAGTCGTGGGGCTAATGCCCCTCCCTCCCTACATTCTGCTGCTTTCTTGTGCTGTGTCCCAAGTGCTGCCTGCTGCACTTTTCAGCAGGAGGAAGCCATTATATTAAACCCCTCGGCTCTGTTATGCATTCCTTAAAACCGGTTCTGGATATCTTTGAGGTATCAGTGATGGGCTAGGTGCTAGGGACCCAGAGACAAACTAGACCGACATGATTCCTGATCTCTTGGAGCCTCCTGTCTGGTGGCAGAAACAGCTGTTAGTATTCTCGACTGACACTTCATGTGCACAGCCGTTGTTCCAAGCCCTTTGTCTCATGGACTCATTTTGTCTTCACAGTGGCCTTGCAGAACGTGTCACAGATGAGGAAACTGGGCCACAGAGCATTTATGCAGCTGACTCCAATCTCTTTTGCCAGTAAGTAGAAGAATTGGGCAGTCTCTGCTCTTAGTCTGTTCTGTAGTGTCCCCATTTTAAAGACTTATTCATCAAGTAACCACACAAGTGTATATGACATGGCATGTTGTCTCTAAGTACTTCACTGTGGATGAAAAGTTATACTTTGATTTGCATATTTTATTATGCAAAGTAATTTTATGTTATATATCATCCGATCTTTGCAAGCACCTTTATGATGTAGAAAAGGTAGATTTATGAATTCTAACACAGCTGGTAAAGCTAGAAATGCTGCTTTCTGACTTTAAATCTACTATCCTCCCTCTCGTGATTATATTTTGTCTTACCTTTAATTTTCAAATAGTACTTGTATCATGCCAGTGCCAAATGAATTAAGTGCAATGGAAGTCTTGGGTATTCCTGAGGGTTAGTCTTTACAGAAAAGCACCTGCAGAGCAGACGAAGGATATACATCTTGAAAAAGACTTCCTAAATATGTTAGCATTTACTACCTTTGCAAATCTTGTCATGAACTTCTATTCTAAATATAAAAATATCAAGCTATAAAATATCTTTAGCAACTACTTTTTAAAGGTAGATCATTGATACTCAAGAAGAGGGAAAAAAAGAACGGAAAGAAAAGAAAATCATCTTGCCTAGACTCTAGTTGCTGACCTTACAACCAAAGCATACTAAACACTTCACTTCAAAAGCATACAAATCAGGTGGGGTGGCAAGAAATCCTATAAAAATACCTGCTTTGCATAAACATCCAAGAACCACTCTGTTAGCTTCCTGCTTTGTGAAGTACAGAAAGCCCTTTTATTTCCCACATCCCCCTCCCCCACATTCTTATTAAAGTGGACATTAAATTTTATTCTTTCAACTCTTTCAGCATTATCCTTTTAGATACAAATTGATAGCCTTCAGGAATTACTTTTTTCTTTTTTCCCACTGATTAAATGAATGCCAAAAAGTACTCCCGTATAATAAAGATCAACAAAAATAATGAGCCAATTCTATATGCCAGACCCTAAGGGGAGAAAGAAAAATATCATCCTTCCCCACCAGGAGTTCACACTTAGGAAGAGAAGTAAATAAGGAAAATAATTTTGCCACACTGTGATATGATGTGTGCTCAAGGCAGAAAGAATGAGTATTTTAGGGACACCTTGCTTGTCAAAGTGGAATGGTCACAGGAGATAAGGATGGGGGAGGTAGTAGCATTGAAAACCTAGAAGGGAAGTCAGGTCTAAAGGGGAAGGGTGAGTTCATGCAATCAGGCAGATGAAGAAGAGCATGGATGTGGGTGGCGGGATTTGAGATGGCCCACCCTTTAAAGTTGCCACAAGTGGGGAGCACCTGGGTGGCTCAGTCAGTTAAGCGTCTGCCTTCAGCTCAGGTAATGATCTGGGAGTTCAGGGATCGAGACCCATGTCGAGCTCCCTGCTCAGCCAGGAGTCGCCTTCTCCCTCTGGCCCTCCCCCATCTCCTCTGCTTGCTATTTCTCTTTCTCTCTCTCAAATAAATAAACAAAACCTTAAAAAAATAAAAAATAAAGTCACTACAAGTCCAAGTACCAGCAAATAGCAAAGTCTTCCTGGGGAGATCAATAACATGTAAATGTCTGGAAAGAACAGTATATATTATGCTAAACATTCTTAGTTGTCTTCTCCCACGGAACCAGGTGGAAAATCATTTTAAATATGAAAATGAAATGGCAAGTGTTTATAAAGAATGGCTCTGCAGGTATGACAGGTAAGGGCTGAGGGAGGAGGAGGAACTTAGTAAGACACACGTACCCATGAAAGCGCTCTGGGGTCTCTATACCTGAAACCTTGACTCGCAGCTGTGCAAACAGAAGAGGAAATACTTCTATTAACTGGAAGTGTGACAGGCACCTGCCCAGTGGCCCCACAGTTAGTTCTCTTGGCTTTCTCAGTTTGTCTCCTTGTGCCTTCTTGTTGTGAGCAGCGTCAGGCAGCACTGCCTTGAGGCTAATAGCCGTGTTCAGACAAACGCTCTGTGCTGCCCACCTTATGCTTGGATGCCAGAGCCAACTGTGGGGAAAGTAAAGGAGCTGCCCCCCTACCTGAGACAAAATAAGTCTTACCCCAGCACCCAGGGATGGAGACGTTTATAGCAACATGGCTTCAGCAGGCTGGAGAAGCAAATTAGGATTCTGTCGAAAAAGAAGGAAGTGATAATGAGTAGAAAGTAGAGAATGCCCAGTAAAGTTTCTGACTAACTTCGTGTGTGTGTGTGGGGGGGGGGGTGTGGGTGTGGGTGTGGGTGTGGGTGTACGCACGCAGGCGCACGTAAATGCAGTTTGCGATTATTGGTTAACTGATACAGTATATAAGGCTCTTCCTCTACTTACCGTGAGGCTGTGTCCTAACACGCTGGTCATGAGTAAATCAAAACACATTTTAACACACCTAACCTCCTAGACATCCTAGCTTAGTCTCACCCACCGTAAACGTGCTCGGCACACTGACATTAGCCTACAGTTGTGCAAAATCATCTAACACAAAGCCTAGTTTGTAATAAAGTGTCGATGGTCTAGTGTAATGTATTGAATACTGTAGAGAAAGTGACAAGTGGCGTGGTTGTTGGGGTGCAGAATGCTTGTCAGAGTGTGAGCTGTTGACCCAGGAGTCTCGGCTGTCGCTGCCCACTGTCCCAGGGGAGGGTCTGCCTACCACGTGTCACATATCGCTAGCCCAGGAAGATCCAGATTCAGAATTCCAAGTACAGCTTCTCCTGAATGTACATCACTTGCATACCATCAAAGTCAAAAAACTGTTAAGTTGAACCACCGTAAATTCGAAGCCGTCTGTATATGTGGGCGTATGTGTGTGTATGTGTGTGTGCACCCCCGTGAGTATGCATGCATTCCACAGCTGTTAGTCCAACGTACGGTCATCTACATATAGGAACTGTACATAATCATACATAGAAGACATAGTCATATTATGTATATGTCTATATATACATATACTAAGTTTATATGGGTAGTTTGTTACAGTTTATATATAATAATCAATCACCATAATGATATAGGGTAAGACCAGAGCTGTTCAATAATTTTCCTTTTTTTTTTTTTTTTTCTTTTTAGAGCTAAAATCATCCAGTGAAAAAGGAAACTCTCTCCCTCTGTCACCTTTGTCATTTCTGGTCCACCTCAGATGCCTTTTCTTCAAAAGTGGCTCTTGAGGTTCCAGGACAGTAATTCAAACAGATTTCTTTATCGGTACTGATTGTCAGGAGTTCTAAGTAAGTAAGTAAATAAGTAAATAAAACCTACAGCTAGAGGAGGCGAGTATAGGAGACCTCTTTAAGCAAGCTTCCAGCTAGCCTTCCTAATTCTTACTGCAGGATTCCAGCCACGGTGGGATAGTCCAGACGGTTTTCCTGTTTGTTACTGGGACTTAGAGGTCTGATAATGTTGTCCTGTGTTTTCTCCCTGGTGTCTGAAGAGTCCAGCCAAGGTAGGGCTCCTGTTCAGAGAGTTTGCATGATGACCACCCAGTTGGGGAAGTAGTGGGAGCGGGTGGAAAGACAGGACAGGAGAATGACCAGGGTTTTGAGAACTGACAAATCAGTCTCAGCAAGCTTAGAAGTCCCATGAGGGCCCACAGTGAGGCAAAGAAGACAAGCCTAGGGGATCCCAGCAGCCAAGGACACAGCTTACGCCATGAGGACCAGAGACCGAAATCAGCCGAGAGATGAAGGAAGCCAGCTTCAAAATCAGCCCAACCATAGGTTAGACCCAAGATGAAACCTATACAGGGAGCCTACTCTTTAGTTGTGAAGGAAGAATTTTATAGTACGTGAGCTGGCTTTCCAAGGGGGAGGCCTCCCACTGCCTGGACCATGCGCAGGCTTGCTGTGGTACGATTAACAGTGTGAGCATGATGGACCCTGGGAGCTCCTGGTCCATGGAGAGCTGGAATGTTTGCAGCCCCTTTTTCTCTTTCTGGAAGTGATAGGTTTCAGGATCGCTTGATTAAAATAAATCTACTCTGCTCTTTGCCAGTTTATTCACAAAAGGCTGCAAAGGGTCATTTCTGTAGATTTTAATATTTACATAATGAGATGAGCACAAAGAGATTAGGCTGAATGTGACCATGAATTGCAAAATGAACCACTGGTGTCAAGCAGGGAAATTAGACAATTCAAAGGAGAAGCTGGGCCAAGCAACATTGTTGCCCTGGGGCAAGAGGACGGCTTGTCAGTGTTACATTTGTACCCCCTAAACAGAATGAATATATTCCAGACTTACTATCATAGAGGATGGGTTCATGGGAGAAAAGAGTGAAAAATTAATTTTTTTTAAAGATTTTATTTATTTATTTGACAGAGAGAAATCACAAGTAGATGGAGAGGCAGGCAGAGAGAGAGAGAGAGGGAAGCAGGCTCCCTGCTGAGCAGAGAGCCCGATGCGGGACTCGATCCCAGGACCCTGAGATCATGACCCAAGCCGAAGACAGTGGCTTAACCCACTGAGCCACCCAGGCGCCCCTGAAAAATTAATTTTAATGAGACAGAAATATTTCTTGTGACACCCCACAGAAGACCCAGTGAACACATTTTTTGAGTTTGGTAAGGAAGATAGCATTTTACTTAAACTCGATATAAATCTATTATATCTAAAACTGCTTTTTAAAAAAGTAGCAGACTTGAAAATATCAAGTGTTAGAAATTGTTAGCATTTTATGAATTCTTTAAAAAATATGAAATTTATTTTGGCCATGAATATATATTCAGAAGCTTCGAAGGAGTGTGTCTTGAAACTTCATTTAGACATAAGGACTCCTCTTACTGAGCGAAGGCACCCCCATCGAGAATAATGGAGTGGATGCATCAACACGTAACACTGTGAGCCCTGCTGAGGAGAAAAAGAACGACTGACAATTTTATGTTGTAAATTAGCAGTTAACCATATGTATAGATTAGAAATTTTCAAAGTAATAGGATTTAAGATTGTGGAAACTTCGCATTCCTTGGGTTCATTTAATCCCTGCCTCTGTCTTTAGGTTGGAGAATGTCTTGTTTGGCCAAAGCAAATATGTCCCAAAACATTTTTGAGGATAATTAGTTATAATCCAGAGTAATTTACTCCCATGCTACATCTAAATCACATGTCTCTATACCAAACAAAAATCCCTTATGTTGTATCTTAAGACCCTCAACCCTTTACTGCTATGATCTGTTTCTACTCACAGAACATTTCATTCATCTGTTTTTGTTTAGTTTGGTTCTTACTCAGCATACTTCTGACATGAAATGCTTGTGTTTTTTCCATACAACAGGGAACAGTTCTCCAAATTTCCAGATACCGGGAGGATGCACTATAATTTAATTCGATTCAGACACTAACTACCCGGAGTTAGTTTCAGATCTCACAAGGGCTCAATCCCACCACATTGCCCCCATTTTATTTTTTTTTCCAATTTATTTATTTTCAGAAAAACAGTATTCATTATTTTTTCACCACACCCAGTGCTCCATGCAAGCTGTGCCCTCTATAATACCCACCACCTGGTACCCCAACCTCCCACCCCCCCGCCACTTCAAACCCCTCAGATTGTTTTTCAGAGTCCATAGTCTCTCATGGTTCATCTCCCCTTCCAATTTACCCAAAAGCACATACCCTCCCCAATGTCCATAACCCTACCCCCCTTCTCCCAACACCCCTCCCCCCAGCAACCCACAGTTTGTTTCGTGAGATTAAGAGTCACTTATGGTTTCTCTCCCTCCCTATCCCATCTTGTTTCATGGATTCTTCTCCTACCCACTTAAGCCCCCATGTTGCACACCACTCCCTCATATCAGGGAGATCATATGATAGTTGTCTTTCTCCGCTTGACTTATTTCGCTAAGCATGATACGCTCTAGTTCCATCCATGTTGTCGCAAATGGCAAGATTTCGTTTCTTTTGATGGCTGCATAGTATTCCATTGTGTATATATACCACATCTTCTTGATCCATTCATCTGTTGATGGACATCTAGGTTCTTTCCATAATTTGGCTATTGTGGACATTGCTGCTATAAACATTCGGGTGCACGTGCCCCTTTGGATCACTACGTTTGTATCTTTAGGGTAAATTCCCAGTAGTGCAATTGCTGGGTCATAGGGCAGTTCTATTTTCAACATTTTGAGGAACCTCCATGCTGTTTTCCAGAGTGGTTGCACCAGCTTGCATTCCCACCAACAGTGTAGGAGGGTTCCCCTTTCTCCGCATCCTCGCCAGCATCTGTCATTTCCTGACTTGTTGATTTTAGCCATTCTGACTGGTGTGAGGTGATATCTCATTGTGGTTTTGATTTGTATTTCCCTGATGCCGAGTGATATGGAGCACTTTTTCATGTGTCTGTTGGCCATCTGGATGTCTTCTTTGCAGAAATGTCTGTTCATGTCCTCTGCCCATTTCTTGATTGGATTATTTGTTCTTTGGGTGTTGAGTTTGTTAAGTTCTTTATAGATTTTGGACACTAGTCCTTTATCTGATATGTCGTTTGCAAATATCTTCTCCCATTCTGTCAGTTGTCTTTTGGTTTTGTTAACTGTTTCCTTTGCTGTGCAAAAGCTTTTGATTTTGATGAAATCCCAAAAGTTCATTTTTGCCCTTGCTTCCCTTGCCTTTGGCGATGTTCCTAGGAAGATGTTGCTGCGGCTGAGGTCGAAGAGGTTGCTGCCTGTGTTCTCCTCAAGGATTTTGATGGATTCCTTTCTCACATTGAGGTCCTTAATCCATTTTGAATCTATTTTTGTGTGTGGTGTAAGGAAATGGTCCAATTTCATTTTTCTGCACGTCATTGCCCCCATTTTAAATGCCAGTTGCACATCTGGACCACCTGCTGACTCACCAGCTCTAAGTCAGGGGTTCCCACGACCCCATGACCCCCTCCTTGGGTTTGATAATTTGCAAGAATGGCTCACGGAACTCAGGGAAGCACTTTATTCACACTTACTGACATGTGTAAAAGATACAAAGAAATAGCCCAATGACGAGCCACATAGGGTGAGGTCCAGAAGGGTTTCAAGTGCTTCTGTCCCTGTGGAATTGGGGTGTGCCACCCCACACTTCTTGGCAGCTGGGCGTACCCACAAACCCGAAACTTTGTGACTTTATTGTTTAGAGTTTTTATGGAGGTCCCATTACATAGGCATGATTAATCAAATTGTTGGCCATCGATGATTAATTCGATCTCCAGGTGCCTCCTACCTCCAGAGACTGGATGGTGTGGGTGAAGGTTCCAGCCCTCTAATCACGTGAGAGGTTCCTCTGGCCACCAGCTCCCATTGTGAAGGTCTACAGAGGTCCAAACATCAAGGGTCACTTCTTCAGCATAAACTTACATATGATTGAAAGCGCCTTAGGAATAACAAAAGATGCTCCGCTCACTCCTATTACTCAGGAAATTCCCAGGGTTTTAGAAGCTCTGTCTCAGGAACCACCTGCTCTGTACATAGATTTTAATTTCTCTACATCTTCACCAGTGGTTTTTATGTATGTATTTTTTACTGTGATAGTCATCCTCCTGGGTAAGACATGGCATCCCTTTGGGGTTTTATTTCACTATTAATATGATGTTGAACATCCTTTCATGTGATTGTTGGTCATTTGTATATCTTATTTGGAGAAACAAATCTTTACATTGCTCATTTTTCAGTTTGGTTATTTGTCTTTATATTGTTGTGTTGTAAGTTACCCTGATAAATTCCCTGATAAACAAGTACCTTACCAGATATATGATCCTAAATAGTTCTCCAAATTTGTTAGTGTGTTTTGACATTCTTGATGTCTTTTATTTAAAGGATCTTATTTATTTATTTACCAGAGAGAGAAAGAGAGTACAAGCAGGGGGAGGGAGCGGCAGGCAGAGGGAGAAGCAGGATACCCACTGAGCAGGGAGCCCAATATGAGACTGGATCCCAGGACCTGGGGATTATGACCTGAGTAGAAGGCAGACCCTTAACCTGCTGAGCCACGCAGGTGCTCCGATAGTGTCTTCTAAAACAGGAAAGTTTTCAATAATGATAAAGTTTCTTTTTTTTTTTTCTTTTTCACTGTGCCTGTGTTTTCATAAACAAGAAGTTATTGCCTAACACAATATTGGGAAAATTGCCTTCTGTGTTCTCTTTCCTAAGATTTAAAAAAAATGTATCTATTGCATTTAGATATTTAATCCGAGTTATTTTGTGTGCAGTATAAGGTAGAGGTCCACCTTCATTTTTGTTCATTTGTATAGCTGATTGTCCCAGCATCATATGTGGAAAAGAAGTTTTCCTGTTGAAGTAACCTTGGTTTACTGAAGTAACCTTGGTTTACTGAAGTAATTACCTTGGATTACTGAAGTAATCCTGGTAACCTTGTTGAAAATTATTGAAAATAAATGATCATAAATATCTTATTTCTGAATTCTTTCTTTATATTCCTTTGACCTACATGTCTATGCTTATGCCAGTACCAAACCACTTTGACTGCTACAGTTTTGTAGCAATTTTTATTTTTTTTATTTTTTTTTATTTTTTATTTTTTTTTAATTTTTTTTATTTTTATTTTTTTAAAGATTTTATTTATTTATTTGACAGAGAGAAATCACAAGTAGATGGAGAGGCAGGCAGAGAGAGAGGGAAGCAGGCTCCCTGCTGAGCAGAGAGCCCGATGCGGGACTCGATCCCAGGACCCTGAGATCATGACCTGAGCAGAAGGCAGCGGCTTAACCCACTGAGCCACACAGGCGCCCCTTGTAGAAATTTTTATGATAAGGAAGTAGTTTTCCTCCAACTTTGTTCTTTATTTATAAGACTGGCTCTTTGGGGTCCCTTGCATTTCATATGAACTTTAGGACTAGCTTGTCAACTTTCACAAAAATTGAAGTTGGGGATTTTACAGAGACTGCTTTAAATCTTCCAATTATTGTGGGTATATTACCATTTTAACAATGTTGTGTCTTCCATTTATTTAGGTCTTCAGGTCTTCTTTAATTTACCTCAGCAATATTTTATGGTTTTCTATGTACAAGTCTTGACATTTCTTGTTATATTTATTGCTAAGCATTTTAATCTTTTCAATGCTCTTATAAATGGATTTTTTTCTTAATTTAATTTTCAGGTTGAGCGTTGATAACATACAGAAACATAACTTATTTGTTAATAGATCTTCTGTCTTGAAACTTTCCTAAGCAGATTTATTATATCTAACAGGGCTTTGTAATTTTTAAGGTTATCTATATTCAAGATTATACGTTCCCAATAGAGATAGTATGACTCCTTCTTTCCATTGTAGATGCCTTTTATTTCTTTTCATTCCTAATTGCCCTGACTAGAAACTCAGGTAGAATTTTGAACAGACGTGACAAGAATGGAAATCCTTTTTTTCTGATCTTAGGGGAAAAACATTCAGTCTTTCTCCATTTAGAATGAATTACCTAGGAGTATTTCATAAATACCTTTATCAAGTTGAGGAAGTTTCCTTCTAACACTACTTTGTTGAGTGATTTTATCATGGAAGTGTGTTGGATTTTGTCAAATTCTTTTTTGGAATTTAGTAAGAAGAATCTGATGTGTTGCATTAGTTTTCATGTTGACCAACATTGAGTTCTTGTATAAAACTCTCTGTTTTTGGTGTATAAACTTTTATATATACTGTTGGGTTCAATTTGCTAGTATTTTGTTGAATACTTTTGTATCTATATTTATAAGAAATGTTAGTCTCTAAATTTTCTTGTGATGACTTTGATTGACTTTGTTTGTTTGTTTGTTTGTTTTCTATCAGGGTAATTCTGCCCCCATAGAATAAATTGGGAAGTTTTTCATCCTGTTCAGTTTTATGGAGAAGTTTGTGAAGAATTTGTGTGGATCCTTCTTTCAACAATTGGGTGGAATTTACCAGCCAAATTATCTGGGCCTGAGCTTTCCTTTATGCTAATTTTTTTGGTGAATAATTGAATTGTATTATTTGTTGAAGGTGCATTCAGATTTTCTTTCTTTTTTTTTAAATTTGTTTTGTTTGGTTTGAGTTACATAAGTATCTTAGTCTGCTCAGTATGCTATAAAAAATTACCATAGACTGGAGGGCTTAAACAAGAAACCTTTATTTCTCATATTTTTGGAGGCTGGGAAGTCCAAAACTAAGCCACCAGCAGATCCAGCAGTATCTGGTGTGGACCGGCTTTCCAGCTTGTAGATGGCTGTCTTCTCATTGTATTCTCATGTGGCAGAGAACAAAGAGAGAGAGAATGCAAGCTCTCTTTTTATCTTTTGTAAAGACACTAATCCCATTTGTGAGAGTTCTGTCTTCCTGACCTAAAGTCCCTCCCTCTTAATACTATTACACTGGGGGTTGAAGTTGCAGCATATGAATTTTGGGAGGACACAAATATTCAGTGTAGTAGTGTGTGTCTTTTTCGGAATCTTATCATTTAATCTGGAGTATCACATATTTTAGTGTAGAGTTGTTTCTTTTTACTTGTGAAAGGCTGGTAATCATATCCCCACTTTTATTTCTAGTTTTTGTAATATGATCTTTTCTTCTTTATTTTCTTGGTAAGTGTAGGTAAATATTTTTTGACTTTGCTAATCATTTCAGAAATTCACCTTTCAATGCTTTTTATTTTCCCTATTCTTACTCTATTCCCTATGTCATTAATTTTTACTCCAATCTTTATTATTTCCTTTTTTCTTCTTTCTTTTGATTTTTCTTTTCTTTTGGTTTCTTAAAGTGAAATATTATTTTATTTTAATTTTTTTTAAAGATTTTATTTATTTATTTATTTGACAGAGAAAGATCACAAGTAGGCAGAGAGGCAGGCAGAGAGAGAGAGAGAGGAGGAGGAAGCAGGCTCCCTGCTGAGCAGAGAGCCTGATGTGGGACTCGATCCCAGGACCCTGAGATCATGATCCCAGCCGAAGGCAGCAGCTTAACCCACTGAGCCACCCAGGTGCCCTGAAATGTTATTTTAGATCTTTCTTTTAATACAGGTGTTGGTGGCTATAAATTTCTCTAAGCATAGTTTTAACTTCATTCTATAAGGTTTGTTTTAACTCACCTCAATTTTTTTTTTCTGATGTCCCCTATGATTTTTGTCTTTAATCTATATTTGACTAGATAAAGAACGTGTTTTGTAATTTTAAATTGCTGCAAATTTCCCAAATTTCATTTTGTTATTAATTTCTACCTTCATCCATGGAACATACTTTTTATGATTTTAATACTTCTAAAATTAGAGAGGTTTGGGGGCTTTTGTTTGTTTTTCCCAAACATATGGTCTATGCTGGAGAATGTTTCAGAGTGATATAGAGTTCTGTACCTGGTGGTTACATCCAATTGATTTATAATGTTGTTCAAGTTTCCTGTTTCCTAGTGGTTTTCCACCTAGTTCTTTTTTTAATCTATTATTGAAATTGTGATATTGAAGTCTAAATATTATTACAAAAGTATCCCTTTCACTTTTAAGTTGTGTTTTTGTTCTATGTATTTTTTATTTTCGTTTTTAGGTATATATATATGTTTATCAATGTTATGTCTCCCTGGTGTATTGAGAATTTTATGATCATTAAACAGCCATCTTTTATTAATTATTTTTATTTTATGATCTATTTTTTATGGTATTAGTTTACCTACTCCTTTGGTTACTATTTGCATGGTATTTTTCCCATAGTTTTACTTTTAGCCTATTTGTGCCCTTGAATATAAAATGTATCACTTTTAGGTAGTATACAGTTGTACAATTTTTACACACTGTATCAATTTTTATCTTTTGATTAGTGCATTTAATTCACTTGTGCTTAATGTACTTCCTGATAAAGGATTTACATTTTCTGTTCTCTTTGCCTTCTATGTGTCTTATGTATTTTGTTCATCTCTTCCTCCATAATAGATATATTATTGTGCACTGTTTTAATTTTCTAGTTTTGGGGGGGCCTGGGTAGCTCAGACTGTTAAGTGTCTGCCTTTGGCTCAGGTCATGATCCCAGGGATCTAGGATTGAGTCCTGCCTTGGATTCCTTGCTCAGTGGGGAGCCTGCTTCTCCCTCTGCCTGCAGCTCTCTCACTCTCTCTCTCTCTCTTTCTAACAAAATCTTTTTTTTTTAAGATTTTATTTATTTATTTGACAGAGAGAAATCACAAGTAGATGGAGAGGCAGGCAGAGAGAGAGGAGGAAGCAGGCTCCCTGCTGAGCAGAGAGCCCGATGCAGGACTCGATCCCAGGACCCTGAGATCATGACCTGAGCCGAAGGCAGCGGCTTAACCCACTGAGCCACCCAGGCGCCCTCTAACAAAATCTTTTAAAAACTTTTCTAGTTGTTTATTTTAGCACATGTTTTTAATTAATTTTCTTTTCCTCATCCAGAGGATTATAATTTACTTTGTAAATATTCTTTATTTAAACAATATATTAAAAATTTTACCACATGAAAAGCTAACATCCTGTTCAGGTTATATTTTTGGTTGTCGTTGAAAAGGACATTTTAAATAATATAATACGCCAACACTGGGCACTAGATTTCCCTGTATTTAAGTTATTGTTTCTACACTTTGACTGTTTAATGACTTCCCTGGTCTCATTTGTGAAGTCTAACTTTTTCAAATGATGTTTCTGAAGTCTCTGCTCTGTTAGCTTAATGGGAAGTAGATGACTGGACGGCACCTGCACCAATGAGTCTTGTACACTTTGTCATGAGGCTATGATGTGCTTGCAAATACCTTTAATGCGCTGGAAGTTTACAACTCTGCTTAAACTTTCATTTCCAGCTTGTACAGAGACTCAAGGTCAGCCAGACATGAGATAAAGAGTTTTTAAGTCTTTCCTGCATATGCGTATCACCTTGTGGATTCCCAGGACTATAGCATAACTGTTCAAAACCCTCTATGGTCTGGGGCGCCTGGGTGGCTCAGTGGGTTAAGCCGTTGCCTTCAGCTCAGGTCATGATCTCAGAGTCCTGGGATCGAGTCCCGCATCGGGCTCTTTGCTCAGCAGGGAGCCTGCTTCCCTCTCTCTCTCTGCCTGCCTCTCCAGCTACTTGTGATTTCTCTCTGTCAAATAAATAAATAAAATCTTTAAAAAAAAAAAAACCCTCTATGGTCATTCAGTTTCCAAAATTTTTCTTTTAAATGTATTGCAAGCATTTTGTTTGCCTTCTCATGCAACTTTTACTACTAACAATCACTACTGATTTTTTGTTCAACAGTTACCCTGGGTATAGAGTTTTTCTGTGAGCAAACATTTAGGCAAGTCAAGTAGATATAAGTCCTGTTAATGAAATTTTCCTCAGAACTACAAGGAAGGTCAAATAGTGTTTAAAAAAAAACTGTAAATGGGGCATTTAGGGGAGCTCCAAACCCAGTTTAATTTCCCATGACTTATATATTATGGGTTTTCATAACTACTTGAGAACTAGTGAGAGGGATTTATAAATAGGGCAAATTAGGGGCACCTAGGTGGCTCAGTGGGTTAAAGCCTCTGCCTTCGGCTCAGGTCATGATCTCAAGGTCCTGGGATCAAGCCATCAGACTCTCTGCTCAGCAGGGAGCCTGCTTTCCCTTCCTCTCTCTCTCTCTGCCCGCTTGTGATTCCTGTCTGTCAAATAAATAAATAAAATCTTTTTAAAAAAAAAATAGGGCAAAATAAAATGACACAAAGCCCATTATTTTTATCAAGATCTAGACATTTTTCTTTAATAAATGATCTTCATGTTTTTGTAAGCCTTTGGTTGACTTCTAGAATTCCGAAAAGTTTAAATTGACCAGTCAGCCTGTGTTGTCATTGCTTTTACAAAGGAGTGGGTCTTCAGGGGTCCTTATTCTGTCACTTCAGAAGGGCTCCTGATTATATTTTATTTATAACTCTAAGGTTGTTCAACTTGGGACAGATGTGAATGAGCTCATACCCTGGGAAACAGTAGTCATCTGTTGCCTATGTACTGACTATAAAATCACCTGAAAGTCCTAAAAAAAATACGGATACTCTGGCCACATGTAATTGCCTTAGAGTGAGCCCCAGACTGCGGGGAAAGCTTTTCACTTGAATTTAATGTGCAACGAGGATTGAGAAAAATAATTTCTATTAAAGAAAACTGAGGTTTGTAACATCTTATACTATGTTTTTTCCTCTGGAAGGAGTAGAAGAGAATGTAAGGAAGCTCCTTCTATGGAGGAAATAAAGAGAGGAGCTAACAGTAGAAAGCTATGTGGCTTAAAAGGGTTAACTGACTCAACTAGGCAAAGGGATATGATATAATCCTGGGCCTAAATAATTATAAATATGGGTTAATTAAAAATGAGAACATTTTAATTCTCTAGTCCTCTGAGAATTGTTTGGTATTCAAATAGTTCAAAGGGAGGAAAGGTGAAAAAATTTAAGGAAACAAACTGAAATGGTCACCCCAAGGGAGACCAGATTCCTCTTAAAATTTAACATACATGCTTAAAACTACAGAGCAATAGTCCGCAGGACAAATGACTAGAGCCTCTGATGGCTAGGGAGCAGCTCAAAATGCTTATGAAAGTGTGAAGAGATTTGGGACAAGACCAGTGAGATATCACAGAATGTTCAAAACATCAGTGAGTTACGCGATGCCATTGATACTGTAGGAGATTGGATATGGCGTATGTCGAGGGAGTCGAGGCATGTGATTTCTAAAGGGATCCTCAGTAAGATGAAATTCATGTGATCTGTGATTGAGGGAAGGAGTGTGAAAAAGTAGAGACTGGAGAGAAAAGTGAAACAAAATGTTTAAATCTAGCTCATAACCGTGTTAAGATGTATCTTCAGAATAAGAAAATTCCTGCAGGCATTTGGGCAAGAAAAACAATTCGACAAGTTTTTGAGAGGAAATTCAGGTTAGATTCACACTATAGATCAGTAAAGATTAATGGTAGAAGACAATGGAACAGTAAAGAGGAAGAAAAAGTAAAAGAAAAAGAAAACATAAAAAAAAAACATGAACAAAGAGTCCTATCAAAATATTTGGGTGGGCAGAAAAGTTCAGCAAAAATGTGATTGGATTAATTCTTAGTATTTCTTGGAATGAAATGATATTGTCCTAGTTTGAATATCAAGGAAAGACTACATATAGCATTCTAAATAATACAAGCAACCTCCAGAAAAAAACTAAAAATAAATGTAATTCATAAATAAATCAGAGATGAAAAGGAAGAGGCTTTGCAAGGAAGTGTTAGTAACAAGTGCTCTCCTCTTTGACAGTATGAAATCATACCTGTTTTCCAAAGTGCTAAGATGTTGGGTGAAATGTACACAGTTGGGCTCATTCTTGTTAAAATTAGACTATAAACTTTCTAAACTGCCAGTTAGAAAATGTGTGTCCTTCAACACATGTGTTAAAACAAAGAGCAGAAATTATAATCTTTATGGAAAAGTGGCAAGATAAAGGAACGTTAAAATCAAATAAAGCAGCAAAATTAAGATCAAGCACATCACCTTTATAAAGAAGGATAAATGGAAATACGTACATGAACATATAGAGAGAGACAGAGTTTGATATTAAAAGGAAATGGGGAGATAAAGTGACTTAAAATGTAAATCCCAACTATAAACAGCTTAGACAAAGTGACTTAAATAATTAAAAAAACAGGCAAAACAGTAGTGAATGAGAATCCTGCATTGCCATTATGTGCCAAGACTAAGACGACTAAGCTTAATTTAAAGGATGTTTCAAAGATATTACCCACAGGGGTCAGGTCCTGGCCAGAACAAGATGGCCTGGTCAAACTGAGGTAGGTTGACAAGTGTCTGATGAAGGAAATATGTTTTTTAAATGTGGGCAGACGGGAATCCACAGATTAGTATATTACCCTGGAGCTAGCAGTAGCCCATCAGCCTTAGGTGTAAGTTCTGAAAAGGGGGGAAGTTAGGACCTACAGAGAGAGACATGTGCCGCAGGCACACCCAGAAGTGTCTTGATGTTCTAGACTCACAACCATCTGGAGGGACCCTGGTGAAATAACCCAAACTCATATTCTTCCCTCTCTCTGATCTCTTACAAAACTCAAATGAATAACTAAAGGCAAAGAGCCCAGTGAAGTCACCCTTACAGCTCACCCTCCATGGCCACCTGCTATGGAGGACATAGGAAGAACAGGTCTTCAGAGGCAGGCAGAGGTTGTCTAGCATAATTTACATAAAATACAGTACAATGCAGAGGGAGGGTGCAACTGCTGTCAATGCTTATGCCCAAATCATGCTGAAATTTGCGAAGGCAAAAGCAGGAAGGTGGGATAACAGAAACACAGCTGTGTGAGAGACCTGACTGGTTCCTCAGCAACACATCACGTAGACAAAAAGGAAAGCCTGTAAACAATTGAAACTGAATTATATTTGTATTATACCCTCTTGACAGCATATACCTTACTTTAAGCATCTGTAATGTGTTTTAAAACATATAGAAAGAAGAAAATCCTTCAAGTTATGTGTAGGGTGCCAGCTCCTAAACAGCTAATGAAGAACATTTTACACACACATACCCCTGCATAAAATGTTAGGAAGATCAAGAACTATGATTTAGCAGTACATTGCAAAGCAATATGTTATGACCAAATAGTGTCTGTCCAAGTCAAGAATTCAAGGGCAATTTGGGGTAGAGACAATCTACAAAATTGTATCATGATATAATTTAAATGTAATTAAATTTCAAAAATTCTGATGCTTCCATTCAGATGCATTGATATGATTACACCATGCCAGATCAGTAAGTCGGTGAGGTATCACCATGTAAACGCAAAATTATATATATATATAATCTTTTATTTGATATATAATATTTTATATATGATATTTTAATATATGATATAAAATATTTTATATATCATATATATATAATAAATGCAAAAAATGTCTTCGACAGAATTTACGTTAAAATAATTTATCTTGGTAGACCTGGAGCACTTGGTACATGTATCAAGGAGGAATGCCTTATTGGCCATCTCAAATGTCCCTGGCCTGGTGGAAGGATCTCCTTTAGTGTTCCCCTCCAGTTGTCCTCCACCCCTTCATTTGCCATGAGATAGACTGAGTGAAGCGTCTCCATTTTTATCTCCTCAGGATCGTCCTGCTGGGGGGACCTACAGTCAACGTTGTCCTTCCAGTCCTGCAGGGACTGGGAGTGGAAGACCCTTGACTTCCGATGTCGGTGTTAGGATGACTCTGCGTCTATCACATCGAGAGGTCATGCTCTCTCGTAGACTATATCCATCTGAGGCAATACTTTGGACTCTATCTGCCTTATTCTTTTTGTCTTATTTTCTCAATTGTTTCACAAACTGTCAAAAGAAGAGATGCATGAAGGTCTAGTAAACGTGATGAAAAAATATTTCTAAAAATCAGAATCACACTTTAAGGTAAAAAAAAAGTAGAAACATTGCTAGTAATTGGAAGTATAAAATGATTCTCACTATTTCCCTTATGAATTTACTCCTGGGGGATAAACATTTGAGAGAAATGTAAGAATGATGCATTTATTCATATGTGATATGATTATACAGCACAAGAAACAATTATTCAATTTAAAAATTATTAAAGTATGTAAAAAAAATTATTAAAGTATGTAAGAAAATTCAGAACAGTTCTCAAGGAAGGGTTTTAAAATTGACATACAAAAGCTAATAGTTGAGAAGATGTAAATAATGGCTACTAAGAAGATACAATAAATGAAACCATTCACGCTGGAAATTGGTGAACATAAATGCTTAGAAAGGTAACTTAAGAATTATGACAATACAGGGACGCCTGGGTGGCTCAGTTGGTTGGACGACTGAATTGGGCTCAGGGCGTGATCCTGGAGTCCCGGGATCGAGTCCCACATCGGGCTCCCAGCTCCATGGGGAGTCTGCTTCGCTCTCTGACCTTCTCCTTGCTCATGCTCTCTCTCACTGTCTCTCTCTCTCTCAAATAAATAAATAAAATCTTTAAAAAAAAATAAAAAGAATTATGACAATACAGACAAAAGGTTGATATCCAGGATCTATAAAAAACTCCTCAAACTCAACACACACAAAACAGACAATCATATAAAAAAATGGGCAGAAGATATGGAAAGACACTTCTCCAATGAAGACATACAAATGGCTATCAGACACATGAAATCATGTCCATCATCACTAGCCATCAGGGAGATTCAAATTAAAACCACATTGAAATATCACCTTAGGGGGGCGCCTGGGTGGCTCAGTGGCTTAAGCCGCTGCCTTCGGCTCAGGTCATGATCTCAGGGTCCTGGGATCGAGTCCCGCATCGGGCTCTCTGTTTGGCAGGGAGCCTGCTTCCCTCTCTCTCTCTGCCTGCCTCTCCATCTACTTGTGATTTCTCTCTGTCAAATAAATAAATAAAATCTTTAAAAAAAAAAAAAAGAAAGAAAGTAAACAAACTACACCCACCCGCCCACACCCATCCCGTTGCCGCAAATACCTAAGACCAACCAACAGAAATCCAGCTGGTCTTCTTCAGCCCAAGGTACTTTAGAGAATCACTCTCTTCAACACACCTTAGGCTCAAGGACAGGCTGCTGTCTCCCTTTCTCTGGCACAATTCCATCCAGGGATGAGCCTCGTACTGTATCTGCAAGATACTCTGCTCCTGTGAGCTGGGGACAGCATACTACACTCACCGGATGATAGCACCATACCTTTGGAATGACGTCCATACCTAAGCATGGTCTCTGGAAATCTTTGACGTTTGTGTGCCTCTGATGAGATCATTGCTTGGGAAACTCCAGCATCTAGAGCCAATCTTGTCTATGTTCTTCTTACCCTTACTTGCCCTTACTGTTCGCCTGCTATTTTGCCTGATTGTTTATGGAGAGATTAGATCCCTTCTGGCAAGAGCTGAATCTGAATCCTCTGCTCACCCCACAATAGAAAAGAATATACACAGGCCCGCACCCATCTTCTCCTTCTCCACCATGTCAATGAAAAATGTGGGCCTCCGTCCCTCCCTCCGTCCCTCCGTCCCTCCGTCCCTCCGTCCCTCCATCCTGTCAAAACGCAAACTTGAGATAAGGTTTAGATGTAAAGGAAACCAGAGTACACTTCTGGCAGGCCAGTGTAGGAGGATGAAGTGAGGGTAGCTCTCCGTGGGGAACGGGCCGCCACGCAACCCAAGACACAGGACCATGGCAGAGTATGAGGAGATCGTTATGGCCTTAAGGGGTGCAGGATAGCCTGTGAATCCTTTTCCAGGGAAGAAGGCGGCCACGCGACACAGTGCAAAACACCTTTCCACAGTGTCTGCTGATGATGCTAGAAGTTCTGTCCTCAGAGGTGGTACTGCTTTAGTACCACTTAAAGTTTTAAGAGAAAAGGGGTCAGGGGGACTCAGTGGCACGTGAACATCATTCCGTCGTTCCACTCATCTTCATAAGCTCATCGTGGAGAGTGATAACGCCGTACAAAGGAGCAGAGCGCCGATTCGTGGAAGTACATGGGCGAACCCCAAAAAACATGACGCTAAGAAAAAGGAACCAGAGAGCCAGGGGTGGCATAATGCCTTGGGATTCCAGGGGTAGGAAGAAGGCAGCGGTAATATCCCAGTCCTAGGCGGGACGGGGTGGGGTGGGGGGGGGGGGGGGGGTGGGGGGTGATTCGGAGGCTGTTGGGGGAGACCGGTGAAGAGAGTCAGGAGGAGGGGAGAGGGGGGGCGCGGATGGGAAGGGGGCAGGGGGTGGGTGGGAAGGGTGTTTCTCTTCGAAGGGATGGGGACGTTCTGGAAATGGCGGCGAGGGTTGCGCATCTTTGTGAGTAACCTTAGGGAAAAAAGGCAACGGAACTGTGTACTTTGAAGAGTATGTGAGTTATGGAGTGCGAATTTTATCTCCACTTTGAAAATGTGAGGGAAATGTGTAGGTAGACGGAGGGGGGGCGGTAAGTAGACAGGTCCCTCGGGAGGAGGGAGGGAGGGAGGGAGGTGAGTAGTCAGGTCCCTTGGGAAGGAGGGAGGCGAACAGGGCGGGTGGTCGGCCTGTCTCCCTTCCCTTCCCTTCCCTTCCCTTCCCTTCTTCCTCCTTCCTTCCGTCCTTCCTCCCTCTCTCCCTAGCCATCCTTGCGTGCCTGCTTGCGTGCCTGCGTGTGCGCGCACGCGCGCATTCCTCCACTCTGTGGGTCCACGCAGACATTCAAAACGGGGGGGGGGGCGCGCAGGGAGTGGACGTGTATGATACTGGGCATGCATAGTTTTCTGAGAGCTTGTGTGCGTTACCCTGACTAATCACCTCTGAGAGTGGACAGAGTCTGTGGGCGGCCACCACACGCCTGGGTGCTGGGATTCGGCAGAGACTCCAAGCCAACGTACTCCAGGCTAATCACCTCTGAGAGTGGACAGAGTCTGTGGGCGGCCACCCACACGCCTGGGTGCTGGGATTCGGCAGAGACTCCAAGCCAACGTACTCCAGGCTAATCACCTCTGAGAGTGGACAGAGTCTGTGGGCGGCCACCACACGCCTGGGTGCTGAGATTCGGCAGAGACTCCAAGCCAAGGTACTCCAGGCTAATCACCTCTGAGAGTGGACAGAGTCTGTGGGCGGCCACCACCACGCCTGGGTGCTGGGATTCGGCAGAGACTCCAAGCCAACGTATTCCAGGCGGGAGGAGTGGAAAAGCGTTCTGCAGGTGAAAGGGTAAGGTCCCATGATAGGTTGTTGGGGTGGGAGGAGCAGGACAGGAGGTGGCCAGAAAAGTGGTGTCCCAGGTCATTTCAGAGAAAGGGAAACTGGATATCCGTCCCTGGGTCGATCGAACTCTATGGAGAAGAACAGCGGCGCCTGTGTCCGCTTTTACAGTGGTTGTTGTGCCCAAATTCCGAGAACCCCCAAAGACGACCACCAGAGTCCAGAATCAAAGCCAAACAGTAAGGGTCTTTTTTTTTTTTTTTTTTTAAAGATTTTATTTATTTATTTGACAGAGAGAGATCACAAGTAGGCAGAGAGGCAGGCAGAGAGAGAGAGAGAGAGAGAGAGAGAGAGAGGGGAGGAAGCAGGCTCCCTGCTGAGCAGAGAGCCCGATGCGGGACTCGATCCCAGGACCCTGAGATCATGACCTGAGCCGAAGGCAGCGGCTTAAGCCACTGAGCCACCCAGGCGCCCCGTAAGGGTCTTTTATTACGAGTCCGAACCCGAACTTCCGCGCACCTCGTTGCCGGTGACGCTAAGAGGTCCCGAGCTCGGGATCACAACACCTTTTATACACTATTTTTGGGGAGGCAGGGACTTAGCATACATCATAGTATCTTCTAACAAATTGCCACATACCGCGGGAAAATCAAAAAAGAACTCTATAATATGACTGGCGTGCTACAGAGCGGGAAAAGGCTGGGAATAGATTATTGGTTAGGTCAAAGGGCTGTCATTCTTCAAACTGCTGAGTTGGCGCCGCCAGGGTATGTGTCACCTCAGGATTGACCGGGCTCTTCCTGTCAAGCCTCGGGGCGCCAGATGGTTGTTCTCTCTCGGCCCAGAGCCGGATTTGGGGGGGGGGGGGTGTCCAAGAGCAGTCAATCTGTCAGGTCCAATTCCGGGTGGGGGTTTCCTCTTGGCCCAGAGCGGGGGGGAGGGGTCCGGGAGCAGCCATTCTGTCAGGTTCAATTCTGGGTGTGGGAAGTGTGGCTACAGAGTGTCTATAGAAAATCTGCTGGTATTTTTCCATCTCTTCATGGGTTAGCAAGCGAAGGTACAGAAGCAGAAATAGCGGTCATGGTTATAATTTAGGCATCTCATGGTATTCCCCACGTTAACCTTCTCAAATGTTCAGGTTTGTTGAAGGGATGGTGGAGAAGGTGCTTAGAGAAGAACACCGGTTCACATTTCTGAAACGATCCGTCAAAATCATTGCACTAGGGGATCCTGGGTGCCTCAGTGGGTTTAAAGCCTCTGCCTTCAGCTCAGGTCATGATCCCTGGGTCTTGGGATCGAGCCTCACATTGGGCTCTTTGCTCAGCAGGGAGCCTGTCTCTTCGCGCCCCCCCCCAACTACTTGTGATCTCTCTGTCAAATAAGTAAATGAAATCGTTAAAGGAAAATAAATAAATAAATAAATAAATAAACAAACGAACAAACGGACAAAGAAAAAAATATCATTGCACGACAACTGTTCCTAGGTCCAGGGTGCGTCCTTGGCTCAGTCGGGCGGGCCAGGTGGCCGGCCGCCTGCCTTCCGCTCGGGTCATGATCCAATGGCCCTGGGATGGCGAGAGCCGGCCGCTGATTGGGTTGGCCTGGTAAAGGCCCTGAGCGCAGACCGGCTGAGCGCTGGGAGGAGGGTGGACCAAAGGCGAGACTCCGGGCCCGCGTGATTGGCTGGGACACCAGACGTTGATAGGATAGGGCGCCGGGGAGAACTGGGGAGTCAGGAGTTCGGGGTCGGGGCCGCGGAAAGGCGGGAGGCGCCCCGCCGCTTCAGGAGCCTAGCGCGGGGCACGATGGGACGCCCCCGGGAAGGGGCGGAGCCGTGTTCGGGCTGCGGTTGGGAAAGCGCCGTCACTCCAAGGGGCGTGTTGAGGAGGGTTTCGCGGGCCCTAGCGGGGGAGGGGGGGACCGTTAAAGCCTTGCACCGCGCCCACAGGAAGCTGCTCTCATGGCCAGGCCTACTTGGTACCAGGCTCTCAGCTGGGAAGGACCTTGAAGACCATGCGGTTCAACTTCCAGTTTGCAGGTGTGGAAACTGAAGCCCAAAGAGGGTATGCGACTTGTCCAAGATTACACCGTCGGTTAGTGGCCTGCTCGGGACTGGCCTTAAGCTCCCCTGACTGCCCTTGGTCTTACACGCAGCTTCCCTCCCCCTCGAGGAGGTGAATGCTAATACAGTTTTGAGGCCTAACTAAGGTGGGGTGGGCATCCCGGATGCCCCCATCCTTAGCTGCCAGCTGTTTGAAGGAATAGAAATGTTTTCAGCCTGCGAAGGTGCCTCTATAAAGGCACACTCGTGAACCCGAGAGAATGTGTTTGCAGGCATAAAGGATTGTTAGCTCTTAGTCTTTTTTAGTTCAAATCCTGCAAGAAATTAATGAAAGCCTTTTTGTAGCAAAATGCAGATAAAGAAAGTGTGCGTACATTGACCTCTGAGATTGATACATGGGTTTCTGGCGAAGAATTTCCTGAATTAACTACGTTTTCACCATATTGAGTTAGAGTTAATGGATGTAACTAGTTGAGAGAGCTCTTTACCGTATCTCTTGAGCTTGCAGAGTAATTAGCCCTACTGGGAAGACCTAGGAAGACTCTGTCCTTGCTCAGAGGGTTCCACCCAAGAATTAGGAAAGGTTGGCTAGCTACCCTCAATCCTGTCTTTGCAGTTCTGCATCTTAAAGTGTGGGGACCATTCTCACTCATCCTGTGACTGCTTGGTTTCCTATGGCTTATTAGCAGCCCGCCTGACCCCAGCCTTTTGCCTCACCTATGAGCTCAGGGAGAGCTGCCCTATGTGTGTAAGTTATCTGGAATCAGTGAAGATTCAGTAAGACGACACCCATGTAAATCTTTTGAGTTGCCCTTATGTGGACTCCCCATACTACAAATGATCCACAATTCTGCCTCACTCCAACCCAGCTTCCTCCCGTCCCCCAGCAGTTTGCTCCACATGATAGTACCAGGGAAGGCAAATGGATTTTTTAAAGACCTGGAATAAAATACTGGGAAGAGAATATGTTGTGCAGCAACGTTCCAGTCAAACATAAGATCCTTGCCAAAACCCAAGTGAAATGATTTTTTTTTTTTTTCAGTTGAGCTAGGGTTAATGATGGTGCTATCTAGTCCCTTTCAGCAGCACTCAACACTAGCCTGCATTCAGTGATGACACACAGACTCCGAAACAGACTGCCTGCTTTTATATCCCAGCCGTGCCACTTCTTAGCTTGTATGACTTCCTTTGCTTACATGGAAAATGGGGCTAGAAATTGTACCTACTTCATCTAAGGCTTTTGGGAAATCGTTTTTTTTTTTTTTTCCAATTTATTTATTTTCAGAAAAACAGTATTCATTATTTTTTTTACCACACCCAGTGCTTCATGCAAGCCGTGCCCTCTATAATACCCACCACCTGGTACCCCAACCTCCCACCCCTCCGCCACTTCAAACCCCTCAGATTGTTTTTCAGAGTCCATAGTCGTTTTTTTTTTTTTATAAAGATTTTATTTATTTATTTGACAGAGAGAGAGATCACAAGGAGGCAGAGAGAGAGGCAGAGAGAGAGGAAGGGAAGCAGGCTCCCCGCCTAGCAGAGAGCCCGATGTGGGGCTCGATCCCAGGACCCTGGGATCATGCCCTGAGCTGAAGGCAGAGGCTTTAACCCACTGAGCCACCCAGGTGCCCCAGCTTTGGGGAAATCTTAAAATGAGTTAATACATGGGAAGTGCTAGGAACACTGCCTGACATGTTATATATGCCATATATACATTGGCTGTTATCTATTAAGCATGTATTTTGTACTAAGTGAGTGGTTCTTGGTCTTTGGCCTATTAGGAAAGAAAGATTTTAATTGATTAATCTCACAATTAAATGTAAAAGTGATGCCAAAGCCTGACCCAGTTGGGGGCTCAGGGAAAATTTACCTGAGAAAGGGAAGAGTTATTCAGGTGGAGAAGGGAGGAACAGCATGTGTAAAGGTCCTGTGGTGGGAGGGAGCATGGGGATTATAAGGAACAGCAAGAGGGCCAGTAGCCCTAAAGCCCAGAGAAGAAGGGATTGAGGTAAAGTTGGGAAGTTGAGTAGGAGAAAGAGCATATGAGACTTTGTGTACCATGCATGTGATTTTGTCTATATTCTAAGAGCAAAGGCAGCGACTCAAAGGTCTTAAGATTGGTGGTGATAATGTGGATATTGGACTGGAAACAGGGCAAAGGAGATGCAGGGAAACCAGTTAGGAGGCCTTTGCAATATTCTACGTAAGAGAGGGTACGTGAAGAGAGGAGAGAGGTAGAAGTAATAGTGGAAATAGGAATAGGTATCAAAATTAATTGAACCTGGTAATTGATGGGAACAAGAAGGAGGTGGCACTCATGCCTACTAGATTTCTGGCCTGCACTGTGCAATGGAGGGTGATGTGATGCCCTTGCAGTGTTTCCCAGGTAGGAGGAATTGGAGACCACATGGTTTGGTAGAATGCATAGGCACACGGGCTTCAAGTTGTGTTTCTTGAGCTGTGGATGGTGTCCATGGATTTCAAGATGTTATTCTCTCTAACTTTTTGAATGTCAAGAATACTCAAGTCCAGGGACGCCTGGGTGGCTCAGTTGGTTAAGCAGCTGCTTTCAGCTCAGGTCATGATCCCAGCGTCCTGGGATCGAGTCCCGCACCGGGCTCCTTGCTCAGCAGGAAGCCTGCTTCTCCCTCTGCCTCTGCCTGCCATTCTCTCTGCCTGTGCTCACTCTCTCTCCCTCTCTCTCTCTGACAAATAAATAAATAAAATCTTTAAAGAAAAAAAAAAAAAAAAAGAATACTCAAGTCCAGTGGACAAATTCTGAAATTAAAGAGAAAAACTGGGTTTCGTTCTTACTCTGCCCCTTCCTGCTGTATGATCTGGAACAAGTTACTTAACCTTTTGGATCTGTGAAATGGGAGAATCTCTGTCCCAGCACTGGGTGATCTGAGCACAAATGGGAGCCTGTCCATGGGGCGCTCACTGCAGGCGTCCTGCGCTGGGAGACGCCAGCGTCTTTGAAGCAAGTGTGTTTATGAAGGGACAGCACCTGCTGGCGTCTCCCTACCAAGTCACCCATCCCACAGGACACATGAGTGAGAAGATCCGCTGCCAAGGGAGAAGCAGTCAGCCTGTGACCTGATGCCCTTTCCTCCTGAGCAAAGCTAACGGACCCAAGATGGGTCAGACCTTGGCCTCCTTGGGGCTGAGGAAGAAGGGAGGTGAATTATCACGTCTGGAGATCTGAGTGCCCCCCTGCTTAGTAATGGGACAAACTTTGTTGCCTTTTTCCTGACTCTCCACACCACACTCCTTCCAAGTTAATTCAGAAAAGGGATCATTTGGGGCGCCTGGGTGGCTCAGTGGGTTAAAGCCTCTGCCTTCGGCTCAGGTCATGATCCCAGGGTCCTGGGATCGAGCCCCACATCGGGCTCTCTGCTCAGCGGGGAGCCTGCTTCCTCCTCTCTCTCTCTGCCTGCCTCTCTGCCTGCTTGTGATCTCTCTCTGTCAAATAAATAAATTAAAATCTTAAAAAAAAAAAAAAAAGAAAAGGGATCATTTGAGGGGCTCCTGCATGGCTGTTAACTGTCCAAATTGATTTCAGCTCAGGTTGTGATCTCGGGGGTGCTGAGATCGGGCCCCATGTTGGGCTCTGCGCTCAGCAGGGAGTTGGCTTGAGGATTCTCCCTCTCCCTTTGCACCATCCCTCCCCTCCCGCTTGTGCACATGCGCACACTCTCTCACTAAAATAAAAACAAAATCTTGGGGGGAAAAAAGGAAGAGATGATTTGCAGAAAAGCAGCTGAGACTTCCTGCTCTTTCCTCCTCAGTCCTCGGGGCAGAAATACTGTCCTCATACAACAGTCCTCCTAGCCCCCCCTGTGGTCCTTCCCTGTGCTCACTAGGCTCTAACCTTCTTGTTCCCTGAACACACCTCGATTTAAGTCTCAGGACCTTGGTATTGGCTCTCCCTTCCGCCAGGTCACTCTTCCGCCATTTGTTCCTTCCCATTCCTCTCTTAGTTCAGATGTCACTTCTTCAGAGAGGTGTTCTCTGATCAGCCCACTTAAGGCAGGTTCCACAGGTGCTGGTTGTGCCCTATTTGCTGATGATCAGAACTCCTCAGTACCGGCAGTAATCTGTCGGTGCTGTCTGTCACCACCCCCACTAGAATGGTGGGTCTACAGGAGCAAGACTTTGTCCATCTAATTTGTTCCTTAAAATTGTGCCTCATACCATAGTAGGTGCTCGGATATTTGTAAAATGGATGAAGCAATAACTAAGCACATAACGTGTCCTTGGGGCCTATGAGGAGTGACTGTCTAGTTGTGTTAAAGGTGCTTCATAATTTACCTCACTCTCTCTTCCAGTGTTGTCCACACTGGTGCCCAGGGGTACCTTTGGTCCAGTCAAGACGGCCATGTGACTATATCTCCCAGAAGTAGTTCATCACTGTCCTAGGTCTGTCCTCCAACCTGGAATCCCCTCTCTGTCCCTCTCTGTCTTCAAGATGGTTCGCTTGTTAATTTGTTCCCTTGACTACCTTCATTTTGGGGTCCCCTCTTTCCGGGCATCTCAGGTATAACACGAGACTATGATAATGGCCATCAGAAGGGTTTGAACTGAATGCTGTCATGGAGCTAAATTCTCAGAGGAGGAAGAGACAGGTGGTTCCTGGCTTAGCTATGAGAACACTTAGTAGGCAAGGGAGGCTTTGAGCTGAACCTTGGAGGAGTGGAGATTAAAAATTGCCAGGAAGCCTTCTCCAGCCAAGGTTGACTCTGTTTACTAATTATGTTACCTTGGGAAGGTTTATTTGAGGCCTCTGTGTCTCAGTCTCCTCATCTGCAAGGTGGGGATAAGAGTCTTAACCCGGGTTGGCTTATGGGTACGAGACCTGTACAGTTACCCCTGCACTTAGGAGGGCTGGCCCCTTCCTTGGTTTAATGCTCTGTTGTCACCGCATGAAGTTCTTAATAGTTTTTGAACAAGGGGCCCTGGAAATTGTGTTCTGACTATGCTTCAAACGGTTACTGAGAAGTCCTAGGAAGTTAATACATGAACATCTTTTAGAACAGTGAGGGCCTGGTATTTAATGGGGGTTTAGTAGGTACCAGCTGTCGTTACTTGTATTGGTATTCTTCGAACTCTTGTCTTGGCACAGCTCACAGTGCCCCTCAGGCTAGCCTTTGAACAACCCACAACATTTTTAAAAAACACTTTTATTTATTTGATGGAGCACTTGGGTGGCTCAGTCGGTTAAGCGTCTGCCTTTAGCTCAGGTCATGACCTCAGGGTCCTGGGATGGAGCCCCACATCTGGCTTCCTGCTCAGCGGGGAGTCTGCTTCTCCCTCTGCCCCTCCCCCATGACTCGTGCTCTCTTGCTCACTCTCAAATAAATAAAATCTTTTAAAAAAAAATAAAGATTTTTTTGGGCATCTGGGTGGCTCAGTGGGTTAAGCCTCTGCCTTCAGCTCAGGTCACGATCTCAAGGTCCTGGGATCGAGCCCCGCATCAGGCTCTCTGCTCAGCAGGGAGCGTGTTTTCCCCTCTCTGCCTGCCTCTGCCTACTTGTGATCTCTCTCTGTCAAATAAATAAATAAAATCTTTTAAAAAACATAGTATCAAAAATAAAGATTTTTATTTATTTGCGAGAGAGATCACAGAAGGAAAGGGAGAAGCAGACTCCCCACTGGGCAGAGAGCCTGATCCAGGACTCTGGGATCATGACCTGAGCTGAAGGCAGAGACTTAACCCACTGAGCCACCCAGATGCCCCTAAAATCATACTTTAAAAATTAAATTTGGAGGGCGCCTGGGTGGCTCAGTGGGTTAAGTCGCAGCCTTCGGCTCGGGTCATGACCTCAGAGTCCTGGGATCGAGCCCCACATCGGGCTCTCTGCTCAGCGGGGAGCCTGCTTCCCTCTCTCTCTCTGCCTGCCTCTCTGTCTACGTGTGATCTCTGTCTGTCAAATAAATAAAGACTTTAAAAAAAATTAAATTTGGGGGGTGCCTGAGTGGCTCAGTGGGTTAAGTATCTGACTTTTGATTTTGGCTCAGGTCATGCTCTTAGGGTCATGAGATTGGGCCGTGTGTTGGGCTCCATGCTGGGCATGGAGTTTGCTTGGGATTCTCTCTTTACCTCTCCCTCTTCCACTCCCCACCCATCACTACCCTCCCTCAAGCGCATACACATGTGCATGTACTCTCTCTCTCTCTTAAAAGTGTGTGTGTGTGTGTGTGTGTGTGTGTGTGTCTCTCTCTCTATATATATATATATGGATTAAATTTTTCAATGCCTGAAAAAGCTGAGCACATAGTAGATACTTAATTATGGATTACTTCCTGTGGAGCAGAAGATGGTATCCTAGGAAGGGGCAGTCACAGAGGGCTTCCTGGTGAAGATAATTCACCCCTACAAGTAGTATGTTTGGATGGGAGGAAGGCTTCTGACGACACAGTCTAGCAACAGTCAAGCTATTAGGTGGCCCTATTAGAAGAATGCTGAATCGCAAAGTAATTGATGGGAGTTAGTGGCTGAGTAGATACAGAGGAGAGGAAGGCTGGAAGGTGAGGCCTCAGCCTCCAGCTTGAGTGAGGGTGGGTCATTTTAAAAACTAGGTCAGGTATGGAAGCTGAGTTGGTGCAGAGAGGTTGGGTAGAGGTTGGGGGGAGGGGTCACCAATCCAGTTTTATTTATTTATTTTTTTAAGATTTTATTTATTTATTTGACAGACAGAGATCACAAGTAGGCAGAGAGAAAGGGAAGCAGGCTCCCTGCCCAGCAGACAGCCCAACTCGGGACTTGATCCCAGGACCCTGGGATCGGGACCTGAGCCGAAGGCAGAGGCTTTAACCCACTGAGCCACCCAGGTGCCCCACCAATCCAGTTTTAAAAATAATAATTTTTAAGGTCACAAGACATCCAAGGGACTAGACACTTATTAACATGTAATGTAGTATTTGTTTCAGGGGTACAGGTCTGTGATTCCTTAATCTTACACAATTCACAGCGCTCACCATAGCACATTCCCTCCCCAATGTCCACCACCCAGCCACCCCATCCCTCCCACCCCCCACCCCCCCTTCAGCAACCCTGTTTGTTTCCTGAGATTAAGAGTCTCTTATGGTTTGTCTTTCTCTGTCTGGTTTTATTTTGTTTCATTTTTCCTTCCCTTCCCCTGTGATCTTCTGTCTTGTTAGTCAAATTCCTCATCAGGGAGATCATATGATAATTGTCTTTCTCTGATTGACTTACTTCGCTCAACATAATACCCTCTAGTTCCATCCACATTGTTGCAAATGGCAAGATTTCATTTCTTTTAATGGCTGCATAGTATTCCTGTGTGTGTGTGTGTGTGTGTGTGTGTGTATCTCACATCTTCTTTATCCATTCATCTTTTGGTGGATATCTAGGCTCTTTCCATAGTTTGGCTCATTGTGGACATTGCACATTGGGGTCCACATGCCCCTTTGGATCACTACATTTGTATCTTTTTTTTTTTTTAAAGATTTTATTTATTTATTTGGCAGAGAGAGATCACAAGTAGACAGAGAGGCAGGCAGAGAGAGAGAGAGAGGGAAGCAGGCTCCCTGCTGAGCAGAGAGCCCGACGCGGGACTCGATCCCAGGACCCTGAGATCATGACCTGAGCCGAAGGCAGCGGCTTAACCCACTGAGCCACCCAGGCGCCCCACTACATTTGTATCTTTAGGGTAAATACCTAGTAGTGTGATTGCTGGGTTGTAGGGTAGCTCTATTTTCAACTTTTTGAGGAACCTCTGTACTGTTTCCTGGAGTGGCTGCATCAGCTTGCATTCCCACCAAGAGAGTAGGGGGTTTCCCCTTTCTCTGCATCCTCGCCAACACCTGTCATTTCCTGACTTGTTAATTTTAGCCATTCTGACTAGTGTGAGGTGGTATCTCACTGTGGTTTTGATTATATTTCCTTATGCCAAGTGATGTTGAACACTTTTTCCATGTGTCTTTTGGACATTTGGATGTCTTCTTTGCAGAAATGTCTGTTCATGTCTTCTGCCCATTTCTTGATTGGATTCTTCTTTTGGTGTTGAGTTTGATAAGTTCTTTATAGATTCTGGATACTAGCCTTTTATCTAATATGCCATTTTCAAATATCTTTTCCCAGTCTGTTGGTTGTCTTTTGGTTTTGTTGACTGGTTCCTTTGCTGTGCAAAAGCTTTTGATCTTGATGAAGTCCCAATAGTTCATTTTTGCCCTTGCTTCCCTTGCCTTTGGTGAGGTTTCTAGGAAGAAGTTGCTGTGGCTGAGGTCGAAGAGGTTGCTGCCTATGTTCTCCTCAAGGATTTTGATGGATTCCTGTCTCACATTGAGGTCTTTCATCCATTTTAAGTCTATTTTTATGGTGGTGTAAGGAAATGGTCCTGTTTCATTCTTTTGCATGTGGCTATCCAATCTTCCTAACACCATTTGGGAAACTAGACACTTTTGATTGGGACTTTGGGGAAAGGTTGGTGCTTCCAGAGTAAGAAGTTGGAAATCAACAACAACAACAAAGTAGAGGTCAACAGATCATTGAGATCTTAAGAGTAAATTATGTCTTGAAGGACGTTGTATAAAGACAAAAGCAAAAGATTTGGGGAATGGAAGAGGGTTTCCACACTAGTAGGCAATAAAATAAGAGAGAGAAGAGAAGGAAGACCAGAGGTAGGAAAAGAAATGGGTTAATGGACTGTTTATAGCTGTATAACGGTCTGAATAACATTCCCCCAAGGATGTCCACATACTAATCCCTGGAGCCTGAGAATGTGTTACTTTATGTGCTAAAAGGGACCCTGCAGAGGTGATTAAATTAAAAATTTTTTGAGGGGGGTGATCTTCCTGGATTATCTGGGTGGACCCAATGTCATCACAACGGTCTTTATAAGAGGGAGGCAGGAGGATGAGTCAGGGAAGGTGAAGCGAAGACAGTAGAGGCCAGAGTGATGGGCCAGGAGCCAAAGAATGTGGGCAGCCCCAAGAAGCTGCAAGAGGCAAGGAGCAGCTTCTCTCCTATAGCATCTAGAAGAAACATATGCTTCTTCTAGAACTATAAGAGGATAATTTGTGTTTCTTTAAGGCCCTGCTTACAGTAATTTGTTAGAGCAGCAACAGGAAACAAATGCAATAATAACAAATAAACAAGCTAAATCATCACCAATAATAGATGGGTTCCACAAGTCATGATCCGTTGGTGTGGCGACTGTTACAATGGTAGTTAGTCATTAACAAACCAGAAGATCATCTAATCATGTAGAAAATGTTCCCAATAGATTGCCAAGTATAGACAGCAAGTTATAATATCACTGGTATTTATATTAAAAATTCATCAAGCAGTACCCTAAAGATTCATGCATTTTAGGCACTTGACTATAGGTATGATATACGTCAATAAAAAAGTTTTGCACATTGAGTATAGATGTCCTGTTTTGTTTGAAGAATAGAAGGCTATGTTCTATCTGTATATTGCCTGAATAGGAAAGACTGCGAAGATATAGACCCAATGTTAATAACAGATGTCTCTGGATGGTAGTACTAGAGATGACTTTTATATTCTTTACAGATCCTTCTCGGTGTATTCCAATTTTTCTTCAGTGAACAGATATTACGTTTTTTAATGTGAAAAACAATCTTTAAAATTTGTTTTTAGGAGCGCCTGGGTGGCTCAGTTGGTTGAACAACTGCTTTCAGCTCAGGAGTCCTGGAGTCCTGGGATTGCGTCCCGCATGGGGCTCCCTGCTCAGTGGGGAGTTTGCTTTTCCCTTTAACCCTCTCCCCTCTCATGCTCTCTCTCTCTCAAGTAAATAAATAAAATCTTTAAAATAAATAAAATAAAATAAAATTCATTTTTATAGGGAGAAAGTGTTTTTGTTTAGTTTTGATTAAGAGAGAGCCTGCATGCACGTGAGCAGGGTGGGGAAGGGGGTTAAGGCAGAGGGCGAGAGAGAGAATCCTAAGCAGGCTCCACGCCCAGCGCAGAGACCAGTATGGAACCCAGCGCGGCTCCATCTTACAACCCTGAGATCATGACCAGAGCTGGGACCCGTTTCCGTAGGGTAGGGGTTGTCACGTTCCTCTCACATGACCAGAGCTGAAATCAAGAGTTCTGGCTTAACTGACTGAGCCACCCAGACGCCCCAGGGGTAGGGAGAAAGTTGGAAGAAATAAGTGTAAGCCAACGGGCAAGGCCCCTGAAGCATCTGACCCAATCAAGCTGCTATAAACAGTTTCTGAAAATAGGTGATACTTTTTTTAAAGATGTATTTATTTATTTTTTAGAGAGAGCGCAACTGGGGGGAGGGCAGAGGGAGAGAGACTGTCTCAAGCAGACTCTGCACTGAGCAGGGAGCCCAACTCGGGGCTCAATCCCAGGACCCTGAGATCATGACCTGAGCTGAAATCAAGAGTCAGATGGTTAAGCAACTGAGCCACCCAGATGTGCCCCTCCCCCTCCCCCAGGCAGAAACGGATTCAGTATTGGGGACAAGGAAGGAAGAAGGAGAAAGGCATGAATGTGGAGATAAAAGCTTCATGAACCTTGAGTCAGGAGGACCCCTGAGGGAAGTGTGGCAAGTGGAGCACATTATTTAATCAGCCTTCTCCCTGCCCCCTCCCCTGTTTGTGGGCACACCAGACACCCTCAGCCACTTTCTCCTTCCGTTTCTTCAGTCCTCCTTTATTCCCTTGCTTTGTTCTTTTTTTTTTTTTTTAAGATTTTATTTATTTATTTATTTGACAGAGAGAGATTACAAGTAGGCAGAGAGGCAGGTAGAGAGAGAAGGAGGAGGAAGCAGGCTCCCTGCTGAGCAGAGAGCCTGATGCGGGACTCGATCCCAGAACCCCGAGATCATGACCTGAGCCGAAGGCAGCGGCTTAACCCACTGAGCCACCCAGGCGCCCGCTTTGTTCTTTTTGATTACCAAAGTAATACATGGTCCTCATTGGGGATATTTTGAAATGCATTGAGAGGTAAGAAGCAAAAATCCACCTATAATCCCAGATGATACCCACCATGAAAACACTGCCATATTTTTCCATCTCAGTTGAGAACCAGAACATTACTATGTAACATTTTTTTGTCACCGCCTAAAAATGGACTTCAAAGATTTTTAAATTGGTTCAACTCTTTATCGGGTTGCATTAAAAAATAGTATGAAATAAATGTATTTGAAGGGGCACCTGGGTGGCTCAGTGGGTTAAGCCTCTGCCTTCAGCCCAGGTCATGATCCTGGGGTCCTGGGATAGAGCCCTGCATCGGGCTCTCCGCTTGGCAGGGAGTCTGCTTCCTCCTCTCTCTGCCTGTTTCTCTGCCTGCTTGTGATCGCTGTCTGTCAAATAAATAAAATCTTTTAAAAAAATAAAATAAATGTATTTGAACTGGCTCTGAATGGGTTTTGACACAGGGAGTGTAATGCAAAATTCAATGAGGCCTTCTAACTCTGACTTAAGCTGTTAAAAGGCCAAAAGAATAAGTGAAAAATTGAAGATCACCGAAGTATGCCCACCAACCCCAGAGCTCACCGAGGCTTCTCTTCCTGGCCAGGTGTTACGGGGAATCCCATATTCTGGGCCCAGACTCGTCTCATCTTTCTGTTCTTCTTTTCTTTATTTGAGTACATCCTCAATCTGGATGATCTGCTTTGTTGTTGGGGGAAAAACCCAGCTCTTCTGTGTGTCTTCTTTATTCTTACACGACTGCTACACACAGACTTTTTTTTTTTTTTAATTTTTATTTATTTATTTGACAGAGATCACAAGTAGGCAGAAAGGCAGGTAGAGAGAGAGAGGAGAAAGCAGGCTCCCCGCCAAGCAGAGAGCCCGATGCGGGGCTTGATCCCAGGACCCCAAGATCATGACCTGAGTCCAAGGCAGAGGCTCAACCCACTGAGCCACCCAGGTGCCCCCACACACAGACTTCTGACTCCAGCTGTGGGTCATACCCCCATCACATGGGTCTTACCCCCCACCCCTGCCCCCAGCAATACTCTGACACCAGCCGGCTTCTACAATTTGACTCAATTCTGACTCTGTCTACTTGCAGACAGCGGCAGATTGCACAGGGTTAAGGGTTCAGCCCCACAAGACTGTCCCCTCTCCACTTCAGAAGCCAGCTGCAAGTGGTGGGTCTCCAAGGTCCCCCATGACTTCTGGCTACAAATCAGAGGTCCCCCGAACCCCCTCCTAGGGTTCAGTCACTTTGCCAGAGCAGCTCACAGAACTCAGGAAAGGCATACATTAGCCAGTATCAAAGGATATGGCGAAGGATACAGATGGACAACCCAGTGAAGAAGTACACAGGAAGGGTCCCAAGTGCAGGAGCTTCTGTCCCCGTGGTTCATGGATTGTTTGCCCACCTGGAAGCTCCCCAAGCCCCCTACTCTTGGGACTTCTGTAGAGGGATCCTCATGTAGGCATGATCAATTATTAGCTCCATTTCCAGCCCCTCTCCCCTCTGGAGGGGGGCATGGTAGGGTTGAAAACTCTAAGCTTCTTACGATGGCTTGGTCTTTCTGACATGGCTTCCATCCATGAGCCCAGAAGTACCTCATTAGAACAAAAGATGCTCCGAGTGCTCCTATCACTTAGGAATTCACAAGGATTTTAGGAGCTTTGGGCCAAGAACCAGGGGCAGAGACCAATATATATATTTTTTCTATCATCCCACATTTGTATGCACGTTTTGTTTGCACACATCTATCTTTTCCCCCTGTTATAGCATAACCCAAGGTTTCTCACACTTGGCCCTGTTGTCATATTGGGGCAAACACTTCTTTGCTGGGTAGGGGAGGGCCGTTCTGTGCGTTGCAGGATTTTTTAGTAGCATCCCTGGTTTCCACCCATGAGATGCCAGGAGCACTCCCTTCTTGAGTCATGGCAATCACAGGTATCTCCAGACCTTGCTTGATGTCCTCTGATGGCAAAAATTGCCCTCCCATCCCCCGTTGTTCAGAAACACTGCTATAGCTCCCTGAGGTCACCGTCCATGTCTTATAAATTCCTGTACTCCCTAAAATGCACAGCACATAGCATTTTTATTGTCCAGACAGGATCATTGCCTCGTGAAAATAACAGCTAATATTTATAAAGCCCTTTCTATTTTCCTTGTTCTAAGCTCTTCACCTATATTAACTCATTTAATCCTCATGACAAACCTAGGAGATAAGTACCATTATTACACCTTTTCTACAGTCAAGAAACTAAGGTTCCAAGTGCTGTCTTGCGGGGCTCAGTCAGTTAAGTGCTGGATTCTTGATTTCCGCTCAGGTCGTGGTCTCAGGATCCTGAGATTGATTGATGCGGGGGCATCAGGCTCCCTGCTGAGCACGGATCATGCTTAGGATTCTCTCTCTCCTTCTGCCCCTCCCCCTCCCCCCACTTGTATGCGCATGCGCACGCGTTCTCTCTCTCTCTCTCTCTCTCTCTCTCTCCTTTCAAAAAAGAAAGAAAGAAACTAAGTCTCCAAGAGGTCACCCAGGGAAATGACACCCGGAATTTGAACCCTAACCCAGGCAGTCCGGTGGGAATTCTGGGTTCTCAACCATTTTCTCTCTACTGCTTTTAAATACACACACACAAATATCAACTAATTAGAAAAAAAAAAAAAAAAAGGCCGGACATTATCCATCTGCCTACAGAATTTGCATAGGCAAACACATGATAAAAATAACATTTCCTGTTCTGCCTTTTTACAAAACATGATACAGCAAAGCATTTTGCCATGTTGCTAAGATCTTCTAAGTTGTTTGAGTGGTGGTATCCTAACCAGTCTCTTTTTGTGGGCATTTTGGTTGTTATTAATACTTTATTTGAAAAGTTATAATCAATTCCTTGAAGCGTAATTTACATGCAATAAACTGCACCCATTCTAAGGGTATACTCTGATATGTTTCAACAAGTGTGTACATGTTCCCACCAATACATTTTTTTTAAGGTTTAAAAAAAAAGATTTTATTTATTTATTTAAGAGAGAGACAGAGATAGCAAGAAGAGCATGAGTGGGGAGAAGACGGAAAAGAAGGCTCCCCACTTAGCGGGGAGCCTGACATGGGGCTGGATCCCGGGACCCTGAGATCATGACCTGAGCCGAAGGCAGATGCCCAACTGACTGAGCCACCCAGTGCCCAAAATAAAGAACATTTTCATTGTCTTCATTCCTTACTGTATGGTGTGTCAACACTGGCTAATACCCGAGTATCCACTTGGGAGAGCCAAATTATGTACATCTCTTCTCAAAACCACAGGTTTAGTGACATTGCATAAGTAGTTCAAAATTGGCAATGGTAGAAGTGTTTCCACCGAAGATACCAGTGAAGTGCCATGAATCAGGGTTTGCTTTTTTCCTTTTTGAGAACCAGTTTGCCAGTGCCACTCCTTCTGCCCTTGGCAGTCAACCTTTCGTCCTGCAACCACAGTCTTTCTGACATTTTATTTTGTAGTGTTTTTGTTTTTTGTGTTTTAGAACTCTATATAAATAAAATGCATCACAGACTCTCCTGTGGCTAGCTTCATCAGTGCTGCTGTGTGTTACCAATAGCTCGTTCCTTTCCATTGTATTCTATTGTACGGATACACGTCTCAGCCAGAGCCTGTATTGTGGTTAACACAGGAACAGGTGAGGTAGGGTAAACAGGTTTAGGGTTGGCTAGTTTAACAATTTCAGTGGACCCTGGGGCGTAGGGACTGTCTCTGATTGTCTGCTACCTGGCCTTGGAGTGATGAGGGCAGAGGAATAGCGACCCTTGAGGAAAGTAGTGAAGTAAGTAGTGGAGGGAAGGGCTTTGGTTTGGTGGGTGTGTGGATAAAAGGGGGCACTGAAGGGAGAAAAGTTTACGATCTTAAAGAATTGGTAGCCTGGGAGGAGCAGTCTTTCCAGAATCAGTAAGGTCCCAAGATGCCAAAGCATCAGAAAATATATATATATATTAAAAAAAAGATTAATACACCTTCTTGAAAGGGGTAATCTAGAAAAACTCTGAACTCTGGATGACAAAGCATTGTATCGTACTGAAAAGTAAGGAATTAGGTAAAGACAACATAATACCAAACAGTGAGACCTCCTGGCCCCCTCGTCCCCTTGGCCCTAAGATTCTCCCAACCGAGCTAATACCACACAGCAAGTAGATTGGAGGATTTTTGTTTGGGAAAACTGACAAGCCTGGGAGAAAACACCCACAGATACAGAATTTGTTTCCTAGGGCTTCTGTAGAAAATTACCAAGAACTTGGTGGCTTAAAACAAAAGAAACTTATCCTTTCCCAGTTCTGGAGGCCAGAAGTTTAAAAGCAAGGTAGCAAGCAGAGCTGTGTTCCCTCTGGAAGCTTGAGGGCCTGTTCCTGTCCTTGTCTCTTCCAGCCTCTGGCTCCAGATGTTCCTTAGTGTGTAAATGCATCCATCATCACGTGCCTTTCTTCTCTCGGGGTCTCTCATAGATATTTCTTATGGGACTTAGAGCCCACCCCAATAATCCAGGATGGTCTTATCTCAAAATCCTTAACTTATATTTGCAAAAATTGTTTTTCCAAACAAGGTCATATTCTCAGGTTGTAGGGATTAGGATGTAAATGTGTCTTTTGGGGGCCACCATTCAACCCAATACAGATGCTAGGAGCTTAGGGTCCCCTGTGAAAAGCAGCTCACTATGGGAATGCTCACCAATCAAGAAGCCCTGTTTCATGAACACTGAACTTTCAGACAATTTTAGTACCTCAGTCTCAATCATGAATGGACTGGCAAGAACCAGTAGGTAATTGTAGAGACTCTCTGACATGAAAGACAAAAACCAAACAAAGAAATAAGATAAGGGGAAATTGGGGAATACCGTAATGGCACAGAGAACAGAATAAAACAAAATCTAAACTTAAAAAAAAAAAAGATAGGGCACCTGGGTGGCTCAGTAGGTTAAGTGTCTGCCTTCAGCTCAGGTCATCTCTGGGTCCTAGGATCAAGTCGCAGCAGGGGATCTTCTTCTCTTTCATCCCTCCCGATGTGGGGCTCAATCCCAGGACCCTGAGATCATGACCTGAGCTGAAGGCAGAGGCTCAACACACTGAGCTACCCAGGTGCCCCAAATAAATAAAATATTTAAAAATAAATAAATAAATATTCTCAGATAAGGAGATGTTGCATCCATGAAACAAGAACAGAAGGTTATTTAAAAAGAACATAAGGGAATAAAACATCTAAAAATATGAAAACCAGTAACTTCAATCAAAGTGTTGGAAGATAAAATTTAGGAAATAACCTAAAAAAAAAAAGTCAGAAAATAGGCATGAGTGGTGCCTGGGTGGCTCAGTCGGTTAAGCATCTCACTCTTGATCTCAGTTCAGGTCTTGATCTCAGGGTCATGGGTTCAAGCCACATGTTGGGCTCCACTCTGGGCACATAGCATACTTAAGGAAAGAAAGTAAAAAGAAAATGGGCATGAAAGAATTTTTTAAAAGCTAGAGGTAGCCCAGGAGGACTAATATGCAACTCAGAACAGTGATGGAGAACAATGGAGGGAAAGCATGGAAGGAATAATTCAAGAAATGATTGCAGAACTGAATGGCCTAGATCTCCAGAATGAGAGGCCCACTGAGTGCCCAACATAATGGAGGAAAAGAAATCATGACAATTCATATCAGTGAGTAAACAGAGGAAGGTTATCCAAACCTCCCAGAGATAAAAACCACGTCATGTTCAAAGGAACAGCCATCAGAATGGTGCCATGCTTCTCCTCAGCCATCCTGGAAGCCAGTGGAGGAAAACTTGCATATTATTTGCGACCTGTAGTTTTACAAATCAGTCACATTCTGAATTCAGGGAAGTAAGCACGTTTTCAGACATGTGAAATCTTAAAAACTTTACTTCCTACCCATGGACACTTTCTCAGGAAACCTCTTGGAGGATGTGGTACACCAAAATGAGAGAAAAAAAAAAAAAAAAACAAGAAACAGGAAGACATGTGATCCTGGAAACAGACAATTCAACATAGGTGAGACATGAAGAGAATCCCCGAGATGATGATGGAGGGACATCCCAGGGTGACAGATGGATTGGCAGCAGGCCTAGCGAGTAATCAGTTAAGACAGGGACAGGAAGACAGAAGGGCCTAGAAAGGATGTCTCCCAAGAAATAAGATGAAATGAATAGAAGAAAAATTTATACCTTTAGTGATGGTGGAGGATGAATTCATTACAAGGACATGGAACACTGAGCAAATAAAAATGAATTTGTTTTTATTAATAATTAACTCCAAGAAAGTTAAAAAAAAAAAAAAAAGTGGGGGAGGGCCTGAAAAAGAAACAAAGCTTAATCATAGTAGACTGGAGAGCTTGGCTGTGAATAGTATTTGTGGCGGCATAATTATGTAAACAGAGTATATTGATCTCCACCAACCCCAGCCCACGGGCGGGGGACTGCCTGCCCGCCAGCAGGAACTCTCTTTATCCCAGGTAATTAGCAAATGAATACATTCACAAATTAAATTGTTGAATCAAAATGGCTATCAGAAAATTGGGTCTAAGGAAAAGGCTGTGGACAAAAGTATACACACACTTTTTTTTTTTTCTTTTTTGAAACTAAACACTTGGAAAAGATTGTCTGAAGCTTTAAATGTGCATGCTGCTAACCCACGTAAGAACTGTTTTTTGTTGGGCACCTGCATGGTTCAGTGGGTTAAAGCCTCTGCCTTCGGCTCAGGTCATGATCCCGGGGTCCTGGGATCAAGCCCCACATCGGGCTCTCTGCTCGGCGGGGAGCCTGCTTCCCTTCCCCTCTCTCTGCCTACCTCTCTGCCTACTTGTGATCTCTCTCTGTCAAATAAATAAATAAAATCTTAAAAAAAAAAAAAAGAACTGTTCTTTGTTTTGTTTTGTTTTTGAGTAAGCTCTATGCCCAGCATGAGGCTTGACCTCACACTCGGAAAGTGGAGCATCTCCAGCTCTATCCAATGAGCCAATCAGACACACCTAAGGTAAGACCTTTTGATTTATCCAAACAACACATCCCTGTTTATACCCAAAGTTCATCCCATTATAGGTAAGGTAAATCATATATATTTGCCTTCAGCATACATTAGACTGACCCTTAACACATTATATTGCAAATGTTTTTCTAGTTTTGTTTTTTATTTTCCCACTAGACTGTGAGGGATTTGAGGATAGCCTCTTGTTCTTTCCTCCGTAACAATGGCCCCTAACACAGACTTTGGCTTTCTTGCTTTATTTCCCTTTTTTTTTTTGTTAAGATTTTATTTATTTATTTGACAGAGATCACAAGTAGACGGAGAGGCAGGCAGAGAGAGAGAGAGGGAAGCAGGCTCCCCGCTGAGCAGAGAGCCCGATGCGGGACTCGATCCCAGGACCCTGAGATCATGACCTGAGCCGAAGGCAGCGGCTTAACCCACTGAGCCACCCAGGCGCCCCATTTTTTTTTTTTTAAGATTTTATTTATTTATTTGACAGAGATCACAGGTAGGCAGAGAGGCAGGCAGAGAGAGAGGAGGAAGCAGGCTCCCCGCTGAGCAGAGAGCCCGATGCGGGGCTCGATCCCAGGACCCTGGGATCATGACCCAAGCCAAAGGCAGAGGCTTAACCCACTGAGCCACCTAGGCGCCCCAGGCTGGTGTTTTTATTACCATCTCTTCCACCCTCCCAGTTTGCAAAAAAGGGTCTGAGTTCCAGAGAGTGCCTTTTGCTCGAGGTCATAGAAGTCAGCATTGAAGCCTCTAGTGGAACTTCTGTCTCCTGACACCCAGTGATGCACTTTAAGTATTAATTAATTAATTTTAATAGATTGATCTTTATTTTTTATCGTTTATGTATTTTTTTTTAATTGTAACTGACACACAATGTTGCAGTAGTTTCCGGTGTAACAAGTATAGTGATTCCACAAGTCTGTACGTTAGGGGCTGTGCCGACCACGAGTGCCACCATCATCTGTCCCCAACACCACGCTATTACAATACCACTGACTGTGTTCCTGTGCTGTACCTTTCAGTCCCGGCAGTGACTTATTCTATAATAGGAAGCCTGTATCTCTCATTCCCCTTCACCCATTTGGCTTATCCCACCAGTGATGCATTTTTCACCCCAGATTTTATTTATTTGTGGGGGGAGGGGCTGAGGGAGAAGGAGAGAGAGAATCCCAAGCAGGATCCGTCCCCAGCACAGGGCCCCATGTGGGACTCGAGCTCACCACCCTGAGATCATGACCTGAGCTGAAATCGAGAGTCAGAGGCTTAACCAAATGAGCCTCCCAGGTGCCCCCTCCAAGGATGCATTTTAAAAAATTTAATCGTGGGGCACCTGGGTGGCTCGGTGGGTTAAACCGCTGCCTTCGGCTCAGGTCATGATCTCAGGGTCCTGGGATCGAGTCCCGCATCGGGCTCTCTGCTCAGCAGGGAGCCTGCTTCCTCCTCTCTCTCTGCCTGCCTCTCTGCCTGCTTGTGATCTCTCTCTGTCAAATAAATAAATCTTTAAAAAAAAAATTTAATCGTGGTTAAAAAAAAATTATCATCTTATCCATTTTCAAGAATGTAGCTCAGTAGTGTTAAAAAATATTCGCACTGTCGTGCAACAGCTCTTCAGAACTTTCCACCTTTTTTTTTTTCCTTCAGAACTTTTTAATCTTGCAAAACTGAAATTCTGTATCTGCTGAAGAACCACTCCCCATTTTCCCCTCGCCCCAGCCCCTGGCAAGCACCAGCCCGCTTTCTGTCATTAGATTCCTGATGTGAGGGGCGCCTGGGTGGCTCAGTGGGTTAAGCCGCTGCCTTCGGCTCAGGTCATGATCCCAGGGTCCTGGGATCGAGTCCCGCATCGGGCTCTCTGCTCAGCAGGGAGCCTGCTTCCCTCTCTCTCTCTCTGCCTGCCTCTCCATCTACTTATGATTTCTCCCTATCAAATAAATAAATTAAATCTTTAAAAAAAAAAAGATTCCTGATGTGAATGGAATCATACAGTATATGTTTCTTTTGTGTGATTGGCCGGTTTCACTTAGCATAATGTCCTCCAGGTTCATGTATGCTGTTGCCTGTGTCAGAATTTCCTTCATTTTTAAAAAAAGATTTTATTTATTTATTTTACAGACAGAGATCACAAGTAGGTAGAGGCAGGGAGAGAGAGAGGGAGAAGCAAGTGTCCCGCTGAGCAGAGAGCCCGATGCAGGGCTTGATCCCAGGACCCTGAGATCATGACCTGAGCTGGGGGCAGAGGCTTTAACCCACTGAATGATCCAGGCGCCCCAGAATTTTCATTTTTAAAGCTGAATAATATTCCATTGTTACATATATACCGCATTTTATGTTTTTTTTTTAAGATTTTATTTATTTATTTGACAGAGAGAGATCACAAGCAGGCAGGGAGGCAGGCAGAGAGAGAAGGGGGAAGCAGGCTCCCGAGCCCATCAAGGGGCTCCATCCCAGGACCCTGAGATCATGACCTGAGCAGAAGGCAGAGGCTCTAACCCACTGAGCCCCCCAGGCACCCCCCAGGAATACATTTTTTTTAAAAATTCTCCATCTAAAAATGATTTGAGAACACTACCTTACCATCTTCATAAGTATTACTAAAAAAAAAGTTCTGAGTCTTAAATGAAGGAATGAATGAATGAACGAATGAACGAAGGAACAGGTGAGTCAGAATGGAAAAGGGGAGCCAATAGAGTGACCTAACCTAAGTCTTTGATGGAAGGAAGCTTTTCATCCTTACCCTCCAGAAGTAGCTGCAAATAATCACCTAAGAGCCATCAGAGATGGCCTGGAGGGACCAAAGCTTGTTTTGTCACCTACACATTCCTTAAGTTATATTCAGAGTAGGCTCTTTACATATGAAAGGGTCACAAAGGAGCGATAATGAAGCTCATTATACTTGGTCCAAATGGGAGTGAGTGCACAAGTTCAGAAATTTTGGGCCCGTCCCTCCACCTTCCTGAGGCGTGGAGGCAGACTTGGGACTGTGGTCTAACAGGCTGGTCATAACAAGGTACTCAGCCCCCGACAATTTGCCAGATCTTCTGATTATTCAAGATAAGATGGAAAGCTGGATTTTTATGTAAAATGTTGTGATATTTATTTATTTACTTATAAAGATTTTACTTATTTGAGAGAGAGAGCTGGGGCTGGGGGAGAGCAAAGGGAGAGGGAGAAGCAGATTCCCTACTAGGCAGGGAGCCCCACGCGGGGCTCATCTCAGGACCCCAAGATCGTGACCTGACTTGAAGGCAGATGCCCAATCAACTGAGCCACCCAGGTGCCCCAAATATTGTGATTTTTTAAAATTTTTTTTATTTATTCGACAGAGAGATCACAAGTAGGCAGAGAGACAGGCATTGAGAGAGAGAGAGAGGGAAGCAGGCTCCCTGCTGAGCAGAGAGCCCGATGCAGGACCGATCCCAGGACCCTGAGACCATGACCTGAGCTGAAGGCAGTGGCTTAACCCACTGAGCCACCCAGGCGCCCCAAATATTGTGATTTTAAAAAACTGACATTTACATTTTCTTTTTTTTTTTAAGATTTTATTTATTTATTTGACAGAGAGAAATCACAAGTAGGCAGAGAGGCAGGCAGAGAGAGAGAGAGGGAAGCAGGCTCCCTGCTGAGCAGAGAGCCCGATGCGGGACTCGATCCCAGGACTCTGAGATCATGACCTGAGCCGAAGGCAGCGGCTTAACCCACTGAGCCACCCAGGTGCCCCTACATTTACATTTTCAAGAAGATTTAAAAGGCATTATATTGGTCAAGGAGAAAATACAAGTTTGCAACCTCTGGTATGTAGGACTGATGAAGTTCTCGAACCTAGGTGAGGTTCAGTGGGGTGAGGTTCGGAGCCGACGGCTAAAGAAAGAATTCTTAAGACGTCTCTGGTGCAAAAAGGTGGTTTATTAGAGCACGGGGACAGGACCCGTGGGCAGGCAGAGATGCGGCTGCCCCGAGCCTGTGAGGAGTGTCTGGTTATATACACAGGAGTTGGGTAGGTGAGGACAAAGGGGTGTTCAGAAGGGCTATTGGGACTGTCAGGATATTGAGGGCCTGGTTACTATCAAGCCAAGGCCACTTTCCCTCTAATGAGGCACTAACATAAAGACAATTGGGAGTCTCCTGGTGGAATGTTACATTCCTGCTATCAAACGTCCTTGTTAGGGAGATTTAGGTTTTAAAAGAAATTTAACTTTATTTACTTTTCCTTCTACCTCCGTCTCCTTCGGTTTTTTATGGAGGGGAGGGTGACATTAGGGCTTGAGGAACTGAGTTATGTGTCTTTGGAAATTGGGATATTGATAAGGTAACTTCTTTGTTGTAAATCTCAAGGACATTTGTAAACCAAGAGAGACTCCTGCCTTGCAGGACTGTGATCTCTGCAAGATAACCATTTGCTCTTCTTTTAGGGCAGTCAGGGGTGCCTGTGGAATGTCACACATATTACCAAGAGGAGTGGGTGGAGAGGGGGTGCAAGGCGCCAGCCCCTGCTCCGTTCTCAGCCAGCCTCCTACTCCCTCATCAGGACTGTGGAGCATTTATGGTCATCAGTCACTCTGGGGAAGAACTGTGTCTGGTTTGTTCAACCAGAGCTGGGAAGCGGGTTGTGATAATGGGTCCTCAATCACCTGCCAAAACTCTGTCCTTCTGCACTGGGGTAGTCGTTAAGATGTTGTCTTTCTGTACCTGCATAATAGTTGATCAATTTCAGGAAGAGAGGAAATGGCACCACAGGAACCAGTAAGTCCTCCATGGTGGTCTGTCAGTGCTGGTCATGCTGGAGAGGCGAACCCCAGGTTTTGCATCTGTCCCGAGGTTCTGTTGTACCTAGTTCACAGAAGCATGGTAGGAATAAAATGTCCCAGATTTAGAAAGGTGTTGAAATTTTCCTAAAATGTAATCCTTGTGCTAAGTGGGATCACTATTTTGCCATGAACAGCTCAGAGGAGTGTAATGTTTTTGAACGAGGGCAGTTTCTACAAAAGCTGACCTAAGCAGATGCTGGGCCCAAGTCCTGATGGGAAGAAATCAAGAAGAAAGGGTGTCTGAGGGATGTCTGGGTGGCTCAGTTGGCTAGGCAGCTGCCTTCGGCTCAGGTCATGATCCCAGCGTCCTCGGATCGAGTCCCGCATCGGGCTCCTTGCTCGGCAGGGAGCCTGCTTCTCCCTCTGCCTCTGTCTACCATTCTGTCTGCCTGTGCTCGCTCTCTCTCCCTCTCTCTCTGACAAACAAATAAATAAAATCTTTAAAAAAAGAGAGAGAAAGAAAGGGTGTCTGAGTAGTTCTCCTCTGGTGGGCATGAGGAGGTGGCACGCCGATCCTTTCTGGGAGTGGTGCTGGGAAGTTGGTATGGAGTTGGGGAATACACATGGCCATAAATGGTGTGATCCTGCTCCAAACAACTGAGCTCATCCCTGGGCTTCTGGAACCTCATGCTGGAAATTTCAACCAAAATAAACTTCTGACCTTTCCATCAGTTCCCTTTTTAATTTTTTAAAAGATTTTATTTATTTATTAGACAGAGAGAGAAAGCACAAGCATGGGGAAGAGCAGGCAGAGAGAGAGGGAGAAGCAGGCTCCTGGCTGAGTAGGGAGCCCGATGCAGGGTTGGATCCCAGGACTCCAGGATCATGGCCTGAGCCAAAGGGAGACGCTTAACCTACTGAGCCACCCAGGGGCCCCTCCATCAGTTCCCTTGAGTAAGTCAGGGTTTTATGGACTATTTCATATCCCCACTTAGAAGGGAACTTGAACTATTACTTCTATTACTCAAGAAGGCGGCACAGCATATTATTACCACTAACGATATTATTATATAGTTTTCCTACAGCACTAAAGACCTTTCCCTTGTATTCTCATTTTGTTCCCTGTTGATTCTAGGAGTATTATCATTCTCATTGCACAGATGCAGAAACTCTGGTTTCCCTTTAACCTTTACCTAAAGTATAGAATCTTCCTCCTCCTCCTCCTCCTTCTTTTTTTCACAAGTAATCTGTGTGCCCAATGTGGGGCTGGAACTCATGACTCCGAGATCAAGAGCCACACCTTCTACTGATGGAGCAGGCCAGCCTCCCTGGAGTGGGATCTTTAATGTGGCCTGAGTCCCTCTCTAGTCTGGCCCTGGCCTGCCTCTCCAGGCTTCTCTTCCACCACTTTTCCAAGAGTTCTCTTTGTTCCAGCTATTCTGGATTTCCTTTGGTTCCTTAAATAGGTCAGGTTCTTTTTTTTCCTTTTTTTTAAAAAAGATTTTATTTATTTGACAGAGAGAGAGATCACAAGCAGGCAGAGAGGCAGGCAGAGAGAGGAGGAAGCAGGCTCCCTGCTGAGCAGAGAGCCCGGATGCGGGGCTCGATCCCAGAAGTCTGAGACCATGACCCTAGCCGAAGGCAGAGCCTTAACCCACTGAGCCACCCAGGCGCCCCAACAGGTCAGGTTCTTTTCATGCTCATTGCACATGCTATTTCTTCTGCCTAGAACATTTTTCCCTCTCCTCTTTGCCTGGCCAGCACCTACTCATCTTCCAGGCCTCCGTTTAACTTCATTTCTTCATGGGAGCCTTTTTTGGACATCCAGGCCGTGGGATTCCCTAGTAATGGCCTCTTACACTGCCCTGCTCTTCCTGTTCCAAGGACTCATCACCCTTTAGAGTACGCACGCACTATTTCTTTTTCTTTTGTTTTCTTTTTTTTAAGATTTTATTTTATTTGGCTGAGCGAGAGAACACAAGCAAGGGGAACACAAGAGGCAGAGGGAGAAGCAGGTCCCCACTGAGCAGGTGGGACTTGATCCCAGGATCCTGGGCTCATGACCTAAGCTGAAGGCAGATGCTTAACTGACTGAGCCACCCAGGCACCCCTCATTCACTGTTTCTTGCTCTTGCTAGACTCTAAGCTCTATGAGGCAGAGACCAAATCTGCCTTATTAAGATTCTATAGCCTCAGTGCCTAGTACCATATCCTTTCATACCCGAAAGCTTTTGTAACCGCTGCCTGATGTCTGGATTCCACAGCCATGGAAAGAATGCATCAGAATCTTGCCTTGATTACCGCCCTTCAGCGCAGTCCTTTCAGGTTATTCTGACAGGCTTCTTTTGATATTTCCGTAATCAATTTCACTAATTTTCAGGGGATTTCATTGATCCTTTGATTAGTGAGCAAAATGCATACCACCCTTGGGATGCCTGAGTGGCTCAGTGAGTTGAGCGTCTGACTCTTGATCTCAGCACCGTGGGTTCAAGCCCCACGTTGGGCTCTGTGCTGGGTGTGGAGCCTGCTTAAAAAAAAAAAAAAAAAAGCACACCTCCCATATCACGTAGCAGGTTGTGAGTTAGAACACAGTGTCACTGTATTATTTGATAATTACTAGAAAAGGCTGGTGCTGGGTGCCTGGGAGGCAGAGTCCATTGGGCATCTGCCTTCTGCTCAGGTCATGATTCCAGGGTCTTTCGATGGAGTCCCATGTCAGGCTCCTTGCTCAGCAGGGAGCCTGTTTCTCCCTCTGCCAACCACTCCCCCTGCTTGTGCATTCTCTCTCTCTGACAAATAAAATCAAAAAGAAAGAAAGAAAAGAAGAAAGGAAGGAAGGGGAAGAAAGGAAGAAACGGAGAGAGAAAGAAGGAAAAGGAAGGAGGGAAAAAAGGAGAGGAAGGGAGGAAGGAAGGAAAGGAGGACGGAAGGGCGGGCAGGCTGGTGCTGTTCTCACCTTGTGTGTTCTTTCCCTGATGCTCATATACCGATGAGAACCTCTGCCCACCATCGTTATTTGGGGTGGTCCAGTGTTGATCACAAATGGTAGGGGCATTTGAAGGTGCCCAGACTAGTCCCCTCTCAGGGGTCACCTTGACTTAGGTGCACACGTGGGTTGTTTCTAATGGACGGCACATGTATTTGCTGGAAGCAGGACCGTACAGCCTGCGGGTTGCAAACTGTGAGAAAGGGCACTTTTTTCTTCTTTTCCTCCCCCGCCCCCCCTTACCTCCCCGAGCCAGCGCCATCTCTCCTCACCCAAGTCCTTGTGACATCCATCACCGCAGAACTTCCAAAATCCAGTTCATGGTGATCACCACCACAATTTGGAACCAAATGCACAGGTTGCAAAAGTTACTCCCCAGCACAGTGCCGTTCTCATCTCCGGTGAGGAAGGAACACTGAGTGAATTTATTATTAAACTAACGGAGTGTGGAGCTTAAAGCCACAATCCTTGAATGTGTATGCTCCACCAAATGGGCATTTCCAGCCAGGCATGTGGGCTGGAAAACACGCATGAATCAGTGAATCTAAATAAAGAAGAAATGCTTCTCAAGGTATGCATTTGCCAACTGTTTGTTTGTTCTCGAGTCATCTCCTCAGGACTGAGAGCATGACATCAGGGGTCACAGGTTAGAGCCTGGTACACTTAGCTTCCTAAGGCAAAGACTGAAAATTCGTGGCATCTGTTACAAAGGGGAACAAGCAAAAGGGGCACGACCCCTCTTCATTACTAAAAATAATTAAGTGCAAAAACATAACTGGAAGAATATTTCCCAAACTCATCTGTAATCAGGATTGTCTTTGAGAGGCAGGTTTATAAGAAGAAGATAGTCACTTTCTTTTCCCCTTCAAAATTTAAAATTATGCAATACATTTGTATTTTTTTAATTTTTAAATTTTTAATTTTTTTAATTTTTTAAATTTTTTTCTAAAGATTTATTTATTTGATGGAGAGAGAGAGATATTACAAGTAGGCAGAGAGGCAGGCAGAGAGAGAGGGGGAAGCAGGCTCCCTGCTGAGCAGAGAGCCTGATGGGGACTTGATCCCAGGACCCTGAGATCATGACCTGAGCCGAAGGCAGAGACTTAACCCACTGAGCCACCCAGGCGCCCCTAATTTTTAAATTTTTAAAAAGATTTTTACTCATTCATCTGAGAGAGGGAGAGAGGGAGAACACAAGTGGGGAGGGCAAGGGGCAGAGGGAGAGGGAGAAGCAGACTCCCTGCTAAGAAGGGAGGCCCAACATGGAGCTCAATCCCAGGACCCTGGGATCACGACCTGAGCTAAAGGCAGACTCTTGACCAACTGAGCCATCCAAGCGTCCCCAAGTGGACAGGGGTTACTGATACAATGTTCCTAGACGAAGAGCAATGTTACAACAAGGCTGGTAAAGAAGAACATGTATCATGTAATTATTTTCTACCATAAACAAAAAATACACTTGCACACCCTTGGTGTTTGGAACAGAGTGGTCCAACAGAACTTTCTTCAATGATGGACTAGGATGTGTACCTGGTGTTGCCCAGTATAGTGGCCACTAGCCATATGTGGCTAATAAGCACTTGAAATGCAGAATTTAACTTTTAATATATTAGAATTTAAACTTAAATAGCTACATATGGTTAGAGGCTACTGTACTTGGACACACAGCTCTAGAAGCTTCCATTTCCTGAGAAGAAGAGTGTCAGCAGGGGCAGGGAGAGCAGACCAGATTTGGCAGCTGTGTTGTCTTAGGTAAGTCATGTACTGTTCTGTTGGCTGTACAGAAATCACCTGTATATTCTATTACTGTTCGGGAAATGAAGAGAGAAAGCCTGAATGGCCAAAGCCACCTTGAGAAAGAACAACAAAGCTGGAGGCATCATACTCCCTGATTTCTAACTATACTACAAAGCTCTGAAAATTAAAACAACATGGTATTGGCATAAAAACGGACACATAGATCAATGAAACAGGATAGAGAGCCCAGAAATAAACCCATTTATATATGCTCAATTAATTTATGACAAAGGAGTTAAGAATATACAACCGGGAATAAACCGTGTTGGGAAAATGGTAAGCCGCATACAAAAGAATGAAACGTGACCACTATCTTTCACCATAAAAGTAGATTAAAGACTTGAATATAACCGTAAAACTCGTAGAAGAAAACAGTTTGGCATAGGTCCTGGCAATGTTTTTTTAACCTGACACCAAAAGTAAAAGCAACAAAAGCAAAAGCAAAAATAAATGAGACTACATCATATTAAAAAGCTTCTGGGGGCACCTGGGTGGCTCAGTCGCTAAACGGCTGCCTTCAGCTCACGTCGTGATCCCAGGGCGCTCAATCTAGCTCAATCCTGCTCTGCGGGAAGCCTGCTTCTCCCTCTCCTGCCTGCTGCTCCCCCTGCTTGTGTTCCCTCTCTTGCTGTGTCTCAGTTAAATAAATAAAATCTTATAAAAAAAAAAAAAAAAGCTTCTGTACAGCAAAGGAAACCAACAAAACAAAAAGGCAAACTTTACTGAATGGGAGAAAATATCTGCAAATCATGTATTTATAAGGGACTAATATCCAAAATACATAAAGAACTCACACAACTCAATAGCAAAAGCACCCCACAAAAAATCAAATTAAAAATGGACATAAGATCTGAGTAGACATTTTTTCAAAGATATGCAGGGGCACCTGGGTGGCTCAGTGGTTTAAGCCTCTGCCTTCAGCTCAGGTCATGATCTCAGGGTCCTGGGATTGAGCCCCGGGTCAGCGCTCTGCTCAGCAGGGAGCCTGCTTCCTCTTCTCCCTCTGCCTGCCTCTCTGCCTACTTGTGATCTCTCTCTGCCAAATAAATAAATAAAATCTTTAAAAAAAAAGTCTTGGGGTGCCCAGGTGGCTCAGTAGGTTAAAGCCTCTGCCTTCGGCTTAGGTCATGATCTCAGGATCCTGGGATCGCGCCCTGCATCAGGCTCTCTGCTCAGCGGGAAGCCTGCTTCCCTTCCTCTCTCTCTGCCTGCTGTGATCTCTGTCTGTCAAATAAATAAATAAAATCTTAAAAAAAAAAAGTCTTAAAAAAAAAGATATGCAGATGACCAACAGGCACATGAAATGATGTTCAACATCATCAATCATCAATGAAATACGTATCAAAACCACAATTAGCTTTTATTTTATGCCTGTCAGGAAGGCTAGCATCAAAAAGACTAGAAATAACAAGTGTTAGGGAAGATGTGGGGAAAATTGAACCCTTGTGTACTATTGGTGGGAATGCAGGTTCACCAAAAAATTAGAAATAAAACTACCATATGATCTAACAATTCTTCTTTTGGGTATTTATCTGAAGAAAATGAAAACACTAACTCCACAAGATGTATGTACTCCCTTGTTCATTGCAGCATTATTTACAATAACCAAGACATGAAAACAACCTGCGTCCATTGATGGATGGATGAATAAACTATAGCTTGTAGACACACATACACACGAATATGACTCAACCATAAAAAAGGATGAAATCTTGCCATTTGCAACAACATGGACGAACCTCAAGGGCATTATGCTAAGTGAAACAAATCAGACTAAGAAAGACAGTGATTTCTCTTAAACGTGACATCTTAAAAAACAAAAAACAAACCCAAGTTCATTGAAACAGAACAGATTGGTGGTTGCCAGAAGCCCCAAAGAGTAGTGGTGAATGGGGTAGAAAACAAGAAAAAAGAACAAAGTGGGGCGCCTGGGTGGCTCAGTGGGTTAAGCCGCTGCCTTCGGCTGGGGTCATGATCCCGGGGTCCTGGGATCGAGTCCCACATGGGGCTCTCTGCTCAGCGGGGGCCCTGCTTCCCTCTCTCTCTCTCTGCCTGCCTCTCTGTCTACTTGTGATCTCTGTCAAATAAACAACAAAAAAAAATCTTTAAAAAAAATAAAAAAATAAAAAAAAAAGAAAAAAGAACAAAGTGAGAGAAGGTACTTCTTTATACTCTTAAAGGCCACAGTATTTTAAAAAAATATTTTATTTATTTATTTGACAGAGATCACAAGTAGGCAGAGAGGCAGGCAGAGAGAGAGCCAGGGAAACAGGCTCCTTGCTGAGCAGAGAGCCTGATGTGAGGCTCCATCCCAGGACCCTGGGATCATGACCTGAGCTGAAGGCAGAGACTTTAACCCACTGAGCCACCCAGGTGCCCCAAAGGCCGTGGTATTAACTTCTCTGCTTGAGAAACTCTCTCCTCCCTCTGCCTCTCCCACTCATGCTTTCTTTGTCTTAAGGGGTGCCCAAGTGGCTCAGTTGGTTAAGCATCTGCCTTCTTTGGCTCAGATCATGATCCCAGGGTCTTGGGATCGAGCCCCAGGAAGTCTGCTTCTCCTTCTCCCTCTCTCTCAAAGCAATAAATAAAATCTTAAAAAAAAAAAAATCTTAGGAAAAATAGTCATCTCATCCATCCTCATTCATGTCAACTATTTTAAATGTTTTGTACTTTTTCTTATAAACTGTTTCTCCATCCCCTCATTATCTTGCTTTCTGTGTTCTTGAGATTCTATTAAGTCATCAGCCATTCAATATTTAGTTTTCTTCTTAACTTCCTTAGTAGAAGTCTAAATAGTAGCGGTAACACTGAGAATATCCACAAGAGTAGCATATATAATACAAAGTAGATGATCAGCCCCCCTAAGAGTGGGCTAAAACCGTAGTCTGATGTAATATACCTACACAATTTGTCAAATTAATGATAAAGGTTAGAGTTGGTTGGGGGTGGAGGGGAGGCAGGTGTCTCAGAGGACCATACTCGTATGGTCAAACTATGGTTAAGATTAAATGATTTTTTTTTTTCTTCCTGGTAGTCACCGTAATTGGTGTATAGTGTGTCTACTGTCAGCTGCTGGCCACTTCCCGGAGAAAGCACAGATTAACAGTAAGTTATGTTTCTCTTCTTTTTTTTTTTTTTTTAAAGATTTTATTTATTTATTTGACAGAGAGAAATCACAAGTAGACGGAGAGGCAGGCAGAGAGAGAGAGGGAAGCAGGCTTCCTGCTGAGCAGAGAGCCCGATGCGGGCCTCGATCCCAGGACCCTGAGATCATGACCTGAGCCGAAGGCAGCGGCTTAACCCACTGAGCCACCCAGGCGCCCTATGTTTCTCTTCTGTTGCTAATTCTAGCCCAATGCTGGAACCAGAAATTCAATGGTGAAAGCTACAGCCACCAGATGCCACCAAGAGAACTACAGGGGCAACCAGACCTTTTTCCAAGTAGCACTTACAACCCAGTCGACTCTCCTTCCCCTGACTTTGCCCTCGATCCCATTTGCCATCACATGTACCAGTGGAACCACCCATCTTCTAGTTTGGTTTCCAAGGGAAAATAATTGCTTGGCCTCATGTGTTAGTAACACCAGGGTCTCCTATCGCTTATGCTTGTGTTTGAAAACAAACACCTTGACCAGTTTGTGTCAACCGGCGGCGGTAGAAGAAGGCACAGTCCATCTTGGGTTGAGTTTTTGTACCATCACAAGAGAAGATAGTGTTATAAAAAATTAACAACAACAACAACAACACTGAGAGCCTAAAACCAGTACATAGCAAGAGGAGATTCATTTCTCCCCAAGTAATCTATTATTCGGTCAGAAACGAGGTTGTCAATGGAATACTATGCAGCCATCAAAAGAAACGAAATCTTGCCATTTGCGACAACATGGATGGAACTAGAGCGTATCATGCTTAGCGAAATAAGTCAAGCGGAGAAAGACAACTATCATATGATCTCCCTGATATGAGGGAGTGGTAATGCAACATGGGGGCTTAAGTGGGTAGGAGAAGAATCCATGAAACAAGATGGGATAGGGAGGGAGACAAACCATAAGTGACTCTTAATCTCACGAAACAAACTGTGGGTTGCTGGGGGGAGGGGGGTTGGGAGAAGGGAGGTAGGGTTATGGACATTGGGGAGGGTATGTGCTTTTGGGTAAATTGGAAGGGGAGATGAACCATGAGAGACTATGGACTCTGAAAAACAATCTGAGGGGTTTGAAGTGGCGGGGGGGTGGGAGGTTGGGGTACCAGGTGGTGGGTATTATAGAGGGCACAGCTTGCATGGAGCACTGGGTGTGGTGAAAAAATAATGAATACTGTTTTTCTGAAAATAAATAAATTGGAAAAAAAAAAAAAAAAAGAAACGAGGTTGTCTGTAAGTACAGACTCAGTGCTATAAATAGATGATCAGAAGCTTGCTTTTATTTTCTGCCCTAAGAAAAATAATCACTCACCCTACAGAGGTGGCTCCCAGTCTTTCTGATAACATTCTAGGACCTGTTTGGCTACTAGAACTGAAAGAACTCTTTTAAAGTTATAGAACTCCTCTCATACCCCCTAAATTGCACACCACAGAGATACATTCTTTACAAATAATTTCAAAGGGTTCCTTGCAGCCTAAAACCCATCCTGGAAACTGGAAATTTAAGAATTCATCCAAATTTAAGAAATTTAAGAATTCAGCCTAAGAAAATCCAATTTCTCCAGCACAGCTATGAGTGTGGCCCCTAGACAGGAAAGCCTTGATAAACGGGAATCGGGGGGCGCCTGGGTGGCTCAGTGGGTTGAGCCGCTGCCTTCGGCTCGGGTCATGATCTCAGGGTCCTGGGATCGAGTCCCGCATCGGGCTCTCTGCTCAGCGGGGAGCCTGCTTCCCTCTCTCTCTCTGCCTGCCTCTCCATCTACTTGTGATTTCTCTCTGTCAAATAAATAAATAAAATCTTTAAAAAAAAACAAAAACAAACGGGAATCGGTAAGTCTCCAGTTAACTCCTGAATGCTAACTCTAAGTATCTCCACAAGATTTCTGAGCAACCAGAACAAATTTAGAAGGAATCTTAGGATTTTTCTCTTTAGGTATCACTCATTAAGCAATTCAGAAATTGGATTTTCTTAGGCTCAGAAAATCCTCTCGTTGTAAAACTTCTTATAATCCTAGTGAATGACAGGAAAGTTTATAGTTTCTTATGAAAGAGAATAAAAGAAATCAGGACATCAATTTCACATTGACATTTTTATTAACGCCAACTGTTTTTTAATTATTATTTTTTTAAAACAATAGCACAAAAATGTTTCAAGGAAGCAGTCTCACAATCTGATGACCTTCTGAAATACAGTCAAGCCACACCAAATATGAAATTCCTGTTAATAACACAAAACAAATATTTTTTAAAAAGGAAAAATAAAAAGAAGAGGAAAAAGAGAAGGAAAAAAGGTAAGGGCAGAGGAAAGCAATGAGATGTAGTTAAAACTCATTGGGTCAGGCAGGTGAGGCTTATTAGTAGAATACACTGTTAAAGCAAAGAGTGGCACACACAGGCTTACTATCTTTGCTGTTCTACCCAGTCACCACTAATACACGGCCCCCGGCAGCGGCGGCCACTGACTTCTTCCACGTCCACGGTGAACCGGGAGAAGCCAGTGTTGATACTGTCATGAAGAGGTTTAACCGTTGGCCTGTCGGACAACTATGACCATTCTGTTTGTTTGTTTTTTAGCAGAATAACTCCTTCAGGATGGTCTGGCTCAAAACCCTTTCTTTTCTATGTCACTTATATGCATCTCAGGACTCTTAAAAGTTGTCTTAAAAAAGAAAGAAAAAAAATCATGTATATCAGTTTCTCTTATTTAATGTGGCTATAAAAGATGTTTCCTTATTATTTCTTTATCTCTAAGAAGGACACCGGGGATGGAGGTTGGGGGTGGAACTAAGAGGAAGAAAAAACCCAGACCAGGTTAGGTTTGGTTTTTTTTTTTTTAACTTTTTTTTTTTCCTTTTGGCCAGGGGTGGGGTCACACAGAAGGGAAGGCATGGAGGAAAATTATGATCCTTGGTTTAGATGGAGTTATGCAGGAAAATATATCTTCCCGATCAGTCCCCATGCCAAAAAAAAAAAAACAAAACAAAAACAAAAACAAAAAAACCCAAAACAAACCAAACAAAAAAAGCCTAACAAACCCAAGAAACCAAAAAAACACTTGGAATTATGCACAGATTCTATGTTATACCAGCTATCAGCCTTTCATGTTTAACCATTCCCAGCAATGGACACTACCCTCGGCTTGTAGGCTGCTTGCAGAACCCACTTCACAAAAAATCTTCTTCACCCAGAAGCCTCTAGTTTCCTTTTGGTAAGTTATAAAAACAGAACATCTGTCATTAAGAGGAGAGTGTTAAATACTTTTAACCACTGACAAGGCTTCAGGAAGTTTCACAGTTTCGTTATGCTCTATTTTATTACTATCATATTTACATTTTTATTTTTTTATTTTTTTATTTTTTTGCTGAATCGCTGATTTTCCTTTTTCAATAGAATTTAATTCTGGAGTGTGAGCAGGAACCAGTTAACTACATTCATTGTCCAACCCCCACTGGTTTGAAAGAAGACTCCAAATTCTTTGCATGTGAATCAGCTGTTCAGTAGCCCCACCTCCCCCCGCCCCGCCCCGACAGCCAAGCAGCAGGACCACAGCCGCGGTGGCGGTGGCGCGCCGGGCTCACGCTGTAGGGGGCGAGGACTTTCGCTGAAGGAGGTACTGGTGAATGCTCTCAGCATCTCGCTTTAGCCAAGCAGCATTCAGCAGGATATTCTCACAACACTGCTGGATGGTACGCTCAGCTGACGGAGCCGGGTGACTCTCGAAGAAAGCCTGGCGTAAAACAACCCAGAGTGTAGGATCAGTACAAAGCAATAGTAAGAAGGTAACAGTATCACAGCTTAGGAAAAAATACCACTCTCCTGTAAAGGATTCAAAAACTTCAATCATGAAAACTTACCACTGCCACTCCCAGGCTAAAAGAAAACAAGCAGCTCCTTAGACTTGCATTCAAGAATTCTTCCCCAAATACACGCTTAAAATCGAATCCAAAGTTAATGAAGAGATAGAACCTATGGCCTTTCTTTTAGTGTAGGCGCTAGAATTAGACTTGGGACTCAAATCTAGGCTGGATCATGTATTAACCTATGACTTTTCGTTAAATTAACTCTTCTGTTTTCTCATTTATGAGAAAATATTTACTCCAGAAGATTCAAGAAAACCCCATATAAACTGTTAACGTAATAGTTGGCAGGCAGGGTCCTTAAGGACTCAAAACACATTCTGGCTGCTTCTAATAGAGATTAAACTGTGAGGGATGATAAAACCATGAAGCTTTGATAGACTCACATTTTTCATACAAGACTATTTCTGAGTTTGTTGTAATTTATTACAAAGCTTATTGATTAAAGATGCAATGAACTATTTTCTAATGAAGTATGCCAAGATTCACAGAAAACAAAGCAATTCTTGGGGCGCCTGGGTGGCTCAGTCGGTTAAGTGTCTGACTCTTGATTTCAGCTCAGGTCATCATGATCTCAGGGTCCTGGGTTCAAGCCCTGTGTCAGGTGGGGCGTCTGCTTGGGATCCTCTCTCTCCCTCTGCCCCTCCTCCACTCTCTCTCACTCTCACTCACTCTGTCTCTCTCTCTGAGATAAATAAATAAAAACTTAAAAAAAAAAATAAAACAAAGCACCTCTTAAATACCAACCAGTGAAAGGATGGGGGTCTTTACTTTGAACTCATCATCATAGTGTATAAGGGAGAATGACTAATTCATCAGATTAAGTCTAGAACTTTTAGAAATCAATAACCTTATTTTGTTTACATACATGACAAGGGCTCCTGCTCCAAGGCTCTTTAGGGCCTGAGTAAGATACAAGACTTCCCCTCATTCCAACTCCACAAACAGCACTACCATTTACATATTAGGAACCTGGGAATTATCCTCAACTCTTCCTTCTTCCTCTGCCAGGTATGTCCACAACACAGAGAAGCCACTCAGTAAATATTTGTTGAACCAAAGATTAACAAAATCAATCCCCCTGAATTTCATTACTCCATCTCCCCCAAGCTACTTTATCATTCTTGCTTGGACAGTTAGCATCCCGACATCTTCTCGTCGCCAACCCAAACTTTCTCCACACTGTAGCCAGGCTGAAATTTTTATCACACAAATCACATCAACTCACTCTGTTTATAGGCAATTCAAGGGCTTCCTGCTTTTAGGAAAATTTTCATACAGCCTATAGGGCCCTCCACGGTCTGGCCTCTACCTATCTTACCAGCCTCTGCGCAGCCACTCACTGTCCTTCCGCTCCAAACCCAGTGTATGTACCTCTCCTCAGAGCACTTACATCCTTCACAATAAGGGAATTGTTTGCACAATATACAATGTAAACTAAATGAAGGCAGAGATCAAGTCTCTCACTGTTTTCTCAAGCTCTGAATTCTTAAAATTTTATTCCTAAAGTTTGAGAATGAAAGAAACAACACTACAGCTCTCAGAACTTCTAAATTCGCATTTCATAACCCCATTGCCTTCAACAAGAGGAAGGTGAAAATGACATTTCAAAAGTACTTTACAATTAAAGGCAATGAAAGGCTTAAAGTTAAGATTTTCCTCATCAGTGTAGATTTGTTCCTCAAATGCTGAACTTTACCACTTAACTGATTATTATCCTTCGTAAAGGCTAAGAGGAGAGTCCCTACATAGCCATCTTCTCTCCCTGTGCATATGACAGATTACAAAGGTTATTAGAAAGGAAAAAATTATCAAGGACCTACTACTCCATTCCAGTCTGTTATTTAGAGTAACTAACATCACCAGTAACAATCTTATTATTACCCCATTTTATGGATGAGGAAACACAGGGAGATCATGGGGTTAAAAACATGCTTGAAATCACATAGCTAAACAGGGCAAGGGATGGTTTTCTACTCAGACTGACTGATTCCAAGTTCCATGTTTTTTCAACCATATTTCAACACCCTCAAAGATGATTCCAACCCCAAATTCTTCAAGCATTAAAGACACAACCCAAGCGGTCTTTTTCCAAGCAAAAACAAGGATAAATACAGCATTGCCCCATTACCCGTACTGTATGATTACAATGTGGCTTATCAGTTTTTACTTACTACCTTGAAAAGTAAAAAGTAAACAGCACTTTGCTTACCTTAACCTCTCCAGCCATTTTGTCAACTGCAAATCCCTCAACTGACAGCTGAAAAAACAATGGGTTAAACAGTAAATGCAACTAAAAGAGGCTAGGAACAAAGTTCCATTTATCCTAAAAATGAGCCATCCTATTCTCTCCGAACTTCAGAATATTCTAGAGGATGCATGATGGGTGAAGGACAAGCCCTTTAATAAAGCTAATAACTATTTGAGACCAAGGAGCAGCCATGCGGGGAAAGGAGGCAGGACTACGAGGATCCCAGCACCAGGGGCATGGCCTAAGCACCCCATACTTCCACCCCTGTGACAAAGGGCCACGTGGGAAGGAATGAAGTCAGCATTTTTCCACCCTAGTGAGTTTGGAGCCCTGAGTGTTCTCTTAAGATGTCTTAACATCTCTGAGAACATTCCTAGTGAAGAACAATCTCTTCTCCTCAGACGTTTTCCAAAAAAGACATATGGCCAACAGATACTTGAAGAGATGCTCAACATCACTCATCATCAGGGAAATATAAACCAAAACCACAGTGAGATATCACCTCACACCAATCAGAATAGCTAAAATTAACAATAGAAGAAACAGTGCTGGCGAGGATGTGGAGGAAAGTGGAACCCTCTTACACTGTTGGTGGGAGTGCAAACTGGTACAGCCACTCAGGAAAACAGCATGGAGGGTCCTCAGAAAGTTGAAGATTGAACTACCCTACAGACCAGCAACTGTGCTACTAGGTACTTACACGAAGGATACAAGAATACTAATTTGAAGGGATACATGCATCTCGGTATTTATAGCAGCATTATCTACAGTAGCTAAATTATGGAAACATCCCCAATTCCATCAACTGATGAATGGATAAAGGAGATGTGGTATGTATACACACACATATCCAGGAATATTGCTTAGCCATAAAAAAGAATGAAATCTTGCCATTTGCAACAACATGGATAGATCTAGAGAGAATTAATAATAAGCAGATTAAGTCAGAGAATGACAAATACCATATGATTTCACTTATATGTAGAACTTAAGAAACAAGGCAGATGATCACGGGGGAAATAAAAGAGAGGAAAACCAAGAAGCGGACTCTTGAGAACAAACTGATGGTTACCAGAGGGGAGACGGGGGGGGGGGACGGGGGAAATAGGTGATGGGGATTGTGGAGTGCACTTGCTCTGAGCACCAGGTGTTGTATGGAAGTGTTGAATCACTAAATTGTACATCTGAAACTAACATTACACTGTACATTAACTACTTGGAACTTAAATAAAAACTGGGGAAAAAAAAAAAAAGCTAATAACTATTTAAAGAAACTTTCTTTTCTTTTTTCTTTTTTTTTAAGAAACTCTTAAAAAGCAAAGACCATCGTCTATACACCTAGTGAATCACGGATGTCCTTAAATAACATCTATGATGAACAAGGTACTCAAAATAAAAATCTTCACATACCTTTATTAGTCTGGATATTAAGAATCCTCCCTGGTATCGATTATATAGTTCTTCCCAGTTGTCTTTTATAAACTTCCAAGCAGCCTTCCTTCCATGCTTGCTGCCTCCAGCCACTCCACCAATTACTGATACAGTGTCCTGTGGACGTACCTCTTCCTAAAAATAGAAAGGGAACTAAAAATCTACTATATTCAAAACATCTTCTGGTGCTAGAAAGGGCAGATACTTTTGAGGTACCCAAGCAATCACACCGAAGACCCTCATTCCTGGTTTTAGGAATAACTGGCACCAGAAGCAAAGAGAAGAATGTTTAACCTAAAGATGAGCCAAATTGAGAATGAGGCATTGAGACAGGTACAGACAGGCTGCTCAAAAGATATTTGCTTGGGTTCCTCCAGGGTAAAGAAAGGAAGAGACAGAAGGTAGGTACTGGGATAATTATGCTTTCCAGTTTATTTCTGCCTCCAACTATTCTGATTCTCACCATTATGGGGTGATATACAGGTCAGTAGCAAAAGCCCATTCCATTTTCCCCAGACTAAGAGGAAACCTCAGTTTAGGGTTAAAGCAGATCAAGAGGATACTGAATCAAAGACACTTGCCACAGATCAGTGGGTTACGATTCCCTCTGTAGGCAGTTTTTGTTGGAACTTACTGAAAGTGCAAACGTGAGGACTTTTTGAATCAATTCAGGTGAAAGAGTAGCCCCAAGGACCCTTTCAATTCGGTTTTTCTCTTCCTGCATATCTGCTTGTTTGTGAAGCTACAATGAAAAAATAAAAGATATAGTTAACTCTCCCCTAGAAGTTATGCATATGCTTGTGTGAGCTTCTCCCCGAAACTTTTTGCTCTACATTCTCGCTGGCTGAGACTGCACAGTATTAAATTTTTTTTTTTAAGATTTTATTTATTCATCAGAGAGAGAGAGGGAGAGAGAGTGAGCACAGGCAGACAGAATGGCAGGCAGAGGCAGAGGGAGAAGCAGGCTCCCTGCCGAGCAAGGAGCCCGATGTGGGACTCGATCCCAGGACGCTGGGATCATGACCTGAGCCGAAGGCAGCTGCTTAACCAGCTGAGCCACCCAGGCGCCCCTGCACAGTATTAAATTAACAAAAGGAAATACTTTTTAAGATGTTCAGGCACTACATTTTTCATATGCCAAAACAGTAAGTCACTATGTAAGTCTGTACTATGTGAATGGCTTGTCATCAGTTCTGAGCAGTTTAACATCAAGGTCTGAGGGATATATGTCTGACTAATGTTCTATGTTAGATGAATAAACTAATCATCACTAATACCACTGAAGGTCATCAATTTAATTTCTAATAGGAAAAAGTAAATGTTAATTTAAAAATATTTTATTTACTTATTTATATGAGAGAGAGAGCATGAGAGGGGGGGAAGGTCAAAGGGAGAAGCAGACTCCCCGCTGAGCCTGATTTGGGACTCGATCCTGGCACTCCAGAATCATGACCTGAGCCAAAGGCAGTCACTTCACCAACTGAGCCACCCAGGCGCCCCAATAAACGTTAATATTAATTCATGAGTCTCTGATCAGTGGGATTCTGTATCATCACATTTTTTAACTGCAAAATCAGCACATGCTGAACATAAAAAATTGCAAAAATAGAGAGGCATAAAGAACAAATTAAATTATCGGGGCACCTGGGTGGCTCAGACGGTTGAATGCCTGCCTTCAGCTCAAGTCATAATCTCAGGGTCCTGAGATCAAGCCCCACATCAGGCTCCCTGCTCAGTGGGAAGTTTGCTTCTCTCTCTCCTTCTGCCCCTCACCCTCACTCATATTCTCTCTTTCTCTCTCAAATAAGTGAATAAAATCTTTAAAAAAAAAAAAAAAAAAAAAAAGAAGGGGTGCCTGGGTAGCTCAGTAGGTTAAAGCCTCTGCCTTCCGCTCAGGTCATGGTACCGGGGTCCTGGGATCAAGCCCTGCATTGGGCTCTCTGCTTGGCGGGGAGCCTGCTTCCTCCCCTCTCTCTCTGCCTATTTGTGATCTCTGTCAAGTAAATAAATAAAATCTTAAAAAAAAAAAAGACAAAAAATTAAAGTATTGATATGTACATTACCAATCAGAAATAAGACCCCCTTACACCTGCTATTTTGTGACTTTTAAAAAATATTTAAATTACAGGTAATTTTATTTTATTTATACTTTTATAGCCTCTAAATCTTCCACAGTGAATATACCAAGGTTTTTTTTTAATCATCAGAAGCAAAACATTATACATATAAATAATTAGAATTACAAAGGTATATGAGATACGTCTCCAAAACAACAATTTATAGATTCTGCTGATCACCTCTCCCACTGAAGAGTCTATACTGACCAGTGTCTGCAGACCCCATCACAGGTCCCAGTTTCCCCTTTCCTTTGGACTCTTGAGTAGCAACATGGTAAAATAAATAGGAAGTTAGGAGATCTGGGTTCTAGTCCTAGTTTTGCCTCTAACTAGCTGTGTGATCTTGACTAAGTTCTCATCCCTTCTGGATCTCAGTTTCCCCAGCTGTAAAATGAGTGGGATGGACAGATAATTTCTAACAGTTCTTTTCTGCTCCAATACTCAAAGTCTGAACTCTGGCTTTCAGGAAGCATGGTTTTCCCCAAGGAGAACCTGTTACACTTGACCACTAGATGGCACCATAACACCACATTCCAAATACACTTTGAAATAAAAGTTTGGTTTTGTTTCTTTTAATCCTGCCTCATTATTCCTAAATTACCAATAGAAAACAATCCTCCTCATCTCCCATCAACTGGTTCCTTGAAGAAACTTAATTTGGTCTTCATTAGAGCTCTGCTTATAGCAAAGCAGAACTACAGTCAGCTCCCTTGTATTAACAGATGCAAACACTTACTAAAATATACATAGTAGTGTAAATTCTTTAAAGTATGCCAGGACATGAAAATGCCCAGGTTATCTGTTACAAGAATTCCAGAACCTCTATTTTTGTTCCATACTTTTATGGAAAAGACAAAACCCACAAATACCTGATTTCATCTACAAAGAAATACATGATTTACAGTGCACAGGTTCACAGAATATTAAGAATGAGAAACGACCAACCCAAAGTATAATTTTTCTATTATTAGAAAGGAAACTCTTGCACAAGATCAGTAAAGTGGCACATTTTAAGTTTCTTAAAGTTTCTATTTTTCAAAATATTTTAGTCATTTAAATAGGATTTGTTTAAAACTAAATACTAGAAATTAGATTTGCAATTCTGATCCACTTGAGATCAGAAATGTTCTTAATCCATTAAGGATGGAAGTAATAAAGCACATTTCATTCCTGTTCTGGCTGTTCCCCTCCTTAAGCGTGGGTCTTTAAATGAATGGGCTTTATAGGTCTGGCAGGTAATTTGGGTATTTACACTTTGCACATTTTATTTGATGGTAATAGATTCAGCTCCCTCTACCACTGATGCAATCAGCATAGTCCAGTTATTCCTTAGATTGATAACTACATGGACAGGGACTTAGGCAGCACTTGTTCCACAGTATTAGTATTTAAGTTTAATTATATGCCAACCACCCTGGGAAAACTACAGAGGCAATGTAGGCAGGTCAGTTAATTTCCTGTCCATTCATAAATGGAGCACTGGTATAGCTCAAATCCTTGAAGTATGTAATCATCTATCCGCTTTCTCTCTTTAAAGGATTTTATTATTTACTTTTTATTTACTTGACAGGAGAGAGAGAGAGAGCACAAGCAGGGGGAGCAGCAGGGAGAAGGAGAAGTAGACTCCCCTCTGATCAGGGAGCTTGATGCAGAGCTTGATCTCAGGACCCTGGGATCATGACCTGAGCCAAAGGCAGACACTTAGCTGACTGAGCCATCCAGGAGCCCCCATCTATTCCCTTTCCTAGCACAGACACAAACTTTGGGAAATACCCTAGTAACTTTACACTAAAGGGAAAAATTTTAAGAACCTGACATGTTAATCAAAATGAACATTTCAATTTTTATATTTAAGGTGCATCAACTTATGAATAAAAAAAAACTAAGTGAAATTAGATGACTTTTGGCATTGTATTGGTAGTATACATGAACAGACATTATGTATTTCTCCCAAGGTTTCTTTTCTTTTTGAGAGAGAGAAAGAGAGAACGTATGTGCACGTGCATGTGGAGGGTGGCACTGAGGGAGAGAGAGGAATCCTAAGCAGACTCCCTGCCAAGTGCACAGCCTGACACGGAGCTCCATCTAATGACCCTGAGATCATGACCTGAGCTGAAATCAAGAGTTGACTAAGCCACCCAGGTGCTCCTCCCATAGTTTCTTAGTATCTGCCTGTTTGCAATATGCATATCTGCACGTTTGTCTTTTGCCCAGACTTTTAACCACCTAACAACGTGCAGTCTCTGTGTCAACTGTGTTAAAGAGCAGAAAATGGGAGCCCTTCCCAAATTTACTCACCTTTAGCATAATGTCTAAGGTAGTGCCATCACCATGCTTCAGAACAGTCAGATAGACCTACAGAGAACACAGGAACAAAAAAGAAGGTATCTGATTAAATGTATCTTCTTCCAAATAGTTCAATGTTAAGAAAAGACATAAGGCGAATCAAACAATTTATAAATAGCTGTGTGTGGATGTTACATACAAATTGTGGCAAAGAGCTTAGAGCCCACACTGAAAAGCAGCAAGGCAGACAGCACGTGGTGAGTAACAGCAGCACACACCCGCTTTCTCTCAGGGAAATGTGCACTGATCATCACCTTTCAGCACCAGAGTCTGGCCTGAGAAATGTTAGACAAAGGACATGCTGGCTATAGAACATTGAATGCACCTATTAAATCAGAATCAGACATGATTTGTGGGTCAGTACTTATGTCATTTTTGGTTCCCATTAAACACATTCCACAGTATACACAGAATGATGCAGTCACTTAGAGATCAAAGTTATTCATCATGAAAACGTACAGGACTCCTCAGATCAGCGGAGAGAATCTGTTTCCCTTCTACGTGGTCCTTAAACCGACGACGGGCTTCTTCTAACGTTGCCTTATGTCCTGCTTTTCCTAGTTTGCCCAGAACCAAGCCCCTCAGGAGTGCATCTAGATGACCTGATTAAGAAGTAAGAGAAACGGAACTACTTAAAAATCCTGTTTTCACAAATATGCTACCTGGCTATCCTGTAATTGTGTTATATACTATGTCTACCATCTTGAACAAACACAATCAATTACCTTAGTACTTGAGAGAACACCTGATTTACATTATTCAAATCATAAGAGTGAAATGAAGTACTAAACAGATTAGCTAAACAAATAAATTTGCTGACTTTGTCTACAAATGTCAATGATCTGAATTTATTAAATGTTTACTCCATCTAGGAAAGTACACTGCTAAGGACTGTATGTGAAAGGAAGAGGCAGAACAGGCTTAGATGATGCGGTTTTGACCCAAGATTCAGAGAAAGATCACATACGGAAATAGTATGCTGTGTATAATAAATTGAAATCTTAGATTTAAAAATCAACTTCTGACGGATCTATTGACTCCAAAGATGTGTAAATGCGCACTAAGCACATAAGGAGAGTCTCAATATTGGTGATTAGGGAAACACAAATCGAAATCACAGGGAGATGCCACTTTACACCCACTAGGATGACTGAAGACAGACAGACAATAACAAGCACTGTTAAGGATGTGGAGAAATTAGAACCCTCATACATTGCTGGTGGGGTGTAAAATGTGTGGCCACTTTGAAAAACAAGCTGGCAATTCCTAAAGAGGTTAAACAGAGAGTTACCATACGATCCAGCCATTCCACTTTTAGGCATATACCCAAGAGATATGGAAGCATTATGTCCACACAAAAACTTGTTTACACACATGTTCACAGCAGTATTCACAGCTGTCAAGTAGGAACCATCCAAACATCCATCAAGTTATGAATATACAGAATGTGGTACGCCCATACAATAGCATATAACTCAGCTATAAAAGGAATGCAGTACTGATAGACAACGCAAAATGGACGTACCTTTGAAACATTTTGCTAAGTGAAAAACGCGAGACACAGAAGGCTACATGGGGTAGGAGTCCACACATATTAAATGCCCAGAGCAGGCAAATCCATAGAGACAGAAAGCAGATTGGTAGTTGCCAGGACGGAGGTTGCCAGGAAACGGAAAGTGACTGCCAATGGGTAGGGAGTTTCTTTTAAGGCTAAAGAAATTGTTCTGGAATTAGATATGGGGATAGTTGTGTAACCTTGTGAACAAACTAAAAAAGACTAAGATGTATACTTTTAAGAGGTCCGTTTTATGATATATTGATTATATCTCAAAAAAAGAAAGTTAACACCAGCAATGACGGATTGCAATACCAAAATGGACAGGCAAGTCATGGCATATTCACATAGTGAACACCAGTAAGCAATAGAAAGGAATGAACACACTGGATGTATCTTAAGTATGATACTGAGCGAGAGAAGCCAGATAGAAGAACAGAATATATATTAGCATTCCATTTATATAAAGTTCTAGAAGAGGTAATATTAACCAAGGGTGAAAGAAGGCAGAACAGTGTTTGCCTGCAGGGGACAGGCAGGGGACACCTGAGTGGCAGTGACTGACAGGGAAGAGGCCCTGAGGCAACCTCCTTTGGTGTCTGCATTTGTCAAAAGTCAGGGAACTGTAACATTTACACTGTGCACCTTGCTACCCCTAAATCGTACCTCAGTAAAAAGTAAGTTTAAGAAAACCACAGGAGATCAATAGATAACACAAGAGGACATCAATGAAGAACCAATTTGTAATTCTGGCTCCGGTACTGACTTGCAAGGCAATGTTTTGTTATTTTGCTGTTTGGCCCTTCCAGCTATAAACCTAGAAAGCTAAAGACATTCTCCTTGGGGCACCTGGGTGGCTCAGTGGGTTAAGCCTCTGCCTTCGGCTCTGGTCATGATCTCAGGGTCCTGGGATTGAGCCCCACATCGGGCTCTCTGCTCAGCCGAGAGCCTGCTTCCCCCTCTCTCTCTGCCTGCCTCTATGTCTACTTGTGATCTCTCTCTGTCAAATAGATAAATTAAAAAAAAAAAAAAAAGACATTCTCCTTATTTCATAAAGCTCTGTTTGAGTCCAAAAAGTTTTACACATTATCACCATGACAAAGAAAGACAACATCCACTATTTTGCCTATAACTGTCTCCACATACCCTCTCCTGTCTTGTTCCTGGGATCTCTGTTCCTGCCTAAAGCCAGTCCACCACTGGATCTGACTTTTCTCCGTCACTTGGCCATCGCTCCAGCAATTACTCCCCTCTTTTCACACCATGAATTTTTCTGTTACTATTCCATCACTGTCATCAGCACACAAACATGTTATAAAATCTCCCACTTTGTTAAAAAAAAAAAAAGTATCTCCACTCACCTAGCTCTCTCCAGACTACCCCCTTTCAGCAAAAACTCCTTTAAAAAGCTGTCTAAGTGTGTTGTCTCCTCTTCCCCTACTCCCAGTCTGGAGAACCCAAAACTGGTCACCACCACTCGACAAAATTTGCCAAGGTAATCGCCAATTCTTTACCTTGCCTGACTCAGAGCAGCATTTGTCATGGTGGATAACTCTCCAACTGTACTGCCTTTTTTTTTTTTTTTTTAAGATTTTATTTATTTGAGAGAGAGAAAGAGAGAGAGTGTGCACAAGACGGGGTAAGGTCAGAGAGCAGCAGATTTCCCACTGAGCAGGGAGCCTGATGCGGGACTCGATCCTGGGACTCCAGGATCATGACCTGAGCCGAAGGCAGTCACGTAACCAACTGAGCCCCAGCCACCCAGGCGCCCCTCCATCTGCACTGCTTCTTAAGCTGTCTGGGACATCTCCTTGCTCCTGACTCTCTCACCTCCCTGGTCAGTGAGTCTCCACAGCTGATACCTCCTCTTCCACCCATCTCCAAATCCTAGCCTAGCCTAAGACCTAGTCCTCAGACTATTCTTCTCTCCACCTACATTCAGGCCCTGCATGATCTTTAGTTTCGTGGCTATATATACCAGCTACGAACTAAGTGGATTTATTTGGCCTAGACCACTAGGTATGATACTCTCCACTAGGATGTTTAAAAGGACCTCACATTTCTCATGTCTAAAACCCAACTCCTGATTGCCTCCGCCCCCAGCCTGCTGCTGCAGCAGTCTTCCCCATTCCTGCAGATGGCAACTTCACTCCTTCAGTCTCGAGGCCAGACTGTGGTGGCTCCTCTCACTCCACCGCAGCCAGTCCACCACCAAACAGATTCAGTTCTGCCTTCAGAACAACCACAGAATTTACCACCTACAAGTGCAAGCTGCAACCAGCGCCTCAACTGCACTTTGTAACCTGTTTCCCTGCTCCTTTCTCTGGGCTCTCAACTCCATTCTGGTTTCCACAAAGCAGATCCAGTCATGTTCTGCTTCAGCTCTCAAGTTTGCTTCTCATACCACTAACTGTGAAAATCCAAAATAGTGTACGAGCTCCCACAGGTCCTACAGGAGCTGAACCGCTTCCCACTCCCTGTCTCCCTCACTACTCTGTCCTGACTCTAATCACAAGGACACAAGCATGCTCCTGCTGCAGGCCTTCCACACTGGCTGTTCCCTGCTGGAACCTTTCCCTCTGAATGGCCTCCCAGCTCTCTCTCAGAGGGCTCTGCTTATGCACACACATCACCTCATCACGAGGGACGGCTGCTCTGACCACTCGATGAGCTACTGGCCTCCTCCTCTTTGGCTACCTCACCTATCTGAATTTTTCTTCATGATGCCGCTGCTACCTAAAATATCATGTATTTAATGATTTGCTGTGCCTCCCACTAGAAGTAAGCCACACAGGGCAATGCTTTCTTCACTGTTGTACCACCAGCTCCCAGAATAGAACCTGGTTATTTACTAGGTGCATAAGTATTTGCTGAATCAGTGAAGGGAAAACACAGAGCTCTAGGTAATTGTTACTGCTGCTCTTACTGCAAAAGACCCCCTCTGGGACAAGACTGCTTGGGAGGGAAATACCATCTTTAGTTATTTGCAGATGGTAGAAAATAATTATATATAAAGCCTTCAGATCACCCACCATTCCCAACATGTACAGGACAGCAAAAGAGTAAATATGTGATTACAGAAATAATCAGAGGAGAGAACACATGGAGAAAGTAAACAACTTCCTTAGTTCAGGTACTGTCTCTCAGTGTCATAATTTATAAGTCGTACATATAAGGTACCTGGAATGTAGGGTAATAATAAATAAAATAATCCAAAATTCCCTTTAGCTTTCCTTGATTATAGATTGGCCTTTGGAACTCTGTAAAAGATTTCTATTTCAACCATTTGATTTGTTTACAAATCATATTTAGCCGGGAATACACATAACCACCACTGTTATTACTTTGCGACCCATGTAATTTCACCAATAAACTTAAAAGGCCTAAGAGTTAATTTCTGGTGAGCTGAATACACAGTAACATCCAGCAGATACAAAAACATTACTGACACTGTTAACAACAGCTGAGTAAAAAAGGATCAAATTCTCCTCCACTACTTCCCCATTCAGCACACCCATTACCTTCTCCAGGTTTGGGGTCCCAGCCCAGTCTCTCCCCTATAGGTGAAAAGACATCTTTCACAAACTCCTGGATTTCCTCATAGAAGTCTGTGTGGGACAAGAGAGTTGAGAGAATCCCCAGGTTACAGCTCAGGTCGCTCCACACAGTATAATTGGGCTCATTCACAAAAGCCTCCATGACTTTTAGAACCTCTACAGTGCTAATGATTCCAGCTCGAGCCTGGGATAGGAAAAAACATAAATTAATCTAGTCTTCAAACAAAAAAAACAAAAAAACACAAGCATGCATTTTCAGCATTATCTACTGCTAGTCAGTCATGTCTCTGGTTTAAAGGAAATGAGGCTATATAAAATCAGGGGATTATTTAAATAAAAATGCTATCATGACAACATTCCTTATTTACTTTTTTTTTTTTTGCTATTTATAAAAGAGCCAAGGAAGGAAGCACACTTGGTCTGGTGACAGATGGTGGCTACACGTGCAGTGAGCGCAGCACGAGGCACAGACTTGTGGAATCCGTACGCTGCACACCTGAAACTCACGTAACACTGTGTACCAACTACACTTCAAAGCGAAAGAAAGCAAGAAAGAAAAAAAAAAGAAAGCAAGAAAGAAAACAATTAACTTCTATTTCTATCCAGTGTCTGGGCTTTGGTTTTCTTTTTATTTTAAAAAATTCTCAGACTTTCAGAAAAATGCAAAAATAGTCAGGGCTTTGGCTTTTGACAGAGGCTCTTTCAAAACTGGACCTGCAGACTGCGTCAACGTCAGCCTGTCCTTCACTCATTTCTAAAAGAAGGCAAACTGGAAGGCACTACAAATTCAGAGTCCTTTCAGAATTAACTAACAGAGCTAGGAAAAAGAACTTCTGTTACAGCAGCCAACTGCACAAACACGCCACTCTCCTGGGACAGGTCTCTCTCAGCAATGAGATCAGCAGATGTGAGGTTTTGTGCATCAATGCTAATCTGTGTTTATACAAAGGAGGAATCCAAAACCAGTTACTGCAGAGGGGAGGGAAAATTTCAAGTCCAATTTAAAGGAACGCTAGGAGGAATCTGACAATTTTATCACAGACATCTGGCAATTATCTAACCTATTTTGGAGTCATAAAGATAATATTACTAATTGCTGATTTAAATCCTTTCTGGAACAAAGCCAAATATAACATAATTCTAAAGCTAATGGGCTATTATTAGAGTAGCAATGGAATGTTAAAAAATGTTAAAAAAAAAAAACTAGATGTTTCCAGAGAAGTACAATCACTATTTTAGAACACATAAATCACTCTAAATTAATTATTTTTAAAAAAACCCAACACATCAGTAGGGAAGTTTCTTCAAGGCTCATACCTATTTCTACCAAGAAGAATTTCTGCCTTACAAAGGGTAGTTTTAGTTGCAAAACCTGCCTTAGGAGTAGTGAGATGGGATTTGTTTCTGGTAAATTAGATGTGTTTAATTTTGTCTTGTTAATTAATAATTAGTCATTTGTTCTAGTCCCAAAAGGTGTTCAACCTTCAGGAAGAACCATATTCTTCTAATTATGTTTCAGTCGGACACTCCAGGAAAAACAAAATCCTTTAATCAACAAAATCCATCATACTACTTGAGGGAGGCTCACCAAGGAGAAGAGGTCATTCTGTAATCCAAGTCGATCCACAGGGGGCAGAGAAAGATCACGAATGCCTGGTAATAAACTTTCCAGCATGGCTGAGCTATACTGGGTCCGATAAAATCCAACTGTTCCCAGGTTTAACTGAAAAGACACCCAATGGTCATTGTTAATAAAACAATTTTTTTTTTTTAAAACAATCTTTAGCAGGTGTGAAAAGTGTTCTGGTTTTTGTTTATCTGAGCAAAAACAACAAAGCTCACATATGCAGGCAGGGATGAACATGAAACAACATGTAAAGATAGAAATCGGTTGTCGGGGCGCCTGGGTGGTTAAGCTGTCTGACTCTTGATCTCAGTTCAGGTCATGATCTCAGGGTCAGGAGACTGAGCCCCACATCAGGCTCCAAACTGAGCTGGATAGTAGGGAGGATGGGAGTCACGTGGGCCAGTTTCTATCCACTCGAAGTGGACAGTTTTAAGTTTACAGAAAATATTTACTGTATTTAAGAGTGCATGGGCTGTGGAATATCTGAGGAAGACTAAGTCTTTACACTCATCTACTCAGCCAGACTCTCAATAGAACAATGCTCAGGTCCTAGATTTTAAAGAATTAAGGAGACTTAAAAAGTAATTTCACATGATTTGTGGAGTGAGGTAATCAGGGACTGTCATTATTCTCTATAAGCTATTTACCAATAGGCAAAAATGTTTCTTTTTTAAAAAATGTTTTATTAACATATAATGTGTTGTTAGCCCTAGGGAAAAATATTTCTGATAATACTTATATACATAACACTTTGCAGCTAAAATAATAGCATAAGATATAAATATTTTTCTATTTATATATAAGTATTTTTTAAAAAATCACCTCACAATAATACAACTGCTGTTTTATTGATTCCCTTTACCTTTCATTACAGGAATAATCCTTTATTTACTCAATTACAATCACTGCGTACATATGTTTTTCTCATTTGTAAGAAAAATTTCATACAGCTACATCATCTTCCAGATATAATTTCAAATGGTGGTAATACACTATTCCAGTAAGTAAAATATGTATTAAAACAAAGGGAAAAATGGTTCTTTTCAGAAAAGCAAAGAAGTCTGAGACAACATATAATTCCTATTAGGAACCTATAACTGGGTAAAAAGTCTAGTAGATAGAGGGCACGGCTTGCATGGAGCACTGGGTGTGGTGAAAAAAATAATGAATACTGTTTTTCTGAAAATAAATAAATTGGAAAAAAAAAAGTCTAGTAGATACTTTCATTATGAATGGTGCAGAGTACAGGATAATGAAAAATCATCTTTACCAACTATTATTTTTTGTGAAATGGTTTCCCAACATCAGTTACAGGATTTCACATTTCAGTGACACAAACTTATTATTATATGTCTGAGCTCACTTGATTATAGCTGTACATTTCCAATGACAACGTATCATCGAAGTTAACATCTCATCACAATGACAGTGCAGTTTGAAGTTGCAAGACTACAAATCGTTTGGTTAATGTGACTTTACACATAATCTACTATTTTTTCCCCTTTGATCCCATCTTTTAATATCTGCTTATCTATCACTTCCTTAACCGACATAAGGGAAGATATCTAGACCATATTATTTGAAAATTGGCCCTAAGTTTCTGTCTTTGTAAGTCCTAGTCCAAACTAACGCAGAATTTAGAGCCAGCCATAACATGCATAAGGGGAGTGACAGAAATCAATCAATTTAGGTCAGATAAAAACAGTCAGGCCATTTCTAGACTCACCTTTACCCACTGGTCCGATCTGACGTTTTTCAAAACCACGTTCATCTCTGGCTTATCCATCAGAATTTTCAGTTTGGCATGGTTGGGATCTTCGCTAGTAGAGATCGTGATAGGAACCATCCACTGGGGACAGTCTTCTCCTTAAGCAAGAGAAGAACGAATAGGAAACTTGAGAAATAGTTTGTCACTGGAAGAAAAAGAGGGTAAGGCGGAGAGAGAGGACAGGCGTCCTACACATGAACTCGAGTCTAACTGTTAAGCCAACAGCTCATGTTCAATGGTACATAAACTCTTCCACAACCGTAATAATACTAGTATAAAGGAAGAGAGGATTTATTAACAAAATCACAATAGCCTAAAAAAAAGAGAACAGTTTATTCAGTTGTAGTATCACAAATATAGTGATTTTAATTTGCCACTTTCCCTTTACAGAGCAACAGAGACAGTAATGATTTTATTGTTAAGAGAAATTTCGAGTAAGTAAAAGATCTCACATAGCATTTAAAAACATTCTAAGGTGCAGGTATATATACTGCTGAAACACTGAAGGGTTGATTTTATTTCTGTGATAGACACGACAATCCCTGGAGCTGATGGATTCCACCACTAAAAAATGATAGCTAAAAGTCAAAACTTTTTTAAGGCAGATAACATACTGCCTTTGAGGTATCAGATAGCAAAACAGACTCTGAATTAAGATACTGAACAGAATAGAGTCACTGCCGTGCGTTAATGTAAACTCTTAATAAGTTATATACTTTATGCTATTAGGCTAAACGACAAATCAGAATTTTCTTCTAATGTTGGGATAGTTCAGGTTTTATTACTACCTATACTGGTCACAGAGTGTTTGAAAAAACTGCAAATCCTGTCAGTCCTATCATGCAGACTGTTATGAGGCAACAAACAGAAAATGTAACACTTAAGGATTTATTTTGGATAACAAGCCTGTCATCCAACTTGTCAGACATAGTTATTTAAAGAGTAATTCTAGGGACGCCTGGGTGGCACAGTTGGTTGGACGACTGCCTTCGGCTCAGGGCGTGATCCTGGAGTCCCGGGATCGAGTCCCACATCAGGCTCCCAGCTCCATGGGGAGTCTGCTTCGCTCTCTGACCTTCTCCTCGCTCATGCTCTCTCTCACTGTCTCTCTCTCTCAAATAAATAAATAAAATCTTTAAAAAAAAAAAAAAAAATAAAGAGTAATTCTAAATGCTAAGCAAGGTAAGGATGGAAGGCTGTACCTCTTAACCCTAGTAGAATGTACCATATTTTGGAGGGTGGAACATAAAAACGTATTGGTGATTCTGATATACATCTCCCCTTATTAAGAATTGTTATTTTAAAGGAGGTTGAGAAAGGTGCAGAGAAACACTCTAATTTTCTGAGCAAAAGAATCAACGACCTGTAGAAATATTTGAAAAACCAGAGTCGAGTGGTGGTTAAAGGTATAAACTCATGCAATCCAACTATTTTGTTTGAATTCCTACTCTTTAACTCATTAGATAGGTGACCTTGGGCCACTTAACTTACTCAGCTTTGCCTCAGCTCCCTCATTTATAAAAAGGAAATAATACTATCTACCTAATGGGGTTGCTAAGACTTTAAAAGAAGGATCAGTACTTCTAAGTACTACTAAGCTATACTGCTTAGCACGGTAACTGGTACATAATAATGCTAAATAATGACTGGGCTTTATTTACTTACTTGTTCACTTACTTAGTATGCCCAAGAATTAAAAAAAAAAAAAAATTAGCTACCCATACAAGTGTGCACCAAGGCTTCTTTTAGGAATGAAGGCTAGAGACATTACTTCTTGGGTGTTCCTAATTTATTCCTTATAGCTTCCAATAATACACAGAAACAGGGAATTTAAAAAATCAAAGAATATCAAAACACTACAAATATCTCATGAATCTTTTTGATTTCCTAGATTTCATTTTTATTTCATTACCATTTCCTTATTTTTTTCCTTATTTTAAATTCTATTAATTCTATTAAAAATACTGAAAAGTGGATTATTTCCTATTAATTGGAACACTGCTCATATGGTATTCAAATTCATTTATCAGCTCCCACTTAAAGCCACTTGCTTACCAACATATGGTCCACTGGCACAGAACTTCCTTTGGGACAACCTCAATAATCTGTCATCTTCTACCTAAAGAAGGAAAACAAAAGCTAAAATAGTAGTATTGACTTTTTCTTTTTTTTTTTTTGGTGGGGGCAACACTTCTGTGACAAAACAGAAGGTGAAACCAGGACAGCCAAGTGTCCCAAACTGCAACAGTGATGAAGATGATGACACTATATAATGGGAGAAGACATCACTTCTCATTTAGGCCTCAAAATAACAATACTTTAAATAAAAGGCCATGTTGTACATAATGAAGGGATTTATACGCAGACAAGAACTTAAAACTATTACCACTTCCACAAGGATACATAATAAATAACAGTACAGCAAGCTGTTTTAATCTTTATAGAGGGAGGTTATGTCTTCAGACTCTTCCACTTCTAAAAAGTGCAACCTTCGATTAGCATGTCAGGAATTTAAATTTTCAGAGTGACCAATAAACGTGAAGAAGCACACAGCTTGGGTCAAAGGCTGAGCTTAAACCAATTCTGCAGTCCTGGAATAAACCCCACTTGTTCATTTTAGGTTTACACCATGGGGTGCCTGGCTGGCTCAGTCAGAAGAGCAAGCAACTCTTGATCTCAGGGTCGTGAGTTCAAGCCCCACATGGGGAATAGAGATTAAATAAATAAATAAATAAACTTTAAAACAACAACAACAACACATCAACAAGTTTACAGAGTTCTCCTTGGGGACAGTGAAATTAGACAACACTTTGTTTTCTCCTGTAAGTATGTATGATTTTAATGATGTGGGGGACAAACAGTCAGAGATAATATATCGCCAAGGAAACAATGCAAGGGCTGGGTTCAATGTTACCTAGAATACTAACGTACAGAAAAGCAAACCTGATGACACTGACTGAATTTCATTCCACGCAGCGGCAGGGGAACTGGAGGGTTTGTTGTAAGGTTACCTGTTCTGCTTCCACATAAATGAGGGGGAATCCCATCTGCTTGGTCCAGGTGTTCATCACTGCTGCTATAGGTTTACCACTGGCATTCTCTAAACTTTCCCAGAGATCCTCTAGAAGATAAACACAAACAATGAAAATCTAAAATGTTTATATTTTTGTTTTCCTAAACAAACCAAAAATTTTCTGTAACTCCTGACATCACATTGCTAACCGATTCTTTTTTCTTCTTTTTAAGATTTTATTTATTTATTTGACAGACAGAGATTACAAGTAGAGAGGGAGGCAGGCAGAGAGAGAGGAAGGGAAGCAGGCTCCCTGCTGAGCAGAGAGCCCGATACAGGGCTCTATCCCAGGACCCTGAGATCATGACCTGAGCTGAAGACAGAGCCTTTAACCCACTGAGCCACCCAGGTGCCCCTTTGCTAACCAATTCTTTAGTTCTTTCAGGTTCAGGAGACAAACAGGAGTCAAATTAATGTCCCCTCATCTCCACATTAAATAAACTCTATTACAAAAACTGGTCTTAAAGTCTCAGATGTCCTTAATTGTTCCAATGTACTAAAAAAAAAAAAAAAAATCACAAATTATAGGGGTGCCTGGCTGGCTCAGTCAGTGGGGCATGCAACTCTTGATCTCAGGGTCATGAGTTCGAACCCCACATTGGGTCTAGAATTTACTTTAAAAAAAAATCACAAATTTTAATAAATAAAAGACAAACGGGTAAATTCATACAAGAAGAAATGGAAACAAAAAGAAACCTCTTCAAGATCACTCCTAAACAATCCATATAAAACCATTATACCCATTCAATTAACAGAAGTTAAAAAATACTCAGTGCTCTGAGGCTGCAGTAAAACTCACACGGTCAAACAGCACTGGTGGTCAAGTAAACAAAAAAGCAATACACTGTAATACACACTAGAAGGAGGGCATGAACAGAGGAAAAGCCCTTCAAGAAAAATCCAAAGAAATAAAGGCTTCATGAGAGTTAGGCTTTTGGTCTGCATTTTGAAGAGGAGTTGTTCATTAGACTGACAAAGGGAAAAGGGCAATCCAGGTAGACAGAATAAATGGCCTATGTACAAAGAAGAAAGTATTAAGAAAAGACAGAAAATATCAGTAACAGCAAACGTTCAGTAAGCATAAGACAGAGGCCCAGGTGTGGGAGCAGTAGGCAGTGAGGCTGAGACAGCAAGCGGGGCTAGCTGCCAGGACCCCATGGGGCTCTGCTGTGCAGGGGATGGGGCTCTGCTGTGCAGGGGAGTAAAGTAACACAAGTGTATTTAATCAGCAGGTGAGGCAGTCAGAGACTCGCTTTAAAAAGATGACCCTGGGCAGCCTCAGGGTGAGAGAGAAAACTGAAGAGAGTGGGGCAGGCAAGAAGTACTAAGCTGGTAGGCAACTATGGAGTTCAGGGGAGAGATTGTGAAGGCATGGATGAAGCAAAGGGGAGTGAGGAGAGACAATCAAAACCATGGATGGGGGTTGCATTGGGTCTGAACTACCAACTGTCCTTCATAACACCAGCAAATCAAGAAACGGTAAAAGGCAGGCCTCGCTGTGCAAAGGGTGGCGTCTAAACCAGAGGTACCGGCTTTGCCCGGAAGCTTGTTAGGCAGATCCTCCGGTCTCTCCCCAGACCAAATGAACTATAAACACTTCCGTGGACCCTGGGTCATGGCGTGCATGTTACAGCTTAAGCACTATAAGGTTCTGTCCTCAGGTATTACATGTGTGCATGCTAAAGACTCAGAAAACTTACAGGAGCACATTTCCCTGTAGCTCTGCTTTAAGGAATGGAATGCCTCTCTCTTATAGCTGAGATGGAAATTTACGGTGGGGGGTTGGGGAGGTGGGAGGAGAGAGTGTCAGGCCTACATCATGTCCTGAATAGAGGGCAGATATACTGTATTTTTAAATTCATGGGTTACAAACCTCAGAAACAGTCCATGGCCAGCCCTCTCTGAACTTCTGTCATTCTATTAGGTATTAGTGACATTACACAAATCTTGCTTTTAAACTATTTTTGTTCACTGAAGAACTCAAAACTCCAACTCTGGCTCTTTTTATCTTCAATCAACTCATACCTTTATTCTCTCTTTTGGCTCCCATACACAGTAAATCACAGATCACTACACACTCTCAAACCACTTAAAAATCTTAAAACCTTCACTCAAACTCATTGAACTAGTTTCATAAGTTCACTAAAAAATGGTTAATTTGCAGCAATTTTAATGGCCAATGGTCAACTTAGGCCAAAAAAAAAAAAAACAAAACAAAAAAACCAATGAGCCACCAAAAAGAACAAGTTCTGGTAAGGTAAACCAAACTCTTCAGACTCTCTAAGGTATCAGGACACTGAGCTACGGAGAGCAGAGTCCTAGAGGGGGACCGGTAGGATAACAGGTTCTGATTCATGCTGATCCATCACTTAACACATGGCACCAAACAGGTCAACTTTGTTTCCTATCTATCACAAGGAAGGTTAAGCATTTGGAAAAAATGTCCCACTCTGGATAGAGTGCCAACACCTCCTCTTCACTGCTATCTCAAGCTCTTAAAGATTACCTGTGGCAGCATTCTTTTGTTGGAACTTGGTTAAATACATGTTCATTCCTTTCTTAAAGTCCTGAGAAAACACAATTTTTAAAATCCAGGAGATTAAGACCTTGGAATTTATAGTGTATTTGCATATTAGTACTCAAAAGCTAATTTACCCAAATTAGCTGAGTGTCAGACTTACTGAAAAACAACTATCTGTCATAATGTCTACTGTCTTTTACTTAAGTATGCATCCTCTTTGCCTTGCATGTCTGTTTTTAACTTTTATACCAGCCTCCCACACATCCCCTAAACACATTTATACATCATTCATCTAAGAGACCGTAAGAGTCAATATTAAAAAGAAAAAAAGATAAGCCAGATCAGGGTAATATCCTTCCAGAGTCTAGAAAAATTACTTAGGAAAGTAATCTAAATAAATGTAGACACTTTTTTTCTTATGCAAAACACTGTGATTTCACCATAAAAGGATGGAAGACTTCTTAAAATGGCTTTTTTACCTTATCCCCAATGTAGTCATGGAGCATTCGGATGACAGATGCACCTTTGCTATATGATATAGCATCAAATATCTCATCAACTTCAGCAGGATGGCCCACACTGACCTGGCAGACAGTGTGATTCAGGGTTATGACAGGAAACGAACAGCCTCTAATACCGAATGACATAAAAAGCTTTCTAGGAAAACCCTCCTAACTCATAAGACACTCTTCCACCTTTAGCCCCCTCATGAATACATAATGATGACCCTTAAAAAAGAGTGTAGTAACTAGCAGTAATAAAGTGGAGCATAGAACATGATCCCCATCATCTCTCCAGGTCTTGGCTTGGCTTTGCCGGGAGGCAAATCACCATGGATCTTTTTATTGGGGAACTGGGAGAGGGAGGAAGGAAGAAATGAGAAACATTTGATTTCTTGCAACTGTAATGGCTTACAATTACATAGGAGTCTGGTTAAATATGTCAAAGTAGACTGTAAGTCTAGTTCTTTAGAAGCAAAATTTGTCCATCTAAACTAGCCAAAATAAGGACAGGCTAAGTCAAAAGTATAAAATACATATAGAAACAGACAATGACAACAATAAAAGAATATGTTCAGTTTTCTCTGAAACAAACAACAGAATCATGATGTTTTCTTGTGCATACTGCCCAACAGGCATGGTTCTCCCATACTAGTCAATAAAAATGTATTTAATGAATGCTTATGGGTATATAGCACTTGCCTCTACAAAGATAAAATTCTTACGCTGCCTACCTTAAAAAGAAACACAATTATTAAGTCTTGTGAGATTTCAAGACTGAAAACATGAACTAAAAAAAACAAGTGAATTGTCCATGCAATTTTCTTTTCTTTTCAGGCTCCTAAGTATGTCTATAAAAAATTACTTATTTCTTTAGAAATGAGAGCAAAGGACAATGGCTGAAAAGTATGGCTCACTTCAATAGGATGGCTGTTATCTAAAGCATCAAGTTCCTGGGCACGGGTGTAATCAGCAGATACAAACTGAGTCCAGATATCATACTCTGGGAAGCAGTGGTCTACACATAAATATTCAATCCATGATGCAAAGCCTTCATTTAACCAAAGATGAGTCCACCATTCCTAAAAATAAAAGAAATAAATGTATAAAGAAAACAAAATTTTTATCATTCCACTAATTTAAAAAACTCACATGTCCCTCCCACTATACTCTACAACTTTTAATAAGCCAAAATTCAGGAAAAAACATTCAGTAAATAACTCACATCTCTAAACAGAAAAGATGCTTAAAAGAGATGCCAAGGAAGGCCAACTGGTGATTTTGGCATTAGGCCTAAGGGACCTTTCAAAACATAGCTAAGTAACTCTATTACCAAAGCTAGGAAAAAATGGAAGGAAAAGGGAGGGAGTGAGGGGAGAAAGCCTTTATACGGAAAAGAGGAAGAGAACAGGTAAATGTAGGCAAGAGATATATATACATACATATATATATATATATATATATATATACATGTATATGTCTGTGTATATATATATATATACATGTATATGTATACATATATATATAGTATATATGGTGGTCAGGTAAAATTTAGTTGAATAAACCAGAAAGCTACCAGAACCAAACAAGGAAAACTGGAAAAGATTTCCATAATGACTGACTGACAAGTTAAAACTTTCTAGATAAATAGAAAAGTAGTACTGTTTATAAAAATATTAGGTAATTAAGAGAAGTTTCATGGCAGTAAGTAGTTCAGTAATGAACGGTGTTTAAGTACTTATAGATTATAAAATTCTCACCTGCTAATAAAATTTAACATTAAAATGGACAAAGAATATAAATGAGTAAAAGATAAAACCAACTTTAAAAAAAATCAACTTTTTAGAAAGAGATTTTATTGTTTCATAAAAGTTGATTAAATCTCTTACAAAAAGAAAGCAATATAAGAATCCAAGATATATGCTAAAAGATTAATGTAATGGTGAAAAGAAAAAAGGCATTTAAAATTCTGAAAAGATCAAATATTTTCAATATTTAAGTGATGAAAGCCTATCTGTCTAAGTGGTTTGTACACTTACTTATCTAGTAGCTTCCAAGAAGATAAGCTGGTACAGAGCTCATTATTCACCAACTTATCATCAGCCCTTAAATTTCAGAAACAACTGGCATCTAATAACTATAAGGTCACTCAAATTCAGTAAAAAGTTGTTTAAAAGCTATATGAGAATGTGCACATTTTCCCTACTAAAATTTATTGCTGGTAGTTTAAAAATAAAATCATAAAAAATAAAGACTGCTCAAAGCTAACAAAAAATTGGTAGCAACGAACTTGCTACATTTGGAGAAGAGAATATTTCTGCACATGTTGGAATACACGTTCCAGCATACTTAATTCCACATGAAATTATATTTCAAAACTTTTTTTCACCCCAAAGTAAAAATTTAAACATCTAAAGCAAAAGGAAATGGTTTAATTTCAAGGGCTGGCGTTCTTTAAAAACTGCCTCAGACATGTAATGGTTGCTAAATGTCTTACTGTCTTGCTTATTACTGTGACATATGGACCCAACTAACATCCAAGTCAGGTTCTGCTCTTTGGCAGCCTAAAATGCTATCAGGGAATTTGGCTGGCTCCAGAACCTCCAGTTCTTTCCTTCTAGAGGTACTTCTAGTTCACATTCATTAAACTCTGCTCCCAAGTTCTAACACAACTAGCCAACATAGAGAGTACTTATTTGGATTGAGAGGGAAAGGTCAAGACTTGAGAACAGAGATCATTCACTGCAAACACTGTAAAATTCACTGCAAACATAATAAACAATAATTTCAATGGGACAGCTGGAAATTTTATTATACTTAACAGTTATTCCCTAGTTTCATTTCTATCAAATTTCAACTTAACATTTTTTTTTTTTTTTTTTTTTTTTGAGAGAGAGAGACAGTGAGAGAGAGCATGAGCGAGGAGAAGGTCAGAGAGCGAAGCAGACTCCCCATGGAGCTGGGAGCCTGATGTGGGACTCGATCCCGGGACTCCAGGATCACGCCCTGAGCTGAAGGCAGTCGTCCAACCAACTGCGCCACCCAGGCGTCCCTCAACTTAACATTTTAAGCAATGAGAAAACTGACTCCTAAAAACATTGCAACCTAATGGATTATGTTCAGGTTACTTTTCAGCTACTTAACTTACATAATAAATATGCTCAAGAAACTACAGTTAGCCTGGAATCTCTGAACCTAAGAGGAGTCTCTTTCTCTCACCATAGTATTATGACTTCACCATTTGCAGGCAAATTCTACAACAGTTTAGGAAATATTTTCTGTTGAATAAAGACTGTCCACATTCTTTTGATTGACAAAGTTATCTGATAAACACTGCTGAGCAGACTTTCTAAAATAAAGCTTTTCTCTCATTCATTTTTTAGTACTATGTTCCAGTCAAACCTGAAATACTATGTAGCCAAAATAATGTGCAGCAGGATGAAGATAAATATATTTGAGCACTTAAAAATATTAAATACCATAGTAACAAGATTTCCAAACCATTGATGGGCGAGTTCATGTCCCACAACCAGAGCAACCCACTGGCGTGATGAGGAACAGGAGTTTTTTGGATCAATAAGCAATGCAGTCTCCCTGTGTTTAAAAAAAACTTTTTTTAAACAATGTTAAGTATTGCAATAAAAGGAGGCATACACAAATGGGGGAGGGAGAGTCAAACAGTAAATAAGATGGTCAAGTTAGGTTTTAGAGATATCAAAAAAACATTTCCTCAGAGTGCACAGAACAGAAAAAGTTCTGGGAAGATTAAGGACTATTCCAACAGAATTCATACAACAGAAGATCAAAGATGAGACACAAGTTTAATCATCAAGTTTGTAAATAGGACAGTTGTCTGAAAGTTTTAAAAAACTTTGTCTAAAGGATTAGGGATTATTGTGCTAGACAGAGAGTAGCAGTCCTCCCATTAAAAGAAGGGGAGTGGCAAATGGGGGGGAGATGCATTCCACAGTCCCAACAAGAACACTGAGCAGGCTGTCCAAAACTTAACTCATCAAAGAAGGCGGGGCAAAAGCTTGTTTACAGATCCTGCTTTAAAAATTATACAACCCACATGTTTGTATTGTGGTGACAGATAAGTAAAAACTTGGCTAGAAAACATTAAAGCAGAGATCGTTCTTCAAGCTGGAAAAATAACTATGAAACTCCTGGGAGGAAGAGGAGGCACCAAAATGAGAAACTCAGCCAAAAATAAATCTAAAAATGTTACTAATGCCAGATGCTCACTTTAAAATCTTATAATCTGATAGTAGCACCAGAGGGTGTTCATCTGCGTTCCTGAAATGTGTGCAGAAGTGGGGGAGGTAGGAAAATTTACAGCAGATCATAAAGCAGAAGCTACTCAACTGTGATTAAGAGTGAAGCTCTTATGAAATCAGTGACTGAAAAGATAAGGCAGGGTAATGAATCATTAACATACCTATAAGTAACAAGGCCCCAGTTCTCCATGGCACCTTCATAAAATAAATATAAACATTTATTGATATATGTACATACTTCTTCCTCAAAATCACAAAATTTCAAAAAAGTTATTACAATTCAGCAATAAAATGAAATTTACTTTACCAGCTGCAAAGTCTGCAATAGCAATGAGATCAATTTTAGGTAGAGGATAAGGAACATTGAAGTAGTCCTTATAAAAAGGCAGGGTTTTAGCAGCAACCTACAAAAGTATAAACAAAAGAACCATCTGATAAATATTTTATTGTAATTCATATAGAAATCCACAAAGGAATCCTGTTGCAAGCCAAAGCATCTCAAGTTACTAGAAACCAACCCTGGGGAACCCTACCTCCAAGACTTTGGCTTTTTTATGTTATGTTGGCCAAACTTTAATCCATTTATAATATATTGGTATGAAAAATCTATTACATCTTTTCCCAAGCACTCTGTGGATAAATAAATTCCACTCTAATATTCTCTTAATCATTATCTTACAAAATGCTAACGTGACACCAAGGTTGGTAGCTTCAAAATTCTATTAAAAATAAACCCAAAGTACACAACAAATTTCAGACTAAATTATAAATAATTGTACTAGTAATTGATCAGAAATGTAAATTCCCCAACCTGGAGTTATGGACTGTTGGAACAATCCTCTTCAAGTACATTTACCTCTAACGCAAATTTTCCTTGCTCTGCTTTGCCAACAGGGGTGTAAACACGGACACACACACCGTCTTTTGACCTTGTTTCTACAAAGTCATATTCACCCACAACAAATGCCACCAAATATGTAGACATGACAGGTGTGCGGGCAAACTTCACTTCCACTACATTTTCATCATCAGGGTATGGTTTCCGATCAATTACATTCTTTAAAAAAAAAAAAAGAAAAGAAAATTTAAACAGATTTACATTAAATATCTTAAAGCAAATACTAGCCAAAAATATGTTTTTTTGGCTGCTCCCTCCCCCTTTCCAGCACGACTTACTTATCTATCCCAATTCATCTACTGCTTTTATGCTATCAAAATCTCTCCTATTAAGAAGGAAACACTAAGAAGTTGGGGGCTGAAGTGTTAAAACTACCAGGGATCTATGAGAGAAAAGAAGCAACTTTTCTTGAATACCTACTATATGCCAGGCACTGGGATGTTTTCAGTAAGACCTCAACACTTTCCAAGTGAAATAAGGATAGAAGGCAATAATTACTAATAAACGGTAATTGTGAAATCTACATTTCAAAGAGTACAGATATCTAAATTTACAACATTCTCTATACCAAGGCTGGCTCTAAGCAAATTTGTGGAGGAATCTCCACTTAACCAATAGAGTTCCTAATTTCTCTTTGTTGTTACCAACCTCCACCCCCCTCTGCTTTTTTTTTTTTTTTTTTTCTTCCCTATTCAGGCTCTCCACTTTCTCAAGACCTCTCTATCCTTCCTTCCAAGGAAGTCCTATTCAAGAACAGATGGGATAAATTCATTTATACTAAACTGTAAAATAGTATTTCAGTTTAATATATTAGCCTCCTTTTTAGAAATATTTTAGAAGAGAACAGCATTCTCTCTACGGAATTCTCTCCACCATAAAGGAGGCAGAAACCAGTTATTTTCAAAGTAGGCTTTTCCAAGTTCCCAGAGTCTTATGACTGGCTGTTGGCTACTCTCTGTGTTAAACAATACACTTCAAGAGGTAAATGCTTACTCTGTTTATGAAAGAGATAATGACATCAGTGAAGAGAGCATATTCTAAGAATACAATCAACCAGAAACCTAAACACACTTCACATATGGTTGTATCTTTTGGCATTTAATAAGAAAGTCAGATTTTTTTTCAGGCAATATTTATTAAACTCATCATGTTTTTAGTTTTCCAAATTATAAGAAATTTCTTCCATAAGGAAGGAAACTCCAAATAAGGGAATTTAAAAAAAGAGGGCTTACTGGACATAAAGACGACGACCATCTGTGTTCCTGTTATGTATCAAGCACTGTGCTAGCTAGGTGGTTTCATGCTATTACATCTAACCAGCAAACTAAATATTCTAAACACTTGTTCAAATTTTCAATATACTTACATACATACATACCATGTTCGATAAAGCTACTCTGTCTTTAGGAACGACCAATGAGATATCAAAAGTTGCTTTGATGGCAGGCTCATCCCAGCAAGGAAAAGCCCTCCGGGCATCAGTAGCCTTAAAAAAGGAAAATGAAATATGAATATTACTGAATTAACCTAACCGAATGTTTTATGAAGTAACTGTCATCATCTTCTTTCTATCATCCATTCCTTCACTTGTTTAAATATTTACTTTTTACTCCATGCCAGCAACACACCAGGCAGTGATTACAGAGAAAACATGCGTCGTATTATCCCTGCCACATCAACAATGCAAAAACAAACAAAAACAAGCAATAACCCAGGAATTAGGTCTGCTACAGATCTTAATAATCTATAGTATTAGAATAATTTAGAATAATATATATATATATTTTTTAAAGATTTTATTTATTTATTTGACAGACAGAGATCACAAGTAGGCAGAGAGGCAGGCACAGAGAGAGAGGAGGAAGCAGGCTCCCTGCCGAGCAGAGAGCCCGATGCGGGACTCGATCCCAGGACTCTGAGATCATGACCTGAGCCGAAGGCAGCGGCTTAACCCACTGAGCCACCCAAGCGCCCCAGAATAATATATATTTTTTAATTTAATTTAAATTTAATTTTTTAAAAGATTTTATTTATTTATTTGACAGAGAAAGAGAGATCACAAGTAGGCAGAAAGGCAGGCAGAGAGGGGAAAGCAGGCTCTCCGCTGAGCAGAGAGCCTGATGCGGGGCTTGATCCCAGGACCCTGGGACCATGACCCTAGCTGAAGGCAGAGGCTTTAACCCACTGCCAATATATATATATTTAAAGATTTTTTATTTATTAGAGAGAGAGAGAGAGAGTGCGCACGAGCAGGAGGAGGAGGAGAGGGAGATGTGGGGCTCGATCGCAGGACCCAGGGATCATGACCCGTGCCAACTAATTGAGCCACTTAGAGACCCCTAAATTTTTATTTTTAAGAGAACATTCCAACATCTCAAAAATCCAATGTTAATGGTTTCAGCAGTAATGTTCAAAACACAGAGCATAGGAAGGTCAAGAAGTATACTGTAAGAATTTAGAGCTGGGAAAATAGGATAGATTGCCTCTCTGGCTTTTATTTCAAAAACAAAAATATTTCCAGAATCTCTAATGTGCTTTATCTTCATCTGAAATGATAACAACAGGAATAAAGACAGATGCTCTTACCAATTCTAAACAGGTCATTCTTTGTCTTTGTTTTTTGTTTTTTAAGGGGAGAAGGGGCAGAGGGAGAGGGAGAGAATCTTTTCTTTTTTAAAGTTTTTATTTATTTATTTGAGAGAGAACACAAAGGGAGAGTGTGAGAGAGAAGCAGACTCCCCGTTGAGCAGAGAGCCTGATGTGGGACTCGATTCCAGGACCCTAAGATCATGACCTGAGCTGAAGACACTTTAACTGACTGAGCCACCCAGGGGCCCAAGACAGATAATCTTAAGCAGGCTCCCCGCCCAGCACAGAGCCCAGCTTGGGGCTCAATCTCATGAACCTGAGATCATGACTTGAGTTAAAATCAGGAGCTAGACACTTAACCAAATGAGCCATTAAGGCGCTCCATCATTTTTCTTTTTATTATTTATTTATTTTTAAAGATTTTATTTGTAAGTAGAGTGTAAGGAAAGAAAAGATAGCACAGAAAAACTGAACTTAGGAGCAGCAGCAGTAGAGAAATGAATAAGCAGGGAGAATGGCAGGCAGAGGGAGAAGCAGGTTCCCTTCTGAACAAGAAGCCTGATGTGGGACTTGATCCCAGGATCCTGGGATTATGACCTGAGCTGAAGGCAGATGCTTAACTAACTGAGCCACTCACATGTCCCAGGGTATCCATTTAATGGCATTTCCATATAGAACACATAAAACTGTCACCACTTGACCTACTTAATGAGAACTCATTTTTTTCTTTAAAAATAAAGAGGAAACTTGTTTTTTAAGAAAGAGCAACCTTGTTAAGGCAAAATATAGTCTTTGTAGAATACCAGTTATAAGAGAAAGAAACTTTAATAAAACAAAATAAAGTAAAAATAAAAAAAGAACCAATTACAAGATTCTATATCATGAAAAGAAGGAATAAATTATACAGAGGTATAGGAAGCACATACTTCTGGAAAAAAGTTTCTCTAGGGAAAATGCTAGATGGCTAACTGCACTCTCAAAGAAGTTAAGTAAATGATGAATCCATTCAAAGAATAAATAAGACATCTGAAAAGTAAGTAGAGTGTAAGGAAAGAAAAGACAGCACAGAAAAACTGAACTTAGGAGCAGCAGCAGTAGAGAAATGAATTTATACTAGAGGAAATTAAATGAGTAACACAGATAACAAGATCTAAAAGTTTCTAAAAAAAAGTTTCTAATACAGAAAGGACAGTGATGAAAGCCATCAAAACTTCATCTGAGGGACAGACATCAGATATAAGCCTATTATGAAAGAGCACACACCACAGTGAATGTAATATGTAAGAGGAGAAAACTTGGCTACACTGAAGATCTAAATCTGAACATGAAAAAGGGTTCACCAATTACTATGTAAAGTTCATGAAAAGAGAACACCTGGTAAAAAAAAATTTAATTTTTAAGTACAAGGAAATAATTTAACAAGCAATCAGGAAGAAAGCAAAGCAAAGCAAAGCAAAGCAAAACAAAACAAAACAAGGTTATTCTACAAGGGAAAAAAAGATATTCCAGTCTGATTCTTCCCCTTGACAAGATGAGATATGAAAGACTGTGGAACAACATTTATATACCTTTGAAAGAGAAAAACTATAACCCAATTGTATATACTTGCTCTTACAGTTGAGAAGTTGGGTTTGTACTCATTGCAGCAAGGGAAAACTCACAGTAAGGGGAACCCTGGGGTGTGTGAGAAACAAGCTATCATATGTGTATTCAGGATTTGGCCTGGTGAATTGGGGGAGGATTTAGATTCACTGTAAACTGGGTGCTGTCAGAAAGTGGAGGAATTCTGTGGGTGGGCATCTCAACAGATCTCACCTACAGAGAGGGCAGACTAGAGCAAGAGTAAAACTGATACTGAGAAAGAAGTAGTAGTCATTTTAACTAAGAGAGGGAGCTGGTCACTATTTCATGGGTAGCACAGTGGCCCTGCTTTTGTCTGTCCTTAGATGAAATTATGAAGCACCCTTGTATTGTTTCCCTTTAACATAGTCTCAGAGTAACCCTGCCTGAGGGTGGTGCTCTACAGTGCTTTATGTCGAAAAGGAGACCAACAGGGGCTAGCTGGGAGTGGTGGCACAACTTTTTAATGTTAGGGGCTGCTGCTCCTCCTTTCCCCCATCCCCAACAAATCTATTATACACCCATTAAAACTGGTCATGTATTAAGCAAATGAAAGATTTTTAGTTGTGCAGAGACTCTGGAAGTGTACTATCCACATACCCTCCCTTAAAAATTTTATTGGAGAAATACACCAGGCAACCATTGCAGGATGCAGAAGCGCTTAAAGGGCTAAAGATAAGCATTGAAATAACTGAAACACAGAATTAAGCCTAAATAGTTATGGGAATTTTTTTTTTTAGATTTTATTTATTTATTTGACAGAGATCAAAGTAGGCAGAGAGGCAGGCAGAGAGAGAGAAGGGGAAGCAGGCTCCCCGCTGAGCAGAGAGCCCCATGCGGGGCTGGATCCCAGAACTCCGGGATCATGACCTGAGCTGAAGGCAGAGGCTTTAACCCACTGAGCCACCCAGGCGCCCCTAGTTATGGGAATTTTTTAAAAAATATTTTATTTATGGGGGAGGGTGGGGGGGGCAGAGAAGACTCCATGCTCAGCATAGAGGCTGATTCAGCTCAATCCCACAACCCTGAGATTATGACCTGAGCTGAGTCAGTTCACCCAAGCGCCCCTGCAAATGTCATTTTAAAACAGAAGGCAAAACAAAATTCTTGAAAGAGAAGATACACCAGGTTAGACAAATTAGTAGTAAACTAGATCTGACACTTTATTTTTTAAAAAGAACTGTATTTATTTATTTGAGAGTTAGGAATAGAGAGCACAAGCAGGGGGAGCTGCCGGCAGAGGGAGAAGTGGGCTCCCTGACCCCAGGATCATGACCCGAGTCAAAGGCAGATGCTTAACCAATTGAACCAACCAGGCATCCCAATCCAAAACTTTAGGTGTGCAAAACAAACAACACAGAGATATAAATAGAATCATAAAAACAGATATAATCAGCTATTTCATCATCCACACTGAAATGTACAGGACTAAAATTAATTAGATTTACTACTTAAAAATACCACTAGCAAATTCAAAACAAGTTATGTAATTTTAATATACATGATAAACAAAAATCAAAGAAAGTGCAGATAATATAGTAAGATAAACAAATAGCAGGACATTTCAAAGAAGCAAAGGAATGCTATACAACATTGCCATTAATTTGGTAAGATAAGCTACAGGTGTCAAATACTAAGAGCATAATTTTAATTAAGAAAGGTACACAGTATAAAGACAATTCAGGCACTGAAATTCTGCCACATATATGCATGCATGTAGATGTATACATACATGTATATACACATACATGCATATATAATTTTGTCACATACATATTTTGTTACATATATGCATACACATTTATACAAACATATGTAACAGAATTTCAATACCTGAATTGCTTTTATATAAGTACCTTTTTAAATTAAAATTATCTTCTTAGTATTTGATTCCTGTGGCTTCTCCTATGAAATAGTAATGCTGTTGTGTGTGTGTGTGTGTGTGTGTGTGTGCGTGTCCATTCTCCATCCTACATCTCTAATTCTGTCCCTCTATAATGGAGATAACTGGATGAATACACAATAAAAATTCCAAAATCATGAATATAATCATGGCCAAAGGCACATACCCTGAAACAATCACGCAAATAATGGAACAGAACTTTGTCAGAATATCTACTTTAAGATCACAGCATTTTCTTTTTTTTTTTCTTTTTTTAAAGATTTTATTTATTTATTTGAGAGAGAGAGACAGTGAGAGAGAGCATGAGCGAGAAGGTCAGAGAGCGAAGCAGACTGCCCATGGAGCTGGGAGCCTGATGTGGGACTCGATCCCAGGACTCCAGGATCACGCCCTGAGCCAAAGGCAGTCGTCCAACCAACTGAGCCACCCAGGCGTCCCAGATCACAGCATTTTAGAGAAGAATACCATACCTCAAACTGTGTGACAGCAGCATAGCGCACCTCTCCAGAAGGGGTAGTATATTTACTTCTATAAAAACCTTTCATTTTGTCATTCAGCTCTCCAACAAAATCTATCTTTAAGGTTCCTGTACCTGTGATTGAAGATGAATGAAACCACTTAAATACAGATATTAAGTACAAGTTATCAAAGTACAAGTTATCAAAAATATGTCCTTAAGACACTAACTTATGTTCAAATCATTTTTTTATCCTTTCTCAAACACTTCTGGCAATGGACAGAATCTAATATCTACTGAAAAATGGTAAACTAATCCTAAAGTGAACCTTAATATCATGTTTAGGGTGACTGTTTAGAAAGTTCTTTAACTGTATTAACTTAATCTCTAATCACCAATCCATAAAGATAAAAACAGGAAAGGAAATGAACATTTATTATTAAATTTATGACATGCTACTGTGCATGGAGCCTTAAAAATATTTAGAAACTTGGAAGTAGTATAGTCTCCATTTTTTCAGATGAGGAAACTGAGGCTGAAAATTAAGTAACTTGCTTGATGTCACATGATTATTAAGTAGCAAGAAAGAGATAAAAAATTTAGGCCTGTTTAATCCAAAATTCATGTTCTTTGCCAATGATAAATAAAATTGGTCCCTTTAGAGGACTTCATGCCAATTTAAGACAAAAACCCTATCTGTTCAATCCAAATAGAACATTGATTCCATACTTTTGAAAGCAACTATATAGGGAAGATCAATGATTTGGCTGGCAAAAAGGCATTAAAAACTCTTACAGTCACCTCAATCATTTGAAATGAGAATATTAAAGAAATACATTTATCCAATAATTACTAAATGCAAATAAAATGCAACATGAATGTATATTCTACTGGTGTATAAGGGCAAAACCAAATTAGACAAAATGGGAGTTTTGTGAGTATATATACCTTCTTTCATAACAGGAAAGAGATAATAATTAATATCTATCAGTCATCTACAATATTCAGATGCATGACAAAACAATAATCCCCTTCTACATTTTACAAATTAAATCTCCCCAAAAAGCCAACCAGAAAAATGTTGACTTTTAATTGATTCTTTTAAAAATGCCTATTTATAACAGGATCTACAGCATGGGAATCTAACAAATCAAAGACACAGTATGACTATAAAGTAATTAGGCAATGATTCCAAAACTTTTATATCCTAATGTTTCAAACTGTCATTTTGGAATGCCATAGAGCAGTGACACTGACATTGTTCAAAATGTTCTTAAGTCCCTCTCTTTCTGACATATCCTTTTGGATGTTCTCAGTCAGATAGCCACCTTCCAAAACCGAAATGACTTTTTTGAAAAGGTCCAAAAGTCATGAAGAGTCTAAGTCTACAGAAAAAGTGAATGACAAACTGCAAACTGTTTCTAGATAAAATGCTGTTGTTTATTAAGTATGTCAATTAAGTAATTAAAACGATTTTCACATGTGCTTCAAACTCATTCTGAAAGTAACTTCAAGAGAAAATTTCAGGCCTCTGCTGTGAAGTCATCATCAATAAACAGAGCGCCATATTCTTTTTTTTATTGTGCTCAACCTACGGCCTGAACTCACAACCCTAAGATCGAGAGTTGCATGCTCTGCTGACTGAGCCAGCCAGACACCCCGAAGTGCCATATTAATGTAATTATGCTGGGGGGAAAAAATTGAAGCTCTTTTGAATAAATGTGTGTGAATCTTCTTTTTTAAAAATCAGACCTTCTGTCTAAAGGGGACAATGAATACTCTCTTAAAGAGAATGATAGATTACTGGAACGGTATGTAAGAATACAGTAAAAGAATGTGAAAGAATTCTTAATGATTGATACTAAAGAATTTAACTATAATAAAATTTCTCTCTATTTTCTTTAGGAATTCAGTAATCTTTAGGAAAGCAGATATATATACATTAATAAAGTTTACAAGGAATATCTAGTACATTGTAAAAACTCACTGCATTTAAAGAGAAGTATTTGTTGGAATTTTATATTGCAATTCCATAAATGGAACTGGCCAGTCTGTTTTCACTAGTCAACTAACATGTTAAGATTTCTTTTCTATAACTCATACTCCATGGGAAATCTACTTTAGCCTCTTCCTATTTGGAATAATATGATTTAAAACTCATAACTAAATAAGAAAGGCTGCTTACACTTTTACTTGGTTTTAAATCTCCAAGGCCATCAAACCATAACAAGATACTGATAGTGACCACTTCCAAAAAAGTGGCATACTAAACAAAATACAAAGTATTGGAAAAGGTTATTACCTGAAATTCAAACAAAACACAAGTTAAAGTTTTAAAAAATTATAATAAATGTAACTAGTGTTATATTATACAATTATAATAATTACAAAATATTTACCATTAATATAGTAAAGTTATAGGGCAAAAACAGGAGAAAAAAGGCTTAATAAATGTCAACTTATCAAATTTACACCATATTGAAGAACTGATTGCCAGACTGTCTAATCTTATACCTGACTACCCACATAATTTACATTGCTTCCTCACATTAGACACCTTATTTCAATATCCATTATACACAATATTTATCTGCTTGGGATGATAAACCTTTTAAAACACACAATAAGCTCATTTACAAATTAAACAACTGGAAAATTGCAACTTCTACCAAAAGCCTTATTTCTTTAAAGCTTAGGAGAGTATAATTGTTGTAAAACCTGAAGTAGATCTTGAAAAACTTCAATAAAAATTTAATGAGCCTACTAAATACCAAAAAAATTAAAGACAGTTTAATTTGTACTGAAAGAGAGTAAATAAAGGTCTCTGCCTTTGTGTCACTGTTTCCTGTGATCCTGTTTTTCACTCTTAGAAATGTCAGTATCACCTATGTTTCTCCAAATAAACACCACTCTGTAGGATCCTTAACAGAAGATTATGAAGTTGTTGCCAGCCTATAATGATCATGGTAATTTAACCACTATTCTAGAACATGCCAATTCAGGAAAGAAAATGTTTTGATTAGCTTTGAAATAGCTGGCATGACTGTTAAGTCTGGTGAGGCTAAACACAAAGGTTACTAAGGTCCTTTCAATACATGCTCCAGATTTATTCCCTTACCAGAAGACAGAATGCTTGTGCAGCTTACCAAAACTTGAAAAAACATAGGTAATTGTGCTCCAGAGAATAGTGGGAAAATGTGAAAGCCGAAGATTTTCAAGCAGATAGTTACAGATGTTCAATACTCAGTATTAGTCTCAATCTCAAACAGGATAATTTCTTTTTTTTTTAAATTAAAGATTTTATTTATTTCTTTGACAGAGAGAGACAGTGAGAAAAGGAACACAAGCAGAGGGAGTGGGAGAGGGAGAAGCAGGCTTCCCGCTGAGCCGGCAGCCCAGTGCGGGGCTCGATCCCAGGACTCTGGGATCATGACCTGAGCTGAAGGCAGACGCTCAACAACTGAGCCACAAGCACCTCAGATAATGTCATTTTTAAAAAAAAGATTCTATTTATTTATTTATTTGAGAGAGCAAATGAATGAGCGAGCATGAGAACGGGGAGGAGCAGAGGGACAGGGACAAGGAGACTCCATGCTCAGCATGAAGCCCAACTCAGGGCTCCATTTCACGACCCCAATATCATGATCTGCGCGGAAATCCAGAGCCCAAAAACAGCCACCCACGTGCCCCTCAAATAAGATAATTTCTAATTCTAATACTTACATCAGTTACTTTTTTATACTGTTGTATTAACTAAAAATCTCCCAAACTCTGCTGAATTCCAGTATACAAAAGGTCATAACCTTCTCTGACCATAGAAATGACTTCACAGGGGCGCCTGGGTGGCTCAGTGGGTTAAAGCCTCTGCCTTTGGCTCAGGTCATGGTCCCAGAGTCCTGGGATCAAGCCCCGTGTCGGGCTCTCTGCTCCGCAGGGAACCTGCTTCCTCCAATCTCTCTCTGCCTGCCTCTCTGCCTACTTGTGGTCTCTCTTTCTGTCAAATAAATAGATAAAATCTTCAAAAAAAAAAAAAAGAAGAAGAAAGAAAGAAAAAGAAATGTCACGATTTACCATGTCTGCTGTAAATAGTCCTCATCATGAATGACAAAGCTCTTATATACTGATAGCTGACCCTTTTTTTAAAAAAAGATTTATTTATTTATTATTTTAGAAAGATTGAGAGAGAGTGGGAGAGGGACACAGGGAGAGAATCCCAAGCAGATCCCCCCATTGAGCATGGAGCCCAAGGTAGGGGTCGATCCCATAACCCTGAGATCACAATGTAAGCTGAAACCAAGAGTCAGATGCTCAAGCAGGTGCCCCTGACCTCTTTTATTTACACACACACACACACGTAAGGGGGAAAGAAGGGTGCAGAATATGATAGATGACATGCCAGTTTCTGTGTTCTTAGACAGTATATGCAGAAATGCTTACAAAACCATCAAATAGTTTTAAAAGGATACATAGGAAACTGGTTGCTTCTGAGAAGAGCTGAGAGAGGAAGAAAGGGCTAGGATGGCAAACACATTTCCACTGTATGTCATTTGATTTTTAAACCATGTATTGTATTTTTATAATATTTAATTAAAAAATAAAAAGCATAATATGATGGTTTCAAGTATAGACTTTGAGATTAAACTGCTTTGGTTTGAAATCCAGACTCTGGCACCTAATACCTATTGACCTTGGGCAAGTTATTTAATTAAACTACCTTTGTACCTTGGTTTATCTATAAAATGCAGGTAACAAACTATCTCAAAAAGGATGAACAAATTAGTATTTATGATACACATAAAACAGTACAGATTAATCTGGCACAGATTAAGCATTCACAGAAGCATGCATGTATTATACCTGCACACATTTATACATATGCATGTATAGAGATAATGTATACATATATCACACATGCACCTTCTAGGAGTTTCTGTCTGTTCTTACCTGCTCAAGCATTCTAGCAAATACATTCCAGCTTCTTTTTTTTTTTTTTATGATTTTATTTATTTATTTGGCAGACAGAGATCACAAGTAGGCAGAGAGAAAGGCAGAGAGAGAGGAGGAAGCAGGCTCCCCGCTGAGGAGAGAGCCCGATGCGGGGCTTGATCCCAGCACCCTGAGATCATGACCTGAGAAGAAGGCAGAGGCTTAACCCACTGAGCCACCCAGGTGCCCCTACATTCCAGCTTCTTTTGATAAATCTAGTATCTTGAAATTTTGACTTAATAATAAATAATGTTGTCATATTTCCTAATGCTAAACAGCTGAATCTACTCTCTACACACACACACAGTTTATGTATACTCTGGGATGATTTCAAAAACCTGCTTTAAAATTTTTTTGCTCCTAGGATGTCTGGGTGCCTCAGTCATTAAGCATCTGCCTTTGGCTCAGGTCATGATCCTAGGGTCCTGGGACTGAGCCCCTGCATCAGGCTCCCTGCACTCCTATTCTACCTCTTTAAATTCACAATTTGGCTAAAAGCACAGAATCAATTCTAGGCTGAAAATCAGATACACAGAATTTTGAAGGAATGGCTCCAGTAGAGTCTAGTTTCCATTGTTCCCTTTGGTTAATTTTAAAATTTCATTCAAATATTGTTGATAGACAGTGTTACATTAGTTTCAGGTATTCAACATAGTGATTTGACAACTCTATACCCTTTGCTACACTCACTGTAAGTGTAGCTACCACCTGTTACCATACAACGCTATTATGATACCACTATGTTCCTTATGCTGTACCTCTAATCCCTGACTTACTCATTCCATAACTGGAAGCCTGTACTCCCACTCCCTTTCACCCATTTTATCCACCCCCCACCTCTCAGTCTACTACTACTGCTATTCTGCTCCCTGAACTTTGAAGGTAATCTGCTAGCCTTCCCTCCTTCCTCCCAAACCCCTGTCCTTGGGAAGAAACTCTTATTAGAGAGCCTCACTTTATTCACTCATTCAAGAGTAAGTACGAGCAGGGGTAGGGGTAGAGGGAGAAGAAGTGAGAGAATCCCAAGCAGACTCTGCACTGAGTGTGGAGCCTGACTCCACCAGGCTCAATCCCCACAACCCTGAGATCATGACCTGAGATAAAATTAAGAGTCAGATGCTGGGCGCCTGGGTGGCTCAGTGGGTTAAGCCGCTGCCTTCGGCTCAGGTCATGATCTCAGGGTCCTGGGATCGAGTCCCCGAATCGGGCTCTCTGCTCAGCAGGGAGCCTGCTTCCTCCTCTCTCTCTCTGTCAAATAAATGAATAAAATCTTTAAAAAAAAAAAAAAAAGAGTCAGATGCTTAACTGACTGAGCCACCTAGGTGCCTTTTGAGAGCCTCACTTTTATCCCCGGAAGTTTTAAAATTTGTATGGGAGTTTTTACATTTATTGAGTTAGCCCTTCTCAGTGGTATACATTTTCTTTCTTCTTCTTCTTCTTCTTATTTTTTTTTTTAAGAGGTGTACCTTTTCAAAATGAAGTTCCCAATTACCTCAGAAATCACCTCAAGAAAATGTTCTTCTTTTGGATCTTTAATAACTTTCTCTTCTCATTTTCTCTGTCCTCTCTTTTACTAGATGGATGTTGGCTCTGCTAGACCGGTCCTCAAATTTTCCTACCATGTGTAAGATTCCTCTATTTCATCTTCAAAAACTCATATCAGGTTTTTCATTACTGTTGTATTATAATTTCTGGAAGTTTTCTTGCTCTAATTCTTTCTGTTTGATAATGATCTGTCCTGTTCTTTTTTTTTTTTTAAAGAGAGAGAGAGAGTGCACAAATGGTAGGGGAGGAGCAGAGGGCAAGGGAGACAATCTTTTTTTTTTTTTTTTAAGATTTTTTATTTATTTATCAGAGAGAGAGAGAGAGAGAGCACAGGCAGACAGAATGGCAGGCAGAGGCAGAGGGAGAAGCAGGCTCCCTGACAAGCAAGGAGCCCGATGTGGGACTCGATCCCAGGACGCTGGGATCATGACCTGAGCCGAAGGCAGCTGCTTAACCAACTGAGCCACCCAGGTGTCCCAAGGGAGACAATCTTAAGGATGGAGCCCATGCTCCCTCTCATGACCTTGTTATCATGACCTGAGCAGAAATCCAGAGTTGGACGCTTAACCAACTTGTTATTGTTTAATGAATGTGATATTACCAATATTTCTAAGGGTATTAATTTGTTTTGTGTGTTTTTTTTTTTGAGACTTTCTTTTTCTTTTTGAGACTTTCTTTTCCTTTGTCTTTGCTTTTAACAAGTTCCTATATTTCTATTATTGTTGGGCTTTTTACTCTAGTTTTCATAGTAGAAGTTAAATCAAATCTCTGGTAATTGTTGCCACAGTGACTTTGGGCTTGGCCATACTATCTGCTTTGGCCAATGAAATGTGCACGGACATCAAGTATACCACCATCCATGCAAAAACCTGAAATGTATCTGTGTGGTTTGTCTCTGTTCCCACCCCTGAGCTTCTGCCCTCTGCCATGGGAGAGAACAGCATGCTGCAGACAGTAGCTGCTCACTACCGGTCCTGGAATGAGAAGAGCTGCGAGCTGAGCAGAGCTCTTAAGCAAAGGTGGAGATAGGCTGCAGGAGTCCTCAGGGCCAGGTGTGAGCAGGAAATATTTGTTGTAAGCCACGGAAATTTGCGATCCCACTCATGGATTAAAATTATGCGTATACTTATATATACACACAAGATATTTTTGGAAATATTCACAAGACAATGGAAGTGGAAGGTGTCAAAAAAACCAGAAATCTTAATTTTTATGTTATATTCTTTGGTATCTTTTAATACATGTTCATGGCAAAACATTTATTTTTATAATAATTTCATCCAAGAAATCCTAGTTAGAAAAAGGCAAAATGAAAGAGCACTGAGCAAAAAAGTAAAACTCCAATTTAAAATTTTTCTAAAGATCCTACTATTAAGGCAATATATTATCAGTATAGAAATTATGGAAACTAAAAAATGTATAAATAAGAATAAAAACCATCAATTATGTCAAAAACCAGATGTATCATTTTTTTTTTTTGAAGAATCAGGGGTATTTTTTAAAAAATATTTTATTTATTTATTTGACAGAGAGATCACAAGCAGACGGAGAGGCAGGCAGAGAGGGAGATAGAGGGAAGCAGGCTCCCTGCTGAGCAGAGAGCCCGATGTGGGACTCGATCCCAGGACCCCGAGATCATGACCTGAGCCGAAGGCAGCGGCTTAACCCACTGAGCCACCCAGGCACCCCAGACGTATCATTTTAGAGATATGATTCATCACCCTGTATATGTAATTTTGTATTTTGTTTTTCAATTTTACATTATAATAAGCACTTCACAATGTTAAGAATTCATTAAGCTCACTTTTAGTTGCTATATATATGCCACCATACTGATGTCATAATTACTCCCTTAGTGCTGAACAAATACATTCATTCTAATTTTTTACTACCTTAAGTAATGTCTCAATAGACATTTCTAGGCATAAAGCATTTCTTGCATTTATGGTTTTTCTTTAGGATATGTTCGTATTATCAGAATTGCTGGGTCAAAACCATGAACATGTTTAGGCTTTTTTTTTTTATTTTAAGATTTTATTTATTCATTTGACAGATTGAGAGAGATCACAAGTAGGCAGAGAGGCAGGCAGAAGCAGGCTCCCCGCTGAGCAGAGAGCCCGATGTAGGGCTCCATCCCAGGACCCTGAGATCGTGACCCGAGCCGAACGCAGAGGCCTAACCCACTCAGCCACCCAGGTGCCCTTGTTTAGGCTTTTGATACATACTGCCAGACTGCCTTCCAAGGACACTGCATGGATTTACACTCCCACCAGTAATATCAAGGTAGTCACTGATACAAAACAGGCAAAAACTGGTATATCAGTAACTGCTGTTTCATATTTCTCATTATGAGAAAGCCTAATATCTTGTCACATGTTTTAGTCATTAGCATTTTTTTCATACAAATTCCCTCTTACTTTTTAACTTTTAATTTTAATTCCAATTAGTTCACGCACGGTTTTATTAGTTTCCGGGGTACTCTACAGTGGTGCCACACTTTCATATGTCATCTGGTGCTCATCATGACAAATGCACTCCACTTGTTGCTTTTCAATTGATCATTAATCAAAGTCTTAGTCTTTACCAACTGATTTGTACAGAATTTCTTACACTACATTAAGCTCAGAAAGTCTTCCTTTTTCCTTTGTGCTTTTATACCTAACAGCAGAATCTGGATTATGATGATGATGATTTTTTAAGGAGGTGCCACACCCAGTGTGGACCCCAGGGCCAGCCTTAAAAACTCACGATCCTGAGATCAAGACCTGAGCAGAGATGAAGAGTGAACACAACCAACTGAGTCAACCCAGGCGCCCCTACTTAATAATAGTGTTTTATCAACAAATCTTTCCTTCCATGCCTTCACTATACTTTTCTACATCAAAATCAACTATGGGACATTCATCTCAGAGATGTGGCCTCAATTACTGGAAGATGGAGTTGTGTAGCTGTATTTTTAGAAAGATGAGACTGAAAAGGTGAAAAATAATGCATTATGTTCTAGAGTAGAATGATCATTAGTTTTGGTCTTTCTTCCTGGTGGCCCAAAAGCTGCAATGAACCTCTTTCAAAAGCTCTGTCTTAATATTTAATCTGCTTAAAATGAGGGAAAAAAGGCATACAACAAATTTCTTTGGAAGAAATAAGGTGTCACTATTCATCATGGGATTTTACAAAAGCCACAACTCTTACCTGTTTGGAGAGTACTAGGAAAAGACAAGGTGACTTTTTCATCTTCATTCTGATAGTTAAATCCTGTAGCATGTATTTCTGGAACAGAAATTTTTAAAAAAAATTAGTTAAAAAATCTGACTGGACTAAAACAAAATCCAGACTATAGCAATTAATATTTTTCAGGGCAAAATCTCTACTAAAACTAAATATTCTTTTTTTTTTCTTAAGATTTTATTTATTTGACAAAGGGAGAGGGAGGGAGAGAGCACAAGCAGGGGGAATAGCAGAGGGAGAGAGAGAAAAGAGGCTCTCCACTGAGCAGGGAGTCCAATGCAGGGCTCCATCCCAGGACCTTGGGATCACGACCTGAGCCAAAGGCAGACACTTAACTGACTGAGACACCCAAGCATCCCCCACACTTTTTTCAAGTAAGCTCCAAGCCCAACATGGGGCTTCAATTCAAGACCCTGAGATCAACTGGGGTGCCTGGGTGGCTCAGTGGGTTAAGCCTCTGCCTTCGGCTCAGGTCATGATCCCAGGGTCCTGGGATCGAGCCCCACATTGGGCTCTCTGCTCAATAGGGAGCCTGCTTCCTCCTCTCTCTCTGCCTGCCTCTCTGCCTATTTGTGATCTCTATCAAAAAAAAAAACCCACAAACCTGAGATCAAAAGCCACATGCTCTACCAACTAAGCCAGTTAGGTGCCCCTAAAACTAAATATTCTTAATTGAATAAATTAAGTTTCTATTAACAAAAGTGTCATTTCAAACCAACCTATTTTAGTCCACATCCTAAATTAAATGTGCTCCTGAAACACATTTATACATGCTGTATTAATTCACAAAACTTTTTTTCCCCTTAAAACTTCTATGATACAAGGGAAATAAGGGCTACTATAAATTTTCTACCAGATTCCCAGACATGCTTCATTCCTATCTTTTTGCTAAGTTGCAGTTTTACTCATGAACACTTGAAAGACTGAGCAAATTGCCGAGATTTCAGTGTTAAAGCTGTATCAATGAAAGTTCTGTCCCCCAACCAAAGACAGGTAACAATTCCAAATAAAATACAGGTCATCCTTATTTCCAGTAAAATTCATCGTTACATGTTATAGAAATAAAGGTGAAAACAGATGTGTGGGTTAAATTAGGCTTTTGATTTACTCTCTAATAGGAGTGAGAAGACATTGCTTATTTGATACTTCAGAATGCTTGGCATACATTTCAGGGAAAGAGCTAGCCTTAATACGCAAATGAATAGATGCTTAACATCCTTAACCATTAGGGAAATGGAAATCAAACCAAAAGGAGACACCACTTCACATGCACTTAGAGGACTACAATCAAAAAGGCAGATAATGGGCGCCTGGGTGGCTCAGTGGGTTAAGCCGCTGCCTTCGGCTCAGGTCATGATCTCAGGGTCCTGGGATCGAGTCCCACATCGGGCTCTCTGCTCAGCAGGGAGCCTGCTTCCCTCTCTCTCTCTCTCTCTCTGCCAGCCTCTCTGCTTACCTGTGATCTCTCTCTCTGTCAAATAAATAAATAAAATATTTAAAAAAAAAAAAGGCAGATAATGCTAAATGTAAGGGAGGATGTAAAGACACTGGAACCCTCATACATGGCTGGTAGGAATGTAGAGGGTAGTAGGAATGCTGAACGGTGCAGCCACTTAGGAAAACAGTCCAGGAAGTTCCTCAAATGATTATTAAATGGACTTATCAGAGGGCCCAGAAATCCCACTCTTAGTGGGGATATATAAATCCAAGAGAAATAAAAATGTATGTCAAAAACTTTTACACAGGGGTGCCTGGGTAGCTCAGTGGGTTAAGCCGCTGCCTTCGGCTCAGGTCATGATCTCAGGGTCCTGGGATCGAGTCCCGCATCGGGCTCTCTGGTCAGCAGGGAGCCTGTTTCCTCCTCTCTCTCTCTGCCTGCCTCTCTGCCTACTTGTGATCTCTCTCTGTCAAATAAATAAATAAAATCTTTAAAAAAAAAAAAAACAACTTATACACAGATGTTCACAGGAGCATTATTCGTAATAGCCAAAAAAGTGGAAACAACCCAAATGTCCATCAAATGATGAACAGATAAAATGTGGTATACAATGGAATACTGCTTGACAAAGAAAAGGAATACCAAGTGTTGATATATACTACAATATGGATAAACCTTGAAAATATTATATTAAGTGAAAGAAACCAGACAAAAAGGGCCACATATTTATCAGAAATGTTCAGAATAGGCAAATCTATAAGACAGAAAGTATATTAGTGGTTGCCTAGGGCTGGAAGTTTGAGGTGAAAGGTATTTTCTTTATGGGGTAATGAAAATGATAAAAACTGATCCTGGTGATGGCTACACAACTCTGTGAATATACTAGAAACCACTGAATTGTACACTTCATTTATTTTTTTTTTTTTAAGATTTGAGAGAGAGAGAGACAAATAGTGCATGCAGTGAGAGAGGGAGAGAATCTCAAGCAGACTCCAGGCTAAGCATAGAGCCCAACCTGGGAGTCTGTCTCACAACCCTGACATCATGACCTGAGCCAAAACCAAGAGTCAGACACTGACCAACAGAGACATCCAGAAGCCCTGATTTGTACACTTAAAAAAAAAAAAAAAAGATTTTATTTATTTATTTGAGAGAGAGTGCACGCACGACTGGGGGGAGAGGCAGAGGGGAAGTAGACTCCCTGCTGAATAGGGAACCCAACAGGAGGCTTAATCCCAGGACCCTGAGATCATGACCTGAGCCAAAGGCAGACATTTAACCAACTGAGCCACCCAGGTGACCCCTGAACTGTGTACTTCAAATGAGTGAATTTTATGGTATGTGAATTTTATCTCAATGAAACTGTTATTAAGAGAGAAAGGTAGATTTATTAGTCATGGACTTAAATTTGATATGGTAACAGTGATTCAGATTTAATAACATTCTATGAGCCAGGCAAGATGCCCACAATTCATTTCTTTTTATGAATCACCCTAAGATTGAATTTTCAATGTTTCTAATACAATTATGGTTCAAACATCTTTATAAACCTAAATCTTTACAAAACCAATAAGAAACTATAATTTCAGATTTTAAAAGAACTTTAATCAATTATTCCTCATTTTACAGATGAAAAAAATGAGATATCCAAAGTTAATGATTTGCCTAAATTCACATAGCTGGACTAGAATTCAGTTCCCTTCCTATTCCAAAATTCTTTCTACTATCATAAACTAGCTCCTATAAATTTGAAAAGAAACTCATAACTTGGCATATATACAACACTGATGAAATAACAACTGAAACAATGACTTTTACTGGCAAAAACTCAAGATTTGCTTTAACTTGATTCCCATATAGAATCATACTTAAGCCTACAGGGAAGCTAAGAATCGCCTTAATGCATAAGAATGTACTTTTCTGACAAAGATACAAAATAGCATTATGGTCTATGATCAAAGACTATTTCCATAAAGGATTATTAAAACTAACTTGTTTTTATAAGTGCACAAGAAGTCCTCAAGTTGGTAATGAAGATAAAAAGCCAAAAGAATAGCAGTTTTTACTTTTTTATTTTTAAAAAAGATTTTATTTATTTGAAAGAATGAGAGAGAGCACACAGAGGGAGAGTGAGAGAGAGAGAAGATTCCCCACTGAGAGAAAGCCCAATGCAGGACTCAATCCCAGATCATGACCTGAGCAGAAGGCAGATGCTTAACCGAATGAGCCACCCAGGAGCCCCTATTGTTATTTTATTTTTTAAGTAGGTTCCATGCCCAATGTAGAGCTTGAACTCATGACCCTGAGATCAAGAGTCACATGTGGGGTGCCTGATTTTGATTTTGCTTTTATTTTGACTCCTGATTTTGGCTCAGGTCATGATCTCGGGGTTCTGAGACTGAGCCCTGCCTCGAGCTTCATATTCAGCACAGACCACCCAGGATTCTCTCCCTCTCCTCCTGCTCATGCCCACACGTGTGCTCCAAATAAATAAATAAAATCTTTTTAAAAAACAAACAAACAAACCCATCTCACATGCTCCATGAACTGAGTAAGCCAGGTGCCTCAAGAATAGCAGTTTTTTAAAAAATATAATTTTTATTTTATTTTATTTTTTATTTGAAAGAGACAGAATGAGAGAGAGAGCATGAGAAGGGAAAGGTCAGAGGGAGAAGCAGACTCCCCCGTGAGCAGGGATCCTGATACAGGACTCGATCCTGGGACTCCAGGATCAGGACCTGAGCAGAAGGCAGTCGCGTAACCAACTGAGCCACCCAGGAGCCCCATGAGAATAGCAGTTTTTAAATGTAAACAATCAAGTATTGTTATTGCATAGATTCTATTCTAACACATGATTCCAAATATGCACATCAACTCTATTACATGTATATTTAAAAAGAGTAAAATTTCCTCTAAAATTCTCTCTTAGAAAAGAGGGTAGTAATCATATATTTCTTCCTTTTATCTTTTTTTTTTTTTTTTAATTTGAAATAGAGAGACAGCATGAGCAGGGAGAGGGACAGAGGGGGAGGAAGAGGATCAAGTTGATTCTGGACTAAGCACAGAGCCTGTCTTAGGGCTTGATCCCATGACCAGGAGGATCACAATCTGAGACAAAACAAAGAGTCAGATACTTAATCAACTGAGCCACTCAGGTGCCCCATAATCATATATTTGAATTTCTGAAGTTTCTTGTATTATGGGACACTCTTCCAATTACTTTATTAAAAAAATTTTTTTTCCCCAATTACTTCATGTTGAACAACATACTTCTTAACAAACATACATTAGACTTTAAAATAACCTTGGTCAATTGTAGCTTCGGATATTCTGTAAATGGCACAAACCAGAAATACAGAATTTCTCAAACGAGAAATACAGAATCATCCTAACTGCTTCCCTCCATGACTGTCTCTCATAACACATTCAAAATCAGCAAATTCAGTAGCCTATATCTTTAATTCCAGATTTTTCAATGCCCCCATCACTACAACCCTAGTCAAATGTACCACTATTTCTCTCTAGATCACTATGGTAGCCTCTTAACTAGTTTCTGCTCCTGCTGCTTTATAACCTATTCTTCACACAGCAGCCAGGATAATCTGTTAGATCAAAGCCTTTAATGAAGTCCCAAAATATTCAGAATGAAAAGCCAGGTCTCCTTGAGGTTGGTAAATATTTTAGAGAGGACCAAAAGATTTCATTAATATTTACAACTTGTGATTAAGGGCACCTGGCTGACTCAGTTGTTAAGCGGCTGCCTTTGGCTCAAGTCATGATCCTGGGGTCCAGGGACTGAGCTCTGCACCAGGCTCCCTGCACAGCGGTAAGACTGCTTCTCCCTCTCTCACTCCCCTTGCCTGTGTTCTGTCTTTTGCTGTGTCTGTCTCGCTGTCAAATAAATAAATAAATAATCTTTAAAAATTAGAATAAAACTTGTGATTATCTAAAGACACTGTGAAGAAAATGAATAGGTAAATCAAAGATCAAGAGAAAATATTTTACAGAGAATACACCTAAAAACTTCTAAAACTCCATGATAAAAGGAAAATTTTATTAAAATACGGGCAGAATACTCAAACAATCTCACAAATGGCCTGCAGAGTTTGAGGAACAACAAAGATACTGGCAGCAAAATATGAGTTGTAGTTACTCTGTACCCTTGATAACATTTTTGTTTTTAATCCCTTTAGATTTATCCATTCTTGTTGGTATGTGGTAGTATATCATTGTGATTTTAATTTGCATTTTCCTGATGATAAACAATGTTGGGCATTTTTTGTTTGGTTTTTGGCCAAATGCAGGCATTCTCCAACTTCAGGGTTTCTACAGCTGCTAAGAAGGTTCTTTCCTCAAATATCTACAAATTTTATGTCAGTCACTTCTTCAGAGATCTGCTTCATCACCTTGAAGAACAATCCTCACTCCACATCCTCTTACTGTGGTTTGAGCACTTATCACAATTTTACATATTTGTTACGGTCTGTCTTTCCAAATCAAATATATGTATCTGGAATGTTGATATTTGATTTTGTCCTCTACCTCCAATGGTTTCTGACATATCATGTTCAGTCAAATACTAGCAGAATGAATGAATCACTTCAAAAAGCACTACATTAAGTGATAGTGTCATGAAGGTCATCAATACTAGCCATATTAGATATACTAACGAAACACCACCTTTACTGATGTTATATAAATGGGGACTTATGGCTAGGGATAAAATTCCCAGCTACAACACAGTACACAGATTAAAAAAGGGATCTATCTGATATTTTAGAAGATACTGTTCGCTGTGGAACTATAAGACTGTTCAAAGAGGGGCGCCTGGGTAGCTCAGTTGGTTAGGTGTCTGCCTTCAACTCAGTTCATGATCCCAGGGTTCTAAGATCGAGCCCTGCAACAGGCTCTCTGTTCAGCGGGAAGTCTGTTTCTCCCTCTGCTTTCAACCCTAAACATGCACGAGCACATGGCCACTCTCTCTCTAATAAATAAATATAATCTTCAAAATATATACATGCATATATATTTTAGGGAATCCCTGGGTAGCTCCATTGGTTAAGCATCTGCCTTGGGCTCAGGTCATGATCCCAGGGTCTTAGGATCAAGTCTCACAATCCCCTCCTTAATCAATGAGGAGCCTGCTTCTCCCTCTGACTCCCGCTACCCCTGCTTGTGTGCTCCCTCCTTCACTCTCTGACAAGTAAGTAAATATAATCTTTTAAAAATATATTTTTTAAATGAGAGAATAGGAGAGAATATATGATTATTTTAGAAGTCTGAGTCTCTGTTTTCACAGCTATAAAATTAAAATCATTACCTACTTCTTAGTCATTTGAAGATTATACAACATTCTCATGAGGTGCCTGGGTGACTCAGTGGGTTAAGTATCTGCCTTCAGCTCAGGTCATGACCTCAGGGTCCTGAGATCTAGCCCCACATCAGGCTCTCTGCTCAGCGGGAAGCCTGCTTCCCCCCGGCTTGCCTGCCTCTCTGCCTGCTTGTGATCTCTCTCTCTCTCTCTCTCTCTGTCAAATAAATAAATAAAATCTTTTAAAAATTATTTTAAATATAATTGGCATTTTTAACTCTATGGATATAAATACACACATTAGGGTATACACATGTGTGCGTATGTTAGTAGTATACCCAACAAAAGCAAAATTTGAATATAAACAAAGTATGTATAAATTTGTAACAAGAAAAATCTTATACTCAAAACTACTGCATGGGGCGCCTGGGTGGCTCAGTGGGTTAAGCTGCTGCCTTCGGCTCAGGTCATGATCCCAGGGTCCTGGGATCGAGTCCCGCATCGGGCTCTCCGCTGAGTGGAGAGCCTGCTTCCTCTCTCTCTCTTTCTCTCTCTCTCTCTCTGCCTGCCTCTCTGCCTACTTGTGATCTCTCTCTGTCAAATAAATAAATAAAATCTTTAAAAAAAAAAAAGAAACTACTGCAAACTTTGATAATAAAAGTTTACTCATGATAATACAGACCTACAAATTTCATAACAAGATAGACCCGTAAATTGAGTTTTAAATGTCGTTTTTAAAAATTAAGATATAATTTTCATTATAAGTAAAAAAACCCCATGTCTCATGTATACACTATGCTATCATTTGTAAGCACACACACGAACACTATACATATGTACATATATAAATATATACAAGTCTGTGAATGCATAGAACATCTGAGGTAAGAAACTGGTAACTGGTAACTGGTTACTTTACCTCCTTTATTGAGGGAAGAAAGGAGCCTCAATGTCACTGGTACCCTTTGAATTTTTTTTTTTTTTTTTAAGAGTTTATGTACTGATTTGACAGAGAGAGACACAGCGAGAGAGGGAACACAAGCAGGGGGAGTCAGGAGAGGGAGATGCAGGCCTCCCGCGGAGCAAGGAGCCCAATGTGAGGCTCGATCCCAGGACCCTGGGATCAGGACCTGAGCTGAAGGCAGACGCTTAACAACTGAGGCACCCAGGTGCCCCACCCTCTGAATTTGACATTATGTATATATTAACTATGAAAACTTTTTAAATGTTAAAAAATCCTTTTTAAAGATAATTTCTTTTGAGATCTTGGTCAAATTGTTATAGCAAGCCTATTTATCAAATAAATCAAATGAATATGTATTCCAGCTCTGGGTTTTCTAAGTGTGGTTTATTGGCAAGGTTTACTGACATTCTTGGTTAGGTCTCTAGTGTGGGGCTCGATCCCAGGACCCCAGGATCATGACCTGAGCTGAAGGTAGATGCTTAACCGACTGAGCCACCCAGGTGCCATGCTTTTTATGTCTTAAAAGACCTTTATCTAGGGACGCCTGGGTTGCTCAGTTGGTTAAGTGTCTGCCTTCAGTTCAGTCATAATCCCAGGATTCTGGTATTGAGTCCCGTATTGGGACTCAATTTATGAAACAAAAACAGAGACTCTGCTGTCAAAAGATTCATACTAAACAGTACAAAATGTATTCTTCAAACATAAAAGAGAATGATTCTAGAAGGACTGCTGGAAGGAAGAACAACAAAAACAGCAAATATTTGGGTAAAGCTAAATAAACATTATACTATATAACAAATAATAACATCTTGTGACTTAAAAAAAATAAATAAAAATAGAGGCCCCTGAGTGGCTCAGTCCATTAAGCATCTGTCTTCAGCTCAGATCATGATCCTGGGGTCCTGGGATCAAGACCCACGTTGGCTCTTTGCTCAGTGGGAAGTCTACTTCTCCTTTTCCCTTTCCCTCTGCTCCTCACCCCATTCATGCCCCCCTCAAATAAATGAAATCTTGAAAAAATAAAAATAAATAAAATAAAATATGAAAATAACAATATATATGGAAGAAAATTAAACTATAACACAATGACAACATGTAAATCCAATGGAGATACATGGAGATTACATGCTCCTAAGATCTTTGTAGCATCCAGGAGAGTTGTAAAATAATCAATTGACACTAGATTTTCTGAAGTCAGAGATGGCTGTTGTAATTCTTAGGATACTGACATACCCAGAACAACAACAACAACAAAAATAGCTTAAAGCACTTTAATTAAGGGGCGCCTGAGTGGCTTAGTCAGATAAGCATCAGACTCATGATCTTAGGGTTGTGAGACTAAGCCTCACATCGGGCTCTGTGCTGGGTGTTGAGCCTGCTTAAGATTCTCTCTCTCTGGGCATCTGGGTGGCTCAGTGGGTTGGGCCTCTGCCTTCGGCTCAGGTCATGATCTCAGGTCCTGGGATCGAGGCCCGCATTGGGCTCTCTGCTCAGCGGGAAGCCTGCTTCCCCCTTTCTCTCTGCCTACCTCTCTGCCTACTTGTGATCTCTCTCTCTGTCAGGTGGATAAATAAAATCTTTAAGAAAAAAAAAAAATATTCTCTCTCTTTCCCTCTGCCCTACCCTTCCTCTCCCTCTCTTAAAAAAAAAAAAACAGACAAACCCATAAACATAAAACAAAAAACCTTTATAATTAAAAGACTGAGAAAGCATATATAAAATACAGTAGATTTAAAGACAGGTAACAACAATTATATTAAATATAAATGGATCAGATGCTTTATTTAGAAGACAGAGATTTCCAGATTAGAACTAAAAGTAAAGAGAGTACAATGAGCTGTTTACATGAGCTATACCTACAACATAATAATTCAGAGAGGTTAAAGGTAAAGAATTTGAAAAAATGTGACATGCAAACACTAACCAATAACTCATAAAACAAGCAGGAAAAAAATCAGTAAAAATAAAGATTTAAACTGAATTAACAAACTTGATTTAGTAAGACATATGTATTACATATGTAAACATTACATCCAACAATTATAAAATCACACTCTTTTCAAGCGCACACAAGCATTTAAAAAATGACCATATCTTAGGCCATAAAGCAAAAGCAAGTCTTTAATCCCAATGACTGAAATCATATACAGGTATTTTTCATTTTATTGTGCTTCACAGATGTGTTTTCTTTGCAAATTGAAGGTTTGTGGCAACGCTGTGTCAAACAAGTCTATAGGTGCCATTTTTCCCCAAAGGCATTTGCTCATTTCATGTTTCTGTATCACATTTTGATAATTCCCGAAGTATTTCTGAATTTCTTATCATTTTATTTGTTACAATGATCTCTGATGTTACCATGGTAATTGTTTTGGGGTACCATGAACTGTGCCCATATAAGACTACAAGTTTTATAAATGTTGTATATGTTCTGAATGCGGATGTGATGTAAATAGCAAAAGAACTGGAAGAGGGTCCTGAAGATATGACTGAACTACTATAATCTCATGATGAAATGTGAACAGCTGAAGAGTTACTTTTTACGGATAAGCAAAGAAAGTGGTTTCTTGAGATAGAATCTATTCCTGGTGAAGACACCTTGAAGACTGTTGAAATAACAATAAAGATTTAGAATATTACATAGACTTCACTGATAAAGCAACAACAGGATTTGTGAGGACTGACTCCAATTCTGAAAGAAGTTCTATTCTGGGTAAAATGCTATCAAACAGTATCACAAGCTACAAAGAAAGTATTCATAAAAGGAGGAGTCAACTGATGCAGCAAACTTAATTGTTCTCTTATTTTAAGATAATACAACAGCCGGGGTGCCTGGGTGGCTCAGTCTGGTTAAGTGTCCAACTCTTGATTTCAGCTCAGGTCATGATCTCAGGGACATAAGGTTAGGCCCCACATCAGACTTCAGGCTCAGTGTGGCATCGCTTGAGATTCTCCCTCCCTTTATCCCTCTGCCCCTCCCCCTGCTCATATTCTCTCTCTCCCTCTAAATAAAATCAATAAAATCTTTAAACTAGAAAAGCTCCAGGTACATCTAAATATTCCCTGGATCAGAAATCAGAAAATAGGGGCGCCTGGGTGGCTGAGTGGGTTAAGCCTCTGTCTTCGGCTCAGGTCATGATCTCAGGGTCCTGGGATCAAGCCCCATATCGGGCTCTCTGCTCAGCAAAGGGCCTGCCCCCCCTTTCTCTTTGCCTGCCTCTCTGCCTGCTTGTGATCTTTCTCTCTCTCTCTCTCTGTCAAATAAATAAATAAAATCTTAAAAAAAATAAGAAAATATTCTTAACTGAATGATAAAGATATTATATGTCAAAATATGTGGAAGCATATCAGTAGTTACCTGGAAATGGGGGAGAACAAGAAGAATGGATCCCAAAGGGGCATGAGGAAACACTGTGCGGGTGATGGTGTTCATTATACTCATATACTGGTGTATTTGTGCATAACCTTATAGAAACTTAACTATTTATCAGAATCTTTCATTATCATTCAAAACCAACTAAAGTGAAAGTGAAAGAATGCAAGTATATACAATTACAAACTTCATGTTTTTTTTTAAATCTCTGACTTGTACTAAAAAGGAATAAAAGGGTTGACTAACAGTATCATTTGTTCCTTCTAATGCAAGGATATATTTAATCTGATGTCAGTTTGAACTAACTGTGTTTACAAATGACTTATTTTAAAATGTATGCATTTTGCATAAAAAGCAGTTTCATAAACTCAGAAATCCCAGTAAGATCAGGAATTAGAAATTTAAGATTTTAATCTTTAAAATTGCATCAAAAATAAGAGTACTGTTAAATTTTTAACACATCACATTATCTGTTATAGATATGATTATCAAATATCCTTCCTAAAAATTTGCATCATTTTACATGTCCAATCAAGAATATCAGACTGTGTTCTGTTTTCCATGAACCTTTTATTAATAGGGCTGAATAGCTTTTCATAAACTTATTGGCCTTTTGCTAACTCTCCTCTCACTGGTGCACAAAAGATGTCCTTTGCACTACTGTTCACAACAGTCAAATAAGGGAAGGATGATGTGTGTTAAGAAATGGCTTTAGAAGGGGTGCCTGGGTGGCTCAGTCGTTAAGTGTCTGCCTTCAGCTCAGATCAGGATTTCAGGGTCCTGGGATCGAGCCCAGCACCAGGCTCCCTTGCTCAGCAGACAGCCTGCTTCTCCCTCTCCTTCTGCTGCTCCCCCTGCTTGTGCCTTCTGTGTTTGTCCCTTTCTCTCTCTCTCTCTCTCTCATATCAAATAAATAAATAAAATCTTTTTAAAAAAATGTCTTTAGGGGAGTGCCTGGCTAACTCAATGGGAGAGTATGTAACCCTCTCCCACTCAGGGTCATGAGTTCAAGCCCCAGGTTTGAGGTAGAGATTACTAAAAAAATAAATAAACTTAAATGTCTGAAGGAAAGGAAGAAGGGAAGGAGGGAGGGCTTTAGGCATGCCTGGCTGGCCCAGTCAGGACAGCATGTGACTCCTGATCTTGGGGTCATGAGTTCAAGACCAACCCTGACCACAGAGCCTACAAGAAAGAAAGAGGGAGGGAGGGAGCAAGGGAGGGAAGGAGGGGAAGAAAGAAAGAGAAAAAGAAAGAAAAAAAGAAAGGGAAAGGAAAGGAAAGAAAGAAATGGCTATGTAAAATGACAGATATATACTAGGTCTTTATGAGAAAGATCGAAGTATACGGTCTAAAAAAGTGAAAACCACATTAGGTTAAAAGAGCAAGTTGCAAAACATTTTATATCACAAACTCACTTCTGTTATTAAAGGCAAAAATTTGCATGTATGAGAAAATTCATATCAGATTATTAACAGTGGCTACTTCTGGGACTGGAGGGGTAGGTGGTACAATGAAGGCTGGGGAAAAGAGGACTTCTTCGGGCTCTCTGCTCAGCAGGGAGCCTGCTTCCTCCTCTCTCTCTCTGCCTGCCTCTCTGCCTACTTGTAATCTCTCTCTGTCAAATAAATAAATAAAATCTTTAAAAAAAAAAAAAAAAAAAGAGGACTTCTTATCTTATAGTCTATACTGCTTGATTTTATGACAACAAACATGTATTTCTTTTGTAATTAAAAAAAATAAGCAAAACAATATATTAAATACCATGCAATGAAGATAACCTCTAACTGTTTTATAATTCTTCACATTTTAAAAAGAATTCCTATAAAATTAGTTTACAAAAGTATTTTAAGCTTTAATAACACTCTTCAGATCATTAAACCATCATCTTAATACCTGCTAATGATAATGTGTATCCGGTTTAAGGCCAGTAACTGTCATACCTACAAACAGTTGAATGAAATAATATTTTCTACTATAGATCTCATAATGAATTATGTTTCACCTTTTTTTTTTTTTTAAAGTAAGCTCTACGTCCAACGTGGTACTTGAACTCACAACCCCAAAATCAAGAGTTGCATACTCAATGAACTGAGCTAGCCAGGCCCCAATTATGTTTCACACTTTTTTTTTTTTTTTAAGATTTTGCTTATTTATTTGACTGAGAGAGATATCACAATTGGGCAGAGAGGCAGGCAGAGAGAGAGGGAAGCACTATTGAGCAGAGAGCCCAATGCGGGGGGCTCGATCCCAGGTCCCTGAGATCATGACCTGAGCCGAAGGCAGAGGCTTAACCCACTGCGCCACCCAGGCGCCCCGTATGTTTCACATTTTTTTTTTCACATTTTTTTTTTTAAGATTTTATTTATTTATTTGTCAGAGAGAGAGGAGCGAGAGCAAGCACAGGCAGACAGAGTGGCAGGCAGAGGCAGAGGGAGAAGCAGGCTCCCTGCCAAGCAAGGAGCCTGATGTGAGACTCGATCCCAGGATGCTGGGATCATGACCTGAGCTGAAGGCAGCTATTCAACCAACTGAGCCACCCAGGTGTCCCTGTTTCACATTTTTAAATGATGCATCCAGACTTCTGCTTCTGGCTATGACAGCTTAGGTGATATCAGAACAATTATAAAAACCAGATAAAAAAAAAGTTTTAAGGGACGCCTGGGTGGCTCAGTTGGTTAAGCGGCTGCGTTCGGCTCAGGTCATGATCCCAGTGTCCTGGGATCGAGCCCCACATCGGGCTCCTTGCTTGGCAGGGAGCCTGCTTCTCCCTCTGCCTCTGCTTGCCACTCTGTCTGCCGATGCTTGCTCTTGGTTCTCTCTCTATGACAAATAAATAAATAAAATCCTTAAAAAAAAAAAAGTTTTAAGTATTTGAATGGGAATCACAAAAAGATCAGCTCTATGTTCATGGGTTCCTTATTCCCTTGCTGCATTTTCTGACTTCAAAGCAGAACACAGAGGCTAAGGAAGAAAGAAGAATCATAAAGCTTGCAATTGTCTTGCGGGGCTGATGACACAATAATTGGAATTCAGTCCACCAAAGCTGCCAGGATTCAAATGGCCAATATCCCAGAGAAACTGAATGACAGATAAAGTCTAACATTCTTCATTCAAGACATTTTCTGACTTTTCCTTCAAGACATTTTTCTTCAAGACATTTGCTGACTAGATTTTAGCAGTTTTATGATGGGAGGGAACTAAATACTGGATTTCAGGGCCCAGAAGGGAAGGGATAACCTTAGTAAACACCCTTGACCAAACTAGAAACCAGGAATAAGAACAGCTTGGAAAAAAACAAACAGATTCAACCGAATCAAGACGATCTCACTTAATGAAAGAATGAAAGCTTTCTCTTTCAGATCAGGAATAAAACAGGATGCCTGCTTTTGCCACTCCTAATCACATAGTACTAGAGGTTCTAGTCAGAGTAATTAGGCAAAAAAGAGAAATAAAGAGCATTCAGACTGCAAAGGAAAAGTAAGTTATCTCTGTTCACAGACAAAATACAAAAATCTTATATGCAGGAAAATCTCAAGGTTCCCCCGGCCAAATTGTTAGAATAAATATTCAGGAAAGTTGTAGGATACAAAATAAACGTACAGAAATCAGTTGCGTTTCTACACACTAACAATGAACAACTTCAAAAGGAAATTAACAAAACCATTCCATTTGCAGTAACATCAAAAATAATATAACATACTCAGGAACAAATTTAACCATGTAAGTAAAAGACTTGTACGCTCAAAACTAAAAAATGTTGTTGAAAGAAGTTAAAGAAGATAGAAACAAACAACAAATAGAAAGACATGCTTTGTTTATGGATTAGAAATCAGTATTAAGAGGTTCATAACATCCATGGGGCAGGGCAGCCCAGCTGGCTCATTCGGCAGAACATGCAACTCTTGATCTCAGAGTTCTGGGTTTGAGCCCCATGTTGTGTGCAGAGATTACTTAAAAAATGTTTTAAAACTTAGGGCTCCTGGGTGGATCCGTCAGTCTGCATCCTAATCTTGGTTTCAGCTCAGGTCATGGTCTCATGGGTTAAGAGACTGAGCCCTGAGTCAGGCTCCATGCCCTGCAAGGAGTCTGCTTGACAGTCTCTCCCTCTGCCCCTCACCCCACTCATGCTCGCTTCTCCCTCTCTCTCTTTTTCTCTCAAATAAATAAATAAAATCTTTAAAACTTTTTAAAAACTTTTAAAAAAGTTCATAATATCCAATGCAATCTATAGATTCGGTACAATCCCACTCAAAAGCCCAACAATGTTGTTTGCAGAAATTTAAAAGTCCACCGAAAGTTCATATAGAATCTCAGAAGTCCCTTTAGAGCCAAAACAATCTTTTTTTTTTTTTAAAGATTGTTTTCATTTATTTGATAGAGAGAGAGCACAAGTAGGGGGAGCAGCAGCAGCAGGAGGACCCCATGAGGAGCTCTATCCCAGGTCCCCAGCATTACGACCTAAGCCAAAGGCAGACACTTATAAATTGAGCCACCCAGGTGCCCCCAGAGCCAAAATAATCTTGAGAAAAGAACAAAGCTTCACATTTCCTGATTACAAAGGTAAAATAATTTAAAAAGGTGTGGTACTGGTAATATATCCAGAATATATTAAGAACTCCTATACTCAACAATAAAAAAGCAAAAAACCCAATTATAATATGGGTAATGGGGTGCCTCGGTAGCTCAGTCAGTTAAGCATCTCACTCTTCATTTCAGCCAGGTCATGATCTCAGGGTCCTGGGATCAAGCCCCATATTGAGCTCCATGCTCAGCATTACTCTCTCCCCCCTCTCTCTCCTTCCTTCCCACTGCATACATGCACATACTTCCTCTCTCTAAAATAAATAAATAAATAAAATCCTTTTTTTTTTTTTTTTAAGATTTTATTTACTTATTTGTCAGATAGAGATCACATGTAGGCAGAGAGGCAGGCAGAGAAGAGAGAAAGGAGGAAGCAGGCTCCCTGCTGAGCAAAGATCCCGACGTGGGGCTTGATCCCAGGACCCCAGGATCATGACCCGAGCCAAAGGCAGAGGCTTTAACCCACTGAGGCACCCAGGCACCCCAATAAATAAATCTTTTTAAAAAATGGACAAAAGGGGCGCGTGGGTGGCTCAGTGGGTTAAGCCGCTGCCTTCGGCTCAGGTCATGATCTCAGGGTCCTGGAATCGAGGCCCGCATCGGGCTCTCTGCTCAGCAGGGAGCCTGCTTCCTCCTCTCTCTCTGCCTGCCTCTCTGCCTGCTTGTGATCTCTCTCTGTCAAATAAATAAATAAAATCTTTTAAAAAAAATGGACAAAGGACTTAGACATTTTTTCTAAGATATATAAATGGCCAATAAGCTCATGGAAAAATCACTAATCATTAGGGAAATACAAATCCAAGCCACGATAAAACACCACTTCATCCCTATTAGGATGGCTACTAACAATAAAAGAAAATAACAAGATATAACAGATGTGGAGAAACTGGTACCCTTCTGTACAACTGATGGGAATGTAAAAAGGTGCAGCTGCCACAAATAAAAAGTATATTGATTCTTCAAAAAATTAAAAATAAAATTAACCATATGATCCAGCCATTCCATTTTGGGTATATATTCAAATGAAGTGAAATAGTTTCAAGGAGATATTAGGACATCCATGTTGACAGCAGCATTACTCACAACACTTAAAAGGTGGAAACAACCGGGAAAGCCTGGGTAGTACAGCCGGTTAAGTGTCCAGCTCTTGGTTTCGGTTCAGTTGTGATCTCAGGGTAATGGGACTGAGCCCTGTTTTAGGCTCTGTGCTCAGCAGGGTCTGCTTGAGATTCTCTCTCTCTCTCTCTCCCTCAGCCTCTACCTATTCACAGTGCATGCTCTCTCTCTAAAATAAATAACTGTATCTTAAAAAAATAAAAGTTTTACTGACATACAAATGGATAAACAAAATGTGGTGTATATATATACAATGGAATATTATCCAGCCTTAAAAGAGAAATTCTGAAACAAGCCACAACATTGATGATCTTGAACATTATGCTAAATGAAACAAGTCAATTATAAAATGGCAAATACTGTATGATTCCACTTAAATGAGGTATCTAGAATAGCCAAATTCATAGAAACAAAAAGGAGTATAATGGTGTAGAATGATGGTTGCCAGGGGCAGAGGGACGGGAAGAATTAGTTATTTTAATGGATACAGAGTTCGGTTTTCTAAGATGAAGAGTTCTACAGATGGGCGGTAGTCATAGTAGTTCAATAATGTGAATATGTACCAATGAACCATACAATTATAAATGGTTATGATGGTAAATTACATGTTACCATCTTACATTATATGTATTTTACCACAATTAAAAGAAAAATTGGGGGCACCTGGGTGGCTCAGTGGGTTAAGCCGCGCCTGCGGCTCAGGTCATGATCTCGGGGTTCTGGGATCGAGTCCCGCATCAGGCTCTCTGCTCAGCAGGGGGCCTGCTTTCTTCCTCTCTCTCTGCCTGCCTCTCTGTCTACTTGTGATCTCTCTCTGTCAAATAAATAAATAAAATCTTTAAAAAAAAAAAAGAAAAGAAAAATTGATCTGGCTGTATTCTGTCTTCTCCCCCTAAGGAAACAGAGAATTAAATTTTTCTCTAGAATGAACTAAAATTAAGTAGAAACTCCTACAATCTGAGACAAATTAAGAAAGATCTGAGTAAGTAGAAAAATATATATTCTTTATGAATGAGAAAGTTCAATGTGCTCTCCCCAATGGAGTCAGTGCAATACCTATAACAATACCAGCAGGGTTTATTGTAGGACTTGACAAGTTGATCCTAAAATTCATATGAAAATTAAACGGACCCAGAATAGGCAAAATCATTTTTTAAAAAGAACAAAGATAGAGGGCTTATTTCAAGACTTTAATTTCAAGACTTAAACAGAACAGAGAGTGCAGAAGTTCAATAGGGAAAGAGTTATCTTTTTATTTTTTATTTCTTTAAAAGATTTTATTTATTTATTTGACAGAGACACAGCAAGAGAGGGAACACAAGCTCTTTCTGTGACAAATAAATGTCTCAGAGACAAATATTTGTCACTCTCTGACAAATAAATAAATAAAATCTTTGAAAAAATATATGACAATAAAAGAAAAATTCAATCAATAGAATTCATCAAGGTGCTTGGCTGGCTCAGTCAATAGAACATGTAACATTTGATCTCATGATCTCAGGGTTGTGCCCCACATTCAGAGTAGAGTTAGCATACATACAGACAGACATGCATAAATTGGAATTCACTGCAATTGAAAACTTATATTCATCAAAAAAAAAAAAAAAACCCTAACAACAATGAAAAGGCAAGTGACAACACTGGGTGAGAGTATTTGCAAAACTATTTGACCAACAAACGCTTGTATCTGAAACATATATAGAACTCTTAAAATGCACTAAAAAGACAAACAAACCCCCTAGACAAATGGCAAAGGTTCTGAATAGACAGTTGACCAAAGAAGAGATAAGGATGGTAAGTAAATATGGACATGAAAAGATGTTTGACATCATTAGCTATTAGGGAAATGTAAATTAAAACCATAATAAGATACCACTAGATAATCAGTTGAATAGTTAAAATTTAAAAGTGTTAGCATTTAAAAATAACAAGGATATGGAGCAACTGGAACTCTCAAACACAGTTAATGAGAAAATAAAATGGTGCAACCACTTTAGAAAACTGGTAGTTTCTTTAAAAATTCTCCATTTACCGTATGATGCAGCCATTGTATTCCCAATTATCTACCCAAAGAAATGAAAGCATATGCCCACAAAAAGGGCACAGATTGCTTGTATATTTTTAAAACACAACCTTTAATATTGGAAATAAAAATAAAATTGCCAGAATTTCTGGTCTTGCATATAATAAGTTCAGAAGTTGCCACTCCATCCCAACAACAAGTAAAAAGCTAAACAAACTGAAAAATCAACAACTCTCCATAAATCTGTCAGAGACGTGAGGTCACGAGATAAACCACTGTTAGCAGATACAAAGAATCACAACTTACTTGAGCAAAAACCCACAAGCAAAAACTACCTCTAGCAACCACTGCTGGGGTAGGAAGACCTGGGCAGTAACTGGTGAAGTGCAGGAGGCTCAGTGTGGACAAGTCTGAAAGTTAAAAATTCCAGGAGATGGGGCCCCTGGGTGGCTCAGTCAGTTAAGCATCTGTCTGTGGCTCAGGTCATGATCTCAGGGTTCTGGGATGGAGTCCCCATATCAGGCTCCCTGCTCGAGGGGAGCCTCCTCCTCCCTCTGCCTGCCGCTCCCCCTGCTTGTGTGCATGTGCATGTACTCTCTTTCTGTTAAATAAATAAAATCTTTCAAAAAATAAATAAAAATTCCAGGATAACCGGTCATGGGGGGACTCCTCTGACAGTCTTGTGAGTTTTACCTCTGAGAGTTACCAGGTCCTAACAGTGAATATCAGAGAAAAATCCCCTCATGCTTCTGGCAGGAGGAAAGAAAAAGGAGTATTCTGAAATACGATAGGGCGTTCTGTTCTCAACAAAACCTGCGTTCAAGCAAAACTATTTTACCAGAGCTAAACCTGCTGGGTTTTGTCAGAGCCTAACCTACTTGGGGAAAGGGAAAGAACAAACTCCAATGCCACCAGCCATCCTGTCCCACCAGTAGGGGAGAAAACCTGAAAGTACTGGTGAAGTTCACAGACCAGAGACACCAAAAGATTGAGACCTAGTAAGAGATTCATACATATTCCCCTTACCCCTTCACCTCACCACAGCATTATTAAAGGCCTATTTTACTATAGTTCCTTTTATCCAGTACATCATGTCTGCTTCTCAAAAAATACCGGAAAGCATACTAAAAGGCAGAAAATGCAATTTGGAGACACTAAAAAAGCATCAAAACCAGAGTCAGTTATGGAGGGAATATTGTAAATCTCAGACTAGATTTTTAAAACTATGTTTAATATGCTAAGATCTTTAATGAGAAGATAGACACATCAAGAAGGGATTGATAATGCAAGTAGAGAGAGATTCTAAAAAAGAATTTTAAAAAAAAGACAGAAATTAAAAGCATAGTAACAGAAATGTAGAATGCCTTTCATGAACTGATTGTTAGACCGTTCAAGGCTGTAGAAACAATCTCTGAGCTTACAGACATGAAAAAAGAAACCTCCAAAACTGGAAGAAAAAAAAAAAAAAGACTAGGGGGTGGGAGGGACCAGAACAAAATATCCAAGAACTGTGGGAAAACTACAAGAAGTATAACATATACACAATGGGATGACCAGAAGGACAAGAAAAAGAAAGGAACAGAAGCAATATTTGGAGCAATGATGGCTAAGAATGCCCCCAAATTAACGTCAGACACCAAACCACAGATCCAGGAAGCTCAGAGAACACCAAATAGGATAAATGCCCAAAACTCCAAACATAAACATACCATATTCGAACTTTGGAAAAATCAAACATAAAGAAAAAGTCTTGAAAGAAGCCAGAGGGAAAAAACACTTTATCGAAGAGCAAGTTAAGAATTAAATTCAACTTCTCAGCAGCCACGCAAGCAAGAAGATAATGGAATGAAATATTTATTTATTTATTTTAAAAAAGATTTTATTTATTTATTTGACAGACAGAGATCACAAGTAGGCAGAGAGGCAGGCAGAGAGAGAGGAAGAAGCAGGCTCCCTGCTGAGCAGAGAGCCTGATGCGGGGCTTGATCCCAGGACCCTGAGATCATGACCTGAGCCGAAGGCAGAGGCTTTAACCCACTGAGCTACCCAGGCGCCCCTGGAATGAAATATTTAAAGGGCTGAGAAAGAAAAACTAACTAGAATTCTGTATCCTTCAAATTGATCTTTCAAAGTGAAAGAGAATGTTCCTCTCAATCTTGCTGTGACCCAAAACTGCTCTGAAAAAATTAAGTCTTCAAAAAAAAAAAATGGGGAGAGGAGCACGTGGTTGACTCAGTTGTTAAGCGTCTAATTCTCGGCTGGGCTCAGGTCATGATCTCAGGGTCGAAAGACATAGCTCCACGTGGGGCTCCATGCTCAATGTGTAATCTGTTTAAGATTTTTTCCGTCCCTCCCACTCTGCTCCTCTGCCTGCTCATGTTCTCTCCCTCAGATAGATAAATAAATAAATAAATAAAATACATTTTTTTACAAAGTGGGGAGAAACAGACTTTTGTCAGACAAACAAAAATTGGGGGAATTTGTTGCAAGTAGATATGCTTTTACAAGATAGGTTAAAAGAAGTTCTTTAGAGAAAAGGAAAATGACACAGATTAGAAACTTGGATCTATATAAAGAGAGAGCATCAGAGAATGAATAAAAGAAGGTAAAATAAAAATGTTTATGACTGTTATTTTTAATTATCTAAAAGATAACTGTTCAAAGTATTAATAGTAACAATATGTTGGCTTCTGTGTATGTTTATGCATAAGTGAAATGAATGACAGCAATGAAACAAGGGATGGCAAGAAGAAACTGGTCATATTTTGTTATTATAAGGTACTTGGTACTACTTGTGAAGCATTATGGTATTATCTGAAAGTGACTGGATTAATTATAAATATATATTGCAAACTCTAGGGCAACCACTAAAAAAAACCTTTTCAGATTAAAAGTAAAGTGACAGAAAAAGATATACTAACACTAATCAAAACAAAGTGGGAGTAGCTGCATTAATTTCAGACAGAGCAGACTTTAAAGCAAGAGAAGTTAAAAGGAACGTTACATAATGAGAAGGGGGGCAATACTCCAGCAAAACGTAAAAATTCTTAATGTGGATGCATCTAATAATAAAGCATCAAAATACATGAGGTAAAAACTGACAGAATGGCAAAGAGGAATAGATGAATCTACTATTAGAGCTGGAGACTTTAACAGCCTTCTATCAGAAATAAACAGTGTCAGCAGCAGAAATCTGTAAGGATATATTTGAACTCAAAAGCACCACCAACCAATTGGGTATCTGTTGACGATTTCATCAAACAACAGCTTGTGTTACACATTTTACTCAAGTTCATTTGGACCATTCACCAAGACAGACCATATTCTTTGGTCATAGATACACTTGAACTAATTTAAAAAAAAAAAAAGGAAGAAAGAAAGAAATCATAAAATGTCTGTTCTCTGACCACAAAGGAATTAAACTAGAAATCAGTAACAACTATAGCTAGAAAAATCCTCAAAACAATTAGAAGTTAAATAATTATAATACTTTTTTTTTATGATTTTATTTCTTTATTTGACAGAGATCACAAGTAGGCAGAGAGAGAGGAAGGGAAGCAGGCTTCCTGCTGAGCGGAGATTCCTGCTGAGCGGAGATCCCTGCTGATTGAGCCCAATGTGGGACTCAATCCCAGGACCCCGGGACCATAACCCAAGCAGAAGGCAGAGACTTTAACCCACTGAACCACCCAGGTGCCCCTATAATACTTCTAAATAACACATAGGTCAAAGAAGAACCCTCAAGAGAAATCTTAAAATACTTTTAACTAAACGAAAATGAAAATACAATTTACAAAGTTTGTGAGATTCAGGGAGAGCGGTGTTTATAAGGAAATTTACAGTACTGCAACCCTATACTACAAAATCAATCATCTAGGGGTACCTGGCTGGCTCAATCAGTAGAGCTTGAGATTTAGCCCCACAGGGCATAGAGCTTACTTCAAAATTAAAAATAAATCAAATAAATTATCTAAGCTTCCATCTTAGGAAACTAGAAAAAGAACAAATTAAATCCAAAATAAGGCACAGGAAAAAAAAAATTAAAATTAGAGCAGGGGTGTTTCGTTGGCTCAGTTGGTTAAGGGGCTGCTTTTGGCTCAGGTCATGATCCCAGGGTCCTGGAATTGAGCCCCTTGTCAGGCTCCCTGCTCAGTAGGAAGCCTGCTTTTACCTCTCCCACTCTCCCAGCCTGTGTTTCCTCTCCTGCTGTCTCTCTCTGTCAAATAAATCAATAAATTAAAAAAAAAATCAATAACTTAAAAACAACAACAACAACAAAAGCTGATTCTTTGGGGGGAAAAATATCATCAAAATCAGTAAGCCTCAAGCCAGGTTAAGAGAAAAGGGAGAAAACGAAAACACAATTACTAAAATCAGGAGCCTAGGTGGCTCAGTCAGTTAAACCTCTTGACTCTTGGTTTTCACTCAGGTCATGATCTCAAAGTCATGGGATCCAGCTCTGCATCAGGCTCCATGCTCAGCATGGAGTCTGCTTGGGAGTCTCTCTCTCTCTCCCCACCTCTGCCCCTCCCATACCCTTTCTCTCTCTAAAGTAAATAAATCTTTTTTTTTTTTTTAAAGAAAAAAACTGAAAGAGACAACATCACTACAGATCCCATGGACATTAAAAAAATGATACAGGAGGGGCACCTGAGTGGCTCAGTCAGTTAAGCCACCAATTCTTGATTTAGGTTCAGGTCATGATCTCAGGGTCATGATAACAGCTTTGTATTGGGCTCTGTGCTGGGCATGGAGCCTGCTTAAAAGTCCCTCTAATTCTGCCTCTCCCCCCACTCAAAAAAATGAATAAGTTAAATTAAATTTAAAAATAATACAGGAATATTATAAACAAATCTCTGCCCCAAATCTAAAAACCTCAATCAAAGGGACCAATTCCTTGAAACCCACAATCTACTAAAACACATACAAGAAGAAAACAGATAAGCTAAATAGCTATGTATCTTTTAAGGAAGTTGAATCAGGACACATGGGTGCTTCAGTTGGTTGAGTGTCTGACTCCTGGTTTCAGCTCAGGTCATCTCAGGGTGGTGAGTTCAAGCCCTATATTGGGCTCCATATTCAGTGGGGAGTCTGCTTTAGATTCTCTCTCTGCCCCTCCCCCACCCACTCAAAAGCACATGCTCTCTAAAATAAATAAATAAGTCTTTAAAATTAAAAAAAAGGGGCGCCTGGGTGGCTCAGTGGGTTAAGCTGCTGCCTTCGGCTCAGGTCATGATCTCAGGGTCCTGGGATCGAGTCCTGCATCGGGCTCTCTGCTCGGCAGGGAGCCTGCTTCCTTCTCTCTCTGCCTGCCTCTCCGTCTACTTGTGATTTCTCTCTGTCAAATAAATAAATAAAATCTTAAAAAAAAAAAAAATTAAAAAAAAAAAAATAAGAAGAAACTGAATCAATAATGATCTTCCAAAACAGAAAGCACAGGCTCAGACAGGTTCACTTGTGAATTCTACCAAACATTTAAGTAAGAAATGGTATGTATTCTCTAAAATCTGTTCCAGAGCATTGAAGCAGAAAGAATACTTCCTAACTCATTTTATGAAGCTACATTACCCTACTATCAAAACAAAAGACACATAAGAAAACTATAGACCAGTGTCTCTTAGGAACATAAATACAAAAATCCTCAACAAAATATTAGCAAATCGAATCCAACAATATATAATAAGAATTATATGCCATGACCAAGTGGGATTTATCCTATTGTGCAAGGTAGTTTCAACACACAAAAATCAATCAATGTACTTCATCACATCAACAGTCTAAAGAAGAAATATTATACAACTATCAGAAGATGCAGAAAAAGCATCTAACAACATCCAATACCCATTCATGATAAAATCTCTCAGCAAAGTAGGAATAAAGATGAATTTCTTCAACTTGAGATAGAACATCTATAAAAACCCTACAACTAACATCGTATTTCATGGTGACAAAGTCCAAGCTTTCCAGCTAAGATGAGGAACAAAGCAAAGATGTCTTACCACTGCTTTTCAACATTGTACTGAAAAGCCCTAGCTAATGTAGTAAGACAAGAAAAGGAAATAAAAGGTATACATATTGGGATAGTAGAAATAAAACTGTCCTTGTTCACAGATGATGTGGTCATGTAGAAAATTCAAAGGAATCAGCAAAAAAACTCCTGGAACTAATGAGCAATTATAATAAGGTTGCAGAATATAAGATTAATATATATATATAAGTCAATCACTTGTCTATATACCAGCAATGAATAAGTGGTATTTGAAATTGAAAACACTTTATCATTTACATTATCATATTCAAAAACAAAATACTTAGGTATAAATCTAACAAAATATATGTAAGATCCAGGAGAAAAACTACTAAATTCTCATAATAGATATTAAAGAACTAAATAAATGGAGAGATAATCCATGTTCATGGGTAAGATTCCATATTGTCAAGACATCAGTTCCTCCCAACTTGATCTATAGATTCAATCCCAATCCCAATAAAAATCCCAGAAAGTTATTTCACGGATACTGAAAAACTGATTCTAAACTTTATATGCAGGGGTGTCTGGGTGGCTCAGTCATTAAGTGTCTGCCTTCAACTCAGGTCCTGATCCCAGGGTCCTGGCATCCAGCCCTGCATTAGGCTTACTGCTCAGTGGGGAGCCTGCTTCCCTCTCTCCCACTCTCCCTGCTTGTGTTCCCTCTCTTGCTGAATCTCTCTGTCAAATAAATAAATAAAACCTTTTAAAAAAACAAACAAAACAAAACCCACAGCATGGAGTGAACCCTAATGTAAACTACTGACTTTGTTAATGAGGTGCCAAGGTAAGTTTCACTGACTGTAACAATTGTACCACTTTGGTTCAGGATGTTGATAATGAGGAAGAGAAGGGTGGGTGGGACAAGGAATACGGAGGACATCTCTGTACTTTTTACTCCAAAGTGCTCTGAAAAATTAAGTTTATTAGTAGGAAAAATAGAATCAGCATTTTTAAAAAAAGAGTTTTATTTATTTGACAGAGAGAGGGAGAGAGTGTGCACACAAGCAGGGGGAGCAGGCAGAGGGGGAAGAAGGCTCCCACTGAGCAAGGAACCTGATATGGGGCTCAATCCCAATATCCTGGGATTATAACCTGAGCTGAAGGCAGACACTTAACCGACTGAGCCACCCAGGTGACCCTAAAATCACCATTTAATTCAGAAAACAGGATGCCCTGAAAGTTACCAAAGAGCTGGGAAAACATCTGGTTCTTCAATATAGCCCAGAGTAGTGGTTAGCTTATGCGTTAACACGAAGAATAGCACATAATAGACTTTATGTTTGAAATCCCCAAAACTCAATATACTCAGGACTTGTAAATAAAGTAGAGGCAAAATAAAAACAAGAGCTCAGAAATAAGGCCACTGTAGTGCCCAAAAAACTTTAAAAGCTTCCTGAAAAAAGGTATTCTGAATTTTTAAAAGGATATACCACTGGAACATGTACAGCAAACTAAAATAATCCACTAAATATATTAAATAGTAATATAGCACATTATATACCAGTTTCAATTAAGAATCTAGAAGACTCTCAAAAGGCTTTTTGCTCTTTTTAACGAGACAGCTATGCTCAAGTCTTATCTTCATGTCCAAGTGATAAAGAATATGCGTAACACACAGTTCCCTGGTAGGTTGCAAATTCAACAGATGTCACTATAGCCCAAAAAAAATGTTGTTGGCCTGAAAAGTTCTTTAAAATTTGAATACATTTAAATATTCTTTAATACTTTCTTTGGTCTGGCCTCTGTCCCAACATTCTCGCTTTGCTACATCCAGTCCAATTCACTCGTGTTTGTTATTTCCTTAATCCCAACCATAACTTTGGTTTGAGGCCCCCTACCCTATATTGTTATTTGTATTACTAAACTTATACTTTGATTCCTTTCATTTAAAATCTCCTTATGAAATTCTGCATATTCCAATACATTTGTATTAGAAATTAGTATTTCCCCTTCTCTTTCAATTTTCCACATTTCAGAGCTAGCACTTAATTAGTCATGCATGTATTTTCAGAATGATGACAAAAACAACTCTTGCAAAGAGATGGTGGTTTAATGCTATTCCTAATCTACACTTAACTGCATGACGACGGAATATATATCACTGATGGGCTTATAAAGGCCTACTGAAGCTCATGATAAAGGCCTCTGATGGAGTGTGAGGAACGATTCCTTTTTCTCAAGTTAATAGTTTTGCTCAAAATTGTTACCGTTTGGCAGTATTTCTGACTAGCTGCTTCATCCTCTCATTAAACACATACATGCACTCATCTGCACACTGAAAAATGTACCTCTGCTTCAAGAAGAAACGTGTTAAGATTTACATGCCTTGCATGGATAAGGCAGGGTGATGCTAGTGGATCTGAGGCTAGAATCAGAACTTTGAATGGAATAGGGAAAATTTCTTCCTTACACAGCTAATGCTACAAACATACCTGAGAGAGTATACTAAGGGAAAAGTTAATACAAAACTTTCAAATGATCAATGTCCGTGTGGTTATGCCCAAGCCATCTATTAATGATAAATTAAAAGTCTCGTTACCTGTCAGGACCTGAGTTCAGGCACTCCTGCGGAAGCTGGTGACAATACTAACCCCTGCACTCACTGTGTAGGGAGGTGCACTCCTTGCACTGGGGCTTAAGTGCTAGTGATTTCACCAACCCTTGAAGTGCAGAACAGTAAAAAAACAGTTTTCAGCCGTTTTTCTTACTGAGTTCTCATTTTTTAAATATTACAAAGATCTCAATTAGGTTTTAAAATAAGTTATTTTTGTTGAAAAGGCAGTGCCTTAGTTTAAAGAGACACACGCCAATAGGTCTTTCTGGGTCACTGCACAAACCACAAAACAGCTTCTTTTTCATCAATTAAAAATTTACACAAAGAAGCAACAACTTCATGCCTTCGAACGAACGACTTTCTGATTTTACCGTAAAGTACCAAGATTTAGTGGCTACACATATGTAACTCGGTCTTACAGGAGGCAATCATAAATATTAATAGGTACTGTACTAAAGGAGATCAGCCAAGTTAAAAAATGGTACTTTTCCTATTGACTCAGTTATTCACCTGTCAAACCATACCACCCTGGAAGGAGCTGGCAATCAAATTTGCAACTACTAATTTCTAAAGAACAACATGTTGTACTCTTCCATACAGTAAAACTCAAGAAATGCTACTATGCCCAAGGATAAAATTACACTGTGTATGTATCTGGAAGGCCAAAACTGTTTCTGACTGAAACCTTAAAATGCCACATTAATACAATTTCCCATTCTCTTATACTCTCAAATTAGATGAGCTTACACATGACTCTAGGTTTTTCCCATTGCTGTAGGAGAAATGAGTTGAAAATACCCCTTAGCTAGTTTTGAAGAAAATACTTTATGTACCTAAAAAAGAGTAACGTTTTATCTGAATCCCTCTCCAAATCCCCTTCACTTCTACAAGCTTTCATTTCTCTTCTGACCCTCTTAGAACACAAACACTGCTATTCTAACTATTAGGAGCTTGGCACCATTCAGTTATGCATACTCAAAGCATTTGAGTTCTCTGAATTCTTTCCTGACATTTTAGTAGAGGAAGATAAAAACAAAATTTATAAAAACAAAAAAAAATTTAGTAGAGGAAGATAAAAACCTGAGCTGAAACCATGCCAACTGGAGGGTGCGAGTATATTTTACAATCTCTTCCTATCTATAGTGGCACCATTTTAAAACTACATCAAATTTAAATGTTCTCTACCTACAACAGAGCAAGCTTGCCTTGATATGCTTGGCTAAAATGCTTACATTTTTCTTCACAGATAAGGAAATTAAATAACCCCTCTCTCATTTACCCAAACAATTTTTTAATGTTGACACTCATCCAAAGTCCATTTGAAGGATGTGTTCCTCTAGCTTAAAACCACAGCAATTTGATCTCATTTACAAACAATCGAACAATAAATACTTTTTGGAAATACTCTGCTCAACTGCTACTTTTGGGGGGGGTCATTCTATGGACAAGATAATTTAAGAAAAATTCATGAAATAAAATAAATTCATGAAATAAGTATTTATTTTTCCTTATATTTTTCCTTGTATGCTTCTTTTCAGCGTGAAGGAGAGGGTTAAGAGCAATACAAAATGTGAACTAAAAGGCTAAATTTCTAACTTATTTGATATTCAATGAAAAGATTTTCTTTTCTTTTCTTTTTTTTTTTTAAAGTAAGCTCTACGTGCTAAGTGGGGCTTGAACTCACAACCCTGAGATCAAGAGCTGCATGCTCTACTAGCTGAGCCAGCCAGGCAGCCTGATGGCAAACAAAAAATTTTCTAACAGGAAGTCTCATAGTAATGAAGACTAACCAAAAGATCATTCTGTCAAAAGCAAAAAGCACTTCAGTTCCAGTATTAATACACTTGTGACTTCATGCCAAATATGACAATTTTTTAAAATGGAGATTATGTGGGAATAAGATTTCAGGCCAAAACAGACTACTCAATTTAATCCCTTGTTACAATTACAAGGTCTAAAATAGTTCTCATTTTAAAGATGCTAAGTGAGTTCCCAGGCATTCTATATATTTCCTTTTAACATATTCTTACTCTGTAACTAACTTGGTCATCTAGCTTCTAACCTCCACATTCCAACCCGCAGGACAAATATTTTTCTCTCAATTGTGAATAAGATTCATTATTCCAATTTTAATCTACTGTTCAAGAGGGAAATAAAAATCTTTAAGAAAACCAAGTATGAACTAAGCCACCTTAATAAACCAATCTTTCATGTTCAAAGCACTTATTTTAAAAATATCTCTTCAGTTTTGGGTGCCTTGGTGGTGTGGTCAATTGGCGAGTGACTCTTGGTTTCAGCTCAGGTTGTGACCCCGGGGTTGTGGAATCAAGCCCTGCGTCGGGCTCCACGGTCAGTGCAGTGTCTACTTGGGATTCTCTCTGCCCCTCCCACTCAAGCTCTCTCTCTCTCTCTCTAAAATAAATTAATTAATTTTAAAAAATAACTCTTTAGCTTTAAATGCATGGTATATTCATTTTACATTTATGGAAATGTAATCTGCCTAGGGTTACAAAATGTTAATGTTTGAAGTAGAATTAGAATGTGGCGTCTCCTTTATCTCATAGTACAAATTATTAAAATATTTCCCACGAACATCTAAAAATGTTTCCTATTTCTAATGTAACAAACACTGCTACCTTAATCTGAAAATGTATATGCCACCACACATACATGATACACACAGAGAGACAGCAAATTAAATGGAAAACAGCTCTTACCTTCATCTCCCTCTGGTGCATATGAAGCTGTAATAATGTCAATATCAGCACAATTCATCACAATCTGATTGGTTGCCTGCCTCACCTAAGGGGAAAAGAAAAACCAGCAGTGTCAGAAATAGCCAAGATTAATAACATGTACATCTTCATCTTGGCCTAATGTATGTCACAGGGCATCTTTTTAAGCCCAGCCATCACTAAAGCCTAGACTGAGTATTTATACCTCAATGGTAAAAAATAAATGAGTAGTTTTAAGTAATCTAAGGCAACTCACATTTTCTGAATTATATTAAAAGCAACCATAAACACTTAAGTATTTTAGACTTTAAACATCTGACCAATGAGCTAAATAAAAGCATTTTTCCTACTTAAGCTTTTATTTAAAACAATTAAAACTTTCCAAATTAAAAATTAATTAGGAAACATTTCTTATATGTTGCAATTAATTGTGTATTTCAACCTACACATCAAACCCATCATAATACCTTCTTTAAGGATAGAGGAAGAAAAGGGGTATCATAAATCATGTCAAAACTTCGTAAGACACTCTTTTTTTTTTTTAAGATTTTATTTATTTATTTGACAGAGAGAGATCACAAGTAGGCAGAGAGGCAGGCAGAGAGAGAGGAGGAAGCAGGCCCCCCGCTGAGCAGAGAGCCCGATGGCAGAGAGCCCGATGCGGGACTCGATCCCAGGACCCTGAGATCATGACCCAAGCCGAAGCAGCGGCTTAACCCACTGAGCCACCCAGGCACCCCCGTAAGACATTCTTTAAATTTTCTTCTCTTACCAAAGTAGCATTTTGAATATAACAGACACTAATGACTCACCACCAAGATTAAATAAACTTTTTAAGATTTTGTCTTACTTACTTCAGATCCCCCCCAATAAAATATAGATATAATGAAAGCTCCATCCTCGCTTCCTCATTACATGGAGATAACCACTCTCCTAAGGCTAATGTAGCTCTTTATGGTGTGTATATATAGTACTTCTGCTACATATATAAAGATCAGTAAGCAATGTTTTTAGTTTTACACAAATAGTATCACCTTTGCACCTGCTTTTTTCATTTAACATTTGTTTCTGAGATGGGTAAATGTAGACAGATATAGATCTAATTCATTAAATTTAACTCCTATATAGTATTCCATTATAAAAATAAACCAATTATTTATCCATTTCCTTCCTAAAGGAAGTTAGGTTGTTTCCACTTTTTTTGTTTTTTAAAATAGTGCTATGGGGGCGCCTGGGTGGCTCAGTGGGTTAAAGCCTCTGCCTTCAGCTCAGGTCATGATCTCAGCGTCCTGGGATCGAGCCCCGCATTGGGCTCTCTGCTCAGCAGGGAGCCTGCTTTCTCCTCTCTCTCTGACTGCCTCTCTGCCTACTTGTGATCTCTGTCTCTGTCAAATAAATAAATAAAACCTTTTTTTGAAAAATAGTACTATAACAAATATCTTGGTCCATGTTTTCTTATGCGTATTTTTTTTTTTACCAAGAATATCCCAATTATGCTCTAGAGTAGTTTCAATTAACACTCCCATGAGCAAAGAGTGAAGAAATACCATGTTCCGGGTGCCTGGGTGACTCAGTGGGTTAAGCCCCTGCCTCCAACTCAGGTCATTATCTCAGCGTCCTGGGATCAAGCCCTGCATTGGCTCTCTGCCTGGCGGGGAGCCTGCTTCCCTCTCTTTCTCGCCTGCCTCTCTGCCTACTTGTGATCTCTGTCAAATAAATAAATAAAATCTTAAAAAAAAAAAAAAAAAAGGAAAGGAAATACAATGTTTATCATCCTCTAAAAAACTTAAAAATCTTTGACAATCTGATGGGTATTAAATTATATCCCACCATTGCTTTAATTAGAATTTTCCTGATTAATAGTAGCACTGGTTAAGTAAGCATCTTCTCTACTTAGTTTCTTTCTCCTTCTTTTTTTTTTTTTGGCCATTGCTTTTTCTCTGCAAATTGTTCATTTATAACCCTTGCCGACTTTTCAATTTGGTTGTAGACTTGATTTTATATACTTGCTGCATTTAAACAGAACCTCAGATTCATTTTCAGACCATTCATTTGAATGGTGTGAATTTAAAACAACAAAAATCTGGGGCTCCTGGGTGATTCATTCGGTTATTGGTTTCATTGGTTTCAGCTCCGGTCATGCTCTCATGGTTGTGAGATGGAGCCCTACACGGGGCTCCCCTGCTCAAGGTGGAGTGCGCTTCAGATCTCTCTAGATCTGAATGTGGCAGTTTTGAAGGAAATAGTTTTTCTATCCCCTTCAGCCTCTCCCTCTCCCTCAGTCCCTCCCTGCTCACGGGCAGACACTTTCCCTATCAAATAAATAAATAAAATCTAAAAATAAAATAACAAAAGTACAGATGCCCTAAATCACAAACAAATGTCTACAGAAGCCAGTGAAACAGGTGAATAGAGTAGGCCAGGTGAAGGCTACGTATAAAGGAAGGGGAAGTAGTCATTTCTTGGAGCTAACCAATTACTGCTATATTGAAAAGCAGACTCCATATTAACAGATCTTCCAACTACAAAAAAACAAAAAACAAAAACAAACCCCACAGGGGCTCCTACTTGGCTCTTTTGGTAGGGCATGTGCAACTTTTGATCTCTGGGTCTGAGTCAAGCCCCACACTGGACAGAAAGATTATTTAAAAAAAAAAAAAAGCCACAAATTCAGATTTCATATACGATCTCCCAAATTGTAACTGATGGCAACTAACACAAAATTTGCAAGAACACTGTGCAGTCCAAACAAAACCCACAGTAGGTCAATACTGCCTCAAGATCACTAACAGAACACAGAACCAGGTAAGGACACAAGAGTAATATAATGTCTGTATGAAAAAGCTATACCAAAGAGTAATCATTTTATTAATAACCAATAAATAAACAAGATTAATCTCAAACTAAAATTACCTGACCTAAGTTACAGATATATATTAGTAAGCCTGTAAAAATGGCTAACACATAATGTGAAACTATTTTGGCTCATTAAAAAAAAATCCTTTTCAGGGACTCACTACGTCAGTTGGTAGAGCATGAGACTCTTGATCTTGGGGATATGAATTCAAGCCCCACACTGGGTGTAGAGCTTAGTTTAAAAAAAATCCTTTTTCATAAATCTTTCTGTTTCTAAACAAAAATGTCATTCGATGAACTTTAAAAAAATTTTTTTAAGTGGCAGGAGCACCTGGCTGGCTCAGTCCGTAGAGCATGCAACTCTTGATCTTGGGGTTCTGAGTTCCAGCCCCATGTTACATACAGACATTACTTAAAAATAAAATCTTTAATTAAAAAATAAATTAAACTAATCTTTAAATATATAAATAAATAAATAATTTTTGTAAGTGGTAATATTCCTTCACACCATTTACTTCATCACGAACATTCCTAAGCAGTAACAAAACCTTTCTGTCCCAACTGGACATTTATAGCACTATGTTTGAACAAATAAAGCAAAAAAGATCCCTGTGCCTATTTATAAATTCACTTTTAAAAAATTCAGCAACACAGAGAAATGAAGCACTTAATGAGGCTGGGGTGGGCTGCAGGGAGGTGTCTCCAAAAAGTAAAAATGAATAAAAACCTTCCAGAGTTTGAAGTTTATGCCAACAGGATAATAACAGCAGTTTAGTTACACATCTTCATCTTTATTGAGGCAAGCATATTTTCATTCAACAACATCTACAGTGAATTTAATGGTAACCAAGCAGTTAATCTGCCAATGTCAAGATAGCTGTACAACACTACATATGCCAATTGACATTCACCTCACTACTACTTAACATTCTGAGGGAAAGAGTTTGCATACTTTGGAAAGGCACAGTCTACAACATCCATTTACAAGTATATTCTAATTCCTCCTTTATTTAGAGGAAACCCACCTGTTTATACTACTGAGTTAAGCCGTTTGTTGAACAGCTAATAATTTTTTTTTCCCCAAGACGCTGCCATTTCTGGAAGGGTGGGAGGGAAGAACCAAAGGAATAAAAATACTTATCTTAGTAACAGAATGCTACTCAAATTTTAAAAATCTCACTGTATACTCTGCCTCATCTTAACCATGTCCTTTAAAAAGGATAGAAAGTGTTTTTTTTAGTACTTAGAACCTGATTCACAGTAATCAGTTAATAGATATTGTTATTAAGACACACACACACACAGAGGGGCATGTGGCTACCTCAGGCGGTAAAGCATGCAACTCTTGATCTCAGGGTTGTGAGTTCAAGCCCCACACTGGGCACAGAGTTTACTTTAAAAAAAAGCATACATAGAGACCAAGATTAAAAGTGCTGTAATCATAAAGATGTTCTTCCAAATATCATCTAACAGCATTCACCTAACAGTTTATAAAGTGTCTATCAGAATGACAGAAAATTTAAAAGCTTTGTGCTACATTATATAGTACTTTGGATGTCAGCATACATGTACAGATTTTAAATACCTACACAGATTTAAGTGTTTCAGTGCCACACTGTAACACTGCTCTTTTTTATGTTTTCCCCACAATAGCACTGACCTGATGATTCACTACATGAATTCTCACATCTAACATCACCATTAGTGATATTTTCCACTACCAAAAATACAGGTAATAATTCAAAGGAATTTCAGCATTAAGATCTTCACAGTTTGCAAGCTTAAAATAGAAGCAAAATGTTAAAGTAGGCATATATATCATGTAGATAACAAGCTCACTTTCAACATCTCCATTTGATGCTACGAAAGAATGGAACACAGTGTTTCCTTTCCTTGTTTCAAACGCAGGGTTAAGACCTCTTCGGAGCCCCATACAGACTGCACTGCAACTCAACCAAACACCAAGTAATGGCTCTATTGAAGAGCCAGCTTGACCACTGGTAACAATTTTACAATGGAAGTTTCCTATGAGTTGGGAAGGCAGCAATGTGTGATATTTTTTTTTTCCCTGAATGAGTCTTTATTATGATCACTCAGAAATACATCTTACAGGTACTATATGACCCAAGAAGTTTTTCTGTGATTACCAAAGCCCTCAGATTTTAGTAAAAGGAAATCTCCAGTGTGACAACTCCAAACACCAGTCTGAAGCCTGAGACACTTTGCCTTACAAGCAATTTCATTGTTAAAATTTTGAAATAATCATTGTCTTTGTGGAATAGAGCTGTAATTTCTAGAGACAATAAGGAGCAGTTAATTAGTAAACACAAACTGAGCCAAGTTTTCTAACAAAAGAGACACTGAAAAGAGCAAGATGCAGAAAGTCAAATGTAGCACCCCAAATGTAAAAATGTTAAACATACAGAACATTACTATTTATTGCTTATGGCTACTTACATACGCAATAAAACTACATATATAGTCATAATACTCACCTACCTAGAGAGAAGTTTACCTCTGGGAGTGGGGGTAGGAAGAGGGAAATGGACTTGAGTGGTATCTGTGGCATTTTATTTCTCAAAAAACACCAGGCGCAGTCTGAAGCAAATGGGGGGAAAACTTTAATATATGCTAAATCTTTGTGGTGGGTTACTTTTCTGTATTTCTAAAGTATTTCCTAATTTAAGTAAAAATTTAAAGTAATTACAAGTGGCCAAATAAACTAAGAGCTACACACTTTTTAAAAAAATATTTATTTATTTGACAGAGAAAGAAATCACAAGTAGGCAGAGAGGCAGGCAGAGGGGGAGGGGGAAGCAGGCTCCCTTTCCAAGCATTGAGCCCAGGACCCCGAGATCATGACCTGAGCCGAAGGCAGAGGCTTAACCCACTGAGCCACCCAGGTGCCCCAAGAGCTACATACTTAAATGATGTTCAAAACTGTATCTCCAAGATCTGGAGAATTAATCTCAGTTAACAAGAGAGCTATCAAAAGACTCAGTCCTTTGCCACTGACTCACATATAGATTAGAATAAAATCTATTTTACAATAAGAACAGGCTCATTTATGTAGCAAAGTTCAGAGAAGCTTCATAATTTACTACTCAAGATCACATTTGTCCAGATTGTATTGATGGACAATATCAATTATCCAGAACCAGGAAGTGAAAAAAAGAAAAAGAAAAAAGAGCCTGTTTAAAAGCCAAAATAGATGATACAAAGTCCATACTATAAAACTCATTCCCTTCACTCAGAAGAGAGTCCATCAAACCCACACTTAGAAATTTCTTTTAAAGGTCACACAAGCTTTTTTTCTGGTTACTTAGACCTCTTCAGATCAAGCTCAGTAAGATAGAAGAGGGAATAAATTGCACAATAGGCAGCAACAAAGCACAATAAGCAGCAAGAAGTAATCACCCAACAATAAGAAAAACAAACAAATATGAAACTAACAAATTATAGTGCCCAGTTTGGGGTAATCTGTTGTTATAGGTACCAATGACAGATATCCAGAATGATATCCAGTATTTTAAAAAAGAAAAAAAGAAACAAGACTCGATTATAAGAAACTAGAGTTTAAAAAAAATAATACATTTTTGGAATATTTCCATCCAAATCAGTAAATATTTTTTAAAGTCTAAGTGCCTCAAAGGTTAAGATTCATTTATCTGGAAAATTCACTGTAAAATTCATTGCCAGATGATAGTAGATAAAGCTTAACATATAAAAGCTTCTTATATTGAGGTGTTTCATCATACATACATTTCAAGAAACAACAGAAGATCTAAACAAGTTCAATTTCTTATCACCATTCTTTCAAATTTAATTTCTTAAGACCATGTAGTGATCTAGCAAAATGTGGCACAAATTATTAATTTTACCACTTCTTTAAGTAATTAAAAAAACAACCAAAATGACTGCATAGAAAATACTCAAGGGGTGCCTAGGTGGCTCAGTCAGTTAAGCATGGGCTCTTGATTTCCGTTCAAGTCGAGTTCTTGGGGTCAGGAGATCGACTCCATGTGGGGTTCCACGCTCAGCGCTCAGCGCAGAATCTGCTCAAGTTTCTCTCTCGCACTCCCTCTAATCCTGCACACTTACACTACCCACTCCCCAATAAACAAATAAATCTTAAAAAAAAAAAAAAAAGGAAAATATGCAAAATTTGGGCAGAAAATTCCATAACACAGGATTGACAATAACATGCATTTAGGTGCCAAGTTTTAGCCTGCCAAATAAACTACTATATCTGTAACTCTTCTCTAAGTGCCAATTTAGTCATCACCAACATGAATATTTTGTTGGCAAAGGCCAGGGATTGTCTACTATATCCTGACTTCTGGCCTTGAAGGATGAAGTTAATTTCTTTGGCACAGGTTAAATATTTCCATAAGAGAAAGTCCAATTACTGAATAAACCACAATGCACTCATAACAAGGCATTGTAGCCACTCACATAAACATCTTATCTATTTTTTAATTAATTATCCACAAAGCAAGAGAGTCAGAATTCAAAATAGCTACAAAAATCCATCGCTCTCAAATATCCTGATGTAAAGGGGGGAATGCATGGGAGGGGTGACAATGTCCCATTTCTCTAGGCCCGTGATAGCACTTTTGCAAAACCTGCTGACCTAGACCACACACACTTATGTAAAAGACAACTACTTATAAAGTCAGTGCACACTGACTAATTTCTTCACCATCCCCAGGAGTCCACACCCCAGACCAGGTTAAAAATCCACTAAGTTTCTAATATGTAACCTGTACAAATACTCTGGGCTTATCATAAAATTTTGCAACTCAAGCAACCAAGCAACTTGTATACTTTGTGTAATGTGATTCCAACTGTTAGGAAACTGACCCAATACCAGTTACAAATCTAGATTTCTAGAGATACAATCCTGTCCACATTTTTAGATTTTCACAATAAGATACCTTATAGTGCCACAGTTTAGTCTTACTGCTCCAATCCATGGATCTCAAAAATATGAATATATGCTTTTTTACTAATGTTAACTTTTCACCAACCTGAATTCCTTTATTCTTCCAAAGGTGGCAATGTGTACAATTAAAAAGTCCAATCATTCTCTAATAAAACCTGTTAGAATTCACTCTACTACCATCTTTCATTTGTGTTGCCCTCTAGCCTGAAAAGAATTTCTGGAAACAACTGCTTTGAAAAGCTCCTGTTACTAAAAAAGATTTATTTTCTTACACCAAATTAACAATTCCCTGTTCATGTCTAGTACATTCCCATGTGCTCCCTCAATGGCCCGAAGCAGCCTTCCACATATTTCTCAACCCTTTGGAAAAACAAGGAGAAAAGGGGGAAGGAGAAGCATGTCATTGTCTCCTGCTCTGTCCTAACACTTAAATAAAACCGTCACTTCCTAATCACTTAAAAATCTTTATTGACAATTTTTTTTCCTGAAATTTTTCCCTAAATAGATACCTCTCAAAATTATGAACCGGTCACACCAGCTAATAAGGTAAAGAAATAAATGATTTTTTTTTTCCACATCTTAGTCTTTTCACATAATGCGAACTCATTCATCACAGGTCCTTCTTCCCCAAGGTTTGCCAAGTCACAAGACACACTACTGTTTACAATCCCTCCCATCTGCCCCCTGCCAATATATATCAAACACTCTAGTCACTTGGCTTAAACAAATCGTCTACCAAATAACCCTCTCAAATCCTAATTTAGACTGAAGATACACTCATTCTGATTCATATTCTTAATGGAATATTTTTAAATCACTTGACTTTCCAAGGGTTAAGTTTTGCCTTTTGATGCAGCCGGACCCTAGGGCCCTCCTGTTTTCACACAAGCACTCCATATATGACAGTATACTTTTTAATTCTACACTTTCAGACATAATTTCAATCTGAGTACTCAGCTTTCAAAGACAACTTCAAACTTTCAATTCATTCCAACACTATACATTTCTTTCATTTTACTGCTATATCCACCCTGTCTTTAAGGTTGAGGCCTACTGGTTTTTCCTGACTACAGTAGAAAAAGACATAATATATTTACCACTCTTCTCTTTAAAAATAACTACAAAATAGTTCCCATTTTTCACCAGACTTCACATAATACATCATATAACAAGGTATGTCAGAAATGTCTATTGTTTGGGACCTCTGTAGGGCATCAGTACTAATAGTCTCCGAAATCAAACAATACTTCAGATAACGTTGGGGGGGAGCATGATTCACCAAAAACTGCAATGAAGAGTAATGGAATATTTTCAACAGTGGTATGCTAAAACTAGCAGCTTCTTTCAGAGAAGAGTACTGCTAAGCAACCATCGCTGTAACAATAAATCCACCTGCTTCACAGGCGGCAAAGCTAGGAAGAGGGGAGGAAAAGCAGAGATGGGGTCCTCCTTCAGCTTCTCTAGAGGTTAGGAGAGAACAAAGTCACTGCTGCACTGTCACTTGAGGGGAAGGGGGAGGGGGCGGATCATCTTGGAAACCCAGCCCCTGGGCCGGAGCAGGCGGGGAGAACTCAGCAAGGCTGCCTGGGATTAGCATTCTCCTTCTCACCCTCTCCCCCCTTCTAGAATCTCCCCTCCTCGCTAACGCGCGGCGGCCGGAGTCCCAGATGACCGCCCCCTTCCAATGTGTCCTCCGTGGGGCGTAGGGAGAACCAGAGAAAAGAACGGAGTCAGGAGGCTGAGACAAGAGCGTGGACTCCGATGACCCCTCTGGCCTCCTCATACAGCCTCCAGCCTCGCCCAGAACACTACCAAGCCCGGAAGGGCCGGGGGTCGGGGAGGGGAAGCCCCGCACAGGTGTGCTGGCCGGGGCTGGGGGGATGGGGGGGGGCCCTCGGGCAGGGCCCGCCAGCTCCCTCGCTGCTCCCCACAGCGCGGCCCGGGTCCCAGCCCAACAGGGCAGAGCACATCGGCCAGGGCGCCCCGCGGCAGCCCCAGAGGGGCGCGCCGGTCCCCGAGCCGGCCTCGCCAACCCCAGGCCCGCAGCGTCCGGGCCGGCCGGCCCGCCCGTCCTCCGGGCCGGGCCTCCAGCCCAGCCCGCGGCCTAACTGCTTGCCCCGCAGCTCGCCCCCGGCGCCCGAGGGTCGCCGTACCTGGGCGGCGGCCTCCAGCTTGCCCTCGAAGGTGAAGTCCAGCAAGTCAGGCTTGAGGCAAAGGCTGTAGTTGATGGGGGAGACATCGGCAGGCAGCCGCTCGAAGGGCCTCTTCTCCGGCATCGCGGCGAGGCCCAGGCTGTGGAGGCGGCGGCGGCGGCGAGAAGAGCGGCTGAGGAGGAGAAGGAGGAGGGGAGGAGGCGGAGGGCCGAGGAAGAGCAGGCGGCGAGAGAGGGAGGGGGCGGCGGCTGCCAGCCACATCCACCGAGCGCGGGCGAACGCCTGAAGAGAGCGACCGGGGAGCCTGGGAGGGTAGGGGGGCGGGGGCGGGGGAGAGACCCAGCCGGAGCGCTCGGGGCCAGGAGGGAGGCAGTGCGGGCGGGCTGGCTGCCTACGGGGAAGGGGGCGGAGGGGAGGGCAGGGGAGGAGGGCCTGCAGGGAGGGAAGGAGGCGGTGGCGGCGGCAGCTGCGTGCGCGGCCCCGCCGGGCGGGCGCGCCCCCGCCGGTGTGCGCGCGCGCGCCGGGATTGGGGGCGGAGCGGTGAGGGCGCGGCCGGCTTGGGGAGAGGGTGCGGGGTCGCGTGCTGGGGGCGGGAGGCGGCTCGCTGCGCTGCACCTGTCCGCGCCACTGGGGAGTGCCGACTCGTGGCGGGCGGGAAGGAGCCCAGAAGGGTTTGAGAAACAGAGGGAAGGCGTGTGAGGACCCCCTCCAACTCCCAGCAGTGTTTGGAAGTTGAAGCCTGTGCAACTGGCCCGTACGAGTCAGGGTAAAATGTTAAAATATCAATTCAGAGCGAAATCCCACATTGGATTTTTACCTCCAGATCAGCAGAAAGCCCTGACTGGAGGCTCTTTGGCAGTAATTATTCCTATTTTAAGTAGCAACTTCAGGAGATGGTTATGAAAAGATTTGTCAGAAAACCATTAATAATCCAGGTTTCTTAAACCAATGCGATCTGAACCTTTGAGGTAGTGATTTCAGAAGTTAGGAAGATTTTTGTTTCCATAATTTTTTGTTCAAAATAAGGTATGCTTCACCTTTTTCCCGTTACATCTTTATTTCTGCTTTTTTGAACTAAAAGACCTTTACCAATTATGGCCTCTTTAAACTAGCTGTGGTTCCATCCGTCAGTGCTATAGATAACTCACAAGTTGGGGTTATATACATTTTAACATAAATGTGTTCTAATTATAAATATTATTACATATTTATATTTCTTAAAGTGTCAAGGGCAAGAGATTTATCCATAATCCCCATATTCCTTTATAGACCTACTCATGTAGAACCTTTGAATTTCCAAAACTCAATGCTGAATGATATATGGGACCAGCACTGTACAGCAGAAATATAATCAAGCAACCAAGTAACTTTAAATTTTCTAGTACAAAATAAAAAAAAGAAAACAAGTGAAATTAATACATCATATCCACAGTATCATTTCAATATGCAACCAAATGAAAAATAATGAGATGTTTTTTTCCGTAGCGAGGCTCTGAAATCCAGTGTGTATTTTTTTTTTTTATTCCAGTGTGTATTTTACATTCATAGCACATCTCAATTCTGACTAGCCACATTTCTGGTGCTCAGTTGCCATGTGAGACCAGTGGCTGTTGTCTTGGACACTGGGCCTCCCTCCTAGTCCTCGGAATCCTGCATACCTCTTTAGGACACACTGAACAACTGCAATCCTTTCAAACTAAGATGTGAGATGGGGCCTTTTGTTACATGCAGACCACTTCTAGGTCATAGAAATAAGAATTTTAATAATATGTTAATTCAAATTAATATTTGAATAATAATGTATTGAGTGCTTGCTAGACACTTTTCATATTTTAATTCATTTAATCCTTTCAACAACTCTTTTAGGCAGACACCATTATTCCCATTTTACAGATGAGAAAACAAGCACACAGAGATTCAGTGACTTGCCCAGGATCATACAGCTAATAAATGGCAGAGCTGGCATCAGGACCCAGTCATTTTTTTTCCCCTCTCCCGAAAAATTTTGCAGCAGCTTCCCTATTTTTCTCTCAGTTTTGTTTTATTTCAGTCCCTCTGTATCTCGGCTTCTTACAGAGTTATTCTCATTATACAAGCACCCGTAAGGTTCCCTCTTGTCTGTTAAAGCGTATTTGATTTATAACCGTTTAGGGCACTCCGTAAACTGTCCTTAGGCTTTTTTTTTTTTTTACCCTTTAACCTAGATTGTCACGTCTTAGAAAGCTCACCTGTTTGCCATTTGGCCCTTACAGTTTGCTCATTTTCTCTTCTTACCATTGTCATGTATTATTGCTGGAAAGACCTCCTTATCCTCTTGGATATCCTCCTTATCCCCTTCCTTCAAAACTCACCTTTTCCAGAAAGTCCTCATTGACTAACTCTACTCAGCTGCAATCCTTTCCTATCAGTTCCCAAGTACTGGTTTTGGCTGATTTATTTGTACTTGTTCTGTAATTATACTTTTTTTAAAAAAGATTTTATTTATTTGTTTGACAAAGAGAGAGAGAAAGCACAAGCTGGGGAAGTAGAAGGCAGAAGGAGAAGGAAAAGCTGGCTCCCTGCTGAGCAGGGAGCCCCATGTGGGGCTTGATCCCAGGACGCTGGGATCATGACCTGAGCTGGAGGGAGACACTTAACCGACTGAGCCACCCGGGTGCCCCCCTGTAATTATACTTTTAATTTGTTTTATATGGATTTCTTTTTAAGACGTACTTCTAATCCTTTATAACTGTCGGATCAGAGCCCTGATCCAAGTACATCTCAGTTATTGACCCAGCTAACCCATTGACCAAGAGAATATTTTTCCCAGTCTGCAGCCTTTCCTTTATGTACAAGGTGTGTGTCCCACAGAGAAATTATGTGAACCTAAGACTAGGGGTAACCTTTTTTTTTTTTTTTCTTTTTAAATAAATTCCAGAAATGGTTTAAAAAACAAAAGGAAAACATAGAGGCAGCTGCCTGATTCAGTCAGTAGAGCATGCAACTCTCAACCTTAGGGTTGTGAGTTCAAGCCCTGCATTGGTCAAGGAGCCTACTTTAAAAAAAAAAAAAAAGGGGGACGCCTGGGTGGCTCAGTGGGTTGGGCTGCTGCCTTCGGCTCGGGTCATGATCTCAGGGTCCTGGGATCGAGTCCCGCATCGGGCTCTCTGCTCAGCAGGGAGCCTGCTTCCCTCTCTCTCTCTGTCTGCCTCTCTGTCTACTTGTGATCGCTCTGTCAAATAAATAAATAAAATCTTTAAAAAAAAAATTAACAATCACAAAGGCCATAGACTTCATAACAGCAGTAGATGTCCCCCTGCTGAGGAAAAAAGGAACTTACTTGGCCCTATCCCTAGTCCCATGACCCAGGACTTTCCAATGAAGCAAGTCAGGAATGGACCCAGACCTACTACCTATGGATTTGGATTGGGGAACGGAAGGTTGTAGGTACAGTTCTCATAAAGAAGACTGGCTAGCGATCAGATACGCTCCAGGCAGTCTTTTTTTTTTTTTTTAATATTTTATTTATTTATTTGACAGAGAGAAATTACAAGTAGATGGAGAGGCAGGCAGAGAGAGAGAGAGGGAAGCAGGCTCCCTGCTGAGCAGAGAGCCCGATGCGGGACTCGATCCCAGGACCCTGAGATCATGACCTGAGCCGAAGGCAGCGGCTTAACCCACTGAGCCACCCAGGTGCCCCAGCTCCAGGCAGTCTTTTCTGGAATAACCGAAATGAAAAACACAGGTCTCTTGGAAATTCATTTGCCTCCATGGTGCTTCAAAAGGAGGTGGGGGTGGGGGTGTAGTGTGCACCCCCACTGGGTGGCACAGTCATTTAAGGACTGGCTCAGGTCATGATCTCAGGGTCATGAGATCGAGCCCCAAGTCAGCTTAAGAGTCCGCTTGAGTGACTCTCCCTCCGCCCCTCTCCTATGCGCGCATGCATGCATTCTCTCTCTCTCTCTCAAATAAGTAAGTCTTTAAAATAAAAAAGAAGGGCGCCTGGGTGGCCCAGCGGGTTAAAGCCTCTGCCTTTGGCTCCGGTCATGATCCCAGAGTTCTGGAATCGAGCCCAACATCGGGCTCTCTGCTCAGCAGGGAGACTGCTTCCCCCCCCCCTCACCTGCCTCTTGCCTACTTGTGATCTCTGTCTGGCAAATAAATAAATAAAATCTTTTAAAAATAAAATAAAAAAGGAATGGAGGGATTGAGTAATGTCTCAAGGTCATTAGTCTTACTTCTAACAGATTTCTAGGTTTCTCTGTTTCAAGAAGCCCTTGAAAATCTAAATTCAAAATCCCATGCAAATCGCATACTTCAATAAAAAGTTAAGAAAGTAAAAACTAATTAAAGTCATTCTAGGGTCACCTGGCTGGCTCAATCAGTAGAGCATGTGACTCTTGATCTCAGGGTTGTGAATTGGAACCCCACGTTGGGTATAGAGATTACTTAAATAAAGAAATCTTAAAAAAAATAAAGTCTTTCTAATCTTAGGTACTTTTGTTTTTAGGTTTTAGGCACTAACTAGTCTCAGAGTCTGAGGACACAGTCCCCAGTCTTATCACTAACTTTATCTATGGCCTAGAACAAATCTTTTAATTTCCTTTCTGTGCTTTCCCCATTTGTAAATCAGTTAAGTGCATAATGCACACTTTCCTCAAAAAAATTATGTGACCTGTGGTTCAGGAATTTCTAAAAGAAGGCTTTCATGTTCTTAGTGTCAGAATGGACTTCATAGCAGGAGTGCTAGATAAAGAGTTGGAGTAAGGATATGTAGAACAAATGTAAATCGTTGAAAGAGATGTTTTGAAGCAAAGAGACTATAAAGGAATTGGGACAGGAAGCCAAAATATTCATGGAGGAGGGAAACATATCCTGGCTGTGGTACACTGAAAAGGGAAGAGAAAGATGTGGATGAATTGGGGAGACCATTACAAAACCCACCGTATTAGATCAAAACTAAGCATAACTGTTAATATATAGCCTTTCTGACTTAGAAATTATGGTCTTCAATGTCAATTTCAAGCATGGAAATTATAACTGTAATTTCACTAATGTGAGTCTTACCTGCTGATGATAGTGAGGGGGTTCCGAAAACCAGGGACACAGAAAGCTAGAAAGCAATCCATAGGAGGCTGATGCCATGAGATCCTAGCTTTGACTCTTTGTAACTTAAAATGGCTGTTGGAATGACTGTTGGAAAAGTAGGGAGTAGATGGAATGTTGCCTACCCCTCCTGTGTTTTCCATGAAGGGAAAGCAGATTAATTCCATATGTTTTAAAATGTATACTATATTTAAAAAAGTGAATATGATACTGATGGATACTATATAAAATAGGTGGTGTGTGTGTGTGTGTGTGTGTGTCTGCATATGGATCTAAATACAGCTGACTCTTTTTTTCTTTGAGATTTTATTTATTTACTTGAGAGAGAGAGAGAGAACATGAGAAAGGAGAGGTCAGGGGAGAAGCAGACTCCCTGCCGAGCAGGGAGCACGATGTGGGACTTGATCCTGAAACTCCAGGATCATGACCCTACCCAAAGGCAGTCACTCAACCAACTGAGCCACCCGGGCACCCCTAAATACAGCTGACTCTTGAACAATGCAGGGACTGAGCCACAGACTCCTGTGAGTTACAAATCTGCATGTAACTTTCAACTCCCCCCAAACTTAACTACTAATAGCTTACCACTGACTGGAAGCCTTACTGATACCAAAGTCGATCAACATGTATTTTGCCTGTTGTGTATATTACATACTACAGTTTTACACTAAAGCTAGAGAAAAGGAAATGTTAAGAAAATCATAAGGAAGGGGCACCTGGGTGGCTCAGTGGGTTAGGCCTCTGCCTTTGGCTCAGGTCATGATCTCAGGGTCCTAGGATCAAGCCCCGCATCAGGCTCTCTGCTCAGCAGGGAACCTGCCTTTCTCCCTCTCTCTCTGCCTGCCTCTCTGCCTACTTGTGATTTCTGTCTGTCAAATAAATTTAAAAAAAAAAGAAAAGAAAAGAAAATTATAAGGAAGAGAAAATACACTTACAGTACTGTATTTATCGGAAAAAAAAATCCATGTATGAGTGTACCCACACAGTTCAAAGCTGTGTTGTTCAAGGGTCAACTATACACATAAATGTTGGTGGCAAGAGGACATTATGTCCATCCAAATGTGGCCAAAAAAAAAAAAAAAAGGTCCTCAGAGTCAGAAAGAGTTCTATTTCTCTTAGTATCTTTCCATCAGGAAGTTGAAAAAGTCATACATTTCCACCTACCTTTCTTCTTTCCTAGCTCCGCCCAGCCCCCCCCACCCCCGTCCTTTACTTCCTTTTCCCCAAGCACTAACTACTCCAGGATTAGTTACCAATCCCAAATGACTGACAGCTACACGACTAAACCCAAGCCCTCTGTTGGCGGTCTTCGTATTGCCATGAGCCTCTCTGGCAGTGTACTCTTAGGAAGGGTTAGCCACCAGTCCGGCAGGAATAAGAGTTTGTGAAACTGACATCCTCTACCGCAGGCAAGAATGCATATGTCTGGGACTGATGATTCGTGGGTCTCTGGAATGCTGCAACAACATTTCTCATGGAATCCTAAGTCCTTAAAGGTTGGAGTGTTCTGGAACTGGCACACCAGAATTGACTTAGCAATGTTGTTGCCTTGACTGCATATCTAGAAAAGTAAGTGAGGGCTCACGTTGAACGAGACCGGTGGAATAGCCAAGAGGATTAGACGTCTCAGCAGCCTGGCCATCAGTCAGCCTCAGTTTCTCCACCCTTGGCTCTAGTTCTGTTTGCTTTTCAAATCCTGACAAAAAACAATGGACATCAGGCTTCATCCTCACTCAATACCTGATGCCATGCCCACCAAAGAGATTAATAATCTCAACCTCTGTCTTTCCCTAGATTAAGGGTGGGGTGAAGGAAAGAGACCCAAGACATTAAGACCTGCCAATCTGGGGGAATCACATCCTGTAGAGTGAGATTTTATGAGAGTGATTTGCTTTGGAGTTTTAGCCGCATATCTTAAATGAGTGAGGATAAAAAAAATCTGCTGCTGCCAGCCTTCCTACAAAATTTGCATAGGAACCAAGATTAATAAACTCTTAAGAAGTATAGAGAGAGCTAGAAATTGGCTTGTGGCCTGCTTATGCACAGAACTGAACTGAAAGTCATCTTGTCCCCAATAAATGAGGAACAGCAGAGAGACTGTAAGGCGTGTATCTAAGCCTCTTCCATTTTCAGATATTCTATATTTTCTGGGAAAATAGTCTCAGCGTGGAGACTAGCCTTTGGGGATATGGTGACTTTTTTTTTTTGCCTCCCCAAATAAAATCTATATGGTGACATCTCTGTATTGTGGATTGACTCAGGAAGAAGCCAAAGAGACACAAAGCAATTCAAACTGCTCATATTCTTTCATCCTGGGAAGCCATACCAGCGGATTTCTAGATATGATCTATTTTAGCTCAAAGTGCGATCACACTGTATAAAATATACATTCACTGAGAATAAGACATAGCAGATACCCTAGGGACCTGACATCAGGAATTAGGGCAGGCCAAAAAAAAAAGGACAAAACTCTTTAGGCAACAAGGCACAATTCAAACATTCAAGAAAGATTTCTATTTGTCCTGCCCTGAACGTGCATTAAGTATGACATAGAGACCACAATTTTAGGAACTCTGCAGCAGGAAGCCCTGAACTCTTGCTGTGCCCTCTCTTGATGTGTCTTCGTGACAAGAGATGCCAAAACAAGACATCTTTGTTTAGCCTTGTGTACTTTTGCTGAAGTGATTGATGACTGTCTTACGTCAATTTAAGAGGACATCACTATATGGCGGAGCTGTAACAGGATCAAAGGAAATGAGAACGTGTAGGGCAGAAAAACAAGTCGCTACCTCACAGAAAGACTGTTCTTACTGTCTGAGGGGGCAAATCACTTTCTTTAATCTATAAGCCCCTTTTGGGGCGCCTGGGTGGCTCAGTGGGTTAAGCCTCTGCCTTCAGCTCAGGTCATGATCTCAGAGTCCTGATCTCAGGGTCCTGGGATGAAGCCCCGTGTCGGGCTCTCTGCTCAGTGGGGAGCCTACTTCCCCCTCTCTCTCTCTGCCTGCCTCTCTGCCTACTTGTGATCTATCTCTCTGTCAAATAGGTAAATAAAATCTTTTTTAAAAGTTTATAAGCCCCTTTTAATTTTTTCCAGGATTTAGAATACTGTGGGTTCTAGCCAGGCCAGATTCAGATTTGAAGTTTACAAATTAGTTGTCCTGAAAGCAGGCACAAGTTTCATTCTCCTAAACAAGGAAATAAAATGGTAAAATCTTTAAGACTTTTGTTTTCCATAGCTTCTCCCCATTCATGGTAAAGGGACAGAGAAACCTAGTAAACCAGGTTACGAACACTAGTATTTGACCTTAAATTTTAAGGCTAGGCAAAGTAAGTTGGAGAAGAGTTCCTTTCGGCTCTGTTCTTTTTTTTTTTTTTCAATTATTGGTAGAGGGGGTTTCAAATAAAAGAGGTTCAGAAACCGGCACAGGACAGAGAGAGGTGCAGTAATATTTGTCCAAGTTTACCTGCAAAGCCGTGATTTTAAATCCACAATGAGAAGCATTTCTGACTGTCGGTCCTGTCTCCTCGCCAAATATCCTCGCCATCATGGGTAACTGTCAGAGGACAAGTGTTGAAATATTAGGGAGATCACAGGTCCTAGATTTTACAGGACTGTCCTGATTTCACATATTCTCTACTGTTGTTATAGCCATGTAACTGTCCTAGAAATTCCAATATTCTGGCATTGGAGTTTAAAGAAAAAGAAAGAATTGTGTGTCTGGGAGTCAAGGAGAAGAGGGCACCTGATAGCTGGTGTCAAGGCTGGGTGACAGGAAGGAGACAGAAAGATCTGATTGCTAGAATAACGAGGTAGCTCAAATGATGGTAACAGAATCCTGTGCTGCCAAGCAACAGCTGAGGCTGAAAAGAATACTTTCTCCATAAGCGTTTATTTTAATTAATTAATTAATTAAGATGAGGATTTTCAATGTTTTTTTCAAGGTTTTATTTATTTATTTGAAAGACACACAGCAAGAGAAGGAACACAAGCAGGGGGAGTGGGAGAGGGAAAAGAAGCCTCCCTGAGGAGCAGGGAGCCTAATGCAGCGGAACTCCATCCCAGGACCTTGGGATCATGACTTGAGCTGGAGGCGGCCGCCTCCGTAAGTGTTTAAAGATTTTTTAAAAATTTATTTATTTGACAGACAGATCACAAGTAGGCAGAGAGGCAGGCAGAGAGAGAGAGGAGGAAGCAGGCTCCCTGCTGAGCAGACAGCCTGATGCGGGACTCCATTCCAGGACCCTGTGGGGCTCCATCCCAGGACCCTGGGATCATGACCTGAGCCAAGGCAGGGGCTTTAACCCACTGAGCCACCCAGGCACCCCAAGTGTTTAAAACAGACTCCGCAATGTTGCTGTTTTCAATCCACCTCTGGAGTACTAGTACTCCAGCCTCCATCAGAAGCAGGCTTCCACCTTGGAAGCATAATATATGAGACCTCTCAGATACAGAACTAGTCTTATAAACCAAAACAGTGTGAAAGGGGTGGGGGAATAACTTCCTTAGAAAAAGATATTTTCATGCAGCAATTTTGAAGTCTTCAAATCGCTTTACAAAGTCAGGTCTGTTCATTCCTCACTTGGAAAAGCGAACCTAGCAAATGAGTTCTCTGGGTTTGCACATCCATAGGGTTAATCCTAGGCTCTCAGCCCCTACACAAACAAACCGTACAGCCCCAATAGCAAGTACAGGCTGTATTTAGCACAACTAGTTCATTACCGCTTTAAATAATTGGAAAGACGTTTAAATGCTTTTCGCAGTATTTTTCAGTGTGACAGAGAGAGTAGAGATCCAGGAGCACAAGAAAGATTCAGTTCTTCTTTTCCCACAACTACTAACCTTGGAATTCCATGTAGGATCCCTGAAGACACATTAGCCCCAGCCAGGTTGGGTATCTTGTTCTGCAGAGCAGTAGCGTTCCCCGGGGCTAGGGTTGCCAGAGAAAATATAGGATGCCTAGTTAAATTTGATTTTCAGATAATACATAGTTTTTTTAGTATAAATCTGTCTCAGATATTTCATGAGACATGCTCATACTAAAAATATACAATATTTAGAGGGAATGCTTATACTGAACGCTATTCATTGTTTCATCTGAAAGTCAAATTTAATTGAACATCCTGTATTTTTATTTGCTAAATCTGGCAAACCCACCAAGCAGTCTACTTTCAGATTTTAAAGATGGCCACCAAAGGCTTTTGAACTGTTTGATTTTATAAAAGGGAATTTTAGATAATTTTTTTTTTTTTAAGATTTCACTCATTTATTTGACAGACAGAGATCACAAGTAGACAGAGAGGCAGGCAGAGAGAGAGGAGGAATCAGGCTTCCTGCTGAGCAGAGAGCCCTATGTGGGGCTCCATCCCGGGGTCCTGGGATCACGACCTGAGCTGAAGGCAGAGGCTTTAACCCACTGAGCCACCCAGGCGCCCATATAAAAGGAAATTTTAAAATAGCTCTGTGTGTTTGCAAAAATCTTTTTTCTTGAGAGTTGATTGGCATTCTGTCATGTCATGTTTAGTGTTTTGGTTTTTGTTTGTTTTGTTTTGTTTTGTTTTTAAGGCTCTGAAATCCCCAAACGGATTCTCTCTCTCCCTTCTAATTTCCGTGTACCCTGAGGTATTAACCTTCGTGGAAAACAGAATAGGTTCATACCAACGAACTCCATCAAAAAATCAGCTTGCCTCTTCAAACATTTCAAATACTTTAAATACTTTTTCTGAGATTAAATACTCATGTTCAAAATAGGGTGGGGATTGTGCCATATTTTATAAGAGAAATTGCTTTGAGAGCATTGTTGGCAGGACTGTGGAGAATGACAGCCAAATGCTGATCTTACCAGCCTGGGAAACCGGTGATGGTTTCTGACTTCTTTCTCTCACCGCTGTTACTATCTTGATACACTTTTAGTGTTTCCACTCACCTGCAAATGATGCAGGCAGACATTATAGACCCAATTCTGCCACTCCTGTAGTTATCAAATCTTAACCATTTTAATGGTGGGTGGGAAAAAAACCCGCTGTGAAGAATAAATATTCACAAGATTTTAATCAAGGAGTATCCCAAGAGACTCTCACATTTTACCATAACCTAGCAGAAGGAAATCTTTTCTGTAATTAATAATTTGGGTCTTTAGAAAAATCATCTCCACTTGCTTATTAAACATTTATTGATTGTGTGTGTGTGTGTGTGTGTGTGTGTGCTCCTCTCGGTGTATATAAGCTTTTACTGAAGTAAATTTACATACAATAAAATGGGTAAATAATTCTAAACTTGCAGGTCAGTGCCTACTGACAATTGTAACCTCTGTGTAACCACCATTCAAAATAAGACACAGAATCTTTTCATCACCCTAGAAAGTTTCCTCATGGCCCTTTTCGGTCAATCCCCACCTCTGTCCCCAGTTCACCCAAGCAACTACTTCCTGGTTTCTGTCACCACAGATTTGTTTTGCCTATTGTTGTACTTCATAGCAATGGAACCAGTCAGTATGTGTTTGGGGTGTGTGCGTGTGTGTATACACACACACACACTTCTGGCTTCTTTTATACAACCTAATGTTTTTGATCTACATGTGTTATAGCAATGGTTCATTCCTTTATATTTCTGAATAGCATTATAGGACTATAATATATTTATCCCTTCTCTTATTGATAGACATTGGGTTATTTCCAATTTGGGGTTACTATAACTAGGGCTAGCTATGAGCATTCTTGTATCATTTTTTGGTTATATGTCTTCATTTCTCTTGGGTAAGGATTGGTTAAGGATGGAATTGCTGGGTCATAGGTTAGATGTGTATTTGACCTTCTTAGAAGCTGCCAAACAATTCTCCAACACGAGGGTACAATTTTGTACCCTCACCACCAGTGTATGAGAGCTCCACTTTTTCCACATCTTCACCAGCATTTGGTGTCATCCGTCTTTCTTCAAAGCCCTTTGGGCTGATGTGAAGTGGCATCTCCTTATGGTTTTCATTTGCATTTTCCTGATGATTTCTGTGTTGAGCATTGTCAGAGGTTGGGTTCCCTTGGAAGCAGACTCTGAGAGGGAGATTAGTCAGCAGGAGGATTTTTCCTGGAGTGTACTTGGGCTCAACCCCTGTGGCATGGGAGAAAAAAGCATGATTAGACAGAGGAAGAGCTGAGCTCTGATGTAGTCTCAGAGGCTTCAGCTAACCCTATAGAAGCACTGAAACTGGGATGACCCTTTAAAAATATTTTGAGTTTGGGCAAGGGCCGGGATGATTAGTCACTGTATGCACGCCACCATGTAAAAGAGTGACCTTAGGCAGATCAGGACTCTTTAACTAAGGCAATCAAGCATTGGGATGGACTGATAGTCAATGGCTGTCTGTTGGCAGCCTTTTTAACAGTTGAGGAATAAATTCTTCATTCCGCAAGGAAAATCTGGGTGATATATCATGGTGTTTACCACAAGCACCCCTTCATGGCTAATTGGTCATTTATGTTTCTTTTTTTTTTTAAGATTTTATTTATTTATTTGACAGACAGAGATCACAAGTAAGCAGAGAGGCAGGCAGAGGGCAGGGGGCGAAGCAGGCGCCCCGCTGAGCAAGGAGCCAACATGGGGGCTCCATCCCAGGACCTAGAGATCATGACCTGAGCTGAATGCAGAGACTTTAACCCCCTGAGCCACCCAGGCACCCCATGTTTCTTTTTTTGAAGGTGTCTACTTACGTGTTTTGCCCATTTTTTGATTGGGTAGTTCATATTCTGTTGTTGATTTATAAGCATTCCTTATATTATCTGGGTATGAATCCTTGGTCAAGTATATATATTATAAATATTTTTTCCCAGTCTCTCACTTGTCTACTCATTTCTTCTTTTTCTTTTTTTAAAAGATTTTATTTATTTGACAGAGAGAGATCACAAGTAGGCAGAGAAGCAGGCAGAGAGAGAAGGAAGCAGGCTCCCTGCTGAGCAGAGAGCCCGATGCTGGGGCTCGATTCCAGGACCCTGGGATCATGACCTGAGCCGAAAGCAGAGGCTTTAACCCACTGAGCCACCCAGGCACCTCTCATTTCTTCTTTTTCCTAAAATTTTATTTATTTATTTGAGACAGAGAGAGAGAGTGAGAGAGAAAGAGAGCACAAGCGGGGTGGGGAGGGACAGAGGGAGAAGCAGACTCCCCACTGAGCAAGGAGCCAACATGGGACTCCATCCCAGGATCTGGAGATCATGACCTGAGCCAAATGCAGACACTCAACCAACTGAGCCACCCAGGCATCCCGTCTACTCATTTTCTTAAAGGTATCTTTTGATGAAGAGACATTTTTAATTTTTACGAAGTCCAATTTTTCAATTTTTTCTTTTATGGTTACTGCTTTCAGTATTCTGCCAAGAAATCTTTGCCTCTCTCAAGATTGCAAAGATATTTTTCTGTATTTTTTTTTAGAAGCCGGGTGGTTCTTGCGCTATACACTTGCTTTTTTTTTTTTTTTAAAGATTTTTATTTATTTATTTGACAGAGAGAGATCACAAGTAGGCAGAGAGGCAGAGAGAGAGGAAGGGAAGCAGGCTCCCTGCTGAGCAGAGAGCCCGATGTGGGAATTGATCCCAGGACCCTGAGATTATGACCTGAGTCTACGGCAGCTGCTTAACCCACTGAGCCACCCAGGTGCCCCACTATACACTTTCAAAAGCAAAGTTTACAGTGAGGGAGTTTCTGCATATAAATTACTTGATCAACATACTGAATTCAGAAATTTTAGATGAGCAATAAGAAAACAAAAAGGAGGGGCACCTGGTTAGCTCAATTGGTAAAACTCATGACTCTTGATCTTGGGCTTTTAGAGTTTGAGCCCCACTTTGGATGTAGAGATTACTTTTTATTTATTTGAGAGAGAGAGAGAGAGAGAGGGCACAAGTTGGAGGGAGGGAGAGGAAGAGGGAAAGAATCCCAAGCAGACTCCATGCGGAACATGGTGTCCAAATGTGTTGTATGTATTAATGGTTCACTCCTTGATATTTCTGAGTAGCATTATAGGACTATAATGTATTTATCCCTTCTCTTATTGATAGACATTGGGTTATTTCCAATTCGGGGCTATTATAACTAGGGCTAGAGATTGAAAGGCTCAGTCTCACAACCCTGACACCATTACCTGAGCTAAAACTAGGAATTGATGCTAAACCAACTGAGCCACCCAGCTGTCCCAAAAATAAGTAAATCTTTAAAAAAAGAAAAGAAAAGACAAAATGAAATCAGATTACATTAATAAGACATAGCACTTCTTGGGCGCCTGGGTGGCTCAGTGGGTTAAGCCGCTGCCTTCAGCTCAGGTCATGATCTCAGGGTCCTGGGATCGAGTCCCACATCGGGCTCTCTGCTCAGCAGGGAGCCTGCTTCCTCATCTCTCTCTCTCTCTACCTGCCTCTCTGCCTACTTGTGATCTCTCTCTGTCAAATAAATAAATAAAATCTTTAAAAAAAAAAAAAAGACATAGCACTTCTCAAAATCCTCCTTTCTCTTAATACCTTATGCAGAGGTTGACGGTTTGAAACTTCTTTCAACCAGCCCCTTTTCTCCTGCTTCCCCCTTGCCTGCCTTCCTTTTCCCATCATTTCTTCCTCCCCACCCCCAAAATGTTCTGAGAGGATTCGTGTCATGTTTCTGTGAATATCTACCTTCTCAAATGTCAATTAAATTAAAGCTGTATCTAATTTTCCCCAGGACCCTCATTTTACTCATCTAGCAGCAAAACATTCTTCTTGCCATGTGGGAGAGAGGAAAGTTGTGAAAACTCATCCTTACTGTATTTTTTTCCTTACATATAAATCACCCATATGAGTAAACTTATAGATAGCTATAACTCCCCCAACACATGATTGTTTGCTTAGACTAAATGCCTAGAGTAAAACCCTGAATCAAAGAGCAAGACCATTTTTTAAAGGATTTCTTTTTTTTTTTTAAGATTTTTTATTTATTTATTTGACAGACAGAGATCACAGGCAGAGAGGCAGGCGGAGAGAGAGGAGGAAGCAGGCTCCCTGCTGAGTAGAGAGCCCGATGCGGGGCTTGATCCCAGGACCCTGAGATCATGACCTGAGCCGAAGGCAGCGGCTTAACCCACTGAGCCACCCAGGCGCCCCGGATTTCATTTATTTTTATTTTATGTTATGTTCATCTATTTGTTGTAGTAATCTCTACACTTGAAGTGGGGCTTGACCATCACCCCGAGATCAAGGGTCACATGCTGTTTCAAACAAGTCAGCCAGGTGCCCCCAGAGTGTGAATATTTTTTAAAATATTTTATTTATTTATTTGTTTGGAAGAGTGAGAGAGTTGGGGGGTGGGGCAGAGGGAGAGGGAAAGAATCGCAAGCAGACTCCATGCTGAGTGTAGAGCCCAACTCGGGGCTTGATCTCCACCAGGAGATCAAGACCTGAGCTGAAACCAAGAACTGGACACTTAACCAATGGAGCCAGCCCAGCTAAACCTTTTTTTTTTTTTTCCAAAGATTTTATTTATTTATTTGTCAGAGAGAGAGGAGTGAGAGTGAGCACAGGCAGACAGAGTGGCAGGCAGAGGCAGAGGGAGAAGCAGGCTCCCTGCCAAGCAAGGAGCCAGATGTGGGACTCGATCCCAGGACGCTGGGATCATGACCTGAGCTGAAGGCACCTGCTTAACCAACTGAGCCACCCAGGCGTCCCCCAGCTAAACCTTTTTAAGGCTCTTAATACACATTGTCTAACCGACCTCCAGAAATGTACTGATTTATACCCCTTCCAGCATTATATGAGAGTATCTGCTTCCGCACCCCCAGAGTGTTATTAGCTCTATTTTCTTTTCATCTGTGCCAATTTGGTAGATGAAAATGGTACCTCCTCGCTCTTTATTTTGCATTTCTTTGAAGTGCACTTGAGGAAGAATTTTTTTTCTTATTGGCCATTTTTATTGCTTTGGTGAATTGTTGGGCACTTCATACTCTATTCTGTCACTTCCGCCCCCAAGTATCACATGAAGCAGATGTTACTATTCTCATTTTTGAAAACTGAGAAGTGCGTGGATTAACTTGCCTGGGATCTCAGCGGCTGGTAACTGGCAGAACCAGAGCAAGAACCCAAGTTTGCTGGACTTTCAACCGGCACTCTTTTCTCCTCCACTTCTCGTGATCTTTTTCTGTAAACTCCAGGGCTGATCGAATTCAACCCAAAGAATGGCTGGCACAAGAAAAGACTAGAGCTTGGGTTCCCATCTCGCTCTTCCCTAACACATGGTGCATAACTTGGCCCCCTGTGCAGTGCAGACAAGTTTTTACCACCTGTTTCATTTAAATATTAAAAACTTGGGGTGCCTGGGTGGCTCAATGGGTTAAGTATTAAAAACGTATGAACATAACTTATTTTCTCTTGATGGCTATCAGAATCTTCCGGTTTTCCAGCAGTGTCAACCAAATTCTTTATCTGTCTCTAGAACCTCTCAAAGCCTTAGTTTCTTCAATCGTAAAATTAAGCATTGGACTGGATCATCTTTAAAGTTCTTTCTAGGGGCCCTTAGGTGGCTTAGTTCATTTGGCATCTGTCTTCGGCTCTGGTCATGATCCCAGAGTCCTGGGATCAAGCTCCACGTTGGGCTCCCTGTTCAGCTGGGAATCTACTTGTCCCTCTCCATCTGCTCTGCTTGTGGTCTCTCTCAGTCTCTCTCCCTCAAATAAACAAATAAAACAAAATCTTAGAGTTCTTTCTTTTTTCAAGATTTTTTAAAAAATTTTTTTTTATTTGACAGACAGAGATCATAAGTAGGCAGAGAGGCAGACAGGGGGCAGGGGGAGCAGGCTCCCTGCTGAGAAGAGAGCCCAACGCGGGGCTCGATCCCAGGACCCTGGGATCATGACCTGAGCCAAAGGCAGAGGGCTCAATCCCAGGACCCTGTGATCATGACCTGAGTCAAAGGCAAAGGTTTTAACCCACTGAGCCACCCAGGCGCCCCTTTCAACATTTTATTTTTAAGTCACCCCCAACATGGGGCTTGGACTCAAAACCCCGAGATCAAGAGTTGCATGCTCCAGCAGCTAAGCCAGTCAGGTACCCCAAGTTCCTTCCAGGTCTTAAATTACATTTTCCTATTAACTTTCTGTAGAAAAAGTTAGTATGCTCCCATCTATCAGATTTGGCTAATGAGGGCTGCATCTAACAGTTTGTGAGGTCTAGGAAATTCCCCTTAATAGTAATACATATTGCAAGCATTGAGAAAATTTTCAAGGTTTCTTTCTGCAAAATATCATATACTCAATATCTAAATCCAAGTCAGGCATGGGAGATTAGTGTTTAACATTGGATGTTTTGTGTTTTATATTTATATTATGATGTTCAAAAGGCAGGTATAACATTTTAATATTTGTCAACTTGCTTTTACAAAAGTAAATCCTAAATTACTACCAAAAAAGAAAAAAAAAAAGAATGCTTTTTCCTTTCTGACCTGCCTTTCTGTCCTTCTCACTGTCCTTTCCTTTCCCCTTGATATGTTGCCTTATTTTCCAGAGGATGTTTCTCTCTTTGTCTCTCTGTTCCCTGGGTTGGAATATCCGCCCCTCCCCACCCCAGTTTTGTTTCCATGGTCACATTCTCTGTTTCTACTTTTACCCTCTATCACTCTCTAGACTCTTTGCCATTTTCCTTGTTTTACTGTTCTTTGCTGTTCTCTATGTTCTTCTCTGTGGCAGCTGCAAGATAGCCATAAAGCCTGGCTTACTTTTAACAGATTGAATCACCTTGATTGCTTCTTCTGGGGTTTGTAGGTTATTCCGTGAAAATGAAAATCAAAGGTCAGTTACACAAGACAAGGCATCACAGACTCATTTCAAGCACTGATAGAACCTCAATCAGTCCTGCACGCCCTGTGGACCGGCCCATCGCATTGAACTAAGTGTTCCTAACGAGGGACATTGACCATATGATGTAATGTTATTGAACATAGCATGGATTGCAATATCTATAAGCCTTTTATTATGTATATTTGCCGGTTTCCAGGTTTTATGACCACTTGTAGTTCATCAATGGATTTTTTCCTTGCCTTTTCTATGTTATCCATATCTTCATAAGCATCCTCTTCCTTAGAACTGGCCCTTGTTATAACGATTTAACTTTGCAGACGGAACCAGACACTTAAGTGTAGTCTATTGAGAGCCAGAAGTTGTAGAACAGCTCGGTTCTATTTTGACCCTTATGTGTATCTGTCAAGGGCCAGAATTTCTGTTCCAATTAAGAGGAGGAAGTTACTCAAGAGAGGCCCCTTAGCAACACTCAGCATCCATTTAAAAAATAGCCTATAAGCCAAGGACGTTTTACTTTTCCGAAACAGTCTGAGAAATTATTAAAAACAATAAAATATGTCTCTGCAGAGTACTACTTCCTGAGGCCTTTAAGTGTTTATCTGTTGTTCCTTTCTTTCCTTTGTTCACAATATCATTGAGAGACAAGAATTTATTATTCCCACAGCGCCAAAGAGAAACTGGATGTGCAGATCGGTTTTGAATTTCCAAAGCATTCAGTCGGTTGGGCCAGATCTGAAACCAGAAACTGGGTCTCTCTGCTGGCTGAGTCTCTCATCCCGAGCTTTTCATCCTCCTACCAGAAGCCGCCTGACTCGTGCAGAGGATGTGACTTGGCTTGTTCATCGCTCTTGGAAAATGAACCTCTCTCCTCCTTCCCACCTTTTACCTCTTAAAAAAAAAAAAAGGTCAATAATACCCTCACTTTACTAAATAAGCAGGAGAAAATTTATAAAGAATCTATAGCAGCCTGCCATTGGAAATGGCTCAGGTGACAGCCAGCCACCTGGACGCAGAGAAATGGCTCTAGTCACTGGCGATTTGGGTAATTGTTCCACTAGCTGCCATCACAATTTCCAGAAAAACTGGCAAGAAAAAGCAGGAATTCGCATTTCATAGAACCCCCTCCCCCACGTTATTATGGACCTTGGAACTTTTCCCCCCATTGCCCCTTGCCCTCATGCCTTCATTCCCCCGCCCTCCCCCGACTACCAACGCCACCGCCCCCCCCCCCCCCCCCCGCCACCACCACCATTCCAGATAAAATGGCAAGGTATTTGACCTCACCTGCGTTTGAAGAACTCAGTACTCATGGAGGTGCTTCCCTCCTGTCAGAAATCCTTATTGAGACCGAGTTCATATTTCTTTTCCTCATCTAGGATTGTTTTCTTAAAATCAAAACTCCCAGGGACAAGCGCCTTGTCCATACTTTCCCTTTCACTTCTTGTCCTCTCTCACTCTAGGCAATACACTCAGGTCCTTAGTACTGAGGTACTTCTCACACGGAAGTAACTGGCAATGGAAGCTTATCTTCACCTCCAGAGCATGTGACTCATTTATGTTGTACCCAAACACACCACGGTGCCTGGCCCATTGTTAGGACTCAATGAATGATTGTTGGATGGAACTTGCCTAAATTGGCCTTAGGCATCTCCTGAATTTCCCAATGTGCGGAGTTCCAGGGAAAATGAGACTCACTAAGCCAACTGCTCCCTTCCTGTCTGGAGAGACCCACCCAGAGACCAGAACGGGGTCAGCCACACCTCTGCAAAGGGAAAGGGCTTGACTGATGTCCCCTTCTGCCTGCGATCCCACCCCATACTTTTTCCTCTGCTGCAGGCGAAGTCAAGCAGTCCAGAAATTTGTTTTTTCCAGGGCACAGCTGCTAATAGAACAGGCTGTGGGTAGGGTTCAGGGTAAATACCAGAGCCTGAATTGTATCCCGGACATTGCTAAGAAAGGTTAGAATTTGATGAGGATCTAAATAGGACTAATCTCCCAAGAGGGTATCTATCTGTATGCAGGGGTTAAGAGCATGATCTCTAGAGTTCTACCGTCTAGGTTCAAATAGATTTTGCACTTTTTAAACGGTGTGACCTTAGAAAAGCTACTTAACTTCTCTATACCTCAGTTTTCTCACCCGTGAAGTAGGAATCATAATAACACCTGCATCATACGGTTGTTGAAAGGATTAAATAGTTTACTACATGTTAGTGCCCAATATTGTTATGCCGAGGGAGGATGGCTTTGGATGGTAACAAGTTTACCCTGTTGAGGTTTGTGTGTGCAAATGCAGGGCTGGGGCAGAGTTAAGTAGTAGGGTCTGGAGATAGCAGAATTACTTTGCACAAATGATTGAGAAGAATTTGGATGTCAGGGTAGGGGAGCAATCACAGGAGAGCGTAAGGAGGAGAAATGAGGGAGAAGGGGAAAATTAAAAGCAACTTCAATTTTTCACTAATACCAAGACATCTTTTAAGAATGGGCATATTTAATTTGAAATTCCTGGTGTTGCTGGGATCTAAACCACCACTAAAGTAAAATGGTACAACTCCTTGGAGAGCAATTTGGTACTATCTAAATTAAAATGTACCTATCTTTGACCCTTCAATTTGATTTCCAGGAATCTATCCTACCTTAGCACTTGCAAACAGATTCATGGCCTCTTTGTTTGTGATACCAAAAGCTAAGAACCACCTAAGGGCCTATCAACATAGTGTATGTACAAAATGGAATATTGTGTAGTCACTACAAAGATCAAGGCAAGGTTATAATACTATTCACGGAATAATGCCCAAGCTAAAAAAGACAGTTCTATTGTAGGCAGAGGGGAAGCACCCAGGAGCCAATGAGAGAAGCCAAAGTCCAAACAGGAGTCTATATTCTTGAGAAATATACATTTACTAGAGTCTATATTCTAGAGGAATATACATTTCTAGAGGAATATACAGAAATCAGTACATTTCTGGAGGTCGGTTGGGCAATGTGTATTAAGAGCCTTAAAAATGTTCAGCTGGGCTAGCTCGGTCAGTTAAGTGTCCAACTCTTGGTTTCAGCTCAGGTCTTGATCTACTGGTGGGGATCGAGCCCCGAGTTGGGCTCAATCATGTTTGGAGGGGCTGATGGGGGTGATGAAGATTAGGAATCACGAAGCCTCCACAAGAGTTGCATGGAGGAACAATCCCCATTACAGCAGCTGGGGAATTAGTAAGAGGGTAGGTCTTTGAGGATTCCTTTAAAAAACAGCTTGTGCTTATGACTATCCATATAGAAATTCGTAGTTGTGTGGTGCTTCGGTGGGTTTGGTGGGCTTAATGGGCCAGGGGAAGATCAGAGAAAGATGGTAAAGGAGCAGGAAGATGAGGCTAAGAAAATGAGACAAGGGAGTTGTGGGTAGATAATCAGTTAGGTAGATTTTTAACTAGCCTTTCAAAGGATACTGAACTCAAAGAATATTGATTAAAAGATTGATATCAACAAAAAGAGCCCTCTCTGTCCTATTAAACATTTTTAAAAAATCAATAACTTGCATGATGATCTAGCTGGGAAAGATAATTAATAGGATGGATGATAGCAGTGAGGTTTAAAATCATCTTGACAGATTGGAGCAAAGAGCCAACATTGACAAGATGAAATTTGACAGGGATCAAGGGAAGACCTACATTTAGGTTTTAAAAAAACAAAATCAATAGTACAGGAAGTAGTGGTACTGGTTTGACAGCATTTTATGTGAAAAAGGTTTAGGACTCACCAAACCCAAGGTGGTCACAGTTTCATGAAAAAACACAGTGTCATATCAAGACAGGTAACCATCTCATCGTGTATTAAACTGCATGGTTCTGGGTGCCCCAAATGGAAAAAGACATCGATGAACTAGTATGTGCCCACTTAGAGAACAGATTGGAGAAGAATCCGATAACTTTACCAGGGGAGGAAGAATTAGTGGAGTTCAGAGATATTAGATATGTGGGAAAATAATACCTGTCCCTGGTGTGCCTGTGTGGCTCAGTCGTTGTCTACCTTTGGCTCTGGTCATGATCCCAGGGTTCTGGGATCAAGCCCCGCATCAGGCTCCTGCTCTGTGAAAAGCCTCCTTCTCCCTCTACCACTCCCCCTGCTTGTGTTCCCTCTCTCACTGTGTCTCTCTCTGTCAAATAAATAAATAAAATCTTTAAAAAAAAAAAAAAAGCTGTCCTCAAAAAGCTTACTTTGTCAAGTATAAGGCTAACAATAAGAAATTGACCATGTTCAACCATTTTAATCTATAAAAATGGCAATTTCATGTGAATCAACCTAAGTAGAAGAGGATGTAGCCTCATTTTATAATGTATCAGAAATCCAATGAGAGTCATGGGGTGAAAAGGGGGAGCAAATATAACATCAATATAGAAAGGCATTTATCACAATCTGATGCTCGAGAGGAGAATGAACTGCCTTGCCCAATTCTGGGTTCCCTGTCACTGAGAGAGCCCAGGTGGAGCCGGGTGACAGTCTGTTGGGGATATGCAGAATTTCTGTATTTTGTGGGAGATGCTCCATGATCCAGCCTGAGTCTCCAACCTCTCCAGCTAGTTGCCACAGTACAGGGACAATGCACCAGATTCCTGAGCGCCCTGGCCACGTTGCATTCTGAGTCATCCATACGGGAGAGCACAAAATTGGAGGGGGGAGGTGCATCAAGAACAAAGAATAAAGGGAAAATTCTGAGGTGGGACAGCCAGGACAGATAACCACACATGAAAGATACAGGAATGGGAAGGAAAATAAATCCTGGCTAAGGGTTAGGAGGAGGGGGTAGGTGTGGTTCTGCTGGGCCAGAATTTTAGGCTTGAAGATCTGATACTGAGACTATGGAGCTTGGGGTTATAACCCCGTAGCTTTCTTCTTCCCTCCCTATGGCACACTCTCCCTTCCTCCCCTGTAGGCAGCCCTTATGGAAACTCTGAAACTCTTTTTCTCTTTTCTTCCAGATGGGGAGCTCTGGCAGAATGTTCTGGCCTGTGTGCAATGACTCCGTTCTCTCTGCCAAGGGATAGAGCTAAAATCTGCTTTCTTGGAAACCAGCTAATGTCTTTAGGCAGCATGACCCTAGTTAGGGAGAGATTGGGATCTTTGACTAAAGGGGAGGGTAAGAAAATAATGTCCAGCATCCACTGGCACAGTGATTCACATGGATATTAGGATCTGAATAGCACAAAAAAAAGAAAAAAAAAAAGATTTAAAAATGGAATCTTCGGTCCTCAGATGTAACCTCACACAGCCAACTGCGTTGGTCTTCTTCGAATCTTAGATAACTAAAAGCGTTTCTAACAATCTGTGGAGGAGGCAACAAAATCTAGCTCATATTTCCACAGGACAGATATTGAAAGGGACACGTATGAAGCCCAGAAGCACATTATAATTGATTTCCTATTGAACCCTCGTGAATTTGGGGGTCATAAGAACTCCCGTCAAGTCCAGAAAGCCCAGAACACTGCTATAGGCCATCGGTAACTAGGCCAAGGGAAAGAGAATGGAATTTGGGGTGAGGTAGGCAACCTGACTTCAGTCCCTAAATGGGCCCCTGACTCACTATGTAGATAATGACCAGTTACTTCCTGCCTCAGTGTTCCAGGCCCCTTCTCCCCAGCCCCTGTCGCTGTCCGAATAAAATCAAAGACTGCTTTTCTTCTTTCTTGAGAAAGTGAAGCATGATTTGTTTCTAGAAAAACAATCTGGAAAATAGCCAACCTCTTCGTGTAGCAATATGCAATGATTTGATTCATTTTGTAACCGGTGTAGCCTCCTGGGTGCTACAACATAAAGCCATGAGGACCCTAAACCTCTTCTTTGTTTGGCGGGTCCCCAGACCGGGATGTAGTAGGTAGGTGGTCTGCTTTCCTCTTCTGTCTCTTCTGCCTTCTGGGATGACACGGTGCTGTTGCTAAGGAAGGCTTCTGGTGAGAGATTTGGAGATAACTGGGTAACACCCAGCTAGGTCAGGGAATGAGTCAGGGCTCAAGGACTCGATACCAACCTCTCCCACTCCTGCCAGGAAAGCTCTGGGTGAGACAGATGAGAGAGTCGCTGAGGGGCGGACCTCCGGCCGCCTGCCCTGAGGCCTCCGGCTTGTGGTTTCACCCTGGTTTGCCCTGCAGCTGTAACGTGTCTCCTGACACGCAAGCCCTGACAGGCCTTCCCTCCCCCTTTCCCAGACTTCGGCTCTGACCCAGAAACAGATGGCACGTTCCACCCTAGAAGGGACTATGGGAGAAAAGAGAGGACAAGGGAAGAAGGGAACCAGGTGGAGAAGGGATGCTTCAGAAAACACAGGGCATGGGGCGCCTGGGTGGCTCAGTGGGTTAAGCCGCTGCCTTCAGCTCAGGTCATGATCTCAGGGTCCTGGGATCGAGTCCCGCATTGGGCTCTCTGCTCAGCAGGGAGCCTGCTTCCCTCTCTCTCTCTGCCTGCCTCTCCATCTACTTGTGATTTCTCTCTGTCAAATAAATAAATAAAATCTTTTAAAAAAAAAAAAAAAAAGAAAAAGAAAACACAGGGCATGGGGCACCTGCGTGGCTCAGTGGGTTAAAGCCCCTGCCTTCGGCTCAGGTCATGATCCCAGGGTCTTGGGATCCAGCCCCGCATCGGGCTCTCTGCTCAGCAGGGAGCCTTCTTCCTCCTCTCTCTGCCTGCTTCTCTGCCTACTTGTGATCTTTGTCTGTCAAATAAATAAATAAAATCTTTAAAACAAAATGAAAACACAAGGCAGAGTGCAAGAGAATTTTGTCTCGGAGGTGAAGCCAAAAGGGTACCGTGGTCGGCTGACACAGGGGATGGGGGATGTAGTTTAGAACAGGACTGAGGGCTAAGCCTGAGGAGGACCCAGCAGCACCCGCCTGGAAACCTGCTAAGCCTCCAAACAAAATGGCAAACAGTGATATTTCTCACTTGGAGGTACTCAGCTCTGACAAGTCCATCTATCTTTCCTCAGCACCTTTTCCAGTTCATGGCAATTCTTAGAACTCTCCACCAGGATGAGAGCAGTATTAGTCACCTACTGTCTACCGGTCACGCTTCCCTATATGAGTTTACTCAGGGCTCACAGCAGCCTGACGAGGTCAGTTCTATGATCCCCATTTCACAGATGGGTACACCAAGTTTGAAAGTAGTAGGTCCAGGTCTCTATCCATTGCCAGAGCCCTCGTGGATTCCACTACCTCAAGCTGCCTTTGATTTGATATCAAATCAAATCAAAATGCTATCAAAGGTAGAGACTTCTTAAGCCTTCCAAGGAGCAGGCAGGAGCAGACCAGGTAAGGAACAATGAGCAGAGATCTCTAAATCTTTGAGTGGAGGTATTTGAAAATCCTGGGATGGTTAGGATCCCTAGGCCTCCCTGCAGCCTGAGGTCCCAGTGCAACCTTGGTACCCTCTAGTGGAAGTTTTCTGCATTCACACAGCTTCCCTGGTTTCAACCCGGAACTGCTGGGCGGGAAGCCCTCATTCAGTCCCTGGAGAGCGTCCTAGAAGAATGGAAGATACTTGTTTCTATTGTCAGGCTCTGTGAGACACAGAAAAAAGAATACTGGAAGGGAGGGGTTCTGAGCCCTTGGTTCACAAGGGGCTCTAAAGGGAATCCATGCTGATATATACGTGAACTCAGGCCTTTATATGGTTAATAGGAGCTCAGTACACATCACATGGATTCAGCTTTTACAGCTCTAGAAAGAGCCTACTTGTCAGTGGGCAAAACTAGTGATCAGAGACACAAAGTGACTTGCCTGAGGCCACAGGGGAAGTCAGTGTCAGCAATGAAGGGACTACATCCTTGTCTCCTGCCTCTCAACCCAGAGCTCCTTGTGCTTTATCACGCTCCTCTATTTGTGGGTTGATTTTAGCCATAAGTCGGTGTGCATATAAGGATATGGGGTCGTATGTATAACCAAAGAATTGCTCTTGCCCACAATTTACTTCCTGCCTGCAATCTGTACACTTTGTGTTCTTTTGTTCGACACGTTTATAGATCCCAGTTATTGCCAAACATTACTCAAGGCACTGCTTTTCAAATTTGTGGACCCTTTCCCAGGGTGCCCCAGCATAAGAGGATAGGCTTCCAAGCCCTGAACCCCTTGGTTACAGCCCTCCAGGTGGCCCCCCTGGGGCGTCTTCCCGGGGTTTCTGATGCTAAGGTGTTAGATTTATTTCTGTCTCCTTCCTCCTGCAGAGGTAATCCCTGGGCATGGAAGTGGGTTAGAAACAGATTACTCTGATCCAGGGGCTTTGCCCTCTCCTCCCTGAACGTGGCACGTGGCGGGGGCAGAGGGGAGGGAGAGGGGAGCAGGGCATGTCACAAATAGCCTGAAATTCCCTTTTAGGATTATTGCTTGATTTAGCCAGCTGGAGTGAAAGGGGAGCAAGAGGCAAGGGATTAATTCTAGACCGGCTTGAACAGCAGGCGACAAGGGCTTCTTTTCTGGCTGCACCCAATGAGCAATATCTCTTCTTATATATACCTTTAGAAATAAGGAGTCTGAGGAAGGCAGAAAAAGGTAAAGAAAACGGCCTTTGTGCTCAGCAGCAGGGATGCGTGGAAGAATGGATGAGAAAGAACAGCTAGCAGAAAGAAAGAAAAAAAAAGAAATGTGAGCATCACAGAAATGAAGGGTCAGTTGTAGGCTTAGAAATTACATGCATTTCGGTGGTCTTAGCTTCAACAGATGTGAAAACTGCTGCAGTGGATAGAAGCAAAAGTAGGCTTCCCTCTGAGCAGGGAACCCAAGGTGGGGCTTGATTCCAAGACCCTGGGATCATGACCTGAGCCAAAGGCAGATGCTTAACTAACTGAGCCACCCAGGGACCCCTGTGGTTTAGGTATTTAATTATCCCTTTTGTATCAGTAAGAAAAAAGGGTTGAGCTAAGATGTAAATTCAGACACTACAGTGTTCTTTTTTTTTTTTCTTTTAAGATTATATTTATTCACTGGACAGACAGAGATCATAAGCAGGCAGAGAGAGAGAGAAGCTGAGCAGAGAGCCTGATGTGGGGCTGGATCCCAGGACCCTGAGACCATGACCTGAGCCAAAGGCAGAGGCTTAACCCACTGAGCCACCCAGGCGTCCCTCCCTACAGTGTTCTTACGTATGATGTGAAAGCTATAGATGGTTAACTCTTGGAATGACAGAGAAGCTTTGCAAACATTGTTAGCTAAAGATTAATTAGGAGCATTTCTTAGTAAGTCAGAATTCTTGGTTTCCTCTGTCTCTTTATCTTGAACAACTCATTTATTTTGCTTTTCATGCTTTCGCTCAAGAGAGGGAAGTACAATATAAACACATGGCAAGCCTATTACTTGCTTCAATCCAAGTATCACATTGTTTACTGTAATCAATAAATATTATAATCAGAATCTTCCAGTTCTCCAGAAGGATTTTCTTGGTTCAAATCAACTGTGCTTCTCCTAGAATGTAGGTCACCAGGCACAATTTCAGAAGTTCCAATCTGATGTCATCTGCCACTGGAAGGACAAAAAAAACCAAAAACAAAAACAAAAAAAACCCCAAAAAACCCCGCAAGTATATGTCCCACTGCTCAAGGGATAGCCCATTCTCTTTGGCTCCATTGAGAAATTTCAATAGGAAAACCAGGGATTCCAGGAATCCCCTATATTTGGAAAAACAGGAAATCAACTTTGCGTTCTGGGATTCTACTCATCCATCTATTGAATAAGTATCTGAGGGTCTACTATGTGCAAGACTTTTTTTCTTTTTTTTGCAGGGCTGAGCTCCCAATCGCTTTACTCCTTCCTCTAATTGCTCTTATTTTGCCTTTCCAGAAATATGAACTACTAGGGTTGTAATATTCAAAAATATCCTTTCAGTGTTTGGTGTTAAGACAGCTCCAATTTTCCAGAAAGTTAGTGAGATAGGAAGATAATATGAATTTTCCAAATGAGCAGCTATTAAAAAAAAAAACACAATTCAGCTCAGAATGAAATTAATTGATATCAACTTGCCTTATTATTTCATTCAGGGTGATATAGAACAAGTTTGTATTCCCTGAAAAACTGATTACAGGGGCCCCTGGCTGGCTCAGTCAGTAGAGCATGTGACTCTCAATCTTGAGGTTGTAAGTTTAAGTCCCACATGGGGTGTAGACATTACTTTTTAAAAATATATTTATTTATTTATTTGAGAGAAAGAGCGTGTGCAGAAGCACAGGGAGCAGCAGGCAGAGGGAAGGGGAGAAGCAGGTTCCCTGCTGAGCAGAGAGGGGCTCCATCCCAAGACCCTGGGATCATGACCTGAACTTAAGACAGATTCTTAACTGACAGATGCTTAACTACATAAGGCGCCCCAGGTGTAGACATTACTTAAAAGTAAAATCTTCCGAAAAAATAAAAAGAAAGAAATAAAATGGGGGAAAAAAATCTCAGAAAGAAAAGTAAAATCTTAAAAAAAAAAAAAAAAGGAAAGGAAAAAAAACTTATCAGAGGGCAGACAGAAGTGATCTGGGATGTACTAACTACCATGTAAAGCCAATATAAAACTCAATGATGGGGGAAATAATCTCAGATAGACTATCTCAGTATTCTGTATTAATAACCATTCATTATGGAATGGAGCTTCCTCACTACGGTAGGGAGACCAATTTAAAAAAATATCTCACTTTATTTTCTGAGGCATAGAGTCTGTTAAGAAACAATGAGCTATCTCTCATTTAAATGCTTAGTAACATACATTCTTTCATACCTACATCTAGCACCTAATTTCACGCTAAATGCGTCATACTATAGGTTCAGGGCTGTGGCTAGAATTGTGGGAACATTCTTACCCTTGAATAATTTACAGTATAGTTGACAAATTTAGATTTAAAGCAATACAAGCGATCATGAGACCCAAAAGTAATCTCTCTTTGATATCTGCAGCATTTTATCTGGACTTTCGAAACAGTTCCATTCCAGCCTGTAAACTCTTGCATATGCATACCACAAGTTCTTAGCTCATTGCAAAATGCCGTAGGTAAGTGCTCAATAAACACTAATTGGCAGAATAAGATAAGAACTTACAGGTAAGTGTGGAAAGTGTTTGGCATTCAGCAATGATTACGGCACTGGATTTTCCAGGATGACCCCAACCTCATAAATCCTTTAACAACCGCACGTGAAGCAGTACAGCATGGTAATTACAGCATCGTTTCTGGATTCAGTCAGCGTGGATTTGAATTCCAGTTCTGACAGTTATTAGCCGTGTGACCTTAAATAAATTACACACTTAATTTCTCTGTGACCCAACCTCATAACTAAGAGTTTACTCTTGTTTGTGGTGAGGAGAGATTGAGTTTATATATGCAAAATGCTTAGAAAATTGCCTGGCACCTGGTGAACATTTCTAAGTATAAACTGTTATTTGGGATGATTAAAACTGTGCCTCTTTCCCAAAAGGACAAACAAGAAATGGTTTTGTCAGTCCATGTGCCTTTTGCTTCAGAAACATAGTAGATACTATGTTTGTTCAATAAACACAGTAGGCATTGATCTCTTTAATTCGACAGAATTTTCTTCACACAGTTCAGATGGGGGAAAGGAGCGCTGTTTAAGGTTACATAGCATGCTGAAGTCAGATCCAGATCCAGAAACTAGTCATTTTCGTCCTGTGATCAAAGTAGGCACTGAAGAAAAACACTTGTCTCCAAAGGGCAATATCTGTTCATTCTTTGGGGAATGCAAGCAAGGTGCAGCAACACCCCTATCTTAAAAGGAATGCTGCAACCCCTTGCGGCCATAAGGCCTCAAGCGCACGCGCAGCTCGCGCTCTAGCGCGCTCTGGCGCGTGACAGCCGTGCTCTCCGCCACACCCACAACGCCTCTAAGTGCGCACGCGCACAGTCCGCTCTCTGACCACACGCGCTCCCCCACGACGCGCACGTGCGCGTTCGCGCCGCTCATACTTCAGCGGAGGGCGCGCGCCCTGGAAAATTCCACACCCGGAGAAGCTCCACCCCTATGCGCCCTCTCCTGTGCCCTCGGCTCTTAACGCTTAGTCCCCCATCCCAGCGGTCTTTGCGGGAACAAAATGGCAGCCCCCATGTCGCGGGGGTTGTTTTGTTTATCCAAAGCTTTAGGATGGCGGTCTCGTCAGGTGGGTCGGGACCAGGTGATAGGATTCTAGGGGCTGGGACTAGAGCGTAGAGGGGAATACTCGTTTTGCAGTTGTCCTTGGTGGGCTTGGGCGATACAAATCACACGCAGTTACGGAAGAGTTTGAAGTAGACGGGACCCAGCTACTAAGCTAAGTGGCGGCGTGGGGAGACCCCCATAAAGACCCCGAGGACGAGCATATTCTCGGGATGAAGTTTCTCTAGTTTTCTCTGGGTCTGTCTAGCGGGGAGGTATTAAACGGGAAAGAAGTCATGGTTTAGAAGCTGGGCTCGCTTCCCCCTGGTTCTTATGCACAAATTGAACAGTTGAAAGGAGGGAGTCTCATATTGTCGCTGTACCTGACTGAGCAAGACTCTAGGTCAGAGAGAAGAGAGGTCTGGGCTTTAAAGATATTGTTGGTCTTTTGGGAGCTAGAATGGCAGAATGAAGTTTACAGTTGGGCTCCCAATAGAATGAGCAGGATGTAATCCAAGTAAATATAAGGGAGATGCCAACCAGAGGACTTTTCTTACCCTTTAATAATAGCATTCCTCTCTTTTCAGTGTTGTATTTATGTTTAAGTTCCCCAAGGGACTGAAGGTTCTTTGAAAGCAGAAGCCTTGTTTTAATCAGCTCTGCATCCCTGGGACTTTGCATAGTTGGGTACAATGGAACGGTCCAGAGGAAAGCCTTTAGGATGTTGAGTGGTGTTAGTAAAGGTTGCTTACTGGCTTCTAGTTAAGACACCCATAAGTGTTTTCCCCATCATATGTGGCTTTATAATTGTTCCTAAGTCATTCTTGGGATGTGCCCTTCCTATCCGCTTAGAGTTTGTTCAAGATAGATTTCTTTCCAGGTCACCTTTATCATAACCTTTTCCTGTCTTACAGCCAGTCCTGGTGATGCAGTCCACAGTTGTAGTTCCAGTGAGAACTAAGAAACGTTTCACACCTCCTCCTTATAAACCTAAATTCAAATCAGAAAAAGAGTTTATGGAATTTGCCCGGAAAGCAGGTGTGGTCATTCCTCCAGAACGTTTGGAGCGTCCCCTACATCTGGCCTGTACAGGTGAAGTGTGGTATTTCTTTTCTTTCTTTCTTTCTTTTTTTTTTTTTTTTAAGATTTTATTTATTTATTTGACAGATCACAAGTAGGCAGAGAGAGAGGAGGAAGCAGGCTCGTTGCTGAGCAGAGAGCCTGATGCGGGGCTCGATCCCAGGACCCTGGGATCATGACCTGAGCCGAAGGCAGAGGCCTTAACCCTGAGCCACCCAGGCGCCCCAGTGTACCATATTTTAAATATATTTATTTATCTTTGGGAGAGAAAAAGAGCATGCACATGCATGAGTGGGAGGAGGGGCTTAAGGAAAAAGTCTCAGGCAGACTTCCCACTGAGCTCGGAGCCCTTCTTGTGGCTGGATCCTACAACCCTGAGATCATGACCTGAGCCAGATTTAAAACTCAGATGCTTAACCGACTGAGCCACCCCGGCACCCCTCATGAGGTCATCTTTGATCTTGTTTACACACCTGTTCTTAGAAGGCAAGGGTAAAATTTCCCCATTTTGTACAAGAAGAACTTGAGGCTCTGAGAGAAGACTTAAGTTACCTTATTCTGCTTTCTGTAATGTAACAGAGCTCCCTTTGCAAAGAAGTTTACTTTATAAGTCTACTTTATAGCCATGGTACCTCTTAATTTTATATGACCTCAAAATGACTTTTTTCTCAATCTATCAATGCCTTCTTGTATTCTTCTTTCATTACAGCTGGTATCTTTGACACCTATGTTCCTCCAGAAGGTGATGCTCGCTTGTCATCTCTTGCAAAGGAAGGACTGGCACAGAGAAGTGAGCGATTGAAGAAGAAGGTGGCATCACAATTGTCGTAGGTGTCTGGAACAACCGGGAATCGGTATTAGGACACAAATTTCTTGTTGCTACTTTAATCCAGTGAGGCCATCTTAGGTGAATTGGGTTGGACATAATTCCTTTGATAACTTGACTGTACATTTTTCTCTGTAATAGAATTTAGTTAATGTAGAAGAATATGGGCTTTTTGATTCTTAGCCTCTCAGCCCTCATTGGTCTTTTTGTCACATCAGTTGAGGGGGGTGACTTAGAAATTTGTAGAACACTTTTTCGATCACATATTTTAAAATTTAAAATAATAAGAAAAGCATATTTTTATGGGGAGTACCTTAGAGTTTGAACTACAGAGAGTAAAAAGCTAAAAACGGTCAAAAAGACAGACCTGTTTTATGGAGCTAACTAGGTCTTAACTAAGGAGCAGAAGCCAAAACCTTCTTAGTCTCTCTTTTAGTTGCAAGGATGGAAACATTTAGTATTTGTCACTCAAAGGTTCTTTGGGATCATTTATAGATTTTGTGCAAAAGCATATTGAGTCTTTATTAATTCTTCATGTAGCCATAATTTATTTCTCTAAATACAGATCTTATCATATCGTCTTTCCATTAAACCTCTTCTGTGGCTCCCTCTTATCTGGAGAATAAATCCAGACTTCAGTGGTATTCACAGCTTTTTGTAAATCTGGCTCTTATCTTCTGTTCCACTGTCATCTTCTTATTACACTTTTCTCATCCTAAACTTGCGCATTTCCAAACTAATTTCCAGTTCCTTGACGGTATTGTGCTATGACTCTGTGTCTTTGTGCATTTTTCCTTTGCCTTGAAAATGTCTTCTTCCTCCTCCTTTACTTGATAACTCTCATTTCTCAAGAACCAGTTGAACATCGTGTATGCTTTTAAGCCTTCCCTGACTCTTTCTGGAGCAGCCTTTACTGTAATTGTAACTGTGCACTTACACATTACATGCTATTTCTGATAACTGCACTGTGATGATTTCCTCTTACGTATTTCTCTTCAGGACTGTGAGCTCTTAGGTGGTCGGGTCCATGATGATGATGAACAGAGCACATATGGTTCTATCATGGAGTTTTCATTTAGGGGAGGAAAACAGCCATTAAATACTGATTGCACACAATTAAATAATTACAGGTATAGTAAATATGAGTGCTATGGGATCACATGACAAGGAAAGATAACTTGGTCTGGGAGTTCAGGGAAAGCTTCCCTGAGGAAATGACATTTAAAGCTGCGACCTACCTGTACCCCTGGGGCTAATAATACATTATATGTTAATAAAATATTAAAAATTAAAAAAAAATTAAAAGCAAAATCACCTAAAAGCAAAAAAAAAGAAAAAAGCTAGGACCTAAAGGATTTGTTGCAGTTAGCTAGGTGTGGTGAGGAATAGCATTCTAGGAAGACAACAGCACAGGCAAGGCTCGGAGGCGGAAAAAGTATGAAGGGGGTATCAGATTTTGTCAAATGCTTTTTCTTTTTTTTTTTAAGAGTTTATTTATTTATTTGAGAGAGAGAGACAGTGAGAGAGAGCATGAACGAGGAGAAGGTCAGGGAGAGAAGCAGACTCCCCTTGGAGCTGGGAGCCCGATGCGGGACTCGATCCCGGGACTCCAGGATCATGACCTGAGCCGAAGGCAGTCGTCCAACCAACTGAGCCACCCAGGCATCCCTCAAATGCTTTTTCTTTGTCTACTGAGATGATCATGTGATATTTTTCCTTTATTCTATTGATAAATTGTATTTCATTAATGGATTTTTTTTTAAGATTTTATTTATTTATTTGACAGACCGAGATCACAAGTAAGCAGAGAGGCAGGCAGAGAGAGAGAGGAGGAAGCAGGCTCCCTGCTGAGTAGAGAGCCCAATACGGGGCTCGATCCCAGGACCCTGAGACCATGACCTGAGCCAAAAGCAGAGGCCTTAACCCACTGAGCCACCCAGGTGCCCCACATTAATGGATTTTTGAATGTTAAGCCAACCTTGCATTCCTGGGATAAATTACAGATGGTCACGGTATTTCTCATCCTCCAGTATATCTAACACTTTGATTAGATCAGAATTCCCTGTTTACATTATTATAACTATGAAAATACTGTGGAGTCGTGCAGGACATTGTCATGGCTTTTCCTGCATAATACTTTTTTTCCAGGAGTTAAGTGTAGTCTTTTTTTTTTTTCCCCTCATTTGCTTATGGAATATCTGGTCATATAAATTTCTTCTCAGTGCATTGAAAGCATCAAGTATTTTATTAATTTCATCTTCAAGAAGAAATCCCTCCTGGCCCTTTCTTACTTGTTTCTATCTGGACTGATAGCTCTTCAGGCCCACTGTACATTTTATACAGTGTACATTTACTTCTCTCATCCTTTGGATAAGTCCTTTTGTCTCACCCTGATGTTGTTTTCCCTGTTTCCTGGATTTTACATCTGTCTTCCACAGTTTATTCTGTTATTCTGGTGGAGCACATTCCTCAGCAGCTTCCTGAGAAAGGGCGCTTAGTAGACACGTGAGATCATTCATGTCTAAGAAACAGTCTTTTACTCTCCCACTTGATTTATAATTTGCGCAAGTGTACATTTCTGAGCTAAAAAGAATTTCCTCAGTTAACAGCACTGCTCTGTTGTCTTTCTAACTTCTAATGTTTCTAGTTAGAAGCTTGCCGTCATTCTTACTCTTGAGCTTTTGCGTAAAATCTGTATTTTCTTTCTAAGTGCTTATAAGATGTTTTCTTTAATGCCAGAATTCTGAAATTTCACTATGAGAAACCTTGGTCTTTCTTTAGAATGATTGATGTAAGTGTGAATTAGAAGGTCGACTTTACAGACTTGGCACATTCAGAAAACAATTATTGAATAAGTAGAGAGACATTAATGACAGTTAACGTAAGCTGTGAGTTATGGATAGTGTATAAAGTCTTTAGAAATGATTCTTGGTGTGCCAGCCTGGCCTAGTCGGTAGAGCATGCAACTCTTGATCTCGGGGTCATGAGCTCAAGCCTCACGTTGGGCATGGAGCTTACTTAAAAGGCAGAAAAAGAAAGAAGTATTCTCATACTTAAGTATTCTCATACTTAATTTTACAGAGTCGGGAAGATAAGACAATATGATCCGAATTTTAAAATAAAGGACTTCTCTGAAAAAGCTAAGGATATTTTTATTGAAGCTCATCTTTGTCTGAACAAGTAAGTGAATTCTATGTTATACCTGTTATGTTTTCAGCAGCTGTTATTCTAGGCACAGATTTTTTTTCCTTTGGTTAAGAGTTCTAGAGTGATCTAGATAAGTCTCGGTGTGTGTTTGAGCCAGCCAGGCGGCCCTAGGTTCAGTTTTTAATGTTAATTTCTTATCTTAGGAATTGTTTCATCATACAGGTGTCATAAATTCTGTGTCCAAATCTGAGTATAACGTGGGCTTAGGATTTTAATTTTTTTAGTACCCCTAACTCAGTCCTTGATGGAGAGAAGCTTTATCTCTCTACTACTATTGTAGTCTTCCTTTGTTGCAGGTGCAGGACTCTCATTTCCAACTCCCTGCTCTTTGAGGGTTCAAGGATTTAGGAAGAGTCTGTTACCAGCCATCAGATTCTATTTCTAAATCCCTTTAACCATCCCATATGCTTTCATGATGTCAGGTGGTGGTCTTTCCATTCTGGTTTTAGCTCTCCTTCCTTTTAGCACCTAGGAGATTTACCTTTCATGTGAACTAGAGCATTTTAAAATGTGTGTGTATCTGTGTATATTACATTTCATCCAGCATTTCTAGATGTTTATAGTGGGAATAGTTTCATGTGCACTCAGTCCATTATGTTGCCAGAAATGGGTATCTTCCTTTTTTTTTCGGTGCAAGTCTATTATAAATGCTAAGTGAACTCTTAGTCTACTGAAGATCTCTAGGCCAGGATAGTGAGGAGGAAGTGTTCAGTGAGGGGTGCCAGGCCTGCTGGTTGCTGTAGTTGTCATCACCACTCAGGTTAGTCTGGTCTAGTCTAGTCTAGAGCTACAGTGGGGGAAATGACTTGGGGGAGATGACCTTTCCTATTAGGAGTAGAGGTGCAAGGGAAGCACGTGAACAGAACTAATCCCTTACCCACTCTGGGATTATTGGACAAGATCATTTGAAGGAACAATGATTTAAATCTCCCAGGAGGTATTAAACTGTGGGGAAAAGTCATGAATGTATATCTGAAAGACAGTAATTCATGCCTGACCTCAGGTTTATTTGAAATCCCTCAGCTAGGAACCTTCTAAAATCCTATAGATCCAGGAGCTGGGGTTTGCTGTCTATTTTCTTGCTATTACTGGGTAGAATCAGCATGACTTAGGTCACTCTGGTAGCAGCAAGGATTGGGGGAGGTGCAGGTGGGGTGGAAGGAAAGGACCAGAAAAGACAGCTGCTTGTCTTTTGGCTGGGTTCACAGACAGTGTAAGATGTAGGGCGCCCAGCTGATTCAGTCAGTGGAACGTGTGACTCTTAATCTCAGGGTTGTGAGTTTGAGCCCCATGTTGGGGGCAGAGATTATTTAAAAAAAAAAGTCGAAGGTGCATGGCCAATCTAGTTGGTGTTGTTGATGTGTCTGAGGTAAGAGGAGATGAGCTTTTTGGTTTTTTGTGATGGATTTGTGAGGGTTTCTTCCCCTTAAGGATGTGTGGTAATTTCTGAGAAATTTGTTTCTGCTCTTGAGATTCAAACATAACTTCACTCTGCAGTTAGATTTCAGGGTCTTTTAACCATGTTCATCTTTGTGTGCTTGGGATTTAGCATATTACCTGACTTATTGTAGGCATGCAGAAAATGTTTACAAAAAGACTTGTCCATATTGAGGACCATTTTTTAGCTTTCAGAAGGGGCGTCATGAAGCAGGAGCCAGTGATGTTTATCTTTTTCTGTTTTAGCTCAGACCATGACCGGCTTCATACCTTGGTAACTGAAAACTGTTTTCCGGTAGGTCCTCGACTTCCTTAGAACTGTGGGATTCCTGAATGGGCAGATTCTAGACATCACCTCTGGTTTAAGAAGGATCAGTTTCATAAGTACAGGAAGTTAAAGGCAAAAGCTGAAGTTCCATTGTTTTGGGGTGAATGATACTGACTTGGCTTGGACTTTGGTAAGGGCTCCGCAGACAAGGAAGGAGGAAGTCCCACAGCAAGCAATACTGAAACCTCAGGCTGTGGGAGCTGAGGTCAGGGTGTGGGCCATATTAGACAGCCCTCTGTGCACCTGCAGGGTTTAGTGAGCATTCACGAAGCTTACATAGTGTGTTAACCGGGTGCTAGGTACTATGTGGTTCAAGAATAAGAACTTTAGGGACGCCTGGGTGGCTCAGGTCATGATCTCAGGGTGGTGGGATCGAGTCTTGCATTGGGCTCCTGAGCAGGGAGCTTGCTTCTCCCTCTCCCTCTGTCTGCCACTTCCCCTGGTTGTATGTGCACATTTTCTCTCTCTCTGACAAGTAAATTAAAAAAAAAAATCAGCATTAAAAAAAAAAAAGAATAAGAACTTAAGTTTCTATCCGTTCAGCCTCATCTCCCTATGGTCACATATAATGATCATATATGTGATCATATAATGATCCTCGCCAGCTAGCCTTTATATCTATGTAAAATCCCATTCTTCAGTGCCAGCAGGTGAGGGGGATAAGACAACATGTATGCAGTCAACAGATACATGTGCAATAACTAGCAGGTTATGAAAGTGAAAGGGAGGGTCATCTGGCCAGCTCTGTGGGTAGAGCATGCCACTCTTGATCTCAGAGTTGTAAGTTCAAGCCCTTTGTTGGCTGTAGAGATTACTTAAAATCTTTTAAAAAGAACAGAGTGTAAGGAGGTGAGGATAATGGTGTATTAGATAAGCTGGCATTTTGGAGTGTGGTTTTCACTGATTTGAAGAAGGTTTCTTAAGAAGGTAGGTGGGTCTTGAGTTGTTAAATTTGGGTGAATAGTATCTTTTTTTTCTTTTCTTTTTTTTTTTTTAAGATTTAATTTATTTATTTGACAGAGATCACAAGTAGGCAGAGAGGCAGGCAGAGAGAGAGAGAGAGGGGAGGAAGCAGGCTCGCCGCCAAGCATAGAGATCATGACCTGAGCCAAAGGCAGAGGCTTTAACCCACTGAGCCACCAGGTGCCCCTGAATAGGATCATTTTGAGGTGGGCGTCCCTAAAGGAAAGGAAAACCCTAGCTGACCTGTTCTCCTCTGCCCTCAGGACATGGTCTGGGACATCACATACAAGACCGTCCGCTGGAGCTTCGTAGAATCCTTAGAGCCACCACAGGTGGTTCAGGTCCGCTGTTCAAATTTGCTGAACCAAGGCAACATATATGGTCAGATCACTGTCCGTCTGCACACCCGGCAGGTAGAGGCACCAGTCTGCTTTCCTCCTAGTTTTTCTTCACTCTCAGATTGGGTACCTGTCTCTAGAGTCTTGGGGACAGTCTTAGGGACAGCTTCCCAAATCTTGGGAAACTGTCCCCAAGACTGGGTTCTAAGGAATGGTTCACTGTGGTCTTTCTTGCTCAGTCAGCGTGCCCAGCCCACTGATAGATGTTAGCTCTGCTAAGACAGGTGTGAGGATACTCTCTCCCACCCATCCTGATCCTCCCTCCCCCACCTCCCCAGTCCTAGTCAAAAACCCTCCAGGAGTAGAGTGTCTATAGTTGATCATTTAATTATTCTAGATTTAGAATTCTGAAATACTTTCTCCTACCCATTAGAAGTTTTTGTTATGGTTGTTTTCAGATGGGTTGTGTGGCATTAAAAAAATTAAAAACAAAGAAAAATAAAAACAAAACAAGAAACCAACTCTGAGTACTCACAGGTCAGATTTGCTTTCATCCTTGCAGACTCTGGCCATCTATGACCGGTTTGGCCGCCTGATGTATGGACAGGAAGATGTGCCCAGGGATGTCCTGGAGTATGTTGTGTTTGAAAAACACCTGGTAAATCCCTATGGGAGCTGGAGAATGCACGGCAAGATCGTTCCCCCGTGGGCACCCCCTAAGCAGCCTATTCTTAAGGTAAGGGTGATTTCACAGAGCTGGGGCAGCGCTTATGCCATCTTAAGCCACCCCTGTTGGGCTCCACCTAGTGGAGAGAAGGGGTGGTGCAGCACCAGGAAGGGGAGTGCTCCATGGAGGAGGTGAGGGTGAATCTCTTCAGGGTAAGTCATGGGCTTGGATGGTAGGTAACTCAGCTTTCTGCTCTTTCAGACTGTGATGATCCCTGGGCCCCAGCTGAAACCCTGGGAAGACTATGAAGAGCCACAGGGAGAGGCCCCTCAGCTTCAGCTGTCCTGATTGGGAAAATGACTCTGGGTTGAAACATGGGTAATGAGTTGGCTGGGTGCTGTGGAGTCTGGGAGCTGTGAAGTCCATCATCTGTCGTTCATGCTGTGGAAAGATCTACCTTTGTCCTTTCTTGTCCTCCTTGGGTGTTTCCAGCCATCTCGGCAGCCATGGCTGATGGCTGGGCCCAGGTGGGTGGCTGGCTGATGCATACATCAGCCATGAGCCCACTTCTTATTCCTTTTAAAATGGTATATCTAGCTTCTGAGTTTCCGTGGGAAGTATGTTTTGGATACCTGTTTTTTTCAGCGGCAGAGACCATCAGGAAGCAAACTGGCAGAATTTTCTTTTTAATTACAATGCAGAGATTAGAGTTTGAAATAAAACACTGTCAGGGTGTTGGACAAACTGTGGTCAGTTGTGTACCTGTCTGGGGGTTTAGACTAGAAGTAGACCAGAGGGCAGAAATGGAAGTTGGACTAAACTGTGAGTGATATGGCTTCTAAGAAATCCAGACGTGGGGGGCGCCTGGGTGGCTCATTGGGTTAAAGCCTCTGCCTTCGGCTCAGGTCATGATCTCAGGGTCCTGCGTCGGGCTCTCTGCTCAAGTGGGGAGCCTGCTTCCTTCTATCTCTCTGCCTGCCTCTCTGCTTACTTGTGATCTCTGTCTGTCAAATAAATAAATAAAATTTTTTTTAAAGATTTTATTTATTTATTTGACAGACAGAGATCACAAGTAGGCAGAGAACCAGGCAGACAGAGAGGAAGGGAAGCAGGTCCCCTGCTGAGCAGAGAGCCCGATTCGGGACTCGATCCCAGGACACTGAGATCATGACCCGGGCCGAAGGCAGTGGCTTAACCCACTGAGCCACCCAGGCGCCCAATAAATAAATTTTTAAGAAATCCAGACGTGGGAAAAATAATTAGTGTTCATTGAAGGTTCAAGGTCTTTTCTCAGCTACTGACTAGATATACATCTAATCAGCATTTGTATTTCAGAGAAGATTGTGAATCCAGAGAAATCATTTATCCTTCAGCCTTTGAACTGTGTTCCTAATTATCAGCTGCATCCTGGTGTGGTCCCAGGAAGCGTGGGAGGAGGCAGGGGCCACGGAGGAGGTGATACATCTGGGAAATCCATCTCTAAGACTTTGTTCCCTGATTTCTAGAACCTTTTAGAGATGATAACTGTTCTTTCCAGCCCCTGCTGGTAAGGCAAATATACTAGAAAACAAGCCTGTTTTGAGCGAAGCAGCCTGGCCCCATCTTGTTCCTGAGTTCTAGCTGGGCTATCAGGAGGAGGGTGTGGGACTTCACCTGTTTGCGTATCCTGGCTGGTCCGAGGTATGACAAGGGAAATCACTTTGTACCAGCAGCAAGCTTGGCTGGTACTATTACTTTGATCAATCCAGTATGGGCTCCCCTTAAAAAACAGGACCTTAATTATCATACTTCCTATTTTCCCAGCCTAAAATTTTCTTTTAATGAGTCTGTCACTTAGGGTCAGGATTAATCTGTTCTGACTTTATCCTGAGAGCAGAGTCCAAAGAAACTAGAATCAGGTTAAGAATAACCTAATTCCAGGCGCCTGGGTGGCTCAGATGGTTAAGCGTCTGCCTTTGGCTCAGGTCATGATCCTTGAGCCGTGGGATTGAGTCCCACATCGGGCTCCCTGCTCAGTAGGGAGTCTGCTTCTCCCTCTTCCTGTCATGCTCCCCTGCTTGAGCTCTCTCACTCTCTCTGTCAAATAAATAAATTCTTAAAAAAAAATAACATAATTCAGGCTGCCTGGGCAGCTCGGTCAGTTGAGCATCCAACTCTTGATTTCAGCTTAGGTCATTATCTTTGGGTCCTGGCATCGAGCCCCAAGTTGGGTTCCACACTCAGTGGGGAGTCTGCTTGGGATTCTATCTCTCCCTCCCCCTCTGCTTCTCCTTTCTCTCTCTCTCTCAAATAAGTTCATTAAAAAAAAGACAACCTAACTCCTCAGTCTCTCTGAAACTACCGCGTCAGCAAGGCAGCCAACAGACCAGTCCTCACTGGGGAAAACTGATGTTTTTACAACAGCTGCTGAATGCAGACGCTAGGAACGAGATGTGTATGCCTAGGGGAGAGGCAGCGCTGGTGGGTTAATCCAAAGCAGCCAGTCTTGATCATACTACTTAAGTCTCAACCCTTTTGGCTTAAAATGTACATCAGTTTGCAGCATTTCCACTGAAGTGAGGTTTGGCCACATCCTATTTGCCTGAGCCCTGGATTAAGGCAAAATGAGAAGGCAAGTGTTATCAGCAGGATCCACAGCTGGGCACTGTGGAGTGAGGGGAAGTAATCCAGGGAGGGGAGGAGAGCAGAGAAAGGAAAAGAGCGCACTTAATGGGCACGTGACGGACTGATTTCTCTGACTAGGTAAAAACAGTGCTTCAAATGAGCTGTTTCCTCCCACTCCCCCAGATGGGTCTCGGGGGTCCCCAGATAATCCGGAATAGCTGCTGAGCACTAGCCTCCACGTGCAGCCAGAGGATAAGTGCCGTTTCCATTTTCCCTTGGGATCAGATCCAGCCGAGTGAATGGCCCAGATGTAAAGGATTGGCTCGAAGGCCTGGGCAGAGTCCGTCTGCGGTGCCAGCCACGGAGCTGGGGACTGGGCTGACAATTAGCCAGACCACCCTGAAGCCCCGAAGGCCGGAAGGCTGCAGTGTAGTTACCTCGGGCTAACTCTTGTTTCCCTACCTGTCTACTGTGCCTGTTTAAAAACGTTGGAAAAAGAAAATCACCATAATGAATAAGCTGGAGCTAACATGAGTGGTCAAGAAAAAACATTATTTATTTTTTTCCCATGGTTTATTTCTCAGTAGGGGTTATAGGAACAACTTTTCTGTTTCCAGCGAGACCCGACTCAATGGACTTGTTCTGATGTGTGTTTAGCAAACTTCCCAACAGCTTAGAAGCAGCGAGGTTGACTAGCCAGAGCCCAGAGCAGCAGTACGCTTTAATTACTGCTCTGAAATCCCAGGGCAAGGGACCAGGTAAGTGGGAGGGGCTAGATAGGAGAACAAGGGCATCTGGTCCCTGAAAGACTGGGTTTTTCCATTCTTTGTTTTTGGAAATGGAGGATTTTGTTACTTTTTTTGGCAAAGTCTTAAAGCTGCCCAGAGTATGTATATGCAGACTCATATTTTCCCCCCATTGGGTATTTGGTCTCCTTGTTTTGTCTTTTTCTTCCCTGTGAATGGCATCAGGGTCCACGCAGTTAGAGGGCAGGCTTACTGTCATCTTCAGGGTCCCTGCCAAGCTCTGCCATGTCTAGTCTGCCTGTTTCCTCCCCTTCCTAACCCCTGCCAATGCCAGGGCTTCGACCAGCGCTTTTCTTCTTCCTCACTTCCCTCTGATAGTATCCTCTCATTCCATCACTCTTCTCTAGGACCACTTAAGCAAGGGTAGCCTGAACTGAACTCACTTGAGAGGATAGAGCCGAGCTCACTAAGAAGGCTTTGTGCTTCTATGATGCCCTTTCCCCCACCTTCAGGCCTTGAACCTGCCTGGTAGGGTTACTCTTTCTGAGGACAGTTCTTAGCGCCGGCCACAAACAGGGCTTGCTTGCTTTCTTGCTTCTTGGAAAGGCAACTGATGGTGGGCCTCTTGTTACTGAGCAAGTGATTTGGAGCGGTACTCACATCAGAACCAGAAACCCCTGGTTCCTGTTATACCAACAGCTGAGCGGGATCCCTTTGATGACAGCCCTGGAAGGCTGGGAGGAGAACGAGCCAGAGAGGTGAACTCGAGATGGAAAACATGGGGCAGAAGTGGGGAGAAACCATCTGAAAAAGCTAGTAAGGGGCACACGCGGATGGAGAGGGTGTCTAGAAGGGAGAGCTTCCCCTGGCAGGACTTGGAGCCACTGCCTTACCTCCTGTGCTCTCCATCTCTGATGTTGCTTTGGATGCCACATGTTGGTAAGGAAGTAAGAATGTTCGATTGGCTCTCCCATCAGTAGCCCGCAGGGTGGGCATGAGGATCAATACGGCAGAAGGGGAGAGCCAAAGTCAAGATGGAAAGGTCCTTAAGGCATTTCAGAACCCTCTTGAGCCATTTAAGTTTTTCCCCAGACTTATCCTTGAACTTGAATTAAGTGACTTCTCAAGCTGCCTACGGTGACCTTCACAGCCTTCCTCAGTCCCTAATACTGCCAGTGCCTTGCATGGTTTCAGTTCTTCTCAGAAAATGGTCAAGAAAGGGGGTCTCCTTATGAGAGAACGTGGGCTGGGCCTGCTGACTTCTTTCACCCCTGACACTGGCTGCAGAAGCAGGTGGCCAGACACAGCTCGTGTTGAGTCCTCTAGCTGGATGGGAGGGTTCCCCTGAAGCAGAACGTCTGGCCTTTGTTTTCTGGAGCAGGAACAAGTGTAGGAAGAGAAGAAGGGGTGAGACTTTTGGGGCCTGAGCTACCCGATCTTATACAGTTTGTCTCAGAATGAGTTGACTTCTGGCCTTGTTGGAGAAGTGGCCCAGTGTCTCTGACTCAGCTCTTTGGGAACACGTAGGACTTGGAAAGGACCTTGGCTTCGGAAAACCAGCCACCCGACATTCGACTTCACGTGATGGCATTGTTACTCACAGTCCCAAGGATAGACTGTTGGCGGGGAGAGTTCTTCGTGTGGAGCTGTAGAAACCCCTTCTCCTTGGTCCACAGTTGAGGAGGATTCCTGAACCTCAGCTTCTTGGTGACTCGGCTCTGGGGCTGAGCTTGTCCTCGGCCCATGTCCTGAGGCTCCTTGGAGTTCTCTGACACCTTCCGGAGTAAAAGTACTGCCTGCCTTACTCACCTCAGGGCGGGTGCTTTTGCTTTCTGGAAGGGAGCTACCTGGAGGACTGTGGACTAAAAGGCATGGTGGGTTCTCAGGGACTGTGGGGAAAAATATTTCCTTCTGAGTTGCTGTTGAAGCCAGAAGGCCGGATTCCTCAGATGGCACTCCAGTTCCCTCCCAGTCACAGAAGTCTGCCATGGTGCCCTTTATCTTATTCCCTTCTGGATCTGTGACTTCCCACTGACACACCTCTGCCATCCTGCTCCTTGCACGGCTGGCTCCCTGGGGACTGCATGGGGGATGGCCAGTGCTGGGAGTGTCTGGCTGGGGGCAGGGTGCCCCCAAACCTCTGCCTTCCTGGGGGCACACGGTCTCCTGCTCTCGGCTGACTTTTGCTGCTGCTTTGTAAATGTGTTCTTCTGTCCCTCCAGAGGCTGTCTTTTGAAGGATCATTTCTCCCTGCCCTCGGGACTTTCCGTCCACCTCTTGCCCCAGTCCTCCTTTCTCTGCAGCTTCCTTATTCACCTCCCAAGGGCAGATTTCCACTTCTTTAGCAGATGGAGCTGCTTCTGCTTCCCACGGACCCACTGCTGCCACCTTGGCCCCCACACTGCCTGCTGCCTCCGAACTGCCTTTACGCCTGTCAAAAGCTCGCGGGGCTGGCTGTGGAGACAGCTCCCCACAGTCTTGACTCTCCCAGGGACACACCGCCTCCTGTTTCCCATCTGCCCTCTCTGGCTTCTCCTGAACCGCCACAGCTTTGGGCTCTGGTCTTCCCGGGGCTCTAACCTTCTCCTCTTGAGGTGGCCCTTTTCCATCCTGGCTTGCCATCCCTTTGTCTGGGGCCCTTTCAGGCACCTCCCAGGGGCAGATGGCAGCTTTGGTGCTGCTGTCAGGTTTAGGAGCATCTAAGGCAGGAGCATCCCATGGGCATACCTCAGTGAGCCTGCCCCCGACGCTGGCTAGTGTCTGAGAGCCAGCTGTAGGTTGGTCACGGCCCTGATGGCCAGGGTGAGAGACAGTGCCTGCCGGGGCCATGCTTTCCCAGGGACAGACAGAGTGTAACTCATCGCTTGCTTTTCCCTCATCGTCAGTAGTGAATTCTCCTACTTTTGAGGATGGAGCTCTTTCTGGGGTTTTGTGTCCTGGGAGGGAGCCCGTCTTTGGGTCGTGTGTCAGGCGCCTTTTCTCTGCTGCCTCATCCCTCACTTCCAAGGAACGTCCCTCAGCCACTTCACAACTCACGCTGACGGATGAGTCTGAGAACTCAGGGCCCTTCGCCAAGGGTTCCCTCAAGCCCTTCTCCCAAGGACAAACAGCTTCCTGCTCTTGACTCTGTTTTGTCTCCCATTTTGGTATGTCTTCTCCCAAGGAGGTGATTCTCTCCTTTTCTAGAGTTTTCTCCCCCTGCCCTGCTAAGTCACTCCTCCTCTCTTGGTCCAGTCCCGTCCCAGAAGCTCCTTCATTCACCTCCCAGGGACAGATCTTGGCTTTCTCACTGGCAGGGGCCTCCTCCACTTCCCAAGGACACACCTCAGCTGCCCGGGAGCCCACGTGGTCCAGTTCCTGGAATCCAGCTTTTGGTCTCTCTGTGCCCAGAGAGTCTGAATGCCAAGAGGAGCCGCCTGGATCCAAACTTTCCCAGGGACAGGCCATCTCCCGCTCCCAGGCTGGCCTCTCTGGCTTCTCTGGAGCAGTAACAGCTGTCTTGCTGGGTCCAGGATGTGCAGAAACCTTTCCTGTGTCATTTGGAAATTTCCTAACGGCCTCAACTCCCAAAGCCCTTTCCTGCCCTGCTCCAGCACCCACCTCCCAGGGACAGACCTCAGCCTTCTCAGCAGACACAGTGTCCTCCATATCCCATGGACAGATCTCCGCAGCTTTGCTTCCCACACTGCCTGACATGTGGAAACTGGCTCTAGGTCCATCTGCTTCTTGAGGGCCTGATTGTGGGGAGAAGCTGCCAGGGTCCACATTCTCCCAGGGACAGACTGCTTCCTGCTTTTGGATCTGTGCCTCAGGCTCTTCCCCTGCTGTGCCATCTTTGACCCCTGACATCCCAGGCCCTTTCTCCTTGTCCTTTTGAGATTCTCTTGCTTTTGCTGTCTGGTCCAATGTCCAGTTGTCTCTTATTCTTTCATCCACCTCCCAGGGACAGAGTTCTGCCCTGGCAGGTGTTACTTCCTTTGGCTGTGGCCTGAGATCTTCCCAGGGACCAACCTGTGTTGCCCTGCTTCCTCCCTTGCTAAGGAATTGGCCACCAGCTTTGGTTGAGGAACTATCTAGACATGGGCGGGAGGGCCCAGGGTTTGAGGTCTCCTGGGGACACACTGACTCCTGCTGCTGATCCCTTTTCTGCACTGCCTTCCCAGCCTGTTCTCTCATCTCTCCCATCTCTCCAGGCTTTCCAGGGAAAGCCTGTCTGGAGGCTTTCCCCTCTTCCTGGAGAAAATTTCCCCCTGCCCCCTGACTCAGCATTTCCTTCCCCACTACCTCATCACCTAGCTCCCAGGGACAGATCTCTGCTTTCCTGGCAGGAGCATCTCCTGCCTCCCACGGACACACTTCTGAGATGCTACTGCCCACACTCCCCGAGCATCCAGGGGCTCCTGGGGCCGGAGTGGAGACTGCTGAGGGGCCCCGGAAATCTGTCCTCTCCCACGGACAAAAAGACTCCAAGTTTCCACTCAGTTTCTGTTCTTTCCAGAAGGTTGCTTTCTTGGAGGTTTCCTGCTTTTCCTGGGGAAGCTTCTTCATGCCCTCCTGGAATGGTTTGCCATTCCCTCCCTCGCGTGCCTCCCAGGGACAGAGCTCTGCCTTGGCAGCGTCAACTGTACAAACTTCTGGGCCTGTGCCCTCCTGCTGATGCTTCTTCACCTCTCTAGCCTCTCTCCTGCCCACTGCCTCAGACCTGCCCTTGGTTCCGTCAGAGTCCTGAGAGACTGACCAGCAGGACGGACTCCCAGGATCGACGCCCTCCCAGGGACACACGGCCTCCTGCCCCCTGACCAGCCTCTCTGGCTTTTTCCGAGCAACAACCAACACATTTTGGGGCTCTGACTTTTCTGAGGCTCTCCCTCTCTCTTGGGAGTCATCGAGATTTTGTCGTAATGCCCCCTTCTCAGGGGCTCCTTCACTCGCCTCCCAGGGGCAGATCTGGGCCTTGTAGCCATGGTCAGGCTGACACACTTCCGACTGGGTGACTTCTCTGGGGCACATCTCTGCCATCCTGTGGTCAGCTCTGCCCAGGGACTGGAGGCCAGCTTTGGGCAGTTCCCGCCACCCAAAAGGGGCTTCTTTTGCTCCCTCAGCACTTTTGTCCCCAACTGTGCTTTGGCTGGCTTGCCTCAGCGTAGCAGACTCCGCTTTACCTGCTCTCTCTCCTCTCCCCTCCCCTAGACAGTGGGATGTCCTCCTGCCTCTGTCTTCTTGTTCCCTGCTGCCCTCCCGGCGACAGACTTGAAGCATTCTGCTGGTGTGAGCGTTCTGTTGGTTCTGAAGGGATTCCTCGTCATCACAGGGTGCAAGGGCGGCCTGCTTACTCACAGCCTTGGGCCGGCTTAGCCTGGGGGACCTGGGGCATGGCCCCACACCCTCGCCCTCCACCGCAGCTCTGCCTTTCTCCTCTGTCTCAGGACTCCCTTCCCCGCTCTCCTTCTCTTTGTGAGTGCTCCGGGAACGAGTCAAAGCTTTGATAGCCAGGCCTAGACTGTGCACGGAAACCTGCTGAATGGGGGTCTTGAGGCTGTGGGATTTAGAGAAGACCTTAGACTTATCCTCATCGCCCTCATCAGCTCCCCCTTGGAGGCGTCCATCCTCTGTGTTCCCCGCATTCTCCCCTGTGCTCCTTTTCTCAACTGCAACAGAGAGGGCTCTCCAGAGCTTGGCCCGAGCTGGGGAAGGGGAGAGGCTGCTCCGCTCTGTCCCTGAGGGGCTTTCTTGAGCCACATTTCCTTTCTTGACTGGCAGTTCTGCATTCTCCCAGGGGCAGATGAACGGGAGTAAGTTGGGGCTTTGGGGGGGCACGAGGATTGGTGCCAGGACAGGGACTGGTGTCGGGGCTGGGGCTGGGACCGGGGCGGGGGCCGGGGCTGGGGCCGGGGCTGGGGCTGGGGCCGGGGCCGGAGCTGGCATCAGAGCTGGAGCAAGGGTGGAGGTGGGAGACAGCATCCTTGGCTCTCCCAGGCCTGCTCCAGACAGGGCCATGATGGGTGTGGAGACCTGGTGCCGGACGGGCGGGTGAGGCAGCCTCCTGGCAGCCTCCTCCTGAAGCCTCCCTGTGGCAGCGGCAGCCTTGTGGGAGCCGTCCACACTGCGGCTCTTGGCCGGGGATGGTGGGGCTGACAGGGGGGCCCCTCGAGCTCGCTCCAGCCTCCTGGCTGATGGCCTCCTCACTGGGCTCGCCAAGGCTGCCTCGGCCTTCTTCCTCTCCTCCCGCTCCTTGGCCTGCCGATAGGTCTCCTCCAGGTAGGCCTGGCTGGCCACGAGCAGGGCCTTTTCCCTGGAGCCTGCCACCACGCTGAGCGACTTCTGCAGGGATGTGGGCCGGGCCCTGGGGAGCCTCTCGCACACTGTCAGGTTGTGGGCGCTGGCGGACCTGAAGCCCAGGGCAGGGGGCCCCTCCACCGACTCCCGACTCTCCCTGCTTTCCCTCGAGGCCTTCTTGGCCAGCTTCCTGCGCAGCAGCGAGTCAAGGAGCGGTGGGTCCTGCTCCCGGTGGTAACCCTGGCGCTCGTGGTCGTAGGTGCTGTGGGACTTGCGCAGGGCCGGGGTCCCGTCGGGGTTCTGGAAGCTGGAGCTGAGAAGCCGGCGGCGCGAGGAGCCAGGCAGGCTGCCCAGGCGGGGGGAGCCCGAGTCCCGGGAGTGCTGGCGGGCCAGGGCCTCCGGGAACTCAGCCAGGTACCTCATGAAGGAGCGGCCCAGGCCCTGGCGCGAGCTGCCCCGCTTCTTGGGCAGGTGCGGGTTGTTTGCAGCCATTTCCTTGGTCTTGTGGACCTCGAGCTGGGCGTAGAGCTTCTTCAGCTCGTCCTGCAGTGAGGAAGGCATGAGGAGAGCAGATGGAGCACGGAGCTCTCTCCAGGGCCTGACTGCCCTGCCTCCCGCTCTCCCAGCCATTATTTGGACCATTTTCTCTGAAGCATCTCATCCCACCAAGCTGTGTCCCTTCCCTGCTTAGACAACCCTCAGAATCCACCTGTCTTCTCTGAGTCACATCTGCTTGGTTCTGAGGATGCGGGGGGCACTCCTTTCTCTGTGATCTGATGGAAGACACTCGCCTGGGTGACGGGAAGCCTGGGTTCCAGACTGCTGACCCAGCATGTGCATGAAGGCTGGTTTTTTTTTTTCCAGATTTTATTTATTTGAGAGAGAGCATGAGTGGGGGTGAGGGGCAGAGGAAGAAGCCGACTCCTCGCTGAGCACAGAGCTTAATCCCAGGACATGGGGCTCCATCCCAGGACTCTAGGATCTCGACCAAAGCTGAAGGCAGCCTCTCAATGGACTGAGCCGCCCAGGCGCTCCCTGAAGGCTCTCAGAGCCTCTGCTTCTATGAGGTAACAAGAGCTGGCTGCCCCCTGTGAGAGTCCTCAGGAGGGTCACGTGAGATCGATGGTGTGAGAAGTGCTCTATTTAGGTTCAAGTGCAGGAATGGGAATTTGAGAACCTTCTACTTTGGATTCCTCCCCAGAGCCAGCATCAGCATAGGGACGGAGACTGCGCGCTGCTCCGCAAAGTAGGGGTACGGGCTGGCATTGCTGTGGCCAAGCACCTCCACACTCTCTAGCCTCCCAGCTCGACTGGGGCCTCGGTTCAGCCACTTCCCCGGAAGGCAGAGCCCAGAAGGGAAGGAGGACACGGGGAAAAAACAGGCAGAGGCAGCTAGGACCAGGACGAATTGGGAGATGCAAACAAGTCAAGGGTACAGGGAGGCACAAGGGGAGATGGAGGCAATGGACAAAATGGCTCCCTGAGGTTGTTCCCACACCTTGGATTTCATCAAATAACAGGCTGAGACCACCAGGTTTCCTTATTTTCTACCCACTGAGTTTCTGATCTGGGTTCCATGACTATGACGCCCCTACACTGAAAAAGAAGGGCAAAGATGGTCTCCTGATGTAAGACTGGGTAAAAACTTCCCTTCTCTAAGACTGCCAGATCCAGGGAATGGGTGTCCTGATATGGAAATCTCTGGTAGTCGCAAACTGCCTGAACTACACAGCCCCGTGGTTGGCCCTAGGGTCACCAAGTGCTCAGATGTCCTGTCCCTCACGACTGCCCCTGCTGGGTGGGAGTGGAGCGCCACCCACCGCCCTGCCTCTCACTTGCCAAGTGGCCTGGGTTTCAGGGATACTTGTTCTGGGCCTCTGGTGGTCTCTTCACTTAGGTGGTGTGTGAAGGTATCTGAACAGTCAGGGGAGGCGGCTGGAGAAGGGAAGGAGGAAAGCAGACAGGTCTTCGAGAGAGGGAAAGTGAGGGCCAGGGGAGGGGCCTGCAGGATACATGGCCCAGGCCGTAGGGCAGCAGGGATCCTGGCCCAGTCTCTAAAAGCAAGCATCCAAAGGAGGCGAGGAGGCCCGCACGTACCCGGATGTCTCCGGCGTCCAGGCTGCGCTCGCTCCAGGCTGAAGCGATGCTGCTGTCCAGGTAGGAGCCTGAGCGCTGCAGGTCGAGCTCATCCTCGTACACCTCATCCACCATCTCCTCTCGGGGAGGAGCCCCCGGCTTCTGGAACTGGCCAGGGTGGGTGTGACGGCGGGAGAAAAAGAGTCAGCTCGGCTCCCTGTTTACTCCTATTCCCACCTGCTCCGGGGAATCCATCTTCACTTGGGGCACATTCACCCCCTCTCTAATTCGCAATTCCGAGGGCAGGAAGAGTTTTGCTCTCTGTCATCCTCCCTGATTTTCTTTAGCTCAGAGACTGGGGAGAGTGGGGTCCAACGCAGCTGCCCCTACAATTCCTAGCCATGGCCTTCAGCAACCTGACCTATCTCTCTGTAATTGTTTCCAAGTTGACTTTTCAGAGTCCACCACACTAAACTGCTAGGTGTGTTATAAAGACCTCTCACGCCCTAGCTCTGATTTCCTTTGCCCTCAGATGGGAGGCAGAGAGACACAGTCGCTTCCTCCCCACCCCCGACCCCAAGCCGGCTCCTCCCATAGGCCCCTGCGGCTCCGCCCACTCTCCCCCAGGGGGTCATCCTCACTCTGACCTGGAGAGGGCGCTGCGGCGGCGGCAGATCCACGGTGCCCTTACCAAGGGGCTGGGGTAGGCTCACAACCAGGAGAGGGGAGACCTCACCTTAGGAATGAAGATCAGAGCCAGTGTGGTGGTGACGGTGCTGTGGGTGTGGAAGAAGAAGAGGAGCAGGGTCCAGTCTGGGTGCAGGGAGGGAACCAGCAGAAACCTGAGGGTGTGAGGGAGGGGAACATCAGCTCTGGGTGGCAGGGGCCTCTTCTCCCTCACCTGTCTCACTGGCTCACCCCCTAGCTCCAGTCCTGATCTCTGTGGAGCTTCTGGGTGGGTTGAAAAGGGTACTTCTTCTTGCCCTCCCAAGGATGTAGGTCCTACCTCAAGGCTCACATTAACCCCCACCTCTGAGAAGCCCTCCCAGACTACTCTTCTCTGGTAGCCTAGAGCACAGATTCGTGCTCCCAGCTCTGTTATGGATGCCCTGTGGGTTGATTCTGCCTTTGCCACACCGCCAAGTCCTTCTGAACGTTCACAGCGGGCCTGCTGCTGGAGGGGCTAAGGTGTGAGGGGGGGAAAAGGCAGGGAGAATTGAGCATGTGTGGGAAGGAGCACAGTGGAGGTGCCGGACATGTGGCCTAGGACTAGGAGGAGAATTAGGAGCAGACACGCTTCCTCTTTTGGGGTGCTGTGTAAGACCTGGGGTGCAGGAAGGGTATCTGAGGGGAGGGCCACCGATGGCGGAGGGGCCTTTCTCCCCTGGCTGAGGCCTGGCTGTGTGGCAAGGATGGCTGTGGGATGGGGTTCCTCGGGCCTGGAGAGGCAAGAGTGGTGGGCGATGGGGAGGTGTGGTGGGTCGGGGTTGGGGGGCGGCCTCACCTGGCCGCGTGGAAGGCAGAGGAGAGAAGCAGCTCGTTGTGCAGGGCGATGCTCATGTAGCGTGGCTCATGGAAGGCGGAGGGAACGGCTCGGGTGGCGTAGCACAAGAAGCTGCCCCAGCACAGGAGCAGCACCTCAGCTGTAGAGAAGTGAGGGGCAGAGATGCGAGCACCAGCTCAGCAGCTGGGCTGTGGCCCCTCTCTGTGCCGGGTGTGCTGGGGGAGGTGGGGACTGGGGACAAGGCCAAGGCCGGAGGACCCCTGCAGGTGCAGCATGGGGGTCCCCGGTGAGGCGGGCTCAGCGGAAGCAGCTCACCCACAACCATGATGTAATCCCAGTGGTCATGATGGCAGAGGTAGAAGTGACGGCCCGCAGGAGTGTGGCCACGGGCCACCAGGGGTGCATGGCTGCCTCTTTCCAGGGCCCCCGCTGTCCACACCACCAGGAAGGCCAGCATGAGCAGCAGGAGCAGCCCCAGCCGCTGCAGCAGCCGCCCATTGCTGAGGTGGGGGCCCCGCTGGGCCGAGCGAGACAGAAACAGCTGGAGAACTCTACAAGGGTGCGGGTGGTGGGGAAAGGCATAGGCGAAGGGCCAAGGAGAGGGGCCAGATCTCTGGCCTCTGTCCATGGCTTCCTTCCCCTCCACATGTGCCTGTCCTCCTGTCCTTCCCATGGTTGGCTGCCTCCCTGCCCCCCCAAAATGCTGCATCTGAGGAGGGCTATGGTGATGGGGGGGCCTGGAGTGGGGGTGGGGAGGGTGGGGTGCACCGGGGAGTAGAGCTGGTAAGGGTCTGGCTGGGAAGAACTCCACCCCTTTCCAAATGACCTGGGGCTGCCTGGAGTGAGCAGCCCCAGAGCAAGGTCTGCCCCAGACCCTACCTATAAAGCTTGAGTATAATGGTGCCGTAGACAGTGGCAAAACCCAGCAACCGGACCCAGCGGAGAGCGATACAGCGGAATACACTGGGCTTGAAGTACAGAATGAAGACCTGGGGAGTGCGGGAGGGGGACAGAAGTTGGGGCTCTCCCATGTACTTCCTCTTTCTGATCTGCTGCCCTTTCTAAATTTTTTTTTTAAGATTTTATTTATTTATTTGACAGAGAGAAATCACAAGTAGGCAGAGAGGCAGGCAGAGAGAGAGAGAGGGAAGCAGGCTCCCTGCTGAGCAGAGAGCCCGATGCGGGACTCGATCCCAGGACCCTGAGATCATGACCTGAGCCGAAGGCAGCACTGCTGCCCTTTCTAATAGTCTTGCCACAGAGGCATCATCACCTCCATCCCTCAGAGGAGCAGCTGAAGTATCAGAGAGATTAGGTCATTTGTCCTAAGTCACACAGTAGGACATCAAGCTCTTTTTAGCCAGGACTCTTTGGCTTCGGAGGTCACCAGGCCAGCCTGCCATTTGTAGATATGAGTATGGAGATTTTGAGGTCTCTGAATCTCTCTAAGGGAGCAGAAAGGAGGTAGAATTCTGGGGTTTGGAGGGCACCAGGCAGGGATCACGTGGGGTCAGACTCTGGCCACAGACTCACAGGGAAGTAGAGCAGCAGGGATCCAAAAAGGATGGCTTCCAGCAGGACAACTCCAGAGGTTCGGATCCTCTGTGAACCCAGGAAAGAGAGAGGTGTGTGAACAGGGCAGTGGGAAAGCAGAGCCTGGACGATCGTGGGGGAGAATCTCGGGCCTGTTTTAGGGGTCACTTGATGGCCCTGGGCTAAGGTCTTATCCTATAACATCAGCTCTGCCCTCTTGGTCCACAGCCACGCCCCCCCCCCCCCCCCACCACAGGCTAAGACCAAGGTTGCACGTAGCATCTATCCCCCAACCCTGCCCCCTGCCTCCCCACTCCTAGAAGGGGCCTGATTGCAGACCTGGGCTCCAATCACAAGCTGCTGGAGATAGAAGGATCCCACATATTCCCCAGACTTTGGGTCAGACTGCTTCTTTGTCTAGGTAACCCCTTCTCTGCCTGAAAATCAGTCAGTTGACCTTCAAGACTGGCTCAAATGTCATATTCTCCAGATGGGCTTTCCCAGGCCATCTCAGGCAGGACAACTGGGTCCTTTCTTTGAGCTCACATGGCAACCAACACACACTTCCATCCTCACCTCTATTGTGCTGTGTTGTCATTTTCTTTATAGGCCTGCTTCCTCCGTTCAACTGGGAGCTCCAGGGGAGTCTAGACCACGTCTCCCTAGTGCCTACACTGTGTTTTGAATCAAGTCCAATGCCTACACTTAACAAGCAACAAATCTAAGGCAATGGGGTCACTTGCCCAAGGTCACCTGGTGTGTTAGGTTAAGCATGAAGACCAGAACCCATTTCTTCTGAGTTCTCGTCTTAGGGGGCCTCTGGCCCCTAGGTGATACTGGGGACCCAAGGGACGTGTAGGAGAGGCGGAACCTTCCTTGCCTTGCTCCGGCGGCATCTGTAGGAGAGCAGCATGCTCAGGAAGACCGCCAGCATGCAGCAGGCCTGACAGGCCAGCACGGCTGCCCGCAGTGCCGAGGCTTCCTCCACCAGGCACGGCCTAGCGTCCCTGCAGCTGGTGCAGCCCTCGGCACACGGCTGGCACCGCAGCAGCCTCCCGGAGCTGCCATGTGGGGCCCCGAATTGCCCAGCAGGCTGGGCAGCACTCTCTCCCAACCCTATAAAGAACAAGATGGCTGCAAGGAGAGGGGCCCGGCAGGGGCATGCCAGCCTTCTCTCCCACGGGCCACCATAGCCCTCTTCCTGCCCTCCTGGTCACCCCTGGGGGCGGGCTGGGAAGCAGGGCGAGTGAGGAAGTGGATATTCCCAGGGAAGGACCGGGAAACAGAAAGAGGCAATGCCAGGCTAGGACTCACTGCAAGGCTCAACTTGCATCAGACTGGCATGGTAAGGGCTCATTTTCAGAAGGCTCAGACACTCCCACAGTGGATCCTGCCTGCCTTGCCTGCTTCTCTGCACCTTCTGCCTTTGCCCCACAAGACCCCTCCCTGCCAGTGTCTCACCCCAGCCTTTTCTCCCCAGATACTCCCTCCACCCAGCCCAGCCTGACCCTCACCACGGTTAACATACCCCCGGAGCGGCTTGCCCCGTAGAAACCAGGTCGGCAGCGGCAGAGGTAGTGGCCGAGGACAAAGCCCTGACTGTCCAAGGGGACACACTGCAGGGATGACAAACACGATAGGGGTTTATATGGGGTTTTCGCTCCTGGGAAGAGAAGGAGGGTCTGCGTACCTTCCTATTCACAGCACCTGCTCCTTACAAGGGACCCCCTCCCCCCACTAGAAGTCCTTCCAGTCCTTAGGAATCCTTCTCTCTCTGGAAACCCTACTCTATTCCCGTCATCACCTCTTTTCAACAAAGAGTTTGGGAAGAGATTACCCTTTTATTCTGAGAGGCAGTGACGGGAGCCTCACAGATCCCATGTCCCAGTGCCCAGCTGTTGCTACAGTGAGGCACCGGGGAGGTGGAAGTAGGGAGAACTTGGAGTCCAATCGCATTTGTGTGCCTACATCCTGTTTCAAAGGGTCCCCATCACCTTCACTTTTTGGTTCACAGGTGGTTTGAAAAGGCCCCCACAGAGGAGAGGCTTCCCCTACCAGGGGCCATCTGGCTTTGTCATAGGACTGATTTCCCCAGCCCTAATGCCAGGCTAATGCCAGGCTCGTGGGATGCCAAGGCCGGCTCTTTATTCTACCTCCGTCCATTGATGTCTGCCTAGCAGGGGACGGAGCAGACCTCAGAAGCCAGGCAGGGGAGATGAGCACATGGATGAGGTCAGATCTGCTGGAGGCAGCGGTTAGGAACAGACCTAACAGTGGGATGAAGGAAGGGCTTCGCCCTGGGAGCTTCCACATTGAGCACCTGACTTCACCTAGAAAAGTTACATGGTGGTACTTCTGAAATCGTGGCCCAGCTTCCCTTCTTGCCAGGAGCACGAGAACGCGCTATGTTCCCACCAGCGTCTGCACAATCAGGCCAATGTATACGGAGACGTGCTGTGGCCGGGTTTAATAATGCACTGAATAATGGGAGCCCTTCTCCATCCCTGGACTTAGAGTTCCAAAAACATGTGCCCCAAAAAGCCGCAGATGCCCAAACCCGCCCCACCTCCCAGCAGGCTGCTGGGCTCGCCTTGGCTTTGGTTCAGCTCAGGCACGACACGCGGTCAAGTGCAGCCGTGGAGCAGATTATTATTAGTTCACTGGCCTCCCAGCTTCTCAGTCCCGGGCTTGCAGGATTACCAGCCATTGTTTTCCATTATCTCGATCTCCTGCATCCATGGCTTTGAGTCTGCCAGCACCTGGCTTGGGTTCCCTCACCTTTACCAATCCCAGAGCTCTTCAAGCTCCTTCTTTGGTTAGAGTCCTCCCACATCCCAATCAACAATTACTCTTAGGAGCCCTGTCAACATGGAGAATGTGGTCTAGGAGAGGGAAAGGGAATGATTAATAGGGACTTAGGGAGAGGTCCTGGGGATGGATCTTAGGGCACCCAGTACCAAAAGGGGAGAGCAGACAGGGAGGCATACTGAGAAATCAAAGGAACGAGGGTGACTATCTCCATTGGAGGATGGGGAGCAGGCTGTAAGTGTCCTCACTTTTTTTTTTTAAAGATTTTATTTATTTGACACAGAGAGAGAAGTCACAAGTAGGCAGAGAGGCAGGCAGAGAGAGAGAGAGTGGGGAGGAAGAAGGCTCCCTGCGGAGCAGAGAGCCCGACATGGGGCTTGATCCCAGGACCCTGGGATCATGACCTGAGCCGAAGGCAGAGGCTTTAACCCACTGAGCCACCCAGGCGCCCCACTTTTTTTTTTTAAGATTTTATTTATTTGACAGAGTTCACAAGTAGGCAGAGAGGCAGGCAGAGAGAGAGAGAGAGAGGAGGAAGCAGGCTCCCTGCTGAGCAGAGAGCCTGATGCAGGACTCCATCCCAGGACCCTGGGATCATGACCTGAGCTGAAGGCAGAGGCTTTAACCCATTGAGCCACCCAGGTGCCCCTCATTTTTTTTTTTAAGATTTTATTTATTTATTTGACAGAGAGAGATCACAAGTAGACAGAGAGGCAGGCAGAGAGAGAGGGGGAAGCAGGCTCCCCGCTGAGCAGAGTCCGATGCGGGGCTCGATCCCAAGACTCTGGGATCATGACCTGAGCCGAAAGCAGAGGCTTTAACCCACTGAGCCACCCAGGCGCCCCTCACTATTTTTAAAAAAATGTAGGTTCTACACTCAATGTGGGGCTTAAACTCAAGGTCCCCAGAGATCAAGAGTCACATGCTCTACAGCCAGCCAGCCAGGTGCCCCCTCACTTTTTTTTTTCTATGTTCATGTTTTTTTTATTATTCATTCAACTTTAAGTGCCTATTATGTATCAAGCAGGAGAAGTTGGGAACTTCTCAGAAATGACCATCAACATATCATTTCTGAATTTTCTTTTGTCTTTTAGTTTTTATTTTTTTATTGAAGTATTTTTTGGCTGTAAGTGTCCTCGCTTTTAAATAGCCTGGTATAGGGGGCGCCTGGGTGGCTCAGTGGGTTAAAGCCTCTGCCTTCAGCTCAGGTCATGATCTCAGTGTCCTGAGATCAAACCCCAATCGGGCTCTCTGCTCAGCAGGGAGCCTGCTTCCTCCTCTCTCTCTGTCTGCCTCTCTACCTATTCGTGATCTCTGTCTGTCAAATAAATAAAATAAAATCTTTAAAAATAAATAAATAAATAAATAGCCTTGTATCTGAAGGTGCCTGGGTGGCTCAGTTAAGTGTCTGACTTCAGCCCAGGTCATGATCTCAGGGTCCTGGGGTGGAATCCTTGCTCAGTGGGGGATCTGCTTGTCCCTTTGTCCCTCTCCCCACCCCATGCAGGTGCATGCACGCGCGCACGCATGCACACACACCTACTCTCTCTCAATCTCAAATAAATAAATAAAATCTTGAAAAAATAAAAATAAAAAAATTTAAAGCCTAGAATCTCATTTCTGTCTCTCTCTCATTACTAGGGATTCCCTTGAAGCCCTGAGGCTGATATGCTTTGGTTCAGTTGCTCCCAGGAGCTGGGTGGTGGCAGGGATGGGAAAGGGGAAAGGAGGCAGGACCCCAGGCGCCCCTCCCCACACCGTCTTCCTTATCCTTACCTGGGTGCTGTTGAGATCACACAGGTGTGTGTTGGAGTACCAGCCTGGCCCACTGGCACACTGATTGATGTCCACGCTCTGAAGGTCTATGTCCATCTGCACCTGCCCCCTAGGGCAGTGAATTGGCAGTTAGGGGTGCAGTGAAGGGTGCCAAGGTGGCATGTGTCCTCAGACCCCAGACCAGGGAGCACTGCAAACTTTGCAAACTTTAGCAGAGCAGTTGCAGTGTGCAAGGACAGAGGGCACACCTGCATTCCATTTCTCCAGTGCTATTCATCCTCACTGTTTCTGTGGGCAACAGTCTTCTTCCCTGTAGGTTGTTCCCCGACATCCCTCAGCTTTTCAACATCCTAGCATTTCCTCTTTCTATTAGTGGGTAGACGGAGGGAGCATGTCAAGACATGTGGAAGCCCGGGCTCTGATGATCTGTCTGAAGGGGATTTTCACACTTCTCCACCACATGTATACACACACACACACACAAACACACACACACGCGTGCGTGCGCACAGGCCCTGAACTCAGCTATTAACCACCCCCTCACTCTGCCCAAACCAGATATGAATTGATCACAGCATAGGAACTATGGAATGGAGCTGCCTGGCCCCAGAGCTCCCAAACTCTGCTCTGGGCTGAATGGGGAGACTTGGCTAGAGGCCAGGCTGCTGGCTGGCAGGAGGGAAAGCCTGTTGGAAGCAATGAATAGGGACACAGAGCTGGAAAAACAATTTGAGTGTTGCGTGCCTTGCAGTTCTGTGCCCATTTGCTGCCTCCTCCCCACCAGGGTTCCCAATCACCTCTTTATTTCGGTTGAAGGAGGAGGTCAGTCATTTGAAGAGTACCAGTCAGGACAAGCAGGACTGGAACCCATTTGAGGTGAGAATATAGTCACTGAGAGTGACCCTGGGGACCTGGCCAACTCCTAGACAGAAGGGGCAATGAATGGTTCCCAAGCTTCCCCCCGCCCCCGCCAAGAACTTTTCTTCCCTTGGAGAAGCCTCCTTTTATAGTTCTAGATTGCTTAAGAGCAGCAGGTTGGTCTCCTGGAATGCCCATGAGACTACTTGTGCATGGCCTGTCAACTGTCATCCACACTAAGCCTGCTCCTGCCTTCTCCCCACTCCCCAGACCTGGGGGCAGACCTATGCCCAGCTGTACACACACATATGTCTATACCTACGTACAAGTGGGTTGATTCATACGCACTGTGTACACTCACACCTGTATGTGCTAACAGACAGTTACAGATTCCCAGAGTCAACTGCAAATAGCTGAACGCAAATAGGCACATCTGTGCCCCCCCCAGATACATATGTGTGTGCCAAATGGCCCACGCACAGCTGGCTGGACTCGGCCCCCCCCCACATACCTGCAAATGTGTCGAAGACTGTGCAAACCCACTTACCTGACCTCTGGGCTGAGGTCTGGCTGGAGACCATAGAAGGTGGCAGAAAGAGTGACAAGCCAGCCAGGACGGAGCCGGCCCTCCTGGCACTCCAGGAAGGGAGGAGAGAGCTTCACATGCCTCATGTCCCCCACATAGCCATCCCCCTGTGGCCACTTGGGGCTGCCGAGGCTCCCGAGGTCATTGGTCAGCACACGCTTCTGTAGGGCAGAGGTGTCCGGGGCCCGGGTTGGGCTCTCCTCCTGAACTCTGGTCCCAGACAAGTCCTGAAGGAGGGTCTCCTCCCCCATCCGTGTGGCCTGTAGGGCCAGAGGCAGGTGGCTGGCCCCTGGCGGAGGGTCAAAGGTCAGAAAAGCCCGGTACGCCCTTGGGTCCCCCTCGGCCACGCTGCGGACCAGTGCCTGGTACCACTCTACATCCTCCTCCACACTGGACTCGCGGATGTCGTTGGCCTGCAGCAGCATGTTGAGGAAATTAGCAGCCTGGGCAAGGGTGCCCGCTGCCCTCCATAGCACTGGGGGGAGCCCTGGGCTGGCTTCTGCGCCCTGGGCTTCGTAGCGTTCACTGCAATTAGCCCCCGACAGCTGTTGGGTGTCTCCAGAGTAGAGAAAAGCCAGGGCTGCCTCGGCTCCCTCTAGGGGCACCCACAGGGGCCCAGACCCCGGTTGGACATGGGAGGACAGAGGTGGCCCAGAGCGGAGGGGCCGCGGACCTCCCAGAGCCCAGCTGCAGAGGAAACAGCAGCCCAGCAGTCCCCACACAGGGTGGAGCATGACCCCCGCTCTGGGGCCCATCCTCAGGGCAGCTCTCCGGTCCCTAGGGGTCCAGGCTGCCTGGGGAAACTAGGGGCTCAGGAGAGCCCAGGCTGAGGTTGGCTGGCTCCACACCTCCTATCCTCGCTTTCTCTCTTCCTCTCTCCCTCTCTCTCTCACGCTGTGCTGTCTTGCCTGTTTTTCCTTCTCTCTAATGTCATCAGCTGGCTTCTGGATGTAGGCATGAGGGCTCTGCCCCTCCTCTCTCAGTGTGACCGACCCCCCATTGCAAACCCTCTTAATCCTGGCACCACCCCTCTTCCCTCCTCCTCTCATCCAGCATCTAGGCTCCCTTCCCCCACTGGGCATCCCACATCGGCTCCAGAGAGAGATGAACGGGAGGGAAGAGAATGAGATCAGACCAGTGGCACTCTCCCTCCCTCCCTCCCTCTGCCCTTTGCTCCATTAGGAGAGCTGGGCAAATCCAGGATGGGGCGCCATAGCAACCGCAGATGAGCTTGTGCCCCTCTCTCCTCCCCTCTGCTCCACTCAGCCTCCTGGCAGCAATAGCGACGGGCATGATAAAGGGCCAAGCTGCAGCTCCTGGCAGGCAGCTCTGGCTGCCTGTACCCCCCTGACTCGGTGCTGCCGAACTTGAATTTGAGATTGGGGGTGGTGAGGGCGGGGAAGAGAGCCTAATATAACCACCGCCAATCTCTGAACAAACTGTGGCAGTTTATCAAGAGCTTCTTGTGTGCTTTCTCCCAACGGATCTTCCCCACAAGCATGTATGGGAGGTCAGTATTATCCCCATTTCACAGAAGCAGACACTGAGGCTCAGAGACTCACCTGAGATCACATAGCTCACTTTAAGTTGAGACTCAAGCCCAGAGCTCTGACTCTCCACACTGGCCCCCATCAAACTCCCATGACCCTGTTATTCAAGACTAGTTACCAAAGAGTGAATCGAGGCCCAGAGAGTTTAAAAGTCCCCCCACCCCGCAAGGATCACACTGTCATTCATGACCTCAGCAGGTCTTCACCTTCCACTCAGGGGAGCCTCTCTTCTCCAGCACCACAGAGGTAACAACCCCAGCCAATGGGGTGTATGTACGTGTGTGTATTTGCGTGTACGCACGGGCGCTTGTGTGTAATGAGGACAGGGAGAAGAGAGTGAACAAAATTTTGCTTCTGCTTCACACTCCTTCATTTTGTCATCCTAAATCCCGTCTTCCTTTATTGAGTTAGTACTGCCTTGGATCCAGAGGGTGTATTCTTTTTTTTTCTTTTCCTTTTTTTAAAGATTCCATTTATCATTGGAGACAGAGAGAGAGGGAGGTACAAGAGGCAGGTCAGGGCAGAGGCACAGAGAGAAGCAGACTCCCTGCCAAGCAGGGAGCCTGACACAGAGGTCGATCCCAGGACTTGATCCCGGGACCCCAGGATCACAACCCAAGCCAAAGGCAGATGCTTAACTGACTTAGCCACCCAGGAGCCCCAGAAGGGTGTGGATTCATGCAGGTAGCCATAGAACAAAGCTCCCGTCTTCCTCTCCTGCCGTCTTCCATCACTCTTGTGCTCTCCACTATCCCACTCCCAGAGATCTGGCCCCACATACACAAGCTGTCTCTTGGCTTCGTTCTCTCTCTTGCTCTGCCCACTCCCTTAAACCTTTGATGTCCCAGAGCACTGAGTGTATGCAGCAAGGGATGGGTGATGATTTCTAGAAACTCCCTTTGCTATACTGGTGGGCTCCGTAAACAGTTCTGCATTGGATCCTAAGTGAGAACATTAGAGTGGGAGGGAGAAGAGGGGCTTGAGGGCAGCCCCCCAGCAGAACCCCTATGATGGCAGAACTGGAAGGGCCTCTAGCCCAGACCTTTCTCCGATAGAGAAGGAAAATAAGACTAAAGCTGCGGGTGGGCATCGTTGACCTTCTCAAAGCCATGAAGCTGCTTGTGAGTGGAGTCAGACCTGTAGGACACATGCATAGCTCTCTCCTCAGCCATTGTGATTCCGCGTACTAAGAGAGAGGGATGGAGGGGAAAAGACACCCATTCCAAGCTCTGGGTCTTACTGGTTACTGTTAGTGGAGGGTCACGAACACATTGTATGAAGACATAATAATAATAATCGTTTTGATCCCCCAAGAAGCTTTTCATAATAATAACTACTAACATTTGTGTCGTGTTTTCGCATTTCTGCGTAAGCTTTCATTTAACCCCCACAAAAGCCCCTGGGGGGATTTATTAGTGAACCATTTTTGCCAATAGAACACAGGTTCAAAGATACTAGATTATTTGCTCTTGGTCGTCCATCCAGGAAATGGTGTGAGTAGGACTCAGAGTAGCTGGAGAGCTCTAGAGGGGTAGGGATGGTCCCTGTCTCCCTCATCACTGCAGCCCCGAGGCCTAGCCCACCACTGAACGACTAAGTGATCTCAGGAGCGACTTCCGTTCTCTGGGTTTCTCTTCCCAAACCTTTGAAACTAGGGTCCTACCACTTCAGGGACCACCTAGATGGGCCTCAGTGAAAGAGATATGTGTAGACGCAAGACCCATTCAACAAATACACACAAATTCAATTCATACAAAGATAACACTTCCTTTACTTGAAGCTGAATTTTCAATGCTTTTTCCCAGGACCTGAGCTCTAGGCCTCACATTTAAGGAAGTGGAGAAAGGCAGTATTCCTTGCCCTGCCTTAGAAAGAGCTTGGGATGCCTGGGTGGCTCAGTCATTAAGCGTCTGCCTTCAGTTCAGGTCATGATCCCAGTGTCTTGTCAAACCCTGGGTTGGGCTCCCTGCTCAGCAGGAAGTCTGCTTCTCCTTCTCCCTTTGCTTGTGTTCCCTCTCAGACTGTCTCTCTGACAAATAAATAAGAAAATAAACGAATAAATGAATGAATGAATGAATGAATAAGTAGACATAAATAAACAGATAAATAGACAAATAAACAAACAAACAAATAAATAAATAAAATAAAATAAAGAGCTTGGATGTGTTGCCCTATGTCTCTGTGTGCTCTGGTGCTGGGGTGGTACCCTAGATGGGGTCCACACCAGGTGTAGACCGAGCTTCCCTCCCAGGCCAAGAAAGTAGCTGGACAGCAGAGGGCGCTCCAGAGCTACAGACCTTGCATTCATAGGCTAATTAACCTGTTCTGGGGCCAGGGAGGTTTTCCAGAGACAGCCAGGGATCTTGAGCGGCTGTCTTAAGCCTCTGGAGTTTTGTGATCCTGTAGCAATTTCTCTTCTTTTCTCCAGAAATCTGAGTGACACCTTCCAGGGAGCTGAAGGAGAGTGGGTGGTTTTGAATTCCACTTCTGGAATTGTGTGACCTTAGGTAAATAGCTCTCTGAGCTTCAGTTTCTTCATGGGAAAGGGAAGACGGTTTGTTGTGCAGAATTAGACATGAATTTGTATCAGGAGCCCCTTGCAAAGCATGAGGTTGAACAATCATCCCACGCTTTTATTTCAGTGGTCCACTCTGTGGCAGGAAGCGTCTGTGGCACGGGAGGAGTCCATAATGGGTGAAAAACAGATCTGGCTCCTGCCCTTGTGGAGTTTACAGCCCAGTAGGGAAGACAAGATTTTAATCAAATAACCCCACAGAGAGATGAAAAATCACAGCTATGTCAGAAGTATAACAAAGCAACGGTCTGGGAGCTGGGTGGGGAGGAAGTAAGGACCCAGGCAGGGAGAGTTCCCTGAGGTAGTGAGGAGTGAGTTCAACCTGGGGGTTTATAGGAGTTTACTAAGCTAAAAGAGAAGGGAAAAAAACCTTTCAAGAAAAGGGAATAGCTTATGTAATGGCCATATGTGTACGAGTCTCACACAGGGCTAGCGGAACTGCAGGGGAGAGAGAACAAACTGAAGGCTGATGGGAGATGAGGCCAGACAGAAGCAGGGGTCAGATCACACAGGATCCCACAGGCCTTCTTTTTTTTTTTTTTTTTTTTAAAGATTTTATTTATTTATTTGAGAGAGAGAGACAGTGAGAGAGAGCATGAGCGAGGAGAAGGTCAGAGAGCAAAGCAGACTCCCCATGGAGCTGGGAGCCTGATGTGGGACTCGATCCCAGGACTCCAGGATCACGCCCTGAGCCAGAGGCAGTCGTTCAACCAACTGAGCCACCCAGGCGTCCCCCCACAGGCCTTCTTAAGGAGTTTTCTCTTCACCCAAAGAACGATGGGAAAGTACGGAGGGATATAATCACCGGTTACAGACAAACTTCCATGTTATTTTTTAATGTTAATTTTAGTCTTAAGTAATCTCTACACACAAGGCAGGGCTTGAACTCATGACCCTGTGATCAAGAGTCACATGCTTGGGGCGCCTGGGTGGTTCAGTGGGTTAAATCTCTGCCTTTGGCTAGGGTCATGGTCTCAGAGTCCTGTCATCGAGCCCCACATTAGGCTCTCTGCTCAGCCTGCTTCCCCCCTTCTCTGCCTGCCTCTCTGCCTACTTGTGATCTCTCTGTCAAATAAATAAATAGGATCTTAAAAAAAAAAAAAAAAGAGTCGCATGCTTTTTGGACTGAGCCAGACATGCGCCCTGAAAAATTTCTGTTTTAAAAAAGCTCTGTCTGGGGGGGTGACTGGATGGTTCAGTCAGTTAAGCGGCTATTTTAGGCTCAGGTCATGATCCCAGGGTCCTCAGATCGAGCTCCGCATCGGGCTCCCTGCTCAGCGGAGAGCCCACTTCTCCCTCTCCCTCTGTCGGCTGCTCTGCCTGCTTGTGCTGTCAAATAAATAAATAAAATCTTAAACACACACACACACACAAACTCTCTCAGGCTCCAGGATGCATACCCTCTTCACTCCAATGCACCCTCAGGTACAAAATTGCTAAGTTCTGCTGGCTTATCCTTCCTCCTATCTGTTGCATCTCTCGACATCTCTCAGGGTACAATTTCAATGGTTTCCTAACTGATATCCCTGCCTGCTATCTCCAGTCCAGTCGTCTCCCTCTCCTCCAGTCTATGATCCTCTACACAGCAAGCTTTCTATAATTTGAGCTTTACAGCATGTCTGCAAGTAAGTGAAGCAGCCATCCTGATTCCTATTTTGCAGATGAGAAAACTGAGGTATGAAGGTGCTGTGGAGCTGGTTCATACAGGACTGTGAAATTCAACTGTTAAAATTTCAGGAATTCTGTAAGCCAGTTGTGAAACAGCCACTATTCAAAATTAAATCATGTACACTTATAATTAAATTATGTTTAAAACAAAGGTAATAAAATTTTCAAAACTCATCACTTTCTAATAATTTTACTATTACTATTTACCTATGTTCCTGGGGTTGTTATTCTATCTGCATGATGAAACTATTACATAAGGGTACCCTACTGTTCATCTCTAACTCTGTGTTCAGTAACTCTGTGTTCTGAAGATTGAAATCAGCCATGGTGGGAGTATTTACACGATGGATATCAGCAAATGCTACAAATCAGGTCCTAATTTATTGTTTTGTTGATTATCCATATTTTAAAAAGTGATGAAGGAAAAGTTAGTAATTCAGATTTAAATTTAATTGTTATGCCTGTAGCCATTACACCATGAATAGTACAAAAATTAAGGAAACATTCTTTTTTTAAAAAGATTTTATTCATTTACTTGAGAAAGAGAGAGGGAGGGAAGGAGAGAGAGGACACAAGTGGGGGAGGTGGCAGGAGAGGGATAGGGAGAAACAGACTACCTGCCCAGCAAAGAGCCCCAAGGTGGGCTCCATCCCAGGACCTGGGGATCATGACCTTAGCCGAAGGCAGACGCTTAACCGACTGAGAAACCGTTTTGATTCAGCAAGCAAGTCACTCCCATAATTGACAGTTAAGACTGTCTTTATTTTTTTCACTTTCCTCTTACACTGATGTTGAGGAAAACATCAACCAACTTTCATGCTGCAATTCCTCTATTAATTGAAACCTTAGGTTGGCTATCCACACGAGAGTTTGACCAAAACCAATGAAAGGATTCTTGAGAATCAATTGGTTATATAGGATTTGCAACTGTATACTATTGTTATCATTTGTAAATTGTGTGCTATACATCCTTTATATCAGTAAAATTCATGATAAACATATATATATATATATATGCATACAATGCCCCCTGCCTCCAGAGAGCCAACATTCATCAGCACACCGCTGACTCTAGAACACATTATTCATGTGTCATTCCACAAACATTTACTGGATGCCAGCGGGGATACGGTTAGTCAATGAAGAAATGACTTGGCCAAGGTCACACATCGAAGGTGGCACAGCCGGGACATCACAGATACTCCCCCAAGGCCAGGCACTCTCGGCCAGGACCAAACCAGGCTTTTCAGGGCCGCTCCCCACCGCACCGGGGAGGGGCGGCTTCGGCCTCAGCGCCCGGGAAGTGAAAAGCGAGGGTCGGGGCAGGGGACCAACGACTAGGCGAGAAGCAGCCCACCGCCAATAGCGGCCCAGGCTGTACTAGACGTCACCCTCCGCGGAGGACAGCGCGAGCACGCCCCGGGGAGGGGGCGTGGTTACGGCCTCCCGGAAGTGACGCCATCCGGGGCGGGCCTCGGCGGCGGCGGCGGCGGCGGCGCGCGCCCTCGGCTCGCGCTGGGCTCCGCGCGCCCCCCGCCCCCCTCTATGAGGCAGAGGCCGCGGCGGCCGTTAGCGCTGTCGCTCCGGGGGCCGCGGCGGGCGGGGCTCCGGCGGGGCCCGGCCTAGTCCCCACCCCAGCCCGGCTCCCAGCCGCCCGCCCTCCCTCCCTCTCCCCGATGCAGGGGGCCGAGCTCCGGGACGGCGAGGCGGCGGCGGCCGCCGCTTCGTACCGCGTCCTGAGCCGCCTGCTCGGCTATGGAGAGGCGGTCCCCGAGCCAGGCCCGCCGCCGCCGCCCCCGGGCCATGGTCCCCCGCCGCCACCCTTCCTCGCGCGGCCCGGCCCGCGGGGCTCCCGGCCGCCGCAGCTGATGGTGTTCCGCAACGTGGGTCGGCCGCCGGAGGAGGAGGACGCGGAGGCGGCCCCGGAGCCGGGACCCTCGGAACTGCTGTGTCCCCGGCACCGCTGTGCCCTGGACCCCAAGGCCCTGCCGCCGGGGTTGGCACTCGAGCGGACCTGGGGCCCGGCGGCTGGACTGGAGGCGCAGTTGGCGGCTCTGGGGCTCGGGCAGCCGACGGGGCCGGGGGTCAAGACGGTCGGTGGGGGTTGCTGCCCGTGCCCGTGCCCATGCCCCCCGCAGCCGCCCCCTCCGCAGCCCCAGCCGCCTGCTGTCGCCCCGCAGGCCGGGGAGGACCCCACGGAAACGAGCGACGCGCTGTTGGTCCTGGAGGGCTTGGAGTCGGAGGCCGAGAGCCTGGAGACGAACAGCTGCTCGGAAGAGGAGCTCAGCAGCCCGGGTCGCGGAGGAGGAGGGGGCGGCCGGCTTCTGCTGCAGCCCCCGGGTCCCGAATTACCCCCGGCGCCCTTCCCGATGCAGGACTTGGTCCCCCCAGGGCGCTTGGGTAGAGGGGAGCCGCAGCAACCGCCCCCGCCCCCGCCTCCTCCCGGGCCCCTCCGGCCACTGGCGGGCCCTTCTCGGAAGGGCTCCCTCAAAATCCGCCTCAGTCGCCTCTTTCGCACGAAGAGCTGCAACGGCGGCTCCGGCGGCGGGGATGGAGCCGGCAAGAGGCCTTCTGGAGAGCTGGCTGCTTCTGCTGCGAGCCTGACAGACATGGGAGGCTCTGCGGGCCGGGAGCTGGACGCGGGGAGGTGAGACTGGCGGGGGGCGCTGACTGACAGAACTTCCTTTTCTTCTTTCATATCCCTTTTATTCTGCTGCGAACATGATTCTGACAATTCTTAGGATGTGCTTTTCATAAGGATGCATAGAGACGTAGGCCTAAAGGTGGTGACTTCGCCCATTAGGTCAGAGCTATTTGGGGGAACAGTTTTCACTCTTAGTTCAGTCTGGTGACATTTCTCAGCTGGTTAGCAGCCCCCCAGTTGGGAGAGGATTTGAAACCATCCTCCCACCCCCACCCTGGTCTGGCTTTTATAAAAAGTTTTCCAAGGTGTAGGTCTACCATTACTTCTGGTAAGGAGGTTGCTGGAAATGTTTGGTCTTAGGGGCAAAAAGTTGGTCCTGTAACCGTTTTGCTTATTATTCTCTCTGTGTTTCCCACCCCTTTCATGCTCATGCCTACAAATTGTGTGACACACTTGTGCGGCTGTAGGCCAGCAATTGTTTGGGCATCTCTATTCAAAATGTTAATGTTTTCCTGGTTGGTTTCTTAGATAAACCTGGCTTAGCTCAAGCCTGTGCTGACCATCAACTCTGAGGATAGAAAATAGTTTGCTCTCAAGCCGGTGTGAGGGTTCTAAGTGTGAGGTATAGACATGGGTGTGTGGGTTCTAGGCCAGCTGATGAAAATTCCAAACTTAGAGGTTGTTTTTTTTTTTCTCTGTGTTTCTGAACGGTGGACGGCACTCTGGCATGTAGTGTTAGGTCTGTATACTAGTTTAAAAGCTGTCAACATTTGTGTCAAGAAGTGAGACTTCCCTTGTGGTAACTGCCTTGGTGGTTTGCACTGCCGAATGGGTTCTGAACAAAGATTGGAATTGGTTTTGGTGCCGCTCATACGATGGATTCTTGAGGCACACTGGCAACCACAACCCAAGGCTGAAGAATGGGTAGACAATAGATTTGAGAACTTTACTGTGTACCAGAATCACGTGGGGAGCTTTGGGAAGAGATGAGTGTGTCTGAGGGCCCAAGAGTTTGAATTTCTACAAAGCTTCCCACATGACCCAGAAGTGTGACCTCCACTGGGAACCACTCATCCTTGGACTTCTTTCAGGGGAGTTTGCGTGCTCCCAAGAGAAAAGTATGGGGTCACTTTTGACTTTGCTGCCCTTTCTGAACAGTTGGGCCAGAACATCATCTTGGGGATCAGACCCAACCCATATTTCCTGAAGAAGTCAGTAGGTTGCTGTGTGTTGCCCCCTCAGGTAGACCTATGTTTCTGCCTTTGCTTCCCAAGTGAACTTACGCTGGGAGCTCAGATCTTAAAAACTGTGTGGCTTCCTTTTGTTGTAGGCTCTGCATTCGATGCTCTACTTCCCAGTATAGAGGAAATGTTCATCAGAGGAGGGGGAGGGCAGAATTGAAGCTGTGGTTAATGACATAGGATAGACTGCTAATTTTCTTGTGGTCCGTCTTGCCTTTATTCCATATTGACCAGGACTTGGTCTAAGATTCCAGAGACGCCAAATACGAGGTGTGGCGTGAAATTAGCTGCTATGTCTAATAGATTAGGAAGAGGAAAAGGCATATAACATTATACGGCTTTTTGCCTTTGGAAGCAGAATTTAATGGTCATTGGCTGCTCTGTTACCAACCCTCACACTTAGCACAATACAGATTTCTGCTGCAGAGCAAATTGGGATGTAGCTCTGCAAAGAAGCTTAGTTCAGGGCACTGGAGAATTACATTTTTTGGTCCAAGGGCTTTCTCTGATGAATTGGAGAAGAGCTAGGTATTTGTGTATGAACGTCTGGTTGACTGCTATTAGGAGGCAGCGTGTTGCACAGAGAACGTGAACATCTAGGTTCTGCTTACAACTCCAGCGTCAGTGGAATGTAGCCAATTTTGTCTTCTTCATGCTTCCTCTTTTTTTTTTTCCCCATCTGTAAAATGGGAGTGATTCTCGTCTTGTTCCTGTCCTTGTAGAAATAGAGTGAAGACAAGAGAAATTGAGATGGAATATTTTGTGTTCTTGGAGAAGTAATAAGATTGAACTGGTATTTCTTTTTTAATGCTTAGGATTTGGTGCTGCTAGATTTGCTTGTTAGCTTTTCCACAGCTTACGATGTGCCAGTCTTGTTGGCAGCCTCGCAGCTGTGAGAAACTTGGTAAGTCTGGCCAGGGTAGTTGTGATTTCTATGGATCTGCACCTCCTAAGTGCACCCCGTTGGGAGGAAGGATGAGTTTGGAATTTTAGGCTGTTCTCTTTTTTTGATTGGTAGGGGCCTGGAGGCTGTGAGAAATGTCAGTCTTTTGCCAGAAGGTATATGGCCTCCTGCCTTATTGTTGTTTGGAATTAATTACGGGTCTCTGCAGTCTTCGCTGTATAATTTGGGGCTTTTCAGTAACCTCTGGGTATGGTTCTCTCTGCCCTTCTCCACATCTACCTTTCCCACAGCTATCACTGGAAAGTACCTCCTGCTGTCATATTATAAGGCTTAATAGTTTCCATGTTTTAGCATGAAGCAAACCTTTACTTCCTTTCAGATGCTTTAGAGTCTGGGAAATGGACCTGCCTGGATATACCAAGTCTTAAGTCTTTTGTGTGATAGCTTAGAGAACCCTTTCCAAGTGAAGGAAGAAGTGGGCCACCGACTAATCAGGTTTCTCTTCTGGAGAACTGGGCTAGGCCTTGTAACACACATATGTTGGAATTCAAAGAGCTGGGCTTGATGCCTGTGGGCCTCGGTGTGATATAGAATTGCTATTTCAGGAAAACCAGTGAAGTTCCCTTGTCTTTTTCACATATGTTGAGCTGATTGTCTTCCTTTGTATTTGCTGAGAAATGGCATTTGATCTAACCTTTTAAAATCGTCACATAATACACACATGGTCAGAAATGGGTACCTTGTTCATTTCTCAAGGTTTGTTTTTTCAGAGTTAACAGTTAAGATTATTCCTGGCAGTCTTCGTAATTGTGAGGTGGGAAAATGGAAAATAGTTCTGTAGTGGTTTCCTATCTATTTGTTTGGAAAAAAGATGGAATTCTGGAAAGAGAGGCAGGCTGCCTTGGCATTAGTCTGGGGCCCTGCTGTCATGGACAGACCCGGCAGACATGAGAGAGCCTTCTCTGTTTCCTCGGGTCTTTAGGTCTAAGGGAGTGTTCTTGAGAATAGTCTGACGTGGCGAGAGCAAGATGACTCTATGGTGTGTGTTGAGGAAGTTCTGACTTTTGGCTTGGGTTTTGGGTCCATACTCTGTGGATCTTTTTAACTCTTAAGCCACAAAGTGGTTGTGGTTGGCATCTTTCGGAGTGAGCCACCTAAGTTCAACCTAAATCTTTGTCCATTGAGCCTGTGTCTTTCACTCCTTCACATTTTTCCTGCTAAAATCATTCCAAGGTTTTAGACCTTGGACCACGTCTCTTGGCTTTTCCCCGGAAGTTCCCACCATAGGTTCTTCAGTTGGTGTATGATGGAGTTTTGGATCTGACCTTGCTGCACAGATGTCTGTGTATTGGAACTACAAATGAACACATGGTTTTTGTGCCTGCAGCACATGAACAGACACTGGCTTATGACGTGTTGAAATGGCACGGGCTGGCTGACTTGGCACTGTGTGCTGTAGCAGGCGCAGAGGTAAATTGTGGCCATCAAACCTGGCATTTGGACATCCAAGTTTGGGAGTTACTGTAGAAAAGGACATGTTTAAGTGTTAGGACATCAGTAGATGGGGTTTATGGACAAGGGAGAGTGAAGACATCATTATTTCGTGGTTTATATTTTAGGTTTCAAGGAATTTGAAAAGTGGCCAATGGTTTTATCAATGTGTTGACGGCCCGTCTAGTCTAATGCTTGTAACCCATTTTCTCCCACGGATCTGTTGCCGTCCAGTCGGTAATTTGCAGGGTGGAAGTGGACAGAGGCATTCTCTTTGTCATCTGTAGCACAAGCAGTGTGTAGCTGACACAAAGGACTGCTAGCCGCAAAGAAGACCTTTGCCTCAGGTCTTCTGCTGCTCCTGTCCTTTTCTGCCACGTGAGATACAGCCCGCCATATCCACCCCACCCTATACCGCTCAAGTCTTTCTACTACTAAGATGCATGTGGCCTACTGGCAGAGTTAAAATGACTTAACTCTGCACCCTAATGCTTGTCAGGGTGATCAGAGTGATCTGGGGAGGAATAAAATAACATGGGAATGTAGTATGGAAGGGTTAGTTAAAAATGTTACTGGAGCTGAATCATTCATGTTGCTTTCCCAAAACAGCCCATCCAGCTTAAATGGGCTTTTATCATTTTAAATGCCTCAGACCTACAAAAGGAGATATATAAAGTGTATGTACTATAATAATAATGAATTGCATACTTGGGTACCCACCACTAAGCTTAGCAAATAGAATGTCATCAGTATCTTTGAAGACCCCTGTGTGTTGCTTCCTGATTACATCTCTTCCCTCCCCCACGTAACCACCATCCTCAATTTTATGTTAATTGTTCCCTTGCTTTGTTTTTTATAGTTGTCTGGATTGGTCTTTTCATGAATGACTGCCATTAGAATGCTCTCAGGATCCTTGAGACAGAAACTGCTTAGGATTTTTAGTTAGCGTCTACCCGAAGAGGGAAGGAAGCACTTGTTTTTATTATTAGCCTATCAGCCCCCTAGACCTTCTACCTCTTCAAGCTTCCTGCCCCAAGGCCCCCTTATTTGCCAGAAAAAGCCATCCTAGGGCTCTCAAATGGCTCTGCCCATGTTCAGATTCTGATGTATTTCTTTCTCCAGATCCCAGAAACTATGATTTTCTTCTGCAAAATGCCGGGGGTGGGGGAGAAGATGAGCCGCAGTGAGAAGGCCCCCGCAAGATGTGTGCATTTGGGTACTGCCGTTCTTCAGTGCTTGGCACTGAAGAGACTCGTCCCCAGCATGGGCAGATGGCAGAGTAATGCAGCTTCCTTTGAAAAGAGGCAAACGGCCAAGTGGCTGAGGTGTGAACCCTTTGAGAGGCCAGTGCTTTGGGTTTCTGCTTACTGGGTTTCATGTTGTACCCACAAGTTATCAAATAAAAATCAGCTTGGAAGCCCTTCAGTCTTAAAGTTCATGTCCAGCAGAATTAACTTTCCATCCCAGCCCTCTAGAGCGTTGGAACTAAGCTGCAGACTGTCACAGGCAACTTATATAAACAGAGGACTCCGTGGTTGTGTCTTGTTTTGACACGGCCATGGGCCATGTCTCTCCTGTGTGTGCCTCGGGTGGGGCAGGCATAGGCGGCGCCATCGTTAGATGAGAAGTCTCAGCGTGGAAGAAGTTGCAGAGGGAGCGTGAGGTAGGAACCCAGCATCTTGGCCGTTTCTGAGTAAGGTCTTCGCAATATGGTTTTGAAATTTTGTTTGGAGGGAGTCTTGAGAAGCTTAGACATCTGTGTTAAAACAAATGTGTAAAGATCTTCCAAAGTCAAATAATTTAAATAGGGTTTCATTTCAGATTTTCTGTGCAGCTTCTCTATTGGTGCATTTGAAGTTTTATTTGGTCCTTGGGTGAGAGTAATTTTGGAAGTTGAGCCAGGTATAAGACCTAGAGTCAGGCACTCAATTCGTGGGTTTTTTTTTTTTCTTTTCTTTTTTGTAAGTCTGGTTTGTTGAGGCATAGTTTATGACCACCTAAAATTCCCCCCCCTTTTTTTTAGGTGTCTAGCTCTATTAATTTTGGCAAGCCTATACAGTCATATAAGCTCTGCCATAGTCCAGATATAGCATATTTTTATCACTTCTGCAAATTCTTTACCTTGTAGTCAATTCAGTCATCCTGAGGTAAGGTTTTTGAACTTAGCACATTTCTGGCCAGAAAGTCTTTGTCAGAGTCTTTTGGATTTCGTTCATTTCTCACTGAAAAGCCAGTTGCAATTGGTACAAAGTAAAGTTACCTGTGGTGTATCTTTTCACGGGAGATCTGGGTTTTCCAGCTGGCTCCCTGGAGCAGCATCAAGAAGCCATGGGGAGAGCTGTGTGACTGGCCGCTCAGAGAGGGGAAGGTCCATTTTCTTTGGGACCCAGACAAAGCCCTTAACCAGAGGGAGTCCCCCAAGTAAGCTGATAGTTTTGCCCTATGGCTCGGGGGCATTTGTATAGAAAGCGGGGATCTTAGTGGTTTAACATTGCCTGTGCTTCTTGTGCCATTCTCAAGTCCAAATCTATTCCCTGGTTCCCTTTGGGACCTTCTGCACCTTGGGGCAGGGCCATAGGGAAAGCGTTTGCTCCAAAATGGCACCTGCTCAGGTCAAGAGCCATTGTCTTGACTCCCTTATGAAAATCAGCCTTGCATCTGTCTACCTTCCTCTAGAAATGGACTTGCTAATTACCACTCAAGGTGTTTTACTCTTCCATTATGCTGGGTGTCGAGAGATCTAAAGGGTTTTCTCATTGCTTTGTAGGCTGAACTTCAGAGCGAAATTTATTTTTTTTTAAATTAATTAATTTATTTATTTGAGAGAGAGAGCATGAGAGGCGGGAAGGTCAGAGGGAGAAGCAGACTCCCCATGGAGCTGGGAGCCTGATGCGGGACTCGATCCCGGGACTCCGGGACCGTGACCTGAGCCGAAGGCAGTTGCTTAACCAACTGAGCCACCCAGGTGCCCCCAGAGCGAAATTTATTTAAGAAATTGCCTGAATTATTTCATTCTCCCCCTTTACATTTTAGGCTTTGTTACAGAAGTGTTGTTGACAGTGACTGGGATTTTTTTGGTTTTTCATTGCATCTAGACTTGAGTGTCGTAGTGACGTAAACGCAAATGTGCTCATCCCCCATCCTCCCTCACATTCTCTGTGTGCTCTCTCACCCCCTAGGAAACCCAGGTTGACAAGAACTCAAAGTGCCTTTTCTCCGGTCTCCTTCAGCCCCCTGTTCACAGGTAAGGGTGACAGCTCTCTTTTTCTTCTGACCTCTGAAAGCGGGAGTGTTCTAAGACCTGTCAGGGGGCGCTTACAGATGCCCCACAGAGCAAGCTTCCGGCTGGCCTGCAGTCACTTCCTTCATTCCATGTACTGGGGTTGGGGAGAGGCTATTTTTATGGTGTGGAATGTGTTCTTGACTTTGGAGGCTTTATAGTTGGAGGTAGAGACTGCTTGCTGGTAATTAGGTGGCATGGCAGGTACGCAGTGCTCCGTTCAGGGTTAACGATATAAATTAAAAGTAGGAATTACAAATTTATAGGCTAACAGTGTGTAAATGACTCTCTAGAAGTCATGCAGTTCCTGTTCCTGCTTCCAGGGGAGTTGGTGGATGATCTAATCAACATGATCCGTGATCATCTGGTCTATTTTTAAAGACTCTGGGCAAAGGGTATTACGTGAACTCTTGGCTTACCCATTTGGGGGCCAGGAGTTCTTGCAGCTGTTGGAGTTCTTCATTGTGTCTAATTTAAGTCTTTCCTCTTGCAGGAGGGAACACAGTTGCTCAAGTAGGGAAAGTGGTCAAATGTACTTTGGGTGACTGCCTTCTCCTTAATGGGGAGCTTGTTCAGATAGGGAACCTTTTCCTTATGTCAGTCCTGTATGGAGCTCCTGCTTGAGTAAGCGCCAGAGGAGGTCTTTAGCACAGTGCCTCTCGTCTCAGGCACGGAGTACTCCTCATTGTTTGTGGCCCAGCCAAAAAATCCGAACTTCAAACTCCTTTGGAGATTGTGTCCCTCGAAAAGATGACTGGAAGGATTATGAGTTAAGAATGGACATGTCCAGAAGACGTTCAGCGGGCTTGTGGGACCCCCATTACCACATGGACTGCCATGAGGTGTCCGAACAACTGAGCTGGTGTCTGTAATAGGCACAGGTGGAGAGGGAGGCCTCCGTTCTTACCCAACGTCCAGAATTAAAGAATCCCGTCCTGTGGCAGCATGTCTTTCTCGTTAATCATTGTTTCCTCTAAAGTAAGGAACGCTCACCCACATTTGTACTTTCGGGTTTGATGTTCCTGTTTCAGACAGTCTTAGCTCTTTTGAATTACATCTTTTGTTTTTTTTTCTTTTTTCTTTTGTAATTACTTGCTTTATTTGAGTGCTGTACCTAGGGGTGCCTGGCTGGCTTAGTCGGTTAAACGCCTGCCTTCAGCTCATGTCATGATCTCAGGGTCCTGAGTTCAAGCCCTACACTGAGCTCCCTGTGCAGGTGGGAGTCTGCTGCTGCTCCTTCCTCTGCCCCTACTCCCATTCATGCTTTCTTTTGCAAATAAATAAATAAATAAATAAAATCTTAAAAAATAAGTGCTATAGGGGCGCCTGGGTGGCTGAGTGCGTTAAGGCCTCTGCCTTCAGCTCAGGTCATGATCCCAGGATCCTGGGATTGAGCCTCACGTCGGGTTCTCTGCTCAGCATGGACCCTGCTTCGTCCTCTCTCTGCCTGCCTCTCTGCCCGCTTGTGATCTCTGCCTGTCAAATGAATGAATGAAATCTTCGGGGGGAAAAAAAAAAAAAAGTGCTATACCTATTGTCCAGACCTCTGACCCTTCAGGAAGTGCACTTGTCTGGGCTCATGGCGTTGCTCTGGGCTGCTAGGCTCTCAGTTACTAAGCTATGTGATGAGTCTGGGTCCAGCTTCCCAGAGCTGCTGATGACTTTTAGCAGAGCTTTTTTTTTTTCTTTTTCTCTGTTGCTCCCTTCTTCCCTGCCTCCTTCTCTCTCTCTTTTGTTGCTTGTTTGTTTCTTTTTCTTTCTGTAGGCTCTATGCCCTATGGGGCTCGCACTCATGACCCTGAGATCAAGAGCCACCTGCTCTACTGACTATGCCAGCCAGGGTGCCCCTTGCAGAACTTTTCTGCTTACCTTAATTAGTGCTCCAGACCTTTGTAAAAAACTGTGTTATTAGATTCTGAAAGCCCAACTCTTGGCCTTTTAGAGATATTGGTTACCTCATTTTCTTAACTGGGAAATAATAAAATTCTAGCCGAGGGGTTAATTCAGCATCCTGAATGAGAAAAAGTTGATGGAAATAATACCTTAAGGGCCAAATTAGAGAAATCTTGAGAGTCTTCTCCCTATGGGTCAGACCTACCAAAACTTGTCTATCAACCTTTGTTATAAAACACCCTTTGCCCTCTGGTGACTGAAGTAGAGAGAGGGTAGATGGGCTTGGATGGCAAGATGGAGGGTATAGGGCAGAGAACGGAACTGCATGATAGGCTGTAAATAGAAGAAGCTATGTGCCATCCCCCATCAGGTTCTTCTGGAGCTTACCTGATTTGGCTGACTGTGGAAGTGGTTCATTAGTAGGATTGTAAATGTATTTTTGGCCTTCGTAGTCTCAGCTCTTAGGAATTAGTTGATATGTGAAATGGTTGCTTCTCTTGTGAGGGAATATTCTGGAAAATCTAGATGTAGAAAGCCATTTGGGAAGAAGTTGAGGCCCACCTTGAGACCTTTATCTGCATTCAGGTTACCGTGCAGTTCTTAAATTTTTCTAGCATTTACTTTCCATGTCCATTTGGACTTGCAAGCTGCTTACCTTCCTCCCTAAGGCAGAAATTGGTACACCTGTCTGTAAACATACATGGTGTGGGGTCCATTTGAATAAAGACCTCTTGTGAAGGTTACATAGTGAGCGGCACAACCACAGTTAGTTGGCCTTTCCACTGTCAATCCCGTGTTTCTATCCTAAAGAATCTTTGACCTTTTACAGGACCAAGAAATGATAGAATTAAAAACTGACTTTCCCAGGTGTTTGGGGGTGACTCCAGCTCTGGGAAGCATTAAGATTTGAGGTTTTTGAGAGCCAGGGGAACCTCTTGCCTCCCTTGCTTGCCCTTCGCTTTCCTTTGCTTTTGGCCTCAGCTGTGGGCAAGGTGCTTCCGTAACGTGCTTGGTCCGTGAATCCCTCAGGTGAAACTGTGTCGCTTGTGGACGTGGACATCTCTCAGCGGGGCCTGACCTCTCCACACCCTCCAACTCCCCCTCCTCCTCCGAGAAGAAGCCTCAGCCTCCTAGGTATAGTCTCTGCCCCTCTCTGCTGCCTTGCCCTAGTGGGAGGGGATGAGCTATATGGACCTGTTGTTCTTTTCCAGGAGCCAACATGCTCCTGGGTTTCTAATAATGACCCAATTATTCCCTGTCCCTTTCTCAGCACCCTTGTCATCTCCCTAAGCAATTAAATGGGTCTCTTACCTGCATGCTGTAACATTTACTGTCCATCTGTTGATCAGCCCTGAATCTACAGCTAGTAGACTGCTTTCAGAACATCCTTACATTTCTACTTTCAACAAAGGATACCAGATTAAGATGCTTGTTGCCCTCTGTGCAGAAAGACAGGGGGAAGGTCAGGCCATCTCCATCCAGAGGGCAGCCTGATGATCCTTCTCCCTCGCCTCTGCTTCACCTCACTCACCGGTGCTCCTATTTCTGAACCTCTTGCTTCTGTTCTCTCTTCTAGATGATATCAGTGGGACGCTGCCTACATCTGTCCTTGTGGCTCCGATGGGGTCTTCCCTGCAGTCTTTCCCCCTACCTCCGCCTCCTCCACCCCATGCCCCAGGTTAGCTTAGTATAGAGGCAAGCCTTGTAAAAGTTGGGAGTACAAAGTGATAGACTGTTGATGGATGGGAGAGGTCTATTTATGGAAATAATCGGATTTACGAGACTTAAATCTTATCCCCTTGGCTGGGCCAGAACTCCTTGGAATTGAGGCCAAGAACTGGTTTTTTTAACCCATTTCCCCTGTGGAGGTGAATCTGACTTTTGTTAGGGATAAAAGACTATTGAATTTTTCACCTCTTTGCTGCTGAGACTGCTTTGCAGTCTCTGAGTAGATACCATTTAATTTCCAAATGATGAGAACGTTTAAAGTATTCAAGGTTCTCTGGTGTTTCTAAGCTTTCCGTATTTACTGCAGCCTTGTAAATAAGTACCCAGCATTTAGTAGCCCACACCTGCTTTGCCAGCCTCCAGTACCCAAGGAGTAAAATGAATGAAATCAGCATTCTTTCCTACTTGCCTGGCAAAATCGTTCCCCTTCCTGGGCAAGTAAGCGAGTCACTATTTCCAAGGCTGCTTTACCGGCGCTTCACCTCGAGGTGGGAGAAGCTGGAATCGCTCTAGGCTGGTGAAGCCCCTGACGTAGTCACCTTAGTCAGGTTAGTGAGCAGCTCCCCCACCCCGCTCTTGGGGTCAGACGCCCCCACCCATCCTTCACAGCTTACACGAGCCCACACAGCTTTTTGTTACAGTCCATCCAGCTCCTTCCCACTGCTTTGGCTTCCACCCTTTCCAGCTTAGCTTCTGATGCCTTGCCCCTCTTCAGTTAGCATCTCTGTTTGGGGGTAGGGAGGGTCTGCTTGTGGTTGGGAACCGGGAGGGTGAACAAGTAACTGCCCCTCTCTCGCCCGGCAGATGCGTTTCCCCGGATGGCTCCCATTCGACCAGCTGAATCCCTGCACAGCCAGCCCCCCCAGCATCTCCAGTGTCCCCTCTACCGGCCCGACTCAAGCAGCTTTGCCGCCAGCCTTCGAGAGTTGGAGAAGGTAGGCGGTGCCTGGAGACTGGCGGCTGGCCTCCTCTCCCACTCTCCTTCTTCTGTCCTGGGCTCCCCTTTTCTTATTTTTAGAGGAAGAGTAGTTCTCTTGCCTCTATATTTACAGTGCCAAAGCAGTGTGCTGCGATGATCAATTCCATAAGGGACGTTGGAAAATCGAATCACGGAGAAAAACATTTGAATGTGGTGAAGAACGGTCGTGGAGAACTGTTTACATAGTGGAAGCTGACTTTGACAGATTAACTGACCCAGTTCCCTCTTATTTTTCTTGTAGGCCTTGGTAATGGGATTGTAGGCTTCTGTTACTTTGGAGGGCTAAAGGAATGAGTCTGCTGTTGGTGGCTAATGGTTAAGACACTGTTAGCAGCCCTTATGTAGTGAAATGTTTTGGAAGTGGTGGGAGAGTGGGGATTCTTCTGCAGTAAAATAGATTGTGCTGAAAATGTACCCGTTTCCTCCATGCTGTGAAGTACTTGACCACTTCTTGTCTTTGATAGTGTGGTTGGTACTGGGGACCAATGAACTGGGAAGATGCAGAGATGAAGCTGAAAGGGAAGCCAGACGGCTCTTTCCTGGTACGAGACAGCTCTGACCCTCGTTACATCCTGAGCCTCAGTTTCCGGTCACAGGGTATCACCCACCACACAAGAATGGAGCACTACAGAGGTAAGAGGTGCTGCCGTTTGCCGTGCTGCCGTTTGTGGAGAACCTTCTTCCCCCTTTGCGGGTCACTACTCCTGCTCTTTGGCCTTTGTGTGGGAAGGTTTTATGGAAGTGGAATTACGGATTGGGAGAAAAATCTCATCATGCTCCATTGAATGTTGTTATGGGTACTGGTTTCAGCCCTAGAAGGATTGTTGGCAGGGGTAGGGAGGAAGGTGACGGTTCTCTTGAAAAATACTCTCAGCATTTCTCTCCAAAAGAGGAGAGCCTGAACAAGATTGTCAAACAGAGCAAAGCCCGTAGAACTCTCTCAATAGAAGGAAGAAATAACCTAGGACCATTCCACAAATTCTCCCAGCCTCTGTTCATAGTTAGACTTAACGAATGATGTCACTTCAACTTTCACCTCTATGTAGGTAATTGCTGTAGCTGTAGCTAATAAAGAAAACATAATTAGACTTGACGTCAAGAGAGACTTCTGTTATAATCCTATACACAGAGAGGAGAATTTAGTGTTTACCCTGTGGCTGTCCTGTAGTGAATTTCTTTGCCTGAGAGTCACATCAGCTCCTCCTCCCAGACGGCATGGTGATAATTTCTTCAGGTCACCTGTGTGGTCTCTTAGGAAATAGCCATCAAAACTCAGAGACTTTGTGGGATCAACATGCTTTAGACTATCTGACTTCCTCCCTAGGGGTGTCTCCTCCTCTGTGCTCAGCTGGTGCTGAATGCTGCGGTCACCTCTAGAAGCTGATTTGTTCAACCCCGCTGTCTGGATTGACTTTACATTGTGGCATTCTGTGTTTGACGTGGGCCAGAAACTCACGCGGTCAGCAGTGGCCGGGCTGGTTCCTACATCCTTTGGCTGAATAACTCCCTGTGTCACAAACTTGAAAAGTGGAGAGAACTTAGGGGAGTTTCAGGGATCAGCCTCAAACGAGCTGTGTTAGCCGCTCTTGCGGGCTCTTCTCGGCCCCCGCTGTGTCTTCTCTCTCAGCCGTGTTGTGCTGTATTTATTTGGTTTGCTTCTCATGTGAGGCAGGAAGTGGCATGTTAGGCCAGCATAGCTCTGTCCATGGCTTCCTCCGTCCCCACCCCTAAAGGTGCACGAAGAGAGAGGCCCATCAGTCCACAGACCTGAGAATTAGTTAGATGGCTGTTGCCTGCTCTCCTGCTCTTTCCAAAGGCCAAAATCAAACTAGCAGAAAAATACCCTGCAAAGTAAAGCATTTCAGAATGAAGTATTTTTATAAGTCTATGAAAATGATGAATGGCTCGGCCATGAGACAGGAAATGCCTGACCTCTAAGGTCCCTGATAGGCGAGAGGCCAGTAAGGAGAGAACCTTCACATGGTGCTCCAGTTACTTTTTGTTCAAAGGGGCTTTTCTTCCTTGAATAAATGGAATTTTTAATGGGAGCCTGTGGGTCTTTAAGTTGGCAGTTGCAATGGAGCATTTGTCTTCATCTTTTTAAGTGATACTGTAAGAGTAGCTAGAGAGACTTAGAACTGTAGTTCTCTTGGATTCCATCCCTTTTGTAGGTGATTCCTTTGCACTTAGTGCTTGAGTTTTTGGTTTGTTTTTAGTCACGGGAGTTCATATTCCCTTTTGCTTTTGGGTTTGGGGTGGGATCTTTGCAACATACCAGGGGTGGGAGTGGCTTTGGAAGTTAAAGAAGAAAAGACTAGAATTCGGTGTTTTGTGCCTAACACATGAATGAGTGAGACTTGCAAAACTACTCTTCCTGGGACGCCTGGGTGGCGCAGTTGGTTAAACGACTGCCTCCGGCTCAGGGCGTGATCCTGGAGTCCCGGGATCGAGTCCCACATCAGGCTCCCAGCTCCATGGGGAGTCTGCTTCGCTCTCTGACCTTCTCCTCGCTCATTCTCTCTCTCTCTCACTGTCTCTCTCTCTCAAATAAATAAAATAAAATCTTAAAAAAAAAAAAAAAACTACTCTTCCTTTGTTGGTTGACTATTCTATGAATGCTTGAGCATAGACCTTCCTGAGGGGATGGCATTTCAATCGGCTTTTTCTGTGGCAGTCTTTTTTTTTTTTTTTTTTTAAAGATTTTATTTATTTATTTGACAGAGAGAGATTACAAGTAGGCAGAGAGGCAGGCAGAGAGAGAGAAGAGGAAGCAGGCTCCCTGCTGAGCAGAGAGCCGGATGTGGGACTCGATCCCAGGACCCTGAGATCATGACCCGAGCTGAAGGCAGCGGCTTAACCCACTGAGCCACCCAGGCGCCCCTCTGTGGCAGTCTTTTTTAACGGTCTGTGATTTAAGGATTAGTGTTTATACTAATGTCTTATTAAAGACGATTTTGATTTCTTTTTTTCCATTCATTGTGGAACATAGGGGAACAAGGCAGCTTCAGGGACCTCTTTCTGACTGCTTGCCCACAAATGACCCTCCCAGAATTGCAAATCGTTAAAATGTTCAATTGAGCTTCCCAGATGCTTTAAAAGTAAGTTTTTACATCTTTATCTCTCCCTAATTTTCCATGGCAGGAACTTTCAGTCTGTGGTGTCACCCCAAGTTTGAGGATCGTTGTCAGTCGGTGGTGGAGTTCATCAAGAGAGCCATCATGCACTCCAAGAATGGGAAGTTCCTCTATTTCTTGAGATCCAGGGTTCCAGGTGAGGCTAGAGTTACATTACGTAGTTTCCTTGGGCATGATGCAGTATAATATCAACATGTGTCCCCCTGCCTCCCGGAAAGAGCCATACTTCCTTGAAGTCATTTTTCCTGGCTCTTATGGCAGCCGCTCTTCCTGGAGTCCAGTGGTTAAGTCCCTGCTCCTGAGCATTAATTCTTTGACGTACTGAGAAGGAATCTGCTTCTCAGACCACACGGATGAGAATATTTAACATTGTGAATATTTAACCTGTGACTATTTAACATTCAGAGGTGTCCCCTGTCCTGATCTAGGCATCTCACGCTTCCATGTGAAGCAGAGAGGCGAGAACTTGCTCAGGCTATTTCTACGGGAACAGGGCAGGTAAAAGAGTATTCACTAGAAAGGCCACGGTGAGTGGCAGAGAGGCTGAATTCAGTGGCCATCTGCTGTGGATTTTGTCTGTTTGTACGAAACTTGTTATTAAAGACTAAGTAGTTCTTGTGTCTTTTATCTCTGCCAGCGGCAAATATAAAGACATCTCTCCACTTGGGAGCACTGGGCAGTTCCCATCCCCTGTCCTTACTGGTGTGATTATGTAGCCTTTCTGCCCATGAAGTAGGGAGCTGTCTGTATTATCTCTATGGAGGGGAGAGAAGGGGTGGTTTGGAGGAGTCTGTCTGCTTTTCTAAGGCTGGGGAAAAGCAAAATGACAAGCATATTAATTGAGGGATTTGTAAGATACAAACAGAACTTAAAATGAGAACTTCATGCATTCCCAGTGAATCAAATTAAGATTCTTAAACAAACTATGTGCCAAGAAATTGCTCTAAAAAGAAGTTCCAGGGGAGCCCCAGGCAGAACATCAGTAACAGAATTGAGCCAGGTTACAGGAATGCGTTTTATAATCTTGGTGATTTAAATAAAGCATGACAGGGTGAGAACTGTATTAATTCTCACTTCATTTTGTATTTGCCTCAGTGCCGTCAACATAGTTGGATCATGTGCAGTTGACTTGGTTAAAGGGAAAAATTAGAATCCTTTCTTACAGGAATTGACTAGTAATTTTAAAAATTTGTGGCTTTTGGAGGTTATTTATTTAACAAACATTTATTCTGTAACTCAGTATCAAAAATAAGCCACATTTCTACCTTTGGAGATCTCATAGCCTCAAAGAGAGGACAGGTAGGAAGAAAAAGGCAAGAGCACATGTAGAACTCAATAAAAGGCATGGCGGTTGGTGGTGGATGATTGACAAGAGCTGGGGAAGCAGCTCTGTCTATGGGTGAACCAGGAGATCATCTCAGAGGATTCTGGAATCTGGAGCATGTACCTGTAGAGTATTTGAGAGACTTTGCAGAGTCCTAGACACTCTGCTGTAGCTGATTTCATTCTACAAATGTCCCCTGTTTGCAGAAATTTTAACCAAAATTCTTAACATTGGTAAGGGCTCGAAATTGTAGCAGTTGCTACTATTTATTGACTGTGTATCCTGTGCCATTTACTTTGTCAGGTACTACAGGTTGCATTTCTTACAACAACCCAAAGTTAGCTAATAGATTGGGCTGTTGATAGATAAGACTATTTTCATTTGCCAGTGAAGAAACAGGCTGAAAGGCTCCACTGGGAGGTCACTTAGCCAATCAGGGCTCAAGTCAGAGTTCAAACCCAGGCTCAACTGACTCCAAAGCCTGTGCCTTATCTGCTGCCAGTCTGTTACTGGGGAAAACTAACAGCAAGCAAATTGAAATCTGAGTTTGAGGAGATTTGTGGAGACTGCATAAGGAAGTCAGCAGTGTGTTTATTAGTGGAGGATGTCTTTTGAGGACCTGTGAGGAATGCTCCTGAGAGGATATCTATTTGCACTTAAAACTGTAATCAAGCTGAGAAGGCAAAGCAGAGTTCGTATTTGCTCCCAGACCGTAAGTGACCTCTCTTTGAAGGTTTGAGGCAAAAGCAAAGCCAGTATTCTCCTTTACTTTATTGTTTGCTGTCCTCCTTTGCTTGTCGTAGAAGTCTAGGCATTCTGGGAGGTTGATTCTGTGAGGGACTTGGCGTGAAGAAGAGGTAGTGATTAGCATTTGGGTTGAGTGTTCTCAGCCTACTCCAGTCAGTAGATTGTAAAAGGAGCCTGTTTGTTGAGACTTTGGGATGATGATAACCCAATGCCTACAAGGGTAGGTGTTATTTCGTTTAACCCTTACAAAATCCTTTAAAGGAATATTACAGTCTCTCTTCTTTTCTTTCCTTTCTTTCTTTCTTTCTTTCTTTTTTTTTTGATACAAATTAAGAAACTGAGGTACAGGGGCACCTGGGTGGCTCAGTGGGTTAAAGCCTCTACCTTCGGCTCAGGTCATGATCCCAGGGTGCTGGGATCGAGCCCCGCATTGGGCTCTCTGCTCGGCAGGGAGCTTGCTTCCTCCTCCCCTCTGCCTGCCTCTCTGCTTACTTGTGATCACTCTCTCTCTCTCTGTCAAATAAATAAAGAATATCTTAAAAAAACAACAACAACAACAACTGAGATTCAGTGGGGGCACTGGGGTGGCTCAGTTTGTTAAATGTCCTTCTCTTGATCTCAGCTCAGATCTTGATCTCAGGGTTGTGAGTTCAAGTCTCACATTGGGCTCCATGCTGGGCCTGAAACCTGCTTAAAACACACACACAACAACAGCAACAGCTGAGGTACAGTGAATTGCAGAGCCAGGGTTCAAAGTCAGGTTTTCTTTCTAGCTCAGCACTAGGGCGGGGTACATTAACAGGGCCTGCAAGCTGGTGTTAAAGGGATGCCAGGGATCATGGGAATCATAAAACTAGGACTAACAGAAAAGTTCTGGATGGTGGCAAATCAGAAGCAGAAGGAAGGAAATGAATTGAAATAAATGGAGTAAGTGGCATCAAGGGAGGGACCCTTAGTAAAAATAAAAATGATGGCACCTAATCTTGGTTTCCACTTTATCTCTTTTTAATAGAGGAGCATGGTGGTAACAAAACTGAGGTCGCTGTCTGCATCTCAGTCTGGTCCACCAGGCAGCAGTCTCAAAAAGAGACTGTGATTGGATTAGCACAGAACCCTTGATGCTGTTTGAGCCAAAACTCAAAAGTGAGTCTATCTCTCTTAGTTGGGAGGACCTTCATCATCTGTGAAGTGCATAAAGAGAAAAAACTTTTTTTTTAAACTTTCATTTTATTTTATGTTTTATTTTATTTATTTATTCGACAGAGAGAGAGAGATCACAGGCAGACAGAGCAGCAGGCGAAGGGGGGGGAAGCAGGCTCTCTGCTGAGCAGAGAGCCCAATGCAGGGCTCGATTGTAGGGCCCTAAGATCATGACCTGAGCTGAAGACAGAGGCTCAACCCACTGAGCCACCCAGGTGCCCTAAGATTTTATTTTTAAGTAAGCTCTACATTCAACATGGGGCTCGAACTCACAACCCTGAGATTAGGACTTGCACGCTAATCTGAGCCAGCCAGGCACCCCAATACCTTTTGTTTATTCATCGCACTTTGAATTGCACAACATTAAGGAAATTGGTCTCTTTCGTAACCATCATTAATCTTACAATTATTTGTTCAGTGACAGGTTTTCCCTGTGTCCCAGGGTTTCTTAATTCTGCACTATTGACATTTTGGCCTGGAAAATTCTGGTCTTCAGGGAACAGTTTGGTTTGGCAGAATGACCTGTGTGTGGGAATGCTCAGACTTGGGAAGAGATTTGTCACCCCCATCCTGGTGTTTGTTGGGGGGAGAAAAAACAGTGAAGTGGCCAGAAACTGGATTGGTGCCCAGGAACCCTGGTGTGAAGGACCAGAGGAAGGTTCCTGGTGGTCACAGTCCACCTCACCCTTTCCCTTTCTGCTGTCCTGGTGTGCGTCTCACATTTATTTCCATTTCTAACCTCTTCCGCTAACATGCTCTGGATGTGAGAGCTCCAGCTGTTTGCTGTGTTTGGGGCAAACAGTAAGTGGTCAGGCTGACCCCAGGGAATATCAGAGAATTAACAGGTTTCAAATTGCTATTTGTGAACCTAAGGCTAAAAATAACACAATTAAATAGGCAAGTATATATGGTCATTAAAATTCAAGTAGGCAAACTATCAGATAATTTTATGCTACTTATTATCCTGATCTCTTTAAGCACAGGTCTGATAGTACTGTGTCTTTGGGAATAAATAATTAGATAAGTAAATTACCTTTGTTTTTGAAACGTCATGTTGAATTTAGCTTTATTACAACCTGCCCCCCAAAAGCTTTCTGTTTGCCATAGTTTAATTACTCAAGTTTAATTTACTAAAGAATATATTTTTTTAAAGATTGTATTTATTTATTTGACAGACATAGATCACAAATAGACAGAGAGGAAGGCAGAGAGAGAGAAAGGGAAGCAGTCTCTCCACTGAGCAGAGAGCCCGATGTGGGGCTCGATCCCAGGACCCTGAGATCATAACCTGAGCCGAAGGCAGAGGCTTAACCCACTGAGCCACCCAGGCGCCCAAAAATATTTTTTAAACATAGGAGAGAGAGGGTAAATTCAGAGGCCTTTGAACCCAATACCATTTTAAAACCACTTGAGTTTAAATATATTCAAGAGAGAAATCCATGTATGATGTATGTGTGTGTGTATGTGAGCAGAGAGGACCATTCATGAGGGTGGAAGAGGGCTACAGTGCTTCAAAGGATAAGCCCCAGAATTGAAGGGATAGGAGCAAGGAGAGGCCTGAGAGAGGCTGGTCATGAATCAAAGTGCTGGGGCTGTCCTGGACAGTGCCCTCGTCAGAGAACAGAAGGGCAGGTGCTCTGGGGAGACGCCTGAGGAACCCTCCTTTGAGGTTCTGTGGGCTCAGCTCTTTCTCAAACAGAGCGGATGCTCATGGCAGGCCGGCTTTGTGGGTTCTGTGCTGCTGTAAAGGTCTTTGAGCCCAGTAGGCCTCAGTTTCTTCATATGTGAAATGGGGATAATTGTGATACCTGCCTCAAAGTATAGTTCTGAAGATTGAATGACTTAAATGTGTTAAAGTCAATCCTACTTACTTAGTAACAGTGCAATACGTATTTTGACTTTTTTCTTTTTTTAGAAAGTCTGTTATCAGTGACCATGCAAAGGCTCTGGGAGACAATCTGCAAGCTTTAATTTTTTTTCTTCTCATCCCTTCAAACAAAATTTTAAAATGTTTGAAATTCAACTCCTGAAATGGTAGATGTTATTTTCCAACAAGTTGTGTCCTCAGAATTTCTTTTGATAGGACAGCGGCCGAGAAGAGAATTCTTTCAGAGATTTTGCAGCTCAGATTCTTTCTGAGAGCAGTTTGCTTATTTACCTTCTGTAGCCCCTTTGTTTAGTGAAACCAGAATATTCTTTGTTCCCCTGGACCAGTTTCAGTGTCCCTGCCATTGTGGATGTCTTCGTTCTGTGGCACTGACCCCTGGGTGGGGCTGGAATTTCGCAGCACCGAGCCTGCTGATGCTGATGAAAGCAGGGGGTGGGGCTCCCGTCGGGCCTGGTTGGCATCAGGCAGCGGGCACTTTGGCACTGAGTGGTACTAATTTCAGCTTCCCCGAGCTACCATCATTGGTTTTCTTTTAAAAGCATCATCTTTTTTTTTTTCCCCGTTCCTGGATCCAGCCTAAAATTTCTGGAGCACAAGGGGCGGGAGGAGGCGAATGGGGGGTTGAAGTAAATGGCAGGAGTGACGGGCTTGTAGCCTTGATCCCAGCCATTGCCTTCTGTTTACCAGCCTCTTAGCTGGAATTGGCTGGGGACACCTCTGAGAAGCGTTTCTGAGTTCTCCCCTTCAGGATGCTGTTAGATGTGCCATCGAAGTATCCCCCCCCCCTTTCTAGCAGGGGTGCATTGATTCCTGCTTTTCAGGCCTGGGATTGGCCACGTGGCTCCAAGTAAAGTCTTTAGCTTGGCGGTTTTCACTGGACTCTTCTGAAGAGCGAGACTCTCAGCTGTGAAGAGTGATGCTAGGGAGGCCCTTGGCAGAGGAGGTTTGAGTCCCTTGAGTGAAATACAGTGGTAATATTTCAGCAAATGGAAATCAGTTCTTTGTGGAAGGAGCTTTTGCACCCTACAGAACGCACATGAGAACTATAAGGAAGCCTATTTTCCCTTCCCTGGATTCGCTTCATAAGCGAATTGTAGTTAGCAGCGTTGTTCCTTCTGAATATGTCTTGGTTTTCATTCTTAAAGGACTACCACCAACTCCAGTCCAGCTGCTCTACCCTGTGTCTAGATTCAGCAATGTCAAATCCCTCCAGCACCTTTGCAGATTCCGAATCCGACAGCTCGTCCGGATAGATCACATCCCGGATCTCCCACTGCCTAAGTACAGCGGGGTCTTGCGGGTCGGGGCAGGGATGGAGGTGTAGTTAGAAATGTGAGTGAGGCCTGCCCGCTGATGGCACAGGCATCCTCCTCTCACTTCTCGAGTGTCTTAGCACCTAACTCTAGAAGTGTCACATGGCGGCTCGAAGGGAGGAAGGTGTGTGTGTGTGAGACTCCCTTCTGCAGTCTCTACGAAGAGTGGAAGGGAGGTGGTAAGAGGGAGGGAGACAGAACTATAACAAGTGAGAATGTGGCAAGTTTCTTAGGTCGGCCGAGGGTTTTTTGTGTGTTCCCAGGCATATAGGGGTTGAAGAAGAAGGAGGGCTTGAACAAAGGGGGTCTTTTGCTTAAGGTCTTTGCAAATAACACTTCATGTGTATTCCTCTTTTGTTTTTCGTAGACCTCTGATCTCTTATATCCGAAAGTTCTACTACTATGATCCTCAGGAAGAGGTGTACCTGTCTCTAAAGGAAGCGCAGCTCATTTCCAAACAGAAGCAAGAGGTCGAACCCTCCACGTAGCGAGGGGCCCCCTGCTGATCGCCACCAAGGGTATGAGCTCACTGCCTCACTGTCCAGCCGAGTCTCTTCCCAGACAGTTACTGTCATGCACTGGGCCTCACCTCCCTCCCCCACATCCCATGCGTGTACTCCTGATCCAGGCATCTGCCCAGAGAGTCACGAAGTCTGATAATGGAGGTCCCCCAGGAGGCACATACACCAAATGGGAGAAGAGCAGATAGACACGAGGGGCTTAAAATGTATTTGCCAAGCTATGTGCAAGCTAACCACCAAATATAAACAAGGAGGAGGACACAGAAATGTAGCTAAGTATGGAGCCTTCTCTCATACTTTATCTACTTGCTGTTGCACAAATGACATGGAAAAGAGGAAACCAAAGGGAAGGATAATGTCGTCAAAGAGAATGCAAACGTGCCTTTCATCGCAACAGGAATGCACTTCAGTGAGAACTCCCAAGGTCCAGTGGTTTGGAATGTGAGGGTGAGGAAAACATCCTCGCTTTTCTAGTGAGGGTTCCACCTGGACCACTGAAGAGTAAACGATCAAAAAGATTAAGTGAATTAGCTAAGGGATCCATTTATCTAAGAGGCTCTTCTCCCGTCACTACTTTAACTGAATTCTACTCATTAATTTCCCCATAAAATATCTTGGAATACTGGTTTGTGCAGATTGATTGTAATTAGTCTTTTAAACTGCCTTCTTGGAGGCACTGAAAGGTAGAGGTGAGTAGGGAACAAAATTGCCAGTGAGTCGTGAGTTTGGTGCTTTGGGTTACCTGCAAGATCTCACATTCTCACCGCCAGGGGCGGTGACCCTATCTGCTCTTCGTGTAGGCTGTCCTCCTTGTGCACTGACTACGTCTGCTTCCTCTCCAACCTTCTTTGTTCCCCAGCGCCGTCTCCCACACGAGACAAACTCGGGGAGAAACCCACAGGGAGACGGTCTGAGGATGAAGAGAATCTTCATCTCCCTACGCTCTCTGCTCTCTTCGTAACTGGAGAGTGTGATGACTGGCGTTTATGCCCCCATGGGTTTTTCTGGGCCGTGGCTAAGGTGAACCCAGCTGCGTGCCTCCCCTCTTAGTTCTAGAAGTCCCTGATTCTATTCTACGTGGGGGAAAGCGCTCGAGCTGGGTAACAAAGATTAACAAAGCGAGAAAGAATGAAAGAAGAGAGATCAAAAAATCCTAACTCTGGGACACTGCAGAGCTTTAACTTAGAGCATCCTGGACTGGGTGTACGTCTTGTCATATCTTCGATTACATGCAAGTTGTATCCCCTCGGAAGTGACTCCTAAAACATCCAAATGTTCTGATGGCTGGGGTTTTTCTCTGTTTGGCAGCTTGGCTGCAGTTAGGATGGGAAGGTAGGAAGGAGCTAGGGACGCACTGACACACACCATTGTGGAGGAATCAGGACCCACTAGTTAGAGCCCCTCTGTGGGTGTTATGCCTCAAGAGGACCCCTCCCCAGCAGCACAGTCAAAGGTGGGCTTGGTGCAGGGGTTGGGGGGCGGCGCTCCCAGCTTCAGCAGGTGAGGAGTAAATGACTAACACGGGGCCAAGACGTTTCAGGGTGAGAGGGGCTTGCTAGCTGAAAGAAGTGTGAAGCGGGGATGGTTAGACTTACCCTGTATGGCTCTGGGGGTAGGACAGGGGCCATGATGGATGTAAGGTGTTAAGGAGTTCGACTTCAGTCCCACTTCAGAAGAACTGTTTTACCAGACAGGTCCAGAATCGGAGTGGGTTTCCACAGGCCTTAGTGAACTCCCTACGGGGCTCTGCCTTCAGCTCTGTGTACTCGTTAAGTCCCCAGTGTGGACCGGGAAGAGTGTGCTGGGCGAGGTGGTCTAAGGCCCTGACCTCGCGGAGCTGCTGTTTTCATGAGGAGAGACAGACAGGGAGCATGTAAAGAAGTGAATAGGCTAATTGCAGTTGACCGTCTGTGTTACGAGGAATAAAACCTGGTGGAGTTTAGTGATTAGTGGTGGCATAGTGGTAGTCAAGTTTGGGTGATCAGGGTAGGCCCCTGTGAGGACATGTCATTTCAGCTGAGATATTCAGATATCAGCTGATCATCTGAATATCGAGGCAGAGCGTTCTGGGCAAGGGGGTCCAGTGAGTATAAAGGCCCTGAGATGGGAAGGGACTTGATCCAATGAGGTATAGGCCAGGGGTAGCCAACTGTCATGAGTATGGGGGAGGGGCAGTCATGAATTGGCAAAGGGTTGAACTGAATGAACTCTCAGGGTGTCTTTGATATGTGTGACACCAGGATTGTCATCTATGGCAAAGAATAAGCATCTTGCTGTCCTCACTCCTGATTTAGACCTTAGGGCCCCTTGAAAAAAAGGGAAATGATGCTCGTGAAGGGAGAATCTTTATGTTGTAGAATTTGGCCCTTATGACTTCCTGTCAGTCAGGCTGATGTTAATTTGGGAATTCTGAGCGGGCCACTTGGTCTGTGCATGCTGTTACCTGGGGAGTTTCATGTTGGAGTGCTTGGAGTCAGCAGACAGAGTGACAGGTGGGACGATGCCCTTCTTAAATCAGAAACCACATTGGCCTTTGTGACTGTGTCAGTCCTATTCAATAGCCAGAAGCAGCAGAGACCTGTGGCTGTTCCCAGCTGGGCTCACCAGGGGTTACTCCAGTTTTGTTCCAAGATTTTATTTAGAGGCGGGTTGGGGCATCAGACAATTACGTGCCTGCCTTCAGCTCAGGTCACGATCCCAGAGTCCTGGGATCCAGTCCTATCCCATGTCAGGCTCCATACTCAGCAGGAAGTCTGCTTCTCTCTTTCCTTCTACCCACCCCCTACTTGTGCTCCCTCTCTCTCAAATAAATAAAAATCCCCCCCCTTTTTAAAAAGATTTTATTTGACAGAGAGAGAGAGAAATCACAAGTAGGCAGAGAGGAAGGCAGAGAGAGAGAGGAGGAAGCAGGCTCCCCACGGAGCAGAGAGCCCGACGTGGGGCTTGATCCAAGAACCCTGGGATCATGACCTGAGTCGAAGGCAGAGGCTTTAACCCACTGAGCCACCCAGGTGCCCCAAATAAATAAAATCTTAAAAAAAAAAAAAAAAGAGTTTATTTAGAGAGAGAGCGGGGTTTGTGGGAGAGAATCTTAAGCTGACTCTGTGCTCAGTTCAGTCTCTCCACCCTCAGACTATGATCTGAGCTCAAGTTGAGTCAGACGCTCAGGGCACCTGGGTGACTCAGCTGATTGGGTGTCTTCCTTCAGCTCAGTCATGGTCCTGGAGTCCTAGGATTGAGCCCGTGTCCGACTCCCTGCTCAGTAGGGAGCCTGCTGCCCCCCGACCTCTCACTCTTGCTCTCTCTCAAATAAAATTTAAAAAAAAGAAAAGAAAAGAGATGCTCAACCAATTGAGCTACCCAGGCACCCCTTTTTTCTTTCTTTTTTAGTCCCTGGAGCAGGTGAGCCTCAGGAAAAGAGTAGGGGGAAAAAGTGGGTGGAAAATTTAAGGGGCAAGGGAAATAGAAGTGAGGTGATAGGACAGAATACATTTGTCAGTTATTTTAGGACCTTTTTTTGGTGTCCAAGTCATGGGCTATTCATTTACCCCAGCAAGTGCTGTTGTTACATCCTGAGCCCTCCCCACGGTTTGTGGAAGCCTTTGGCTATCCAGAATTCTCCTTTGGGGCTGTATTTTTCCACCTCCAGAGGCTGGGCTCTTCTCCATTTGCTTCCACTCCATTGAGCTGCTCTCATTTTTTTCCTTTTTTCACCTAGGCATTTGGTTGCCAAGCTCCAGTTTTGAAGAACCAAATGAAGCTACTGTGGAAGGGGGAGTGAGGAGAAACGAGGGAGTTGGAAGGGCTGAGATCCTCCATGCGAAGACTTTGGTCCCCCTCGCAGCCCTGGGGCTTGGAAGAAGCACACGACCACGCTCTGTGCGCGGGGCTCCACCTCGTCACGCCCAGCCCCTGCGCTACCCTGGAGCTGGACGAGCTCCTTGGAAAACTGGAAGAAGTCTCAACACTGTTCCTTTTTTAGACGTTTTGTTTTGGATATTTGCATTTCTCGGTATGGAAAACTTCCTTTAAAGGCAGCTGGGGTCTGTGCCCATTGGACTGGAAGTGGTGCCAAGGGTGATCCAGGTCCAAGGGAGGGGAGGGGAGGGAGGGGATTGCCAGTGACGGTCATTCAGCTGGTGCCAAAGGCGGAGTGTGAGTGTTCACCTTTGACCTTGAAGAAGGGAAGAGAAGGAGTCAGAAGTGCAAATCGAGTTGGGAGTTTCTGAGGGATGAGGATCCTCTTCTGTTTGAGCATGGGTAGCTTCAGTGGGAGCAGGGAAGAAGCGAGGGTGGGTAGTCTCGAATAGAAGATTGCTGAACAAGAACTGGCAGAGGGCCTCTGGCGGGGAAAGCAGGGACGCCTCACATCCTTTTTCTTTAAAGTTTAGGAACCTGGTTTCAGAGTCACCTCTCATAGAAGCTGTGTTAGTTTTGTCATACTGAATTCCTCAGTTTTGTGACCTCAAGTCAGTCCCGTTCTTCCTCCACCCTCCTCCCCTCCCCTTGAGATAACTGTACATTTCACTCTGTTCATGGTAGCATCATTCCTGTTGCTTCTGCCAGCTGCCAAGGCAATCGAGCAATCGACTTTCTCATCACCGGAGGGGTTGAGAGCCCTAATCACAAGCTGCTAAACTTAATGGAGCACGCTTCCAGATTCTTAATGGCAGACTGTACCCATGACTTAGGAGTCAGTGTTACTTACCTCCATGTCTGTCAGCGAGTGAGAGGGAATATGGAGAATAGGGAGAAACAGAGCTCTTGTGCTCGTGCTCTCCGAGAAGCTCTCCAGTGTCTCAGCCTTAATGGAGTGTCTTTGCATCAGAGAGGAGGAGAGCATTGGATCTCGTGTTTTTAGGTTTATCCCTGTTGTCCCACTTCTGGGATGGGAGGTTAGCAAGGGCTTTTTTATTTTCCTGTGTTTTTTCTAGCAACCCAAACACTTTCCTGAGTCTGATCCTGTTTGCCCCCCCGACCTTCATTGGGAAGTCTGTCCGGTGCTGATTTGGGAGCTGTCCACCTTCCAGACAGAAGGGAAGGAGTGGAGTGGCAGGGTCAAGCTCTGGTGTGGTTCATGGTTGTTGAGTTTTTCTGAAGTGGGCCGTTGTCAAGTCATATGATATTATGAGCTTGCTTTTCTGTAGAGTTACTCTGGGGAGAGGTTTGTTGTTAAGATGTGAAGATTGAGCTGTTTGTGTGTTTACTGCTCTTTTTCGTAAATGTTCCATTAGCCTGCCTGGTTCCCCTGGGTTTATATCTGCCTCGTCTCCTGAGATAAATAATATCTTCAGGTTTGTGGTTTCCTGATGGTTTGGGGTGAGGCCCCAGTGTCTTGGTAATTTATAGGACTGCCTCATCTGGAAGCGCTGACCTTTTGCCTTATGTCTTGCATGGAATGACCAGTCTTCCTCCTTATAGCGGAACAAAAAGGAAACATGAATTGTTATCTGTCTGGAAAGAGGGGGTCACAAAACAAGCTTCGTGGCATAAACATAGCCCACCTCTGATTTGTCATGAGGTACCTCTTTTCTCCTTGGATCCTGAAGACAGTGGTCCCAGAAATTGGCTGAACCTGTGAGTCTTGCCTCTTGAGGGTGCGGATGAACTTGCCGTCTTGCAGAAGGTGCCCCCTAGCTTGAGAGCCCGCAGTCTGTAATCCATCGGGATCCTTGAGTAGCTGACGTGCAGCTCTTTGGGTTTTTTGGCCTTTTTTCTTTTATACATTTCAGCCACCCATACTTTAAAAAAAATTCTTTTTTTATAGTGTGTTTTAATGCATTTGCCTGGCTCTGGGGTAGATACTGTGGGAAACACAAGAGGGGAAAGACACCATATCTGGCCTAAGGGAGCTTTTAAGTGACTGCCCCCACGCACAGCAGCTGCAGAGTGACTCTGTGGCAGCAAGAACCAAGGGCTATCTTTAAAGAAGTTCAGCTGGGTAAGATCAGGACAGACCAAATGGTCTGGGAGAGCCCTATGGCAGTGAGGCCTTCGGGTCCTAGGCAAGGGTGAGACAGGCAGGAGACACACAACAGAAACATGGAAACAGCAATCTGCAGGGTGTTCTGAACAGGACACAGCCCCAGGTTAGGCGACGTTGTTGGTCACTCCTTTCTCAGGGCCAGTGGTTTAGATGGAAACTTCTAGTCATCAGGCAAGTCTCAGTGCTGAGGGCTTGTGAGGTGAAGTGAAATCCAAAGCCATAAGTTGGCTAGTTCCTGCCTGTGGCCAGGGGCCTCGCTGCTCTCAGCGCAGTCCAGGGAGGGAGGCAGAGCCCTTGTACCCCTTGTGGTACCGGGGGTTTCCACTGGACAATTCCTGAAGTCAGGTCCAGAACCAAACCAGCTGAGGAGGCATGATCCAAGCTTACCACCATCCTTCTTTCTCCTTCGGGGAGAGCGTAGTATGCACACGTGTCCGTGATTTGTCTGTGTGCTAGTCATGGCCCAGGCTATAGCCTAGATCTTCCTCAGTAGAGCGAGGCAGTTACATGGGGAGAGACAGGCTCCATCGGGAGGTGAGGGGAGGAAGAGGCGGGAGTGGGGCAGCTGGCCGAGCGGCCTGCCTGGTCAGAGCGGGAACAGGAGTGGCTGCCCTGTCGCCAGCCTCCCCTTCATCTTTCCAGGCTGGGCCCACTCCTCCTTTGCCAGTTCCGTGTCGCACTAATCGAAATGCAGTCCACAACTCATTCCTTTTCGCTTGTTGTATTTTAAAGTCACAAACTGGAAAAGGTTCTCACCTCCAGGGACCCATCATCGATTTTACAACCCACAATTAATGGGTCCTTGCCTGTGTGACCCTTACTTGTTCGTGATTGATCTACTGTAACCTTCCTCAGGACAGGTGTAAACCACTGTGAGCTAAGTGACAACTACTGCTACAATTCGCTGTTGCTTGAAATTCACGTGCTGTGGCAGGAGCACAGAATGAGGAGGGTGGGCTTTGCTCTGAGGGCTAGGTAAGTGGGTAACGGCTGGGAGTTTGGGACCGTTGGCGATGGCTTTGGCCCGGTGGCCAGCCTGTGCCTAGATTAGTGAGTGTGAGCCACGGCCTAGAGCGTGTAGGCTTCTGAGAGGAGACGCTTGGTGGGGAGCTCGCCATTAGGGTTTCTACTCCTCCTCTCCTCCCTCTCCCCGGGGGGGCTGATGGTGTCAGCCTCCCTAAGGTTGGGAGTGCCGCAGAGACGGCTGCAAACCTGCTTACGGTGCACATCCAGGAAGACCTGGGGAGCCGGGAGGGGGCTGAGTGCTCACATGTCCAGGTATGAGAGGTAAAAGTAGAGCTGGATGCCCCCGGGGTGCCCGCCTTTTTGGCCCTCACCCTACGCCCCCAAAAGGGCAAGACTGCTTGAAGCCCTTAGGTCCCAGCAGGAAACGGGGCTAGGCAAGACTTTTCCCTTAGGTTAGACCCTTTCCCTGCCCTGCTGCCTTTGCCTTGGCTTTGAGCCTTGGAAATGGAGGGCGAGGTGCTGGGGTCTGGCTCTCTGGCTGCAGGAAGGAGCTCTGAAAGTCAGTGTGCGTGCATGTATGCGTGTGTGCGTGCGTGCGTGTGTGTGTCCGCATGCGTGTCTTCATTTGCAGGAGTCTTGCTACCAGTTGGGGTGTTGAAAGCATCTCCATTGTGGGGAGACCTGCCATTTGTTTTCCACTTTAAAGAGAATGACATGCCCCCTGTCCCTAAGGGAGGAGCTTTTGAGTTAGACATTTTCCCTATGGGAATCCTCTTGGTTTGGTTTGTTGTTGGGGGGGGTGGGGGGTGGATACTGATTTTTAGCTCTAATTGTCAACACAGCTGTTCTTACACTGAATTTGTGCTATTGCATACATGTAGCCATCTTTCTTTTCACTGCAGCAGTGTTTATCAGTAGTTCAAAATGATTTATTTGCTCCTGGGGAGTAAAATCTTTTTTATTAAAAAAGAAAAAGAAAAAAAAAAGGAGAAAGAAAGCAAAGTGTGGCTCCCTCCCCCCATGATAGCTGGAGGATTAGTGAGCCTCAAAGCTCAAGAAGGCAAAGTTGAGTCTGCCAGTCCCTGTGACTTACCCTGTTTTGACATCAGAGCCTTCGTGCTCAGCACAAAAGGACAGGAGGCCTTGAGAAGATGGAGAGCAAAGCCTTGGAAGGAGTGAGGTGGGGTTTGGACCGTAGAGATGGAGGCACTGGGGGACTCAGGTGCTGCAGTTAGAAAAACAGAGTAAGGAATTGTATTTAAAATACTGATTCTCTAATCTGCCAGGGAAAGACCTTTCTTTGCATACAGATTCCATACTGCCATTGTCATTTTCATCGCTTCTTGACCTTCCTGGTAGGTGCCAGCCCAGTTTCTTCCTGCTTCCCGTGCTCTCCTCTGTGCCCCTCTCCCCTCCTTTCCCTCTCCCATCTACCTCTAGGAAGCCAGTCCTGCACACTGAGTCTGTGACTTGCCTTCACGCTCATTTCATCTCGGTTAGAGGGTCCCTGGAACTGCTCCCTGCCCCCCCCCGCCCACCCCCGAAGTGCCAAGAGGTGCAAAGGGGCAGGTCAAAAGCAGCCAGCCGTGGTGGGAGGACGTGAGGGTCTGGTTGCAGCCGGACTGCAATCTTTGCTCCTGGAGAGAGGGTGTGAAGAGAACCAAGGACTCTGTTGATCAGAACCCAGGAGCTCATACACTGCTCCGCCCAGCTCAGGTGGGGTGGGCAGGCTGGTCTGGTGCTCCCTTGAACGGGAACCTGCCCCCTCACGGTTCTGCCCAGCACCTTTTCCAAGGGACAAGCATGATCCCGGCCCCGCTCCGTGGGCAGGCCGGTCACGTGGGCAGGGGTGCCCAGACTGGTGCTGCCTGTGGCACGGCCACTGCTGTACATTTTTTGGTTGTTTTTAAGGAACTCTGTGAAAGAGGGGTGTCGTTCTGGGCTCAGGGTGGCTGCCAGCCCTTCACCAGAAGGGGAGCCGCACCCCTGCCACCACTTCTGTCCTCACATGCCGCCCCACCCCGCCCCCCTCCAAGCCAAAGCGTGGCCTGGCTTTTGTCTTCCCATTTCGTTTTCCTCCTCTCTTCCCCCTTTTTGTGCTTAATTTATTAAAATAGTTGCTGTATAATTTATTTTCATAAACTATAAAAAATTACTAAATGGTTAAAATAGACTTGCAGGCCAATCTTAAACGGGGTGGGAGGGTCTGCGGGTGGGGTGGGAGAAGGGAAAGATGTTTTGATATAAACAAAACAAATGCACTTTGGGTGTGTTTTGGTATTTTTCTGGGGATAGATGGGTGGGTGTTGGGCTGTCCCTGTAGATTAGTTCCAGAACCGGGTGTTTGTATATACTGTATTAATAGGCATGTGTGACTCTTACAAAGGGACGTTAGTAGCTGCTGCAGGTCCTGTTTGGAAACCCCTTGTACAACTCCCAGTTTTTTGTAAGTGTCAGTGCGGGAGACATTGGACTCTTGTGTTTGTATCTCCTTTTTATGATTGCTGTACTGACCCATGTCTTTTTGGGGAGGGGTGAAAAGAGATTTGAAATAAAAATGTTTAGAAATTACTTCAGGTGGTTTGGGTTTGTGTTTGTCAGTCCTTCTCTCGTCTCCTGGACTCCTCACATCACCACCAGCCCCGCGGAGTCAGAGAACCCACCCCTGGTGACTAGGGCATCTCTTGTGATGGGAACCAAGCCGGGTGCCTCCAGAACTGGTCTTGTCAGAATTAGAGATGTTGAAAAGTTCCCCAGGCCGATGGCCATTGCTCAATGCTGCTTTCTCCTTCCCCGGGAAGTGCAGGAGAATTCCAGTGCCCGGGCATTTTTTGGGTTGGTGAGCCATGGGGTGGGGCTGTGGCTAGGCAGAGTGTACGTGTTCCTGCAGCAGTCAGTCCCCACGTTTCCTCGGACCGACAGGCGACGTTTCTCATGAGTTTAACCTGCATCGTTTCTGTCTTGCTAAGCCCAGTACCTCTTGAACCATGCTCTTAGGAGAGAAAAGAAACAGTGTTTCTCTGACAACCATGTGTACTCGGAGCCACTGGAAACTCCCTTCTTCACTTCCCCACCTAACCCTTTCCAAGTCCCCTACTTAGGGGGCCATTGTACCACTTTGGCACATTGAGGAGCACTTCCTGCAATTTCTCTGCATCCTCAGAGCACCAAGCATGCTCCGTGAGCCAAAACCCAGTTTGGGGGAGTTGTGTTTTCACTGGACTGGTGGAAAGAGCCGCCCCAGGGGAGTCTGGGAAGCCCCATTGCCTGAGTCCCCGGCCCGCGTTAGGGCGAGACGGTGTCAGTTCTGTGACAGGGTGAATTTCTTTCTTTCTTTCTTTTTTAAGACTTTGTTTATTTATTTGACAGAGATCACAAGCAGGCAGAGAGAGAGGAAGGGAAGCAAGCTCCCCACTGAGCAGAGTCTGATGGAAGGCTTGATCCCAGAACCCTGAGATCGTGACCTGAGCCGAAGACAGAGGCTTTAACCCACTGAGCTACCCAGGTGCCCCAACAGGGTGAATTCTTTTTTTTTTTTTAAAGATTTTATTTATTTACTTGACAGACAGAGATCACGGGCAGGCAGAGATGCAGACAAAGAGAGAGGCAGAGAGAGGGGAAGGGAAACAGGCTCCCCACTGAACAGAGAGCCCGACGCGGGGCTCGATCCCAGGGCCCTGAAATCATGACCCAAGCTGAAGGCAGAGGCTTAACCACTGAGCCACCCAGGCGCCCCCAGGGTGAATTTCTGATGGAAGTTTTCTTCCGTTTTCGAAGGGAAGGTGCACCAAGCTACAGAGGGTGAACGACACTACGAGGGAAAATGCTTAACCCAGAACCAGCAGTTCAAACACCCCCTTGGCCACCGTATGCACACGGTCTTCAGTCATAAGGACCCTTGGCTCACACCATCGGTCAAGAGCGTTAGTGCACATTGCTTCAAAATAGAGGCGCAGGTTTTAATAATTTCAGACGAGCACCGAGCATCGTTCACAGTCGAGATGACTTAACTCGTTAGGAAAGAGAGCTACAGGAGCCTCTGATTTGGGTGATGGAGCTCAGAGAAGGAGAGGCATTCGTTTGGTCACAGTAAACCCCAAATAAGTAAATCAAAGGGTCCCCTGCCCTCCTCTTTGCCCCCAACACCTGACACCACCTACATCACCCCCTGTGTTCCTCGGCCATTCTCTTCAGCCAGTACTTTGATTCTGTCCCCAAGCCTGGTCCGTGTCACACAGCAGGTGGTGCCCCTCTCCCCTCCGTCCTGGCGTGTGTCCCCAAGGGTGAGGATGAGTGTGAGGGTGAGCAGGGAGAAGGGAGTTTTCAATCTCTCTGGGTTCCCTCCCGCCTCACCTCTACTGTGAGCATCCTGTGTCTCATGGTTCGAGGGCCTGTTGGTGCCACTTGGGATTCTGGAGAACAACCCTTTCATCTGGCGCTCAGCCAAAGGCTCGGGCTTTGACTCCAGCTCTGAAGAGGCATGAGCTGAGTCACCGCTGGCCTCTCGTGGAGCCCCGTCCGAGAAATTTTTTCAGGAGGAGATTTGATCAGGCTAATCCTGTGCACTGATCCCTGTTTACGCTGCGACTTTGGACTCCGTTGCCATGTCCTAATTTAGACGTCCCCCTTTTCGCACCTGGGCAATTCCAGCAACTTCCCAGCTGGTCTTTTTGCATCTTGTCTCCTCTCTCCAGTCCTTCTAAAAAGTCCTTCCCAAGAAAAGATGTGCTCAAGTCCCTTCCTTAGTTGAAAACCCTTCCTTAGTTGATGACTCATCCTAGAGCAGAAAATCTTCCCTCCTCAACTTGGCACCCAACTGTTCTCCTTCGCCTGCCACACAGACTGCAGTCTGGTCGTGACACACGCAGTGTCCCCCGAGGACAGCATCCCTTCTCCTGCCACTCCGCCTTCCCTCATGCTGCGGGACCCTTACCTGTCACTCTCTCCACCTGGAAACTACTCCAAGGGTTTGCTCCGGGACCACCTCTGGAATTGTCACCAGCCACTTGTGGCCCAAACCAATCCTCCTCCCTTGGCCATCTGTTTGTTCATGCATCTGCCTGCTTGCTCATCCTGACCTCCAGTCTGGGAGGGAATGAGCCCAGGTCCTGCTCAGTTCTCTCCCCGCCCCTGGGCCTAGCCCAGTCGAGGACACTCACCAAGGTGAGGAAAGGGGACATCAGCCGCCTTCCCGGGAGTGCTGCTTGCTTTCCCAGCCCAGCCAGCCTTGAGCTTGGATTTTCACCTTTCACACAAGGCAGCTTCCATAGGGGGTTCTTAACTATTAAATGTCAGTTCTCTTCAGAATTTCTCAAGGAATTGGAGTTTGGGTAGTTGAAGGAAGAGTGTGAATGATATAACATGACTGTAACGCAAGGTAGCCCAAAGGTGGGGTGTAGACTGCTTCCTCCTGCAACCAACAGTGTTACAGCACCAGGGCTGTCCTCTGGTGGAACCTGCTTCCCACATAGGGTCAGCAGGCTTCGTCCAGCCACCCGGAGTTACACGGAACCATCTACCGTCCCTGGTGAATTTTCCCCCAACAGAAAGTCTGCATTTAAAAAGCTCATCCCAGGGCACCTGGGTGGCTCAGTGGGTTAAGCCGCTGCCTTCTTGGCTCAGGTCATGATCTCGGGGTCCTGGGATTGAGCCCTGCATCGGGGCTCTCTGCTCAGCGGGGAGCCTGCTTCCTCCTCTCTCTCTGCCTGCCTCTCTGCCTACTTGTGATCTTTCTCTGTTAAATAAATAAAATCTTTTTTTTTAAATAAATAAATAAAATAAAAAGCTCTGCTCAGGAGTGCCTGGGTGGCTCCATTGGTTAAGCCTCTGCCTTTAGCTCAGGTCATGATCCCAGGGTCCTGGGATCGCCTGCTTCTCCCTCTTACTCTGCCCCCCTGCTCCCCCTGCTTGTGCGCGCTCTCTCTGTGTCAAATAAATAAAATCTTTAAAAAAGAATCTTTAAAAAAGCCCATGCTGGGCTTCGGGTCTCATCCCACGTGGTGTCACAGCCCGGCATCCCCCACCCACCCCGCCCACTTCTGAGAACTTGGTTTTGTTTCTGGGCCTTTATTCTGCAAATCAAGGGGTGATGAGACAGGTGGAGAACAGGCGAGGCTACCTAGCTTTATAAGGGGAGGGAAAACTAAGCGTGGGCAGGTCACCGCTGAGCCTGGGCACAGTTTGGAATGTTCGAAATGGGACGGGACAGTCTGGCTGCAGCCATCCTGTGTGGGAGATTGGAAGTTAAAATTTCCTGAAGTTTCTCTGCACGTTGGGTGTCACCCCCTGGAGCGCCTTCCCTGCAGCAGCCACCCTCCCCCATGCCCTCGTGTCAGTGAAGAATAGGGCCATAGGGATCCGTCTCCTTTTCTTCTGGATCAAGGGCTCTTTCCCTGAATGGACACCATATGCAGAAGGCAGTACAAGCCCAGCTTTAGACATGAGCTCTTATTGCTTGTGGACAGTGGGTTCTGTGTCTGGTTCATCTGCTCTGTCTCCCGCCCCCGCCCCCCAGGGGCTGTGCCAGCCCACTGACAGGTGCCCCCTGGATGTTGGCAAAGGCAGCCAGGCCAGCCCTAGAGGCAGCCCTGGGGTTAGGTCCTCTGAGCTGGAATCACCTTCACTGCTGAATGGGGGTGACCGGGGCTAGGGGGTGGACTCGACACCGGAATGGGGATTCACATGGGAAGCAACGTGGGCAGGGAGTGAGCCCAGAATGCCTTGTTCAGTCTGTGGAAGAGGCATCAGGGGAGTGTGCGGGGGCTCTCAGCCAGAGCAAGGGTTGGTGAGCCTGACTCACTCAGGCAAAGTGTTGGTGTTTTGTTTTGTTTTGTTTAAGATTTATTTATTCATTTTAGAGGGAGGGAGAGAGAGTGAGCAGGAAGGAGTTGCAGAAGGAGAGGGAGAGCGAGTCCCAAGCTAACTCCAAGCTAAGCTAAGTGCCGAGCCCGTCATGGGGCTCGATCTGATGACCCGGAGATCACAACTTGAGCAGAAACTAAAAGTAGGTCGCTTCACAGACTGAGCCACCCAGGGGCCCCAGGCAAACTTTTTTAAACTTCACACTCACCGTGAGACTAAGACACATTCCTAGAATCTCAAGGGGCCAGGTATGGGGGGTGGGGACTGGTAAGAAGCGGGGATGGAAGGTCTCAAATGCATCTGACGGGTCCTTTGTCCCCTCTCCATGCTCACACCTCCTCTTTCCCACGCTCCTGGAGGACCTCGCCCAGCCCTTGTAAACCTGTCAGAACACCCGCTCCCCCACTTGCGGGTCGTGTGATCTTGGACCGTCTATTTATGCTTTCTTAGTCTGTCTCCTCTTGTGAAGAGGGAGAGTATTTTTACTTACCCCATGAGTGAGTAAATGAGATAATGCATGTAAAATGCCTGGTACTTCTTCAGCACTCAATAAATAGCCACAGGCACTAATTATTATCATTATTAGTGGCATTTTGAAGAGAGGGACTGAGAGCTTTTGCCTTCTCTAAAGCAGAAGGAAAAATGGAAAGATTTCAGGGCTGTCACCAGAGGCTGCAGCAAGGGGTGGGCTGGAGGGAGGAGGGGGGAAGGTTTCGGGAGGATAAGGCAGATGGGGGGGGGCGGTGGGTGATGGGAACAGGTGGCACCGGGTGAGTTCTTAGGCTTTTCCTGCCACCTAGCGGCGCCTCTGAGCTATGCCACCCAGCTGTCCCCTCGGGTCTGGCTGGGCAGCAGTGGGGCGAGGCTGGGCTTAACATCCCAGAGCGCAGAACCTCCAGTCCTCTTCTGCTGCCTCCATTTAGTGCCCTGTCCCCTCGGAGACCCTGGCCTGGGCACATCCTCCACATGGTCCTAGCATGTGGAACAAGACTCCTTTCTCCAAGTGCAGGGATGGGGGAAGGCTTTGTTCTCTTGGCTCCCAGGCAGAATGAGGAGCTGGGGCAGACACCCCAGGAGCTGGCAGAGACCTCCCCCAGGCCGCACCCTGTCCCCCGCTGGCTTGATGGCCACCCCAGGGGAATGCCAGGCCTCCCCCAGACACTGGGGCCCCAGACCCATCTTGGTGTCTGCGTCGGGTTTTATTGAATTCTCTAAAGATGTGCAACCCTAAGCAGAGCCTGGATCAGGGTTCTCCTGAGCTTTCCCATCTCACCTTCTCCAGAGAATTTTGCCTTTGTCTCTGGGATGAGAGGAGGGGGACAGGGAGCTGCAGCCTGAGTACTCTTCCACCCCCACGTGAAGGACCTGGTTGGGGGGGGGGGCTCTGAGCCAGCTCCGCCTCTGGGGCTTGTCATCTCCCTCCCCAAGGGGAGGCGCCAGCCCTTCCAAGGAGGCTGCATGGAATGATATACTCCTTGCATCATGTCTAGCTCCTGCTTCAAAGGCAGCTGTGCCTGTTTGGTGAGGGGTCTGACCTTGGGTGAGGGGTTTTAGGAGGAGTCTGGGAGCTACATGCTGGGCTGGGGATCTGGAGCCGGCGCTTCCACAGGCCCCACGCATCTGCCCCCCCCCCCCCCCGTGCCCACTTTTCCTCTCAGGGCCTGGTTAGAGCCTCAGCTGCAACGGGCCCAGAATTGCATCATTCTTGGCTTTGTTCACCGAGCAGCAGGTGGAGGAGTGGCCCGCAGTCCATGCCCCCCCTTCCCTCTCATCTCCTTCCTGGGTAACCCTTCTCCTTCCTCCCTTCTCAGACTCACAGCACCCCCACTCTAGGAGTAGCCTGCCTTAACCGTGGCTCTCAGATCCTTCTCCACCCTTCTCCTGCTCCCCAGGGAGCCCTTGAGGCTCCAAGGGGAAGGGAAGGAGGCTGGGGAGGGGTGGCTGGGGGGGTAGGGGGCGGAGCAGAAATCAGCATCAGGAAACTGCCTTTCTCATTTCTGTTCCCCACCCGGTGGGAGGCAGATGCCACCCCCAAAGAAACACCTGGTTGTAGCCAGTATGGTGTCCCAGAATTTGGGAACAAGGTTAAAAACTGTCACCTGATACATGAAAGCTAATAAATAATCAACATAAGGTGAATGAACTCAGCTCTTTGTAGAAAGCACTCAACTTTCATTGATGGTTTATGTGTCTGTCAGTGGGCCCAGAATGTTATACTCCCACCCCAGTCTCCCACCAACCCTGTGAGGTGGTGCTGACATCACTCTTGGCTTATGGATGAGGAAGCTCGGAGCTCAGACGTGAGTGTACCACCCAGCTACGGAATGGAAGACATGGGACTTGAATCTTGGTCAGTCTCCCCCCCGGTGGGGCTCAAAGCTTCTCAAAGAGATGGTTGGAAAGTTTGGTGCTGACCAGGCTGGGGCTGCGCCCCGCCCGCCACTGCCCCAAATGAGGTTTTTGCCCAAGACACTTAAAAAAAAAAAAAGATTTTATTTATTTATTTGATAGAGAGAGACACTGTCAGAGAGGGAACACAAGCAGGGGGAGTGGGAGAGGGAGAAGCAAGCTTCCCACTGAGCAGGGAGCCTGATGTGGGGCTTGATCCCAGGACCCTTGGGTCATGACCTGAACCAAAGGCAGATGCTTAACGACTGAGCCATCTGGGCGCCTCTGCCCAAGACACTTATTAAGAGACAAGACAAATGTCGTTTTAATCTAATGAAGGAGATTCAATAAGATATATGTCAAGTGACCTGGGCTGGGCCCTGCCCCCTTCTATTGCTGCCCCTCTACCGCTGTAGCTGAAAGTTCTGGGCCACGTGGGGAGGAGCAGTAAGAAATAAAGAGCCAGAGCCTGTCGAGGCCCTGGGCTGCCAGGGAAGAGGGAGAACTGGGAGGCTGCACACATGGATCTTGCAGTCCTCACAGGGACCCTCTGCTTATGGGGCTTCCTGAATAGCTTCTGGGTTTAGCATTCTAGCCACTGTGACTTTGTCTAGTAGGAGTCTATTTGTTAGGGCCCGCTCAGCATCTTTGGGGACAGACAGTTCTCAGCCTTGCAAAGCCCAAGCCCAGACTTTAGGTCTAGCCAAGCAGCAGCTGTTCCAGAAGCCCATCGTGGGTGGCTGCTGCCGCCACAGCCACCTCCTCCTCCTTGTTTTCACTTCCCAGTGGCTGCTTCATTCCTGAAAGACAATCAGTGGGAAACAACTAGGAAGAATGGACCCTGCCTTCACAGCCCAGGGCCCAGCTCCACCAGGACCTGGGAGAGGCGGGGTCAGGGTCTGGGGTACATGCATGCTGGCCCTTAGCACTCTTCCCAGTCTCCTGTCTCTTTAGCCCAGGACAGGCTCCCTCTGAAGAGACAAAGGGCCCCATTGACCCCCTAGCCTTGTGACCCCACCCAAATCTGTCCCTCCCCTCCCCAGGCAGCCAGCAGGGCGCTCACTCATTTGGGTAGCAGACAGCGGCCACAAGGCCGATGAGAGGGCATGGCAGGGGAGCCAAGAGAGGGGGCAGCCAGCAGGGCAGGGAAGACTGGGAGTGTGTGATGAGTCCCCACCAGAACCCTGAAGAGATGGGCGGCCCGGGATGAGGGGCTGCCAGGACTCCTGGCTGTAGTTCCAGGAGCAAACAACAAATACCCCACAGGGCCAAAGCGTGGGAGGACCGGGGGAGTCCAACCTCAGCCCCAAGCCAGGCTGCCCCTGAGCTCAGGGCCTCCCCGGACTGCATTCCTGCCTCCCTCCCCCCAGTATGTCCCCCACACCCAGGCTATAAAGCCCCCTTTGTCTGGGCCCACTGAGGATCTTAACTCGCCCCATCTGAGCTTCCCGCCCTCTGCCCCCTCACCCTCTGGTGCCCAACAAAGAGTCCAGGGTGCAGTGGGAAGGGGTAAACCCCCCTTCATGCCAGCCTGGGCACTGGCGTGGGGGGGTAGGGAGTTGAGGCAGCCAGCCCCTGCCCACCAACGCTCCCACCCTGCTTCCAGCCTCAGGGCAGGTTAGTTCCCAGCCCTGTCTGCTCTGGACTCCTCACTCCTGGGCAGCACGCCGGCCTCTCACATGCCTGCTCATGTGACATCGCCCTCAGTGCCGCCCTATCCAGTCAGGGGCAGGACAGAGGGGCAGTGGGCCATCAGGAGCCACCTCTGATGGGGGTGGTGTCAGTGGGGGAAGTGGTCTCTTTGACACCTCTTTGGTCTTTCCCAGAGTGGGTGGCTGCCCTGCCACCAGTCAGGTGCCTGGCTGGCATTGGGGGCTTCAGAGGACCCTTCTGTGGCAGAGGGCCCGAGTTCAGCCCCTCCTCCCACTTGGCATATGCCTGGGGCAGAGCACCCGGTAGGCGACAGGAATCTCTGTCTCTGCTCCCCACACCCAGCCAAGGACCTCAGAACACATTTGAATAGAGGCTGGATCCTGACAGGAGGGATGACGCCTCCCCACATCTCCTGTCCTCACAAGGTCACAGGATCCAGACCCCTGCTCACGGGCAGTGGGGGCAGGGGGTGGGTGGAGGGGACAGTGCTGTGTCCCCCTGTGTCCCAGACTCTGTGGGTGTCTCTGACCTGCTCTCAGGCAACCCTGGAGGAGGGGCATCAGCCTGGGAGACAGTGGTCTGGGCCACGGGGTCAGCTCTGTCACCAAGCTGCCGGGTAGCCTCCGGCAAACCCTTCTGTGGCCCCTGTAACATGAGGGGTGGGGCCCTTCTAAGTCCTAAATCTCGGACATGAAGCGAGGGTCTTCCCTAGGAGAGTGTGCTCTCTGGAAGAACGATGTCCCCAGGACAGGGAGAACAAGGTGTGCTGGCGGGGATGAGCCCCTGGATGTGAGTGGGTGTACGTTCTGTGTGTGTGTGTGACCGAATGCGCGCGGGCGCGCGCGCGGGTGTGAGCGCGGCGCCTCCACCCGCGGGTGGGAGGGGGCGGGGCGGGGCGGGGGCGGGGCCTGCGGGGCGGGGCGGGGGTCCCGGCGACTGACAACCGGCGCTCCTCGCGCTGGGCCGTCGCCCGGCTGCCGCACCGACAGGGCGCATGGAGGGGCCGCCGCCCCCGGTGCCCCCCGGGGCCGGCGCGGCGAGGACGGCGTAACGGACAGTAGCATGGAGCAGGTCGGCCGGCGCGGGGCGCGGGGGCGCGTCTGGGAGGGCAGGGCGGGGGCCGTAAGCACCGGGTGAGGGTGGGCGCGCCGCGGGGGAGGGGGGTCTGGGGCGCTAAGTCTCCGAGTCCGGCGGGAGCCTGGGGCGAGGGATGAGGCTGGTGTGACACTGAGCTGGTGGGTACACACACACACACACATGCACACGCACACGCACACGCACACACACACAGAGGGAGGCGCACACAGAGGGAGCGCACGCTGCTTCTCTCCCCACCCAGGAAATCACCCTCATTTAGAAGCCCCCCTCCGCACGCGGGAAGGTCTCAGCCCTTGCTAGGATCCTAGGCCTGAGGGGGCTGCAGGCCCTGCGGAATGAAGGAGTGACAGGAGACGGAGGGAGCTCTCCCACGCCAACTACCGCCGACCCCCTGGCGAGACCTCACAGCGACAGGACACAACCGTCTCCCTCCCCCACCTACACATGGAGGGTCTTCTCCCAGCCAGCTCCCCCCCACACCCGGTTACAGCAGCTGCAGCAGCTGCTGCCACCATTTCATGGCAGTGAAAAGATGGGGTGGGCTGGGCAGCTTCTCCATATGCCCCCCAAAGGCAGACCTACAGCCCCAGCCAGGCCCAGTGGTCTTTCATTACCCAATCGCCATCAGAAAGGGGCAGGGGTGAAGACTCCCTAAGGCTAGAGAGCCTCACCCCCTCCAGGCTGTGCAGCAAATGGAGAAGGGGGGAGGTCAGTCCCCTTAGGTGAGTGAGGGGGGCCTCTTTTTGGACTGGCAGTCAGTCTTCTGCTCTGAGAGGCAGCAGCCTGGGCAGGAGTGAGGGCGCAGCTCTTGAGATTGTCTTACTCCCTTCATAATCTTGACTTGGTAGGAGGTCTTGGGGTGGGGTCTGGAGTGGTAGGATTTTCTGTTCTTGGGTGTGCCTTTAAGTGCTGGGCTTATCCGCACTCCTGGGCTCTTTGGGGCTGCTCCGCCTGAAGCAGTGGCCTGGGGCCCTGGGCTCTGAGACCTCTCCCCTTCAGACTGAGCGCAGACCCCCTACCTTTGGCAGAGGGGTTCTTGGGTTGACTGTGGTGGTGATGAGGAGGGGCGGGAGGCTGGGTAGGGGTAAGGAGTCAGGGGTGGGGGTGAGCCTAAGTTCTGGGGAGGCGAGAATGCTCTGGACATCTTCTCCTGGGGGCTGCGTGTGCTGTGTGGGGAGGATCTGTGGGCTGGTCTAATCTCTAGGCCTGTTTGGGATCTTCATTGTTAATTTAAATGGCCAGTGGCAGAACCAGGCCTGGCAGGGAGAAGGGGACTCCATTCGTCATTATCTGCTGTCCTCCACTCTGAGTATCAACAAGTGGGGGCTGGGGGAACAGTCCTAAATGCCACTGAATTGCTTACATTAAAACTGTGCATTTTACGTTATGCGAATTTCACCTCAATAAACAAAAAAAGTCGGGGTAGGGCTAGGGATCATTGCTACTTTCTGCCTAGAAAGTAGCTCACTGGGAGTGCAGCTCAGCCTGAATTGCTCCTAAAAGCAGCCCTCAGTTGCTCTCCCATCAGCCTTCTAGACCTTTTCTGGGGGTCAGCTGTTTCCCCTTTCCCAGAGGACAGACTCTGGCTCCCCTGTGCCCTGGCATTGCGGAGGGGAGGAGAGAGAGGAGAGAGTAGGACATTAGGCTCCTGCCCCCGCCCATCAAAGGGACACTGGGAGGTCTTGTATATCTGTCCTCTCTCTGGGCCACTATGAAATCCCTGCTAGTGGTGGTGAACGGTGGCTGTCGCGGTCCTTTCTAGGTGTCCTAGGACATCTCTGCCAAGCAGCACAGCAGTCAGCCTGTCCGCTGGACTGTGAGTTTCGCCCCCCACCCCCAGATGAGGATACTGATGTTCAGCACGACCAGGGACGTGCCCAGGCCGCTGTTAATGTCTGAAGGCAGCCCCAGCCCTGCCGGCCCCATGGGTGTCACCGGCTTTCTGGAGGAGTATGGGGCGCTTCTGAAATCGGAGCTTCTATCACCACACCAGGGGAAGCTCCTATTTTAAGTTTCCCGTGTGCTGAGCCCTCTTGTAAAGTGAAGGATCCTTTTATAGTGCAAGAACCGCCCCAATGTGTCTGTGTGGTATGCGTGGATTTTGGCATGTAGGGTCTCTTAAAAGGGAGCATGCCTGGAATCTCACAGGGGGGAGTGCCCAGATGGAGGGGCTTGCCCCCTGTGGTCAGTGCCCTGCCCCTCTTTTCTTCCCATCTAACTCCCCTCTCCCTCCTAGGCCTGGCTCAGAGCCAGACAGAAGAGAGGGAGCAGCTGCTGGGGATTTCCAGAGCTTCCAGGGGGAGGTGGGAGCTACCCCTCCCCTTCCCTTCCCCTCTCCTCCCCTTCTCTTCCTTCCCTCCTTGTTTCCCTCCTCTCTCCTTTCCTCCTCTACCCTGCCCCTCCACCTCTCCTTGAAGGACACAATGGAGACAGGGAGGAGAGTGGGTCATGGCCCCCCTGTGTGCAAGGCTTCCGTAGAAGAGCTGAGCGGGCTCTGGGGGCCTGTGGCAAAAGCAGGACTGCAGGCTAGCTGCTGGAAGAATTTAAATGCCCTCGCATAGAACCTCAGAATTTAGCCTCCTGGATCTGGGAAGACACTACCGGGCCTAGCTACTCCTAGAGATCCTGCTTCATAGAGCGGAGGCTTGGCATCAGACTTGACCAAGTTACTGAAATTTCAGACCTTGTTTCCTCGTTTATACAGTGGGGCTAATAATAACACCTACCCTACAGGGTGGTCATTGGGTGTAGACAAAATCGTGTCTGTAAAAAGCCTGGCACACAGTAGGCACTCAACTCATTTGAACACATCTTGGCAGTGGGTCAGGTGACATCATGGTTCTTGGAGGTCATCTGCTAGCCTTCTATACACAGTCCAGGCCACGGGACTGATGTAACGCCCTAGTATCACACAGCTGGGAGCCTGCAAGGGCAGGGACCCCAGCCCAAGGCCTCTTCCTTGTCCCCGCATCACGACAAACACGGTTCCTCTGAGGGGTCGCTGGTGGAGAATGGCAGGACTGGGCATCTCTTACCCATTCCCTGCCCTGACACCAGGGTTTTACTGGGTGTGGCTTGTTTGCCCGGCTGCCAGCCCGGAGAAGCCACAGCCCCTTGCTTCCACCCCTGAGCCAGCTGTCCAGAGGTTGTTGGCCTGAGTTCCCAGCTGTTTGGCCGGTTACCAATGGCCCTTGGCCCCAGCCAGGCTAGAGGCTCTGTAGCTTCCCTCCTTGAGGGGTGTTTGGGTGGGATTCCTGAGGGACCTGGTGGCAGGGAGGAGGGTGGGGACTGGCGTCTTCTTGAGTGGCCTGTTGCCCTACTCTTACACCATTAAAGATGCTCAGCGAGGTTTGCTCTGTGGGATGCCTGGGGTTTCTGCCAGAACCTGGGCACACACACCCCGCACCCCCTATGCCCCAGCTCTCAGCTTTGGGCCTCCTTCCTCTGCCATTTGCCCTGTGATGGCCTTCAAGGTCTTAGCCACACACCCAGCATTCCAGGGCCCCTGCCTTCTGCCCTCATTATGGGAGGCCCCTCTTGTTTTCCTCAATACACTGCTTGTACAGCACTGCAGCCCCGACCTAGCCATCCTCTGCTGTTTCTTGCTCTCCCTGGAATCTGAGCCCAAAGAGGACAGGCACATTGACGGTCCCCACCACCGGACATGGCAGTTTGCATGTAATCAGGGCTTAATAAATATCTTTTGCCTTGAATGAACTGGGCCAGCACCTGCTTCAGAGGTGAGCATTTAGGTGGGGGTGGGTTGCTTTCAGGGGACAGGCAGAGGACAAGCTGGGTGCCGGAAAGCCAGAGTCACAGGAACACACCTCTCCTCTGCGATCCCCTCTAGTCCTGCCCTTCCGCCCTTCTCCACCAGAGGGTGCTCCTCCCCCTTCGGTGGAAGGACGGGCGCTGTTGTCCAGGGTCACCACCCGGCCCACAGTTCCAATAACCCCCCTTCCACCCACTGTTTCTCCTTTTCAGCTCCCCGGGTGCTTTGAATCCATGATCAAGCGTGAGCTCCCAGTGGGGAGGCAGGCAGAGAGGGTCTTACTGTTCTCATATTACAGAGGACGAAACAGGAGCAGAGCATGTCCTTTTCTTTAAAGACATACTACTAGGTGGACAGGAGGGGAAACTGACCCCAGGCCTTTGGACTCTGGAGTCAGTGCTCCTTGATGACAGCATGCAACTCCTAGCTGGGTCCTGGGCCAGGCCTGATCCTGGCTGTGGACAGCTCTGGTCGGAGGACCCCTCCCTGACTGCCCCTCCCAACTCTTGCCTTAGCTGGAGTTGGGGGACACAGAGCCTAGAGCTTTGCAGTTTCTTCCTTCACTCAACTCATCACCCTCCGTCTCTCTCCTGCCCAAGTCTCTCCCAGGGCTCCCCTGTGCTGCTAACTTTCTTAACAGGCCTGCCTCCACTTCCTCATCCCCAATGATGCTCTTCCTCACTGTGAAATCTGGCCTCTGCCTCCACCGATCTCCTCTTTGCCCAAGGTGCCCTCTCTGCCCAACACAGTGCCACTTCCTTGGTTCAGGAATGCCCTGGGTCTACTATTCACTTCCAAAGCTGTGACTCCAGTTTAGGCCTCTCTTTGGAGAGACAGACCCAGAGTTTAAGGTGCTGGTCACTCTTCCACTTGGCAACACAGCTTGTGGGTTAAGTGTATGGACTCTGGAGCCCAAATACCCAGATTCAAATTCTGGGTGGACTTTGGTGAGGTACTCAAGCTCTCTGGGCCTCAGTTTCCTTATCCATAAAATGAGGATTATAGTTTCTATTTCAAAGCTCCTTTGTGAGGCTGAATTGGAATAACACTTACAAAGGACGCACAGTGCCTGGCATGCCCTCCCTCCCTCAGAACACTCCAGATTTTTTCATCTCCTTCCCGCAACACCCAGCTGGTCACCAAGTCGTGGGGGCCTCTGATGTTTCTTGCCCCTGTCCTCATTCAGGGTCTCCCTCCTACCATCTCTCCGCCAGCCGCATCTCCTTGCTGCCCCCACCCCCCTGTCTTTCCTGCTAGGTGGCCCATCTCCTCTTAAATCCCTGCCCCCTAGCCAGGCTGGAATCTAAGTGCCTCAGGCCCAGTCACTCCATCGGCATATCCCCCGCCCACGTTTCCTTCCTCATCCCTCCATGCTTCCTGCCCACATATGTACCCTCCTTACCCTCTTCTTGGCTCCAGCCACATCACTAGAATCTGTTTTCTCCTGCCTTTGCCTATGATAGTCCTTTTCCCTGGAGAGCTTTTAACCTCCATTCCTCACCCCCCCCATCTCACCATGAAGCCCCAAAAAGCTTAAGGCCCCCTCATCCTGGAAGCTTTCCTCTGCTCCTTTTTGGAGATCTCACTACAGAGTCAGGATTGGTAAGACTAGGACCCCCACAAGGGAAAGAGCTAGGTCTTATCTCCGTATCCCCAGGGGCAACCTCCAGTCCCCCACCCCCTCATATATATTAAGATTCCCAATAAGCATTTGAGGAAGGTGACTGGGCTGGGGGGGGAACTTAGAAAGAGGAGAAGTATAAGGAGGGTCCTCAGTGAGGGACCCCCCCCCTTCACCCATGCTGGGCTCTACTTCCAGGAACCCCAGAGAAAGCGTGTGCCAGGTATGGAGTGGATTTGGGGGTGGGTGGTGGGACCCGGGAGTGAGACCCCGTGAGCCTAAGGGAAAGGACAGGAGGAAGAAGGGCTGGAGAAGATCAATGGGAGAGGGCCAGGACAGAATGGGGGTGCAGGTCAAGGTGCAGGAAGAGGTGGGAAGGGCAGCTGGGTGGGGGAAGAGCGTACTTTCTGGGAAGTGGGAGAGGGTGGGGGAGGTGAGCGCGGTGCATTGTGGAGGGAGGAATTCATCTGCTGGCGGGTGTGAGCTCATTTCCTCTCACTGCCTCCCGCTGTGTCTGAGGGCATCAGGCTCTGGAAAAAGTGAGCCAGGGGCACCCCAGCGGTCACCACCCTCCTCCGCTCCCCCTACAGCCGCAGTTCAGTCTGGACCCCTGGTGCCACTGCGTCCCCCTTACAGAGACAGCCCGTTTGTTCTGAGAGGGGAGGACCCCTGAGCCAGCGTGGCAGCATTGGAACCCCTGGAGCTACAGGACAGAGGGAGGGAGAAACAGGAACCTTCTTGAAAACCAAGCAAGACAATACAGGCAGTATGATTCGTTACAGTTAGATAGCGGGAAGGACTTCTCAGAAGGGCCAGGGGTAGGGGGTGGGGTAAGGGATGGGGTGGACAATTCCAGTTGCACATGACTTGATGAGGTGAGGTGGGGAAGGAAGAGGAGTCATGAAGGGCCCTTCCATCATTATGAGAGCATCCCCTTTCCAAGGACTGCCAGGGAACTGAAAAGAAATTAAATAAAATGTAAGATTTAAAAACAAGTCGGTACATTCTTCCTCTGGCTCACAGGATTAGGGACGGCCTAGTGGGTGTCTGGGCCCCTCTTAGCCACTCCAAGACCTGAGTCCTGGCCCTGGGGAGACTTGGAGCTGGCGAGGTAGGCAGGCTTTATGAGGTTTCCTTGCCCCGAGGACGTGGGTCATTCCCGTGGGCAGAGTCAGCCTTCCACTTTCGTTGCCTGCTTTATCCCAATCCCATTTGTATCTACCTGTGGCCTCTGCCTTCTTTTCTTCATAATCTGGGTGAAGGAATATGAGAGACCTTTAAATCTGCAAGAAGGCATGGGAAAGAGGTAAACTGAGGCTGTAGGAAATACAGGCAGTAAGAAGGATGTCAGTTAGACAGCAGAAGGGACTTTTCGGCAGAAATGAGGGACTGAGGGACCAATTCTTCCTGGTACATCAGGAAATGGCCTGGAGGGGTCCTGCTTAGGGGCAAGGAAATAAAAAACTGGCTCAAAACCCCAGGGGCTCTTGGGGTCCCCTTGGAATGAAACCCCAAAGGAAGGTTGTGGGGAGCTTGTGACTGGAAGGCCTGGCGCCATCTCTGCCCTCACTGTTGTCCACGGCACAGCAGATCTATGGGCTGGTCCAGAAGCCTGAATCCCAGGCAGGCTGGCTGGCTGGGTGTCTGAAGGGCTGGGGGACCCACCAGCCTCTTTCTTCCAGTCTCCATTTCTCTGCCTTCTTGGGGTCCTGGACTGAGACTCTTGCCTGGGAAGAAGGCCCTAGACAGAGGGGTTAGAGCCCCTGAAGATCCCACCTGCCCCCACCCTTGTCTGTCCTTGTCTCCACGAGTCTCTGGTCAGAAGGCTCCCTAAGCCTTTTTCCCGTCTATCCTTCTCTTCAATCCTGGGTCTCTGTCTTTGTCTCTGACTTTCTTCTTCTGTACTCTGCACTGTCACTATCTTGTCTTGGCCTCTGTGATGCTCTCTGTGTCTCTCAGCCGTTGTTTCTGACCACTTCTGTCTGATTGTGTTTCTCTCTGCTTCCCTTTCCTTTCCTTCTTCCATCCCTCTCTCTCCCTGTGCTAGCTCTGGGTTGGGTGCCCTTGTCCTCTTTCCTCCCCCAGCCAGAATCTCCATCCATTTGGGCCTGTTCCCAGGAGGCCAGCCCAAATTGTCTCCCTGAGACCACCTCTCTTCCCCAGGCTGCTCTGTCTTCTAGCTCCGCCGCCGGCTCAAAGCCCTGCCTGAGCCCCCTTTATCTGTCAGCTGCTCTGGGGAGAGGCGGCGGGTGCGCCCCGTCGGGAGCGCAGGGGGCGGAGCGAAGGGGCTGGCCCCCGGGGCGGGGGGGACACTCCGCGCTCGGCCCCGCCCCCTCCGGCCCCGCCCCTCCCGGGTCCCGGCCCGCGCCCCCAGCAGTGCCCCGGCCGCAGAGCCGCCGCTGCCGCCCGATGAATGGAGTCGCCTTCTGCCTGGTCGGGATCCCGCCCCGCTCGGAGCCCCGGCCCCCTCAGGTGAGGTCGCTGGGCCAGGGGAGGGGGGCGGATCCAGGCGCTGACGGGGAGCTGGCGTCTCAGGGCCGGGGTCGCGGCGCCCCCGCTCGGCGGCACGGCCTGGGGCGCACGCCGCGGGCACCGCGGGCACGGCTGCAGGGAACCTGGGCTGGTGGCGGTCCGGGGGAGGGGGCCGGAGCGAGAAGTGCCCCGGGTAGGGGGGCGGGAAGGGGGAAGGCAGGCAGAGGACCGGGACGCATACGGGGCTGCCAGGGCAGAGGGCACCGACCAGGGCGGCGGTGCCAGGCCCCCCGCGGCCGGGCAGCGGGGGCGGGAGGCCCGCGCCTTTTGTCCGGGTTTTTCAGGCGGGGCGTCTGCCGCCGTTTCCTCTGCCCGAGTTTTCGTTTTCCGTTGGCGAGGCCCCGGCACAGCTGGAGGGAGAGGGAGTGGGGGAGGGGGTTCCCTGAGCGGGATGTCCTTGGCCACGGCGGCCGGACACCCCCCTCCCCGCGCCACACTCGCCCCCTGCCGGGCCTGACCGCACGATGAGCTTCAGGGAGCGGGTCTGTCGCTCCACTGGCTCCTGGGAGAAGACAAACGGGCCCCGGGACCCCATGGTCCCGAAGGCTCAGCTGCACTCCCCTCCGCCCCCTCGGACTGGCTGTGGGTGGGTCTGGGTGCGGGGTGCCAGGGGCATTACTCAGCGCTGGGCTGCTTTGCTTGGGTTCTTTCATCTGCCAGCTGTTGAAGCTGGGGAGGGGCCAGTAAGGACCTCGGGGCCCCTTTGGAGCCAGCCCCCTACCTCCAAGCCTGGTTGACCGGTGCTGGAGTACCCCAACGCTGCACCACCCTCCTTCCAAGTTCAAGGGTTGGACGCTGTCTGGCCAGTCCTTTCCCAGGTTGGAAAAGAAGTTGCCTCAGGGTCCAGGTTGAGGTCAAGGTCTGGGCTGAGGCCTCTTCCTCTTCAAGGCTGGAGGACTTAGTGATGCTCTTTCTCAGCTGCCTCCCCCTCTCCCTCCACCCCATGCTGGAGCTGGGGTCTGGTGCTCTGCAAACTCTTTGAGACTGGTGTGTTTCTCAGAAGCTGGACATATGCTCAGTTCTCCCTCAGCCTGGAGCATTCTCTCTTCCCAGACTCTCCCTGCGCCTTTCAGCCAAAGTGTTTCCTAATTACAAACTTGAAATTCAGGATGGACAGGGGGTGGGGGTGGAGGTCATTAAGCCTGAGTCCCATGGATTCACAACCACCCCCAACCACACATACTTCATCTCCACCCCCCACCTTGTCCACCCCCACCCCAGGCCCAGCTCGGGGTGGATGGGGTTTGATTCCATGGGGTTCAAACCCCTCTGCCAGGTCAACAGCCTTATTCCCAAAAGTGGCTGCTCTTGCTGAGATGTGCTCATTGGCCTGCAATTTGAATCTCCATTACATAACCAGTCATTTCGCCTCCAAACACAACTCAAAGGCCCCTAGCCCCAGCCTCATCCACTTGCTCGCAAGGTGGTTGGGTCCACCCTTAGGTGGTTGGGAACTCCTGTTCCAGCATCTGAGGCCTTGCCTTCCCCTTGGGAATGGTAAGAGCAATAAATCTCTTTTACCTTCAGTGCTGGATTTCAGGACCTCAAAAGGCCTGTGGGTGGGCAGGGTGGGTATTTGGGTCTGAGACCACACAGAAATATTGCCAGAGATGGAACCTGGGTACCCTGATGAGATCTGGGCATAAGGCGAAGCTTTGGGGAAGAGGGTGCTGTTAGGAAGGTGGCTTTGGGACACCATGGGCAGTGGGGTAGGATTTCAAGGATCCCAGTCCAAGCAGAGAAGGACTGGACCTAGGGAGCAGGCCTTGTGCTGGGCTGCCTGCATGGGGACCTCTCTGCCCCCTCATCAGACTTGCCCTGAGCTCGTGGAGAAGGGATGTAGGAGGCCCCTCTGGTCGCCCAGCGGTGCAGCGGTTTGCTGGGGATGGGAGTGGGATGAGGGATGGTGCTGGTTGCAGAACAGGGCAGGAGTGGGCAGGCGCACGTGTCCTTCATCCTTCATTGCAGGGAATACTTAGAGGGGCTGCCTGGTATGTAAGGTTAAAAGAGACTACAAAGCAGGAGAATGGATTAAGTGATAGCAGGAAGGACTGTAGTTACCAGTAGGGAGAGGCTTTCGAGCGGCAGCATCCCAGCCTGGCCAGGAGCATTCCACAAGGAAGTTTCTTCCAGGATAGTAGGGTAGGTAGATCCCCGTGACACTGGATTCCAAGCAGAGGAATCTGGAGAGATTCATAAGGGATGCAAATATATTCAAATAGACATATACATTAGTGCCTGGAAAAAAAAAATGTGTTTTTAAGGAGGTGGGAATTGCTTTACTAATATACCTGATAGTTAAGATGTAGGTAGCAATGACTCTGGGCCAGGATTTATAAAAAATTACTTCTTTTAATCCTCACATCACCTCTGTGATGTGGTACTGTTACTGTCCCCATTTAACAGTTGAGACCACCAAGGCATGGAGAGCTAATAGCTTGGCTTAAATCATATCACTAACAAGTGGCAGAATCTAGGAGGGAATGTGGCACTCTGGTTGGAGACTCCATGCTATTATCCTGCCATCCTGTTTTTTGAGCTTTTTCTGGTCCCACTGTCACTCCTGCCTTGATCAGGGTCCATCTCGCAGCTACAGCTCAAGAGCAAGGTGAATCTCTTGCTGGTTTGGAGCCTGGTTGCTTGTCTGGAGCCTGGCTGCTTGTAGTCACGCTGGGGCAGGGCAGAGGACCGGAGACATCAGGCGTCCATCCAGTGTTGGTGGAACCAGCTCATAGACTCCCCCAGCATGCCCACCCCACCCCACCCCAGGCCAACCCATAGCCCTTGGACTGTGGCTCAGTTCATTGGTGTTTCCCTCCCAAAGGGGCATCAGCCCTGCTCTGTTGGCTGCAGGGGTTCAAAGGTGAGATATTGGCTTGGTCAGGGATTTGGACAAAGCCCGGTTTTAATGATCCTGCTCTCCCTCCCTCCCCAGAGACAGCCATGAATAGGGCCTGTGGGAGCTGGCTCTGCCTTTCCCCAGCACCCCCACCCCCTTCAAACAACCCGCTTTTAGATCCAGGCCCCCCTATTTCATGCGATGTGCAAGCTCTTCAGCTGGGCTGTGCCAGTCAGTACCAGGAGAGCATCTCTTCCCCCCTGCCTCAGTGGGACAGCAGGCTGATATGCCCTAAGGACCACACTTAGGGCGAGTTGGAAACTTGGTGAGAGTGGGATTGTTACCTGTCGGAATGCGTCAGGACTGGAGGGGTCATCATGTTGAACTCCTTCATGCTCTAATGGGGAAACTGAGGCCAGGCAGTACCTAAGGTCAGGTGGCCCGTGAATGCAGGACCTGAACCCGGTGTCCTGATTTCCAGGCTCCCAGGTCTTGCTTTTCTCCATACTATTCTGTCCATGGTGCGCCCCGCCCCCTGCCACCACCACCACCCCGCCCCCCCCGCCCCCCCCGCCGGGTGCTGGGTTCTGGGACTGGGCCTTGGGACAGAGGGGAGGAGCAGGGATGAGAGGACAATGTGCCCCGTTCTTCTCTGTGTCCCCAGCGGCCAGCACAGCGCCTGGCACAGGGCGGTTCTCCATAAATGTTTGTGGAGGCCAGGGAGCAGCCCTGCCCCTGGCCTCCCAGGGTGCCCTGTGCCCGGCTCTCCCCCTGGCATTGTGACAGTTGGTCTGCACATTAGTCCCCTCTAACATCTTGGAGTTATTTGAGGATAAGGAAAGTAATAAAAGGAGCTACTTCCGTAGTGCTTCCCACTAGGTGGGAAGCTACCGTATCGCGGTCCCATTTCACTGATGAAGAAACTGACACAAAGAGATTCTGTGGCTTCCTAAGGTCACACAGCTAGTTGTAAGTGGCAGAGCTGAGGGGTGGAATGGGCCCTTCACATTCCCAGCAGCCCCAAGGGTGTGGTGTTTGTCTTGGTGTCCACAAGGCCAGCATGCAGCCAGTACTCAGAGAACGTTTGTTGACTGACTGGTTGACAGAATATGGAGAAACCTCAGATTCCTGTAATCTAACCCTTTGGAAGTAGCTGGAGTTGGAGTCTTGGGAAGGCAGCCTAGAGGCACGGCATTTGGTTATCTGTTGCGGGTGTGCCTGATCTAAACCCAGACAGGAAAGGAAAGCTCACACCCTCTTTGTTTCCCCAGAATTTTAAGGACATGGTGCTGAGCAATGGGCACATGGGAAAAGACTACAGGTAGGATTAATGAGTCTTGTTACTTTTTCATCTCTCTGGCCCTGAGATCTTCAGCCCAATGCATCACCTTGGATTGGTGGAAGAATCTGCCACCTTCAGTTGGAGGTTCAAGGCAGAGCTTGTCATAGTTCAAGGTTCTGGTTCAAGGCAGTGTCTGGTTCAAGGCAGAGCTTGTCATGGCCACCCAGGCACCTTTCCTCCATGGGATGTTGTGGAATTTCTGGCCACCCCCAGTCCTAAACCTTAGGCCCAGGGTTGTCTCCTCCACCCTCCTCCAACCCATGTGCCCCTGGGCAGGGGACCTGTTTCCCTCTGACTACCCCTCTGCTCCCCACTTGCTGGTCTGAAATCACATCAGTTACCTGCCACACGTCATCTGCAGACAAAGACTGGCGGGGAGCTCTCTAAGGAGAAAGAAGACCCAGTGTGGAGGAGTCCTTCTAATACACAGGCAGCCGTGACGGGTGAGAGGCCTGGGCCTGGCGTGGCCTGTTGGCACGTTGGGGGGCAGGTTGGTGGGCCCTTGCCTTGAGCCTAATGCAGTCCGCATTTCAGCTGCCCACCTTTCTCACTGTGTGATGTGGCCCTCCCGACCAAGTTCTTTGCTTTTAGCCTCTGTTTTCTTACCCCTGAAATAATCTCACTGGGAGGGTGAAACAAGGTGATAGGGGAAAAGTGGCTGACACCTGGTAATCTCCACTGTTAGTAGCAACAATTGTTAAACAGATGAGAGTCAATGGATGGAAACTAGAATGACCTTCTTAGGGCACAACAAGGAGATGTCAGAGCCAATGAGCTGCTCCTGGAGATAATGAGGCTCCCATCAGTGGAGGTGAGCAGGCACAAGCTGGGCTAGAAAGAATTCAGGCATTGGGTGAAGGGTTGAAAGAGAAACTTTAAGCGCCCTGCTTTGGGATCAGTACCCTGTGGTAGGAAGTTAGGGGAGCAGGTGAGAGCTGGTTCTTGTTGCAGGGTACTGGGGAGTAGGGGGGGGCAGAGCCCCAGCCTCCTGGGAACATGAGAGGTAGACTGCTGTGACTGCGGGATGCTAGGAGGCTCCTCTCAGGAGAGGGAGTCCGGGGAGGCTGCCTGGAGGAGGTGTGGTAGGGTAGCTGTGGTTCTGAAGGATGGGAGAAGAAGAAGGCCATTGCAGGCCTGGGCAGGCTTGGTGTTTGAGGGGCAGGGAGGCCCCTAGGCTGCCAGTCCTGAAGTCAGCTCCAAAGCTCCTGGCTACCCAATGGGGTATGGTGGTGGCGGAGGGGGACCTGCTGGCTCCCTGTCCTCCCACGCCTCAGCCTCTTCTTGAGGGGCCAGGCCTGCTCCCAGTGGCAAAGAGCTGTGGCTTGTAAAGAGCGGAACTGGGGAAAGAAAGACTTCTTATGTCCAGTGCCTTTGGGGGCGTCTGGGGGTCGAGGGAACAGTGGGGCTTTTGTGCCCTGCCTCCGGGAATCTGGCCGAGGAGGAGCCGTCCCTGGGTCTGGCTGGGCCCTCAGCAGGCAGGTCCTCTTTGAAGTGACCCTTTCAAAGCTCAGCCTGAATCCCTGGGAGGGGAGACCGCTCAGGGAGGGGCTTAGGGATGACCAAGACTGGCAAGCCAAGCATGGAAAGACCCAGTGCCAGCCTCTTTGTGAAGGCAGGCTGGTAGGAGGGGTGTGGGCTGGAGGAATGTGGCCAGGCTGCGGCGGGGCAGGGGCATGTGGGAGCCATTTAGGAGGACAGCACTCCAGGGGTCTTGGCCCCTCAGTATGGGTTAATATAGGGAAGGACAGAGTTCACCCTGGCCTTGTGCCTGGTTTCTATCAGTCCCCAGATTGATTACTGTCTGATTCTGGGCTCCTAAGTCCACAGCTGTGTCTTCCTTTTTAACTTCCTCAGGGAGCATGAGAACACCCCTTGGAAAGAATCTGTTTCCAGCACGGGACTTAGAGCCCCTGGGAGAAGGGACAGGGGCAGTCTGGCCTATTGGAGATTTTCCTGCTCCTGAGAACCCCCCAAAAGGCTGGAGTGGAGACCCCCACCTTCTACCACAGTTTCCTTCATTCTCAATGTGGAGGAAACTCTGTATTGTTCTCTAAGAGAAAGGGAGGGAGGGAGAGCGAAGCCAGCCAGAGAGGGGGCATCTTGGAAGATTTCAACTGGAGGGATCTTAAAGGCCCCCCTCCCCCACCAACCTGGCCACTTGGCCCCCACCTCCACATTTGACTCATGGCAGAGCTGAGGCCTAGAGAAAGCCCAAGGCCAAAGTGAGGAGACAGAGGAGGAGGGACAGTCTGAAGTGGGAGGAAAATGGAGGATGGAAGCCAGGTGGGGACAGGGTTCAGGCGGCTGAGTTGTATGTAATCCCAGGGTAGTGGAGAAGTTCCCAGAGTCTCTTCAGCTCGACTCTGCTATGATTCCATGAAAGGAGTCTGTGGGTGAAATTTTTGGGGCTGAGCAGTGGACAGTGGCACAAGACAGCCCAAGGTGAGAGCCCTACCCCACCCTGAGGCTCTTTTCTAGTTCATGGCCCCACGCCCTGATCTCTGGGCATCATGGCACTCTCTATACTCGAGAAGATTCTTCTAAATCTCCCTTTCCTCTCCTGAGGGTGTGGCCCCTGGTTCCTCCCCAAGAGAGGGGGAGGAGGGAGCTGAGCACCCCAGGCCCTGATGGGGGGCTGTGGGCGGTTCTGGTACTCTCCTGTATCTTGCACTGGCATCTGCAGAGCTGAGCCTTCATTAACTCTAATGAATCCTTGGCACCATGCCCTCCCTCTGGCCTGAAGTTTCTGGTAGGAGTGAGGGGACAGCTGGATTGAACCTAGAGCCCAGGAGGTAGAAGGGTGTCTGCAAGAGGGGAGTGGGAGGCAGAAAATGGGGGCCAAGCAGCAAGGCTGAGACTGCTGTGGGGAAGAAAAAACAGCCGCCCTTTATTCCCCACTGGGACCTTTTCCTCCCAGATGCTTAGGTCCCCACCGTGCTGGCTGAAGGGTTAGCTTCGAGACTGGGTGTGGCCTGGGACAGTGAAGATATTCCCAGGCTTGGCCTATACATAGAGTGTCTCTCCGCTCCCTAATGTCATGGGGGTGGGGGCAGGAGAAGGACCTGACTCCTGGAATTGGAAAATCAGGCAGCGGGCCAGATCTTAATGCAAACTGACCTTCTTTCATCTGGTGGCCATTTCTTATGTAGGGTCAGCATTCACAGCTCTCTTTGTGGGTCTTGGGATCCAGATGAGTATATGACACAGCCCCTGCCCTCAAAGGGTTCATTGTTGCTTTTCCTGCCACCCAAAAGTTTCACGAAGATCTCATAACCACGTTATGTTTGTTTCTATACTGTCTGCAAGTCCAGAACATTCTTTGCTGCCCCTCGCCCAAATGATTAACATAAACGTGGCCTAGCCTAACTGGGGAGTCAGACAGAAGCAGGCACAAGGGAATGTCTTCACTGCGACATCATCTGAGTGTGAATGTGGTCACAAAGCTAGGAAGAAGGGTTTCATGATGAAAAGAGTGTTGGAGGGTAGAATTCCCACAGGGGTTTGTAAAAAACCAGTTGGTGATAAGATTAATCGCCTTTCTCTCATCTCCTATTTCCAAACCTATCCTTAGGTTGAAGATTCTTTTAGGAAATTCCTTTTGATCGTTTTCAAGGGCCGTCGTGCGGAGGTTGTATATTTACAGAGCCTAGAGCTGAGACTCCGAGAGGGGTAGACAACTTCACCAAAGGTCACCCAGCATCTGCATTTAAAGATTTTATTTATTTATTTGAGAGAGAGAGACAGTGAGAGAGAGCACGAGCGAGAAGGTCAGAGAGCGAAGCAGACTCCCCATGGAGCTGGGAGCCTGATGTGGGACTCGATCCTGGGACTCCAGGATCACGCCCTGAGCCGAAGGCAGTCGTCCAACCAACTGCGCCACCCAGGCGTCCCTAGCATCTGCATTTAAATCTACGTCTTTCTGAATCCTAAGCCCGGCTTGCGGCTTGAGATCTCTGCTACATTCCTCCACAAGAAAAAGCCTGGAGGATACCTATCCCACTCTGGGAAGGTGGACCCTTCCCCTGGCCCCCTCCTGAACCTTGAAATCCATGGAGGTGTTAATAGATATGGGCAAACCCCGCTGCCTCTTCTGAATATGCTCCAGCTCTGAGGGAAGAAGGCTCCACTGAGGCTTGCCAAGGCTTGATAGGATGTCTGGGGGGTGCGGGTTGTGGAGGAGAGAGAGTGGCATTCCAGACAGAAAGATCCAGCATGAGTAAAGGCAAGGTGTGAAATAGCCTGGCCTCTTTTGGCATCAATGAATGCAAGACCGAGAGTCGAGTTGAGATTGTCAAGGCCAAGGAACGGCAAATCCTACCCCTCCCTGCCACCATCATGGCAGACCCCTTCATACGAAGGAGCTTGACTTGCTGCCATAAATACTTTGGAGTCCTGGAAGGGTGTCAGGCAGTGGAGGCAGCAGACCAAGTGAGAGATGATGAGGGCTGAAACTGAAGGTAGGGGGAGAGGACAGGGTAGGAGTAGGACTTATCACCCTCTTCCCCTTTCTAGAAACTTGACATACCATCTCTTCCCCTTGTCTGATAAACCCTTCCCTGCCTTCTCTGTTTTTTAAACTCCTATTCATCCTTCAATGCCCAGGTCAGATATTCTCCTTTGTAAGCCCCCAACCCTAACCCCATTTCCTCAAATATATGGGAACTTCCTCCTCTGGGCAGTGGATCTTAAGCCTCACGAGGGTGGGGACTTAGTGTTGTTCCCTGCTTTATCTGCAGCTTCTAGACCAGGACTTGGTGATTGGATGTGCTGACTGATGAGCAAACATTCCCGTAGCACTTGGTATGCATTGTGAGAACAACAACATAATAATAGGAATATTGGTGACAACTAACATTTAGTTTTTTAAAGATTTTATTTGTTTATTAGAGAGAGCACGAGCAGGAGGAGGGAGAGGGAGAAGCAGACTCCTCACTGAGCAGGGAGCCCGACTCAGGGCTCCATCCCATGATGCCAGGATCATGACCTGAGCTGAAGGCAGATACTTAACCTACTGAGCCACCCAGGGGTCCCACAACTAACATTTATCGAGCATTTTGGTGCCAGACACTGCTGTGCCAAGCATTTTGCATACACTATCTCTCTAATTTGGCACAACCCCATAGGAATAGATTATTTCTGTTTTATAATTGTAGAAATCTCAGGTTAGTAACTAGTCCAAGGACACACAGCTAAGAGGTGGACAAGTGGGGGTTCAAACCCAGATTCCTGGGGCTCCTGGGCGGCTCAGTGGGTTGAGCCACAGCCTTCGGCTCAGGTCATGATCTCTGGGTCCTGGGATCCAGCCCCACATCGGGTTCTCTGCTCAGCAGAGAGCCTGCTTCCCCCCACTCCCACTCTGCCTGCCTCACTGCCTACTTGTGATCTCTGTAAAATAAATAAATTTTTAAAAATATTTTTAAAAAATCCAACCCAGATTTCTCTGAATCCTATTTGGGAATGTTTATTTATTTATTTTTAAAGATTTTATTTATTTATTTGAGAGAGAGAGAGCACAGAGGGGGAGTGAGAGGGAGAAGCGGATTCCCTGCTGAGAAGAGAGCCCATGGAGGGCTCAATCCGGGGACCCTGAGACCACAACCCGAGCAGAAGGCAGACACCCAACTGCCTGAGCCACCCAGGTGCCCCTGTTTAGGAAGGTTTAGACACTATGCTTTACAACCTCTTTGTTTCATGCCTGTCTCTTCATAAAATCAGGGATTGTTTCATTAATTTAAAACAATCCTTTGTGGACTACTGAGCTCAGATTTGTTACAGCAATTCAGATGTGTCAAGCACTCAACAAGTCCTCTCAGGGGCCCCATTGACAACTGAGACGGCAGAGGCTTGGAGAGGGAAACCACTTGACTGGGGTCACAGAGCTGGGAGCTGATCTGAGTTCTCTTGGACTCCTCACCCTCGGTGACACCTACTCAGTAGTCCAGAATGGGACTGGGGGCTGAGCTCTGAGGTTGGCTGACTCCTTCGGGGACACACAAGGGGCAGGGCTAGGCCAGGGACCTAGTCTCCTGCCCCGAGGCCAGTGTGCTCCCTCACTGATGAGCAGAGGGAGTCCCGAGGCAGGCCTGAGGGCCTTGTAATTTCCCAAGTGCCAGCCATCTGTCAGACAGGTGAGCTCCAACGGGGCGGACTGGCCTGGCGCTGGGGTGGGAGGGCCGGTGTCTTACGGCGGCAGAGCCTTACAGGGCCTTGATAGAAGAAGGTGAGAGGCCTCCACTGGGGTCAGGGCATCAGTGGGATATCAGCCATGGGGTGACCCTAAAGACCTCCAGCCGCCGGCGTGGGAGCGGGTGTGAGCCGGGGCCGGACTTCGGCGCTGGTTCCCAGACCTGCCGAGACCAGCCAATGGGATAAGCGTGCTGCGCTCTGTTTGCATTGCTATTTGCATGACCACGCCCCTTCGCCCCGGCTGCTTGGCTTCGGCTCCCCTGCGGGCCTCCCAGGCCCCCGCGGTGTTTCTGGCCCCTGATGCAGGGCTGGCGTGGGCGGGCTGGGGCTGGGGCTGGGGGCTGCGGGCTGCGGGGCGGGCTGGGCGGACCTGGGCTGCCAGCCTGGCCGCACTATTCATAGCTCCGGCTGGCGTAGTTCGCATACTTGGCGTTTCTTACGTCTGGCTGGTCTGAGGCTGCCGCCTCTCCGCGCTCCTCCCTCTTTGTTCCCCTGTCCTTACCTTCTCACCCCCTCCTTTCCCGGCCTCTTCCCCCGCTCCTGCCCCTTCGACCTCTCTGCCAGTCTTCAGAAATCTAGAGGTGGCCCAGCCCACAGGAGGAAACTGAGGCCCAGAGAGTGGGCGTGTCTTTCGACCTGGCCTCCAGGGAGAAACTGGTAGTAATGAGGCGTGTAATGAGGTGGCTAAGAGCCTGGGCTCTGCCCGCAGACGGACCTGGGCTTGAGTCAGAGCTGCCACCCCGCGGGACCCTGGCAAGTTCTTGAGCTTGTGGTCGGGGGAATTTTTTCAGAAACAGTCAAGCTGAGATCTGGAGAAGGGATCTTGGGTTAAGAGAAGATAGGGGTGGGGGAGAGGGATCTGTGGATGTGGAGGGTCAGCCCTGCCTGGGTGGACAAGGGCCTGGCCAGCTGGGCTTGGGGGACAGAGGACACCGAAAGAGGATTGGAGCAGCTTCCCTCTTTTCCCCACCTCTTACTCCCTTATTCCAGTACCCCCACTTTCTGGATCCCATTCCCACTGAGGAAGGTGTGGGGTATCAAAAGATGGCTAAAGATCTGAAGTAGCCTCTGCCCTAGATAGTTTCCCCCTGGAGACAGTGTTCTGGCCAATGTGGACTCTCTCTAAAGAGAGGCTCATTCATTCCTTCGCATTCAGAAACATTGCCACGCACAGTCATAAATATATACACACTAACTCAAGAGTGATACAGGAATCTGACCCAGTCTGGGGTCCAGGGGAGGTGTCTCTGGGGAAATGACTTTTTTGCTGAGAACTACAGGGTGGTTAGGAATTAATTAGGGTGTGGTTTGGTGAGGCAGGGAGGGAGCTGGGCAAGAGAGAACAGCATTCCAAAAAGAGCATGTGCAAAGGGCCTGAGGCTGGAACCTAAAGGCATTGGAAGTAGACCAGGGTAGCAGAATACGGGGCGGGGGGGGGGGGCGGTGTGGTGTACATGCAACCTGGAGGCCCGTCCCACAGGGCCTGGTGGCCACAACTTTAAAACAATGAGTCTGGACCAGAGGAATGGTGGCAGCTTGGAAGAGAGTGGTGAACACGGTTAACTGGTGAAGGAGTCATTTGGGAAGCAGGGTCCTCTGATGGGTGGGATGTGGGGCTTTCTAGGCCGTAAAACCTCCAATTTGTTGATTCCCAGAATGCTTTCCCAGTAACTTTGTCAGGCCAGTATCCCTGAAGAAGTAAGAAAGCCTGAGGGACCTAGAGGCAGAAAAGGGCTAGGACCAGTACCAGTGGCAAGTGTGATGTTCTCTCCATAGCAGCCTTCATGCTGGGACAGTGATCTCTCTCTCACTAACCCCATGTCTCCCATCGCTCAGTGCCCTAGCTCCAATCATTCCCTACCTAGTACCAGATAGGACGGGGGCTCTGAGGGGCCGGGGTGGCAAGTGGGTGTGTGTCACACTTGTCCCAAGAGGCTGCTCTGCTGTTCAATGAGGGAAGGCATGCATAGAGTGCCTGGCATATAGTAAGGGTTCGATCTTAATTACTGCTGTGACATTTACCATGTCCCAGATTCAGGGCCAGGCAAGCAGGGGAGGGGTAGGATCTGGGGTTGGGGGACCAAAGCGATGCCATCTGTCTGCTGACTGCAGAGTCCAGCCCCAAAACCATCATGGCTGCCTCGTGGACAGGAGCCAAGCAAGGTGGTTTGTCCCTGCAGAGCTACCATCCCCTGCACCCTTCCAGCTGCCTCTGAAGCATCCTGGGCTGGATTAGGGAGAGGTTCAGCTCAAAGGCTGGGTGAAGGGATGACCTGGACAGGTTAGGCAGGGCCTGGGGTGAGGGGGTGGGTGGTTTCAGGGGTGGGGCTGAGAGCCTCTCCCTGCCAGGGAGCCCCAAGTACCCTGGGGGAGACTTTCGGCATTTGCCGAGACCTGCCCTGGGAGGGGATGTGGTCTCAGCTTGAGTAGGACGAGCTCTCCCCTGAAAGAAACCAGTGGGTGCACCTGTTGTCTCTGCCCAGGTGCTCAGACAACGGGAAGAGCCTCCGGAGAGGATTGTGTGGGGCCACAGGGAGAGTCAGCCCCAGAGCTCTCCTCCAGTGTGGTCCAGTGTGGAGGAGCAGAACGGATAGCATTTTGGAGCAGAGTCTTTGCAAGTATTCTTCTGCCTTCAGGAATGACTGCCTGCCCTGAATATGACCTAGTCTGCAAAGGGGCTCTGGCCTCTCTCCAGTACCCCTTGACCAAAGGAAACCCTCCCGAAGTTCTCGCGGTCACTCCGTCCTTCTGCAGGGAACCCTGCTCTTCTGTACAAGATGGGGAGGGGTGATCCTGGGGCGTGATACGGGGCTGAGGGGCTTGGAGAAGGCAGTGGGGAGGGGTGGGTGGAGGGATGAGGGCACCCCGCCCACTCGGGGCTGTGAAGGAAGATAAGCATGCCAGACCTGGGCCAGCAGGGGGCTCTGCTGCACATGGGACCCGCCTGCATCTCTGACAAGAGCGCGCACCCTTCAGAGGGTAGGGATGTTTTTCTTGGAGTGTTTGCATGAGAAAGCATTTGAGAATAGGGACTTGCCTCGGCGTTACGCCCTTGCGCACACGTGTTTGTGTGTGTGTGTGTGTGTGTGTTACAGGTGGTGTGTAAGCTGGGAACAGACGTGTGTGCTGAGGTGGGGAGGCCTCAGGGGGCGGGAACCCCACAGTTCCCACGGCTTTTGCTATGGAAACTCTTCCAAGGTTGTGACGCCTTAGGATGATGTGACATCCCGAGAGTTGGGGTATCCATGGGTCCATCCATGCCAAGGACTTACTGGGTGCAAGGGTCAGACTCCCCTGGCACCCTGAGAGCTCCTATTCCGGCTACTAGGGCCCCAAAGGTGACAATAGGGACTCTGAGAAGGCATAACGGAGAGGGGTGGGAGGGCAAGGTCGTCCAGACAGGAGGTTGTCCAGCTATCCTGGGCAAACTCTATGGGCAGGGCCTGCTCTTAGGCCCCCCGGGGAGACTTGTTCATTTGTCCCACCTTCTTTCAACACTGTCCTTCAGATGGGAGTTTCAATAGGACTGCATCCTTTCTTTTTATTGTGGTAAAACACACGTACTATGCAATTGACCATTTCCAGTGGACAGTTCAGGGGCATTAAACACATTCCCATTGCTGCACAACCCTCACCCTCACTGCCGTCCATCTCTCGGACTTTGCCATCTTCCGAAACCGAAACTCTGTGCCCATTAAACAGTCCCTGACTTCCCCCTTTCCCTTGGCAGCCACCGTTCTGTCTTCTGCCTCCTGGCATCCAGGTAGCTCGTCTAAGCAGAATCATGTAACGTCTGTCCTTCTGTTCCCACCTTATTTCACTAAGCGTAACGTCTTCCAGGTTCATCCATGTTGTGATTTCCTTCCTTTTTAGGACCAAATAAATTGTCTCGTATGGATTTACCGCGTCCTGTTTACCCGTTCACGCACCAGTGGGTGTTTGGATTGTTTCCACCTTTTGGCTGTTGCAGATATTGCCGCCATGGATGTGGGTGTACGCATACTGCTTTGAGTCCCCATTGCCGCTTCTTTAGGAGACATAGCCAGAATTGCTACGTCTATGGTAATTCTGTGTAATTTTAGGAGGACAAAGCCATACTGTTTTTCCACAGCAATGGCACCATTTTGCATTCCACAGCAAAGCATATGCAGGTTCCAATTTCTCCACATCCTCCCCAGGAACAATTCATTTTTTTTTTAATTTTTTTTTAAAGATTTTATTTATTTATTTGCCAGAGAGAGAGAGCGCATAGGCAGGCAGAGTGGCAGCAGAGGCAGAGGGAGAAGCAGGCTCCCCGCCAAGCAAGGAGCCCGATGCGGGACTCGATCCCAGGATGCTGGGATCATGACCCGAGCCGAAGGCAGCCGCTTAACCAGCTGAGCCACCCAGGCGTCCCGGAACAACTCATTTTTGAGAGCCTGCGGTGTACGAAGCATTCTAGTAGTACGAATCCACTTCTGAAAAGTTGTCCTTAGGAAGCTCTCAGGCTAATGAGGGAGACTTGGGACATACCCTTGAGCAGCCTCCAATCTGAGGGGAAAGACCCAGGCTGTGAGCTCTGGGAGACCCTGGACAGATATGGGATGAAAACACAAAACACAACAATGAAACCCTGTCTTTTCTCAGGGAGCTCCCAGTCTGATGGAGGAGGCGTAGCTTCTTCCCTCTGGGGAGTCCCACGTGGGCCCAGACACCAGAATGGATACATGGAGGGTGAGCACTGAGACAGTCAAGGGCCGCTGAGTGGAATAAATCAGGGGGTGGAGAGGGCTTGCGGTGGGCCCTGTCCCACGCCAGCCTGTGGTTGCCTGGGCAATGGCGCTCCTGTTTACTTTGTGGCTGGTTCCAGACTCACCCTTTTCTGCAAGTGCTCATTTCCCACCAGAAGGAAAGATGCTCTTTAGTCTCCCCTCTCTCTGCTGTCCCTGAGGAGGGGACTGGCTCTCCTGCTGGGTGGAGGCCCTGCCAGCCTGGCACCTTGGCCGTGTCCCTTGCCTGCCGGGGTCTCACGTTGCCTCCTTCCCCACTCCCAAAGGGCCAAAGTTCTGCTATGGCATTGGGGCCTTCTGCTGATGCCTCCCTGCCTGGGGGGCGCTGGGGCATGTGGGAGCCTGTAAGGGGCTGGCAGTGGGAGGGGGAGATGAAGCCCAGGTGAAGAGGTTCACCCGGGTCTGTGTAGACCTCCCGAGTGTCTGCCCATGTCGCTGGGCCCTTGCGTACACTTGGTTGGGCTGTCGGCCTGACTGTGAGTGTGCGAGAGAGTGTGAATATCCAAAAGACAATCAAGACAGTTTGCGTTGCCTTGGAGGGCATTATGCTAAGTGAAGCAAGTTAAACAGAGAGAGACACATATTGTCCAGTCTCACTTATATGTGGAGTCTAAAAACAACAACAACGACAAAAACCGAGCTCAAAGATAGAGAGAACAGATGTTGGTTACTAGAGGCAGGGGCTTGGGGTGGGCAAAATGGGTGAAGGGTGTCCAAAGGTACAAATTTGGGGTGCCAGGGTGGCTCAGTCAGTTAAGTGTCTGCCTTCGGCTCGGGTCATGATCTCAGGGTCCTTGGGATCGAGCCCCACATCAGGCTCTCTGCTCAGCAGGGAGCCTGCTTCCTCCTCTCTCTCTGCCTGCCTCTCTGCCTACTGGTGATCTCTGTCTGTCAAATGAATAAATAAAAATCTTAATAAATAAATTGTTATTTAAAAAAAGCACAAACTTCCAGTTATAAAATAAATAAGTCACAGGGATATAATACAGGGCATGATGATTCTAGTTAATAATGTGGAATTGCATATTTGAAAGTTGCTAAGAGAGTAAGATCTTAAAAGTTCTTAACCAACTGATTCACCCAGGCGCCCCAGGATCTTAAAAGTTCTTATCACAAGAAAGAAACTTTTATTACTATGTGTGGTGATGGGTGTTAAGTAGACTTATTGTGGTGATCATTTCGCAATATATACAAATAGTGAATCATTAGTTTGCACCCCTGAAACTAATAAGTGTCTCAATTATACCTCAATAAAGAAAATGTTTAAAAGGAAAAAAAGAAACCAGCCCAAACCAGCTTGCATTTCTTGAACCCTTACTATGTGCTTAGGACCTGTGCTAAGGACTTTCTTTAAATTACTTTGTTTCCCCAACAACCTATGAGGTTGGCAAGGAGTGTCATTCCCATTTTACGGGTGAGGATCAGTAGTGAAGTGAAATAACTTGCCCAAGGTCTCATAGCCAGGGAGCGGTAGAGATCCAACTCAGACCTGGAGGTCAAGGACTCCAGAAGTCTCCAGAGCCCGTTGCTGGCCCCTGAGCCTCTGGAATAACTGGGGATTCTGGTTGCTGAGGTCGTGTCCATCTCTCCTTGAGATGGCAGTGGGACTCCTGGGAGGGCAAGTGCTTCCTTCTCCCTTTCCTCCTCCAGCCTTCCTCAGCTCTGGCCCAGTTTGAGGGTAGGAGAGGAGCGTATAGCAAATACCCCAACTCAGGGCAAGCCTGGCTCTGGATGGGGAGAGCAGGAGGTCTGGAGAGACCCTTTGGACCACCCTCTGCTCCATAGGCTGGACTGAGGGAGGTTCCCCAGGCTCCCAGTGACGCAGGGTTATGGCACACCGAGCTTGCTGAAGATGCAGGCTTGCTGGGCCGGCTCATCAGCTTGGCCTGTTAAGGCATGCCAGGACTGCTTACAAGCAGTGCTGGGAACCAGGCCTCTGAATGGGGCAAAGGGGTGGAGGAGGACGGGGGGAGGGGGGAGGCCGCCCTTGAGCAGGGAGACTGGGGCAGGGGTCAGAGGCCCAGGCGTGGGCTGGGCTGGCATGCCTTGGGTATCACATTGCCGGCATGCCTGGGATGGACGGGGACTGGCGGTGGATTTGCTCTGTCTGTGTATGAGATTGTGGGGTGGTTATAGAGGTGAATATATGGGACCTGTCGGAGAGTCATAAATGGGGGAGATTCTCTCCAGGTAGGGGCACTGTTTGTCATGTTTTGGGGATCTACATCTGAGAGGAGGCACTAATTAGGCAAGAAAGAAAAAGAGAAAGAAAAGTAGGCAAAGTGACCCTGAGCCCCTCTCTCTCACTTCCTGAACCACAGGCCTTAAGTGCTATGCTTCTCTCTCTTTTCTTTTCTTTCTTTCTTTTAAAAGATTTTACTTATTTATTTGACAGAGAGAAATCACAAGTAGGCAGAGAGGCAGGCAGAGAGAGAGAGAAGCAGGCTCCCTGCTGAGCAGAGAGCCCGATGCGGGACTCGATCCCAGGACTCTGAGATCATGACCTGAGCCGAAGGCAGCAGCTTAACCCACTGAGCCACCCAGGCGCCCCTGTTTCTCCTCTTCTTACATGCCTTGACCCTTGGGCCCCAGAATGCTCTACTCTTTCCCAGTTCCTGCTTGTCAGGCTGGCCCTACAGTCTTCTTCTGTAGCCCAGGCCACCCTCTTCTTGGTGGTCTAACCCGGAAGGCCCCTGACCTTGCCCTCAAGCAAACCGCCCCCTCATAGAGAGATGCAGCTTTGACACAGGGACTCCCTTGGTATGTGGGGGTCTCCCTTGGTGGGAATGATGACAACTGGCTCGGGCCTGGATTGGAACTTGGGGGCTCCTAAAGGTTTCAGGGGCTGGGATGCTAGTAGAACTATGAGCACCCTGAGATCAGGTGTGTACTTATTCTCCAAGGTGTCCCAGCCCTTGGCCAGGCTCCTGGCCCACAGCAGGCACTCAAGACATGGTTGTCGAATGGATAAACGAGAGGGGGAATAGAAGGAGATCTGAGTTAGTCTGGGATCGGGGTTCAGCTTCGTAAAAGTGACATCTTGAGTCAGGCACTTGCCCTCTTCGAGCCTCAGTTTCTGCATCGGACGAACGGTGGAACACAATCCCTGAATAGCCAACTTAGGGTAAAGGCTGCATGAAATCCAGTGAAAGTGCCTTCAAACAGTAAAGAATGATGATCTCATTTGAAGAGAAGACTGGATGCCCTCCCCTTGGAGGCACAGCCCCCGAGCCCTATCCCAGGGACCCTCAGCAAGATGAAGTTGAATGGATTTTGCAAGCTGGTCAAACTAGAGGATGATGGGAGGGACTGCTCAGCGGGGTAATTCCTGATTTGGGGGGAGGAAGCCGGGGAGGGTGCAGGGGAGGAGGACTCACACCAGGCAGGAAGGCTTGGAATAGAATCTCAGCACCGCCTGGTATTTCCCAGCCCTGGGCCCCATCCCCCCCCTCTGGGACCCACCCCACATTCCTTTCCCAGAGGAAATGGGGGAGGGGGCTGAGAGGCTCCCCAGACCTGTAGAATCAACTGTTCAAACTCTGTACAACCTTCCAGGCCCTACTGTGTGCACCCCATTCATGACACCCCTGCGGAGGCAGCTGGGCAGAGGGGGCAGGGTGGGGAAAGGGCACGTTTGGGTTGGAAGAGACGGGGACCCCCTTGCTGCCCAGCCAGGTTAGAGGGCAGGAAGTAGACATCATATATGGTTTATCATCTCCTAGGTCTCTGAACACAGGAACCCCGTGCTGCTTCTCTGCCTCGCCCCTCCCTGTAGCCCTCAGAAACCTCAGCAGTTTCGAGGGAAGTGGATTCCTGATAGACCCACAGCAGCACCTGTTGGCCACGAGAGGCTCCGTGGGGCACGTAGTGGGGAGAGTAACCCCATTTCCTCAGAATCAGAGACTGGGCTTGCGGCAAGAAGAGAGGAAGTCAGGCAGCTGGAAGGACCTACTGGCTGCTTACTGGGGAGAGCAGGCCGGACTCTGAAGGAGGACATCCCTGAGGCTCTTGCCCTCCGTTGGGGCCACAGTGTGTGACAGGGCTAAGGACAGCGTGTGGTGGGGCTCCCAGCTGGTTTCTGAAGGCCTGACCTTGGTGGGGGAGCAGACAGGGAGGCACAACTGACAAGGGCAGGAGTGACCCTGATCCAGTATCCTTGGTTTTCCAGTGATGGGGGGGCAGGGAGGCTGCTAATGGAGATGCCAGGTCAATGCTCCCCCTGACTGTGGTTCTTTCCCACTCTGCCCCTAAGCTCTCCTGACTCAGCGCCCGAGGCAGCCTTGCTCTTCCCGTCTGGCTTCCGCCAGGGTGGGGGTGGGGGTCCAGCTCCTGCACAGGGGGCCCAGCAAGCGGCAAACAGGAAACAGGAGAACAAAACCCGCTCCCTGGCCCCCACTCGCCTGCCTCACCCTCACCCTTCCTCCTCCCTTCCTCCTCCCTCCCTCGCTCCTGCCCAGCCCAATAGTCCTCTAGTTTGCCTCCCTAGGTCTGGGTCTGGCCGAGTTCCTCTCCTGCCTCTCCATCTCCCTCCCCTACCGCCTCCCACCCCATCCACCGAGATCCACCACGGTGGCTGTCCAGCAGAGGACACAGGTGTTGGGGTGGGGCGGGCAGGGGGAGGTACCCCTTCTGCAGGGCCCTCCCTTTGGTGGTTGCCACTCAAGGACCCAGCCCTATGGCTCTTCCTCCCAGAACTCCTAGATAAGGGAGCAGGGTTGGGCTGAAGGTGCTCCCCTACAGCCACTGCCCTTCCCTGGCTGCCCGCTAGAATTTAGGTGTAAGATCCAAAGTTGGAGTGAGGGGCCCTGGGCTTGGAGTTCCTCGCTTGCCATAACAAGCTAAGTGCTCTTGGGCCTCCACTGCTTTCCTGGAATATGGGGTCATAGCCCGGGGCCTGGGCCACAGGGAGTGGCTATGGTAAAAAGCACCCTGGGAACCATCCAGTGAGGCAGCCATGGTGGCGAATATGCACCTACTAGCCAAGGCCTCTGCTGGCCCCACCCGGGAAGGGGCCTGGGGAGAGAGAGCCAGGAAGGGGAGGCAAGCAGGGTCTGCCATCAACATGGCCTTCCTGTCTGACTCACAAGCTGGGGTGGGGGGTTGGCGAGCTCAGCGCCCATTGTCAGCCTGGCCATGGCCCCTCTGGGTGGAACTAATGGGCAGGGGGTCCTGGGGAAGAGGGATCCTCGCAATCCCCTACCAGCAGTGGTGGGGACCCCACCCGCAGCTTTAGGGGCTATCCTAAGTCTGCTGTGGGGTGTTAGGAGAGTCGGTCTGCTCTCAGTGCTGGGCAGTGTGTGTGTGTGTGTGTGTGTGTGAACGGAGGGGTACAGCACCTATGCATGGAATGTGTGTCTCTGGGCGATGTGTGCATGTCATCTAGCTGCCTTCGTGGGGGTCTCCTGGGGTGTGTGGCTAGTGTGTGGGTGTGTAGGGGGGGCGGGGAGGTGTCTGGTGTGGTTTTAGGAACACAGTGGGTATGTTTGCAAATGTGTGTGTAGGGGGTGTGGGGGGCATATTTGCGTGGGAGGGTGTCCAAAGCATGTATGGAAAGGTGTCCCCCCACAACACATATGTTAGGGGAACAGTGCGTTTATGGGGGGTCTGCAGACGGAGGGAGAGTGAATGTGAGTATGTGTGTGGATGAAGAGTAGCAGCTGTATAGGGGTGTGTGTGTGTGTGTGTGTGTTGTGTGGGTCTGTACAGGGTGGGTAAGTGTGCGTGTACATGTGTGCCCGAGTGAAGGTGTTTCTTGGGCACGTGAAGTTGGATGCGCGGGTGTCCTGTGGAGTACAACTCTGCGTGCGTGTGGGCCTGGGCACCGTGTGAACTTCCGTCGTGCGGGAGGGTGAGGGTGTGTGTGTACGTGTGTGCCCGTGGCCAGGGTTTGCGGCTGCGCGGGGGCGCTGTGTAGTGCCTCCCGCGTGTGTGTGGGTGTGGGTGTGTGTGAGTGTGTGGCATCGGGGCGGCCGCGCACAGGGGCCGCCCCGGAGGGGGAGGCGTCTGTTGGGCGCGACTCGCCGGCGTGTCCGGGCTCAGGCGCCTTCTGCGGCCGGGGAGGCGCGGGAGGCGCGGGGCTGTGCAGCCGTCCTGCCGCCGTCGGAGCGGGCCGTCCATCCCCTCGGGGCCCCTGGGTCCCGGACCCGCGGCTCCGGGGGGCGGGCGGGGACCCCCGGGGCCCGCCTGCCACCCGGGGGGCCGAGGACGCCGCCGGCTGGGCGCCGTGGAGCCCTCAGGGTCCCCTGCGCTGCGCGCCCCGCTCCGGAAGCCCGGCCCGCGGCGCCTAGGGGCCGGGGCGGCGGCCGGACCCTGGGGCCCCCGCCGGCTGCCGCGCTCGTGGGCAGTGCCGTGTGGCGCGTGGAGCGGGCGGGGACCCGGGGCTGGCGCTGGGAGCGAGCCGTCGGCGTGGACTGCAGCGCCCCGGAGCCGCGCTGTCTCTGGCTGCCCTGCCTCGCCCACAGCGATCTCCGCGCGCGGGGGCCGCGCAGTGCCAGGGTGAGCGCCACGGGGCTGCGGGACGAGGGGGGCGGAGAGCTGAACTGGGGCCTTGTCCGGGTGGGTGGGGGGGTGCAGTCGGGCTACCAGCTCCTTGGGCTCTTTGAGCTGAGTGCGACGGAGGCCCCGGAGTAGGGAGGGAGTGAGGAGCTGGAGAGATGTGGTCCAGGGTGGCAGGTTGTGGCTGGGAGCTTCTCTGGGGTTGCTGGATGTGGACCTCCCAGTCTGGGGGGCAGCCTCCAGTGGTTCAAGCCTCTGGGTTTACACGCAGTGAAAGTATGGAAGGGACCAGGGTTGTTGGAAGAGATGCTGGGGCACAGAGTCCTGAGGAGTTTGCTGGGCAGGAACCCTGAGTCAGAGGCAGGCAAGGGTGTTAGTAAGTGGAGTGGAGGGCATCGTTTGGCCATCTTCCTGTTAGGGCGAGTGGGCACAGGGCACAGGAGGGCTTCCTAGTGGGCAGAGGGGTAATGAGTGATCTCAGGGAGAGGACTGACAGGCATGGAGATAGGGGGTGGGGACAGTGTATCTGCTGTCCGGGATCGACCAGGCTGGTAGGGCGTGAGTCACAGTGGGCATCGTGCCCAGCATGAAGGCTGTGCTCCCGCAATGACCTCTTTATGCTACTAGCGGGGAGGAGCAGGACTCCTGGGTTCTGGTTCCTGGTGTTGCTAACCTACCACGTGTCCTCTGTCTCACTTGTGGCCCTGGGGCCATCTGCCCTCTTCCCACCATCAGCTGGCATTTCTGGATGTCTCTAGCTGGACCAGGAGAGTGGTAACCAGTGATGTCCCCGTGTCCCCCCCGAGTCTCTCTCTCTCCACGTCCCCTTGTCTCTGTGCCTCCCCCAGAGAGGCAGAAGTAGGGATGTGTGTGAGCTGAACCCCTTCCCCATCTAGTTGTCTTTCTATTCCCAATGCTGACTCCTTCTCTGTTCCTGTGTCTACCCCCTCACTCCCTGTCAAGACGAGAGCCAGACCCCGTGTTGTCCCAGGTCAGAGGGGAGGAGAGGAAATGTGTGCATCATAGCGTGAAGGATTGAGGTTAAATCCAAGGAAGAACTTCCCACAGGGGCACCGCCAGATCTAGCTGTTGATGGGGGTTGTGTGCTCTTCAGGCAGGGGTGTAGTGGCTGTGACGGTGGGGGGGAGGGGGATTCCCACATGGACATTCTCAGGAGCTGGGTGGAAGGGATGGGGGAAGGGAGACTGGGAGGAAGGAAAAGAGGAAAGGGAGAGGCAGAGACAAGGGAGGAGGTACCAGTGGGGCTTGGGCCAAGAAGGGCCCTGAGAGGAGAAGGCCTGCCCCCTGCCCTGGGTTACAGCCAGGCCCCCAGAGAGGGACACCCCCAGGCCACTGGCTGCTCAGGGCAGGATGTGTGCTGGAGGAGGGGTGGGGGGCGTGCGGGGACCTGTCCCAGCCACTTCTCGTCACTGGGGCAGCTGGTGGCTTAAACCTTAATCCAGGACACCGGCAAAACAATGGGCCCTGCAAAAGAGCCTCATCTCTGAGCCTGGGGGGGAGAGGTGTGCAGGGGAGGCAGCTAACACTGGGGAGGAGCAGGGGCTTCTGGTAGGAGCAGGCAGGGAGGATCCCCCAGACCCTCTTCTCTCCCCCATCAGTTCCTTGCCACATCAGCAGAGATAGAAAATCCTGGGGATTTCAGACCTCAGCAGAATTTCCAGAGAATTTTCTCTTCTGGACTCTTCAGACACCCCCATGGGGGGTGTGGGGCTTGGTGGAACTTGCGGGGAGCTCTAGCTACAAGTGGAAGGAGCCAAGGGTCCATCTCTAGGCCTCCTGCCCCATGCCGGAATCCATGGAATGCCATGGCTGCCCGGACTGGGGAGCACCACTGGGACTGGGGAGTTCTATTGCTTGGACCTCTCAGGGGAATGAGGGCTCACAACCTCATCTGACGAGCTTTCTAAATGGATATGATTGGAATGATTGTCCTGGCCTGGAGCCTCGCTCAGGCCCCCGTACCTTCTACCTGGCCGTGTTTGCTGGGACTACGTGAAGCAAGCCTCCCCCCTCTGTCATGTTTTTCTTTCATCTTCTGAGACCTGACAATCCACCCGCTCTCCCAAGTCTGTGTAACTGTGGTCCCACTTTCCACCCCGCACAGAAGTCCCTAGTGAGGGTGCCTGAGTGGCTGTCGGTTAAGCGTCTGCCTTCCGCTCTGGTTGTGATCCCAGAGCCTTGGGATCGAGTCCCACATTGAGAGAGCCTGGTTCTCTGTCTCCCATTCCCCTTTCTCATACTCTCTCTCTCTCTCAAACGAACAATCTCTGAAAGAAGAAAAGAAAGAAAGAAGGAAAGGAAGGAAGGAAGGAAGGAAGGAAGGAAAAAAGGAATCCCTAGCAAAAGGGCTGGGTCCAGGTCTGCTTTCCACCAGAAGTGTGAACAGGCTGGGGCAGGGATACATGAATGAGTGTCTTAGTATCCGTTCATTGGAGTGGCAGATTTGAACTTTCTCTAGCTGTTAGACTGGGGTGGGGGGTAGAGAAAGGGACTTACTGGGGGGCGGGGGAGGGGAGTTCTCACCCACTAAGCCCACTGACTTTTCCCCTCTCCTCCCAGTTGCCTTTGTTCCCCGGAGGACTCCTATCTGGTGCTGGTGCTGGGAGGAGCTGGGGGTTGAGGACTGTTGAGGGTGGGGGTAAGAGGATTTCTTGCCCTCTGAGGTTTGGATGAGGGCCCTCAGATAGGTTAGGATGCCTGCAGTTGGGGGTTAAAAGCCCCAAGGGAGGCATCCTGGCTTTTCACCGTCTTCTCCAACTTGCCGTCCACCGCCCTGGTCACGCGTCTGTCTGACACCTTCCTGTCACCCACCTTCCCTCTCTGCGTCTGAGCAGGGAATCTGAAGAGAGAGCCCTCTCTCAGGGGGTGTCTGTGCTCTTGTCCCTCCTGCTCCAGAAGCAGACCTGAGTGCCCCCAAACCCTGGTCTTCAGACACCCTCTGCCAGGTCATCTTGGGGAATCCCAAGAATTGCATCTGGTCAGCCAGAGGGCAGTGGAGGGCCTCCCAACCCCCCCATCTGGTTCCCCTCTTCGATCCCATGAATAGCCAGGCCTTTGGCTGGGCTCCAGAGCCTCAGGAAGTCCCTTTGGTTGTCTGGGGTCTGGGCTGCTCCCTCGTGGCTCTAGTCCCCCACCTGCTGTTGCTGCTGCTCCTGAAGGATGCATGTTTGCGCTCCCGTCTGTCAGCGCACGTGCGTGTCTGTGTGTCTGCAGCATATGCCAGGGGCCTGTGTCTGTATGTATGTGCTGTGCAAGACCCTGATTGTGTGCGACTGGGTGTGCACATGTCTATCTAATGTAAGTGTGTGTGTGTGTTTGCTCCTTTGTGTGTCCGTCCTTGTGCACCTTTGCACAAGAGTGTGCTTCTCTGGGTGTGTGCTGTTCTCACTGCAGGAGTGCAGGCTGACGTGTGTGTGTGTGTGTGTGTGTGTGTGATGGTACAGCAGGCAGCAGTGAGCGTGGACGGCAGCAGGCACTTCTCCAGCAAGCAGTCTATATGTGCAGATCCTGGAGCATAGTAGGTGCTCAGTAAACATTTGCCAAACTGACCTGAATGAGAATGTGGTTGGCTGGGGAGACTTGTTTGCCTGGAGGCAAAGGTGACCTGTGGGGATGGAGGGGAGAGAAAGAAAGAAGCAGCTTTGGGCTGCGGAGGGTGGGAAGGGAGTAAGGAGGAGGGGGAGGTGGGGAGCAGGGGAGGGGGCCTGGAACCCCCCAGGGCCCACGCCCCCCCACCAGCTGTCCCCCATCCCTCCTCCTGGCTGCGGAAGGCAGTGTGCAGACTCAGGGGCATGGGCCACATGGCCACTCAACCCTGTCTCCCTGTGCTCCCACAGCTGCCACTGGGCCCGAGAGATGGGTGCTCCCCGGGGCGCCCCCTCCCCTGGCAGGGACCACGGACACTGCTGCTGCACAAAAGTCTCCAGGATGGCTTTGGCTTCACCCTCCGCCACTTCATCGTGTACCCACCGGAGTCAGCCGTGCACTGCAGCCTGAAGGTACCCCCACCTGGTCCCGCCAGCCCTGGCCCCACCTGAGGAAGCCTTAATGGGGGGAGGGGAGATCCCTTTGCCCCACCCCCTCCATGGCCCATCTTCTGTGGCCTGGAAGGAAGGAGGCTCCCAGAGAGGCAGGGACAGCCCTGGCTGGGTCATTTGCATTGTGTGAATGTGGACTAGCTCCCTAACTGCTCTGGGTTTGGTCTTCCCAGGAGAAGGGGTGGGTGGATGGTTCTGGGCGAGCCAGGACGGCTCATGCCCACCACCAGACTCTTGGCCCTTGGAAGGTGAACAACCTTCTATCTTCTCTGAAAGATGGAGATCCAGGGACTCTGTGTTCTCTTTGGCTTCTGAGCTGGGTTCGTGGTTCCCCTCCCTGGCCCAAGCTCTTGGGGAGTCTGTCTCCACATACCTCTGGCACTCCTGGAGTGTCCCCGTCTGCTCTGGCCTGGGCTCTGTGCTCTGGAGAGCAGCAGGCTTCACGGAGGGTGCTCTGGGTTCTAATCCCGCTGTAGCTCTTACCTCACTGTGGACCTTGAGAGGGTCTCCCTCTCCTCCGGGCTCCATTTCTCCTCCCACTTGACCACCAAGAGCCCTCTGGCCCTCACTTAAATGTCAGGCTCTCTGAGTCCAGGAACTGGGGCTGCAGCGTGGGCTGAGCGGTGGAGGGCCTCCCTGCCTGGGAAGCAGGCACTCAGGGGAGGCAGGCGAGGGGGCCCCAGGCAGGAACCAGGGCTCCCCTGGAGGGCCCTGCTCCCTCCCCCACCTGTCTCCCAGCAGGGGAGGAAACAGATTTATTTTGGAGTCAGTGAACCCTATTCTCCTCTTCCCTCCGGGCTGGGACCAGCTGTTGGGGGCTGTCCCTTGGGGAGCTCAGTCCCACCTGCCAGAGAGCCAAGGCCTTGCCTGTGTCTATGAACTTGCATGACTCGGTGTGTACAGCCGGGTGCCCATCTATTGGTCGTGAGCATGTGTGTTTGTCCATCTGTATCTACGGATATCTGTAAATATGCATCTCGTGTACACGGCCCCGTGCGCCCTCATCCGTGTGTGAATCTGGGAGCCCCTGCCTAAAGGATTCCCATTGGCTGCAGCCATGCTTAAGAGTGTAAGCCAAGGGTGATGGTATATAAGAGGGAGGGGCACAGGCCCTCCTTGACGCCCAAGGGCCCCAGCCTCCTAGGTCCCTGGGACCTCCAGTCTTTGCTTTCCTTCTTCCCTAGAATGTCCCTCTGCCACCTTCTCTTGGGAGACCCAGCTGAGGGGTGAGTGGGACAGACACAGCCTGAGTGGTCGAGGCTGGGTGGTAGGCCTGTGTCAGAGAGACCTCGCGCATGTGGGGTGCTGAAAGACCACAGGCAGGGCCAGCTAGGGACAGGCTCCATCCAATTTCCAGATCTGCCCAGGCTGGGAGCCCTCAGGGAGCTCAGCGGTCTAAGTGCATCTGTCTGCCCCTGCCACCAGCTCACTGTGCTGTCAGCTCACATCAGCAGGCAGGCACGCTCCATGTGGGGAGGGGCAGGGCCCAGTCACCTTTCTCTCCCAGCTGGGGTGCCGGAGAGTCCTGGGTTTCAGCCCTGCTTCTGCTACTGCCTCTGAGTGACCCTGGACAACTCATGCCCTGTCATCTGCGTGGATGGATGGATGGTCTGTGGAAAGTGGTAGATCTGATGACGCCCAACATCTCATCCAGCTCTAGTGTGCCATCCGGTGGCCCTGTCCTGTCTCCCTGACCTTCTCTCCTCCCTCATTTCTGTTTCCTCCCCAAATCCATTCTCTCCCTCTCACTACTAGGCTGATCCCAGGGGCCTCCCTCATGGGTCTCCTGGACTCCACTTCTTAGCCCCGCTAGATGCTAGAATCCTCTTCCCTAACTGGTATTTCACATCCACTTTCTCCCACCCAGGAACCTTCACTCGCTCCCTCTTTCTCTCCTTTCAACCCCGAATGCTTTCGTCTGACTTCTGGCACTTGCTGGTGTCACTTTCTTCCTCCCTCCGCTCAGCTGATCCAGTCCCACAAATGCTTGTTTCTTTCTGCGGCCCAGCGCCTGCCTGCATGGGCTCCTCTGCTCCCCACAATGCTCTCTCCCCTCCCTCCTCAGACTTGCCTTAAAATCCCTTCCCCCAGAGGGGTGCTAATCAGGCCTTCCCTTCCATTCTCTAAGAGCTGATAGCCACCGTTTGCACTTGTCCTCCCTGCTTATCTGTGTGGGCCTGGATCCTCTCTGTGGGTTAGCCTGTTTGGAGCTGCCTCCATTGGGCTTTGAGCTCCCCAGGGGTAGGGGTCATGGGTCCCCCATTGAATGGGGGGCTTGCAGATGGCCGAGGTACAAGGCTGTGGGATCAGCAGTCATGAGAGAGGGTTTGTGTTACTAGGGACCATTCCCTGGGACTTGATGTCCCCACTGACCCCCCCCTCCCGGGGGTGCTGGGCTAGTTGCGGGAAGATAAGAGGGAGGCTGCAGGTGGGGGAGTTCAAGGGTCCCGCCCAGGAGGAGCTGCTGAGGGCTGGATGGAGGGCCCACACCCACCTCTCTGTCCCCTGCAGGAGGAAGAGAATGGAGGACGAGGAGGAGGAGGAGGAGGAGGAGGTAAGGAGTGGTGGGGGCCGGTCCTAGGGCTGGGGCTGTGGCCTGTCCTCCAGCTTCTGTTTCTCCCCTCTCTACCCAAAGTCAGCCAGAATTTTGCTGTCCACCTGTACCCCCCCAACTGTCGTTCTAGTCTTTGCTTTTCCCTATGTCCACTCTGGATATCTTCTCTCTCTCTCTCTTGATCCTTCTTTTCTTTTCTCAATTTCTCTCCCTCTGGGCCTGCATTCCACATTGGAAGTTGGGGGTGTTCTGGGGAGCCAGTGGCTTTCTAAGACCTGGCCCCTGGCCCCTGGCAGTTACTCCCAGGCTAGAATGAGGCACAGACAAGGGCTGCAGAGCCCGGGAGCTGGCGGTAGGTGAAGCTGACCAATGGCTGTCCTCAGGGGTAAAGATTCTGTTGGGTGTAAGGGGACCCCTAACGTCTTTGTCTTTTCCGATGAGGGCCTGACTCCCCTGGCTGTCACCCTTGTTAGCCCCAAGGGCCCCGTTCCGCCACACAAGGTATTCAAGATGGGCATCCTTCTTTCTCTGCCACTGGGGCTTCTGTGGGGCAGCCATGGTGACAAAGTCTCCTTAAGTCCCCATCGCGGAGGCCCGTAGGGATGAGGGCAAGAGCCAGCTGACCTAGAACAGACCTATTCCTCTGATGGAGACAGCAGCAGAGGATAATTGCTGGGGTGTAATGTGTTGTCCAGAGGGGGTGAGCGTCCATCTCGGGAGCTGGAGGGCTCTGCTTAGAGCGTTGCCCTGGGGAAGGGGTACGAGGGAGGTGTGGGCATTGTGTATCTGAGCTGCAGGGCTGTTCATGGGTCTGTGGGTGTGGACGTTCTGCCCCGCTGGCCAGGGAGCTCCAGGAGGGCAAGGCCCACATCCGTCTGTCCATCTGCCTGTCCTTATTAGTCCGCTTTCTGGCACAGTGCTGGGGTGCGAGGGGCATTTAAGGAGTGACCCTGTGTGTCCGTTTAGGTTTCACTCCATGTGGGTTTTTGTTCTCCCAGGGGTGTGTCCTCTGGTCTCCCCCAACCACCCACCCGTGCATCCTCATCTCTGTGAACGTACAGGTCCACATCTGTGTCCGTGTGGGTGTGATCCTTCTGAGTGTGTGTCCCCTGTGTGTGTAGCTGCGCATGGGTGTGACCTTCAGCAGCTCCCCACCCCAGCTAACCTGGCTGATGCCCACCAGGACCCTCCCCCCGGCACCACCGCCTGGAGCCCATGGATACCATCTTTGTCAAGAATGTGAAGGATGACGGCCCTGCCCACAGAGCAGGCCTGCGCACAGGTGAGCTGTCTGGATTTCCCTGGATTTTCTTCTATTTGCCTGGGTCTCTTCTCCCTACCCTCCAGTCAGGATGGGATTCTCAGATCCAGGCCCCCCCTTGGCCTGCTCACACTGCGACCCTGCCCCTCTTCTCCAGGAGACCGGCTGGTGAAGGTGAACGGGGAGAGCGTCATTGGGAAGACCTACTCCCAGGTCATAGCTCTGATCCAGAATAGGTGAGCGCCCCCTGCCTCCCTTCTCCTGTAATAGCTCCCAGCCCGCTCTGGGAGGCCCTGCATCCCACCGCCTTGACCCCAACACCCGAGGGGGTGGGGTGGGGGGTGTCCTGGCGACCAGGATTCCCTGTTCTCCCAGACCCTGTTGCCTCTGCCTGGCCTTACCCCCTGCCCTGTCTCTGTAGCGATGATACTCTGGAGCTCTCCATCATGCCCAAGGACGAGGATATCCTCCAGTTGGTGAGTCCAGTCCTGCTGTCTGAGGTGGAGGGCCCCTGGGGCCTGGGGGCACAATACGTCCCTTCTCCTTGGGCCTCCTTTGTGCATTGGACCTTTTGGGAGGCAGATTAGAGTTTCGGGGGCAGCCCCAGCCTGGCATTGCCCAATCGGGGCTGCCAGGCCCATCCCGGGGCTGGGGCTGGTTGTTGCTTCATTCAGGGCTGCTGTCTGTGCTGGGGGAGGGGGAGGCGCTGTCCTTGGCAGGCCAGATTCCTGCCAGGGCATCTGAAAGGAGGGTGGCCCAGCGGGCCCTGCCAGACTGGCACGTTCTCATCAGCTCCCAGGAGCCTGTTCTCCACACCCCTTCCCTGCTTGGCCCCGTGTGAACTTGTCTCCTATAGCTGTGTCCCCACATACACGTACACACACATACACACCACTCCATCTTTGAGTCCTGCTGTTCGTACAACACACCACGCACCACTCATTGCGCACACACAATATGCTAGATACACAGCCACACAACACAAACACCACGGTGCCCACCCTTCATCCCGCTCCCGGTGCGCAGTCACACACTGCCCCAGGCCCATGCGGCGCCACACTCGCGGCCACAACCCCACGCCTCCTCAAGCCTCCCAGGACACAAACATCACACCAGCACAACACACTTCGGGGTGTCACAGCATGTGTACCCCAACTTACCACCACATGCACACTCTGACATCACAGAGGCTTGCCATGGTCACAGCACGTGTGCCCACAGACACCACGGCCTGTTCAAGCCTGGTGTGCCAGCCCTGTCACCCACACTGACACTCTCGGGGTGCACAGGCCAAGTGCCCCTCCCCCTGAGCACTTCAGCAACACCCAGAACCCGGCCCTGGGCGGCCACACACAGAGCAGGCACCCAGACTGCATGCGGGGTACCCTGCACTAATTTGTGTCCCTGTCTGCACACACACACACACACACACACACACGCCGTCTCTCTGGGCACCCTGACCCCAGTCCTGGCCCAGAGCCCAGGCCAGTCCTCTCTGCCCAGTGTCCAGTTTCCTGATCTCATGGGTCTAAGCCAGATGCCAGCTTGCTTGCCCCCAAGGTCACTGCCCCCTGGGGGAAGGCCGAGGGCCAAACCCAGAAGGCCCTGGGAGCCGCCGGGCTGGCCTCGGCCCTGGATGTGCTCGCATAATCCCTGTAATCACAGTGCCATGCTTGGCACCATGCCCCTCTGGGAACCTCCACCCTCTGACCTGGGTTGTCCCCTGTCCTTCCTGGGGAGGGGGAGGTAAGTCTGGAAGCCAAGAGAGACGTGGATGGCTCCCCACAAGTCTCAAAGGCCCTGCGGGTACACTTGCCCCAGGCTGAGCCCTGCGGGAGTGACAGGGTAGGATCTAGGGCTCCCCAGGATCTCTCCCTGCCAGGGCAGAGGAGGGCTGGGGTGGGGAGAGGGGCCGCCTTGAGCTGCGTTAGCTGTGTTAGCCAGAAGTTCGAGTTCAGGCGGGCAGGCAGCCCCAGATGTCAGCATCTGGGGCCCTCTGCCGGCCCCCCACCCCATCCTAGGCCAGCCAGAGGGTGGGGCCCAGGCATTCCTGTGGTTGGGAGCCAAGGCTGGAGGCCAATGGGGCCGCGGCAGCTGCTGACGCCACCGCCGACGCAGCGAGGCCCCTCCACACCCATCTTCCCCTCCCTCCTCCTCCTCCCTCCGGCCTGAGAAGGAGAGAGAGAGAGAGAGAGAGAGAGAGAGCCAGCCGTTGGGGGCTGAGGGTGGCCGCAGGGAGGGCAGCCTGGGGGTGGGGGGGAACGGAGGCTGGGCTGACGCCGAGGTCGGTGGGGGTTAGCCCCGAGCAGGGGGGGGGCGGAGGCTGGCCGAGATGCTGCCGCCACCGCCCTGATGCACGGAGCCCGGGGAGCTGGCAGGATGGCAGGAGGGAGAGGTACGTGAGTGTCCCTGGCTGGGTGTGTGGGTCTGAAGGGGGCTGAGTGTGTGTGTGGGGGGGTGTGGTCTAACTTGTCCTCATCACATGATGTGTGTGCCTGGGACCGGAGATAGAGTTATTTGTTGTGTCTGTGTCTCATTGTGTTTCGCTCTGTGTGTGTGTCTTTGGGTGTATATTTTCCGGTATCTCCTTGTGGTGTGGCACACGCACGCGGGCGCCCGTGTGTGTGTCTTTGTGTTTCACCCTCCCAACCTTTGATACTTCGCCCGGCGATAGCCCCCTCCGCATCGCCCCCCCCACCCCGGCACCCATCAAGGGCCAGGCTAGGCCAGGGCCACAGGCCGCTGTCCCTGGGGGCTGCCTCCTTTTTTGGCTGGGCCTGGGCGCGGGCCCTGTCCCTCCTCAGCAATGCAGCGTCAGCCTCAGCTCCCAGTGCCAGATTCCAGGCCTGGGGTGGCAGAAGGTGGCCCAAGGCCCCTTTGGCAGTCTGGCCCCTCCCCCAAGCCTGGCCTAGAGTGAGCAAGAGGTGGGCAAGTTTCTCCTCACTCCGCTGGCCCAGGAGCCAGGTCCCAGCTCCCTGTCCAGGGGATGGAGGGACAGCCGGGCTTTCCCAGCCCCCGCCCATCCCCTGCCCACCCCACTGTGGACACACCCCTTAGTCGGTTTCCCTCTTGTCTCCGGCCACCTTGGCTGGTCTCTGATGGGGTTTTCCAGCTCTGCCACAGAGGGACCGTGGGCACTGTTGGATATAAGGAAGCAGGGAGGCGGCTGAGGCCAGCATCGGGGGGAGGACCCCAGAAAACAGATGTTGGAATGTTTGTGGCTCAAGGCAGTCCTTGTCATAAGTCTTCGAGAAATCCTGGCTATTTCTCCAGTGAGAGGAGAGAGAGAGACTGTGTGTGTATGTGTGTGTGTATGTGTGTGTGAGACTCTCAAAGGCCTCTAATTTCTTTGTTCTCTCCCTCCCTTCCCCCGACTCTCTTTGGAGCATGCCCTCCCTCTCCCACCCACTCAGGGCTTGGTCCTTTCCCTCAGTCCCCGTCTCTGGGGTCCTGACCTCCCAGGGCTACTATAGTTCTGCCCTGTGGGACTCGTCCCGCCCTGTTCACCTGCCTCTGTGTCCCCTGCCAGGCCTACTCCCAGGATGCCTACCTGAAGGGGAACGAGCCGTATTCCGGAGAGGCCCGGAGCATCCCAGAGCCGCCCCCAATCTGCTACCATCGCAAGACTTACGCCCCGCCAGCCCGGGTCTCTGCCTGGGCCACTATGGTGCCTGAGCCCCTCTCAGCGCCGCCCAGTGACCCCCGGAGTCCTGCTGCCTGGAGTGACCCGGGGCCCCGTGTCCCTTCTGCTACCCGCACCCATCTGGACAACCCTTCCTTGGGGATGAGCCAGCCCCGCCCCAGCCCTGGTGCCTTCCCCCGCCTCCCCTCGGAGTCCCGGACGCCCCGTGCCTTCCCCGAGCCTGGCGGCCGGGTGCCCCCCAGCAAACTGGAATGCCAGCAGGCCTTGTCACACTGGCTGTCAAACCAGGTACCCCGCAGGGCCGGGGAGAGACGGTGCCCTGCCATGCCCCCCCGGGCCCGCAGTGCCTCCCAGGACCGGTTGGAGGATGTGACTGCCCACCGCCCATGGCCCTGCTCCACCTCCCAGGGTGCCTTGAGCCAGCTGGGTCAGGAAGGCTGGCATCGGGCTCGCTCTGATGACTACCTGAGCCGGGCCACCCGCTCCGCCGAGGCATTGGGGCCGGGAGCACTGGTGTCACCCCGTTTTGAGCGCTGTGGCTGGGCGTCCCAGCGTCCATCGGCCCGCACCTCTGCCTGCTCCTCTAGGGACCTTCCTGCGCCCCAGGCCCAGCCCCCACCTGGCCTCCAAGGCCTGGACGACATCGGGTACATTGGATACCGGAGCTATAGTCCATCATTCCAGCGCCGGACTGGCCTCCTGCACGCACTGTCTTTCCGGGACTCACCCTTTGGGGGGCTGCCCACCTTCAGCTTGGCTCAGTCCCAGGCATCGTTCCCACCAGAGGCCTCCGAACCACCCAGAGTTGTCCGCCCAGAACCCAGCACCCGGGCCCTGGAGCCTCCTACCGAGGATCGTCGCGACGAGGTGATCCTGAGGCAGAAGCCTCCCACAGGCCGCAAGGTCCAGCTGCCCCCTGCAAGACAGATGAACCTTGGGTTTGGTGAAGAGTCCCCAGAGCCAGAGACCATTGGGCGAGTAGAACGCCTGGGCAAGAAGGTGGCCCCTTTGGCCACCACTGAAGATTCTCTGGCTTCCATTCCCTTCATTGGTGAGTGATGGTGCAGGTGGCTGTCTTGGGAGACTTGGTCGTCGGTGCTGGGCTGTACCCCACCCACCTGTCATCATGGCAGAACTCTGGGTTGAGTGCTGATGGGACCAGTCTGTTTCTCTGTCCATCCATCCATCCATCCATCCATCCATCCATCCATCCATCCTTCTGTGCTCTCTTGAATCCTTCTGTCATCCTTTCTTCTGTTCATTTGTCCTCCAGCCACCTTTCCTCCCTCCCTCCCATTCTTCCTTCTCCCCCCTTCTCTTTAGCTCTCTGTTTTTACTTCCTCCTGTCTTTTCTTCCTTCTCTTGCTCCCTCCTTTTTGTCTGCCCACCCACCCACCCACCAGCTCACCCACCCATTCATCAGTTTGCTTCTTTCCTGCTCCCTTTCTCCTCCCTCCCTTTGTTTGTTCATTCCTTTCTCCCTTCCATCCCTCCATCCTTTCTTTATCCTACCCTTCCTTTGTTCCTTTCACTCTTCGTTCCTTCCATCCACCCTCCATCCGACAAATACTTCTGTCAGGCACCGAGCGAGGCTCTGTGCTCTCCTGGAGTGTGTGGTCCCACGGCAGGGACAGTTGATCAGATGATGGGACGAGAACAACCCCATGGGGTGTGTGTGTGTGTGTGTGTGTGTGTGTGTGTGTGTGTGATGGGAGTATAGCGAGCTCTAGGAGACAGAGAAGAGTTCCATGGCCTAGACTGGGGCGTGGTCACCGAGGAGAGAATCTTGGAGAAAGGAGATTAGGGCTGAGACTTGAAGGATGAGAAGGAGTTAGTCAGGGGGGAATGTTCTGGGCGAGAATAGACTGTGCCAAGACCCTGAAGTGAGAGAGGCCGGGTGCCCTTCCCCAGGTCATCAGAACAGGGCCAGAAGGGTCATGTCAGTCCCTGGGGAATTTGGACTTTATCCTTAGAGCAGAGGGGACGCTGAAGGTATGCTGCCTGGGGAACAGATGTTGGATAAGGGAGAGGCAAGAGTGGAGAGGCCAGCTGATTCCCAGGTTTCTGGCCTTGCTAGAGGGTTGTGCCTCACCTCCATATCGGGAATGAAAGTGGGCCTGAAACCACTCTATTGTCCATGAGGATGCAGGATAGGCTGGATCTAGGGGCTTGAGAGAAAGACCAGACGCAAGATCATGAGACTAGGAGCCAGGAGCCGAGAGATGGTCCCTGGAGCTGAGCGTGCTGCGATCACGCTGTGTGAGCTCCCGGGAGTGAGGGAGAAGAGGGAGAGGAGACCTAACCCTGGCTGGCCTTCGGTCCAAGCAGGCAGACACAGCCTTAAAGATCCTGGTCTGGGGCAAGAGGTAAAGCCTTTATTTTCAAACTACTCCCAGTCTGAGGGAGAAACGTAGCACCTGTCTTCAAGAAGCCTCCAGCTGATGAAGGGAGACCATCTTTATCCTTAAGAGACCCCTAGCCTAGGAGCCCAGTCTAAGGAGGGTGGCTCAGTCTCCGGCCTGGGTCACACCTCAGTGTAAAGAACCACCCCATCTGGGAGGCAGGGGCTGAGCTCACAGTCTGGGGATGTGGAGGGAGCCCTTGGCCACGGGCATATTGCTAGCAGGGCCTTGGAGGGCTTGAGCATTGGGGATGTGGGCTGGGCCTGGAGGTGAGGCTGGGGATGGGGTGGGCAGGTTCCGCTTTGAGCCACCTTTACCCACCACTCCCTCTGCTTGCAGATGAACCCACCAGCCCCAGCATTGACCTCCAAGCCAAGCATGTCCCCGCCTCCGCCGTGGTCTCCAGCGCCATGAATTCAGCCCCTGTCCTGGGCACCAGCCCCTCCTCCCCAACCTTCACCTTTGCCCTTGGCCGCCATTACTCCCAGGACTGCAGTGAGTGCTCCCTGAATCCCAGCTCCGTCCTCTCCCTCGCTGTCTGGTCCTGGGGCAGGGGGTCCCTGCTGGGCTACCGCTACCTCATGTCTGGCGTCTTCCTGCTGGCTTCTGCTACCCGGGATCCCCTGGGCAGAGTCGCCTCCAGGCCCAGCCCAGACGGGAGGGCTGAGAGAGCCCCCCACCCCGCCGCCCTGCTGACCCTGTGGCCCACCGTGGGCGGCTTTGCAGGCAGCATCAAGGCCGGCCGCCGTTCCTCCTACCTGCTCGCCATCACCACAGAGCGCTCCAAGTCCTGTGACGACGGGCTCAACACCTTCCGGGAGGAGAGCAGGGCTCTGAGGTGAGGACGGGCCGCGGCCATCCTTCCTGGGAGTCCGCACCGCCACCCCCTCTGGGGGTCCCCTACACACCAGGGCGATGAGCTCCCTCCCTGAAAGGCTCCAGAGCCTTTGGATTTAGGGGGGAAAGTCCTAGCTGTGCCCCCCACATCCCTCACACTCCGTTCTCGCACACAGGCGCCTGCCAAACCGAGTCCCCAGCCTGCGGATGCTGCGAAGCTTCTTCACTGACGGGGTGAGTGGTGAGGGCACGCGTGGGCGACAGTGCCGGGGGGCTGGGGAGTGACCCAGTGACCGGACATAGTCTCCTCCAGCTCCCGTCTCCCCTTCCCCATCTGGGCCCAGTGCCCCTGGTGTGGTGTCCCTCGTCACTTAGAGACACCCACGCCCTTCCATGTGAGGCCGTGGCCCTTGCCATTTCCCCGTCTGGAACACCCTTTCCACACACTCCCCTCCATAGCCCCGTGACTCACTTGGTTACTTTCTTCAGGTTTTTCCGAGCTTTTCTGAGGGTTTGGCCTTCAGCCCTGTCATGTCATGCCTCCCTCCAGCTCCTAGGTTTTTCTCCTCAGCGGTCCTCCGGTGACACGGTTTATGCATCCGTCCCCTTTCTTGCCTGGGTCCCAGCTGGAATGTAAGCTCCTCAAGGACAGGGATCTCACTTGGCCTCCTTGCTCCCTGTGCGGACCTAAAGCTGCCCACACTGGGTAGCATCAGGCATTATGTGTGCAGCATCTTCAGGGGACAGGGGACATGGGCAAGGAGGGGGCCCCAGGATTGAGAGCAAAGGACAGGCTGGAGTTCCCAGGCTCCGCACCTGGGGATGAGTGGGGGCTTAGTTCTGAGATGGCCCTCCCTCTTTGTGATTAGGGACAGACTGGAAGAGCCATTTGATTTCAAACCCTCAGGATCTCGGATCTTCGGTTCATTTGGCACCTTGAGGCCATTGTCACCTGGTTTACTCCTTATCACTTCCTCTGCTTACTTAACTCTCCCTTGACCTGTCACTTCTGTTGCTGGAGTCATGTTGACACTATCACTTCCTCTGTTTAACTCCTTGTGGACATGACTACCTGCTCCGTGAACTCAGCCTGTGTTGATGTTTCTACTTCCTGTTTATTTAACTCCATGTCGACACAATCACTTCCTCTGTTTCCTTAGTTTCTTCGAGTCTATAAAATGACGGGAGGCTCCAGATTGGCATTTCTAGCGTGGGGAGGCATGGGGTCGGCAGGTCATGGCCTTTCCTCCTTTCTGGCTTCCTCAGCGCATGCGTCCCGTGACCTCAGTGCAGTGGACCAGAGAGGGCAAGCAGGGCCCCTGAGGCCACACAGCACGGCAGCCTGCAGGGCTGCGCCAGGCCCATGGGGCTCCTGGCATGCTGGCACCGTGGCAATCCCCCTAAGTTGCCCTCCGTTGTCTTGCTGCAGTCCTTGGATAGCTGGGGCACTTCCGAAGACGCAGATGCTCCTTCCAAGCGCCACTCGACCTCTGACCTCTCAGACGCCACCTTCAGCGACATCAGGAGAGAAGGCTGGTTGTATTATAAGCAGGTCCTCACCAAGAAGGGGAAGGTAAGGTGCTTGCTGGGATGAGATGGAGGTGGACGGAAGCTGTCTCCGGCAGAACTCTCCAGCTTCTGCACCCACCCCACAGCCTCTGGAGCCAGAGAGGGCCAGCCAAGGCTGTAGCGTGAGGGGTGGAGATAGAGGTCAGGAAGAACTTCCTGGGGGACCTAAAGAACTCATGAAAAGGAGGTTAATCAGAGAGATGGGCTCTGTGGAGCAAGGGGTCCGGTCAGCATGCCTGAAATTCAGACAGAACCATCCCACAGTGAGCCTTGGCTAGTGGATCACCCCAAAGATGGACACGGGGACTCAGGGAAAGGAAAGGAGCAAGGCCAGGGCAATTCTCTTAGGGGAACTGAGGCCCCCAAAGAAGGCAGAAGTCAGCCTTTTCAGGGGTCTTGCAGGACAAGGAGCGATTTTAGTCTCTATCCTGAGGGCCACTGAAAGCTCCGGGGCCCCTTTGATTCGGCTTCCTGGGGAATGAATTAGAGAGGGGCCGAGCCGAGGCGAGAAGACCAAGTAAGAGCCACTGCAGCAATCCAGGTGAGCGATGAACATGGCTGGGCCCCAGGGTGGCAGGGGGAGACAAACAGGATCCTGATGTGAGAGGGCGGGGCCCCTGGGTCCTCGGGGTGGGAAGGCCATTCCAGGCCGTGTTGTGGCAGAGGAGGAAGGAGGAGACGCAGACGGGAGCAGAGTGGTTAGCATAAAGCTGGGCTTGGCCCTTGACAGCATCATGCCTTGCTGGGGGCAGCTGGGATGACTCAGCTGTCTATGACTCAGTTTCCTCATCTGTAAATAGAGCTAACAACAACCCCTAGCACACACAACCCCATGGCTGAGGATTAAATGAGTTAACCTGAGCAAAAGTGTACCCAGGGCCTGGCCCAGGGAGCTCGTCTTCTGCTGTGGTTGGAATTTTCCATCCTGCCTTTTAGGTGTCTTGTACCTGGGGAAGTCACACAGACTTGGAGTTCCTGCCCGGTCCCCTCATGGCCAACATCAGGCTTTGGGCAGCCCCTGTAACCTCTGTGCCTCACTTTTCCAATCTATAAGATAGGGACATTCTGGGTTATTCCGCACCCTGGGCTGGTGTGAGGGGAAGTGAGCCGGGTAGGCCAGGCTGGACAGACATTCAGCACTGCCCTTGTCCAGTCCATGGTGATGGCGGAGTTCGTGGTAAGCTCTGGATTTGCGGTCAAGGTTCTGGGTATTTCATGGAGAGGGGGCCAGGCCAGTCCTGCCCTGCTGGGGCTGAGGATGAGCCGAGAAAGCACATGGTTGCCAGTGTGTGACTGTTAGAGGGGAGGAGTGGAGCAGAGTGGTGTGTAGGAGGTGACCCCAGTCTCGGAGGGCTGCAGGAAGGTGTCCAGGAGGCTGTGACGTGAAGGGTAGGTGAGAATCCACAAAGCAGGGAGGGAGGGGAATGCTCAGACGTGGAGACACCCTCCTGGACGGTCGGTGGTGGGGGAGCGGAGCGGAGGGTGTGCTAGGTGACTACGAGCCAGGCCGAGAGGGGGGAGCCAGGTCGAGGTGGGGAGTCTGGCGCCTGCTCGCAGGACCTCGCCCCTGTCATGGCAAGCCTTTGCAGGGGTTCCAATGGGGGTGGGAGGTATGTGAGCCTAGGAGGCAAGGGTCATGCCCATGACAGGAGAAGACAATGGCTTTGCCGTTGTCCAGGTGAGTGAGAGTGGGGGCCCTGACCAAGGTCCTGGCATGGGGCCGACAGGGAGGGACAATTTGGAGAGATTGCAGAAGGGATGGCCTGGGCTTGCTGATGGCCAGGTGGTGAGAGAGGATAGAGGAGGCAGCTGATGGCTATGGGGGTGATGGAGCCTTCCCCTGAGCCCCAGGGCCCTAGAGGGGCAGGTTTGGTGAGACCACCAGCTGTGTGGTCTGACGAAGGGGAGCCAGGGTGGACAAACCTTGTCAGCCCAAAGTTGGAGCCCCTTGGAGGGCCTGGGGAGAACGACTGACTCCTGGCCACCAGGTAGCCTGGCCCGCAGCTCTGGATGGCCCCTGGCAGGCCTAGCACAGTGTCTCCTGGGCAGGGAGGGGAGCTGGCCTCTTCCTGCTCACTGATCAGTTCTAGAGGACAGGGCGTTCCACTCCTGGCTTCGCCAGGACCTGTTTCCCTTGTACCCTTGCTGCTGTGACCTGGGAGTTAGGGGAGAGGTCTTCAAGTCTGCTGTAGGCCATTATTCTGTCTGGGGAACCGATGGCCAGCCGGCTGTTATCTGCTCTAGCAAATCCAGTGTCTCTTGGGTGACCTCCGTCCAGCCCCCAGTCTCTTTCAGAGGCCATTCTGTCGGGCAAGGGGGAAACGGGTGTCACAGGTCCCTGCAGTCACAGACCTAGCGCATGAGCTGGACATAACCTTGGAGACCCGCTAGTGCACTTTTCATTTTACCAATAGAGAACACTGATGCCAAGAGAGGGGACTTGACTTGTCCAAGGTCACCCAGCTAGTTTGGTCTCACAGGGGCCCCTTGCCACCACCTCACTCTGATACCAAAAAAAAAAAAAAAAAAAAATCCCCTGGAGGGCCATGCCGTCTCCTGCTCCGACAGTCCTGCCTGGGACCAGCAGGTCTGTGGTGGTGGTGGTGGGCAGGGCTTGTGGCCAGATGGGGCTGTGTTACTGCTGTGGAAACTCCTCACCTGGTTTGTTCGGAGGGCAGGGGACCATGATGGGTGAAGAGGATTGGGTAGACCAGCAGCCCAAAGAAGGGATGAGCCCTCGGTCCAATGGGAGGAGATGGCGCCCCTGCCTTCAGCGTGCTCCGAGGACGATTAATTGGTTTATTCAGTGAATTTTGAGGAGCTCTTACCCTGCGCCTGTGGGTACTCTAGGCTCTTGGATGTGGGAGAGGAGAGACAAGCTCCCCGCCCCCAGGAGCTTACCGCTTATTGGAGAGATCCATATCCTGCGTAATGGGAAGTTGCAGTAAGCACCCCGGGAAAATGAACTGGGTCACGTGATGGCCTTGATGTTTGCAGGTAACAGGGAGCAGGCTTCAGAAAAACAGGGTCTGTGAAGGCCTCGCTGAGGAGGTGATATGCGTGACGTTTGAGTTCAGACCTAATGGGCAAGAGGGAGGCCACACAGAAAAGCGAGAAAAGAGGCTCCGGGCAGAAGGAACAGTGTGATCAAGGGCCCCAAGAAAGCAAGTGTTTGGCCTGTTCACTAGAGAAGGCCCCTGTGTCCTGGCACAGCGAGAAAGATGCCGGTGGAGAAGTCGAGTTCGGAGAGGGAGGGACACATCACGGAAGTTCTTAGCTTTGATTGCAGTGGGCGGCAGGAGCCCAGGATAGGGTGCTGAGCAGGGGAGAGGTGGGATCTCATTCGCGTTTCTGAATGGTGGCTGCAGGGACGCCTGGGGGCCTCCTTTGGTTAAGCATCTGCCTTTGGCTCAGGTCATGATCTTGGGGTCCTGGGATGGAGCCCCGTGTCGGGCTCCCTGCTCAGTGGGGAGTCTGCTTCTCCCTCCAACCATCCCCGCTCTCATGTTCTCTCAAATAAGTAAATAAAATCTTAAAACAAAAAAATGACAGCTGCAGGGGTGCCTGTCTGGCTCAGGCAGTCAAGTGTGCAGCTCTTGGTCTGAGGGCCATGGGTTCAAGCCCCACGTTGGTTGGAGAGTGGATTATAGGAGGCAAGGGTGGGGACTAGGAAGGTTTCTGTAGTTGTGCAGGTAAGAGCGGTTGGTGGTGTGGACAAGGTGGTGTAGGTAGCAGGAAAGATGGAGATAGGTGGTATTTTGGAAGCAGAGCAGCTGTGCCCTTCTGATGGATTGGATGTCAAGGGTGAGGAAAAGGGAGGGGTCGAGGGCAACTCCCAGGTTTCTGGGCATCTGGGTGGATTTACTGAGCTAGAGAAGTTGGGGGAGGGGTGCTGTGGAGAGTAAGTTTGATGACAAAAAGCAAGTGGCCCATGGCGAGCAGGTAGTATGCAGAGCACCTAGGGGACAGCAAGTGGGGACACTGAGCAGGGAGGTGCAAGGCTGTGGCGGGGGGAGGAGGGATGCCAGACCAAGGATACAGTTGGGAATTTGGGAAGCATCATCAGCAGACAGACAGGATTTAAAGCCACAGGCACAGATGACATCATGGGAAAGGCGTGCAGGGACAGGGGAACCCAGGAGAAAGTTCCGGAGCCCCCCCTCTTTAGGGCAGGTTCTCAGCCTCAACTCTGGTGACATGGGGGTTGGATGATTCTTAGTTGTGGGGGGGCTATCTTGGACATTGGAGGGGGTGATTAGCAGCGTCCTTGGCCTTTCCCCACTGGATGGCATAGGACTTCCCCAGGTGTGACAACTGAAAATGTCTCCAGACAGATGTCCCCTGGGCACCATTCGCCCCTGTCAAGAACCATTGGTGTGAGGATGTTGGGGGGAGGGAAACCAATGGAGGAGACCGAGAAGGAGTCATTGGAATTGGGAGGAAAAACTGGGACCCTGGGCGAAGCAGAGGCAGGGGCCGGGGATGAGACCTGAGTTGGCTGGCAGTGGGCACTGATGCAGTACCGGATGACAAGAGAGGGTTTAGAGAAGGAAGGAGCAGCAGGCCAGGCCACATGTCTCAGAGGGGTTAAGGAAAGGGCCGGGGAGGTCAGAGAAGCTGCCACTGGCTTCAGCAACACCGGGGGCCCAGGCGGCCAGGATACTGAGTAGAGCCTTTAGCCAGAGGCGGAAGAGCCGGGAGATCAGGTGCCCATGGATGACTCTTGACCTGTCTGGCTGTGCAGGGGCAGTGTGTGGACTAGGAAAGGTTTACAAGGATTTTACCTAAGGTGGACCCCGCTGGGCGGCCAGCTTCTGTGGGGCACTGTGGGGGGCCCGATGCCCCTAATGCTACTATTAAAAGATGCTAGTGTTGAAAGGAAGGTTGGGGACCCTCTGGAGGTGGGGGTTGCACTGAAAATGATGTGTGGGGCTGTCCAGGCAGGGAAGGGGCTGGGCAGGAGGGCTGTGTGCAGGGGGGCTGGGACACCACCTCTGTGGCTGCCGGGAGCTCTCCTCTGGGCCCCTCTTCCTGGCCCCTCTTCCCCAGGCTTTGGGGCGGGGCGGGCGGGGCGGGCCTCTCACACCCGCCCCCCTCCTGTCTCTCCCCCTCCCCCTCTCCCTCTCTCTCCCTGCAGAAAGCTGGCGGCGGCCTGCGCCAGTGGAAGCGGGTGTACGCCGCGCTGCGGGCGCGCTCCCTCTCGCTGAGCAAGGAGCGGCGGGAGCCCGGGCCGGCGGCGGCGGCGGGGGCGGCGGCGGCCGTCGCAGGTGAGGACGAGGCGGCGCCCGTCTGCATCGGCTCCTGCCTGGTGGACATCTCCTACAGCGAGACCAAGAGGAGGCACGTGTTCCGGCTGACCACCGCTGACTTCTGTGAATATCTCTTTCAGGCTGAGGACCGGGATGACATGCTGGGCTGGATCAGAGCGATCCGAGAGAACAGCAGGGCCGAGGGCGAGGTGAGGGCCCGACCGCCCATCCTAGGCCAGGGGTGGCAAGAAGTGAGGGGAGGGGGGCAGGGCCGCCCCTCACCTGCCAGTGTACCTTAAGCTCTCTCAGCCTCAGTTCCCTTGTCCATGAAGTGGGCTAACAGGAGCGCGCCTCGCAGCTCCACACACACACACACACACACCCGGGCTTTCGTGTGAACAGAACATGCAGACGGCGGCTCCCAGAGCACCTGGCATCCTCCGGGTTCCCTGGCTGGCAGGAACCATAATAACTGGAGGAATGGCACTAATTATTATTATTATTATTATTATTATCCTTATTAATTATTATTACCGCCTTGGGCGGGCTCTGGCACAGAGAGGTCAGCTCCAGGCCAACCTCTGATGGGGTACCAGGAGGCAGAGGTTTCTTCTGGAGGATATTACAGAAGGAGGTGCCCCTGGGCCAGCAGCTGGCACTGCTGACAGGGCTAGCCTGTCAGCAGGGCATGAACACATTGACCTTGGGAGGAGGCCAAGGGGATTGGCCTTTGGCAGCAGGCTGCACTGGTTGAGCCAAAGGGCTTTGGCCTGCATTTCAGGATAATTTTAAAACGGCACCCCCTCCTGGGCAGCTGTGGCCACACACTAGGAGCCTGGGCCGGGGTGTCGGCGCCCCCTCGCCCTCTTGGCCATGTGCCCACACCCCGATGCCCCAGCACACTGGCACAAAGTGACACGGGGGGCCTGAGCTCGGGCTGCTCATTGCCTGAGGATGGAGGGCCTGGGCCCTGGGCCATGTGTGCTCCTGCTCGGGCCATGGGGAGAGAGGCCCTAGTACAGAGCCCCTGGGCCACAGACCTGCTCTCCCTGAGGGGAGACCCGTCTTCTTGCTGAACCGGGCTCTGCTGTCCTCAGAACATTACCTTTCCTCGCTGTAGGGAGGCAAGTCCTTGGAACTTATAGCCCCTGCTCTGGGGGAGCCTGTCCGGGCTGTCCCCCAGCAGGGCCTAGTCAAGGGGTCCCAAGTGACCTTCCTTATTGCAGTCACTGCTGTCAGGGGGCACCTTCTCTGTGCCTTGCCAGGAATGCTATCAGTGCCACCTGCATAATTCTGTACCCCAGCCCTGAGGTTGCCCTATTATCTCTTCCGCTGCTATGGAAGAGACTGAGGCTCAGAGAGGTTAGTGGGTTACTCTAGGTCACACAGCTGGTGAGGGGGTGCTCGGGAGTCCAGCCCCGCTCTTTCTCGCTCTAGGGTGTGAGCCCTCCAGCCGGCAGGTGGAGGAGAGAGGGGAGGCGAAGTGGAGGCAGGGGCCAGGGATGAGACCGGAGTCGGCCGGCTGTGGACACTGATGGAGTCTACTTTTTCTTTGCTCTCCTCCAGGACCCCGGCTGTGCCAACCAAGCTCTGATCAGCAAAAAGCTTAATGATTATCGCAAAGTAAGGTGAGGCCCGGCTCTCCTAGACAGTCCTGGTTGGGGGCAGGGGCACTCGGGACAGAGGCCATCCTCCTGGCCTACTGCTAGGCCCGAGGGCAGCCCTCAAGTCACCCTTTGCTGGGGGCACACAAGATGCTGGGGGCCTTGAGGCCACTGCTTCAGGGCTGGGGAGGGGGTCTGGAGCAGCAGGAGGCCAGGGCACGTGGCATGTCAGCGCACCCCAGATGAAGACTTCTCCTCTCCCCCTTTTCCTACACAGCCATAGCTCTGGGCCCAAAGCTGATTCCTCCCCCAAAATCTCTCGTGGCCTGGGGGGCCTCAAGTCTGAGTTCCTCAAACAGAGTACTGCACGTGGCCTCAGGACTCAGGACCAGCCCACAGGGAGCAAGGGTAGGAAGGTGTGGCTGCTGAGGGTGTGATGTGTGTGCGTGCATGTGGGACAGTGGGGGTCAGCCCTGTATGTGCGTGGGAGCTGTGGGCTTGTGTGTGTGTGTGTGTGTGTGCTGGCCTATGTGCGTGCCTGTGGGTATGTGCCTGGGAGGGTCTGGGGGCTTTCAGAGTCTCAGGGCTGGAAGGACCTAGAACCTGATTTCCTTCCATGACATTCCAGCTGGGTAGCCTCCAAGTGTTTGCTTGTGTCCCTTCAGGAGCAGGAGACCCATCTTCTCTGGAGGCATCCTTTTCCATCTTTATACACTTTAGGCTGTGAGGAAGTTCTTTCCTTGGCTGTACCAGAATCTCTGGCTCCTATCTTATTGTTTTAACCCTCGAGACCACATAGAAATCCTTACAGTACTCTGAGGCCTGTGTCCTCGGGAAAACACACACCCTCATCTCTTAGACTTTCTCTCAGGATATAATTTCCCATCAGCCCTCAGCATTCCAGTTGCTTCTCTGATGGAGCCCCCCTATGTCCAAACATGGGTGAGTGTGTGTGACCATGTGTGGTTTCTGCCCCTGCCCAGGCCCCCCAGCTCACCCTGGCTTTGTCTGCCTTCCCCCACCCCAGATGACAGTGCCGCCCCTCCCAAAACCCCCTGGGGCATCAACATCATCAAGAAGAACAAGAAGGCAGCCCCTAGGGCATTTGGGGTCCGGCTAGAGGAATGCCAGCCAGCCATAGAGAACCAGGTGAGTCTCCACTACACTCTAGAGTGAGCAGCGAATGGGGGAGCCCAGGGTACCTAGGGCCAGAGCTGAGGGAGGTGCGAACCAGCTCTCTATCTTGCAGACACAGCAGTTGGAGGGCTGGGGAGGCGCCCAGGGAGGAGACAGCAGAGCTAAGGCAGAGCCCAGAATCCCCAGGCCCGCAGCTGGTGCTCCTCGGCACACCTCGGCGAGGCTCTGGTGTTCTATTTAACTCCCAGGCTGGAGAGGACTGGAGGCTGTGAGGGCCTATGTCCGCCCACTCCCCTACCCTGCACAGGGCTCTCAGCAGCAGCTCTGGCCTTGCTCTGCTCTCGCCTTGGCCTTCCCACCTCTTCCAGCCCACTGGTGGGGAATTTTACCCTTGGCCTTCTTAACATGCTTGCCCTGCCTGTGTCTCCAGCGGGTCCCCCTGATCGTGGCCGCATGCTGTCGTATTGTAGAGGCACGGGGGCTGGAGTCCACAGGCATTTACCGGGTGCCAGGCAACAATGCGGTGGTGTCCAGCTTGCAGGAGCAGCTCAACCGTGGGCCCGGCGACATCAACCTGCAGGATGAGGTGGGCACAGCGGAGGAGGGGGGCAAGGCGATGTGTGTGTGTCTCTCTCTGGTGTTTGTTGGACCCTGCAATGTGCCTGGCAGTAGGCCAGGGCCCCGAGACAGGCGAGGCGGGGCCTGCCCTGGCAAGCTAGTCCTGGGGATGGGCATCACCCTGTCCAAAGCTGGAGAGATAGACCCAGTCACGGACAGGAAGCCCTTGACGGTAATCCTTTCTGGGACTTTGAGGATGAATAGCCGTTCACTAAATGCCAGTGAAAGCCGGGTAGGGCCATTCCAGGATGGGGGAATGGCTGGGGCAAAGGCGTAGGCTCTGAGGGGTCGCCAGCAGCCAACTCACCTTCTCTGCAAAGGGCCAAATGGCAAACGCTCTAGGTGTTGGTTACCACTCGGTCTCTTCCTCCTCCTCCTCCTCCTCTTTCTTCACAGCCCTTTAAACATGGAAAAGCCCTTCTTAGCTTCAGGGCCATACAAACCAGGCCGCGGGCTGGTCTGGAGCCCTGGGCTGTGGTTTGCAGACCCCTGGCGGAGAGGGGGAGCATGTGGTATTTTCTGGAGCAGCCAGCACTTCAGGGAGGTGAGGGCTGGTCAGGGGAGACAGAGGCAGCAGGGGAAGGAATCTTACAGCCTGATTTAAGGGCTCCCTGTAAGTAACATGTCAGTTACAGCTCAGTGAAGCTGGAAAAAAGCCAGAAATATATTTCAGTGTGAACAAGAAAAATAACAGAAGTGTTTGCCCCAGGGCCAGTGTTTCTTAAACTGTGTTCCCCAGAGGAGCTGTGGGGGGCAGGGAGCAGGTCAGGAGCCCCCATCCTGGCTTGAACTAGAGCAATCTGCTTTGTTCTGTTTTTTAATGTCTGTTATTTTCATATTGGGTTTTCATGTTTGAGAAGAGGGGCTCTGCTGAGATAGATGTTTGGGAAGACCACGGATCTGGGCAGTGAAGTCCCATGAGTCCCATATCGTGAAATTTTTTTGTGATACGGGACAGTCTTCCTGCCCTTGGGGAGGAAATGTGGAGACATGCCATGTGGGATAGGAGGCAAGAGAAAAGGCTGATCTTACCAGGGACCAGATTGTGTGATGAGGAAGGAGAAGACACTGAGGGCTGGAGCAGGCAGGAAACTTGAGTGTTGGAATCTTTAAAGATGAAAGTGAAGGAGGCAGGTGGACCGGAAGGCCATTCCGGCTGGGAATGATGACATTTTCCAAAACCCCAGAGAAGGGCCTGGGTGTTGGGAGAGAATGGACCCACCTCCTTCCTCCTTCCTGGACTTGGCAGTGGGGAGGGTGAGGCGCAGGGCAGGAGGCAGAGGGCTTTTGATGGCTCTAGTGAATCCTTTGACCTTGATTCCATGGACAATAGGGAGCCAAAAGTGGGGTCTGCTCTAGCTTATGCCTGGTGGGTATGAACGAAGGAGACCCAGAGCAGGGCATCTACAGGAGAAATTGCTGCTATGTGCGAAGTGCCAGGGGCCAGGAGGACACGGTGGTCCCAGGGGAGTAGGGAGGATGGGAGCAGCTCTAAGAGCGGGCCACATGGGAGGGAGGAAGGGGTCGCAGGGAAGAGCCAACATTTGAGCTGGGGGCTGATGGTATGTCTCTGGCAGAAACTGGGGAGTAGGGCTGGAGAAGGAGGATGAGTCAGGTTGGGGCCCCCCAGATTTGGGGTGATGGCCAAGAGTTGGCTGGAGAATGGGTGTAGTTGGGGCGCAAAGCTGGACGATGGAGGGAGCTGCTGGATGGGCAGAGGTGGGAGGTAGGAGGGAAGGGCTAGGCTCCACATGGTTCAGAGGAGAGGGTACCAGTGAGGCCGGGGCTGAGGGGCGGATACATGCACGGGGGAAGGGTCCAGAAGCTGTGGGTTTGGCAGCTGGGAGATGAGAAGAGCCCTGCCTCACGGATAGAAGGTGACAGGGCAGGTGGGCAGAAGCTGCACTGGGTAGGGGCTTGTATGCACCGAAGCACATTTGCTGGGCCTTAGCCGGGGAGAGGCATGGCCAGAGCTGGTGGGCAGCCGGCCCAAGTCAGGGCCCAAAGTGTGGTGGGTGGGTGGTTTTGTCTCAGACATTGGTCCTGTCCTTTGTTGTCGGACTGCTGAAAGTTAAGTGTTTGATTTTGGTTTTTGTTTTCTAAATTTTTTAAAAAGACCTTATTTATTTATGAGAAAGAGAGAGAGAAAGAGAAGGCATGAACAGAGGAGAGGGGTTGAGGGAGAAATAGACTCCCTGCTGAGCAAGGAGCCTGATGTGAGGCTCAATCCTAGGACCCTGGGATCATGACCTGAGCTGAAGGCAGATGCTTAACGACTGAGCCACCCAGGTGCCCTGGAGGTGAAGTGTTGTGGTCAGGGTACCTGTAAGTCCTCCTGAGCCTGAGGGGAGGTACTGTTTGTGGGATGGTGTGGCATTAAGCTGTGGACCCATTGTACAGAGCGTGCATATTGTGGAGCTGGGTGTCTTTGTGGAGAGCCTCACCTTGTTTTCGGGGCCCGAGTTACTCTGAGTAGTTCCTGGCAAGGCTGGTACCCTTGACTTACGCAGGGCGGTGGTGCCCCCTGGTGGTCGAAGGCCCAAAGACCCAGCCATGCTTCTTTCTTTCTCGCATTTGACAACCTATTTCTTTAGAACAGAGTTTCTCAATCTTGACACTTCCGGCAGAATAGTTCTTGGTCTCGGGACTTTGTCGTGGGCATCACAGAAAGTTTAAGAGCTCTCCAGACTCTATCTGCTGGGTACCAGTGGCAACCCCTCCCCCCCACTCAAGGAAACCAAAGTGATTCTAGAGTATCACCAAATGTCCTGGGGGCATGATTTCTGCTGCTGGGGAGAACTACTGTCTTAGACCATTGAAGTGCTTGGGCTGATTGAGCTCACTGCGTGGCAGGAACACAGTGGGGGACGGGACAGACAGGATCCCTGCTCCTCATGACGCTGCAGTCCTATCAGGCAGATAGGCAGGGACAAAGAGACGAATGCATACAGCAGTGACAAAGTGTAGCAAGTGCCATGGAGGAAACAAAGGGCTGCTGCACAGGTGACAGGGTAGTGGCAGCAGTGGCTGTGTTAGCTGGCACGGTCAGGGAAGGCCTTCCAGAGGCAGTGACATTTGGGCAGGGTGAGGAGCCAGGCCTGTGAGGGCAGGGAGGAAAGTTCTAGTGGAGGGAATTGTCAAGTACAAAAGGCCTGAGACAAGAAGATGCCAGGCAAGAGCAACTGCTATGTCATGGATAAGGGGGTGGGGTGTCCAAGGATGACTTTCTGCTGAATGGGGAGCCCTGGGAGGCAGGAGGGTATGCTAGTAGGCCCAAAGAGGTCTAATCACCAAGGAGGTTTTGCTCACTTCTGTCCCGCAGTGGTGGCACCAAAGAAGGTAGCTGGTACTTTCTACGGGTAGGCAAATGTTGGAGTCTGCTGGGCTTGCTGGAGCAGGGAGGGGCTGAGCCGGTCGGTCAAGGGGCCAGGACCTAGCTGGGGACTGTTCTGCCACCCCGCCCCGTCCCGCCATGAGTCTTCTTAGCGTGAGATCTCTGGTCTGGGCAGAGCTGCAGGTGTACCCCAGGGATGGCCTGGGCTGGGCTGGGGACTCTGGGGCTGGACTAGCATGGAGGCATGGGCGCCCCACTGGGCCTGCCTGGGGCCTGACGTCTTTGCCTTGCCCTCTCCCCAGCGCTGGCAAGACCTCAATGTGATCAGCAGCCTGCTCAAGTCCTTCTTCCGGAAGCTGCCCGAGCCTCTTTTCACCGACGGTGAGTAGCAGCTGGCGTTGGGAGGATGGAAGGAGGAGGAACGCCTATCCGTGCTGCGCTCCAATCGCGTTTTCAGTTGGATTTGTTGGTTTCAGTCTTCGGGTTTTTGTTTCCATGCAAGAGAAACACATGCTTGTCACACTCTTGGTATAGATACCAGTAAAGAAAGCGCCAAGGTCCCTGTCCCCAGAGGTGACTTTCTGAGGACTGGCTACGTGCCAATCCGAGCTCCCTCCAACAGCTCCACCAGGTACCATTATCTCCACTGGTAACGAAGAGGAAAAGATTTGGCCAAGGTCACACAGGTTGTACATGTCAGAGCCAGCATCCGGCCCCAGGCACACTCCAGAGCCCAGGCTCTCAACCGTTTGCTGAGCTGCTTATTGATGATCTGTCAGGTCTGTCGTGTTTCCTCCCAGACCGTCTTACACACCCGACGGAGACATACATGCAGTGATAGGGTTGGGAGCTGGGTGAGTTCGCTGGTGCGTTGACAAATATGGAACACCTGGCTCTCCAGGGGAAAAAGCCTTGATTCTTAGTGTTTTTTCAGTCACCAGAGTACAAATCTTCCCACCGTGGCTTATTTTAAGTTCCTGATAGGCTGCTGTCCTTAACAAAAGGAGGCTTCAGGGGCAACTGGGTGGCTCAGTGGTTTAAGCCTCTGCCTTTGGCTCAGGTCATGATCTCAGGGTCCTGGGATCGAGCCCCACATTGGCCTCTCTGCTTGGCAGGCAGCCTGCTTCCCTCTCTCTGTCTGCCTCTCTGCCTACTTGTGATCTTTCTCTGTCAAATAAATAAATAAAATCTTTTTAAAAAAATACCAAAAACAAAATGAGGCTTCTAATTTTGCAATTCATTCATGTCTGTACAAAGACCTCTACCTCATTCTTCTTTTAAATCAACCACATAATTGTTCATAGTCTGAATATATTATAATTTGCCTAATCACTCCCCTAGGGATGGATATTTAGGTTGCATTCAGATTTGTGCTCTTACAAAAATGGTTGCAAAGACTTTCCTGAAATGTGTCCCTGCACACCTGGATCAGTGTCCTCAAGGTAGATTCCTAGACATAGGATTTCTAGGTCAAAGTCCTGGTTGGCATTTTTGGAAGCTAATGTCAAGTTGCTCTCTGAGAAGAAAGCCCTACTTCACACTCTTGCCAACAGCTTAGGAGAGAATTTGCCTCCACGCACCCCCATCAACCCTGGAAGTTATCAATATTTTACAATTTTGTTAATTGGAGGAAAAATGTCCTCTCATTACTGTTTTCGTTTTTGTTTCTTTCATTACTAGGGAAATCCACTATCTTTTCATTAGTTTATTGGACTTTTCTGTTCTTCTCATTTCCTTTTCAGACTGTGCACCCATTTTCCTGTTGGGTTGTCTTTTTCTGGTACTGATTTGTAGGACACAATCTCTGTATTAACCCTTTGTTAGGCTTCACAGATGTTTGCTCCTGGTCTGCCATTTGCCTATTAACTTTGCATTGTAAGGAATTGGAAACAATTATTTTTTTTTAAGATTTTATTTATTTGACAGACAGAGATCACAAGTAGGCAGAGAGGCAGGCAGAGAGAGGAGGAAGCAGGCTCCCAGAACCCTAGGATCATGACCTGAGCCGAAGGCAGAGGCTTTAACCCTCTGAGCTGCCCAGGCACCCCGGAAACAATTATTTTAAGTGTAGTCAAAGCTGTTGGTCTTTAACAGATTTTACATCTCATGTTTAGGAAGGCTTCACAATTGTGGAGACATTTTCTTGTTTTTTCTCGATATTTTAATGACTTTTACATTTGGCTCTGAATGCAGTTAAATTTGTTTGCATACTATGTGAGCTGGAAGTCGAAGATAACTCATTGTCCTAGGGATGTTTATTGATACCTCCATTCTTCCCCCACTGATTTGAAATACTGCTTTTGTCCATAGTAAACATCCATGAGGCCTCTTCTCCTCCTCTCTGTGTCCTCATCCTTGGTCAGCTCTCCCTTTGAGTCCCACATGACTCTAGCAGTGTTGGTTTTTTGTTTTGTTTTGTTTTTTGGTTTTTTTTTTAGATTCCATTCACTTATTTGACAGAGAGAGGTCACAAGTAGGCAGAGAGGCAGGCAGAGAGAGAGGAGGAAGCAGGCTCCCTGCTGAGCAGAGAGCCCGACACGGGACTCAATCCCAGGACCCTGAGATCATGACCTGAGCCGAAGGCAGCGGCTCAACCCACCGAGCCACCCAGGCGCCCCTAGCAGTGTTGGGTTTTAAGTACGTTTCCGTATCTCAGAGGGCATGTCCTCCCTCGTCATTTTTCCTTTACAAGTTATCCTCAGCTATCTTTATGCATTTACTCATCAGATGGATTTTAGAATAAACTTACCATGTTCCATTTTTTTAAAGCCCCTCTTGGGCTTCTTCTGGGGACATCTTGACGCAGGCAGGGTGGGCATCTGAAGGCTGATAGGGCCCTCCCTCTTTCTAAGTAACCTTTTCTTCTGACCTTGTGGTGTCTTTGTCCCGGACGCTGGGACAAGGACCCCTCTTCCAGTATCAACATGCAGCTCAGGTCTTAATTCTTCCCAAACACACACACCTGGGCTAGCCCAGGTCAGGTGCACGCCCAAGTGTTGCAGTCATGGATTTGGTCACGTGGACATGAGGCTACGGAGCTCCCCCCGAACTGAAACAGTCTGGGCCTCCTCAGCTTGGAAGCAGCACCCCCTGAGAGTGGGAAAAGGGACTGCCTCCTGCCTCTCTAAAGAGTCTTCACTGTGTTCTAGACAAATACAACGACTTCATTGAGGCCAATCGCATCGAAGACTCAAGAGAGCGGCTGAAGAGGCTCCGGAAGCTGGTAAGGGGGCAGGGACAGCCTTAGGCAAAGGGCAGACTAGGCTGGGGGAGCACCACTGCCCTGGGATGCCTGGAGTCCAGTGCCGCCAGTTCCTTCTGTGACCTTGGAGAGGCCCTTCTCCCCTCTGGGCCTCAGTTTCTCCATCTCTCCAACAGGGGTGGTTAGAGGGCGGTTTCCAGACCCCTGAGATATGGCAGTGGGAACCCCTGTGGGGTATGATGGGAAGGTGGGGAGACCCTCACAGCCCCGTGTCCCTTCTTGCTCTCACCCAGATCCGGGATCTCCCAGGACACTACTATGAAACACTCAAATTCCTCGTGGGGCATCTGAAGACCATTGCTGACCACTCGGAGAAAAACAAGGTGGGCAGACGCTGGCATGAAATGTGGGGGAAGGAAGCATAGAGGGTCCTCTCAGCATACTCTAAGCTCCTCTGGGTCAGGTAATCCCAAGGTCCTCTAGGCATGCCCTCCTCCTTAAATGTCATCTTGTCCCCACCCCACCCCTCTGGGGTTCTCCCAGGGAGAGCCATCTCCTGAGTTTCTGAGGGTCTTCCAGAGGCAGAGAGCCACAGTCTTGCTGTGTCTGATGGAAATCAATCCTTGGATCTAGCTCGAATCCCTTGCATTGCATTTTCCTTTCGTTTTTTTTTTTTTTAAAGAATTTATTTTTATTATTTTTTTATGATTTTATTTATTTATTTGACAGAGATCACAAGTAGGCAGAGAGAGAGGAAGGGAAGCAGGCTCCCTGCTGAGCAGAGAGCCCGATGCGGGGCTCGATCCCAGGACCCTGAGATCATGACCTGAGCCAAAGGCAGAGGCTTTAACCCACTGAGCCACCCAGGCGCCCCCTTTAAAGAATTTATTTTAAGTAATCTGTACACCCAACGTGGGGCTCGAGCTCACAACCCCGGGATCATGAGTCACACGCTCTACAGACTGAACCAGCCTGGTGCCCCCCGCATTGCATCTTTATAATCAAGCCTCTATATCTTCTGGTTCTACAGCAGGGAGAATGAATGGAGCTATAGGAACTCTCCCAGTTTTAAAATACCCTTAGAACCTCCAGCAGGCCCCTATTCCAGGGTCTCTCACTGTTAGCACAGTGTGGGTGAAAAGTTTGGCCACTGCCCTTGGCTGCCAGGCCTGGAGGTGAGTAAGGCTGAAATCTGGCCTTCGCTCTACTTACCAGGCATCTCCATGCCCAACAAGGAGGAGTCTATCCCCTAAGCCAGGCATAGCCCCGGATGTGTTTGGGCCTTGGGAGTGAGGGGCCCACAGTGAGGGATGCCTGGGGGACTGGAGGTCAGAGCTCAGCGGGGTGTGAACGTGGACCGGTTCTCCCCTGCCCAGATGGAGCCCAGGAACCTGGCCCTGGTCTTCGGGCCAACACTGGTGAGGACGTCTGAGGACAACATGGCGGACATGGTGACCCACATGCCGGATCGCTATAAGATCGTGGAGACGCTGATCCAGCACGTAAGCAGCCATCTCGCTCCCGCGCGCCTTGTGGGAAGGACAGGCAGCATAAGCAAGTGCTCCTGGGATGGCTGATGCCCTTCAGAAGCGATGGGCTGCGTTGCCAGACCAAACAGGAACAGAGCCTAGAATCCTTCTTTCGAGGATATTTCATCCCTGAGCTTCCAAGATACGTGTGAGGGTCAGAGGGCAGAGGAAGGTCAGGGAAGACGCTGCTGGGCTGGAGAGCCATGGGGTGAGTGCAGGGGCACCTTCGGAAGGTGGTCTCCAGGAGAATTGTCCTGGCAGAAACAGGCAGACAGGTGGACAGGTGTAGGGGGTGGAGGCAGAGCTCCGCTTTGCCGGCCCCACTGTGGCTTCGGGGAGCAAACGGTGATGCCCAGCAGAAGGGAGGGGAACGGGGCAGGGAAGAGCAAGGGGTGAGGCCAGATCCTGCACTTGTGCTCCCCTATGTTTTGGGCTGGTCTCCTCCTTTCTCATGCTTGCCTGGAGGCACCCCAGCCCCCTGTCTCTAAGGATTCTGGTTATGGTCTTTGATGGATGAGAACTAGAACAGCCAGCAGGGGGCGCAGGAGGCCTTGGTCCTCCAGAGCCAAACCCAGAACAGCACCGCCCCCTTCTGGGGCATTCAGGGATTTTTATTTTATTTTTATTTTATTATCAATTATAGATTTTGCATTTTTAGATTTCCCTACTGCCGGTAGATGGAACAGACCCCCTTCTGCCAGGAGAAATAAAATTGGCTGCTGGCCAGGGCAACGGGGTCCTTGGCCTCTGCAATGTCACAGATGCTTTAGGGAAGGGAAACCAGGTCATGCTACTTCCATCTTACAGATGAGGAAGCTGGTGCTCAGAGAGGCAAAATGACTTGCTCAAAGGCACACAGCTAATAAATGACAGCCTCATGACTGTAGGCCAGCTTTGTGTGACCAAGGTTTGTGTTTCCCTCTGCCCCTACTGGGGGTCAGACGCCTGGGTTCATCCTAGAGCTGACTTGGCTGGCCATTTGAGGCGGGGCGGTAGACTTTGGTCCTGCTGACTGGCCCTGCCTGCTTATTTCCTTTCTTTACTGGGTGGTCAAGTCTCTGAGCCTCAGGAGGGAACATGGAAGCCTGTTCTCAGGCTAACACTGGGACACCAGCCCGGGAGCCTGCTCCAGAGCTGTGAGGGAAGCCAGGGCCAAGGGTTGGGGGCAGGGATCCTCATGTGGCCTTGGTCTGGGGCAGCTTATCTCCCTTGGAAAAGTTCAGCTCCCCAGCCCAACACGTAGCCCCTGGAGCCCCCATGAGTGTGTGCTTTGGGCCAGTGCCAGTGCGGAAGAGAGGGAGACTGGCCCCACAGTTCCTAGGGAAACCCTCAGAAGCCCAAGGCCTGTGGTCAGCTGGGGTGCCAGGAATAGCACTCTCTGGGAGAAAGGAGGCCCAAAGTGTGTCCGTTTACCTCCCCTACATCCCCAAGAGGGGGTCCCCCAGCCAATGGCAGCCCCTCCTTTGGGCGGGGTGGCTGGACGAGGAACACATCTGTCTCCTTTGCAGTCGTCTTCCCAGCGTCCAGCCTCATGCCTGGCAACACAGTAAACACTCAGGGTCTGCTGAGCAAATGAATGAATGGGTTGCTTTTGAGGTCCTACCCTTCTGGGCTTTTGCACTCAGGGATTGGTTCCCGGGCCCTCCTGGAACTGGGGCCTCTCCGTTCTCTGTCTCCTTGGCACTTGGACATAATCAGCCTGGACAGCTGTCAAGGGATTGAGTTCCCCTCCCCCACCCCGAGTCCCCTGGAGTCCACCCAGCCAAGTTTGCTGGTGTCTCTCTGGTCCAGAGCCAGCGTAGTCGTGAGTGCAGGCCGGAAGGGACTTCGGCAGGGAGCACTCCCGCTCTGGCCCTGAGCCTGTGGCCAGTCAGTGGGTGGTTGAACGTCGCGGGAGACATGACCTCCTGCTGGGTTTCCGGCCGCAGCTGTCACCTGGCCTCCCTACTGGGGGCTCCCGTCCCCCGTGAAACTCTTGGACAGCAGCACTGGAGGGGGCCGGAAGGCACCGAGCCCCATCCTTGTGTGGCACAGTGGGCAGAAACGGGTGTGGAGAGAGGCACTGACATGCCCGGGGTCACACAGCAGGATCGTGGTGAAGTGGAGGTGCGCAGACCCAGGGGGTCACCTTCCCAGTGGCAAGTCGCCAGCCAACCCATGACCGTATTCACTAAGCCACCTGAAACACAAAGACAATGTCGAAGCATTTGTTCCTTGATTCACCCAACAAATGTGATGATCCCTCCTGCACACTAGCTCCCACCTCAGCACTAGTGACCTTGGGAACCAGATCATTCTTTGTGGGGGGCTGTCCTGTGCATTGGAGGATGGTTAGCAACATCTCTGGCTGGATGCCAGGAGCACCCGTCTGGTTTGACAAATGCAAATGTCTATGTTTGCCAGATGTCGCCCGGGGGGCCAGGGGCCCAACTCACCCTGGTTGAGAGGCCCTACAGCAGGGCTGGAGGGCTCTGGTTCTGGGACCAGCCGGCTGAGTTCGCCTCTGCCTCTGTTCCTTGCCTGCTGTGCGACCTCGAACGAGGGACTGACTCTCTCATCTGCAGAGCAGAGAGAGTGGTCGAGCTTACCTCACAAAGTAGTCGGAGGCTTCCATGAGTTAATAGCTGTAAAGACCCCGGATGCCCCCTAGCGGCTAGGACTTGGTGTGTGGGTTTGAGATCGCCATGCTTGACCTCACGGGCTTTACTCCACGCCGGAGCCCGGTGCACCTGCTGGGACCAAGGGGATGGAAGCCAGGCCCTGCTCCGAAGGAGCGTTGCCCAGGGAAGATGTCATTCGTTTTCTGGGCTACGGCCAGGGAAGCCCCATGGGAGGACGAGACCCTGCCCCAGGTGTGGGGCTGGGACCATGGCTGGGGGTTCCCTGCAGTGTCTTCAATGGCCTCAAGGAATTTAGCCAGGCAGGGACAGGAGAATGCATGGCAGGCAGAGGGAACTGGGTGTGCACCAGCTGGCGGGCATTCTTCCAGAGAACGCTGGGATGCCTGGAAGCCTCCTTCATACCTCTGGCTTCCCACGGCACTTTCGGGCACCTGCAAACACTGGCTTCTCAAGGCTCCTCCTACTCAGCCCATCCCTGGGGACTGCACCTTTTTGTAATTTCCCCTAATGTCTATTATACACTAGTAGTGTGTAGTACTGAGCGCTTAACATACAGTGTTTCATTATTTTTTTAAAAATTTGAATGGGGGCCACCTGGGTGGCTCAGTCAGTTAAGCGTCTGCCTTCGGCTCAGGTCGTGATCTCGGCGAGGAGTCTGTTTCTCCCTCTCCCTCTTGTGCCTCTCCCCCTGCTTGTGTTCTCTGTCTGTCAAATAAATAAATACAATCTTAAAAAAATAATTTAAATGGACAGGGTTGCTTGGTGAATGTCCAACTCTTAATTTCGGCTCAGGTCACGATCTCAGGGTCGTGATGGAGTGCAACGTTGGGCTGCACACTGGGTGCCGAATCTCCTTGACATTCTCTCCCTCCCTGTCCCTCTGCCCAGCCCCTCTTCTGCTCACAAGGCATGTGTGCACGTGCTCTCTCTCTCTCTCAAGACATTAATTTTTAATGGAGTTCTAGTTGACATGTGACATTATATTAGTTTCAGGTGTACAACATAATGATTCGATATTTGTATATATTGTAAAATGATCAGCACTGTTAAGTCTAGTTACTACCCATCGCCATGAGTAGTTACAGTTGTTTTTCTTGTGATGAGAAATTTTTTTAAAGATTTATTTATTTATTTTAGAGGGAGAAAGTGAGAGAGAGCAGGGGGTGGGAAGGGGCAGAGAGAGAGGGAGAGAGAATCTCAAGCAGACTCCCTGCTGAGCACAGGGCCTGACGTGGGGCTCGATCCCAGGACACCGGCCGGGCTCATGACCTGAGCAGAAATCAAGAGTCAGACGCCTCACTGACTGAGCCACCCAGGCATCCCTTGTGATGAGAACGTCTAAGATTTATTCTCTTAGTAACTTCCAAATAGACAAGATGGTGATATCAACTATAGTCATCACACTCTATATTACATCCCCATGACTTACCTGTTTTGTAATTGGAGGTTTGTACCTTTTGACCCCTTCACCTCCTTGGTCCTCCCCCTGTCAACTCCTGGCAACCACCGACCTGTTCTCTCTGCCTCTGAGCTTGGATTTTGTGTGTCTCTTTGTTTTAGAGTCCACGTGTAAGTGAGCGCATATGATGTTTGACTTTCTCGGTTTGACTTATTTCATTTAGCATAGTGCCCTTGAGGTCTGCTCCTGTGGTCACAAAGGGCAAGATTTCTTTCTTTTTATGGCTGAGGGGTATTCCATTTTATAGACATACCACGTCTTCTTTAGCCATTTTTCCACTGATAGCCACTTAGGTCACTTCCATATCTTGGCTATTGTAATAATGAGCTGCCGCAAATGTCAGGGTGCAGATATCTTTTCTTGTTGGTGTTTTGGTTTTTTTCCCCTTCAGATAAATACCCAGAAGTGGAATTCCTGAATCATAGGGCAGTTCTATTTTTAACTTTTTGAGGAACCCATACTGGTTTCCACAGTGGCTGCACCATTTTACATTCCCACCAAGAGAGTGTGAGGGTTCCCTCTCCCCCCACATCCTTGCCAACAGTTGGTATTTCTAGTCTTTTTTTTTTTTTATAATAGCCAAATGGGATTTCATGTTAATCCTCACCACAATTCTAGAAGTAGATAGTCCTATTATGCCCATTTTGCAGATAAGTAAATAGACTCAGAAAGGTCATTTACCTGAGGTGAACTTGAGCCTGAGACAACTGATTTTAGATTTTGTGTTACTCTTTTTAAAGATTTTATTTATTTATTTATCTGAGAGACAGAGAACACGTTTGTGTGCACACACGTGTGAGGGGGAGGGGCAGAGGGAGAGAGAGAAGCAGACTCTCCATTGAGTAGGGAGCCCAATGCAGGGCTTGATCCTAGTACCTGAGCTTAAGGCAGGTTAATGCTTAACAGCCTGAGCCACCCACGCTCCCCAAGATCTTGCATGATATCTTATTTTCTCTTGTCTTTCTTACTTCTCTTCTGTGCCACTTATTTGGGCTAATAATACACCTGACTTCAGTTAATAACTGAGGTTCATGGCACACGGTCATTATCAACCTGCAAGTCTCCTTGTTCTCCCCTTCATTTCTACCCACTCTGCCGCACCATAGTGACCCACTCTAATAGGTTAATATTTGTCCTTCCAAACCACTTCTTTATGCTTATTTTATTTATTTTTAAACAAACAGTATTTTTAAAAATATTTTATTTACTTATTTGACAGAGAAATAGTGAAAGAAGGAATACAAGCAAGGGTAGTGGGAGAGGGAGAAGCAGGCTTCCTGCTGAGCAGGGAGCCCGATGCAGGGCTGTATCCCAGAACCCTGAGATCATGACCTGAGCCGAAGGCAGAGGCTTAACCCACTGAGCCAACCGGTGCCCCAAACAAACAGTATTTCTTTTTAAAGTAATCTATCTGTCCAACATGGGGCTTGAACTCACAATCCCAAGATCAAGAGTTTCACGCTGTACCAACTGGGCCAGCCAGGAACCCCAGATAGTCTGCGTGTTTTAATTTCCAATCAGTGAGTTTAGCTCCTTTGCTTGATGCTAATTTCTGTACTGTCAGGGCTTAGCTCGACTGTCTTAAGTGTCATTTTCTGTTTAATCCATTTTCATTTTATTTCTCTTCAGTCTGCCTTGCCTTCCTTTGGATGAATTGATTTTTATTTTCCCGATAGGAAGATTACACAATCTATACAGCTCGTCCTGTGTTTGATCACACAATTATAACAGCCCATACTTATGTTCCTTTTCACTGACAATTTATAAAGCTCATCAATATTCTTTGTCTTCCTTCCACCACATCTAAAAGCCAAGTAACTTTGTGTACTCTCCCCTGTCACTAGTTTCTCCCTCTGTGTCCAAAATCTGTTGCATTTTGGAGATACTTTGCTTGTTTGTATATGTGCACGAGTGTCCTTGCTTGGATCGACAGTGGACTTTTCTATGCTACTATCCATCCTTCTCAGAGCTTGCTGCTTCAACCTGGAGTCATTTCTTTACGTGCTCGTGTACACAATTAAGAGAGTCTTTGTGTGGTAAGCATTTTGATGTCTTAGAATAGCTGTAGGTCATGCTCAAAGTGAGAGTTTAGCAGGGTATAAAAATCTAGGTTCCAAATTCCTACATTCATAGTCCAGCGATACAGCAAAAATATTGTCTTCTTGGGTCTGCTGCTAGTTTACAGCTGACACTTGCTCATTCGCAAGCAGTCTATTTTTGTTTTTCAGAAAACTTTTAAGCTTTCATCTTCAAGATTCTCAAATTTCACAAAATACATATTTAAGAGTGGGATTTTTAGTTTATTGTCTATGCTGTTTGGCATTTATGCAAAAACACTTGCCAGCCTGCCCCTCAGGGAGCCTCCTAACACGTCCCTCCAGACACTTCTCTTTCATGGCGGGAGGACGGGATGCGGTCCCTGGGCAGTGTGGTGCCCAGCCTTGGGGAGAGGTGCACAGCGCTGGTAGCCAGGAAGTCTTCTCCCTGCAGTGGCCCCAGCCGGCACTAGATGGCGCTGCTGCCCCCCATACTTGGGAGCCAGCCGCAGTGATGTGCCCTAGACAGTGTCTAGTGACAGCTGGCCCCAAATCTCTCCCTGAGCCGGCTCTCTATCAATCTCAGCCCCCTCCCAGTCCAGGCTGCATTTCCCTCCCCACACTGGGGCCCAGCCTTTTCTCTCCCCCAGGGTTTCTCATAATCTGTGGAGTTGGGTCCTGGGGTTCATCACCCTCCTTTAAGGACTTCTAGTAACCAGGCAAGAATGAGGTTGTTGAAAAGAGGAGGAACCCTCGCCTTGGTGCCCTCTCTTGTCCTGCTCCATCTGACATCGAGTGGGGTCCTCTGGACTGTGCAGCTTGTCTTCCCTCAGCCCCTTTCCACACTGAGTTCACTTCCTTTTGTCTCCTCTGCAGTCAGACTGGTTCTTCAGCGATGATGAGGACAAGGGAGAGAGAGTAAGTGATGTGGAGGGAGGGGTGGGTCTGGTCTGAGGTGGGCCCTCATCCCAGGCTGGGGGCCAGGAGCAAGGTCCCTGTCCGTGGGGCTTCCCAGTCTGGTGGAGGAAACATTGACCCTCTCTTTAGGAGCCTCTAAACTAATGGGAGACACAGTCCTTGCCTTCATGAGCCCCGGGTCTGAGGGGGGAGATATAAGCTTTACCCTAAGGAAACTGAGTCCAATAGCAAAAGTAAACCCTACCTTCCCATCTTACGTGGAAGATACAGGTCTTAGGAAGGTCCAGTCCAATGGGGGAGACACGGCTCCTGCCTTCAGCTGAGAGAGCAGCTCCAGCCTTTGGGGGTTTAATCAAGGTGTTGGAGAAGGCACAAAATAGCCTAGTGGGGGACATGTAGGAGCTGCCCTCCAGAGTGCCTGATGGATGAGAGAGCCAGCCGCTGCCCTGGTGAGCCTTGGTCTGATGGAGGAGTCACTGGCCCCGCCTTCAAGTTACCCCAGCTTGCGGGACCACAGTCCAGCCATCTGAGGGCATGCTGGCTGACCGTCCTCCTGTTTGCAGACTCCCGTGGATGACAAGGAGCCTCAGTCAGTGCCCAACATTGAGTACCTCCTGCCTAACATTGGCAGGACAGTGCCCCCTGGGGACCCAGGTTCAGGTGAGTGCAGGGGCTTGGGGAGGAGGGGGCGGGGGTGGACTCTGCATTCTCCAGGGTCCCAGATGCCTGGCCAGATGCCCAGCTTCCCTGCTCTGCCCTAGTGGGGCCCTTGCCTGTCCCTGCCCCCTGGAGACTGGGCTGTGGCAGGACCATCTCCACTCCAGGGAGGTACGGCTTGCCCGTGCGCCCGCCTCTGTGTCTGCTCAGCTGCCCCCTTGGGCTGGGTAGGGGCTGTGTTTGCCCTCCTTCACTGGTTTCCTTCCTGAGCTTTTTATTTCTCTGGGGCTGTGTCCTTCCGGGCATGTTCCTCTTTTTAATTTTTCTTCCTTTTCTCCTTGCCTCCACCCTCCTCTCTTCTCCCTGTGCTCTCCTCCCGCCCCTGGACCCTGCCCCCCTCTTCTCTCCTTCCCCTCCTCCAGCGGACCTGTTGGAGATTTAAAGGGTACAGTGTGGCATTGCGGCCTCGGTCACTAACAGTGGCGGGTGATTATAAGAAGGCTGGGCAGGCCCGAGGGCAGGCAGAAAAGTCCCAGACTGTGAACACATCAATGTAACATACCAGCTCCCCGCGCTTGTTAACAGCTTACCCCCGCCCTAACCCTCCCGGCTGAAGGCCCCTTCTCAGGAGGAAGAAGGCGTTTGTTGGAGGCAGATCCTATCCCCTTGCCGGGATGAGCACCGCAGGTTGCCCCCCACAGTCCCCAGACTCTGGCCTTCTCTCTGTGCTGAGCCTGGCTACTTTGGGTTGTCCAGAGGAGGAGGCTTAGCTGGAAAGGGGACCCAGCCTGTCTAGACACAGGGGATGTCACCTCCCCCAACCCCCTGAAGCCCCTCTATAGCCACAGCTCCTGCCTCAGTTGCCTCTGAGGGCTGGCTCTTCCTGTGTCTAAAACCAGAACCCCTGGTCACTCAGCCCCTATGTCCTGTTTCTGGGCACTGAGCCTTGTAGCAGAGCAGCCCCAAGCAGCCCCTCCTTGGCTTAAGGCACTAACTTGTCCCGCCCCATGGGTGAGTCCCCCTTCGTATTTTGACGGCTCCTGTCTCTGACAGAGGCATTCCACAGCACCCCTAGTTCCCAGAGCAGACTGAGGAGGGAGCCAGAGGACAAGGTGGGTGGGGGTGGCAGAGAGGAGCCCCCCGTTTCTTCTAATCACCTGCTGCCGCACCCCTGCCCCGTGTGTCTCACTGTGTGGTCAGCCGTCTGCTCTTCTCACTGTGTGCAGGGGAGGGCTGGGGAGGAGGGCTCACTTGCTTGCCAGAGAGTGTGGATTAACCTGCCCACTGCCCCATCAGACCCCGGGAGGTCCTTAGATCAGCCTGGAGAAGACCCTGCCAGGACTGGTTTCTGGTTTCTTCTCTATCCCAGTGATGTTAAGGGAGGGGGACCCAAGACCCATGGATGTAACAGTTTCACTCTTCTTCGTAGCTCTGATCATTAACAGGGGCCTTGCCCCATCAGAGCAGACTGAGCTGGAGTCTGGAGCTGGAACCCAGCAAGGCCTTAAGCACCAGCCCGCTCTAGCTCCTGTCCCACCCCCCTGCTGCCTGCCCCTGTACCCCATCCCACACGGGGTCCGCCGTCTTCCTCCTGTCCTGGAGTCGGGGTGGGTGGAGGTAGATGTAGGTCCCACCTGTCTGTGCACTGTGTGGTCTCCATTTCTCCAGAGCATCTGTGACTTGCCGTGTTTCGTTGTGGTTTCTGTGGATTGCATCTGGTATTCGGTATTTTCTCTCCAATGCTTCAGAGTGACAGGGACAGGAGGGGCAGGGAGAGGAACTAGGCCCAAAGAAAAGTCCCCCCTCCCACCCCTTGCCCCTGACCCTGGCCAGTGAGAGTCTAGGGACTGGCAGCCTGATGTCACTTCCTGCCTCAAAGGGAAGTGGTGATTGACATCATTAGCCGCTCCATCCCTGTCCCCACAGGAAATGACATCAGAAGCCCATCACACTCCCAGGACCCGGGGAGATCTCAGGTGTCTGAACTCCCCGGTTTCTGAAGCCTCCGAAGAGAGGGAGTTGTGTTCATGAGACAGCCTCCTCCTGCCCCAATTTAACTTTCATTCTTCTTTCTCGCTTTCCCCAACAGATTCCACCACCTGCAGTTCAGCCAAGTCCAAGGTGAGTGCCAAAGCCATTCCGAAGGCTCTATTCCTGTCCAGGCCAGCCCGCTCTTTGCTTTTGGTCGAGGGAAGGGGGAGAAGTGCTTGTGGCCCCTGAGGAAGGTTGCTGGTCCCTGGGAAGGCAAGTGGGAAGGACTGTGTGTACGAGGTCAGTGGAGAAGCTGCTGACCTTGGCAGTGCTACGGGAGGCATCTGGGGGAAGAGAAGGCTCTGGCTTGGGAGTTAGGCGGCCGGGGGTGGGGCGGGGGCAGGCAGTGCACCCAGTGGTCAGAAGCACAGCAGTCCTGGGTCTGAGTCCTGGCTCCAGCATTCTGTAGCTTCGGGACATCAGGCAAGTTGCTTAACTTCTTTGTGACCCTCACTTCCTCACCTGTAAATGAGGCCTGGTACTTATCCCCATTTATGGGGATATGGGAACCAGCAGATATGTCTGCTACAAGTAACTAGGTTTTTTGGAGAGCCCAAAGCAAGCAGAAGGAAGGAAATAATAAAGACAAGAGCATCAATCAATGAAATTGGAAACCGTTGAGAAAAATCGATGAACCCAAAGCTGATTCTCCGAACCAGCCCTCACAGTCAGCTAGTCCTGCCTGCTCCAGAGCCCGGCCTCTGACACAGAGCCGGTGAGGCCAGCACGGCTGTCCAGTTTTTAGAGTAGAGCTGGATGGCCAAGGGGGTTGTCTTAGCGTGGGCTGCCGTGACAAAATGCCACATATGCCACATATGGGGTGGCTTACAAAACAGACATCTCTTTCGTTACAGTTCTTAAGGCTAGATGTCTAAGATCAAGGTGCAGCATGGTCAGTTTCTGCTGTGAGCTCTCTTCCTGTCTTGTGGATGGCCGCTTTCTCGCTGTGTCCTCACAGAGCAGAGAGAAAGCAATCGCACATGCTCCCTGGCGTCTCTTTGTGTCACAGAACTAATGCTGCCATCAGGGCGTGACTGCCTTCCCTCCCAAAGGCCTGGTCTCCAAATACACTAGGGGTCGGGGCTTGCTTTGGCAGATGGATTCAGGGAGGGGGACACAATTCTGTCCGCAGTAGTGGGTGAAATCCACTAAACTTTGGTGATCAAACCAGACTCATTTTGACCTGGGTCTCTAAGCACTGGCCAGGTCCCAGTGATCCCAGGGTGCCCAACACCAAGCAGGTGCTCATTACGTATCAGATGAATGTACTAGGTGGCGGGGAGCCTGGGGGCCCAGCTGGTTAAGTGTCCAACTCTTGATTTCAGCTCAGGGACATTCTTGATTTCGTGATCTCGGGGTCGTAAGATAGAGCCACATGGCGGGCTCTGCACTGGGCATGGAACCTGCTTGGGGGTCTCTCTCTCCCTCTGCCCTGCTTGCATGCTCTCTCGCTCTCTCAAATAAACAAACAAACAAAAAAGAAAGAAAGAAAAAGAGAAGAATGTCCTGGACAGAAAGAAAGAAGGCTGCTTTAGTCTAGGACAGAGGTCCCTGCAGCCTCTCCACAGAACTTCTGACTGCACACCTGTGGGGCACTCACCCGGTCAGAAGACTGTGTAATGGGGAGCAAGTTCATTACGGTGACCCAAACCCAGCTCCATGTTACTTCCACCCATTTTCCCCTGCTCGCCTCCTGGCTTCCCAGGGCTGACCTCTTGACTTTTCTGTACGTGCCCTGACCTCTGCCTTCCTGGAAGGGACCATTGCGACCTCACTGCTTCTGCAGCTCGCAGGGAGAGAGGATATTTGATCAGGTGGTCCTAGTGGCCTCTCAAGTCTCTCCGAGAGCATTGGCCAGTCGAAGTGGCACTGGCCACGGCCAGGGAGCCCCATGCCTCTGAATCCCGACTGCCTGGCATGTGTTGGCTTTCTCAGAGCCAGCTGATGTGAGAGAGAGCACGTAGGTTGCGGGGGGCCACGCGAGGCATCTCTGGGTCTCCATTCAATATTAGGCTGTGGGTGAAGCGGGCCGTGGCTTTGGAGGAGGGAGTCACAGGGCAGGCCATTCCAGCCCAGCAGGGGGAGCAGTTCTAGCCTCTGGGTCTGCAGGGCCTCCCATGTCAAAGGGACTGCCTTCATCCTTTTGTCAGTTTACTTGACATTTACTGAATGCCTGCTATGTGCCAGGCATGGCGCTAGGGGTCAGGGATGCAAACAGAAATAAGCCACAGACCTTACTCTCAAGGAACTCAGGGTTTGTTGCAGACGATGTGGACACAGACCCATCGTGATGGGAGAAGAGCAGGTGTAGCTGTGTTTTCAAAGGACAAGGCGAGGGCTTCGAGGTGGCCGCATGGAGGACTTAGAGCTCACCCAGCAAGTAGGGTGGACTGGGGGGGGGCAGCGACTAAGGGCTGCCAGTGTTAAAATGCAGGGGGGTCTGGCAGGTGGGCACCGCCCAAGTGAAGGCTGTGTTGGGGTTGAGGTTGGGGTTGGGTTAGAGAAGGCCCTAGGCTGGGAAAGTTGGGACCAGATTGTGAAGGGCCCTGTGTCTGGGCTTCATTCTGGTGGGGGTAAAGGGGCCCTGCAGAGTGTGGAGGTGATCAGACTCCCGCCTAGTCTTAGAAGGGCTGATTGCTCTAGAGGAGGAGGGACTGGGGTAAGGGAAGGGTGGAGGCGGGGAATCCTATCAGGAAGAGGGCAGAAAGGTCCAGAGAAGGCAGAGTGAGGGCCTGGAAAGAGGATGGTGAGGATGGGCTGGGTTTGGGAATCACTTCGGGAGAATCGAGAAGAAGCAGGGGAGAGGCAGGAGGCAGAGAATCCCCTCAAGGTGGGGAACATGAACGCAGGTGGCTTGGGGCCGGGGGTAGGGAGCATAGTTCAGTTGGAGATAGGAGAGTTTCCGGTGCTTGCAGACACTTTGCTGGAGACGGATTTGCCGTTGGAAGAAGAGTTTTGGGGTTCAAGGGAGAGTTGGGTGTTGGCCAGTGATGGGCAGCATGGCATCTGCTGGGGCACCATGGAAGGCTAGGACCAGAAAACACCCACAGGACTTAGCAGCGAGAATGGGCAGGAAGTTGGCCAGTGTGGGGTTGGGAATCACTGTTCTGGAGCAAATTCGTGTGGCCACTCCTGGTGGCAGAGCTGGTGGTTGGATTGATGTAGGGCTGCGGGTTGTGGGTGGCACGCTGATGGACTGTCTGAAATGCCAGCCCGTGGGCAGCCGTGGGAAAGGGAAGTGAACTTGGGCGGATTGCCCTGGAGAGGCCCATACATACGGAGTAGGTGCAAAGGCAGATTTCCCAAGTGGGAGTGAGTGGCGATGGAGGGGGCAGAAGCTGCGGTCGGAGGGAGGTGCCGGCCAGGGTCTGGGGATTATCACCCAGGACAGTCTCTGTGAAATGGGTTCAAACTGTCAAGTGTATTCCCTCTCGAGAGGCTATTATCACCAGAGCCGCGTCCACAAGGATTTCTCTAGCGCTGGGCATGCAGAACGGAGTGGAAGGTGGGCGGAGGTGAAGGACCGGCTTCCAGCTCACAGGAAAGAGTGGAGAGTCTGGACTGAAGCCAGAGCTCCCGAGTGGGTAGTGACGCTGCTGCCGGCACAGCCGTCTGGGGAGACCGGTCCCGAGGCCTCCGGGGGAGGGGGCGCGGGGCCGGACCCCGGTGCCGGGGCACCTCCTGCATTCTGGCCTGTCTCCCGCGCAGGGCTCGTGGGCCCCCAAGAAGGAGCCGTACGCCCGGGAGATGCTGGCGATCTCCTTCATCTCGGCGGTCAACCGCAAGCGGAAGAAACGGCGGGAGGCGCGGGGGCTGGGCAGCAGCACCGACGACGACTCGGAGCAGGAGGTGCACAAGCCCGAGGCGCCGGCGCCGGGGGCGCGGGACCAGCCCGAGGGACCGCTGCCGGGCGCCGCCGACGCCCCCGCCGCCCCCGAGGCCCCCGGCCGCCTCAGCCCTCCGGCGGCGCCGGACGAGCGGCCGGCCGCGGACACGCGCTCCATCGTCTCGGGCTACTCCACCCTGTCCACCATGGACCGCAGCGTGTGCTCGGGCGCCGGGGGCCGGCGGCCGGGCGCGGGGGACGAGGCGGACGATGAGCGCAGCGAGCTGAGCCACGTGGAGACGGACACGGAGGCCGGCGCGGGGCCCGGGGGGCGCCCGGCGCGCCGGCCGTCCTTCAGCTCGCACCGCCTCATGCCCTGCGACACGCTGGCGCGCCGCCGCCTGGCCCGAGGCCGCCCGGATGGCGAGGGCGCGGGCGGGGACACGGGCGCGAGCGCGGGGCGCGGCGGGGTGCGCGCCGCGGAGCCTCCGGGTTCGGCCTCGTCCAGCAGCCAGGAGTCGCTGCGCCCCCCGGCGGCCGCGGCGGTGGCGGCGCTGGGCTCCCGGCCGTCGCGCATCGAAGCGCTGCGTCTGCGCCTCCGTGGCACTGCCGACGACATGCTGGCCGTGCGGTTGCGGCGACCGCTGTCGCCCGAGACGCGGCGGCGCCGGAGCAGCTGGCGGCGCCACACGGTGGTGGTGCAGAGTCCGCTGACCGACCTCAACTTCAACGAGTGGAAGGAACTGGGCGGCGGCGGCGGCCCCCCGGAGCCCGCGGGCCCTCGGGCACACAGCGACAACAAGGACTCAGGCCTCAGCAGCCTGGAGTCCACCAAGGCGCGGGCCCCGTCGTCCGCGGCCTCGCTGCCGCCCGGGGACCCGGGGGCCCTGCAGAGTCAGCCCTCGCGCCGTTCGGCCGCCTCGCGCCTCCATCAGTGTCTGTGACCAGCCCCCCTCCCCGCGCCCGGTTCCCCTCCCCCAGTCTTCTCTGGCTTGCGCCTCTTCTTTCGTCCCCCCCCCCCTCCCCGCGCTGCGTCTGGCGCTGCAGGCCGCGTCTGTCTAGTTGTGTGCGGGGATCGGTAGGAGGTGGGCCGGCTAGAAGGCCTGGCTGAGCGAGGCGGGGGCGGGAGGGGATCCTGGAGGTAAGGGGAGGGGGACACTGGAGGGGACAGGCTGCTGGGGGCTCGGTGACAGAGTGGGCCCTTCTGTGTCTGCACTTAGAGACCCTTGTTGGCCATGGGATGCGGATAGGGAACCGCCAAGTCTCAGACTAAAGGAAAGACGCGGGGTGATGCTGGCTCTCGGCTCCTTTCCTCTGCCCCTGCCGTTAGCTCCTAGCTCCTCGCTGAGGGAAGGGAGTGTATATTTGTCCGGGGAGAGGAGATGGAGGGTGTCCACACGGGGGAGGGAGAGCCGGTGTGGCTGTGCGCTAGTCACCGTCAGGAGGTGTTTTGGTAGCAACTTCTGCCACTCCTGCCCCCTTCATTCCCACCCCGGCCACACCGCACACATCACAGCGAGGCTCCCTACCTTTGCTGCCTGGGGGATCCTGCCCTCTGCTGTTTGTCAGAGCCGGGGAAGGAAGTCAGGGCCACTCCACAGAGGCAGGACTGAGACTCTTCCCAGGCTTACTCCCCTCACCAACTTTTTGCCAACCTGGAAACCACCCTCACTAAGCGTATTGACCATGGGGAGCTAGCTGCCAGCGCCCCCCCCCCCCCCGCCTCAACCTCCCTTGTCTGCCTTGTCCTTCTTCCAGCTGTGCCTGCTTCTTCCACAACTCAGGCACACAGACCCCACCTTCTTCCCTGGAGGAGGCGTAGGAAACATCCCTGGTGTCTCACTTGCTCTCTTTCTCTCTCTCATTCTCCCTCCCTCCCTCTTTCTCACACACACACACACACACCACACACACACTGATTTATGGGATCTGAGCTGGGCTGTTCCTTCAGGATGGGCGGGACCCAGCCCCCTCTTCTCCCCACACTCTGTAAATAGACCTCAGACCACCAGGCCTCCCCACACACGCCCTCACTTATTCCAGGGAAGCCCGGGCGGGGTTGTGAACCCCATTGCCACGTCTGTCGGTCCTCTTGTTTTATGCAAAGATTTGCTGTAAAGTAGATTTCTCTCTCCTCCCTCCCTCGTCCTTTTATTGTAAATATTGTCTCTAAATGTGTAACATATTATAAAGAATTTATAAGGATTTTTAAAGATGTTTTGCTCATTTAAAAAAGTGTTGTAACAGTGTTGGATAAGCCTCTGGCCCCACGTACGCATGTCTCCTTTCACTGTGTCCTTGACACACCTCTCTAGGCGACAACTAAGATTTCCTGCTTCTGAAAAGTCCTGTCTTAAAAGTATAGTCTCTATCTTGGAAATAAATGGCCTTCCTTGAGGCACGAATCAGCTGTGTGGCTTGTTTTGGAAGGAGGGAAGGGGGAAGGAGGGAAGGGCGGGGGGTGGGGCTGGATTAGGGGCACCTATGCCTCCTGCTGGCTCTGTGGGTATCCTTGACGTGGGAGCAAAATACAAGCCCGAAGGGTGGCTGACGGTCATTGCTGCAAGAGGTTTCCATGTGCTTTCTGGACTTCTCCAGAGGCAGGGTAGATGCACAGCATCCTCCTTCTCAAGACCTTCAGAATGGTCCAGAGCTGCTGCCCAGCAGACAGGAAGCTTGGGCAAGACCCAGGCCACTGATAGGCCCATCCCGACCCCGGGCATCACTCCAGGCCCAGGCAGTATCCAAAGAGAACAAGAGTGGGTTTTACCCATTGCCTTACCCCACACGTGTAAGTTTACAACATGGGATGGGCTTCCTTCAATGTCGTGGTGCTAGAGGTGCCTCTGCCCACCTCCAGGCTGCCTCTGATGAGCCTAGTATCCTGCAGGAAGAGCAGGTGACTTTCATCCAGGAGAAGCTAGGAGAGAGCCCTGAAGCTGGGTAGAGCTCAGGCACTGAATCCTCCTTCCTTTCTCTACCCTCCCCCACCCCCAGGTTGTTTTTGTTTGGCAAATAAGCTCCACACACTGTTATCTCCATTTTATGTAGTAGGAAACTGAGGCACAGAGAAGTGACTGAACCTGTCCAAGGTCACACAGCCAATAAGCTGGTGGAGCTGGGATAAGTCTAAGCCCCGCATTGGGCCACCTTTGCAGGGCTGTAGTGGGCTTTGGTAGTAGGTTTTGCTCTCCGAAAACAAAGAGAATTGAAGACATCTAGGGGAAGGAAAAACAATTTGTCGTTAGCAGGCTTGCCCCAGGAGAAATACTCTTGGGGTCTTGAGGTCAAACGTCACGTTGGGCATGGACTTTAAAATAAAATGAAATTTCAAGCCCATAATTTTTTTAAAAAGGCAACTGCTTAAAGCAATGATTATAAAACTGTGTCGACAGGCTTACAACCTGTACAGATGAGATCTGTATGACAGTGATTGTATGAAGGTGCGGGGAGGGAATGGAGCTAGACTGAAGCAAAGTTTTGATACACTGTTAAAATTAACTCAGTATTTATCCAAGCTGTATTGTTTATTTTTTTAAGTTTATTTATGTATTTATCTTAGTAATCACTCTACCCAAAGTGTGGCTCGCACCCATGACCCTGAGATCAAGAGTCACACACTCTCCATGTTCTGAATGAACCACCCAGGCAAACTACAAAAATCCAAACTACATCGTGTTAAGTGAAGATGCTACTAATTGTAATGCCCAGGGGAACCCCTAGAAGATAACTCCAAAAAACACTGTAAATGAAACAAGGAACCAAAAAGATGCACTAGGGGCACCTGGGTGGCTCAGTCAGTTTAACAGCTGCCTTCAGTTTAGGTCATGATTTCAGGGTCCTGGGATCGAGTCCCGCATGAGGCTTCCTGCTCAGAAGGAAGCCTGCTTCTCCCTCTCCCTCTGTGCTTTCTTGCGCTCTCTCTCAAGTAAATAAATAAAATATTGAAAAAAAAAAAAAAAAAAAGAGGGGCTCCTGGGTGGCTCAGTGGGTTAAGCTGCTGCCTTCAGCTCAGGTCATGATCTCAGGGTCCTGGGATCAAGTCCTGCATCGGGCTCTGCTCAGCAGGGAGCCTGCTTCTCCCTCTCTCTGCCTGCCTCTCTGCCTACTTGTGATCTCTGTCAAATAAATAAATAAAATCTTTAAAAAAAAATAAAAAACTTTAAAAATTAAAAAAATTTTAAAAAAAGATACACTAGAGAATAGCTATCTCAACCAAAGAGGGCAGGAATCAAGAAATAGAAAACAAAAAAAGAAACCCGTAAGACATGAAAAAGATAGCAAAATGGCAGACATCCATCTTACCTTCTCAGGAATTACATTGAACGTAAATGAGGCAAACAGCCCAGTCAAAGGCAATCAGTGGCAGAATGAATTTAAACACATGATCAAACTACATGCTGTTTATAAGAAATTTACAAGTTCAGAGTCTCAAAAAAGTTTAAAAAGATGGAAATAGATGCCACACCATTACCAACAGAGCTGGAGTACCTATGCAAGTTTGAGACAAAACGGGTATTAAGGAGACAAAAACTATTACTTGAGACAAGAAGGACATTTATAATGATAAGAAGGTCTACCAGGAAGATTAAATTATTATAAATATATATGCTCCTAACGACAAAATTTGGAGCAAAACCTAACAATTGGTAAAAAAGTAGACAATTCAAAATAATGGAGACTTCCATACCTACCTTCCATAATGGATAGAACAACTGGGCAGAAGATCAGTAACACTGTAAACCAACTAGACCAACAGATATCTAAAGAAGATTCCAACCAACAACAGCAGAATACACATCTTTTTCAAGAGCACATGGAACATTCTCCAGGACAGACCATCCGCTAGGCCATAAAACAAGCCTCAATAAATTTAAGAGGATTGAGATCACATGAAGTTTGTTCTCCAACCACAGTGGAATTAAATTAGAAATTAATAACAGAAGGGGCACCTGGGTGGCTCAGTTAGTTAAGCATCTGACTCTTGATTTCAGCTGGTCATGATCTCAGGGTTGTGAGATCAAGCCCTGTGTCAGGCTCCATACTCAGTGGGGGAGTTTGCTTGGGATTCTCTCTATCCCTCTCCCTTCCCTCCTCACCCCCCAATAATACGTAAACAAATCTTAAAAAAAAAAAAAATTAGTACAGGGGCGCCTGGGTGGCTCAGTGGGTTAAGTCTCTGCCTTCATCTCAGGTCATGATCCCAGAGTCCTGGGATCGAGCACCGAATCGGGTTCTCTGCTCAGCAGGGAGCCTGCTTCCCTCTCCCTCTCTGACTGCCTCTCTGCCTACTTGTGATCTCTGTCAAATAAAATAAATAAAATCTTAATAAATAAATAAATAAACTTTAAAAAAAATTAGTACCGAAGAAATGTTTGGAAGTTCACAAATATGTAGAAATAGAAAACTTCCCTCTTAAATAATCAGTGGGTCAAAGAAGAAACCACAGGAGAAATTAGAAATACCTTAAAATGAACAAAAGCCAAAACACAACATATATAAGTACATGGGATGTAGCCAAAACTGTGTTTCAAGGGAAATTTATAGCTCTCAATGTCTGTATTAGAAAAGAAGAAAGATTTCAAGTTAGTAACCTAAACTTTCACCCTAAGATACTAGAAAGAGAAGAGCGAATTAAACGCAAAGCAAGCCAAAAGAAAGACATCATAAAGATAAGAGTGGAAATAAATGAAATAAAAAATAGAAAAAAATGGATAAAATCAATAAGACTACAAGCTGATGCTTAGAAAAGGTCATCAAAATTGACAAATATCTAACTAGACTGGCCAAGAAGAAAAGAGACAGCTAAATCTCTGCCGATTTTATCTTTTCCAAGAAGCAACTTCTGGTTTTATTAATTTTATAATTTTTAAATTAATCTCCTTTATTTTTCTATTTTTGTGTCTCATTAAGAAAATGCAAATTACAGCCACAGTGAGATACCACTTCACACCCACTAGGAAAGCTTAAGTCGAGAGAATAGAACACAGCACATGTTGGTAAGGACGCAGAGAGATAGGGATGCTGGTGAGAATGTAAACTAGCACAGTTGCTGTAGAAGATAGTTCATCAGTTCTTTGGAAAATTAAACCTAGAATTACCACAGGACCTGGCAATTCCATGCCTAGGTATATCCCCAAGAGAAACGAAAACATACATCCACAGGGAAACTGGAACATGAATGTCTATAGAAGTAATATTCATAATAACCAAAAGGTGGAAACAAGACAATTGTCCATCAATGGATAAAGAGATAAATAGATCATGTCCATAAATGGATAAAGAGATAAATAAAATCAAGAGATAAATAAAACATGATAAAGAGATAAATAAAGAGATAAATCAATGGATAAAGAGAGAAATAAATCAAATATATACTATTAAATGCTGTACCGTTCGTTCCATGAAAGGAACAAAGTACTGGTACATGTTACAACTTGGATAAACCTTGAAAAAATTATACTAAGAGAAGACACACGAAAGGTCACAATTCCACAATTTCTTTTGTATGATATATATCTAGAGTGAACAAACCCATAGGAACAGATTAGCGGTTACTCGAGAATGGGGAGTGGTGGGGAATGGGAGAGGCTGCTTAATGGCTATGAAGTGTTTTATGGGGCGATTAAAAAAGTTTGGAAACTAAAGAGAGCTGGTGGTTGGACAACATTGTGGATATGCTAAAGACCACTGAATCGTTAATTGTATGTGATGTGAATTTAGTCTCTTTTAAATTTAAGTTAAGGATACTCATAAATATGGTTGTATTAGAAATTGAGGTAAATACTAAATTTGGAATAATTTTGGAAGATTTTTTTAAAAGACTTATAGATATCTATTATAGATATTATAGATATCTATTGAGAGAAAGAGTGCAAGCAGTGGGGCAGGGGCAAAAGGAGAGAGAGACAAGCAGACATCCCAGGGTGGGGAGCCCGATCCTAGGACCCTGAAATCATGACCTGAGCTGAAATCAAGAATTGGACACTTAAGTGTCTGACTGAGCCACCCAGGTGCTCCAGGTTGGTTCGTTTGTTTGTTTCTTAACCAACTGAGCCACCCAGGCATCCCTCGTTTGTTTGTTTCTTAAGAAAAGAAAATCTTGGTGGGAATGTAAGTTGGTGCAGTCACAATGGAAAACAGTAGGGATGTTTCTCAAAAACTTTGAAATAGAAATACCATATGACCCAGTAATTCCACTTCTGGGTATTTATCCCAAGGAAATGAAAACACTGACTCGGAAAATTACATGCACCCAATGCCCACCGCAACAATTCCAATCTCAAAGAAGATGTGGTGTTATTTATACAATGGAATATTATTCAACAATGGAAAGGAATGAAATCTTGCCATTTGCAACAACATGGATGGATCTCCAGGGCATTAAGTGAAAGAAGTGAGACAGAGAAAGACAAATATCATATGATTGCACTTATATGTGGAATCTCAACCACAAAACCCTGGCCAAACAGACAAACAAAAAATAAGCTCATAGATGTAGAGCACAGATTGGTGGTTGCCAAAGGTGGAGGATCAGGGGTGGATAAAATGGGTAGAGGGGTCAAAAGGTACAAAATTTCAATTATAAAATAAGTCATTGGGATCACGCAGGGCATGATAACTATAGTTAATATTGTGTTGCATCTTTGAAAGTTGCTAAGAGTAGATCCTGCAAAGCTATCATCCTATGAAAACAATTCTGTGACTACGTATTGTGAAAGATGTTAACTAGTGACAGATGTTAATTATTGTGGTGACCATTTCACCAAGGACACAAGTGTGGACTCGTGTTGCCCACCTGAGACTAAAACAATGGATGTCAATTACACCTCAATCAAAAAAGAAAAGAAAAGAAAAGAATCCTATTTATAATAGCATCAAAATTAATGAAACACCTAGGAATAAACAACAGAAGTGTCAAGCTTGTAGACAGAGAACTATAAAACATTGCTGAAAGAGATTAAAGATCTAAATAAATGGAAAAATAACCATGTTTCAGAGGACCTAACGTTTTTAAGATGACAATATTCCTTAAGTTGAACTACAGATTCAGCACAATTCCTTTTAAAATCTGATTTTTTTGTCTTTTTGGCAAAAACTGACAGCTTATCAAAAAATTCCTGTGGAAACACAAGGAACCTGGAACAGCCAAACAGTTTTGAGGAAGGAAACAGAATTGCAAGCTCGCATTTTTCAAACCTACGACCAGTCAAAACAGAGCAGTACTGGCGTAAGGACAGACACTTATTTCATACGAAATGTTTCTCTCTTTTTTTTAAGATTTTATTTCTTTTTTTTTTTTAAGATTTTATTTATTTATTTATTTATTTATTTATTTGACAGAGAGAGAGAAAGAGAGATCACAAGTAGGCAGAGAGGCAGGCAGAGAAAGTGGAAAGCATGCTCCCTGCTGAGCAGAGAGCCCGATGTGGGGCTCAATCCCAGGACCCTGAGATCATGACCTGAGCTGAAGGCAGCGGCTTAACCCACTGAGCCACCCAGATGCCCTAAAATTTTACTTCTAAGTAATCTCTACACTCAACGTGCGGCTCGAGCTTTACAACCCTGAGATCAAGAGTCCCATGCTCCACCGACAGCCAGATGAGAGCCCCACATGAGAAACGTTTCTTTGGGAAAACTCCTAATCTATTTGAATTGAACTAATAGGAATGGGGATTTTTCCTTGCCGTTCTGGCATGGGCAGGTAGAAGGACCATGAGAGCTAAGGCAGAGAATCTGGGGATTTGACCAGAGGTAGTGGGACAGTGACCAGAGGTAGGGGAGGGAGCTTTCCACCAGGTGTCATTATGGGTAGTGTCCATCATTCAGTCCACGTCAGTGGGTGTCAAGGGAGCCTGTCATCCGCCAATGGGCACAATGGCCCTGAGCCCAAGGTCCTGCACCAAGGATTGGAAACTCTGGAGTTCATAAGCCTCTCCGAGACCCTAGAAGAAGATGCCCAGGACTCAACAGATGTGCAGACAGCGAGGGAGAAGATGAGGGCTTCCCAGGTTTCTGTCGGTAAAGCAGTCTCTTTCCTCTTCCGAATGAGGATCAGACTCGGAGGCCAGCCGGTCAGGTCCCTGTTTGCCCAGTCAGCCTTGCCCATCCGTCAAAGGGAGCTATAATCCCCACGGGCCACGCTGTCAGGGGTAAAGAGACACTTAGTGGAAGTGAGCGGTATCAGGAAGCATTAAGGAAGCAGGGCTACTGGAAGGGTTAAGTCTTGGGTTTGAATTCTGACTCCATCACATCGTACCTACAAAGGCGCTGAGACTCAGTTTCCCCTCCCTTGGCCAGAGGATTGTTAGCTAGAGTGAGCCAGGGAGGCATCGCTGCACCTGTCCCTGACTGATGGCTCTGCGCTCACTCGTCCCCCTCTCCCCCCCCCCATCTTTTCTCTGCAACACAGTCAGAGGAAACTTCTGGAATAGTGTCCGGACACATCACTCTCTTACTTCAATCGCCTTCCCCGGCTCTGGGGGAAAATTCCATCTTGTCTACCACATCCCGCAAGATGGGGCTCCTAGGACAGGGTTTCTGCCCACCACTTTGGCCTCATGGCCCACACCCCTTCCCCTCCTTGCTCTGCGTGGGTTTCATCCATCTTCCAGGACGCACCTCAGGGCATTCTGCCTGTGCCCCTCAGCCACCAGCTGCCATGCAGCCACTCAAATGTGACCTCGGGGCTGGTCACCTTCTCTGAGTGGTCCACATGACTATCACAGCCTGCTTCCCTGGGTGCTGTTCGCTGTCGGTCACGATTCTGCTGAGGTATCCGGGTCATGTGTTGGCTGGCTGCCCGCCCCTCCCAAAATGCTAAGACTCAGGCCCAGGGAGATCAAGCAGACATTTTGTCGGCAAGCAGACAGTCGGTCAGCGTTTGAAGGGTATACGAAGGGCCTGGCGTGATTCCTGGCATGCACTTGATCGTCTCATTTGTTATTTGATCTTGAACTGTCAGTGAATGGGGTGATTCTAGGAGATGAAGGGGATTTTGGCCACTTTCCCAGCTTTCTGGGAATAGGATTCAAGAGAGAAGGCAAGACCTGCCCACCTTTTAAAAAGAACATAAGGGATGAAGTCTGGCTGTTGGAGGGTCTGAAGGGCTCCTCAGCGGGGAGGGGGGTTGGGCCACTCATGGAGTTCCCATTCCTCCCACACGGTGAGCTGTCCTCAACCTCTAGTCTCCAAAGAGGCTACTGGCCTTTAGGGGAAGACAGTGACGGGGGCTTCTGTGGGTTCTGGAATAGTGTTGCTCTAGGACAGTGTCATTACCTCATGGGACAGAAAGTCTGGTGTTTGCTGGAGGAGGGACAGGAAACCCAAGAATACCCCAGGCCTCAGTCAAGCTGGAGAATGCTTCGAAGGGCCACCTCAGGAACCCTTAGAACATGCTCGAACAGTGGCAGCCTTCAGAATTCCTGGAAAACACCATCAGGACATCTGGTCTACTCAACGGTGGAACAGATGGGACTCTGACGTGGTGACCTGGAAGGGTTCAGGCAGCTTGCTGGCAAGAGGGTCAGGGTCCGGGACCGCCACCCAACCAGGATCAAGGGTAAATCTCCTGTCAGGGGTCTTCCAGTTTTGGAGGACACCATGAGGTGAGAGGGGCTGGCAGGCCTTTGAGAAGGAGAAAGCAGAAATGCAGCATGATTAGGACGGAAACTACATCTGCGGACAAGCATTTTTCAGACTGTGGGTTTTGACACATTAGAAGGTCAAGAAGTCGATTTAGTGGGTTGTGACCAAAGTGTTTAGAATTCGGCAGGAAATAGCAGACAGCATTGTATATAGTACGTGCCCTTTCACTAAATGTGTATTTCTTACATATCTGTGTGTGAGTGAATTTTTTAAAAGACTTTATTTATTTATTTGAGATCACAAGTAGATAGAGAGGTGGGGGAAGCAGTCTCCCCGCTGAGCAGAGAGCCCGATGCGGGTCTCAATTCCAAGACCCTAAGATCATGACCTGAGGCGAAGGCAGAAGCTTAACCCACTGAGCCACCCAGGTGGAAGCGTGTGAATTTTTTTTTTTAATTTGAAAGCTGCTGCTCTTGAAAGAATGGGTGACATCATGAAGGATCATCCCATTGGAAGGGCAGGAAGCCAAGACCCAACCCAGGGAGGTAATCAGACTCTCCTTTGTTCTGGGGGTTAAAGCACTGGGTTTGGGTTCAGGCAGAGCTGGATTCAAGTCCTGACTCTGCATCTTAGTAATTGTAGGACACTGGACGTGTGAGCAATGCTGGCAGCTACCTCACTGATGCCAGCTGTCACTGGGGGTGGGAGGGCACAGTGGGGAGTTGGCATCCCACAGTTAGCGGTGTTCTGCTCCAGGGTCCTGAATTATGTGGCTTCTCTTAGGTCCTTGGGGCAGCAGCAGCCAGAGGGGCTCCTGTTCCCACCTCTCCTCTCTCAGGCCCTGCCCAGGAAGCTGCCCCCCAGTTACAAGCCTGAGATTCGCATCTCGGCCCCATCCATCCCCGCCCCTTCCACGGTGTCGGTGCGAAATAATGAGACCGCAGCCTATAGAAAGGAGATCCAGGAGAGGAAAAAGAAACAAGTTTTATTTAAGCCCCAAACACTCGGCTAGAAAAACTGGAAAGGAAAGAGAGCGGAGAAGTGAGAAGAAAAAGGACATTAAAAAAGAGAGACAGAAAACACAGCAACCCTTTTCCATTTAGAAATTGTCAAGTTACACTGACAGAGGTCACAGAATATCCACAGAAGCCATCACTGCTACACCAACACAGGCCCTACGGGGTGGATGGGGCAGGGTGCGGAGGCGGGGCTCAGCCCCCGGGGGGGGGGGGCCCACCTGGGCCCCCTCTCAGAGCCTTGGGCCCGGAGGCTCCTGGGGAAACAGCATATTGTGGAAGGGGCGGGAGAGGAACCCCCCATGCGAGTAACACAGCACAGTGGGCAGGGGCGGGGGGACCAGGTACAGGGATCCCCCCGACGTCTTAGTTTTCTCTTGGTCAAGCACACACTGATGGACAGAGCAGCGAGGCGCATGCAGCTGGGGGGATGCGGGGGCAGTGACGTGCTGCGGGCTTTGGGAGGGCCGGGGGCTCTGGAGGGGCGCCAAAGCGAGGGCTGCAGGGTCGATGGAACACACACGCAGGCACTCCCACACGCCTGGGTCCACACAACTGTGCACACGCACACGCCCACACATACAGATCGCATGCATCTCCATGTATAGTCCTCTGTCGGCGCATATGTGGCCCGCACGCATACAAGCCACGCGCAGCCGCGCATGTCTGCGCGCGCGCGCACACACACACACACACACACATACACACACACACTACACACCTTCTCATGCACCAGCATGCAGGTGGGCGCGTGCTGAAGCCCCAGCAGGGAACATGCACCGAGTGCACACGCCTCCCCGCGCACACGTTGTCTTAGGTCACACCTGTGCACACACACGCTTCCCTGTGTGCACGGGCAAGTGTGTATGTGCGCGCGCGCGCGCGCGCACACACACACACACACACACACACAGGCTGCGCGCGACTGCACACAAACGCCTCTCAGCCCAGAAATGGGCAGGAACCAAAGGGAAAGAAAGATGCAAGTCCCACTGGGCGCTCCTTGAGCCGGTGGAGTGGGGCCCACAGCTCCCTCCGTCTGCCCCTCGTGGACGGACACCTCCTCCTCCCCTCGTGGACGGACACCTCCTCCTCCCCCCACAGGGGGACATTCAACTCAGGACAAAGACGGTGGGGCACACATTCAGGTCACAGGGGCTCCGGGTGGGGGCAAGCGAAAAGTAGCAAGCAAAGAGTAATGGAGTGGAGGGAGGAGGGGGCACCACTCCCCCCGCCCCTCCCAGTCAGGGGGTCTCTGTACAGCCAAATCAAACCAAACCATTTCACTGGACCACGGAAGCCAGGCCGATGTGCCCATCCTCCAGCCCCCCTCCCCCGCCAAAACAGCGGCGGGGAGGGAGCGCCGCGGTTTTTTTTTTTTTTCTTTTTTAAATATTTATATATATTTATATTACGTATATTATATATATATATAATATGTAAATATATTTTTAAAACAATATAAAATGTTAAGACACTTCACTTAAATGTAAAGAGTTGCCTGCAATTAAAAGTAATTGCATCATTGATGAGGTCCTTTTTTTTTTTTTTTCCTATTTTCCAAGGGGTTTTTTTTTTTCCAGGAGGGATTTTTTTTTCCTCTTCTTTTGTTATTTTTCAAAAAGGCCTGCTTGCCTTTGTACAAAAATGATCCAAAGCTAGAAAACAAGGATGAACCAACAAAAACGAAACAAAACAAAAAGAAAATGAAGAAACACAACCCCAGTCTCCCTTCCCTCCCCAGCCCTCAATGGCTCCCCAGGCTCTCCCCAAACACTGACCTTCCAGCCAGGCCCCAGGGACTAGGAGGGTCTGCCCCTTCAATGGCTCCTTCTTTCTGTGCTTATGCAGGGAGATTACTCCCCAGCCCTCCCCTGTGCTTACCCAGCTTTGTGCTCCAAATAGGAATCCTGCTCCCCAGGGGCCCTGCTCTATCTGCCTCCTCATCCCCCACCCACATAACCCCCCTCCCCACCTGCGGGCCCCTCACTGTGCCCTCTGGGGGGCCTTGGGTTGAGAATCAAAATTTGTTCTTCATCCCCTTCTCAGGACATTCTCAAAAGCCTCGTTGGCTCAGCCTCTGCAAGGCAGTCTTCCACAGGCCAGGTCTAGGGTAGCTGGCTGCCTGGTCAGGCCTCAGGGACCCTCAGGGATCTCACCGGGGGTCACCAGTTCCCCATTTAAAATTCATCTCACCCCCTTACCTGAAAACCCTCAAATCTCAAAGAGGATGGTTAAAGGTCAAGTTGCTTGACCTTTGGGTCAGAGCTGCCCTCACTGCCCCCCCCATCAGCCCTCTCTATCCCCCCCACTTCCCTCACCACCAGACCCTTCCCACCCTCCAGGCCCCCAAATCTAGTTTTCTAGGCCCTTCATTCTTGCCCACCCTACCCCCATTAAATAAGTTAATGTCATTTAAAGTGCTAAATTAGGAAACCAAAAGTACCAAATAGCCCTCCTCAGGGCTGCCCTCTTTTAGGGCAGTGACCCCAGGGTCAGGCTGGCCGCTCAACCCACCGCCACCCACAACCCACTGTCCAGAAGGGCCTGCTCCTTGCTCGGCACAGGCCAGGCGGCTCCTCACCACAAGAAGGGAGTCCCAGGAAGCCAACTCCTTTCCAGGACACACAGATTCAAAGGCCTCACGCCTGCCCCCAGAATCACCCCCCAACCCTGGCCTCCTTCCGCAGCCTATCCATCTTGACTCCAGGCCCACAGAGGCATGAGCAGCAGGGAGCAGAGCAACAGAGTTCAGTCACGGCGTGGTTGGGCCGCTCCAGGCCCAGAGTCTCCCTGCCCGGCCGAAAGCGAGGTTGCTCCAACGTCCAGAGTTTCCTCCAGGAAGGTTTCCGAGGAAGGGGAGGGGGCCTCTCGCCGCTCCAAGTCTCCGTGGCTCAGAGTTTGTTCGGAGTGCTCTCAGGAAAGGACCTTAGGGTTCAGGGGCCTTAGGATGGATGTGGGAGGAAGCGTGGGTGAAGAGAAAAGGGAAGGAGGATGACAGGAGATGGACCATTTTGGAACAGGAAAACAAGGGAAGGTGGTGTGTTTTGGTTTTTACTTTTACTGTTTCGCTTTAAAAAAAAAAAAAAAGATAATTAAAAGTGAATCATTTAAAAAAACCAAAAACACCAACAAGAGATGGGTGTGGAGAGCTGAGGAGGGCCACACCTGTGGCAAACCCTTCAGAGGACTCAGAGAATAGGGTAGGGGTAGGGTAGAGATGAAGGGAAGAAGAGCAGGGAGAGAAATGGCAGGGGGGGGGGCCGGGAAACAGGCTGAGGTGGAGGTGGGAGGGGACTTCTAGAAGGAGATGGAAGAATTCCTCGCCCCAAAGGAAGTCAATACAGGGATAGAGGTTCTAGAAGCCGAGGGCTTTTCTGAGACTGGGCTTGAGGTCTCATTTGACCCGCTCATCTCTTTAGATGGTTTAGTGGCCTGGAACAAAAACAGGGGTCAGGGGTCAGAGAGAGGCTGGGAGATCCTTCATGCTGGGCCCCGGCTAAAGTTTTAATGAAAAACCTCCACAGACCCAAGAGAAAATTAACTGCAAAAGGAAGAAGCCACAGGGGCATCTGGAGAGAGGGATCCCCTGAGATGGGGAGGAGGAGGCCACAGTGGGGGGGGTGCAGAATGGGGTGGGGGGAGGGTATAGGGTTGGACCCAAAGGCTGAGGGATAGGGCTTACTGACAGGAAAGAGAGCAGGTGGAGGAGAGAGTCCAGAGAAGCACAGGGAAGGCCACACCCAGGAAAGGTGGACAGGGAGATGGGAGTGGGGAGCACGAGGGAGGAAGAAGTAAGAGGTTAGCTGCCTCAGGGGTGCGGGGAGGAGAGTGGTCCCAGCTTGGAACAGGTGGGCTCTTAGTCTCAACTGGCCAGAAGGCCAGCCAGGGCCTCTTCTGACCTCTACAGGAGGCTGATCCTAAGCAGGAGGTCTTATGGGGACAATGTGGGTCAAGTTGGTGCTCCCAGGGGAGCACTTCTCTAAAGAACACCCCCCCCAACCCCATTCCACCCCCAAGCTGGAGGAAAAGGCACTCACTGCATCCAGCCTCTGGCCCAAGGCAGGAAGCCCGACTGCATCCCCTACAAGGGTTCTCCCAGCTTCCAGCTGCTCCTTGTGGGTTGTGGGTAATGGTGGGTAATGAGGGAGGTCACTCCATGATGCGCCCCGCCCTCTCCCGGCAGCTCTGCTAGTTAGACATTAAGCCTTGCCTCCTCCCACCCTGACTGACGCTCTGTGTGGCTAGATGGGTTCTGGATGTCTCCATGGGTCCAGAGCCACCTGCATCACCTTGGGAGGAGGGGATATAACAAATGCAGATTCCAGGGCCCTGCTTCCGAATCTCTCTCTAGCTCAGGCTCCGAATCTGCATTTCGGGCAGGCACCCTAGGTGACCCTGCTGCACACTTCACTTTGAATGTCACTGGGATGGGGCTACACAGATGGGGTTTCTCTCTGTCCTATTCATTGTCCCTCCTCCTCCCCTCCCCACCTTGCATAGCTACTACTGGGATAACCAACCGATGGGTCTTGATAAAAAAAAGAAAGGAAGGAAGGGGGAGGGCTGGAAACTGCGCTGCCGCCCATCCAGCCACCTCCCACGGTAGCTTTGGTCTGGGCAGGGTGGCCCCACATCCCACCACCCAGTGAGCCCCCCGCTGCTGGATGGGCTCTATCACAGTGGGGAAGGCACACGGTGCCTCCTCCAGCAGCCAGCAAGGGCAACAAGGAGACCTCAGGCAGCCTGACCGGCTGACCATGAACTCGTCCTTGCTGTTGATGGCCCCCATGCCGTCCTCAACACAGACAGTAATTCATCTGGGTTGCGCTCCTCACGCCTTCAGCACAGTCTAGCTTTTCCCTTTATGAAAATTAAGGCAAGAATTTCCACATTTGGGTCTTGTAACCCTTTCCCTTTCCTGTAGCTGTTCATTTATACTCACAGAGGCTCCAGGGCCACACGCACAAGATCCTAGGATTCACTGGGTCCTTTGCCCAAGGGGCCTGTGCCAGGCCTGGCTCCTGGTCTCGGGGGGTTCCAGTACTGGAACCCAGGGACAGCCTCATGCCTTCTTACTCCCACTCCCAGTCACTAGCCCTGGGCTCCGGGCCTGCCCCTCCTCTCCCAGCCTTTCCCATTCAGAGTTCTTGAACCCAAAGGCAGGCGGGGAGGCCCCTGCTTGTCTCCTCACATCTCACAGCGTCCCAAGCCAAGCCGGCTGCTGATTCCCTCCTGGCCGTCCTCTTTGTTCTTGACCCATCTCTCTAGTTAAAAGCTTTTTCTCTTCCTCCCTTTTAGCTTTTGTCAAGAGGCCTGGTCTATTCTGAGCTTTGGTCTTTGGAACGCCTGCCTTCCAGCCCTGTGCCGCCACCTGACTCCTGCATTCGCTCGGGTGACACGTCCTCACCCAGGCGATGGCAGCTTTCTCCCCCAGCCAGCGCAAGGCTTTTCCACAGGAGCCGCGGCAGTGGTTAGTGCCCTGCGCGGACACGCACCCCTGCTCCTTCACGGAGACCCGGACGGCTTGGGGCTGCTCTGCGAGCACCTGTTTGCCCTCTCAGCTGCCTTCCCTCCCGGGAGACTGGCCACGGCGACATGTAAGGCACCCTTCCAGGAGCGGAGGGAGCACATGCCCACTGCGCCCCATGCTGCTATCACTTCACCTCACCCACCAGCCCTGTCCCATCACTCCCAACTACATCTGAAGAAGCAGGACACTGTCACCTGCAACTTCCAGCCAGGGGAGACTGGGAAGGTTAGCGGGACCTAGCCGGCTGAGCCCCGCACCCCTACCCTTCCTGCAGGTCAGTGTCTGGTAGGGGCTCAGCGTCCCTCCACGCTGTGACACAGATCTCCGCCCAGGGACAGGTCACCTTGTGTGAGGCAGACCCTGCTGGCGCCCATTCCAGGCCATTCCCAGTGCCGCTTCCTCCGCTGCCCGCAAGCCCTCCTTCCAGACGAAATCCTGCCTGAATTAAGCCCTGGTCTATCAGGAGAGGTCGGCCTTTCCCCAGCCCGAGGCGGGTAGGTCCCCAGCAATTCACCCAATTCGAGCAATTCTGTTCTCCTTGCTAGTAACCGATTCAGAAACGGCAATGGGGAAGACAGGGAGGGTGTTAGGAATTTCTGGGAAAGGTTCTCCTGCTCGTGACCGGGTCTGTGGGCCTGTGACCCGCCCCCCCCCCCAGGGGAATGAAGGCAGCCATGCAGGGGAGCGGGCAGGATGACGGGACAGCAGGACCCTCTGAGGAAATGCCCCAGGGGTGCAACAGATTTGCTAGCCACAGTAGAAGAGGAGGGATCCATGGTTTCCCATCTGCAGGCCCGGATGCTGGCCCCCCTGGGAATCTGGCCACCATCCTTCCCCTGGATCTCAAGTATGACCTCCATGGGCTTTCTCAATGGTTTCCCCTGATGTCTCTGTAGTATACAGCACTGCTGCAGCCGCATCTCGGAACCCTCCCCACCCTCCCCCCTCCACTCCTATTTTGGTGTCTCTGGTCCTGGCACTTTTATTCCCCTTCCCCTCATCCTGGTCAAAGGCAGCTCTGAGCCCCAAGTGTTAGAACTCCGTGGTGAGAGAACGGCCTCTGCCCAGCCCTCAGCTCTGACAAGTGTACAAATGGACAATGACGGGGACTGTCCTTCATAAGGCCCTTGGGGGCTTTCCCAGTTCCTTCCCACACCTGGTATGATGTGATCTCAGAAACCTGCTGCTGCGTTTTTGTCTCCATTTTATAGATGAAGGAAGAGCCAGCAGAAGGCAGAGGACTTTGACCAAGTTCCAGCCTGAGCTAATGGGAGTGCGGTCCAAGCCCGGAGGACAGAGGGCCAGGTGACCCAGAGTGGCTGGAGCAAAGTGAGAGTGTGGGGCACCAGGAGAACCAGGATGAAGGAACCCAGGATGGTCACAGAAGTGACCTGGGCAGCAGGGGAAGGACTTCTGATTTTCTCAGCTGGCAGGGAGCAGTGGGCCTGGGTTTGAAGTTGGGGGAATGACATCATCAACATCTGCGATTAACAAACACCTGTCCCCAGCCCGCATTTCTGGGAAAATATGTTAGAGGTGACAGAAGTGACAGGGAGACCCTAGAAGGACATGCATTTAGGTAATGAGGCATAGGATGATTTTTATCCCGGCTTCTTTAAGAAATGTCCATGGGGAATATCTATTACTTTGTTAGGGAGAAGGTGCTTGGTAATGAAAGGCTAACAGAAAGGAAAATCGGGAGGCAAGGACAGGCCTGTGGCCCTGGGGGGGAGACAGCTTATTACCTACAGTAGGTGGTGAGGGAGGCTCCCCAGTGTGGGAGGATGCCCGGGGTGGGGGTGGGTGATATTTTCTCAGGGGCAGGCTTGCGTTCAGAACAGAGCCCCGGGCAGGGACAGATGGCACCTGGTGCCCCAGGAGAGGAGTGTGTGGTATGAAAAGCAAAGAGGCCCAAGAGGGAGCAGCGCCCAGCGAGGGGAGGAGGCGTGCAAAGGACAGACACCCAGCAAGGAGTCGGGGGGGGGGTCAGGGTGAGGGCTGGCCATGGAGGAGAGGAATGGAGGCCTACACAGCACCCCTGTGGGCATGTGTGTGTGCAAGTGTGTGTGGGAGGGCAGCTGCGGGGGGGGCGGGGAGGAGGGCTAGCCCGATACCAGGAGGGAGGAGGGAAGGCCGAGTGGGCTGGGGACTGAATGGAGGGGAGGGCATGGAGGCCACAGAGGTGACAGAAGAGCCAGAGAGAGGCTCTGGGTGCCCCAGGCTGGGGAGTCGGGGGGAGAGATGGCAGAGCAGTTACAGCTGGGGGGGCTGAAGGCAAGGTGTGTGTGTGTTGAGGGGGGATCAGGTAGTCTGGACGCCAATCCTGCTGCATGACCATAGGTAAAGCCTCAGTTTCCCCCTCTACTGCGTGGGGATCAGAAGGACCTTCCTCAGAGCGGTGTGGTGAACCGGGAACGAGAGGATGTGTGTCTGGCTCAGGGAGCACCCCACGCGCAGCAGCTGCTGCTCTGGACACGAAGGATGGACACGGGAGGAGGGGAACTCAGGCACTGTGCAGGCAGGATGAGGAGCTGAGGGTGCGATTTGCGCGGTGTGTCTGGGGACCCATGAGGAAATTGGTGGGCCAGCGGGGAGCTGGGGAGGAGAGCTGGTCAGGGGTGGGTGGGGCCAGGATGGCCCATCTCCACTGGTCCCTCCAGGGAACCAGCAGCCCAGGGCTGTCACAGGGCCATGGAGTGGGAAGGGCTTTGTGATTCCCCAGTCCTGTCCTGGTTCTGATGCCACCTTGCTATGTGCCCTCGGGAAGCCCCTTTCCTTCTCTGAGCTGTCCCCTCATCTGTAAAGAAAGGAGTCTGACTTGCCATCACTAATATCCTGCCTTGGAGCCTAGAACCTTCTTCAGGTCACAGCATCTGTACATTTCTCGGTACCCACTCCCACCCCAGCACCCATGACAGGCCTGGCACATAGGAGCTGCTAAGAAACACTTACTGAGCCAAATGAGTGGACGTAAGTTCTCTCTTGGTATCTAGGCCCAGGGACCACCCCGGACTTTCTGACCAGGCCACACAGTGGATCACAGGACAGAAACACTCAAGGGTGGGGTTGTCCATTCTACACTGGCCCCAAGCTGGCTGACTACATGTGACAGAGGGCACAGCACCCCTGCCTCCCCACTGGGGGGGCCATGGTACTTCTCCCTCTCCCCATTAGAACAGTGGAAGCCACCAAAGCCCAAACACTGAAAAGCAGATGCAAAATTGGTTTCTCCCTCAGGTGGGAGATAGCCTGAGAGCTAAGAGGGAAGGCTGATGATAGTGGGGTGCTCTCGCCTCCCCCAAGTCCCCCTTCCACCCCGTGGCAGGGAGCTGAGAGCAGGGAGAGGAAGCAGAGCAGAGGCAGGAAGACAAAGGGACACCAAAGCCCCCTCCCACACCCCAGGCCAGGGTGGGAGGAGTCTGCTGGCTCCCCCTCCTCCAGGAGCTGTTGGGAAGAGGGCCTTCTCCACCAGGTGAGGGTCTCCAGAAAGGGGAGTGGCCTGATTGAAAATATATATTCTAAATGAGATGCAGGGTGCTAAGGGTTAGCAGGAGGAGGGAAAAGTAGCTCAGGGGACCAGTGGGGCCGTCTCGGGAGGGAGGAGGTCTCTGGGCGGCTGGCATGGGGGTGGCCACAGGAGTGCCGACAAGGAGACGCCCGGCATGCAGCCCACACACCCCGAGCACACCATCCCGCAGGGGAAGGGGAGGGGCCAGGAGGAGCCAAGCCCCGCCCCCCACGGGGCCACGCCTACCTGCTGCTGAGCCTGGATCCTCATGTACTCTGCCCTCTGCTTGCCGTGCTTGCCCTTGTCGGGGCTGCCCGCCTGGCCCTGCACTGTCTTCAGCCGAGAGGCCCCCGGAGTCACCACCTTCATGGGCGGCACGCTGCCACCACCGCTCTGCAGGAAAAGGAACAGGGTGGGGGTTGGACGTGGGATCACGCAAGAATTCTAGGCCCTGGGTTGGGGTATCTGGGGCTTGGACCGCCTGGGTGGGTCCTTTGAGACCTGGAGACCCTCAGACCTCCCTGCCTCCATATCCCTGCCCAGGACGCAGGTCCACTCCCCGAGGCCAGGGTTCAGGCCTCCCTGCAGAAGATGGGGCAGGGGCCCCCCCAGCCACGTTCCCAGCAGCTCCCCAGCCAGAGCTCTTTGGTGGTTTCCTTGAGCAGCCCAGGGCAGCAGGCAGCAGGGAGCCACTTCCGAAGTGAGAGTCACTGCCATCACCCCTCCTCCTGGCAAGGGACACTTTTCTGGGTGTCCCAGAGCAAGCCTGGGATTTGCAGGGGGGATCTCTGTGATGGCAGATGGAGTGGGACCCATATCTTCCTCTGAAAGGGAGGATGTGGGGGGGAAGTCTCCCTAGAGATGGACAAGTCCAGCTCCTCTGAACCATCCCAGGTACCACCCTACCCAGGACGACGCTGGGGGTTCAGAGGCGCAGACAGAGAAACAACAGAGGCACAGAGAGTCAGACAGGAGAGGGGGAAGGGAACACGGGGATGGAAAAGGAGGAGAGAACTTTATTTGTTGGTTTATAGATACAGAGCAGAGGGGAGAGAACCTGGTCCCTGCCAGGGTTGCTTGGGCCGATCCCTGGGTAGGCCGGCTTCCCAGCCTCCCCGGGTTCTGCCTGCAAACCCCACCTGGCACAGGGCTCCCAGGAGGCTGGTGGGAACTGAGAAAAGGCCAGTGGGAGGAGGGGGCTGGCGTGATGCTCCTGCAGCCCCCCACTCCCTCCAGCTCTGAGGACCAAGAGATCAGAGCATGAAGGCAGGAGGAGAGGCTAGGGGAGGAGGCAGCCACCTGGGGACCGGGTGACAGGGGTGGGGGCCTGCCGGGGGGCCCCACGGCGAGGGCAGTGCCCATCTGGCTCAGGGCGGCTTCTAGCTCCCGGAGAGTCTCCTCCAGGCTGTCCATCCGCTGGGTGGGGGCGCCTCTCACTGTGCAGCCTAGACCTGCAGTAGGCTGGCCCCTGGGCTCCCCACTGCCGGCTTGGGCATCCTGTCTGGTGTCCTCGGGGGTCTTCTCAGGCTGGGTGTCAGCAATAGAGAGCTCCTGAGTCCCGTCAAGGGCTGGTCCCCAAGGGCAGGGGGCCCCAGCTCCTCCTTCCATTGGGCTGCAGCTCTCTATCCCCCATCTCTTCAGAGCTGTCCCTTCCTTCTCAGGTGCCAAGGGGCTCCTGGGCTGGGAAGCCTTGGCCACAACCTCTGGCAGGGCCCGGGCACCATCGCAGCCTCTCCCACTGCCAGCCAGGGTCCGGGGGCGTGGGGTGGGAGTTGTCCTGGGACCAACTTCCTCAGGCCTGGCCTCTGGTGGGGAGGGAGGGTTGGGGGTACACTCTGTCAAGATGATCCGGGGGACACAAAAGGCCCTGGGGCTTGGGGCAGCCTGCGGGGAGAAGAGAGATGAGGGAGAGTCTGATTCCTGCAGACCGAACACCCTGAGCTGAGATGGGAAGTTAGACGCGGGTGAGCCCAGCCCCTTCCTGCACCGATGGAGAAACTGAGGCAGGGGAGGGCGGTGACTGAGTTTACTCAGCAAATCAGAGACAAAGCTGGGACTAGAACTCAGGGCTCTTCCTACCCCACACACCGGGCCCCCACTTTCTGGCAGAGACGCTGGTTTCCCCAGAAGCACAGACACCGGTCTGCCTCTCACTGCCCTTGTTAAACTCTGGGAGCAGGCCCACGGGCACTGCCAGGAGTCTGGCCACCTGTGCAAGGAGGTCACAGTAGCATGGAGGTGGTGGAGAACTCCGTGCGCTCACGTGTGCGTGGGCTTAGAACAGCGCCCCGCCCATTGTGAGCACGTGACCGATATTAGCCCTTTGTCAAATGGATCTGAGCAGTCTCTGGCCTCAGAGGCTGGGGCTGTTGTGTTCTTCTCAGGCCAGAGAGATCCAGGCCCCTCAGCCCCTACTTCTGGAGCTTTCCCAAGGACTTCACAGCCACAAGGGGCAGGGCTCATGTCCCTCGGCTGCACACACACTGTGCAAAGCTAGAGGACTGCTTCTGTGTGAGCAGCCCCTGCTCCGGCTTTGGGGAGGTGGGGGGCCACTCACTACCCCCCAACTTGAGTGAATTCTGGTCTAATTCAGACCAGCAGAGCCCTGTGCCAGGCACCATCATATCTGTCTTCATCTTGAGTCCTTACTATAACCCACGACACGGCAAGCGCTCCTATTGTCCCCACTTGACAGATGAGGAAGTCAAGGGTGGGCGTCACGTGATTCTCCCAAGGTCACTTATCCACAACTAGCTAGTGGCAGAGCTAGGATTTGAACCCAGGCAGTCTGACTCCAAGCCCTCTTTCCACTAAAAGAGCCATGAGGGGATATTGTGGGGGGAGGGCAGCAGGACCTCCAGCCCCCCTCCCAAGGGTCCCCACCCAGCCCTGACACTTGCTTACCTGGATGGAGGTGGAGGGTGCAGACTGGGAAAGCAGAGAGGCGACCCACGCCTGCCCGGCTCCATGGCCCGATGGCATCTCAGGATGTAGAGGGTAAGCTGACCCGAAAGGCCGGCAGAGGGGCTCTGCCCACTGGACCCCCTCAGGACTGGCTCCCAGAGCCAGACAGAGGCAGGGGCTCGGTGCAGTGGGCCAAACTGCCAGTCCAGGGGGCACCCCTTGCGCACTGCTCATCCCCAGATGGCTCCTTGGACTGCTCTATGCCCATCCTTCGCCCAGCAGATGGTGTTGTCCACCTATCTGCTCCCCCAGCCAAGGAGTCAAAGCGCCACAAGCCTCAAGGCAGACCAGAAATGAGATGGCGGCCAGCACAGGGCTCACGGTGGGCTAAAGAGAACCAGTCAAGGTGGTGAGCACGCGTATGGGGGAGGCTGCCCTCCTCAGAGCAGAGACTCTCCTGTCCCAAACTGCATGGGAAGAGGGAGAGATTTCCAGACCACCACCCTCAGATCCCCCTCCCTGAGTGCAGTCCCCTCAGGGTGCAGACAGCGGGTCCAACCCAACATTCCCAAGAAAAGATAAGGAGGAAATAAGTGCAGCAGGACAGCAGCAAGGACTGAAGTTAGAGAGAAGGAAGAACTTCCCAACGCTGAAAGACAGAACCAGCAGCCAAGGAAGGGCATGACTTTCTTCTACTCCAAGTTCCCTGACCACTGGGGCCATGGGAGAGAAGAGGGCGGTAAATGAGACTTTGGGGTGTCCTGGCCCCCAGCGCAAGGCATACATTCTAGTCTTAGAGCCCCACCAGGCCCTGGTGGTGGAGGAGGGCATTGGGGAGAGCAGGGACTAGACAAGGGCTCAGGACGAAGTCAGATTTTGAGTTGGACCTAAATCATGTAGCGAGCAGGATCCAAGCTCCAATTTTGGACCAAGACAAAACCCAGGCTCTGGGTCAGACGTAAACTCTGGCTGCAGCTTGGAACAAAATACCCAACTCAGAATCGAGCCTGTAAGAAAAATGCAGCCGGGGCAGGTGGCAGGGGGCGGTGGTTGCTGCCGGGTAGCAGACTGCTAGAGCTGTGGAGAGGGCAGGAAAGTTCTGCATCTGTCATTGGAGCTGGGGAGGGGTGAGTCTAGGCAGGGGAGGCTGTGGCAGTGGGGGGACTTGGGGAGGTGACTGGGAGGTGACTGGCGTGTTAGCAGGTTAGCGTGAGAGGTAAGGAGAGGAAGGTGTGGAGGCACAGGCAGAAGAGAGCCGTGAGAGGTGGGGGGCAGCCCGTTACCTTCCATGTGGGGCCCTGGGCTGAGCCCCCAGGGGGCCCCAGGTCCTGGGGTGCCAGCAAGGTGGGGATCGGCTGGCGGCGGGGCGTGGGGGGGAGGGAAGACACTGAGCTTCTCTCAAACACCTGGGGAGCAGAAGGTGGGGGCAGGTTTGGAGAAGGGGGCACAGGGAGGACAGGGCTGCTGGCCTATGGCCCGCAGGGAGGGACCGCAGCCTTACTCCTTGGCCCCTCACCGTGCTCACTGGCCACTATCCCCTCCGTCTTGTCTCCTCCTCTGGAGGTCTAGGTGGTCAGGGTCTCCAGCCCCTTGGGGAGGGGGGCTGAGAACACTTGAGTATGGGTGACTTACAGCACGGGGCGGGGGACTCAAGGTACTTGGGGATCAGGGTGTTAAAGCACTCTGTTCTCAGAACATTCAGGGATGGGTGTGCCAGAGCCTAGGAGGTCTCAGGGCTGTTGTGGGGGTCTCGGAGACTGCAATAAAAAACACTCAACCCTGCAGAGAGGGACTTTAGACCCCCTCCCCCCATTTTACAGTGGCAGAGAAATCGAGGCAAGGACAGGTTCCCCTACAGGCCAGCCCTCAGCAGGAGCCCAGGAGCCCAGTCATCCCCTCCCCCTCCCTCCCGGGGGTCAGCTTGGTGGAGAAAGGGACGGGCCTGGCTGAGGACTGGGGGACCAGGCAAGCCCCTGACCCACCTCTAGCTCCGCGATGATACGGTCCTCATCGTCCTCATCTTTGATGGCAGAGGCCATGATGGGCGGCGTGGAGGCAGGGCGGGCCACCTCGGACACGGTTCGGCGCAGCTTCACCTGGGGCTTCTGCACCTCCAGCTCCTCGGACTCTGCCTTCTGCAAGACACAGGCCTTCCCGTCAAGGCAAGGCTCTGCCCCCCTCCAGCACCGGCTCACCTCCTAGGCCCCATCAGGGCCAGACCACTTCCTGCCCCAGCTCCTCTTCGGCCCTGCCAGGCAGCCCCCTTTCCAGGGCAAAGCCCAAGCCAGAGGCAGAGTCGCCCTTGGCCGCCAGCCCCCTTCATTCCTTCCGTCCCAGAGGGTCTTCACAGGTCACCGCGGGTATCCCACAGCTCCCGGTGAGGTCGGTACCTTGATGAAGGCTGAGTCCTTCTTGCTGGTGACCACCACCTCTCCTGTGCGGGTGGTGGTGAGGCCGTGGGAGGAAGGGAAGCTCCGGCGGGGCGGGGGCGGCGGGGGCGACTTGGAGGGCTTCTCCGTGCGGTACCGAGGCACTGTCAGCTCATCTGTGGGCAGCCAAGGAGCTGGGCGTCAGGGGACCCTTAATCTTGGAGTCCGGGCACCCAGAGGGGGATCCTGGCTTCCTCCTCCAGGCAGGAGGGGAGGGGAAGACTCAGGAAGAAGACACAGGCCCCTCCTCCTTCTCTCTCACCTCCCCACAGGCCAGGCACCCCTCTTAGTGTACTCAAAGTGCGGTCCACCGGGCCACGGATGAGCTGACCAGCAACCCCAGCAGCACCCGGAAGCTTGTTAGAAATGCAGAAGCTCAGGCCTCCCCCCGGCTGCAGAACCAGAGTCCACATTCTGACGGATCTTTGGTGATTTCACGCACACATCCACGTTTGAGAAGCGTGCCCGAATACATCCCTTTCTCCCCTGCCTTTCAGCTGCGGCTCCGCACCTGTCTTCCTCTCTTCTCCAGCAAGAGATGGGGGTTACACTTGTGACGGTCTGACACCACCCAACCAGGCTCTCCCTGCCCCTGTTTCCTTGGGGGGGGGTTCAGTTTCCAGGGCAACCTACAGAAAAGTCACTCAAACCCCACACTCCTCTGCCTTAGAGCCCCCATGGCTCCCCATGACTTCAAACCATGTCCATGCTCCTTGGCCCAATACCTTCCACGACTGCCAACCTTTCAGTCTCTGCTTGCTCCTTTCTGGCCGGAACCCCGCTCAGCAACACAGACTCACCCCTCCAGGCATTTGCACGCGCCCTTCCCTCTCCCTGAAATGCCTTCTCTCACTGGCCAGGGAAAGGCCTACTTGTTTTCAAGACACCCAGGGGAAGTGCTGTGCAGTGGGAAGCCCTCCCTGCCCTCCCGGGGCATCCTGTAGGGCTGTGCCCGACTCCTGCAGTTAGCACCCGCATCCCGTGTCTGGTTCACACGCTGAGCGGGGCCCGGGACAGATTCCTTGACTACACTGAGCCTTAAGTGTCCTCATCTGTGAAATGGGAATAATTACTGTAGCCGCCCCTGGGGCTGCTGCAGAAGTATCAGGATTATTATATAGAAAGCATCTGGGGGCGCCTGCGTGGCTCAGTGGGTTAAAGCCTCTGCCTTCAGCTCAGGTCATGATCTCAGGGTCCTGGGATCGAGCCCCACATCAGGCTCTCTGCTCGGCGGGGAGCTTGCTCCACCCCTCCTCTGCCTGCCTCTCCACCTGCTTGTGATGTCTGTCTGTCAAATAAATAAATAAATTTAAAAAAAGAAAGAAAGCATCTGGGATGGTTCCCTGTCACATAATACGTGCTTGATAAGCAAAAATGCTAGTAGTGCGCCCCTTCTAAATTTTAAGCTCCCTGAAAACAGGCAGTGTCTTTTCTCTTTATCGCCAGCACCCAGCACCCAGTAGGTGCTTGACAAATACAGAGAACAGGAATACATAAATAAAGGAATGATGACTGTTATTTCTGGTCAGATTTCTGCCTCCCCTGTGTGCTTGCAGCTTGGGGCTGGGGGGGGCGGGGCACAAAATCCACGTCCACGAGGACCAGCACCACTTTGGTCTCCGTGCCGCTTGGGTCAGAGAACACGCTTGGTCACAACGTGCAGGCGGTGACTCTAGGCCCGGACTCGCTCCTCCTCCCTGTGTGGGCCTCTCAGCCACAGTCAGGGTGGTGGGAAGATCCCCAGATGGAGTCCAGCTCCGCCCTGTCCTCTGGGTCTCCCTACGGCGGCTAAGGGTCAGATGGCTGAGGTCCCAGCACCTCCCCTCTCTGGTCGTCTGACTTCAGAGATTCTCACACCTGGGTGCCTCCCCCAACAACCTGAGAGTTCCTGAAGATGGGGCTCCCCTCCCCTGGGCTCTTCACCAGTCCCCTACCCACCCCCATACCTGAGCCCCTCCTTCCACTGGGCTCCGTCCGAGGGGCTGCCTTTTGGCCGTGGGGGACCTTGGGGGGCTTGTGGTCAGGGGTGGGGGCCAGGCCTGGGTGGGCCTTGCTCGCACAGTCCAGGTCAGGGATGGCCTTCAGCAGCTCTGCCTGGGTCTCCTCCAGCAGCCGGTTGATGTCCTTGGCGCTGTACTGGGTCAGGGCGGCCCGCTTCTCCTCCCAGTCCCGCTCGGCAGCCTGGAGAGGAGGAGTGGGAGTCAGCCCTGAAGCAGGGGCTCCAGCCCCTTCCCCCAGCCACACATGCCAGGAAGGGAGAAGGAAGTTTGGTCCAGCCCCCAGGGGACCCTCAGACGTCTTGAGCATCCTATGCTTTCCCTGTCAGTCTGGAATGCCACCACCATTATATACTACTCTCTTGATAATACTTAGCCCTGTTTTGGAACATTCTATTCTGTTTCATTGACCACATAGTCTATTCTTAGACCTACACCACACTGCCTTGATTGTTATCATTTTATAAAATGTTTTTCTGTCTGGCAGAACTCACGCCATCATCAATGTGTCTCTCAGACTTCCTCCTCCCCCAGGAAAGAGTACCCACTTGTTGGCACCTCCGTCTCGGGCGGCAGGAAGAATGTGTGGGCCGAGCTCATGCACCCCACCCCGGTCCCGGCCCTCACACCTCAACAGACACGGCCTTGTCCACACTTCTCTTGCCAGTAGCATCCAGGCCTTTGGTGGGGTTGCCCCCCTTGGGCGTAGGAGGGGCTCCCTCGGCTGGCCCACTCAGCTCGTGGAGGTTCAGTGGAGGACTGGGGGGTGGCATTTCGAAGTCCAAGCTCTTGTTGAAGTCCGTCTCAGCGGTCACCTTCTTGGGAGACTGATTCAGGAGACTGTTGGGGGGTGGCCACACACCCTCGTCCACTTGCCTGGGGTAGGGAGAGTTGGGAGTCGCTGTGTGGCCCGTGGCTGGTGGCCCCATGCAAGGGAAGCCTGGCCTGGGGGAGGCAGGGTGTGAGGAGGGCCCTGGGATCTCGAAGGCCTGCTGGAGGGGCCTGGGGTAGATTGAGCACATTCAGCATAATGGAGAGCTGAGCCTACACCATGCCAGGTCGCAGGTCAGAGTGGAGGTACAGATCCATTGGTTAAGTCTGTGACCTCTAGAGGAGTCAGGGTAAGGGGTTGGGCTGATCTAGCGAATTGTGCCCCAGGTATGTGACCTCCAGGGAAATGGAAAGTCGGAGATAGGTCAGAGAGGGAAAGACCTGCGGATCTGGGCCAGCATGTCCGTGACCCCACGACAGCGCTTGAGGAGCCCATCCAGGCGCTGTGGCTCCTCCTTCAGGAACTTCACGGCCTCCACCTCCACACGGAGCACCACCCGCATCTTGCTCTGCAGGCCTGGGAAGTGAGCTGGGGCGGGGCAGAAAGAGTGAGCTGGGGAGAGAGCAGCTCCAAGGACAGGGAGGAGGGGCCGCAGGGAGGGCAGGGCCTGGGAGTGGGGGTGGGGTGGCAGCAGGGACTCCTGCCCGGGACTACAGGCCACACTCTCATGTCCTCGCCTCTGGGCTCACCCTTGAGCTCGGTCAGCGTCTCCCCGAGCTGCTTCAGCACCAGTGCCTTCTCCTCCAGCTCTGGGCCCGGCACCAGCCGGTGGTTGTGGGATACATCCCGCTGGATCTTCTCCACCGATTTCTCCAGGTCACTGCAACCAGAGAGAGACCCTCTGAGCCCCTCTGGCCCCAGCCCAGCACCCTGAAATTGACCAAATGGCAAGAAAGCAGGCCACCAGTCAGATCAAAATTCAAAGCCATCCACCAGGCTACATGCCTAAACGAAATCAGAAATGCCAAACCCCTAGAGGTGCCTGGGTGGCTCAGTGGGTTGGGCCTCTGCCTTCCACTCTGGTCATGATCTCAGGGTCGGACTTTCTGCTCGGCAGGGAGCCTGCTTCTGCCTCTCTCTCTCTGCCTGCCTCTCTGCCTACTTGTGATCTCTCTCTCTGTCAAATAAATGAAAAATGAATCTTAAAAAAAAAAAAAGAAAAGAAAAGAAATGCCAAACCCCAGAGATGAGACTTCAGATGAGTTCCCAAATAGGTGTCCTGAGTACACCTCCCACCCCTGCTTCCCTTACCCCCCCCCACCCCCAGCATCGTCCAAGTTCTGGTCTTTAGCAACATCAACCCAAATTTCTCTCCCAATAACTTGAATCCTCTGGTTCTCATTCTGCCAAGGAAGCAGCAGCGACCCTAGCGGCCTTTCTGAGAACTGCAGGCACCTGCACGTGCTGTGAGCTCTCCTCTTGAAGCGGGGCATGGCCGTGTCAGGCTACCTTTTCTCAAATATTCAGACACTCAGCTTCTTTCCTTGAGGACAAAACTGCTTTCAAATGTCAGAGGGTTTAGCTTAGCTTGTGCCATTTTATACTCCATGTCTTTCTAAAATGTAAGTCACACCAAACCATTCCCCATTGTTGAACCCTACATGGATCCCCTCATCCTGAGGCTAAACTCCAAGCAAAGAAGGGCATGAGGGAAGTAGGTGAAAGGTAGGCTCTCGGGGGGGGGGGGGAGAAAAAAAAAAAGTAGGCTCTCCAGTTAGACAGATCCAAATTCCAATATCAGCTCTGCCCCTCCCAGAAGAGAGATCTTGGACAATTTACATACTATGTCCGGACTGCAACCTCCTCCTTGTGCAAAAAATGGAGGTGGAAGAGTTATCACCGCTAGGTGCCACTGTGAAGATTAAATGAGCTAATGCTGGGGCACCTGGGTGGCTCAGGTGGTTAAAAAGTTAAGCGTCTGGCTTTGGCTCAGGTCATGGTCCCAGGCATCAGGCTCCCTACTCAGCAGGGAGCCTGCTTCTCCCTCTCCTTCTGCCCCTGCTCATGCTCTCTCTCTCTCTCACACACAAATAAATAAATAAAATCTTTAAAAATTAAATAAATGAGCCAATGAAGATGGGAAAAGGGTGGCAAAGGGCCAGTCCCTGGGGGCTTCTCTTAATTTTCCTCCAGCCACATCCCCTGTCCTCATCCAGCTTGCTTCTGTTTAGAACCGTCCACTTCTCTAAGGTCCTTGTATGTGCTGCCCTCTCTGGGACTTTATAATGCCATTTCCTCTGCCTAGAACACTCCATTCACACATACACACTCACACACAGGCACACATACCTGCACATGTGTGACTACGACCCACTCTTCCCTCCGGTCTCAATGGGAACTGCTCCCCCACTCCCTACACTTGAGGTTAGGGGTCTGCTTCCTGCCTCACAAACCCTCAGAGCTCTTGCAAGCTGGGCTGTGTAGCTCCTGGCAGGCAGGGACCGTGTCTTCTGGATTCGTCTCCAAGCGCCAGCCCCTGGCCTGGTGCCTGGAGCAGAGTAAATGTCTGGTAAATAGTTCTGGAATGAATGGGTAAGTGAAAGAAGGAACTGCTGCCCAGGTAGGTCATCTCAGTACTGTGATGTGAGTCACTGACATTTCTGACCCACATGCAAGACTTCACACACATCCTTGTCACATCCCATCTGCTGGATTTCAGCTCAACAACCCAGGTGGGAACAACTTTTGAATCATAGTTCTACCACCCAACAGATTTGCTCCCCCTCAAAGCGCTGTGTCACTAGCAAATCTTATCAGCATGCCTATACATCTTCATCCAACTAGTGGATGAAAAGACAGACCACACTGGAGCAAGGACAAGATCCTGTGACTCAGCACTGCCAGCTGAAGCACTCTCTTGTGCTGAGCGCTTACTGTATGCCAGGTGCCACGGGCAGCCCTCCACCTTCATTACCTTATTTAATCCTCACCAAAAATCCTGGGCATGGAAGTTATTATTACCTCCGGTTTACACACAGACAGGAGCTCAAACACCAGACTACATTTCCCAGCCTCCCTTGCGCTTAGAAAAGGCCACAGCTCAGGTCCAGCCAACGAGATGGGAGTTTAAGGGGGACATCCGGCCTCCAGGCTGTCCCATAAAAGCTTCCCACATAAGCTCCTCCATGCTCCTTTCCCCTTCCTATGGGGTGAAAGGCAATGATCCTGTGAATGATCTCGAAAGGCCCATATTGAAGACGGCCAAACCTCTGGGTCCCTGAAGGACTCCATGGAGGAGGGTCATTCCACTAACCCACCCAGTACTGGTCTATGAGGAAAAAAAGATGTGTCCATTACTTTTGAACCATTATAGAATTTGTTATAGCAGTTACCCTAACACAATTATCTTTTCTATTAAAAAAAAAAAAAGACTCAGGAAGATGAAGTGGGTTGTTGAAGGTTATACAACTATTTTGTGGCAAAGCAGAATCTTACTCATGTTGACTTATGCCATTGGATCATACCATCCCTGTCCCTGCTCCACCAGGCAGGAAAGAACCACTGATCTTCCCTGCTGTGTGTGTGGGACGGGCTGGCTCAGGGTGTGCCAGTTTTGTAAAATAGTCACTCCCTAACATCACTCTGTGGGGGAAGAGACCCTCATTTAAAGGAGGACTCAGGTAAGCCATCAGGAGGATACAACACTGCAACTCCCGGGTAGAAGTTGCGAGGTCCTCCTCAGGCTCAATTAGTACTTCGATTTTCTGATCATGAAAACTACCAAAGTTTTGGGAGGGCTGATTTGGACAAGTTCTGCAAATGAGCCCCAGACTGGTCTAAGTTTAGACACCATTAGAAGAAAGTGGCTGGGCTTTCCCTGACCCAGGTTCAGTCCTGGAGGGGTGGAGAGCACCGGGTGAGGACAGAGCCAGCTCTATAATTCCTGGGCCTCAATAAAAAATGAATTTTGCCCCTAGTTAAAAAGTTATTAAGAATTTCAAGATGACAACAGCAGAGGAGGGGGCCATGAGGAGTGTGGGGCCCTGTGTAGCTGTGCAGTTAGCGGGCCGACAAAGCCCATGCTGGCTTAGGCACCAGAGGCCAGAAGGTCTCAAGCCAGCAGAGGGTACCCCTCAGGGTAATGTCTAGACAGAGCTCAAGTGCTTGGCTACAAAAACAGGTTAGAGACCCACATTGAATGAAGCACGGAATTGTCCCTACCTTCCAGCAAGATACCGGTGCAAGAAGAAGGAACTGTGCAAAGCAGAGTAAGCACAATCCTGTAGGCGCTACAGCTTGAGTAAGGGTAAGGATGGGTCTGCTGGTCAACCTAGTGTCCAGGGATGCTATGGGAGCTGGCAGAGCCAGGGCTGATGCCATCTCAGGGCTGATGCCCCCCCAAAAAGGCAAGAACCCCCTTCAAAGTTCACGGAGAATCTTACCCGAAGCAATGGATCAGCCCCCAAGCTCTCTCTCAAGTGAGCAGCTTGAGCAAGGGGTTTGATAACAGGACAGAGGGTAGGGAGTCTATGTGCTCCCAGAGAACTGAGGCCCCCAAGAGGCAGAGGACCAGAGGCTCCAATGACAGAAGCTAAAATCTGTCCTTTTATCTCTTCTGCCTCTGTACTTTTATATTTTCTTTTATTTTCCTTTAATGTCTCAGTAAAGTTCCCTTTAAAAATCTCAACCCAGCTCCTCTGTGCCGAGTGAAAAGGATAGGCAAGGAGAGGACAGAAAAGTTGGGTAAATGGAATTCTCTGGGTGGGGTGGAGGGTGAGAGCTGCCATTCTACTTGGAGATCTGACTGAGGTTGTCACTAAGCTTTCACACCTGAAATGATGGTATGGCTGCCACCAGCTTATTTCCAAATGAGATTGGCCCTTACTTCATCTCAGCCACACGGGGTCATGGGAATCTCAAAGTACACAGGCTGTGTGGGCTCAAGACTGAGAAGTAGGGACCCTTCTCTAGGAGCCCCTTGCAAGCTGGGCTCCTCTGAGAAGCCTCTCCTGGCTCCCCAAGTAACTGGCTAGTAGAACCGAAGCAAGTTCTTTCCCTGGAAAGAACCACAAAAATCTCAATACTGGAGACAGATAAGGGAGCTGAAACACAGAGGAGGGCAGAAACTGCCCAGATCACATGATCTCTTGATGCTGGAGCTAGACCTCAGGTCCCTTTGTGCCCTGGGCCACCAAGAGGGAGGCCAGAGAAAGGAGCAGATCCCAGTGACTGACAAGAGAAGGCTGCTGTGGGGCGGGGGGTGCTCACTCAGTGGATGGACAGCAAAAGGCAGCTTCTCCCTTCCACAGTGCCAGACAATGGGATCTTGGCCAGACAGCCATTTGCTAAATTTGGATCAGAGAACTGTCTCCTGTTAACCCTTCCAAGTCTAAGCATTTGGGAGCTGGGTGTTCTCCATTCCTCACTCTCTCTGAAAAAGCGAGAGCCTTGTTTCAGCAGCACCAGGACGGAAGGAAGATTTCCCTTGGTAATGCCTGGTCTTAGAGATCAGGAAACTGGAGTGGCGGCAATCGCGGCTACCCAAGGATCACTCTGTACAGGTCATAGAGCAGAAGGAAAGCAGAGCACAGGGTGGAATCCTGCAGCTGCCACATGAAAGTAAGGTTTCAGGTCAGGGAGAACCCAGACTGTGGACCGTGAGGAAGCAAAAACACAGCAAAAGCAGGGCATCAAGCCAGAAAAAAAAAAAAAGAAAGAAAGCGAAGAAATCAGGAATTGTGCCAGATGGTCAAAGGTTTGTGGGTCACAGAGAAATCAAGCCACAGAGGAGAAGGAAATCAGGCTTCAGAGCAGACCAACGTCACCTGTGATTCAGAAGGAAGGGAGCTGCGCCTCCCAGGGAAACCAGGTTGCCGCCCAGGCCGCACCCCCAGCCCTCCCCCTCCCCAAGCCTCACTTGAGCTGCTGGGTAATGAGCTCCTCGTCGTTGAGATAGCGCAGCCGCTCCTCCTCCACCAGGGTGCGCTGCCGCTGCAGCGGGTCCTCCTGCCGCCGCGCCGCCTCCGACACGCGCATGCTCAGCTCCGCCTCCGTGCCCTTAAGCAGCGCGCGCAGCGACTCCAGGTTTTGTAGCTGCGGGACGCAGAGGGACGGACGGACAGGGGTGGGCGGGGATGGAGGTGCTCAGCAGGGGAAGAGCTGGGGGGAGGCGGGCAGAGGAGAGCCCGACGCTGGGCGGGCTCCACAGAAAAAGCGGCCGCTGCGCTGCGGCCGTGAGCAGCAGTGAAAGGGCGAGACGGGGGAAGCAGAGGCCCAGGGCTAAATGCTGGGGAAGAATAGAGGCAGAAGGAGAGCGGCAGGGGGACAGTGGAGGGAGAAGTGCTAGCTACACTGGGGCATGCAGAACGTGCGGCTGCGTGGCTGTGGCCGTGAGCAGCAGCGAAGGGCTGTGATGGAAGGGGGCGGAGGACAAGGTTGCGGGCTGGGGAAATACAGAGGCAGGAGAACCGGGTGGGCATGTTTGGGGGCAGGAGGTAGCCGTATGTAGGGCCGTGCTGACCGTGCGGCTGCATGGCTGTGGCTTCATCTAAGACTCGAGCTCTGGGATTTGATAGAGCTTCCGTGGCTGGCGCAAGATTAACTTAACGCTCGAACCCAGTTCTAAGGTCGAGTTGGGGCAATGACGGGGGTGGGTGAGATCTTATCCGCTGCCCAGATGGCAACTCTCTGCCCCATCTCCAGCCTGTCTCTGCTCATTAGTCTCACCTGACGGGCCCCAAGGCCCACTCGAGGAGCGGGCACAGCGATGCCAGGCTCCTGACTGGTGGGACCATCTGCCAGGCGGGGCAGAGCGGGGAAGACTGTGCGGACTGGGGAAGGGGTAGCGGAGGGGATCTACGCGGAGGGCTTCCGCCCGAGAGGGGAGGGGAGAAAGAATGCTGGGCAGAAAGGAATTGGGACTGCCCTGAGGGATACTGACAGGTGGAGGGGGCACAATGGGGTGGACTGGGGCTCCAGGAGAACGTGATTATTCAGGGAAGGGGAAGGTGAGAGCAGTGAGGGGAACAAGGGCGAGCGGTGATTCAGCGACCAAGCGGGAGCTCAAGGCAGGGTAATGGGAGAAAGGGTTCGCAGAGGGCCTTGGTGAACCGCAAGGGATTCCGATGAGGGCGTAGGGGATGGAACGAGGCTTGTGGGGAGGAGGTTCGGCGCGAGTGGGTGGGGTCTATCGGGGAGGGGCTTGAAGGGATGGGGCACGGGGCGAGGCGCCAGTACCTGGAGCTTTCGCAATTGCTGAAGTTGGCTACGCAGGTCACTGGTGCTGTTCTGCAGGCCACGCAAGTGCAGCTGCATCTGCAAACGGCTGATGGCCGTGGGCTGCCCCGCAGGAGTGCTGCCGGCTGAGGGCGGGGGAGCGCCGGACACTGGGGTGGCCCCGCTGCTCCGGCTGCCGGACCCGCAAGCTGCAGACAGGACCACGAGGATGGGAGAAAGGCAACAAACCTTGAGCCTGCAAAGGGCCAGGACAAGGTCCCTCCCACCCGTGATCCTCACAGTAGCCAGAGAAGCACGTGGCTCTGACTCCCTGACCCAGCTTGTGGGTCAGCCCTTCTGTGGGGAGCAAAGCACCAGGGCAAAGCCATCTTGGGCTAAGGTCACTGCTCATTGATCCACTGAAGCCCAGGGATGTAGCTGATGGTTTAATTCCCACTTTGTGGATTAGGAATCTGAGGCTCAGAAAGGGCAAGTACCTGTGGGGGAGGGTCAAGGGGCCACTCACGTGCTGAGGGGGTGCCTGCTCCATTGGAGCCTTCAATCTTCTCGCTGTGGCACAGGGAAAAGATGGCCATCAGAGGGTCCAGGCTGACCCCAAACCGTCAAAGCTGAGTGAGACTTTAACGTAATCTCCTCCAGTCCCCTGATGTCAGGATGGAGTCCCAGAGAAGGAAAAGGGCTCACCCAGAGTCACACACTGAGACATTGGCAGAGCTGGGCTCAGCGCTGCTGCTGCCTACTTTCCCTTCCTCTTGCCCCAGCCATAAGCCCTGGCAATGGTGCTGAAAGAAGAACCTTACCTAGGGGTCTCAGGCTCCGACCCTCGTAGTAGTGCGCTCTGTACCAGGCCCGTGAGACTGGCAATCTGCTTCTCCATGGCCTCCATGCGCTCCCTGGGGAGGATGGTGGCTTTGAGCAACCCCTTCTCTGGGCTTGGGGTCCCTCTTGCCCAGCCCCTCATTCTTAAGATTGATAATTAGAGGAAATACTATTCCCTCCCCAGCCACCAGCACACAGACAATTCAAAGGGCCCCAATGCCAAAGGTTCAAGCCCACAGTCCCCCACCCAACATTGGTAAGGCCCCTTTCCCCTCTTGCCAGCCCCATCTCTCATTACTGGCTCTCTAATGGGCCCCACCCAGGCCTCTCTGTGCCTCTGCACATATTTTCCCCCGTCCTGGGCATGCCCTCCTCCCGACCTCTTCCTGAAGCCATTCCAGAGCCCCAGCAGCTTCAAAGAGTCCCTCCTCCCACACCACCTACACCCTCCCAAGGGAAGTGCAAGTAATTTTTAGTGTGTCACCCCCACTAGACAAGGCAGGAACCAGGTTTGCCCAATTCAGCATCCACAGTGCCCAGTGCCCTGCCTGGCACACAGCCACAAGACAGCTGTGTGAATGTGAATTGCTTCTGCTCATCTCTCAGCAGCACTGCCTGAGGACAGAAGGGATAGGTCAATGCTCTGGGTACCCTCTCCAGCCCTGCACCCTTAGGATGGAGCTGAATAATGCATAAGGGTTCCCCAGCTTGGAGGCTACCTAAGGGAATGTGCCTCTTTCCCCGTCCCTATTTCTTAGCAGCACCCCCTCCCCAGTGGACTTCAGCTGACCGTGTGCTGGACAGCTCTCATGGCTGCAAACTGAGCAGGAAAAGCACTAGAAAGCTGGGTTAGCCTCAATTTTAGTTGGGGAAACTGAGTTTCAGGGAACAGATGCAAACCCAGGTTTCCAGAGACCTTGACTGGGGCCCTTTTATCTAACCCCCAGGTATTGCAGAAGGAAGGAAAATGGCCTGTTCATCTCTCCAGTGCCTTCCCGGCCACATCCAAATTTTTCCAAGACTCCTCTGGGTCTACAAAGGACTCTGGGGTCTCACAGTCCAGGACATAATCCTGCCACAGATTGTTCTCTCCATCCCACCCCCCAAGAGCCCTGAGGCCTCCTGAGCGTCCCTCACCTGGTCTCCGTGTCCTTGGCTGGCACCGGTGGCCCAAACCCAACCAGAGGGCGCTCCCCAGGCCCAGGGAAGAGCTCCGGAGGGGGCGCTCCGGCTGTCGAGGAGCCCCCGGTGCTGCGTGTCTTGCCTCCGGGGCTCTCTGCGAAGACCGACGAGGAGCCCGAGTCTTTGCGGAAAGACTGGCGCACTGGCGAGCCGCGGCTGGGCGGCCCGGAGTAGGGGCTGTGTGGAGGCTGGGGACCTCCGGGGGGTGCCGCCACATCGGCCAGCTTCTGTGGTGACGAGGGCGGCAGGCGGAAGCCATAGCCGTCTCCGTAGAGCGGACCACCGCCCGCCGCCTTGTACAGCGAGTCTTCCAGGTCGGACTGCAGCGCGGCGGCCGAATAGGTGCTGAGCGAGCGCACCGAGCCGCGCTTGTAGAGTCCGCTGGCCCCCGGGTAGGCGAACGGGTCGCCGGCGGCCGCGGCCAGGCTCAGACGGCCCTCGTGGAGCAACCCGTAGGGGTCAGCGTAGAGGCCCTCGCCCTTCACCAGCACCATGCCGCCCGCCTTGCCTGCCAGGTCCTCGTCCGGCTTCACATCGCGCCGCTCCAGGATGGCGCTGGGGCTGGGGCTGACGCCCTGGGCGGCTGGGGCACCCCCCAGCCGCTCGGCCGCATGGTGCACCGGACTGCCAGCGTAGGAGGGCGGGCGTCCCCCGGCGTAGGAGAGGCGTGAGCGTGACGGCGAGCCCGACTGCAGCCCCGAGGGGAGCCCGGACGGGAGCCCGGAAGGGAGCCCGGACGGGAGTCCCGACGGTAGCCCGGATGGCAGCCCGGATGGCAGGCCCGGGGGCGGAGAGCTGGACGCTAGGTGCGGCGCCGGCGACAGGTTGTTGAGACGCCGTGTGGGCGATGACTCCCGTGAAGCATACACCATCTCTCTCTGTGCAAAAGACAGTCCCAGAACCCCACGGGGCTGGTCACAAAGGGGATCCCTTGCACCTTGCTTTTGGAGACAGCATCTTTCCCCCTGACGCTTAGGAAGTTTGTTCTCTGCCCTCCTTTGTTCCTGCTGTATTTGGGCCCCCTTCCCATCAGGGCTCCCAGCATGGAGGAAGAAGTGGCAGATGGAGAGGAACTAGAGGAGCAACCTGCGGCCCACCCTCTGGTGAGGGTTGGGGAAGCAAGAAGGGAAACACTGGTTCCTGAGAGAGGCCCCTACAATACCTAGAGGCCTCTTGGAAAAATCCTGAATGGAGAGGAGGGGGGCATGGCTGATGAGGGGAAGGACCCTCATATCCACAATTAGTGGAAGCCATCCTCTGCCTCAGCCTCTATGTTCCCTTCTCCAAAAACTGGCCCTGGTCCCTATTGACAAGTAACTAGACTCTGTACTCCTGGACTCCATCTGCCCAGCTTCCCCAGTGCCCTGAGGTTCCCCAGCCATACCCGGAGGTCCCCGTTGGTAAGGTGTGAGCCAGGGAAAGCGGCGTAAAGAGGCTCCTTCCTATAGATCTTGATAATACTTCGGTCCTGGATGTCCCTGGGGGGGGGGGGGAGATGCAATGGGTCACCATCCCTCAGCCCCGCGATAAAGAGGGGTATCTACTACAGGAAGAGGGTTGGCAAGAGGGGCCAAGAGCCCCAACCTCTTCCTAACTTCTTGCTCAGTGCCTCGGACTGCTTGCCACCAACACACACTCCACAGCCTCCACCCCGTCCACGTCTTCTGCCTCGTGCGCCCTTGGCATGTTAGCTTAAGCCAAAAATGAGCCAGCAGGGATAGATGATGTCGAGGGGAGGGAGTGGGATGACGGAGGAGGAAGGACAGGAGAAGGGCTGAGGCTGGGGAGGGAGAGACCCACGGAGTTGAGCGCCCCCCTAGAGGAGGAGCCTGGGGAAGCCCACCCCTCCCCCGGGGCCACGCCCACCGGACGTCCTCCAGCTCGTAGAAGACGTTGCGAGCCTCGTCTTTGATGAGGATGGCGGTGTTGGGCGACTTGAGCATGCCCATGGTGAGCTTCTGCGGGAACATGTGCGCGATGAGCGCGTGCAGCGTGTCCAGGCTGCTGACCTCGTGCGTGATGTGCACGCGCCGAGTCTCCTCCCCGAACTGCAGGAACAGCACCCCTGCGAAGGACATGCCACCTTCGCTGTCAGAGCCGCCGCCGCCACCGCCACCGCCACCGCCACCGCCGCCACCACGCCGGCTGGGAGAGCGAGGGGGGCCTTCGGGAGCCGCGCTGCTCCTGCAGAGGCAGGGTCTCAGGCCCGACGCGGGCCCAGAGTGCAGGTGCACCCATGCACTCCTCATGCTGCCGTCCCCGCAAGGCGCCTCCTCAACCCCAGGCAGGTGGGAGCCTGGCCGAGGGAATGGAACTGGGAGCAGAAGCAGGTACGGCAGAAAGGAGGGAGCCCTTGCTTAGAAGGATGAAGGAAAGGGGGGGCTGCTGAAAGGGGTGAGGGAGAGAGGAGGCTGGGAGAGAAAAGGACAGGGCAGAGGCTGCTGAGAGAGGGAAGGGGTGGGAGAGAAGCTGAGGAGGGAGAGGCCCCAAGGGGAGGACACTGCCGAGGGGAAGGGAGGTGGGAATGCGGCGCAGGGAGCCAGGGGGTTTGGTTAAGGAGAGCTGGAGTAGTGAAGGGGGTGAAGAGGGTTTTAGGGTGAGCAGAGCATGGGGAGGAGCCAGTGGCTGGGAGGAGGGTGGGCGGGGCTAGCGGTACCTGGCGAGCGCAGCTTGGTCTGGCTGGCGGAGCGGGAGAGGGGCAGGCTCTGTCGGAAGCGGTTCATCCTACTGAAGCCCAGGGGCAGCTCCGCCTCCGACATGGTCTCCAGCGACTCAGCCGAGGCGTATGACAGCTTGGCTGCCTGGTCTGCCAGCCCGGGCTGGGCTCCCTGAGTGTGGCGCGAGCTGCGGGTCTGCAGGGGCAGGGGTCAAACATGAGCCCCTTTGCTCTGCCAGTTCCCCCATCCAGGCCCAGGAAGCCCCTGCCAGCCAGTGACACACACAAGGGTCTCCTGCATTCCAGACTCGCTGTGTGGCTACAGGAGAGTTCCCCAACCCCGTAGGGCCTTGGCCTCCCTGGGACACCCAGCAGGTAACCAGTGGGCAAAGGGCTCAGGCAACCTGGGAAGTCAGACAAGAAACCATCTGAGCGGGAGCCAGGGCACGCCTGCTATTTTAAGCTTCCAGAGAACAACAACAACACAAATTTGTCACTGAGGTGAGCAGCAGAATCGTTGAGCAAATTGGGGCATTAGTTCCAGACATTAATTAAGCGGCGGGTGTGTGAGCGGCGAATTTATCCTTCGTGGAGTTCAGAGGGTTGGGTGGGGGCAGGAAGCAGGGCCCAGGGAGGAAGCAAAGAGAACTAGGGGCCCCAGGATCCCAGCTCTGGGAGGTATGGGCCTCAGAGAGGAGCACTGTGTCCTTGACTTAGGGTGCCTGGGAGAATCATCCCGAAGCAGTTTCAAACAGACTCTGCCTACTACATGCAATGCACATGCTAAGCCTGATATGATCCACATGAACACAGAGCATATGTGCCTGACCTCAGCCCCTCCCTGCAAGGCACATGCTGCCACCCAGCCAACCATCCTGGCTTGTCTTCTAGAAAGGCCTCCCCCCGGTACCCAGCATGGCAGCCCCTTCATGTGGCCCTGAAGCTACAGCTGAGGGTGGTATCTGGCTGGAGCTAGGGAAGGGTCTCACCCAGTGACTGTCTCCTGCCCCAGGGACACCCTGGTCACTCTCTCCTTGAGGGAGGGGTGGCCATGATTTTGGTTACACTTTATGAACTACTTTTGGCTGAAGACCAGGACTGTCACCCAGGGCCATGGTTCCTGCCATTCTGCCCCAGCCCCTTCCCTCCATCCCAGGTACTGTCAGCAACTCTTTTATTCAAGGGAGAAGATAATAAGTCAGATCTGTGTTATGGACATTCCATGTTATGTACGACAGATACATGTATGGATTGTATATACATATGTTATCAAGAAAAAAAAAATCCTGTGCTCGCTTCGGCAGCACATATACTAAAAAAAAAAAAAAGAAAAAAAAAATCCTGTTGCCCAGCCATACTTTTCTATAAAATAAGTTGTCTGTTTTTAACAACAAATCACTCAAAACTATTAACCTTGGTTAAGTCGGGGTTGAGACAGCGTTTTCTCTTTTATACATTTCTCTGCTGGGTGAATTTTGCACAATCAGAATATATCACTTTTATAGTTAAAAAAAATAAAAAGTATCTCTATAAAGGAGTCATTTGTTCTCCTCTGCTCCCTCATTCCCCAAATCCTGATTAGCCCCTAATTAATCTCCATCTTCATACTAACTCAATTTAATGATCCAATTGGGTTAGCACTCTGGAAAAGAGAGAGCGTCTTCCGCTGATGGGCAATGTGCCCAGCTGTCCCCAGTGTGGTCTCAAAGGCTTGGGAATGCAGAAGGTCAGGTTTGGAGACCTCGGGGGAAGTCCAGTGTCAAGTACAATGCTTTGACCAGTGAGGGGGTTTGGGTCTGGGGAGGAAGGAGACAGCATAGGAACAAGGCCCACATAGGGGTGCCTGTGCCCAGACATTGGACCCTGGAGCTCAGCTCTAGGCTGATCACCAGTGCTAGCCTCTGTCACCTTCAGCCCTGGAGCAGTGTGGGGAACCAGGTCTGGTGTGGTGGTCAATGAGGTTGCCAGGCAACCAGAAGGCCAGCGGTTGCCAGGCTGATGTGGATGAAAAGCCACAGAATTCTGGCAGAATGAGGCAGCTAGCCAGGAACGAAGATGGTGGCCACAGTGCCAGGGGACACAAGTGAGGTGCCAGGAAGAAGATGGAACAGGGACCAGAAGGGTGTGGGGGCAGGGAGCCTTGGGGCTGCTGACTGCAGAGAAGGTAAGACCCTGTCCAGGCCACCCCGGGGAGAAGAGATGCCCACATTCCCTGTCCCCTGCTTGTTCCACTCTCCATCCTGGCACTCTGCGCACCTTGCCATTCTCACAGCCTTTGTAGAAAACCCTCTTGAGAAGAGAGAAAGCCCATTAGCACTTCTCTTCAGTCCTGGGCTGAGTCAACAGGGCAGAGAAAAGTGAGACACCCAGGACTTCTGTCTACGAGCGAGATGGCAAAAGAATAAAACAGTAATTCAAGCAGAGCTCTCCAAAGCTAGGAAGGAGCTGCTAGAGAGGCAGGGCACACCTGGCATGGGAGGAATTCCAGCAAGGAGCCTATGACTCCCGCCAGAGATCAGGCAGAGGGAACCTTGAGTGGGGACAGTCAGGCGAGGATCTGAGGTCCCCAAAGGCTGTCTGTAGAATGGGACAGAATCACTTGGGAGCTTTTGGAAAAACATTCTTTTCAGGGCCCCACATTCACTGAATCCAAATCTCTGGGGATTGGGGCTTGGGGTTCAAGATTTCTGACAATTTCCCAAGGTGATTCTGATTTGGGAATCAAGACAGTGTCAGTGATTCTAACACAGTCTGAAGGAGGCTGCGGGGTAAGGCTCGCCATCAGCCCGGCGCTGTGTTTAGGACGTGCAGTATCTCATCTCTTCTATGTTTACAACAACTCTGAGAGGCAGACATTGTTGTTCCATTTTACAGAGGAGAAACTGAGGCCCAGGGGATCATGCCATTTACCCCAGATCCCCCAGCGAGTTAGCAGCAGATTTGGAATTAGGCTCTCAGGCCCATGCACTGAGCTGTTACATCCTATTGCTTCCTCCAAAAATGTGTGCCTGACATCCTGAGTCTATGATTCCATAATTTCTCTGATGCAAGGACTTCTCTCTGGGCGCATGCTCGCAGGTAAGATGCTTGGAGCAGGATGAGACCTTGGAAGCTGGGGATGGATGCCTCCCACCCCCATCACAAAGCCTGGGAGTTGGAGGGCCGGAGACTCTGGGACACAAGCAGGAGCCTAATTTGGTTCCGTTCTGGGCCTGGGTGCCAGAGATGGCAGAGGAGGTACTTGGGGGTGCTCGCCCAGGACTCAGCTAGATGCCCTTGGATGGGGCAGAGAGCTCCCCAGCTGTGGATTGTCCAAACTGTCCTGGGAAGGCAGGCAAGCGCTCATCCCTGAACTTAGCCCTCCACTTGGGCAGAGGGTTTGGAGTTCAGGGCTGTGAGTCTCTTGCCTGGCACTGACTGGCTCCCCACAGTGCCAAGTAGGAAAGGGTTGAGGGGCCGAGCAGAGTCATAAGACCTCCCTGGAAGATGAAGGCTGAGTCCAGAGAAGAGGCCTTCAACCAGATCATGGGGATCAGGTCCCTGTCTCAGAGCCAGCAGCCTCTTGGCATTGTGGGGGGGTGTAATTGTCAGGCAGCCTCTCTTATTCCCAAATGCACACACACCCCCTCCCCGCCGCAGTGTGGGAAAGCCTCACTAAGTACTCCCAGCCCAGATCCCCAGCAGGGATGGCCCAAACTCCCACTCTGGATCCTACGAACCCCTGGCAGGTGAGCTCAGACTCTCTCAAAGCAGCAGCCACAGCCTGCAGCCCCAAAGCCCGCCGCCCCCACCGGAAGGTCCCGTGCAGACGCACACCCCTGGCCAAAGCGTGTGCAGGGAGGGCCCAGGGCAGGAGAGCACATGCACTTGTCACGGAAGCAGAGGCACACGCACTGACCTTGAAACTCCAGTAGTTTGGCTGCTGATGGAAATAAGAGAAGACATGGTTATGCGGGGGGCTGTGCGGGGAGAGCAGGGACGAAGGTGGGTTAGAGACCCTCTGAGCGCCGCCCTGGGACCAGGGCCCTCTGCCCTCCCAGGAACAGGAAAGAAGCAGTGCCTGGTACACCCCGTTCTCTACCGAGTCCCGGGCCAGCCCTAGGCAGGCTCCAGACTTGCTGGCAGGGACAAGGGAGAGCCCTTCCAGATGTTCACAAGCCACGCATCCTAGTCACATAACTTGGAGAATCACAGGTAGGAAAGGTGCCGAAGACCATGACATAGGGAACTCAGGAGACACCCGCAGAGATGAACTGGAGCTGTGGGGTCAGAGAAGGGGCATCTGGTGGTGACAGGCAGGGGAAACTTCCCGGAAGAGGTGACATTTGAGCTGGGTCCTGAAAAATGAGCTGCTGGAGATTGAGAGGAAAGGCATGTTGAGCAGAGGGATGGTATGGGCAAATGCCCTGGGGCAGGTGGGTAGAGAGTGTGTTGAGGGGATAGTCACTGGTCCAATCTGGCTAGGGTACAGGGTCTGGGAAAGTAGCAGAGTGGGCCACAAAGAGGGGCTGGGGGCAGCTGGGTGGGCTGCGGTGGACAGGCAGAAAGCATCTCAGTGAAGCACAGTGGGGTCAGATCTGGAGTCCAGGGGGTGCTGGTATGGCAGGGAGTGGAAGAGGGAGGCTGGCGGCCAAGGCCAGGGCAGGAGGTCTGTGTAACGCAATGGTCCAGCATTACAGAGCAAAGGGGACAGGTACCAGTCACTTCACAATGTTGGGCAATGAATGGGGAGCCAGCATAAGCAAGAGGAGTTGTAGGGACTAGGAGTGTGGGCAATGTCCTAGAGCCAGCTAGAAAGAGAGGAAGACTTCCTGTCATCCTAGAGTAGGGGGCGTTAGATGCCCCTTGTTCACTATAACCTAGGGTTACCCTGTCTTCCCTAGAGACCAGAAAGCCCTTGCAGATGGCTAAGGACAAGGAAGGGAGCCCAGAGGCTGGGCTGGTTCTTGGCAAAGCTGTAGGCACCCTGCTGACCGGTGCCAGTCTCAGCAGGAAGACAGAGGCCGCAGATGGCCTGGCACTGGGGTGCCTGGCACAAGCAGACAGAATGCCCAGGCTTCAGAGCCACTGGCAGAGAAGAGGGACCCTGAGGGTCCCTGACAGGGGAAGGACATCACAGAGGGGTGTCCTGGGCCACCTGAACGCTTTTGGGACAGAGAGGAGTTGGACAGGGGTGGAGTCGAGGGGCCCTGCTGGGTTGGAGGGTTTACCAGAGTTAGACTTGTAGGCTGGGGGTGATGCCAGGCTTGGGCTGGGGTGGAGAGGTTCACTTACCAGCGCCATCCCCATCTGAGCCTCAATTCCCACCTCTCCCCCACCCCCCTGTGCTAGCATTGACTTCAAGAGACACAAAAGATAATAACATGCCAGGCAAGGGAAGGGGCAGCAAGATCTGTGCCCTAACCAGTGCCTAGAACAATCTCTGGACACATGCCACCCCCATGGGTGTCAGGGGATGCCCACGGGGGCTGAGGGGAGGGCAGGCAAGAGGCTGGAGTCGAAGGCTCTCGCCACAGCTGCCTGTGGCCTTGGGAAGGGGAGGGGTAGCAGAGGGAGTGGACACACCTGGGGCAGACAGAGTCAGGCAGAGGGCACAGGTTTATGCTGACAGTCCTGTCTGCAGGCCCGGCAGTGATGGACGGCTCTGCAGAGAAGGCCGCTGTCCCTTACCTACTATCACCATTATACCGTGTACACACTGGGACCCCCAACCAGCGCCCCGGAACACACAGGCCCCACGCTGAGCACAGACTCTCAGACATCCTCAGATAAGGATACGGCCGGAGGTACTGCCCAGAACAACCAAGACACACTCACAAAGGGACACAAGCACTTGGAAAGAAGCCCTCCATGGTCAGAAGCCACCCCGGAAGCTCAGAGAAGAGATTTTCATACAGCAAGCAGCCCTGCTCATGCACAAACATGCACCGGCCCTGGCCCCTGACTTGCTCACATACACTCCGACTCTGCTCACAGAAACACGGGTACCATTCACACCCCTGCCAGCCTCCCCCAGAGTCACAGAAATGCACAGAGACGTGGATACCATTCACACATATGTACACACACACACACACACGCACATATCCAGCTGCAGAAACACACAAAACATACCCACACAGTATACACACAGAGAAAAAGTCTCATCCCTCCTCCCCTCCACTAGCCGGGTCACAGTGCCTCTGGCCATCTCAGCGACAGCGACTGTCCCATGCCAATGATACCCCAGACATCAGGCGTTAGGTAGGTTCACTCCTGATTCAAGAGGCAGAAGATCCCCCACCCCCACCCAGCCCCCAGGGTCAACACATAGGACTCAGGATATACGGATGACTGAAGCCACCTTGGGCCTCTTGGGGCCTGGTCACAGTCACACTAGCTGTGCCCTGAGCCTGGGCCTGCCTCAGACTCCTGAGGCTGGGCTGTCAGCCCGAGACAGGACGGGTCACTAGCCGGAGACAGGGGAGAGGACTGGGTAGCCTCAGAGCCACGGGAAAGCCAGGCACCCTCCCCTAGAGGGTAACAGTGGGAGAGTCGCGGCATTTGTGCTCGGCAAAGTGGGGTGAGCCTGAGATCAGACTTCGGAGACTTTGGGCTCCAGCCCATAAAGCACACTGAGTAGATCCTAGCACCCTCTGCCTCTCTGGAAAGCAGGAGGAAAGATTCCCACCAGGAATGAGACACATAGTCTCCTGGCAACTCAGTGTCCTTGTGAGGGAGGGACGGGGCGGTGGGGGTGGGGGGAGGAAAGATAGTGGGGAGAAGTCCTTAGGAATATCTTTCAACCTCTGTCTCTGTCTCTTTCCAGGGGACAGCCTGGGCTCACTGAGAGCAGAGGGCTCCTCCCGGTTTGCTAAGATGAGATTGTCCCCATCCAACCTCCTCACCCTTGACCAGGTGGTCTGTTCCTCTTGTGTACCTACCGCAATGCCCGGGTATGTAATAGGCCCTCAACAAATATTTGATCAGGAACCGATGTGAAGGACATAGGACCAGCCCACAGGAGGAGGGGGTTTGTCTCTAAATACTTTTGTCTGGCTCCGGTCCTGGAGTTTCCCAGCACCAGGAACCCCCTGGAAGGAGGGGAAAGGGCAAGAAGGGCCCAAGAGAGGTTTGGCCCCTGAACCCTGCCCCAAACACCTCCAGTACCCCCCATACTCAAAGAGGGGTCTCCCCTTCCCAGAGGACCATGGGAAGGTAGAAAAAAAGGTATGAATGGGAGAGCCCTTGCCAAGGGTAATCACTTGTAGGAAAGAGTATTCCAGGAGCAGAGGGCAAAATGAGGTGTTCTAAAGGATTTGATGTGGAAGCTCTCTAGGAGTTTCAGAAATGAGGGATGGGGAGCTTCTCAGAGACCCAAGAAAGCAAGGCCAGGGAGTCCTTAAACTCCCTGGTGAGAAAAGGAAATAGCTTCTTTCCTCCTCGGGCTGAGGAGTTAACCCCCGCCCTTCCCCACCCTAAGTGCCCTTCGTGGGGTTCTCCCCGCCCCCTGCAGCTGATCCTTTTCTCCCAGGGGCGAGCCCTGGGAGGGGCGGGGCCGTGCCCCCTGGGAATCGCAGCGCAGTCCACGGAGTCTCTTCCCTCCTCGGGGCAGACGTCCCCAGTAGGCTAGGTGAATGGCATGACCCCTCCTTGACCCCGAGCCCCGACGACGCATCCTCCAGGAAGGGAGGACAACCGAATGGGTCGCCCCTCCCGCTCCTGAATCCCCTAGCTCCGCATGCACGGGCGCACACACCCACCTCTCAACTCCTGTGAACACACGTCCACGTAAACAGCCGCCCCCTAGGCTGGGGCTACCTAACGTGCCCCCGCGTGGCCCGCCTCCCACCTCGACGCACACGCGTGACCCTCCCCCCGGGAGTGTCCAGCGACACCCTCCCCTCCTACCCTTCCCCAATGCAGAGAGTGTGGTGGGAAGGGGGGCTCTGCGGGATCCGCGCGGCCCCAGGGGCAAGGGCGCACCCCAGGAAGGTCATGACTTTCCGAGGTTGGGGGAGGGGACGCCCGTCGCATTGAGGGGGGCGGCCCACGCGGAAGGTGGCGAACGCGATGGGGGAAGGGAGGGGGCGTTTCTCGGGGACTGGGAACCGCAACGGCCTGCGCGCCTCCTACTCCCGGACCGCCCCCCCGAGCCGCGGAGCTGGCCCCATCTCTGTGCCCCGCCGGCCGCGGAACCCCAGGCGGCAGCCCTGGCCCCCGCAGCCGCTCCTCCTTACCTGCGGCCACAGGTGCATGCGCGGGGCCCCCAGCCCCGGGTCCCGCGTCGGGCGGGGGAGGGAGGGCGGCCCCCTACTCCCACCCGCCCGGGCTCTCCCCTCCCCCGGCCGCCTCCGCAGCCGCCGCCGCCGCCGCCGGTGCCCTTTGCTGCAATGCGAGAGCCGCCGCCGCTGCCGAGCCGGCCCGGGCCCCGGTCGCCCCGGTAACCGCGACTCCACCTGGCGCTGCGCGGCGCGCCGCCGAGCACATCCTCTCTCCGGCCCCCTCCCCCGGCGCGGCCCCGTCGGCGCAGCCCCGCCGCGGATCGGCGGAGGCTGGTGGCTGCGTCGCCGCGGTCACCCGATACGCCGGCCCGCCGCCCGGGACTCGGGTTGCAGAAGGAGGGAGGGAGGTTAGGCGGACTGGTGGAAACGGGGGAGGGGCTGCGGCTTGGAGTCTAGCCTCTGATCCTCTCCCAGGGTCCTCTTCAGCCTCCCACTCCCAAAGGTCTGGCCTAGGCTTTGGGGGGAGGAAAATAAATGGTCTGTCTCCCGACCTGTGACCCTCCGAGATCATAGCCTCTCCCCATCAGGGTCTCAGGGGGCACCGCTGCCCTACTCAGCTCTCCTGTGACTCAATTCCCAGCCAAGTCTGGGAGGCCTAGGACTCCTGAGCTTCCCTGGTAGCCTCTGATCCTGCTCCGCTGTGCAACTCTGGTATTTGCTGACCCTCTCTGATCCTGCCCTTTACATAAAGGAGCCTCCGACTCAGCCATGGAGCAGTGTGATAAGCACCAAGCAGCAAGTGATGACAAGAACCTATGAGTGGCCACTTTCCTCTGAATCACAAAGCCCTGGGGTCAGGATCTCCTCAAACCTGTATGGAATTTCCTCCATCAGAGCAAATCCCGGATGCAGACAGGCCTAGAGCCCCATGACCTGGGACAACTGAGCTCACCAAGCTCATCCTCCCTTTTATCTGTCACCCCCACCATGTCTAGTGCCAAGAGAGCCTCCGTCTGCCACAGGCACACCATACCTGCTGCCCCGTCACCATCCCTGTCCCGGACCCCTTTTGGTTTCCACGTGCACTTGGCCACTCAAGACAAGTCCTTCCCATTTGCCATCCAGCCCTGGAGGGCAGACACATCTTTGTTCCCCGAGGTGCCGTCAAGATGGGGCTAAAAGCCAGGAAGGGAAGTGGGCGGAATGCCCTGTGGGTGATGCCAAGCGTGCCAGTCTGCTGCCAGACTCGAGTTACACTCCACTAAAACATCCGTGCTCTGGAGCCTTGTCCTCTCCTAGGGTGTCACGTCTTTCCTTCTAAATCTTGAAAAAGCCTGTCCTTGTCGCCCCTCCCCAGGGGCAGCAGGGTGTATGAGGCTGTGAAACTGGTACCCATGCCACCCCTTGGATTCCCCATTTCTCCATCTCCTCTGCCTCCTACAGCTGAGCACCCTCAAGCCAAGGCCACCCTCAGGGTGTCTCCCCCTCCCCACCGGCTGCAATCATACTCTCTGGTCCTTCCTCCCTGTTGGGGCCCCTGATGCCATTTTTTCTCCGGTGACAATGTCCAGGCCTGAGCTGTGAGTCCAAGCCTTGCATAAGTGTGCCCCTCTCTCAGCTGAGATCTGTCTTCCCACTAGGGGAAACTGAGGCTTGGTGAGGAATCAGGAAACAAATTCAGAACAAATGGCTAGATGCCAAAGTCCTCTTAAAAACTGGAAACTAATTGGGTTGCCTGGGCAGCTCAGTGGGTTAAACCCTCTGCCTTCAGCTCAGGTCATGATCTCAGGGTCCTGGGATCGAGCCCGCATGGGGGGCTCTCTGCTCAGCAGGGAGCCTGCTTCCTCCTCTCTCTGCCTACTTGTGATCTCTGTCTCTGTCAAATAAATAAAATCTTAAAAAAAAAAAAAAAAAAAAAAAAGGAAACTGAGCCTTGAACCTACCAAGAAGGGTGATAGACATTGTGAAGAACTTCCTGATGGTAAGACCTGAGGGGAAGGCTGGGTCTCTCAGAGATGGAAAGGTAGTGTGGGGGCGGGCAGATATGGGAGTGAAGTGGTCTGTGGCAGGGGCAGGTGGGAACAGAGTACAGAGCGTAAGAGTCTCCTGAAAACTGATGGGATGAGGGGTGGAACAGGTACTCCAGTTTAAAGGAGAAAAGAAAAAAAAAAAAAAAGAATCCAAAAAATTTTTTTTCAAAACCTGAGTATTCCCCCTCAAAAAATCCCTTCCCCAAAGCCAAACCTTTGGAGAGGTAGTGGTGGGAATTAGACAATCAGGGGAGAGTATAAGTCATAGGAGTCTCCTGAAATGGGGGGCTCCTGTATAAGAGAAAGGGATGCAAAATTAAAATCCTAGATATCCCCCCTCCAAAAAAACGTCTTCTTCAAAGCCAAACTCCGCCAGGGGTTTGGGGGGCGTGGGGGCAGTGGGTGACTCACCTGGGCCGGCTGGCCAGCCCCGGAGGGGGCGGAGTCGCCATGGAGGTGGGAGCAGAGGGAGCTGAGGAGGCACACGGGGTCCACGGTCCAGCCGCCAACCTGTGTGTGCGAAGGGGGGGACACCCCATTAGGGGGAGCGGGCAGGAGCCGCTGGGAGACTGTGATGGGGTGAGGAGGGACATTCCTGGGGCAAGCTTTGGCACAGAGCTCACACCCCAGAGGGACCTTGCAACACTGGCTAGTCCCTTCCCGAGCCTGGATCTCTCAACTAGAGCCCCTGGTCTGTTTCTGGATGTTCCTTTTCTGTCTGACTGGGGCTCCCTGAGCCCGGGAAAAGTCCCCCTTCCATCAGATACTCCTGAATTCCTTTTCTTCACTTCTTGACTGCCTCCCTATACACTAGGCCAGGGAACCAATCTCCGCATGTCTGCTCCTCCGGCTCCTCATTACCTCCGCACCGAAGAGGTCACCGCCTACTTCACAAAGACGGGGAACCATTCCGCAGGGGTCCTCATCCCCACGGGCCTCTGTTCTGACAGCACCTCGTTCTTTCCTGCCATCTCCCACCCCAGGGCCACACCACACCTAAGGCTTGAAACCCATCACCCTCTGATTTTCCCCATGGTCCTCTCCCGACTCAACATCCCCAAATTCATTCATCTTCATTCATTCCACAGCCATTCACCCCGCTGGCCCTACCCTTAGGTACCCAGTCCTCCCCGGTCAGGGAACCGGCTGTAGGTCCTACCCACTCACACTCTACTGGAGGGAATGAATGAGTCAATGAACAAAGGAATGAATTTGTGAGCGAGTCGCTCTTCTCATACTCTCCTAAGTATTTGCTGAGTGCCTATCTGTGTCAGCGACCATGCCAGACACATCTGAGGCCCTCCAACACACCCACACCTTCCCTCTCAGGCCCACTGCCCCTGGAGGCCATCACACCTGCTGTCTTCACCTTTTTATGGCCAAACCTCCCAGACCAATCTGAGCCCCAGGTCGTGCTCATTCGCCACCTCCAGTTTCCTCAACACCTGAAACCATCCATTACCTTGCCATACCATGAGAGATGAGGGGAGCCTTCTGGACCCACAGATCCCAGACAGTCCCGATGGCTGTTTCTCTCTCTCCCCCCCTCACTCCCCTCCCCACCAACTTCGGAAGTGCAAGTGGTCCTCCTCCTGGACCTTTCTCCTCTTCCTCCTGATGGAGAGAATGTTCCTGGTTCCTCCTTGCCACTGTTGTGGCCCTCTCCCTTCTCAGACCATTCTGCCCTGGCGGCCACACTTATGCCCTGGGTCCCTCAATCCGCACGCTCAGTCTCCTCCTGATCCTGTTGTCCCTTCAGAGTCCTGGGCTATATACATGGCACGCCTAATGGACATCCCGGCGAACATTATCCCTGCTCTGCAAACTCGCCTCCCATATTCCTGTGTCCCATCCTCCAAATGTTTCCTCCCCACCCCCTATTTCTCCCCAAGACACCAACATCTCCCTGCTGCCCAGGTTTTCTTTGGCTCCTTGGTCCAGGCAGCAAACAAACCTTGCTCAGTCTTCCTTCCAATCTCCCATCCCTTTCCCTTCGTCCTCCCTAACCTACTCTCTTATCCCTCTCCTCCCCTGCCTCCAGCCCCCCATTGCTCCCTCCTATTCACCATCCAGAAACAACCACAGCCCTCCTAGCTGCCACCATCTGACCCCACTTTTCTGGTCTGTCCCCACATCTCCCAATGCCTCCCACCCCGAGCCTTCACCACCAGCCGGGTGGGCCTCTGTACCCAGCCCCAAACCGACTCAGGACCATGCTCACCTCCCATCTTCCCAGCTTCTAAAACAGCATTCTTTCCTCAATGCCTGTTCAGACCCTTTTCATCCTTCTAAGCCTGGTTTAGGTACCTCTTCCTCCAGGAAGCCTTCCCTGACCAGGCTTGCCTACCTGGTCTCTCCCTCTCTAAACCTTCTCCCAACTGACTGTGCCCCTCCTACTTAAGCGTAACCATTCTTTCACAGGCTCCAGATCACAAATGTCCCTGCTCCCTCCTCCCAAGCCAGAGCACTCAGAGGGAACCCACGGAGAGGGGCTCCCTGAGGGTGAGAGCCATATGTCCATCTACAATTCTCCCTTATTCCGATCAGAACTCTGCTCCCAGGAGGACTCAGAAGCTGGGAAAAGGCAAAAGCAAGACAGAACTGAAGGTGACATGGGGCGAGGGGTGCGCCAATGTGTCCTTGTTCCCTGTTGTGACAATGGGAGTTGGGACACACTTCCCCTTTCCCAGCCACATCCAGCAGCATCTGGTAAGGGGTATGGAGCAAGACAGGTGTGGAACACCCCCAGGCCCGAGTGAAATAGTGTGGATGGGATGTACCACCCTCCCCTCCTCCGCTTCTCCTGGAGAGAACAAGGCCTGGGTCTCCGCAGCCATCAAGGCATCTTGCCAATGTGGGACTGTAGGCAAAAGGCTTGTCCCAAGAAAGAACTTTCCTACAGACAAAGTCATACGTGGATGGAGAGGTGCATTCAGGAACCCAAGGATCTGGGAGAGGTTTACAAGGGAAGCTTCCCACCCAGATAGGAGGAGGCAGGCCCAGGTCCAGAAGCAGGCACCCGGGCTCCTCTATAGCCTTTCTGATGGCAGAAGAGAAACCAAGGCAGCCTCTAGCTCAAAGTCACACAGTGAGTCTTGGGGGGAAGGGAGGAGGAGACATGGAGGGAGGAGACAAGGCAAAAGGCCCCAGGAATTCTGGGCTCTGTTCTTACAGCAGCTGGGGGCACAGCAGATCCAGCCTACTGAGGCTCCCAAGGAGGCCAGTCACAGAGGTGTCCCCCCGGGGTGGTCTCAACTCCAGGAGGGATGGATTTTCAGGCTCCGAACAGCCAGTCCCCAGGACTGTCCCCTCCCCCTCCCCACCACTTCTTTGGCCGCCGAGACAAATTTCCCACGCCTCAGTCCGGTCCGACGCCCCTCTGCCCCTCTGCTCCAGCCAGTGCTCCCAACTGCGGGACTGCACACAGAGGTCTGCAGGCTGAGCCCCCATCCGCTTCCTCCCCAAGCTCCAGAAAAGTCCCTCCACCCTCTTTCCAGCTCTCTCCTCTGATGCCGCACCGAAACAGAGCCCCGGGGGCAGGGGAGCACGGGGCCAGACCCCTCTCCGGCCCACAGCGGGGGCCCCCCACTCACCTGCTCTCGCATCCTGTCGGGCTGACCCCGCAGGGCCAGGGCGTGTTGGGGGTACTTGTTCTTCAGGTGGTCCATGAAGGCATCGCGCTTGCGGTCGGCATCCGCCTTCTGGAGGCCGCTGAGCGCCTCCAGGCTCTGGGCTGCGATCACCGTGTGCCGCCGCTCGGACGTGTGCACCAGCCCCACGTTGGAGAAGCGCCGGCCCCCGCCGCCCGCGCCGCTCCCGCCCCCCAGGGTCCGGTACTCCCGCGGGTACTCTGCATCGTCCGCAGACAGCATGGGGGGGCTGCTCCGCTCCGGATCTGCGAGAGGGGAGAGGGGGCACGGCGGGGTCACGGGGCGCCCGGCGCCTGGGGCTGCCCAGCCCTCACCGGGTTGGGGCCGTGTCACTGAGGGGAGGGGCAGGCCTAAGGCGGGGCAAGAGGCTCCGGGGGGCTGAGACCAGAACGGGGCTCCTGACTTGGGGACCGAAGTGGGAGGGCTCCAAGGAAGTTGGGGGTAAGGGCGGGGCCTGGCTTCGTGCTCTTCTTTGGGTGCGTTTGGAAAGGTAACGACTGCAGGTGAGCGGCTGTTTTTTGAGGCCAAGGAAAGCCTGGAACCAGGGGTCTTGAACACCTGGAGCCGTTCATCCCTTGCCTCCTTCCCACAGCTGGTGTGAACAGGTTAGGGAAGGGGCGTTTCCTTTAAATGGTTCCTGAAAGATGTGCGAAGGAGCCTGCCCAGTCTTCCTTTCATGAGCATCCTCTAAGAAGAGGGGGGTGTGTGTGTTGGGGGGCGGGGGGTTGGCGGGGGAGGGGAGAGACCCTAGCTTCCTCCTTCAGACTAGCATGCCCAGGACACACTCGTCCTAAAGGCTAGGGATTGGCTTGGAAAAGGGTCGGGACTAGGATACTGGGGGCAGGAGTAATGATGGCAAGGAGTTGGAGGCCCAGGGTCTGGGGCATGGGACCCTCTCTTTCCCTCCCTCCCCGGAGACAGACAGATGGACAGACAGGGGAGACTGGGCACAGAGAGGACAGTGAGAGAGAGATGGGTTGGGGACAAACTCAAAGGAGAAAGAAAGCAGACAGAACAGCTCAAGCCCTCCCCTCCCCCGGCCCTCCCACCCCTCAGTCTCCCTTCCCAACACACACACACATACGCACAAGTTCAAGACCTTTAAGGGAAGCACAGGGGACAAAGGACAGTACAGAAGCAGAAAAAAAGAGAAGGCCGGGGGTTGAGGTCCCCACACGGAATTCTGAATCCTTTTCCCATATGGCCACCATCCCTGAGCTCCTGGTCCCATCCTGCCCCACTCCTGGCCGAGCCTTGCTGTTTCCCACCTTCCAGCCTCGAAGATGACTTTTCACAGCCCAGAAGGGCACAGCGCTTCCAGAATGACACCCGTACCAGATGCCAAGGGGCTCCCAACTAGGAGGCAAACGCAGTCTCCCAGGAATACCCCAGCCCCACCATCCACCAGTCTCCAGGCCACGCCCCCCACATATAGCCTAGATCCAGGGCTGTCAGGCACTGCTGCAGACAAGTGTACCCCCCCACAGGGGCTGACTCGCGGGGCCAGTTGGGGCAAAGAAGAGGAGGCTAGGGATTCTGGGATCCAGCCATGTTCCATCCAGATGCCACGCCCCATTGGCCCCCTTCCTCCACACAGCCACTGCGCACCGCAGGAGGAAAGAAGAGATTCAGCCACATTTCAGGAAAAACCATCCCTCACCCAACAAGAACACACATACCCACACTCCTCCCAAGGTTGTGGTTGAGGCATGTAGATCTGGGGGACAGAACCTTTGAGGACCTAACACCTGCCACCAAAACTAAGGGAAGAAGGGCTTCCACAGACAGAAGCCTTCCATGGCTTTCAAAGGCCTGATTGACTGCCATCAACATGGCCATCAACACCCTTTGGCGGGGGGCGGGTATCACTGTGGCCGCATTTCAGAGATGGAACTGCCGAGGTTGGAGAAGTCCGGGGACATGCCCAAAGCCACAGTGACTAGTAGAGGCTAGATCTGGCCCCAGTATCTATTAGCTTGGCCTCCTGCCCTCCCACCACACTTTCTCAACAACATCTATTGACAGAACAATGGCAACACCACGGGGCACTAGGTGCTCATCTCTGTTCATCTGCTCCCTCCCCAGCCTGACGCTGGGTCTGGGGTCCCTACTGTGCCCCACCCCAGGCATCTGTCCCTCTCACTGCAGTCACCCCCTCTGGCATGCTCCTCAAAGTGAGGTCCAGATACACAAGACCTTGGGAGGAACACGGTTTCGCAGTTTAATATTTATGCCTTTACTTTCATAAAGATCAGGAAAACCCCACAGACCCAATCCAACCATTGATTTCATGGATCTCATTCCTTGGGACAGTAAAGAGAGAAGGTTTCCTTTTAAGTAAACTTATATAAAGGTTCAAAGAGAGTTAAGGAAAAACATTTTGAGCTAATATGGTGCAGTGAGTCCCTGATCTGGAGGAAATCCTCAGAGATGGCCCTTGCTTGAGTGGGGCTGGGAACCCAGCTGAGGAACCCTTCTTCATGAAGGCCTAGTCCCTGTCCTTGAGAAGCTTGGCGGCAGTCTGGGGTCCCAGGGAATGTGGCCGGAAAGGAGTTCCCCGAATAATCATCCAGGAGAAGAAGAAGCCGGGATAGGGGTATCTAGGCACCAGAGAAATAGCCCCAACCAGAGTCAGGGGGCTGCCTCCCATGACCCTTAGCTTCTCTCTTCCACTTAACCTTAGCTCCTGTGGACATTTACACTGAGCAGGAGGATAACTTCCATGGCCATAGCCCTCTCTTTGCCCAGGCAGGGGCAGATTCTGCCCACAGGCCTTGCTGCTGGAACCCCAGGCCTAGAGTCTGGCCCAGCCCCGCCTGAGCCATAGGGACCTCCCTCATTGTGTGGCAACAGCCAGACTCACAGTGCTCTCTAAGGGCTCTGGACACACACACGTGCAGGGGACAGGTCTCCGGTTCTTATGTCCCCTCACCCCTGCCCTTCTGCCCTCTGGGACCCAGAAGAGTTGCTCACCCCCATCCTTACCCTCCATGCCTACACCTCACCTCCTTCCCTGGCTCCTAGCGGAACATCTCAGCAAGTTTGGGCTGGAGCAAACGGAGACCAGCAGGGACTGAGGGAGGTGTGGGGGTCACATTGGTTAAAGGGGCAAGGCAGGACTAGCAAGAAGGGGTCCAGGCTGCTAGAGCGGGCCATGCGTGGAGCAAGAGCAGTCCCATGAATCTCGCTGTGGGCAGTGGGGGGGTGGAATGGGCTACCAGCATCTTGAATGGAGAGTAGAACCAGGACTGTCCCTGCCTTCTTGAGGTCAGGGCTCAGCCCTCACTGACAGAGGGAGGAGTCAGGGGTAAGGCAGGAGCTGGATTCTGGGGGTGGCAGAGAGAGGGGCAGGCAGGGGCAGGAGAGACAATCTGCTAAGTCTGAGGGGCGGTGGGAAGGAGGGGCTTGGATCTGCAAAGCTCTAGCATCTCTTTAAGAACCTTCAAGTTCCTCATATTTATTTAACAAAGACAAACTAACTAGGGGAAGTGGGGGCAGGGGAAGAGGGGAGGCTCCTGCTCTGTGCTTGTCTCACTCCTTTCTGCAGGGCCCCAGGGGACTGGGATGACAGACCTGGGCTTCTGGGCTGTGAGACCTTCCTGTTACCCTTAGGAGAAGGAGGCCCGTGGCACTCAGAGGATCAGGTAGGAGCTTCTCTCATGAGTCACAGGTACTCAAGGTCAAGGAGGAAAAGAACCCCAGGCCAGAGACACCCTGGGTTTCAAGTCAGCTCCTTCCCTGCGGGACCCTGGATTAGGCATTCATTTCATTACTCTTCCCTCTCGGAGCCTGAGGGCACTAATCTGTAAAATGGGGATGTCCCCCACTAAACCCTGCCCCTGTCTTACCCCAAGATGATGGAGGAGAGAGTGTGTTGTTTTGAATTAAAGGCATTCCTGGCACATGGGCTCCTGGATCCCAGCTGAACAGCCTTCCCGGTACCCCTGTGCCTGTTCCTGCCACCACCTAGTCCCCAGAGTAGCCCTGGCCCTCCCCAGACTGAGCAGCCCAGTGCAAAGGGCCAAAGATCAATTCCAATTGTCCCCACCCCGGCCCGCTCCCGGCGCTAAGCAGACCCATGCTTCCTGTTCAGTGGCAGGGGGCGGCGAGGGCTCCGGATGGGCAGGGGTCTTGATGGGGTGGCTGAGGGGACAGATGGGACAGAGAGGCCTTGAGAGGGTAAGCAGGGTTGGGGGGATTGAAGGACCGTGAGCTGCAAAGGAAGGGCAGGGGTTCTCTGAGGGAAGGGGAAGGATGGAGAGGCCTTGGAGGAGGAACTGAGCTGGGGTACACTGGGGAAGGGAGGTTGGAACTGAAGGCCCCTGGAGGATGGATGCTGGGGGAGCCAGAGAGAAAAGCTGGGATCAGAGGGGTTGGCACCAGATGTGCGAGGCTGATCATAATTGTTGAGTAGGAGATCCAAACCCCAGAGAAGATGCCCGAGACTGGTGCAATCCAGCTCAGAATAAAGGGAAGGGAAAGTGGGGAAGGGGGGGGTCTGCCACCCTCAGCTCAGCCTTCCCAGCTTGGGCCAGGGGGAAGGGACACATACATGCCTGAGGCTGGGGTGACAGGTGGGGGTGGGCGCCCCCCAGTGGCCAGCCAAGGATAAAGGCGCAGGCGCTTGGGTAACGGGGACATTGTTTGTTCCGCCAGTTCCAAATTCCACCTTTATTTATGAGCCTGATTTATTTTTATCCTCCTCTGCATTCTTTTACATGAGATCACTGTAACTCATGATAAAAATGAAGATCCCCAAGTTTCAGTGACACCATCTCATTAGCCACCAAAGCCCACCCCCACCTCGTGTCTTTACCCCAGATGTCACCACTCTGTCCTCTGGCTGCCACTGGGCAACATTCACACATGACATCATCTTCAGAGGAAGGAGAAGGGAGAAGAAGAAGGGAGGAGGGAGAGGGAAGAAGTGCAAGGAAGGGGAGGAAGTAGACGGAAGAAGGAAGATACCAGATCTAGAAAAGGTCTCTCTCTGGGGCCCCTGCTGTGAGGACCCCAAGCTCAAGACTCAGAGTTTAGGTCCCTGTCTCCATGTCTCCAGAGATCAGGAGGCTGGATGTGCCCTGAGAGGGCTCCCAGGTGTGCCCCATCCATCTCCGGGGCAGAGATGGGGGCTGGGCACCAGCTCAGGGAGCTCCCAGGTTCCCTGGGGCTAGATGCCAGATGCCATGGGGCCTGCAGGCAGGGCAAGAGAAGGGGTGCATGGCGATTGCTGGAAGAATGGAAGGCCTGGCTCAAACCCTAAAGTGCTTTTTACACACACACACACACACACACACACACACACAGGAGCACATGCAGCTCAAGGCTCCCTCAGTTCCCCCCCCCACCCCCTTATCTGCAGCCAAACAAGAGGAGCCCAAGTCACCCAGGAGGCGCCCGGAGGCGGCTGCCACCGTCAATTGTGCCTGACAGCTCCATCCTCCTGGGAACCCTTCACAATCAGGAAGCACACTGTGCTGGGAGGTCAGAGGCTAGAGGACAAAGGTCAAGCTTGGCAGAGGGTCCAGGAACCTGGCGCAGATGAGGTGCTCAAGGCTTGCCCCATACCCCACCCCTCCCCTTGAAGAAAGCGGCCCCTCTGTCTTTGGGCACCCCTGGCTCTGTGCTCCTCATGTGCCCGTGGCCCTCAGCCCCTGCTGTCTGTCTGTGGGTCCCTGGAGCAGAAGCCCATCTGTGTCTGTTTTCTAAAACCATCTTTTCCGCCCCATACCACAGCAACCAAAGTCATTTTCCGGGCAATTGCCTTTCTGTAAACATTCCTGTGTAATATCCCCCCAAATTGCTAATGCCCAGCGCCCTGTTGAGTCTCCTTGTCACTCCAACCAGAACCTTGAGGTGGGGGCGGGCACGGGAGGAAGGGCCATTGGAGGGGAGGAGGGAGATGGACTAAGGATGAGGGACAAGGCTTCATGTCCAGTTCCTGGCCCACAGCAGGGGCCAGGAACCCCACACCTCAGGAGAGCCTCTCTGGGTAGGGAGGGTGGGGGAGGGGAACCCAGGAGAGGGAGGCCAGGGAGGGAAGGGAGCCATCTTGAAAGCATGGGGCAGATGGTTAGACAATAAAGCTGACTTCCTGGTGTCTAGGAGAAGGGGCACTAGGGACACAGGGGCAAGGCCAGGCAAGAAGTCATCCCTTGGTCCCGGTCCCCGGATGAAGGTCAGCTCTCCTCCCCACCCCTACACCCAGGTGTCAGAGGGAGGACAGAGAAGTGGGAGGAGGCCAGGTGGAGCCCATCCCCTCTAGATGGACCGAGGCTTGGACACTGCAGTAGTCGGGGGATGGTGGGCAGAGCAAGAAGGCGGCAGAGTCCGGGTGGTCCTTGGCTGATGCCTCCTCCCTAGTCCCCAACACTGATCTCCAGAGCTACATGGGGAAGGGCCTGGGGCAGGCTGATTCTCCTTGCGGTACTGTCAGGGAAACTGAGGGTCAGGGAGGTTGAGTGATGTCACAGGAGTCACCATGCGGACTCCCTTCCCCTGGGCCAGGGCAGGGTAGGGGGGCAGGGAAGAGGGACACGAGGACTGTGGCCCACGCCCGTGCCCACAGAACCCTTCCATCCCCATGCCCAGGGAGCTCTGCTACCCCAGCCCCCAGGGAAGCTGGGCACGGAGACTCAGGAGGGGTGTGAACAACAGAGCCCCAGAGGGAGCTGGGGAGGCAGGGGAGGGTGCGGGGCACTGCCCATCACAGCGTCGTGCAGGCAGAAAAACACAAACCAATTTGTGTAGATTTAAAACCCACCGAAGGCTACTTAGCTGGTAAACGAGTCGGAATCTCGGAATAGAATTAAAGGACCTCCTCGGGGCTGGGGGAAGGAGAGCTCACCTGCCTAGGAGGAGCTGTTGTGGAGAGGCTGGGTCCTGGCTGCTCCCAGCAGAGCTTCTAGGACATTCCCCAGGGAGAGAGAATTTGAGAGGGAATGGGTGTTGGGCTCCTTGAAGTTAGGACGGGCGTTTCCCCAGCCAGATGTTTCCTCTCCAGGATCTCCCTTCTCTGCCCTCCCTCTCTTGAACCTTTCCTGCTGATTCTGCCCACTTCTCAGGCTCAGAGCAGGGCCTGCCCCTCCTCCCCCAGGGGCACGAAGGGTAGAACCCTGTTTACCTCATTAGGCTAGAAGCTGCCTTGGTGCAAGGCCTTTGCCTCCTCCCTCAGACTGGAGGCTTCTTGATGGCAAAGCTACCACTCCATCCAGGTGGGTTGGGGAAGATCGTCAGGCCATCTCAGGAGTGGGGTGGGGCCCCGGTGGGGGGCTCACTCAGGTCTCACTCAGGGCCTGTGACTGACTCGGGTCCTTGGCTCTGTGTGGCCGTGGAATCCTCTCCCCACAGTGGGCAGGAGTGACCTCTCTAGACTGTTCTGTGTACCCCTGCCTGCATCTTGAAAACCGCTCTCTCCTCTTCCTCCAGCCAAATGCCCTTCACAGGAAGGAAACCAAGGCCCACAGAGCGGACCTGACCCAGTCATACCGAAGCTGGAGACAGAGTCAGAAGTGGAACCCAGGCATCCTGGCCCCCAGGGACAAGGATTTTTCCATTCCACCATGCCATTTCCCAGAAAGCAATTGCCAGGGGAGCCCCCCTGACCCAGGCTTCAGGCCCCAGGAGGACACAGACTAACAATCTCCATAGGAGGAATCGGCAGCAAGGTGGAAAACATGGCTCTAGCACCCTGAGCCCCAGAAAGAGCGAGCTGTCATGGTGGACCACACCCCCCAGGCATCCATGCCGGCCCCAGGGGATGCTCACCCCAGAGAAATCAGGGGCCCCACATGGCACCCTGACCACACTCCTCAAACAAGACTCTCTCTCCCTTGCTGAACGGCCACAGCCAGCTGCTTGCCCCAAGGTCAGATATTCAACCCTCCCTCTTTTCCCTGTACCACCCCATAGTGGGCAAAGCTGTAACATTACCAAAAATCACTGAATTGGAGGATGAGAAAGCTCTGTTCAAACCAAGCTCTGCCACTGACTAGTGTGACCTTGAGCAAGTTAGCAGCCTCCCTGAGCCTTAGTCCTCTCATTTGTCTGGGGGAAAAAAAAAAAAAGACAGGAATGCGGGTTGTGCACTGAACAAAGGCGCCAGCCTAGGGGGCAAGTGGGGGACAGTTCCTTCCTGATCTGCTCTATCGCCTGATTTCCTTTCATCCCATCGTCAAGAGTTTTATCAAACCCAGCACTGTACAGTTTTGATTTTTAGCTGCTAATGAAGATCTGGCTAATTGACTTCCCTGGGAAGGGAGGGGGCATAGCTGCAGAGGGGAGGGCATCACCTTTGGTCTGAAGATGTTGCCAGAAAAGCTGGGACCGGCCCTGGCGTGGGCCCATAAGATGCCCCGTTGTTAGGCTAATTCCTGCATGGCTTCTCCACCATCACATGCCCCAGGAAGGTGTCCTGTCAGCTCTCTGTCTCCTTGGAGAGGCAGCTGAGAGGAAAACAGGCTGAGAGGAAGGGAAGGAGCAAACACGAGGGAGGGAGGGGAGAGAGGCAGGCTCCTGTCCCCCCAGCTCTGCCGCCATTATGAAGAGGCTACAAGAGCTCCTGCTCTCCCAAGAGGGACTCAAGCCTCGGGGTGCTGTGGCCAGGGCAGCGACCACACACCTCCAGTTGCCTCCAGCTGAAAGCATGCCAGAGGGGGACCTCCTGTTCCCAGAGAGAGGGACCCCACTCTGTTGGAGGTGAGGGGCCGAAGCCCTGTCCATCACTCCCATCCTCGCACAGGGAAGCTGTCAGTACCCAGTGTTCAGTGAGGGCCTCACGCATGTTGGCAGGAGCCCCAGACTGGCCAGATCCCTCCATCGTCTCCTCAGAGACTCCATCCTTCTTGGGGTCTCAGCCACCAGAGCAGCCAGGGCCCTGGTCCACGCTCAGCTGCTCAGGGACACTTGTGCTGGCTCACGCTTCCAGCCTCACACCTGTGCGCCCTGGTGCACGCCCATGGGCCCAGTGCCTGCTCCCCAACATGGGCCCAGTCACAACCTGCCTCACCTGCGCCCCCCCACGGGCATTCATATGCCGAAGGGCACACCCAGGCACCGCCACGACTGGGTTCCCCACACAGACGCCACCTCGACTCCACCAGCTTCCAGCCGGGGGTCCTCAGTCCAGACCCCCTTCTTTTCTGTACACCCACTGCCCTGAGGGAGAGGCTGACCCTGCCCCCAAGGCATCCCTGAGTCTGTGGGCTAGAGCCTCTTTAGTGCCCCCCAAGTCCCTGAGAGGGCCATCCTGAAGCACCCCTCCCCCTGGGTGAGGCATAGAGCACCTCAACACCCCCCCCTCCGAGGGAGGCTTCACAGAGGAAGGTCTAAGGAGGGGTGGGCTCTTCCCCAGGGCCAGGGGCCCAACCTTCTCACACTTCAGCTGGGTAGAGTCCTCCCAACACCTGCCAAGGGCAACTGGAAGCCCTCCCAGCCTCAGAAATGCCATCCATCCCGGGCTTGGATACCTCCAGGAATGGAGAACTCATTACCTCCTAGACATCAATCATCGTGTGGGGTTCCTCCTTCCCTAAAATGAGCCAGTGTGTATGCCCATGGCCCTCCGAGGGACCCAGGGGCAGGTCACAACCTCTCCGTTCAGAGCAGGATGGGGGTTTGGAACCTGAATCTCCTCTTCTAAGGTCAACAGTTTGGGTCCTTCCTTCCATGGCCTGGTTTCAGCCCCCACCCACCAGGCGTCTGCTGGCCTTCTGCTGGGTGAGCCCCATGTTGTCACCACTCTTCCTAGTTGGTGGCCTTCAAAACTCCTATAATGGTGTGATGAGGTCTGAGCAGCCCAGATGACCTCTTTCTGCTTCTGCCTTCCCCAGCCCTCCCCCTGTCCCCAGTGAGAAGCCAGGAGAACAGGAGTCCAGGACATACCCAGCCCTTGCCTCCTGTTGCCAATCTGAAGCCCCTCCTGACCTTGAACTTTGAGGGGCCAACTCGACTCCTCCTGCCTGGGGTGGGTGACTCTTCTAGCAAGATCAGCTGAACCTGCCCGCTCCTTCCAGGAGCTTCCATCTGTCCTCTAGTTCCTGGCCTCGCAAATGTGGGAGTCTGCCCTGGGGCTCACCCCTTCCCACCAACTATATACCCCCATGGCCTCAGTGAGGCAGAGGCAAGGTCTAGGCACCAAAGGGCGTACCTGAGAGTCTGCCTGGGTAGCCTGTTCCACCTGTAAGTCTCTGGTCAGCGGCCTGAGGCTCTTGATGCCCTGTATGGCAGCCAGCCAGCTAAGGGGTACACCTAGCCACTTTGAGGACTGGAAAAACCACAGCCCACACAATAATATCTGAGGCATATTAACCACACAGTGCTTCCTCCTTTCTATTCTACTTCCTTCTTCTCAGTGCTGACCTGGCCCTACTGCCAGAGGGTCCCAGGCTTGGAAGGAGAGGTTCCCTCACCCCCAGCTGCTTCCCTGCACTGTGCCCCCAAATCCGCATCCCCTGCTCGTGCGCTGGCTAATTCTGGCATCTCATCAGACAGTAATTACGGGGGAATCAGCAGTGCTGTCATCTCTGCAGCTCGGCACCTGTCACCACGCCACCATCCCCAGGCGGCTGGGATGGGGCCGGAAGCTGAGGGAGGAGGACTGTGCTGGGGTGAGGGGCATCTGCTCCTTCTCTGCCTCTGCAGCCCTTGCCCCCTTCAACCCTACCTCCTCACGGGGCATGCAGCACATGTCAACTCTGTGGCCACCAGCCACCCAGAGCAGGGACCAAACGCATGTGGACGCGTGTCCCTAACCAAACAGAGAGCAATGACAGCAAGCCAAAGCTCAACTTTTCCCTAGCCTTTTCACATAGCTGTGACCTTGACCGAGTCATTTTACCTCCCTGGCTGTCAGTTTCCGCAATGACCAAGTAGGGAAACAGTGCCTATCTGGGAAAATGGGAAGAATCAAGCATGTAAAGTATCTAGCCCCATGATTACGTATCCACTCAACAAACTACACACCCACTCTGTGGGTCACCATGATAAGTGAGTCATAGCTTGGTAAAGATCACCCTGGGGCCACATTGGGGCACAGCTATTTTGTCTGGCTGATGGTATCCTGTTTTGTTTCTTTGAATTTTCCTGTTTTTAAGGAGCATAAGCACTGTCCCTCATAGGGGACAGTTCCCACTGTTCCAACTGCCCTCAGCTTTGTGCATTTCCTGCCCCTGAAGGCACTGCCTTTGCTGTCCCCCAGAGCAAAAGTGGACCACGAGGTCCCATTGGATCCAGAACCAATACCTGGAAGAGATTTGACAATGTCATGGGAATTCAGAGGGGACAAGCCTGGAGGTGGTCCGGAAGGGACACCTCAGGGAAGAGCAGAAATGGAGATGATCAAGGGGGGTGTCCTGGAAGAGGAGTCACAGAAGCAAAGGTTCACCAAGGAGACAGGCCAGGCTCATTGGGAGCTGCTAGAGACATAAGACATCTAATGAGGTCCTTCCTGATGTTGGATCTCGAGGCTCCAGACATGTCCCCCTCCTCCAGAACGGTTTATTTAGGTGGTCCTCACCGAAGAAGCCACAATATAAGACCAGCTCACAACCAACTTGCTCTGCTGTCACAACCAAGTGACCGAGTCACTTTCCTGCCCTCGTGGTCTTTTCCCCACATGGAGAGGAACTCTGCCCCAGCCAAAAGGAGGTCTGGAAATGGGAACACCCTAACCTCCAGTCCCCCTCATACACCTTCCCCAGCTCCAGGGTCCGGAGTCCCTGGGGTGCCCCAGGGGTGGAACCAGGAATGGGGTTGAGGAAGGAAGGCGCCGATGAACCTCAGAGTCAGTTCTCAGTAGCATGGACTCTGGAGGGGCCGTGCATGCAGGACTGCAGAGAGGCAGAGGGGAACGACTCCACGTGCAGTGTGAGAGACTGAGGCTAGACCTAAGAGGCTAGAGAGCTTTAGGCAGAAGGGGGAGTAGGACTGAGGATACCATAATGGATTATCTATGTGACCTTGGGCATGTTACTTAACCTCTCTGGTCTGTCTCCTCCCCCATAAAACAGAGACCTTAGCATTGAGGACACAAGCCAGTGGGTCATAAGGATAAAACGAACAGAGCTTAAGCCAGCACATGGTTCATGTATTAATAAGTAAACATTCAGTAAATATTGGTCATTAGTATTTTCATTATTACAGGGGATGATTTCACCCCAAATTCAGCAAGGACTGAATGAACCCCCCCACCCCGCCAGGCCCTTACTCCCTTGCTGAATTGGAGTCCATAAAGGGAACCGAGAAGTCTCTTGTAACTGGAACCAGAGTCAATAGGGGCGCTGACCACATTGTCAGCCCCCACCCCTAATAATCCTTCACAACACGTTTCCAAAACCCAGCCACATCTTAATCTGCTCTGGGAGGGTAGGCAGGACAGGGCTGTTTCCCCTCTCTACAGATGTCAGAAGTCTTGTAAGGTACTGAGCTCCCTGCCTCTGGGAGTATTCCAGAAAAGGGTGGGCAAGAGAGGAGAGCATTCAGGCCCTCCTCTTGGTTCCCTGACTCCCCCCAGCCCACCGGGGTGGCTGAACCCCGGCCCCTCTGCTATGGGTGCAGGGAAGGCGGTTGGTGGCCCCTGTGACCAGGACTGGGGTGGGGGGCAGCGTGGGGCAGACAGGAAGGGCTGCAGTTTCAAGTGCTGCTGCCTCCTGTCAGCAGCCACTGTGGGGGAGGGAGGGGAGCAGCCTTGTTGCTCTTTTAGGAAAACGGTAATTTTAATTAAGAGGCAGACAAACGAGCACTCTGCAGATTGTCTCAGAGCAAAGTTATTAAAAAGCCATCAAGGCGTCGGCAGCAGCCACAGTGGCAAGGAGGGCTGCCTCCCCCAGCTGCCCGCCCAGATTGGGGCTGAAGCATCTCTTCAGACGTTCAGTCTGCAGACAGCCAAGACCCAGATCCTGAAGCCCTGCTCCCCTAGTGGGGCGGGCGGGGGTGTGGGGGGCAGAGCAGCAGCCGGATAATACTGAGGCTCAGGCTGCCACGGGGGGCAAGAGGGCTCACACAGGAAGGGAACAAACAATGGGGCAATCCTTGCTGTAGGCCAGGCTCTGGACCAGCTGCTCGCTTTCCTGTGCTCTTCTCATCTATCCTGCCATTTGTTTTTAACTTACTCTCTCTCTTTTATTTTTTCTTTAAGTAAGCTTCACACCCAGTGTGGGGCCTGAACTCATGACCTTGAGATCAAGAATCACACGCTCTACTCACTGAGCCACCCAGGCACCTGACAAGCCTGCCATTTTCCAGGCAGGAACACTGAGGCTGGGAGAGGACAACTGGCTTGTTCGGGCCAACAGAGGTAGGTAATGGCTTAAGTGAGGATTTGAACCCAGGTCAGGCTGTCTCTCAAGTCCAGGGCCCCAGACTGCTGATCCTGGGCTGCAAAGTAGGGTGTCGGCTCCCCAAGGTCTCTGAAGAGTCCTCGGCACAGGTCCCACAATGCTGCCCAAGTCCCCAGGGACTTGAGGCCTCGATCGCTGCTTACTCGGTGGGGGCACACTATGTGAGGGGCACCATCAGGTCAAGAAACACTTTACAGGGACGCCTGGGTGGCTCAGTTGGTTAAGCAGCTGCCTTTGGCTCAGGTCATGATCCCAGCGTCCTGGGATCGAGTCCCGCATCGGGCTCCTTGCTCGGCAGGGAGTCTGCTTCTCTCTCTGCCTCTGCCTGCCTCTCTGTCTGCCTGTGCTCGCTCTCCCTCTCTCTCTGACAAATAAATAAATAAAATCTTTAAAAAAAAAAAAAAAAAAAGAAAAGAAACACTTTACAGGGACATGAAGTAGAGAGCAGTTGCCGGCCAGGGAGCAGGAGCAGACGGGGCGTCAGGGGACATGGAGTCACAGTCCTGGAGTAGGAGCAGGCACTTTACAGTCAGCTGCCCAAGCCACGGCCGGGGCTCCACAGCTGGTGAATTCCGCCAACTCTTGCCCTCTATCTGCTCAGCACTTAAGCAATGGAAGAACTCTTATCTGTCTTGGTCACTGTTGGACTCAGACCTTAGCCCAGGGCCTGGCACAGAGAAGGTATTCAATAAATCTTTATTGAATGAATGAACAAACGGACAAATGAATGAATGAACGATTGAATCATTGAATAAATGAAATAAGATCACAGGTTTGCAAGTGCCTATAAACTAAACAGAGCTGTATTGAGGTGGGATGTGGTCCCATGTCCCATCCCCCACCCTCTAGCCTCCACTGGAACATGGGTTTCCCTCCGTAAGAAGGGCCCCCTGCTCCTGAGGCCCTCTCCCCAGGCCCCCAGGACCCTGCCTCCTCCCCCGGCTTCCCAGCCCAAGGAGGCTTTGCGGCCAGCACACTTATGTACATGCACACACACACTAACTCACATGCACACATAGACACGTTCTCCGCCAGGCAAGTTGCCCTCCCCGGAGTCAAGTCTCTGCTGTCCCCTCCCCTGGCAAAGGCCTGGGCCCACCAGGGAGAGTCCCCCTCCCCCACTTCTGGCCATCTAGGTTGGCAAGAGGCAGTTGGCTAAGGAGCAGTGTGAGGCAGGGCGGTGGGGGGAGGCCTCCCTCCTGGCTTACTAACCTGGAGACTTTAAACAGAGGGAACAGAGTCCTGGAGCCTTCCCTCCCGCTGCACGCTGGAGCCCTGGGTGAGGGACAGGAAAGGAGGAAAGTCGTGAATGAATGCCCAGAGCCAGAGGAGAGGAGGTGGAGAGAGCAAGGGGCCCAGGGCGGGGCTCCCAAAGTGGGATGGCTCCCAGGCAGGGGCCTTGGGCCATGGGGCTGGAGGGGGGCAGGGACAAGGCAAGGTGGAGCCTTAACAGCCATCCCTTTAGAGGTCGCTGGGAGGCTGGAGGTGGGGGCAGGAGGGGTAGAGACTGGGTGTTGGAAGAGCAGGGGCTGAAGGGGCAGAGACACTGGTGGGAGACAGACAGGAGGACAGACAGCAGGACGACACAGAAAACATGGGGTCCCTAGAATGAGGTCCCCAGGACAGACAGTCAACAAGCCAGGCCCTATTCTCCTCCCAGAAACAGAGACAGGCCCTTTCCTGGAGCGCCCACATAAGATCCCAAAGGATAGCACCTTCGAGGGCCCACCTATGTTGCCCACCCAAGGTCAGCCCATCTTGGAAGGCTGGTAGGGTCAGAGTCAGAGGGGCCTGCCATCACCGCTCTGCTGACAGCCTTCTCCCAGCCCGAGACCCCCATCTGCTCCATTCACCCCCTAACGCTAAGGAAGCTCCCTCTTCCGGCTGCAACGAGGAAACGTATTTCACACGAAACCAGCACTCACACACTCACGCTGTGCAGGACAATGGCACCTGTGCCCCTAATTGTTTGAAGGTCTATACCTCACTCCTGCCTCCACACCCCCCTCCCTGACCTTCAGAGTACGGGGCACAGCCCCCTTTCAGCCTTCCTCAGAGCTTCGGGCCTCCCACCCTGCAGGGAAGTCCTTCTAACTGTAGCCTTTCCCTCTCCTGCTGCCTTACCATCCTGGGGCTGGTGGCATAAATCTCCTTCCTGCCCGGAGGGAGACACCGTAGCCGGGACCCTTTCGGGCACAGCCTGCCCGAGGCTAGCTCAGACCCATCCACACCCACATCACGTCTGGCTGCAAGAGTTCTCAGCGCCCCCTGCCAATCTCATGGTTCCAATTTTCCCACCGATTACCCAAGACGCAGGCGTCCCAGGGAGAAGCAGCTGTTGTACCCAGATGTGGGGACATTGACTGAAGGAAGAAACCAAGAATTCTCACTAACGGATCTAGCCCCAGAGGGTTTCCTGGACCAGGCAGTGCAGGTTGGAGTGGGGTGCGGAAGGGACAGATGGACAAGAGCGTGGAGTCCAGAGAAGTGACGACTCAGGGGGCCTACCTTTCTTCCCCCCACCCGCCTTCAGTGGCAGCTCCGGGGACCCTGCCCCAGATAAACTGAGGTGAGGATCTGGATTTCAAAAGACACTAAACAGGTTTTCTCATGTATGCCCCTTCCTCCGGGAAGACAAAAACGACTTCGCCCGTTCAGTCATTCCTTGGATCAGTCATTCCTTGGATCAGTCATTCCTTGGATGTGAGGAGGACAAAGACAAAGCAATGACTATTTCTTAAAGATTTCCAGTGATCTAGGAACTCTACCTAAATTACTGCATTTCATGCTGGTACCCACCCTGCGAGAAAAACACTGTCATGGGCCCCGATTTACAGAGGAGGAAAATGAGCTTCAGAGGCAAAATGACTTGCGCCAAACCACAAACCTCTGTCTGACTCCAGAACCCGAGCTCTTGACCCCTGAGCTAAGCTGCCTCCCTAGCCTCCTAAGGCCTTGGCTGTCTCCCCTCTTCCCAGCCTGGGCTCCAGGATATATCAATTCTGAAGGACAATAAGTGAAAGAGAAGGCTTGGTTTCTGTCTCCTTCTACCTCATCCTTGGGGTGGGAGGCAGAAGAGGCTAGGTCTGGGCTGTGGATGGACCAGGGACCTGGGGAGAGGATGAGCTATTGGGTTTGGGAGAAGCCCAGATCCGGATCTCCTGAGCTTCATCTTTAAGTGACGTCTGGCCCCTGGGGCAGGGGTAGGGGGTGGGAGGACTGCTTTCCTGCTCTCCCACCTCCTCCAGGAAGCCACTCACAGTCCCCTTCTCCTTTTAACTTCCAGAAATCCCTGAATACCCAGGCTGGGGAGAGTGTTAAAAGTCAGGGGACCAGTAAAGTGAAAATCCAAGTCAGTCCTAAAAGCCCTCACTCTTCCTCAGAGCCTTCTCTCTTAGAAAGCGGCTGGAACACAAATGGGGCGCATCAGGCCAGCTGAGCCCCCACCCCCACCTTACCCTCCCTCGGTGGGGGTGGACTGGGCAGGGAGCAGCCCAAGAGAGCAGGCAGAAGGGCTGAGTGTTTCTCTGAAAGGGCTTCAGTGAGCCGTGGAATGCCTTCCCAATGAGATGGAATCGTTAATTCTTCCCCAATGAGGCAGATGCTGGTGCCTAGGGTGACGCCACGGATGCCCGCTGTGTCTGCAATTATCACTCACCCTGGGGGTGTGGGGAGGCGGCAGGACACCCTCCCAAAACCACCTCCTAGGCAGAAACATCTCCAGCTAGGCCTCTCCAGAGCGGACTCTGGAGTTGGGCTGCTCTGTGGGGTCTCTGGGTCTGCGGTCTCTTGCAAGCTCTATGGCTGGGGTGGAAAAGAAGCCAATGTGCTGTGATGGGGAAGTCTTCGGAGGTGAGGAAGGCAGGCTTGGGAAAAACCCAGCTCCTTTCCAATCTTGACAGAACTCCATGCCGGGACATGCAGTCAACTGGGCCAGGTGGTGGAGGCTACCAGGAACCAGAAAAAGGTTGTCGGGGAGAGGAGCCACCCTCAGGCAGTGCCTCCCAGGAGGAAAATAAGGACTGGATTGTAGTCCCTGAATGGAATGGAATGTAGAAAAGCCAGTTCTGCCAGGATAGAAAACGTTGAGTTTATGATTCAGACAGCTGAATCCTCTGGCCACTCCCTTATCCAGGCTCCGGGCTGAGAGGGTAGACTTTGGGCAAAATGTGTCTTTGCAGCACAGGGGACTGTTTGGGGTGTGTGTGTGTCTGTGTGTCTGTGTGTCTGTGTGTGTGTGCGTGCCTGCCCTCACACGCATGTGCCAATATTCTCTTGGGCCAGTTCTCCATTTTTCCAGGTTTAGCTGGAGCTTGGAAATATTCTTCCCACCCTCTTTGTGGCAAGAGACCCTTGTAGGGAGCATGTTTTATCTCAGGGGAGAGGAAGGAGGTAGAGCTTGTGACAGCTGGAAGAGACCTTAGAGATTCTCCAGTTCCACCCTCTTTTTTCATACCAAGCACACTGAAGACCAGAGCAGGCAACTAACTTGCCCAAGGTCACACAGCAGTAGGGAAGGCAAGCCACCTGATCCTGGTCCCATGCTTGCTCTTCCCACTGCACTTCACCTCTTTGCCCTGGGGAATCGAAGAGTGACTACCCGGTCCTCTTTTCCTCCCCAGCAGGACTGGACCCCTCTCTCTCATTCACCCCTGTACCCAGCCAGCCGTAACAGCTACAAGAGTTAAAGTGCATCTACCAAGTGCCTTACGATGGCTCAAAGGTCATCGCAAAGGTCATGCCCACAGGTCCCCTGCCCTTAGGTACAACACCAGCTTACTCATGTTCACATACACCTGTCATTGAGGTCAAAGACCACCAGAGCTCCCCACCTTGGAGTGTCCCCTCTCCCCCCACACACCCCGGGAGGCTTTCTTTCCTATCTAACCTCTATTCCTCCTACTACAGCGTGGGCCTGTTTCCTTTCAAGCTGTCCTGGGCAAAGATAGGGGGGAGGGGAGAAGAATATTTTCTCCCCCCACCCCAAGCCCTTCTGTCTGCCCACCCGCAACAGAGCGGATGAGGGCAGGTGTCCTCGGGTGGCTGGGCCCTGAGCCCAGTGCGTGCATGAGGCACGAGGAGCACACTGGGGGAGCAGCAGCCTGAGTGTGGGAGAAGCAGCTCTTCTGGGAATTGTCCCTGCAGTTTCTCATCCCCTGCAAAATCCTAAGTCTCAAGGTTAGGGGAGGGTCTTTTCTGGTTTCAGAGACTTCTGTTCTCTCTGCCACACCAGTTACTGGGTGTTTACTATGTATCAAGCCTTGTGCTGGACATTTTCTTCTATGATTACATTTAATCCTCACAGCAATCCTATGGTCACAAACAAATCTGCCCCCTGGGACAGTCCCTTCCTAAGACTAAATCTAACCTTGATCCCTCTTGCTCCATTTCTGCTGGCCCGGTCCTCCTCGGTAGCGGAGGCCATCTCCGCTTCTGTCTTCAGATACTCTCGCCATGACTCAGTGGCCCCACATTATCTTCTCCAGGCTGCCAACCTTTACCCCAGCCTTGCCCCATGTGATGGGCATTATAGGGGCCAAAGCAACAGAAGCAGGACTGGGGGCTTGGATCCCTGACACTGGCCCATGCCAGACAGAGCTCTGGCCAGGAGGTAGGAGAGGAGGCTCTGGGGGCAGTACCCCCTGGAGGTGGGGACAGAACCAGAGGCAGCAGATTCTCTCTCTCTCAAGATGTCTGTGACCCTTGTAGGGAGCATGGGGCTTCACCTTCAGTGTGGCAACTAAGCAGGGCCCAGAGATGCAAAGAGCTAGCTAGCCCTCTCTGTGACCAGCTCTCAGGTCCAAATTGCAACCTACAAGCCCAGGGCACTGTGCAGAAGTGGGCAGGGCTGCAAGACACACCCTGATCTGCCCTGGGCTGTGGGGGGTGGGGAGCTGACACCAGAGGAGGGACTCTTACACCTGGCTGAGCTCCTTGGCATCTAGAGGGTGCTCAGGCCCTGGGAATGGAGGAGGGAAACCCCCAAGCCAGCCTCGGCCAGGTTTCATACACTCCATGGTAGCCACAGGCAACCTCAGTAAATTCACACAGCACTTGGCTTCCCTATTTGAACCTTCTGTAGCAGGGGTGATGAGGGTAAGGATCCCCTCCATTGAGGCTACCCCCTATCCTGCCTCCAGCATATCTGGAACCCAGGGGCCAGACCCACCTCCCCAGGAAATGCTCAGGCCTCAGCTTCCACCCCCCTAGGAGATTCCAGCAGTGAAAGCATGGGCCAATGGGCAAGGGAAGTCGGAATGGTGGGTGGGACTCTGGTCCTTGTGGGTGGCACCTTCCCCCTTCAAGCAGGCACCATTAATATATGCAAAGCATATGCAAATCACCCAGAAGAGAGACACAACATCCACGGAATGTCAGAAGAGACCTTGGAGATGATCCAGCCCACACCCCCTCATTTCACAGGTGAGGAAAGAGGCCCACTTCAGGCAGGGACTTGTTCAAGGTCACTCGGACATTTGGGTGCTGAGGAAGAGTGGGAATGAGCTCCCTTTACTCAGAGTCTAGTGCTCTTTCCACGAGAGTCCTGTCTTTTATATGGGAGGTCGACAAGATGGCAAGAGGGCACAGGGCTTGGATGGGGCTCCAGGAAGGCCTCCCAGAGCCCAGGGGTGAGGGGTGGGGCTAGGACCCATCCCTTCCCACCTCTGAGCCTGGAAACTGCTGGGGTGTGAGGGGAAGAGCGTGGACAGGGCAACAGTGATGCCTGGGACTGTGGGTGACCAGAGGGGCGGAGGGACCAAGGCTAGAGGCGCTGGTTTCCGGCAGCCAAGGAGCAGAAGGCGGCAGGAGAACTGGAGTGTCTGAAGCCCAATGTCAGGGCAAGGTGCCCGCTGTGGTGTGGGGAGGGGGATGGTTTCCTTGCTACACACACACACACCCTCCAAGGGCTCAGCAGCCCCCTTCCGCTTGGACTCTGATATCTATGGCACCTGACAGACCATAATAGTCAACCCGGCCCCATCCCTTCAGTGGCTGCGGCTGCCCTCCACCCCCCAACTTGGCTTCTCCCACCTTCCAGACAGTCCTAGAAAGCAGGACCAATGCTGGGGGGGAGGAAGACAGACAGATGGGAGGAGGGCAGACAGAGTGAGAAAAGGGGAGACAAGGTTGGGGAAGAGAGACAGAATGAAGTGCAGGGCAGGAGAAACCAAGGGGCAGAGAGAGGGGAGGCCGGAGGAAGAAGTGGGGGAGACACAGGTGCAGGGTGGGGGGAAATGGGAGGGGGAGGGGGAAAGTGGGAGCAGCAGAGCAGAGAGAGAGGACTGCAGGCCTCTGGGACTGAAGCAAAGCCGGAGCCTGGGTATCGGGCATAGGACCGAGGCCTCGGGACTGTCTGGCATGAGTTGGGGACCAAGCCCCTTTCCCTCTGCCCACCTCCCCAGCAATTCCTGGGCTGCCAGGCAATCATCCTCCTCTGCCTCCCTCCCTCTGCCTCTCTCCCTTGGGGCAGCAGCCAAATCCAAAGCCTTCATCTCTGCTTTTCAGAGCTGGGAATGAAAGAAGGGGAAGCGAGTGCAGCCCTCAAACCCGCTGACGGCCAGATTTTTATTATCTTTGCTCGAATGGGCCCTAGGAAGCTAACAAGGGATTCTTCAAAGAGCATCTGAGTGCCTCATTGAAGCCCGCACCTGCACCAGCCCACCCACGACAGGCAGTCAGAGTTTGGGGGGCACAAGCTGTCCCCCACCTCCCACCAAGCCCAGAGACCAGACTCAAGGCTGCCAGGAGCCTCACCCTCAGCTCTCTGTGCCTAGGCAGGGGCCACTGGCTCAGACAACCAGGCTCCAGCAGGCCACACCCAGGCCTGCTGGGCCTCTGAGGCAGTATCTGTCCCTCTCTGGGCCTTGAGGACACAAGCAAAAGAAGAAACTGGATCTCCTTGCCAGGGCTAGAGGAGATAAGTGCTCAGGATTCCTCGAAAGAGAAGCTTTTATGGCAAGCCCTAGGTCTTTCCCCTGAACTCTCCAACTGCACCCCCCAGACCAACCCCCTCTGCTGCCTCCTGACTCCCCCTTGCAGGACCCCACCCAACCACAGCTTCCCCTCCATTCCAGAGCCCCAGGCCCACCATTCAGTATGATCCTGAACCCCAAACTCCCCTCCCTCCATCTAGACCTTCAGCCCCAGCTCCCTTCTTTCCCTGAGACCTGACCTGGAGTGGGGGTGGGGCTCAAACAGACCCTGTACTTTAAAGAGCCCAGCCCCCTCCCTTCTAAGCTTGGGTCAGAGAAAGCCAAGGTTGGCACTGTGCAGACAGAAACCATGCCACCCCCACCCCCCAGGTCTGACCACACTGTTGAGATCGATGCCCGCAGCCAAAGAAGGAATCAATGGTTCTAATTAAACCCTTTTTCCAGGGTGGGTCCCTGGGAAGAGAGAGAGAAAGAGAGAGCGTCTGAGGCTCTGTATCCCAGCACACAACGCTGTACCCAGTACATCTTTAAGAAACCTGGAGCTCAGCAGGAATCAGGCCACAAAGACCCCAGACATCCCCCCCACCCACCCACCTCCAGCCACATTAGACAAGGAGCAAACAGAAGGCCTGGGGTGGGGGCAGGTGTCCCGATGGCTCATTCCCAGGGATCCTTCCCCTAAGAGAGTTCCCCCAGTTCCCCCTCTCCACTCAGCCCCTGAGGACCACAGTTGCTTCTTCCAGATCCCCAGAGCACACGGGGGACCCACATCACCATCCCAGCCCTGAGGGTCATCATAGAGAATCGGCCATCATGGTAAGGGCGGAAAGGAATGGGGCGGCTGGTGGGGGGGGGGCACTGGACAAAGACCCTCTTGTCCCCAAGGCATGGTGGCAAGAAGCCAGGGCAAAGCCTTTGCACTCGCTGCCAATGGTGCCTGGGTGCCAGGCAATCTGGGTGGAGGGTGGGAGGGATCTTATTCTTGCGACCTTCTCCCCTTACACCCCAAGCCTTCACCCCCAAGCCTTCCTTCTACACGAGGCCACCAGCTAAGTCTCTGCCCCAACAACTCTTGGCTCGCCTGGAGCCCTCCTTCCGGTGTGAATACCAGGCCCTGACACTTGCTCACAGTGGCCCCAACACCAGCCAGAACTAGCAAAAGCCCTCCTGCAGAAACCCAAACTGTCCCCTACACACACACACACACACACACACACACACAACCGCACGAGAGACACCACCGCGACAGCTGCCACCAAGAATGACGGAGCTTCACATTTTCATAGTGACAGTTTCCATCAAATGCAGCATCAATTCTTGAAAACCAGCAAGAGGGATAGGGAAGGCAATGAGAGAAACTGAGGCATGAAGTTAGACAGCCAAGCAGTTGGCTCAAGGTCACCCAGACCAAGATACCCATAGTTGGGAAGAAGGTATCCAACCTCCAGCCCCACAAAGTGCTCAAATCCCACACCAAGGAACGTTTGGACCTACAAGTCCCAAGTCTGGTCAGCTATGCACCCCCATCAAGTCCTCATCTGTTTCCCCTTCCCCCAAAACAACAGTAGCTCTGACATATCCTGAGAAGTCTTCAGCCAGGAGCCCTCCGCCAGCGCCACCGAGGGGGAGGAAAACACTTCCCTTAAAGTTGGGGGCTTCAGGACCTCCTGCTTCCATAGTATTTGGAGAGAGGGAAAAACATCCCGGGACCTCCTCCTTGCAAAATCCTTGCTCCTGCTCACCTGGCTCCCCTCGGCCCCCGGGGTCCCTCGATCCAGCCTCCTCCCTAGGAGATCGGGCGCTGCCCTCAGCGGTCCTCTCCCACCAGGCCAGGGCAAAGCGCCGGAGGCACTGCCAGGGCTGCATGGGGAGGGGTGGGGCGGGGGGGCTAGCACTAGCAGCCGCACACGCCCCGCTGGGCCCTGCCAGCCGAGCTGCGGAGGCACCCGGCCGGCCCCCTCTGCTTCCACCAGCATCCTGCTGCCCCCACCGACAGGACTCGGAGCTGGCCCCGGAGCTTCTGACGTAGCAGGGGGGTGCGTGGGAGGGGAGGGGGGGCTATGGCGCGTCCCCTCCCCAGCCCCGCCCTCTGCCCCTCAGCTTCTGGCGGTCCCTACCTCCTCACTCACCCAGGATGCTCTCCCCAGCTGGGGGCGCCCTCCCCTGCCCTCTGGCCTCCGCAGGGGGAGGGCTTAAGATCAAATAGCCCCTCCCCCAGCCCCTCCCCCTTATGGCCCCTCCCTACCCGCCAGCTGAGCGGGGAGCTGGTCCCCTGTTTCTGCAACTGCTGCCTAGGCTCGAGGTCTCCAGGGCTAGGGCCTCGAGGTGAGGGGGCGGGGGGGGGTGGAATACAGACTTGTATCCTGGCAACACAGCTAACCCCAGAATGTACTCATCCCCTTCCTTCCCTGGGGGGCTGGCGCAAAGCGCCTACCACCACCGTCCAAGCGCGTTCACCCCATTCTGGGACCTGGGGGAAAGAGAGGCCTTTGAGGTTCCCCGCCACCCACTTCTCCAACCCCCTCGCCTCCCCACCCCCCATCCCCCGCATCCTCCTCTTCCACCACCACGGATGGACCACTCCCCTCCCCCACTCCTCTCACAATCCATCCCCCTTCTTCTCCCCACCCCTCCTTCCTCCAAGCGTACCCCTTTAAATTTTCACCCCTCGGGCCCTCTCCCCCGGGCATCACGAGGCCCTCCCGCTTGGTCTCCAGCCTCGCCAATTCCTGACCCCCTCTGGTCCCAGGACTCCTGTCGCTCGGGTCCTTCTTCCAAGCCAGCACGCCGCGGTCCCCTGCACCCCCCCCCCCGGCCACCTGCGCCCCGAGCATCCCTTGCCCCACCGGCCGCCGCCTCCCCGGTCCGGCCGCCGCCCCCGCCCCCGGCCGAGGGGAAAACACACAAAGAAAACAGAAATACCTTCCACTTAAGCATGGAGGCACATTAGGGAGGAGAGAGACAGGGACATGCCTTGGGACGGAGCGTTCCCCATCGGGCGGGGGCGCGGGGGGCGGGGGCCCCGGGCCGGCCTGCCTGGCGCTCGCCCTCTCGCCGCCTCGCGGACTCCTCGCTCGGCCCCAGCCCCGGGGCGCGGTGCCAGGCGGGCGGGCCGGGGGCGCGGGCCCCGCCGGGGTGGACCAGCTGGGAGGGCGCCGGCGGCCGGGCGTGTGGGTGCGCGCGCGCGCGGGCGTGTCACCGAGTGTGCGAGAGCGAGTGTGTGTGTCTATGTGTGTGTATGTGTGTGTATGTGTGCGGGGGGGCGCGCGCGCGGGCCGGCGCGGGTGTGTCACTGCGGGCGGGAGCGCGCGCGGCGCGGGTACCCGCGTGTGGCCGGAACGTACAAAGGGCCGCCGGGGGTGGCGGGGAGCGGAGGAGAGGAGGGGGCGCTGCGCCTCGCGCCGTCCAGCTGCACGGCGGGATCCCGCGGCGCGCGGCCGGGCCAGGGGTGCGGGGCGCGCTCACGCTCCCCTCCACTCCACCTGCTTCTCCCACCCCAAGACATCCTCGCACCACCACCACCGAGACAAATGCCTCAGGCCGGGGACCAGCCTCGGAGGAGAGGGGTGCACCTCGAGGGTGGGGGACTTCTCGGTCTCCGAGCCCTGGCTCGCCAGGGGATTAGGAGGCATTCGGGGAGGAACAGGGCAGGGAGGCAAGCGGAGCTGAGGGACCGGGTAACCACTTTTCAGCCAAGGTGACCTCCGAAGGCCACAGCCGCCCTATGCAGGGAGAGGCTGGACCCTCTTCGGCCTCTGCCGGGGTCCCCCCCCCCCCCCCGCCTCCTTAGACTCCGCTCAACCTCAGGGATCCCGTCCCCCTGCGCCCCCTGCTGGGCTGTGTCCTTGCCCCAGCTCCGGTTGCGGCCCCTCCTGCAGGCGTCTGCTGGAACTGCAGAGGCCAGTGCTAGGATTGAGGGGAGCCAGCTCCTCTGTCCAGCAGTACCCCAAAGGAGCGCGCTCCAGACCCTTCTCACACCTCGCTCGGCTCTGCCACGGCCACCTCCAAGGCAGCATGCGGAGCGCTAGCTCTGCCCCCGCCCCCGCTTTATTCCCACCCCTCCCTGTCCCACCTTGGCCTACCTGTTGGCTCAGCAGACCTCCGGCTCTGACCGGCACTGACCCTGACCTGCCCTCCGGAGCCGGTTGCTTGCTTCCTCTCTCCCGCCCGCTCTCTGTCCTGTCCCTTCTCTCGCAAACTGCTCTTGGAGAGGAGAAAGTGGACTGAGTCCCCTGCCCCTTTTCTTTACCTTCCCAAAGCCACTTTAGATGGAGCAAGAAAGGGGCACAGGAACTCTGCAATATAGGGCGCCAGGCAGGCAGCAAGGCAGGAGAGAAGACCCCACCCCAAGTGGCGCAAATGACAAACCGGTTTCCCCACTTCCTGGTCTACCCAGGTTGCAAGCTTAATCGAGGCTCTCCCATTTTCCTGCCCACTCCCAGGCCTGCCCCTGGACCAGCCACATGCCTGGCTAGGGGCAAGTCCCAGATGCCCCTCAAGATTAATCTCCAGGTGCAGTAGCTTAGCCGGCAGGGCCAGGGCCAGACAGGGAAGGGGCCCTTCCCAGCTCCAGCAGGGCTAGCTCGGGAGGACAGCCAAGAGCCGTGTCTCAGACACACCGTCTGGGCACACGACCCCAGCAGTCGGCACCCTGACTTCTCCCATTCCCGGCCAGCTGCTCTCCCTCTGCCAACTGGACAGTGCCCATCTTTTGGCCTCAGCGCACAGCGGGCACTCTTCCAGCTCCCTGCCTGGCTGTCTGCCCAGGATGGGCATGGGAGGCAGCGGGCCCTGTGTAGGGGAGGGGGCGGTGTAGGGAGGGGTGGCTTTCCCCCGACTGCTCGGACACCACCTCCCACGCCTCTCAGAGCCTCCAGGCTGGGGACTCAAGCTTCTGTGCCTCCATTCAGAAGTCTGACTCAACTGCACAGACTCCATCCCTTCCTCTCCCTTCAGGTTTCCCCTAAGACGGGGTCTCTTCCCTGCCCCACTTTGTGCACAGCTAAGGAGAAGGGAATCAGCAAGTGCTTTGCTCAGATTCTCTCATTTAACCCCCTCAACAATCCTGCAGAATGGGCATCTTTGGCCCCATTTCAGAGATAAAGAGTTGAGGCTCAGATAGGAATAGCCACGTGTGTCCACTCTAAGAGGAGCACAGCTGAAATTCAAACCCAGATCTGCCTGACTTCAAAGCTCTCAGCATCTTTCCCATCACCAGCAGCACCTCCTGTGTGCACTGCCAGAAGCCGGGGCCAGCCTTGGTGGATGGAAGAGAGCTGGGCTCAGGAACGTTCAGTTATGTCAAGGTTTTTTTTTTTTTTTAAAGATTTTATTTTTTTTATTAACAGAGAGAGATCACAGCAGGCAGAGAGAGGGGAAGGGAAGCTGGCCCCCTGCTGAGCAGAGAGCCTGATGCGGGACTCGATCCCAGGACCCTGAGATCATGACCTGAGCTGAAGGCAGTGGCTTAACCCACTGAGCCACCCAGGCGCCCCAGTTATGTCAAGGTTAAGGAACTGGGCATTAGCCCTGGATGATGACAGGAAAGATGCTTGCCCAGTCCCATGGAGATTTTTCTGCCCTTAGGATAAATGCCAAGAAGCCACTGGTTTGGAGACTGGATGGAGAGGCTCTATGAATCAGCCCCCAGAAACTGGGAAGAGTTCCAAAGGTGTCAGCAGGACAGTGCATCATCCATCTTTCCCCACCCTGACGTGACCTCCTGCATCAGGAGGGCTCCAGAATCCTGACGTGAGCCCAAGACGGACGCTTAGCTAAGGAGCTCACTTCTTAAAGAGGAACACTTAACATTTTTTTAAAGATTTTATTTATTTATTTGACAGACAGAGATCACAAGTAGGCAGAGAGCCAGGCAGAGGCAGGCAGAGAGGAGGAAGCAGACCCCCTGCTGAGCTCGAGGCAGAACTCGATCCCAGGACCCTGAGATCACGACCTGAGCCAAAGGCAGGGGCTTAACCCACTGAGCCACCCAGGCTCTTAACATTTCTTAACACCCTGACCCTTAACATTTCTCATCGTCTGCTTAGCCTTGATTTCATTTGACCCCCTATTCCCCTGAACTACTTCATCCACACCCACACAACCCAGGGCAGCTGGGTCCCATAGAGGGGTGAGAGGAGATACAGCTTCAGAACCGAAACAAAGGCCCTGAGACCCCACAGTGAGACAGAGGATGGGTGGATGGCATTGACCCTCACCCCCCCAGATCCTCTGGCCCAGCCCCCCAGGGAAGATCAGTCCTGGCCCCCATGATATCTCCAAAGCAGAGTCTCCTGGGGTAGGGAAAAGGCTGGGAAGCCATTGCCACTGATCAACGGTAGAGCAACTCAGGTAGTATTTCTCCAGCCCAGAGACGAGAGAATTGCTCCTGGAAGCTGGCTTGGTGCCCGGGCACAACCCGTGTGCCAGCTGCTGCCACCTGAGATGCCGCAGGTGCCACCCCACCCCCACTAGCAGTCCTCAACAGGTAACTTCCCTCTAGCCCTCCTCCTAGCCGGTGTCTCTGGGCACTGCTCTTGGTCGGGAGGAGGCAGCTGGCTCATATGAGGGATCCACTATGGCCAAGTTTAACGGAGCTTCTCACACTGTCCCTGCCCCCTCCCTGGCCTGTTCCTGGGAACCTGTGGGAGGGAGGTTATGGGGGAGCATGCTAGAGGTGAGAATTCTCGGCCACTCCGTCCCCAAGTTACAGTAAGAACAGGGAGCACACCTGGACAAACATCTGGGCAGGAAGAGAGACATGGGACCAGGGGTGGGCAGAGAGAGGCACTGGGGCCTCTAGGGAAAGGCACAGGGAAAAGGATGATGTGGAAATGGTGACTGGGATATGCTGAACTGCTCACTCTGCCATGGTGGGAACCCCCTCCCCGCCCAGATCCTAGAGAAAGCCCCCTGCCAGCCCCCTGCATTTCATGAGCCCCTTGGACCATCCACCCTCCAACAAGAGTGACCCGCAGACAGTGAGGGGACTGCGCTATGGCCCTGTACCTGAGAGAAAGTGACCAGGGGGGTGACCTGGCATTTGGAGCAGAAACTGGCAGGGGTGGGGGAGGGGAGGAGGAGGAGGAGGGTTTTAGCTCTGCCCCAAGCCTTCAGACCGTAGACTAGCGCCCCAGAGCCCCTTCCAGGTCTCCTCTTGCATTCCTGGCCCTCCCATTCCCCCTCCCACCCTACAGGAGAGGAGTGAATTGCAGTAAGTTTCAAAGGACCGTCCCTTATTCCCTGCGGTCCTCCCTCTCCAGCTTCTTATTGTAATGAATGCTAACGATGCTCCATAATTGATGCTCTCATTAGCACATCAAACCCACTTTCTGAAGAATGGAGAGAGAATGTGGGGTGGGGGTTTCTCTGGGCTCCAGACTCTAACCACCTCCAGCCAGAGAAATTCATCTTGGTGTTTCTAGCAGAGAGGGACCCCGGGCTAAAGGACTTTCAGAGAGAAGCCTAAATGTCCCTCTGATGGGCAGTTTTCTGAGCCCAAGTCTCTGTCTTCCTGTCAGATGGCAGGCAAGGGTCCTACCTCCACCATCAGACTGGGAGTGCCGAGTCTCCCTCATTAACTAGGGCTCCCCCTCAGGGTCGTGCAATGGTTCTTACACTAGAGTGAGGATCAGAATCACTGGAGGGCCTGTCAAAACAGGAGTTGCTGGGGCCCACTCCTGAACTTGCTGATTTAGTAAGTTTGAAGAAGGGCCTGGGAATTTGCATTTCTAACAAGCTTCCAAATACTGCTGCTGCTCTGGGCCCCACTTTGAGAACCAATGTGGGGCAGAGGGGACTTCTTGTTTTCCCAGTCCGCTAATGCAGCTTGCCTGGCAGCTCGACACAGGGCCTGACCCAGGGGGAGTGTCCAGGAGAACTTTGTGGCTTGGATGATGGCTCTTCCCCTCCCAAAGCACCTCCCTGCAAACCAAGGCCAATTCCTGCCCCGAGAGCTCCCCTGGAGACTCCTTTCTTCCCAGACTTTGACCTTTGATACTGAGGGACAGAGACAACCAGAACTGGATCTCTTGATCCCCAGCTGCGGGCCACCATGCTCTGTGCCACTGATGTCAGTGCGTCTCCTGGGAGAAAGAAGGAATAAAGATGAAAGAGAGGCTTCTCAGCACCCCATCTCGCTTTGGGGAGACTTACTAGGGCCTCAGTGGGGAGAAGGGCTCATGGATATAGTCCATGAACATGAATGTGCATGCCGCTCCCCACCCCCTTCCTTCCCACTCAGTCCCTGAGGCATAAGAATGGCAGGCTGGGGTGGAGGGGAGTGGACATTAGAGCAGGAATGTAACAATGGAAGAGGAAGGCAGATGGAAGCAGGTTGAAGAGAAAATGATAGACAAAAAACAGAGGAGAGGAGGGGCGTGAGCAGAGAGGGAGGTAGAAGACAGAGAGTGAGGGAGGTGAAAAGCTCAGGAAAGGCAAAGGGAAGAGAGAAGAAAGATGTGGAGGGACCAGAGTAGGGAGAAGGAGGAACAGAGTCTGTTTCTATCTTTGAGAGGACATATTTTGAGCCACAGGGTCCAAGTGGACCACAAGCCCAACTCCTGAAAGACCACACCTACCTTGGCTTTGAGGCTTTAGATTTCACCACCTGACCTACATGCCTTGGTGAAAAAGGGAAAGGCAACCTCCCACGCCCACATGCCAGCCAGCAGCCTCCCAGTCCTGCCAAGTAGCCTAGAAGCCTATGGTGGGAGGTAGGGCAAAAGAGCAGGGATCATCCTGACCTATTTTCCCCATGCTAGCTCCTGATAACCATTGCCTTGCCTTCCCAGGGGACAACAATCACCTGTTGAATAAAGAAAGCAGGTGGAACCCTCTCACACTTTGCTGGTGGGAATGAAAAATGGCTCAGCAACTTTGGAAGACAGTTTGGCAATGCCTCAAAAAGCTAAACATGGAAATAGCACGTGACCCAACAGCCTAAATGTCCTTCAGCGGATGAACGTGATCTATGCTTATAATGCAACATGATCTGTCCCTAGAAAGGATCCAAGTACTAATACTCGCTCCAACTCGGATGAATCTTGAAACACGTGCTAAGTGAAAGAAGCCAGACACAGAAGGTCACACACTGTATGACTCCGTGTATATGACATATTCAGAAGAGGCAAATCTGTCGAGATCTGCCTTGGAGGAGGAGGAAGAAAACGGAGACCAACCCCTTCAGGAGTATGAGGTTTCCTTCCGGGGTGACAATGTGTTTCGGCGCTTAGTGGAGGTGGGGATTTGCACAATATGGGGAGTGCCGAAATGCTACCGAGTTGTTTATTTTAATTTTATGTTACATGAATCTCACCCCAAAAAAAGAAAAAGTAGTCATGAAAGCAGGTGTTTTCTAGGGAGTTCAAGAAATCCATCCAACTGCAGAGCCTACCTGCGTGAGCCTTTCTGGAGTCACAGCCTTTCTGGGGCCCTGGCGCCCCAGGCATCTGCTTGAAAGACTCAGAAAATACTTGGGGGGCCCCCCAGGATGCTGTTTTCTGGCCCCATGCTGCATCCCTGAAGCCTCCCCCCTGCCTGGCTTGCACCCCAAGAGAAGCTCCCTTTCCCCTTCTCACTTCCCCAGGAGGCAGCAAGCACAGGATAGCTGGGTTGGGGCCGAGGCGCCCCTTTGAGGGTCCTGACAAAGGTTCTGCATCCTCTCCCTAGATAAATGGGCATCCATGCCCACCACACACACACAAAAAAACACAAACAAATAAACAAACACAAAAACAAAAACCTGTGGCCCTCCCTGACCTCTGCAGCCCCTCCAAGGACCCCTGGGGCAGGGCTACTCAAAGCATGGTCCCGACACAGGTGTGGCCACTGGTTCACGAGATGAGTACAGAAATAGAAAGCGTTAGGCAACCTTTCCGGGGATGTGACATTGCCACAGCGTCCAAGCACGTGATTGTTTTTACTATAGTTTTTAAAAAGTAGGTTCATAGTCAATTGGAAATTTAACAACAACAATAAAAATGTGTCTCACCCAGAGAGTTTGAGAAGTTACGCCCCTAAGCATCCATTCACTTCCCATTCATTCTCTGCCTGAGAGTTTCAATACATTTCTTAGCCTGGCATTCAAGGCCCTCCATGATCTGTCCGCTAAATCTTTCCTGCCTTATCTCTGGCTACCTCCTGCAGTATCACACACTACACACACGCACAAACACACACACACACACACACACACACACACCTACTTGTGTGCACGCGTGCCCTGTATCTCCCTCTCGCACTTTCGCCTTTGTCCATACCGTTTCCCCACCATAGGGATTCTTTCCTTCTGCCCCTGTGGACACCTGACTCCCAATTCCAGGGGCGGCTCAAATCACGTTTCCTCAGTATAAAGCCTTCCCAGGGTGGGCAGGGAGGAGCAAACATAAATACATAAATAAATAAAGCCTTCCCAAACTCTACCCCCGCCCCCCGCCGGCCCCCCCTCAGCACATGCAAACAATCTAGCTGCGATTCCCTCTCCCCTGGGCTTTCTTAACACCCACTTAGTTTTATTTGTGTCTGTCCATCTCACCCTCACAGGGCAGAGCTCTCGTCCCCCTGGTCCTCTCTGTCTTCTCCACCTTCCCGAGTGTCCACGCTGTGTGGATTCTGGGAAGTTTGCTGTCCTGATTCTCCCCGGTCTCTCCCGTGGCTGCTCTCGGCTGTCCGCTTGTTCCATGAGCAGCCTTCTGAGCCTCAAGCTCCTTCCCAAGATAGGACCCAGGCCTCCATTCCACTCCCTGCCCTACCCCTGGCTTCACTCTCCTCCCCGCCGGGGTCGGCCCACAGCAATAACCACTAGTATATGATGGGGGCCAAAAATCAGTGGCCTCCAAGATTTCCAGGACTGGAAAAAAGTTAATTTGACTTATTTTTTGAATAGGAAATCCCATTTGCAAGTGATACAAAATTCAAAAGGGGCAAAAGGGAAGTACAGTAGAAAGTCAGTTCCCCCACCACTGCCTCTGCCCCGGGCCTCTGGAGTCCAGCACCAGAAGCAAACACCATCCCCAGTTTCTTTGGCCTTTCGGGACTTTTGCCCACGTGCTCACAAGCATCTCCTCTGCGTTCTCTTACCCAAACGGTAGCCTAGCAATTATAAACTGGACATTGTTCTACACCAGCACATATAAAGCTACCCTGTTGGGGCGCCTGGCTGGCTCGGTCAGTAGAATGTACACTCTTGACCTTGGGGCTGTAAGTTCAAGCCCTGTGTTGGGTGCAGAGATCATTTAAAAATAAAGTCTTTTTAAAAAATAATATAAAATAAAGGTGTCCTGTGGATGGCTATTTAGGCCATGTCTAGGGCAAAAGATATCCTGGCAATGACTTCAGTTCACACAATGCAAGCTTATCTGTAGAATAAATTCCTAGAAGTGGAATAGCTAGATAAAGGGAAGGGGTATAATAAGAATTTTAGATACGAACCCTTATTTCTTCTTTGGCCCTGATGTATGAATCCATAACAGTCCATCTTTCCCAATTTGGCCACTTACTTCTCTAGTTGTGTGCCTGCTGGGGAAACTGAGGCAGCTACTCTCCCCCCCACACACACCCACCCATACACACACCCATAGAACCCCAAGTTGGACAAGAACCTGAAAGCAGAAGGAAATCCAGCTTCATCAGAGTTAGGAGATGTCTTAAGGGTCCTGTGCACCTTGAGAAGCAGAGGGAAGAAGGACGTGTCTTGCTTGAAAAGGGAGAAACTAGATAATGATCACTTTCTGGGTGAAGGAGGAGCTAAGTCAAAACACTGAAGGGGCTCCATGTCAGCAAGAGAGACTGAGATCAGCTCCCAGGGTCAACTTCCCGCCAGTGCAGGAGGGGTGCTGAGGGCCAGACACCAGCAAGAACTGCAGTGACCCCTTCCTCAAGAGAGCCTTATGCCAGGATGAAAGGGGTGGTGGCCCAGCCAGGTCTGCTGGGAGGGAGAGGGCTGGAGCAGGGGATCATTTAAGCTGTCGTGCAAGGGCACAGCCTGGCCAAGATGAAGAGCGTGGGAACTGGATTAGTACCACAGGGCCCAGAGCTTGACAGTTTTCACAGCAATCCCGTGGTGGGCAAGCAAGTGTGATGAGGGGCCCCCTTTGCTGATGAGACAACCAAAGCCCAGAGAGGTTAAGACACTTGCTCAAGGCTTCACAGCCGCACCAGAACTTAAACCCAAGCCCCCAAATCCAATGATATGGCCTCCACTGTCTTGGCCTCCACTGCCTTCTGGGGCTGGAAGCTTCCCAAGATAGGTCCCAGGTCTCCAACCTTGGTCCCCGCACCAACTTCTCCAGGCCCTTTACACCCTCACTTCTCCCTGCCCCCCTCCCCACCAACCCCAACCATGCAGCAGAACAGCAGAACAGGGTGGGGACTTCTGGACCAGGCTGCAAATCCCTTTCCTGTCCAACAACAACAACACAGCAGGAAAGGAAGACAGAGGTGGGAACAGGTCCCAAACTCCCCTCTCACGTGTCCTCGCCCCGTCTCAGTCCCAGACTCTCTCGTGATAGGAAAGTAGGCCAGTTTGGAATATGTCACAGATATTTTTGACATCCCCATCTGTACTATCGCTTTGCATACAGCCAAGTGGGGCAGAGCCAGAATCTCCGTGCTGGATGAGGGGTATGCCTGCTACCTCTGGGGCCCGGAACCCAAACAGGGGCTGCAAACATGCACAGGAACCCTGAAGGGCATTGGGCACTGGGCACTTGTCCAGCTGCCTGAACAGGGTGGGACAAAAGACTAGCCCTATCTGCTTTCTTCCCAGAGGAACAGAAGCAGAACAGCTGTGCGATCTATGGAAAGGATCCCTCTGCTCTGTGAGCCTGGGGATGGAGCACTGAGGAGGGAGCAATTAGTCCTGCAGGGAAAAGGGGTCTGGGAAAGCTTTAGGGTAGATGTGACTGATACTTGAGCTGGGCCTTGAAAGGGGAGCAGAACTTTGCTGAGTGAAGATGTGGAGGGCTGGGGCACCTGGGTGGCTCCGTGGGTTAAGTGTCTGTCTTTGGCTCAGGTCATGATCTCAGCGTCCTGGGATCCAGCCCCACATCCAGCCCTGCATCATCGAACCCCTCATCAAGCCTGCTACTCCCTCTTCTTTTGCCCATCCCCCCATGCTTTCTCTTGTTCTGCAATAAATAAATAAAATCTTAAAAAAAAAAGAAGGCTATCTTAGCACAAATGTTTACCACTCCATCCTCAAAAATCCCTTTAAAATGACAGAGAAAAAAAATACACTAAAGTTTTAAAGCAGATTAGATTATAATAATGGCAAAACCAAACAGAGAAGAGGAATGCATGATCCCATAAAGGAACTCACTAAAAGTGTGAATTTTCCATAAAAGAACCATAGATTTCCTGCTAATGTCAGGAACGAGGCAAGTATATCACTCTCATCATCCTTGTTCAATATTGTGCTGAGGCTCTAACTAGTGTTCTAAGGCAAGGGCCCAAGGGCATCCAGAATTGAAAGGAAGAAGTAAAATTGCCCAAGATGGCATGGATTTCTAAGTGGAAAATCTGGAGGAATCTAAAACATAGCTATTAGAACTAATTATGTGTGTTTAGCAAGATTTTAAGTATAAAGTCAACATATAAAATCAATTGTATTTCTATATACTAGCAATGAACAACTGGAAATAGAAATTTAAAAAATAATACCATGTACAAAAACATCAAAAAATATTAAGAGCTTAGGAAAAAGACTGGTAAAAATATTCAAAACCTACACACTTGAAACTACAAGACTTTGCTCAGAGACCTCAGTAGATGAGGAGGTATACTATGCTCATGGATCAGAAGACTTATACTGTCACGATGTCAGTTCTCCCCAAACTGATGTATAAATTTAACACAATCCCAGTCAAATTCATAGCAGTCTTTTTTTGTAGAAATTGAAAAGTTGATTCTAAAATTCTTCTGGAAGGGTGCCTGGGTGGCTCAGTGGGTTAAAGCCTCTGCTTTCGGCTTGGGTCATGATTCCGGGGTCCCTGGATGGAGCCCCATCTCGGGCTTTCTCCTCTGCGGGGAGCCTGCTTCCTCCTCTCTCTTTCTCTCTGCCTGCCTCTCTGCCTACTTGTGATCTCTGTCTGTCAGATAAATAAATAAAATCTTCAAAAAAAATTATTATGAAAATGCAATGGACTTAGGATAGCCAAAACAATCTCGAAAAAGAAGGTGGGGGTGGGAGGAGTTGAAGGACACTTTCCCCTGGTTGGCGGCACGGAGGCCTCCTATGGCTGGAGTTACTGTAAGAGACCTGAACCTGCAGGAGTTCATCAGAGCTCTGGCAGCCTTCCTCAAAAAGTTTGGGAAGCTGAAGTTTCCTAAATGGGTGGATTTGGTCAAGCTGCCTGAGTGTATAGATCTTGTTCTCTGTGATGAGAACTGGTTCCACAGATGAGCCACTTCCACAGAGCAATGCCTGTATCTCTCGGGCTGCACCAGCTTGGCTCCATGACCAAGATCTATGGGGGACATCAGAGAAACAGCATCGCACCCGGCTCTTCAGTCGATGCTCCAAGAATGTGGCCACAGTGTCCTCCAAGCCCTGGAGGGGCTGAAAGTTACAGACAAGAACCAAGACAGGGGCCACAAACTGACACCTCAGGGACAGAGAGTTCTGGACAGAATCTCTGGACAGATGGCGACTGCCAACAAGAAACGTTAGAACAAACGCTGGGTGGGGGTGCCTTTGGCTCTGGTGGTGATCCCAGGGTCTTGGGACTGACCCCAACATCCAGCTCCCTACTCAGCAGGAAGCCTGTTTCTCCCTCTCCCACTCCCCCTGCTTGTGTTCCCTCTCTCGATCTTGATCTCTCTCTCTCTCTGTCAAATAAATAAATAAAACCTTAAAAAAAAAAAACCTAAAAAGAAAAAAAGAACAGGGGCAGCTGGGTGGCTCAGTGGTTAAACCTCTGCCTTCAGCTCAGGTCATGATCTCAGGGTCCTGGGATCGAGCCCTGCATTGGGCTTTCTGCTCAGCGGGGAGCCTGCTTCCCCCTCTTTCTGCCTGCCTCTCTGCCTACTTGTGATATCTCTCTCTCTCTCTCTCTCTCTGGCAAATAAATAAATAAATAATGAATGAATGGATGGATAGGAGCACTGGGCTGGCTCAGTTGGAAGAACGTGACTTTTGATCTAGGTGTCATGAGTTCCAGCCCCAGGTTGGGCCTAGAGATTATAAATAGATAGATAGATAGATAGATAGATAGATGAGTTTTATTTTTTTAAGAGAATGAATAAACAAATCAGAACATGTTCATACAAAGGAACAGTACCCAGCGATAAAAGCAATGAGCAATTGAGTCACATAATAACAGAGAATTCCAAAATGATTATGCTAAGTCAAAGGAGGCAGAGAAAATAGAGTACATTTATAGCGTTTGATTCCATAGAGATAACGAATCTAGAAAATACAAACTAATTAATCTGTGGTGACAGATAAACACATCAGTAGTTGCCTAGAGATGAGGGGAAAGGGTGGGGAAGGGCGGGAGTAATAGATTAAAAAGGGACAAAGGGAAATTTTGGGGGGTGATGGGTATGTTCATTATCGAGATTTAGTGATGGTTTCACAGATGTCCTCATATGTGAAAACTTAAACAGTACATTCTAAATATGCATAGTTTACTTTATTATCAATTGTTCTTCAATAGAGCTACAGAAAGGTAAATAAAAAGAAGCCATAATCAGATAAAACAAAAGAGTTAATCTGGGGGGAAAAAAGTGAAATTAGATATCGATTTTGGGAAAAAGCAAAATCATCTCTACATGCAGATTATATTATTATCTACTTAGAAAAGTCAAAGATTTCACTGAAGCCTTATAAATCTTATCAGCAAGTTCGGTAAAATGGCCAGTTAAAAGAAAAATACAGAAAGATCAATAGTTTTCTTTTTAACCATGGAAAACCAATTTTAAAATGTTTAAAAATGATTTTATTCATAACAGCAATTACATCTATGAAATACATAGGAATAAATTTTACCAGGGACATAGCAGAAGACTTGAGTAAATAGAGAGATGCATGTCATTTTCTCACAACAGAAGAATACTTTGGTAAGGTTGTCAATTTCCTCAAAATTACTCTATACATCCAATGCAACTTGAGTTTGAAATTCCAATAGAATTTTTTAACTGAAACTAGAAAAGATAATTCTAAAATTCATCTAGAAGGGTAAATGAGTACCAAGAGAAAAAAACAATGATAAATAAGGAAAATGGGCTGAGTTGGAATTGCTTGCATTATCACTAATACAAACATACCACAAAATAGTAGGTATTATAGTAAGACTAGGACTTGTCTTTACACAAAGTAGGTGCTTCACAAACATTTGTAAAACGATCAAGTAAATCAATAAGCTAACAGATAACAAATAGCCCAGAAACAGTATAAAACCCTTTTTCATATAGTGAATATTGTAATAAAAATGTTTGTCATATATCTCTATTAAATATGTCCTTGATGTCCAGGAACTCCTCAAAGTCAACATGCCCTAGATTGACCTACCCCTACTTCCTCCCTCTCCAAGCTCCCCATCCCTATTCCTGCTCCTCCTCCTGCTTCACAGTTCTGCCAAACCGCTCAAACAGAAAAAGTGGTCACCCTGGATCCCCTTCTCCCCCTCACGCTCTCATTCAGTTTTACTTTCTAAGATATCGGTCTCCACCTCCCACCACAGAGGAATTTAGCACACGATAAAAACAGCAAGGAAGGGACACAGTGCTGGAACAAGTGGCTATCTATGGAAAAGAAATACTTAAGTTAAATCCATATATAAAAGTGAATTTAAGATGGGTTAAATATCTTGGTACAAAGAGTTAAACTATAAAACACATGAAAGAAAGGGGTGTCTGGCTGGTTCTGTTGGTGGAGCCTGAGACTCTGGACCTCAGGGTTGTGAGTTCAAGCTCCACGTTGTGTGTAGAGTTTACTTAAAAACAAAAAGAAAAGGAGCCACTGGCTCAGTCAGTTAAGCGTCTGCCTTCGGCTCGGGTTATGATCCTGGGGTCCTAGGATCGAGCCCCGCATCGGGCTCTCTGCTCAGTGAGGAGCCTGCTTTCCCCTCTCTCCCTCCTCCTGCCACTCTGCCTGCTTGTGATCTCTCTCTCTGTCAAGTAAATTTTAAAAAAAGAAAAAAGAAAAGAAACCATTTGAAAGAAATATACAAGGATACTCTTTATAATTTAGGGATGGGAAGGACTTTTTATAAGACATGAAAGTCATAAACCACAAAGAAAAAATAGCAACAGATTTGGTTATAGTGAAAGCACCACAGAGTTAAAAACTGAATGCTAGATGGGGAGTATTTGCAAAATTGAAGACATAGCTGAGGTTAATTGCTATCCCCATTATCCATTATCCTTTCTTCTAGCAACTGTTGTCCCCCAACCCATATCCCCTGGAGAACCACTCCTCGCCTACTTCTAGGGCATGTGGTTTGATGGGTCTGGTCAGCCTCCCAAACAAGACCTAGGCTTGACCATTCGGGGTATTCTATCCTCCCTCAAGCAAACGGATTTGTTTAAGGCAGGGTGTGTGATCTAAATAAGGGTCAAATTAGAGACCACACTGTGACTTTTCCAGTCCCTAGGAAGAGAAGAGTTTGTGGAGAGTTCTGGAATTGCTATGGCTATCTTGACTTCACATGGAGGAACTGATCTGAGAATAAAGCCAAAACAAAGGAAATCAAAGTCGTGTACTGGTGAAAGATTTATGAAGACAAAGTCTGGGCACCGGGACCTAGCTAGGCGTAAGGTCAACTGCCTCTAGGAATTTAGTTATGTGAGACAATAAAGATGTCGTGCCTTTTTTCTTCACTAAAGCTGGTTTGAGTTTTATTTCTGTCCTTTGCAAACCAGAGCAATTGTAATATTTAATCTATCCTTAAAAATATTTGCTCAACTGTTGTTGAAGTGAAAATATTTTCAGAACTATATATAAATGTTAGTCTGTTTTGTTTTGTTTTTAATTTTAAGTAGGCGCAATGTGGGTTTTGAACTCACGACCCTGAGATTAAGAGTCATATGTTCTACCAACTGAACCAGCCAGGTGCCCCTTTTCTATTTTGAATTTTAAAATATATGTCTCCCTAGACATAGGGTGACATATATTTTATCTGTGGGGCATATATTTTATATACCCGGGTGGCTCAGTGGGTTAAAGCCTCTGCCTTCGGCTCAGGTCATGATCCCAGGCGCTTGGATTGAGCCCCACATTGGGTTTTCTGCTCAACAGGGAGCCTGCTTCCCTTCCTCTCTCTCTGCCCCTCTCTGCCTACTTGTGATCTCTGTCTGTTAAATAAATAAATAAAATCTTTTTTAAAAAAATGTAGCAAGAAAGATGAGAGAGAGAAAACATATAACTACTATTAGGAATACAAATGGAAGCATTACTACAGATCCTATAGATGCTAAAAAAGATAATAAGAGGGTATTACAGGGGCGCCTAGGTGGCTCAGTTGGTTAAGCAGCTGCCTTCAGCTTGGGTCATGATTCCAGGGTCCTGGGATTGAGCCCCACATCAGGCTCCCTGCTCAGCAGAGAGCCTGCTTCTCTCTCTCCCCCTCTCCCTGACGCTCTGCTTACTTGTGCTCTCTCTAACTCTCTGTCAAATAAATAAAATATTTTTAAAAAAGAGGGTATTATAAAGAACTTCATGTCAACATTTGAAGATTTAGATAACATGAGAAATTCCTTTAAAAAATACAACTCACCAAAAATGTCACAGGAACATCCAAAAATGTCATAAAAATATTCTGATTTTTTGAGATCACAATAGGCCTACATATCTGTTAAAAGCAATTGAATCTTTAAAATCTTCTACAAAGAAAACTCCAGGCCCAGATGGCTTCATTGGGGAATTCTTCCAAACGTTTAAGGAAGAAATAATACCATCTTACACAAATTCAGCAAACAGAGAAAAAAAAAGAACATTTTCCAACTCATTTTATGAGACTTGATTAACCTTGATACCAAAACCTGGCAAGGATATCACAAGAAAGGAGAATTACAGCCAGTATCTCTCATGAACATAGATGCAAAATCCAACACGAAAATGACAAATCATATTTAGTAATTTTTTAAAAGGCAATTCATAGTAAAGACCAGACACAGTTTTGTCCAGCAATGAAGGTTGACTTAATGTTCCAAAATCAACCAAATGTAACTATGCACATTAACAAAATTAAGTAGACAAACTATCTGACCATTTTAATAGATACAGGAAAAGCTTTGGATAAAATTAAATACCTATTCATGATTTTTAAGACAGAAAACTAGAATAAAAAGGAATTTCCTCAATTTGATAAAGGACTTCTCAAAGAAACTTTATAGTTGGGATGCCTGGATAGCTCAGTCGGTTAATTGTTGGACTCTTGATTTCAGCTCAGGTCATGATTTCGGGGTCATGAGATCCAGTCCCACACTGGGCTCCATGCCCAGCATAAGATTCTCTCTCTCCCTCTGGCCCTTCCCCCCATCTCTCTCTCTTAAAAAATAAAAACTTGTAAGTTGACCTCATATTTAGCACTGCAATATCAAGTGTTTTCCCCCTATATTAGGCACAATTTCCTTGCAGCCTTGGGGTAGGCAAAAATATCTTAGAATAAAAAAAGTACTAGCCATAAAAGAAAAAAAAATTATAAAGTGGGCCTAATTAAAATAAAAAAATTTTCGCACATCAAATAATACCCTTACAAAATGAAAAAGTAAACTACCAAGTGAGAGAAAATAATCGTAATACATGTACCTGATACAGAACTTATATAAAGAGTGAGTAAATAACTTAAAATCCAGTAATAGAACCACAAGCAATCCAATTTTTTTAAAAGGCAAAAGACTTGAAGAGGGGTGCCTGGATGGCTCAGGGGGTTAAAGCCTTTGCTTTCGGCTCAGGTCATGATCCCAGAGTCCTGGAATCGAGCCCGCATCGGGCTCTCTGCTCAGCGGGGAGCCTGCTTCCTCCTCTCTCTCTGCCTGCCTCTCTGCCTACTTCTGATCTCTGTCTGTCAAATAAATAAATAAAATCTTTAAAAAAAAAAAAAAGACTTGGGCGCCTGGGTGGCTCAGTGGGTTAAGCCACTGCCTTAGGCTCGGGTCATGATCTCAGGGTCCTGGGATCGAGTCCCGCATCGGGCTCTCTGCTCGGCTGGGAGCCTGCTTCTCTCTCTCTCTGCCTGCCTCTCCATCTACTTGTGATTTCTCTCTGTCAAATAAATAAATAAAATCTTTTAAATTTAAAAAAAAAAGACTTGAAGAGACACAAAAGATATGGGAATGAAGGGGCCCCGGGTGGCTCTATGGGTTAAGCCTCTGCTCCTGCATCCCCCCCTGCATCCCATCGGGCTCTCTGCTCTGTGGGGAGCCTGTCTCTCCCTCTGCCTGCTGCTCCCCATGCTTGTGTGCACTTGCTCTTACTCTCTCACAAATAAATAAATAAAATCTTAAAAAAAAAAAAAGAGAGAGAGAGAGAGAGAGATCTTGGCTCTTATCTCAAACATACCTCCAAAATCCATTTGAGATGGATCGTAGACTTAAGTGGGAAAAATAAAAGCAATAAAGCTTACAGAAAAAAAAAATCATGGGTATTTTCATGGCCTTGGAGTAGACGAAGGTGTCTTCATCAGGATACAGTAAGCGCTAAACATAAAGGATTAATGTATCTGACTTATCAAAATTATGAAACTCTGTTCATCCAAAGACACTATAAAGTTGATAAAGGGGCACCTGGGTGGCTCAGTGGGTTAAGCCTCTGGCTCCGGCTCAGGTCATGATCTCAGGGTCCTGGGATCGAGTCCTGTTTCAGGGTCTCTGCTCGGCAGGGAACCTGCTTCCCCCCTCCTCTCTCTGCCTGCTGCTCTGCCTACTTGTGATCTCTCTCTCTCTCTGTCCAATAAATAAATAAAATCTTTTAAAAATGGAGAAGCCTAAAAAAAGAGAAACAAAACTATAGAGAACAAACTGAAGGTTACCGGAGGGTAGAGGAATGGGGGATGATAAAACAGATGAGAATTAAGGAATACATTTGTCAATGATGAGTACGGGTGGTGTATGGAAGTGTTGAATCACTCACTGTATTGCACACCTGAAGCTAATAGAACACTGTGCATTAACTAACTGGAATTAAAATTTAAAAACTTAACTAAAAAAAAGAAAGTTCAAAAAGCAAACCACAGAATACATTAAAAAACTCCTACTTATTAATTTAAAAAAATCATGCAACCCAAGTTTTTTAAAATAAGCAAAACATTGGAAACGACTTCCCAAAAGAGGATTCCAAACATCCAGCAATTACAAATGGGTGAATACAAAGGAATACACTTACGAGAAAGTGTTTGAATCACTAAGCATCAGGACGATGAAAATTATAACCACAAAGAGATACCACGGCGCATCTACAAGTATGGCTTACATTTTAAAAACAGAGAATTTATGATGGGTGTAAATCGGCATAATCGCTCTGGAGAACTATTCGGCAGTGTCTATGCAAGATAGACAGTCTATCTTATGATCTAGCAACTCAACTCTTAGGTACCTAGACAAGAAATATGAATGTTTATTCTCAGCAAAAAAAAAAAAAAAGTGCAGCCAAAAACAGGAACAACCATCAATAGTGGAAGAACTAAATTGTGTTAGAGTCATACAGTGACATTCTATGCATAAAAATGAATGAATTACTGCTACTATGACAATATGGTTGCATCTCACAGAGATAACGTTGAGTGAAACCAGACACAAAAGAGTATGGACCAGGGGCGCCTGGCTGGCTCAGTGGGAAAAGCGTGCACCTCTTGATCTCAGGGTTGTGAGTTCGAGCCCCACGTTGGGTATAGACATTACCAAAACACCACCACCACCACCGCCTACTAACCATATAATTCCATTAATATGAAGTTCAATAATAGCCCCCCCCAAAAGAGACAAATCTATAGTAATAAAAATCAGAAACATGGTTGGGGCGTCTGGGTGGCTCAGTGGGTTAAAGCCTCTGCCTTCGGCTCCAGTCATGATCTCAGGGTCCTGGGATCGAGTTCCGCATCGGGCTCTCTGCTCAGCGGGGAGCCTGCTTCCTCCTCTCTCTCTGCCTGCCTCTCTGCCTACATGTAATCTGTCTGTCAAATAAATAAACAAAATCTTTAAAAAAAAAAAAAAGCACAGCTTATGAAAACTGAAACAAGAATAAATAAAAAATCCGACTAGTCCCATAGCCATTAAGAAAATTTAATCAGTAATTGAAAGCCTAGTCACAAATTAAGCTCCAGGCCCAGATGGCTTCGCCAGCAAATTCTTCTAAATGTTTAAGGAAGCGAAATAAAACTTACAACTACAAACTCTTCCACGATTAGAAAGAGAAGAAGAACTTCTCAATTCACCTACAAGGGCACTGTAACCTTGACTTTGTTTTCTTTGTTTTTTTTTTTAAATATTTTATTTATTTGACAGCACAAGCAGAGGGAGAAGCAGGCAGAGGGAGAGGGAGAAGCAGACTCCCCGTTGAGCAAGGGAGCCCAATGTGGGGTTCGATCCCAGGACCCCAGGACCATGACCTGAGCCAAAGGCAGACACCTAACGACTGAGCCACCCAGGTGCCCCTCTGACCTTGACTTTGACATGTCATAGGAAGGGCTACCTGGTGGCTCAGTCGTTAAGCGTCTGCCTTCAGCTCAGGTCATGATCCCAGGGTCCTGGGATCAAGCCCTGCATCAGGCTCCCTGCTCAGTGGAAAGCCTGCTTCTCCCTCTCCCATGCCCCCTGCTTGTGTTCCCTCTCTTGCTGAGTCTTTCTCTGTCAAATAAATAAATAAAATACTTAAAAAAAAAAAAAGGAAATGTCATAGAGATATTACAAAGAAAAGAAAATTATAGGTCCGTCTTTCTCATGAGCAGAAATGGGAAAAAATCTAAACAAAATATTAGCACATCTAATACAGTAAAATATAAAAAGAATAATACGTAACTACCAGTTGAGTTTATTCTAGGAATGCAAGATTGATTTATTATTAGAAACCAATGTTGTTCATCTCCTTACCAGAATAACATGCAAAACCCATATGATTATCTCAACAGAGGCAGAAGAAGAATTTGAAAAAATTCAACACCCAGTCATGATTTTTTTAAAAAAGAAAACTCTTAGCAAAGTAAGAGGAGAAGAAAATTTCCTTAATCTGATAAATGCCAAAATATCAGAAGTGTTCCTCTGAGATAGGAAACAAGACAAGGATGTCTCTATCCCCCTTTTGTAACACTGTACTAGAAAATTCTACAAGAATTAAAAAGGAAGGTATAATCATTGCTATTCACACAATATACCAATGTATGTGGAAAAATACATATAATACAAATACGAATTCTAAATCAGGGCACCTGGGTGGCTCAGTGGGTTAAGCCGCTGCCTTCGGCTCAGGTCATGATCTTAGGGTCCTGGGATCGAGTCCCACATTGGGCTCTCTGCTCAGCAGGGGGCCTGCTTCCCTTCCCCTCTCTCTGCCTGCTTCTCTGCCTACTTGTGATTTCTGTCTGTCAAATAAATAAAATCTTTTTTAAAAAATTCTAAATCAGTTAATAGTATTGGTGAAATCTTCTATATTCAAACTGATTTTCTGTCTGCTTATTTTATCAGTTATTGGGGGGGCATTAAAATCTCTGACTATACTTGAGAAAATGTCTATTTCTCCTTACAGTTTCATCAGTTTTACGTAGTTTGAAGCTTTGTTGCTAGATGAATAAACCTTTAGAATTGTGGCCTCTTGTGGAAATGACCCTCTTATAATGAAATGGCCCTCTTCATCCTTTGGTTGCAATCCTCACTCAATCACCAATTTTGTCGGATATTATCATAGATTTTACTTACTGTTTTTCAAAGATTTTATTTATTCAAGAGAGACAGCACGAGTGGGAGGGAGGGGCAGAGGGAGAAGGGGAGGGAGGAGCAGGCTCCCTGCTGAGCACAGAGCCCCTTGCTGTGCTGGATCCCAGGACTCCGAGATCATGACCTGAGCTGAAGGCAGACATTTAACCCACTGAGCCAACCCGGTGCGCCCCAACATAGACTTTTCTATTAGCGTCCGTGGGGCATGTCTTATGTTAATGTAGCCACTCCAGCTTCCATTTGATTAGTGTTAGCACAGTGTATTTTTTACTTTCACCTACTTGTGTCTTTGTTCTTGAAGTGGGTTCCCTGGTGGGTGGGGGATGGACATCAAGGAGGGCACATGATATGGTGAGCACTGGATGTTATGGGCAACTGATAAATTATTGAACACTACATCTGAAACTAAGCATGCACTATACATTGGCTAATTGCATTTAAATTAAATAAATAAGTAAATAATAAATTGGGCTTCCTGTAGACAGTATATAGTTGGGTCATCCTTTTTTATCTGCCTTTTTTTTTTTTAAGATTATTTATTTATTTATTTGACAAAGAGAGATCACAAGTAGGCAGAGAGGCAGGCAGAGATAGAGGAGGAAGCAGGCTCCCTGCTGAGTAGAGAGCCCAATGTGGGGCTGGATCCCAGGACCCTGAGATCATGACCTGAGCCAAAGGCAGAAGCTTAATCCACTGATCAGGCCACCCAGGCACCCCTTTATCTGCTTTTTAATTGAGTTGTCTAGACCATGTATATGGATTGTGATTATTGATGGTGTTGGGTTTAAGTCTACCATCTTGGTTGTACAACTGTATAAATTCCCTAAAACTTCAGTTGAAACACCAGACTCTGCTGAATTATAGCTCCTTGTACAATGGCCTGGAAACTCTTTCCAGGCAGTAGGTGGGGACAACTGCAGAATTTTCAGCTGTGTTTCTCTTCTCTCAGGGACCGCAGTCCTTGGCAGCCTGATTGCCGAAGTCCAAACCTCACTGCTGCCTCTTTGGTTTGTGAGTTGTCTCAGGTAGGAGGGTAAATCCATTCCCCATTACCCCATCTTGGGCCGAAGTTCAGATAATATATTTTGGAGATGCGTGCTCCTCATCCCAGTAAAATTTCTTGTATTAATTTTTTGTCAATTTTCTGTCCTCTTCGTTGCTGTCTTGTCTTTCTGAAGCTCCTTTTAGTCAAATGTTGTGCCTCCCAGACTGATCCACCCACATATTTCTCTTCTTGGGAAACCCTTAAGAGCGAGGGCTTTGTCAATTTTGTCTGAAGCTTTTCATCAGAATTAGAACAATGTATAATCGGTGCTCAACAAATTTTATCTTTTTGTCTTTTTGTGTTACTCTCTGAATGACTATTTTTGTTTTACCTTTCCCACACTCTACTATATATTTAATTTCCAAGAAGACTTTCTTATTTTCTATGGCTTTTTTTTTAACTGCATTCTATTCTTTTTTTTTAAATTTTATTTATTTATTTGACACAGAGACAGAAACTGCAAGAGAGGGAACACAAGCAGAGGGATGGGAGAGGGAGAAGCAGGCTTCCCTGCCGAGCAGGGAGCCCGATGTGGGGCTTAATCCCAGGACCCTGGGATCATGACTAGAGCCAAAGGCAGACACTTAATGACTGAGCCACCCTGGCATCTCCTATTCTTTTTTTTTAATAACTACTAGAAGATATTAATTATTGGGGGGTATGTTTAAACCGGTTTGGGTTTTCTTTTAAATGTTTTTTTAAACTTACTTAAGTAATCTTTATACCCAATGTAGGGCTTGAACTCACAGCCCTAAGATCAAGAGTCACATGCTCTTCTCACTGAGCCAGCCAGGCGCCCCTTGTTTGGTTGGTCTCATTTTTTTCTTTCTTCAGCTTTCCTTTTTCTTTTTCACTTTGTCTTTCTCTTTCATGGCGGAGAGGAGCACCATGGAAACGCACCCCACCACTCTCACTCCAAGGGAGCATCTGCCACGAGGAGTGCTGTCAACTGACGAACTTTGGCTGCGAAGACTTCAGGATGAAATGCAGCATTGAACTGAAGTGAGGACCCACTTTCCTCAGGCAACTCCAGCCAATTACGGAGCACGATGGAGGGATGAGCCCCAAGGGGGTTTCTGCCCAGCAGGCTCCTCCAGTGGGCAGTCTCCGTTCTGAAGCTCTGGCTGGGACTCCTCCATACCACGTGCTGAAACCCCCGCTCCCCAGTCCTCCTTCCTTCCCTCTCTTCTTTCTGCATGCCAGTCCCGCATGGCCATCTGAGAACTTTCCCTGTTGACTCCTGCTCCCTCTTCTGTGTGTTCTCCACAGACACTGTGTCCGGAAAATCTGGGGAAATCTCATGCACTTTCTAACCACTTGGTGTCTGCTTCCCCGAGGAGTTTTCTTCATTTGCCAGACGACCCTTGCTCAGCCATGTGTATTTAAGGCCAAGAGCACTAAAAAACAAACTGGACATTGCATCGGCACGAGTGAGACCCTTTTTTTTTTTTTAACTGTTTTTTTTGCTTTTTAGCGATTGGGCAAAGAACCAGCTGTTTCCCCGGGAACACTCCAAATGTTAGTATAGGGATTTTTCTTTGAAGTCTAGTGTTTCTCCAGATAAGAAACTTCTGGTGTTCTGTCTGGATGTGGGAACCTTGTTTCTGCCTTTGTGTGCAGGGCAGAGGTGGAGGGGGCCAATGGTTCTTCCACCTCTGCCCTTCTGTGCAACCTGGGGCCTCCGGATTCCCTTTCCCCTCTCATCTTCTGTCTCCTTCTGTCCTGGTCGCTACATCTGTGACTCTTCCTCAACCCTTTTCAAAGCAACCATGACTTTGCTGAAATTCTCTGTCGGCTAAGATATCATTTACCCTGTCCTTGTGGATTTATGCCTTCCCTCCTTCTTCACTACCATTTGAGTGAGCCCTTAAAAGGGAAAGGGGATACAATTCGTCCCCGTTAACAAGGGACCCCCACATCTGACTTACACTGTCCCACTGCCCACCTGGCTGCTTTGCGGAGAAGGGACTGTGGATGGGCCGGGAGAAAGAGCGTCAGTCAGGAGGCCATTGCCACAGCAGAGGTGGGCGATGAGTGTGAGTAGGCCTGGGATGGGGTCCTGTGGAGATGAAGAGAAGTAGATAATTCAAGATATATTTCGATGGTGGTTTTAAAAGACATCCATAAATTCTTAGGCTGGCCTTAGTGACTCATTCTAACAAAGAAGACTACAGCAGAATTAACAGTGTGTGACTTTGGACACAAGATCAGAAAAGACATTGTGGCTTCCTCTTTGTTCTCTCTCTCTCAGATCACTCACTCCAGAGGAAGCCAGCCGCCATGTTATAAGGACACTCAGGAGCTCTATAACGTCCACATGACAAGGAACGTGGGCTTCCTGCCAACCGTCAGCACTAACTCCACAGCCTTGTGAATGAGACCCTCTGGAAGCAGATCTTCCAGCCCAGGCAAGCCTTCTAAATGTCTACACCCCCACTGGCATCTTGATGGCAGCCTCATGAGAGACTCGGAAGCCCTGCTAAGTCACTTCCGGATCCCTGGCCCCAGAAAAGCATATATTGTGTGAGATAATTAAATGCTTATTATTTTAAGCCTCTACGTTTTGGGAAGTCATCTGTTACACAGCAGTATATAACTAACTAACACAGGGGTTGAGGGAGGGAGAAATCAAAGGCTTATTCTGGGTTTGGGGCTTGAGTAATTGGGTAGAGGACAATACCATTGACTGGAAGTAGGGAAGCCTGGGAGAGTAGAAGGATGAGAAATCACGATGTGGATCTTGAAATGCCTTTTAGACATTGGGAGGTATCAGGTAGATGTTGACTATTAGTCTCCAGGCTAAAGAGATGACTGAGGGTCCCTGGCGTGAGGCTTATGGGTAAAACCAGGGACACTCAGGGAGAAAAGATGAGGGGTCCTGGACCAGGCTCTGGGGCCCTCTGAACTTTAGAGGTAGGACGGAAGAGAAGGAATCAGACAAAGGAGAGGCCAGCAGGGTGGAAATCTGGAAGCCAGTGGCAACTCAAAGCCAAGAGAAGAGAGAGTTGCAAGAAGGCAAGGGATCAGAGAGGGGACTGGCTGCAGAGCCAGAAGTTCAGAGGAGAAACTCCTCCTTGATGACAGCGACTTCAAAGAAACCAGACGTTAACGGCAAGCACAGCAGTCACCAGATCTGAGTGTCTACCACTTTGATGGGTTTTCCTGTTGAATCGTTACCATGAATCTATGAGGTGAATATTATTGGCCCCATTTCACAGATGGAGGGACGGAGGGGCAGAGAGATTAAATAATCTTGCTCAAGATCACACAGTTTGTGAAATGGCAGCGGCCAGGTTGAAACCCAAGCACGTGGGACACCAAAGGCCACAACCTTGACCATAAGGTTGGAGCAGAATGCAAGGGGCCTGACCTTTTTTTTTTTGCATCTCACATTGCAAATTTCCTAAGATTTTTGTGCTGGGCCCCAGAGGGAACCTAAGGAAATGTGAGCCCAACAGGTAGGTGTTCCCCAGAGAGTGTGCAAAGAAAGTGAGGTGGGGCAGACAGAGGCCTCTGTGAAGCTGGAAAGGCAGGACAGGGTGGGAGATCCGTGCCTTTTTGACTTTAAAGGAGCAACATGCAAATGATATTCAAAGTGATATGCAAATGATATGCAAATTTCATTTTCGAATGAGCATCTGTTCTTTTTGAGTCAACAGCTCAAGCACTTTTGGGTGAACCCTCCCCAGCTTTCTCCCAGGGTTGCCCAGGGTCAGGATCCCTTGCAGGGTCTATGAACTAAACTGAAGAAGTAGCAGGCACCTTCCGCAGGACAAACTGGGCTCTGGACTCAAAGGATAGGGCTGCCCACCCCGTCCAGGTGAGCTGTTCATTCATGCATTCATCTGACAAACACCTATAAAGTACCTACTGGGTGCAGAAGCAGATGCTGTAGGCATGTAGAAGACTCATTATTTCTAACTTACGGGAAGATATTCTAGTGGGAAAATGAATAGACCCAGCAAAGACCTCGGCATCAACTAACATCTAGACCAAAACTTCTCAACGCAGCATCTGGACATTTGGAGCTGGACTTCCTTGTTGAAGGGGATTTTCCTGTGCCTCCCAACATGTTCAGCAGCATTCCTGGTCACTCTCACTCCGTTAGAAGCCAGAACCACCCCCACCCCCAGTTGACAATCAAAAGTGTCTCCAGACATTGCCAAATGCCCCCTGGGGTGGGTGGGGGTGACCAAAATCACCCCAGCAGCTGAGAACCACTGCTCAAAACCCTGAGGTCTTGCACCCCTTGGGTGAGTTTACGCATTCAAGGGAGCTTAGAGTTCACCTTCCAGGCCCCAGCTTGTTCCATGTTTTTGTACTTGAACCATCATAGAGGGCAGTCTTTCTCCAATTTTGCATCTCATTCCTTTCCGCCAAACAGGACCCTCCCTTGACACCCCAAGCCCCCACCCTGAGCCAGTGCTGTTACTCAATCCAGCTCCCTGAGATTCTTGAGGAGCGTTCAAGGTCACCCCCAAACTAAATGGCCCTGGCCTTGAGCCGTTCAGGTTTGCATGTCTGCTTTTTAGCATCATTCTGCCTCTTCTCCCCTTGTCATCAAGTTGTCACCTGTGGGACTGTCACACTCCTATCTCGCCGGCCCCCATGCCTTTTGATTGGCAGCTTCCAAGAGTTAAGCAACTGAGATTTTGCAGATGAGTGTTTTTCTAGCTGTGCTCTGCCAAGCACTGGGAGTCCTGTGGGGCCTTTCAGAAGCCCCTAGGGGGCGGCGGGAGGGGCAGGAGAAGCTTCCAAGAGGTAGGAGGTGCAGAGCAGACAGGCCTCCCCAGCTCCCCACGGGTGGTTCCATCACAGCAGTCGGACTCTCCCTGGTTTTGTTTCTCTCTGCTTCTGCATGATACGCTTTGGACGAAAAGTCCCCAGGTATAAAGGGCTTTGGCAAATCACTGACCTGGATTGGGGGCACTGTGAGGAGCAGAGCGCCCCCCAGCATGTACTATGTCTGTGCTTTGATGCATGGCTTGGTAGAGTCCGTTGTAGCTGTTTGGAGGCCCTGAAAGCTTCGTCTCCAGCTCCTTCCTCTCAGGCAGATGGTGGGATATCACTTGACAGAGAGGCCAAGCCCTCTATGTGTTTGTGTGGGCAGAGCAATGGACCAGAGAAGCAGACCAGCCTTCCAGGCTTCCGTATCAAACCATGATGCTTTTCTTGGGTGGAGGACGCAGCAAACCCCAGGACACGAGGGGCCCTCATCTCCCAAGGTGGCAGAACAGAGAGTCTTTGCACTGAAGTGGCAACAGAAGGAACTGAAGCAAGACACCCAGAAGAACTTCCCAGTTTGGTACCTGGGGGCAGAGTAACGGCAACAGTGTGAGGCAGGCAGCTCTAGAGCAGGAGGGTGGCCCAGGGGTAGGCTGAGAGCTCATCACACACACACACACCCTCCCCCTCCCACCCCTTCCTGGCCCCTACCAGGGCTAAGTCCTTCCTGCACTGATAAACCTCCAGGGCTGGGACAGAGGAGGGGGATGGGGAGCAGAGCCAGGGCCAGACCCCATCCTGCCCTCTCTAAGAAGGCCTTTCTGTAGGAACCTTGCCAGACTATAGCAGAATGTGTGGGGATCTTGTTCCCAAGGGTTGGGGGATGGAGCAGGTTCTCCCTTCTCCTCCCGACCTCCAGGCCCCACAGAACTTCTGGACACAGGCACAATCAGGCATTTCATGCCTCTCAAGGGTCAGAATGAAAGGCCTGTGTCTGTCTGTGCTCCCCTCCCCCTGCCTTCCATCTTCAGATTTTTCCATCTCCCCCTGGGGCACAGCCTCATCTTTCCCTGCCTCTCCCCCTTGTGTCCTCTAAATTCTTTAAAAATATCTGGGAACAGAAAAGATTGCCCTCGATACCCTCTACTGCTTTCCACTAACTCAGGTCTCTGACATGCCCGAGAGCGAGTGAAGATGCTGATGGGCCTCCCCTGTCACTCCTAAGAGCCCAGATAGCTCAATGACGCCAGAAGGTCGCACAGCACTGGCCGGACTCACTGGTCTCCTGCCTGTCTCCTCCCATCCACTCTGTCCACCTCCACAGTTCGCCCTGGCTCTGGGCTGACTCGCCACTTTTCCATGGAACCAAACGGCTTCTTCCCACTGGAAAATCCCCAGACGCTGAAATGACCTGGATGAGCCGTGGAACCTAAAACAGCAAGTTCACATCGGAGTTCACCCTTCCAATGGCCGGCTGAGTGCCCCAAGGAAGGAAGGCTCCTGGTGCAGGTGGAGAGGAGGCGCTGATCTCTGAGATGTTCTCCCCACCCCCACCCCCATGCCAAAGCCAGACAAGCAGCCAGGAACTGGCGTCACCATTCTCTAGTCCTCCAGACACTCGCCCCACCGCGACCACCCGTGAGCCATCGTTCCGGGGCCTGACATTCTGTCGGCTTCACACCACCTCCCAGGGCCCCAGCCAGGAGCGCTTCCTGGATAAAATATTAAACATGCAAATCTGAGACAGTGCCTTAACGAGCGACAGACTGCACGACCACAGCCTGGCAAACGAGACGCATGCCGTCCGGGGGTGGGAGAGTGAGAAGTATATATAGATAGAGACTTTAGATCTATCTGTGCAACGTGTGTATGAGGCAGAGAACAGCAGGCGTGGAAAACTACCACAGCAGCCTCCAGCTGGGGTGGCCTGAGGTCGGCAGGCGGCTGGTGGGGGGGGAGGGTCGGGAGGGGACCCAAAGCCAAGCTCAGAGTGGGGATGACAAAAGCCCTTTGTGCTTGGGCTCCCGTAGTGCTGAGGGGACCAGAGATGCATGCAGGGCAGGGATGCAGGCATTTCATTTTGGAGAAGGGAACTGGTTAGAGGCGAGGCCTCGGGAAGGAAGAAGAGAAAGGTGGGAGACACAGGAGGCAGAAGTTTCTGGAGTCCCAGGAAGAGCACTTCAATCCTCAGGGGGGCCTGGGGGCTCTTTAATATGGCAGCCATATTGGTTTGGGCGTCACAGAGCTCCCATGACATTGGGTCAGTGTGATTCCGCCTTGATCTAAACCAACCCGAGGCTGACATGCTGCCGGTCAGCACTGGCTCTGCAAATCCTAGTGGTCCGGTGATGCCCAAAGCTTCCCCGTCAGAAGGTCTGGATGGGACCTAAGATGCTGCATTTCCAGCAAGTTCCAGGTGATGCCAAGCCTGCTGGACCTCAAACTTCCACTGAGCAGCAAGGGTCTGCAAGGAATTAGAATACCATAGAGGGGGGCGCCTGAGTGGCTCAGTGGGTTGAGCCGCTGCCTTCGGCTCAGGTCATGATCTCAGGGTCCTGGCATCGAGTCCCACATCAGGCTCTCTGCTCAGCGGGGAGCCTGCTTCCCTCTCTCTCTCTCTGCCTGCCTCTCCATCTACTTGTGATCTCTCTCTGCCAAATAAATAAATAAAATCTTTAAAAAAAAAAAAAAAAGAATACCATAATGGTCACTTGGCTGAGAAGGACACAGAACCTGCAGGGGTCCCTAGGGGTCTGGGCTGCTGATGGAGATGGTGTCTATCCACGGTGTCCAGCCGTATGCATGGAATTGCAACCATACAGGGCTGACCTGGACCTAAGCTGACATGGGTCTCCCAGCCCAGAATGTCAGGTTGCCCACGGCAGGCCACACTAAGAAGGACTCCACCGGGCCAAGGGATACACGGCATCTACAGGCGCTTGAACTAACGAATACAGAGCCCACATGGCTTTAGAGTATCCCGGAGCCCCATGAGGAACTAGACTGAAGTGCAGCCCCCCATGGCTACCGGGGTCTGAACCTACTTAGAGCCCACAAAGGATGAAGCTGACGCCCGCATGGGTGCAGAGTGACCCGGAGCGCCTAAGTGTTTGGACTAATGGGGTGCCTGAAACAGAGACCCTGACTTAAAGGGCCTCAGCGTGGGCCACAGACAGGGCAGGGGCTCTTGGTGGACTCCTGGGATGCAGAAGCCAGAAAGGGAGCCAGAGGGATGCTGTGGAGAGGAGGGGAGGGAGAGGAAGGGAAGGGGAGGGGAGAGGATGGGGGAGGAGCCAAGGAGCCAGCTCTGGTTCTGCTGTGAGCCTGCTGGCCTCGGGCTGAGTGGTACTTGGCTGGGCCCCAGGGGGAAGGTGTTGAGAGAGAAGGTGCTGCTGCCGCCCCAGCAGCTCAGATGGAGGAGGAAGCAGGAAGAAGCAGGAAGGTGGAGGCAGGGCCCAGGCGGCGGCAGGGGCCCCTGGGAAGGGGAGAACATGTCCTACCCAGAAAGACTCGGGCATTGGGGAGGGCCCCCTGCTCTATCCGGGGCCCCTGTCATTCTGATTCCCCACTCCCAGTACACACGGGGACCTGCAGGGTTGTGGAGCGAGGGCTTAGGGATGTGGGTTGAAGGGTGTCCAGCACTGAGAGAGAGAGACAAACTCCCTGTCTCCCTGGTTGGGGGACTTAGAGCCCAGAGGAGCAAGGATTCTCACTCGATGGGATAGGAGACACTCCCCCTGCATCAGGGTTCCTGGGCAGAAGGCCCTGACCCTCCTGGGGGAGGTTGTACCCTCCCCCAGGGACAAGAAAAAAAAAATAATAGAGGTTTCCCCTCCCTAGATCCCTAGCAAAGACCCCCCCCCCCATCAGTATCTGGACACAGACGCTCTCCATCTTTTTCTTAGTTAAATCTAGCCCTCACTCCCCCCATCTGACCAGACAGCCCCCCAACCTCTTCCCCACCCAGGCAAGACGCTATTCAGGGCCTACTTGCAGTTTCTCTTCGCCCCCAGGTGAAGGAAGAGAAGGGAGGGCTGTCGCCATGGAGTCTTGCTGTGGAAGGTCTGGTGGTATCAGGCAAGAGGGACACCAGCCTTTCTCCAAGGGATAAAGAGACATTTTTCTTGACCAAAGCCCCAGATGTCTGGCTCTCCCATCCCACAAGCCCCAGGCCAGGACATCCGCAACATGTCAGCCTTTCTCCACCCATTCCCAGTACCTGTGTGGTAAGGCTCTCCCTTACTTCCACTCCTTCCTTCGCACACACCCCCCCCCTTGCAGCTGTCAGGAAAAGGCTGGGGGCTCCCAGGATCCCAAGGATAGCTTTCCCTGTGCCCTCTCCCTCCTCCCCGCCTGCCATCTCTCCCCATTCAGCCTGTTACTGCTAGAGAATCGATCCCTAACTTCCCTCCCGCCCACACGCTGACCTAGTTTCTGCCTCCATGCGGAGGGGACACGTCCTCACACGCTCCTCGACACAGAGCCCTGCACAGCCAAGGGACAGATGCACACTCAGCGCGCTTGGGACCAACAGATGCAGGCGTGCCTCCGCAGACACACTCGGGCTCATGCACACGTGTGTGCAGGGCAGGAAACACCTCTCCAATTCAGGAACATGTCAGGGACCACTTCACGGACACATTCACAAGGCTCCCTTGGCCATAGGATCAAGGGACACAAGTGGACAGACTTACAGGCCCTCACAAGCCACAGACACAACTCCCCACAGGGCCTCCCCCGTTCCCTCTCCAGCTCCAACTTGTAGAACCTCTTCCTCTAGGCCAGTAAAACATCAAAGGAGGCACATGGCTCCCCACACTGGTCCTGTTGCTCTGCTGCCTCAGCCCCAGGATCGGGAATCACCCCAAACCCAGGAGTGGATCCCCAGGATCCCCTCTTCCCTGTAGGTCCCTTACTTCCCCAGGACAAGTCCCTGTACCTCCATGAAAGGGGTCAAGGGTCAGGGATACTTCCCTTCCTTTTCTATGGCAACAAAATCAAGGTCAAGAGAGACGTGGTCTACAGACATCACAGGATGTGATATGGGACAAAGCAAACCCCCCCCCCCAATGAAGATAGATCCTTGAGCATTTGAATCCCTCATTTGTTCCTCTGCTAAAACAAAAACTAGGGGCGCCTGGGTGGCTCAGTGGGTTAAAGCCTCTGCCTTCAGCTCAGGTCATGATCTCAGGGTCCTGGGATCGAGCCCCTCGTCAGGTTCTCTGCTCAGCGGGGAGCCTGCTTCCCCCCTCTCTCTCTGCTTGCCTCTCTGTCTGCCCCTCTGTGTACTTGTGATCTCTCTCTCTGTCAAATAAATAAAATCTTAGAAAAAAAAAAAGTACTAATTCCCTTCATGAGGGTTCCATCAACATGACCTCATTACCTCCCGAAGTTTAAAGCGTTACACAGGGGATTAGGATTTAAAAAAAATACACACCAAAAAAAACACAAAAAAACAAAAACAAGATTGCACAGAGAGGGGAAGTGAAAGCCTTTGTAAATGGCTAAGCTTTGCCACAGAAACGTGATGAGAGATCATTATTTATTCTGCCTGTCAGTGTTTGTTTGGGGGCAGAAGGGATCTCCTCATCAGCCTCCCAACAGCCCTGTCCTGTGCTACAGGAAGTCACTCAGCCCAGGAGGAAATGGGGACTGAGGCCCAGGGAAGACAGGCTAGGTGCGAAGGGAAGGCTCCTGCCACCATCTGCCCCGCCCACACCCCACTCTGGCTCTTAACTCCCAGCATGCCTCTCCAGCCCAAGTCCTGCTGTCATCCAGCGTGGCCTTGGGGGTCCTCTGCAAAGCTGGAAAAGTAAGCAGCCTCTACTAGCCAACCCCCTTACCCCGGTTCCAAGCCCCCCTCCCTCCACGCAGTGGTCTGCATCCTCCCCCCACCTTCCATGCTTCTCCATTTTCTGCTGAATTCTTTACCCACTCCCCTGGCTCCACTTCCTTTCCTGTCCAGCCCCTGGATCCAACCCTTCAGACTCTCATTCCCATGCCTATAATGGGAAAAATTCCCACCCTGAGCCTATCCCCCTGCCTGCTGCACCCCCTAGACACCAGAGGCTAAGGTCAGCTGGAAACAGCCCCCAGCCCCCCAAAATTCGGTGACTTTACCAGCTCTGGGTTTCCAACTGTCTCTGCCTTGTTAGCAGATTCCTTCTCTCAACTGAGCTCTGCCCAAGTCTCTCCCCTCCCTCACAGCACCCCTCAACCTAATCTCCTACTTCTCAGAGAAAATGGAAGCTCTCTAGAAAGTTCTTTTGCCTCCCTGCTCCCACAGCTGTCAACTTGCCAGTTTTCACGCTCATCTGCTCTTCTGTCTCTTGCGTGTGCGCGTGTGTCTGTGTGCATATGTGCATGAGTCAGAACTCGTCTGGGAGCACACATTTCCCTCCCATCCACCTGAGCTCATGGTCTCAGCCCCTGCCCTTCCAGAGAGGCCTCACTCCTGAATGAGCTCATTCTTTTTCCAGAGTCTTCAACCCCCCAAACTCCCCCGGCTCCTCCGTAACCATGCTTGATATGAGTCCCCTTCTAGAATCTTCTCCATCTCTAGCCTTCACATCCAAGTTCCTCAAGGAGATGGCTGCACTTGCTGTATCTACTCCTTTACCTTCCATTTCACCCCAGCATGCCCCTGAAAGGGCTCACTAGTCATCAGTGACCTCCTCATTGCCAAGGCCAGTGGACCTTCCTCATTCCTTATTATCTGATCTTTGTGCAACATTCAACACTGTTCCCCTCTTCTTCTTTTTTTTTTTAAGATTTTATTTATTTATTTGACAGAGAGAAATCACAAGTAGATGGAGAGGCAGGCAGAGAGAGAGAGTGAGGGAAGCAGGCTCCCTGCTGAGCAGAGAGCCTGATGCGGGACTCGATCCCAGGACCCTGAGATCATGACCTGAGCCGAAGGCAGCGGCTTAACCCACTGAGCCACCCAGGCGCCCCTCCCCTCTTTTTCTTGATGCACTGTCCTCCCTTGGTTCTTGTATTAGGATAAGTTACAGTGTATTAATAGCCTAACACAATATAAAATTAAAATGAAATAAAATATGGGATGCCTGGGTGGTTTAGTTGGTTAAGCGTCTGCCTTTGGCTCAGATCATGATCCCAGAGTCCTGGGATCACATCTGGCATCAGGCTCCTTGCTCAGTGGGGAGCCTGCTTCTCCCTCTGCCTGCCTTTGCTCCCCCTGCTTGTGCTCTCATGTTCTCTCTCTCTGGCAAATAAATAAAATCTTTTAAAAAATAAAATAAGGGGCACCTGGGTGGCTCAGTGGATTAAGCCGCTGCCTTTGGCTCAGGTCATGATCTCAGTGTCCTGGGATCGAGCCCCCGCATTGGGCTCTCTGCTCTGCGAGGAACCTGCTTCCTCTCTGTCTCTCTGCCTGCCTCTCTGCCTACTTGTGATCTCTGTCTGTCAAACAAATAAATAAAATCTTAAAATAAAATAAAATAAAATAAATTGTAATATAATAAAACAATAGCCTAGCTAATTTTTTATTAGGCTAATTAATGGTATTAGTTGGGTTATGCTAAATTGTATTAGCTTGGTTAGGCTAAGTCGTATTAGTTCAACTAAACTCCTATAACAAAGAGAACAGTGGCTTAGGGGCACCTGGGTGGCTCGGTTAAGGCTCTGCCTTCCATTCAGGTCATGATCTGAAGGTCCTGGGTTCGAGCCCCACATCAGGTTCCCTGCTCGGTGAGAAGCCTGCTTCTCCTTCTCCTGTTCCCTCTGCTTGTGTTGCCTCTCTTGCTGTGTTTCTGTCAAATAAATAAAATCTTAAAAAATAAAAAACAGTGGCTTAAAAGTGTAAAGTTTCTTCCTTCTCATGTTCAGAGGGAACATCTAAACATCAGGGCAGTGGGGAACCGCTGGGCGGGCATTCTGAAACCCAGGCTCCTTTTGTGGTGTTGCTGCAGTGCCCCCTAGGGTGTCATTGTCATCATCGGTGACTCAAGACTGGAGCGGGGTGGCCATCATGCTGGGGTGGCCATCATGCTGGGCTCCCGGCAGGAAGGGGAAGGGAGTGTAGAAAAGCTATATCCAGGGTCTTCAAGCCCAGGTGGAGAAGCGCCCACACCACCTCCCCCTGGAACCCCACTGGAGGGAATGAAATCACATGGCCAAGGTCCACATGGCAGACCTTGAGGGAAGCTGGGAGGCGAGTCAGCTGGGCAGCCATTGAGCACAGATTCTGGTGGCCAACCAACCGTGATCCCAGAGCCTCCTTGGCCTCTGTCCTACCTCCCCATTATCCTTCTCACCTTCGTTCATGTCCCTCAGGGTTCTCTTCTCTTGACACACAGTGCGGGGTCCTTCTTGATTCCCAATCATATGCAGACGACTCCAGAAATTTCCATCTCCGGTCCATGTTTCCCTCTTGAGCAGCAGACCCCCCTGGGCACCAAGGCCAAAATCTGGGACCCAACCCACACTCCCACACTCCTCCCTCTCCCTCACTGCACACTCAGTGCTGGCAATTCTACTCTATAAAGGCCTCTCCAGGAGGACTCTGCTCTCCTCCTCCAGCATTTCTCACAGCTTCCAAGCTGGTCTCCCTGCCTCCACCCGCTCCCCCCATACTTCGCACCATCCTCCAGTGAAACGTGGGCATTTGTCAAGGCCCTAAGCCCTCTTTTCTTCTCCCTTTTCAGTCCTTCCCTGAGCCCCACATCCAGCCTCCCAGCTTCCATTCCCACGGACACACACAAGTGTATCTCTAGCCCTCCCCTCTTCCCTGAGCATCAGACCCAAACACCCGCTTGGATGTCTCAAAGGCATCTTGGACTAAGTGCCACCCAGGTGCCCCTTATTTTCAAACCTGAGCTCAGGATGTGTCCCAAGCCCCCACTCCAGCGCAGTGTCCCCTGTCTCATTGTCAACCCAGTGTCTAAGGCCGGAGTCCTGAGACTGCTATTGTCACTGCCGTCTCCCCGATCCCCCACCTGACCTGCCCCACATCTGGTCAATGGTCTGTTCATCTGCTCCGCTCTATGCCTGCGTCGCACCCCTACCACCCCATCCCCCGCCCTTGCCTGGACTGAGATAGCAGTACCTTCATCAACCTGCCACATTTACCTCTGTTGCCATCCTCCGCTCTGAGGACGTGGTGATCCTCTCCAAACACAAAGTTGATTGCCAATGCCCTGCTTAGACCCATCTCTGGCTCCCCAGTGCTCTGAGAACAAGCCAAAATCCTTACCTTGGCCCACAAGGCCCAGCAAGTTCTGGCCCTACCCCTGCACAGAGAGGCCTCAGTGCAGCCTCTCCCCCTACTCTAGGCCCTGGACACACTCCGTTCTTGGATGCACTTAGGTCACCTAGACCTTGATCCAGCTGTCCCAGCCACCTGGAGCACTTCCCTCCCCTCTCCCTGCCATGAACTCCTAATCATCTTTCCAAGTTCATCAGGAGCACTGCTTCCCCAGAGATGTCTCTGCTCTCCCTGACTAGGGCACATGTCTTTCCCAGCAATTGTCTCAGCTGTGTGATTGTTGACTATGGTCTGTCTGTCTGTTTGCTACTTGCCAAGCTCCAGAAACCCAGGACCCAGCCTGTTTTGCTCACACTGTCTCTCAATGCCTGGCACAATGCCCCACACATAGTAGGAGCTTGATTACTATTTATGGAACAAAAAAGTAAATAAAGGAGAGTTTATGGCCACCACAGTCTGATTGGGACATCCTTTAGGGGCTCTTTGTTGCCTTCAGAATAAACTCCTCACCCTGAGACACAGGACCCTTTGTGATCTGACCTCTATCTACTTCATCTCCTGTCAACTTGCATCCCATTCTGCGGGTAATATGATCTATTTTTAGAGTCCCATTCACTCAGGCTGCCCAGTCTGTGCTCTGACCTCAGCACTTCCCTGGCCTTCCTCATTTCACGAATTCCTATCTACCTTTGAGACACAACTCAGATTTCTCCTCCTCCGGGAAGTCCTCCCTGATCTCCCAGGGCTCCTACAAGCTCCATTGTTCCTCCAGCCTCACTAATCTCTATCTTGTCCTGCCGCACTGTGGCCCTTTGCTCCCTTGGCTCTCTCCCTTACTAAGCTGCGAGCTTTGGGGAAAGAAGTACAGGGTTTTAGATATTTTTTATCTTATCTCCAACCCTTAGCCCATTGTCCAGTTAAGGCTCGAGTGGCGTTAGTGCCCTTTGCTTCTTTGACGCCCTGCCGAATTCCTTTAAAATTGGGCCACACAGCTTTATACACAAAGCTGAAAACTGGAAATGACCCAAAGACCCATGAACAGAATACAGAAATGGTAGACTATTCACACAAGAGAAATACTACATGGCAATGAAAAGAGTAAATGACTGCCACATGAAAGAACACGATGAATCCCGAACGTTATATAAAAGAAGTTAGGACCAAAACCTTTCACTTTGATGAAGGTTAAAACCATTCGCAGTGAATCTGATAGAGGCCACCAAGGGGGTCATGTCCAGGTCAGGGCAGTGACTGGGAGTGAGCCTAACAGAGTGTCCCAAAGGGCAAGACTAGAAATGGGTGGTGACCATATAAACGTTCATCAGGCCAGATTTTCATGCATTTTAAAGGAGATAATGGTCCTTCTCCTTTTTTTAAAGTGCTGTAATTTTGTAATCGATCATGATGGCTAACAAGCCTCCTGTGTCTGAGTCACTTCTCACTGCAGAGTCCCCAGTTTTAGGTGGTGATATGACATACCCCGCTCCTGCAGCCCAGAAAGGGTAAAACCCTCAGCTAGAGTAGACAGCATGTGTGTGGAGAGCCCACACCCCAAGGAGGAAGCTGCATGTCCTCCTTTCTCCATGCAGCTTTAGGCTCCTCAGGGTCAAGTTCTGTGTCTTTGTGTCTCTGGCACGGAGCTCTGTGACTTCCAGATGTTGGTGGGAGGCTACTTCTGGTCTGAAGCTGGTTGCAGCGGAGGCGGTGAAACCTGGCAGCAGTGTGGTCTTTAAGAGCACAAACTCGGGGGTGCCCGGGTGGCTCAGTCAGTTAAGTGTCCAGCTTTTGTTTTCGGCTCAGGTCATGGTCTTGGGGTAGTGAGATCAGGCCCTGCATCGGGCTCCCAGCTCAGGGTGGAGTCTGCTTGAGATTCTCTCTCTCACCCTCCTTATGCCCCTCCCCTCACTCACGTGTGCACTCTCTCTAAATAAAAATAAATAAAATCTTAAAAAAAAAAGAAAAGAAAAGAGCATAGGCGTGCCTGGGTGGCTCAGTCAGTTAAATGTCTGCCTTCGGCTCAGGTTGTGATCCCAGAGTCATGGGATCAAAGCCCCCCATTGGATTCCCTGCTCCACGGGGAACCTACTTCTCCCTCTGTCTCTCTTTCTCTCTTTGTCTCTCATTAATAAATAAATGAAAACCTTTTTAAAAATAAATAAATAAATAAAATTTAAAGAAAAAAGAGCACAAATTCTAATGGCACAATTCTGTGTCAGCTGAAATGCTCTATACCTCAGTTTCCCCAGCTTCAAAATGGGTATAATAATAGTACGTACCTGTTAGTGTTGTTCTGCAGATTAGAGGAGTTACTAGGCATAAGGCACTTAGAACAGTGCCTGGCTCCAAGCAAGTGCCATGTAAGTGTTTGCTATGACAATTGCCATTAGGGGAAAACCCAGTCAGATGAGAATTAAACGGTTCCTCCACTGGCTGTGTGATCACAGGAAAATTAATTAACCTCTCTGAGCCTCCATTTCCTCACCCACTAAACAGAGAAAATAATACCCATCTATTGTTATGAAAACAAGATAATGTATGCAAAGCACCTGACTTAGTCCCATGTATGCAGAGACCATGTATAACACAACCTCTCTCCAGGCCCCAGCCCTGGGAGGCGCTCAGTTGCATGGAAAACTTATTTCCTTCCCCCATCCACCTTTCTCCAGCCAGGCATCATCCTCTGGCGTGAGCAGACAGCAGCATCTAGTGGACGGCTCTAGAACTGCATCCTTGCCAAGTGCCACTCCCCACGTTGCTGTACAATCCTTTATAAATAAGCCCTTTTTTTTTTTTTAAAGATTTTATTTATTTATTTGGCAGAGAGAGATCACAAGTAGAGAGGCAGGCAGAGAGAGAGAGAGGGAAGCAGGCTCCCTGCTGAGCAGAGAGCCCGATGCGGGACTCGATCCCAGGACCCTGAGATCATGACCTGAGCCGAAGGCAGCGGCTTAACCCACTGAGCCCAAAATACACACTCTGCATTGGGCAAGAACTCATTAGGTGCCTGGAATACAGGACACAGATCCAGGACCTAAAGAAAATTAAGCGAAAGATACAAGATGACTATAGCAAGATGAAGGAAAAAAATCACAACTACAACCTTATCATCAACAACCTTAATTTTTTACCCTTAATTAAAGAAAATCCTTGGCACACTGGAGAGTGTCTTCTTGGGAAGTTTCTATGATTACAGGAGTGATTTTGAAGTGTCCGTTTTGTGTTAATAACTCAATTAAGGTCAAAGCAACAAAATGAAAGCTTAAGTCGGAAAGGTGATTCCTCCCTCCCCAGGGTGGCCTGACTTAGCTTCCCAGCCTCTCTGTGGAGAAGGGGAGCAGGAGTGTTTGGCTCCGAAGAAGCCCCTATTCTTCCACCACACTCCACTATCCCTGCCCCAGACGCAAAAGAGTAACAAGGGTCTAAATGTGGCATGGATGACATCCAGCGGGAGGGATCAAAAAAGGCTTTGTGGGGCGCCTGGGTGGCTCAGTGGGTTAAAGCCTCTGCTTTCGGCTCTGGTCATGATCCCAGGGTCCTGGGATCGAGGCCCACATCAGGCTCTCTGCTCAGCAGGGAGCCTGTTTCCCTTGCTCTCTCTCTCTGCCTGCCTCTCTGCCTATTTGTGATCTCTGTCTGTCAAATAAATAAATAAAGTATTTTAAAAAAAAAGGCTTTGTGGAGGAGACACCATTTCAAATGGGCTTTGGAGAAGAAAGGCAGAGAAAGAGGTGGGTGGCTGGGGAAGGAAGGCAATCCAATATGATGGGCCACATGGTGTATAAAGTGAAGAAACAGGGCCATGAGAGTTAGGGTCAAGTCCTAGAAGGCCCCAAATGATAAGTCAAGGAGGCTGCATTTAATAAAATCTGGGGACCTGCTGAATAAGGAGGTAATTGGATGTAAGGGGATCAGAGAAAAACCGGGGATACAGAAACTAGTTAGGTGGCTACCACAACAACCAGACTTGACATCGTGCCCGCTGCACCCTGATGGAGAGGAGAAAAGAGGTACTGCAGAAGCCAGTGGGAGGTGGAGGCTCAGAAATAGACAGCAGTGAGTCAAATGAGAGGACCCGGTGAGGATTCAAGGGGCTGAAGCTTGGGGAGAAAGGCAGAGCTGTATCCAGAACGTGGGCTTGACCAGGGGGGGCTGATGTGGGCCGGGGGTGGAGGCACGGAGCTGGGTTTTCAATAAGGAAAGTGTGAGTTGCCAGCAAGCACTCTGAGATCAGCTCAGGAAAGGGGCTGAGCTGGAGGGAGAGGAGGCTGGGACAGTAATTTCGACTCACTTAGATGTGCAAATGCCAGATGAAGGCTTGAGAGGGAGAGATAAAGGGAATCACATGGGGAGATGCCGGGGCGGAGGGTGGACACCACCCAGACATCACGGGGCTCCCTGTATCTCAAAGCTTCCTGAGGTCAGGGAAAGAAGAGAAGGCACGGAAGACAGAGCAGGCACTTGTTACGGGAGGGAACTGGAAGACTCTGGCAAACATGCAGCCGAGGTCATGGAGGATCCAGAGGTCAGGATGGCCAGGAGGCAACCACTGGATTTGTGGTTGGGGGTCGCCATGAGTGACCCTGGAAAAAGCCACTTCAGGGAGCAGAAGTCAAGCTGCAAAGATTTAAGAGGCAAGAAGCAGAGGGTATGGGGGTGGCTCCCAGGAGGAAAGAGGTGATGGTGAGCAGGGCTGGCCTTGGGTGAGGCAGGCGTCTGGGGAACAAAATTTAAGGAGGCCCTCCCTCTCAGGGTCCTGCAGGCGGTCCTGATGAGGAAGGGCAGACGTCCAGCCCCAGAGCTGTCGGGAGGTAGGGGCCCACAGAGACCAAAGGAAAAGAGAAAACCCAGTAAAAGAGACCCAGGGAGAAGCTAAGAAAACTCCCCATCTTGCCAGAGGGTGACCACTGGGAGAGCCTCAGAGGACGTGAAGTCTGGGTAGGGAAAGGCACAAGGAAGGACACAAGGGACAATCTGAGAGCAGAGGCTGGAGACACCTGAGGAGGCTGAAGGGCAGGCCTGAAGGGTGAGGAAACGGGACAGGGAGGAAGGAAGAGCCTTCCCTGTAGGGGGCTGAATGGTGGCACCCAAGAAGATCTGTCTGTGTCCTCATTCCCCTCCCTCTGGAACCTGTGAATGTGACCTTCTTTGGAACAAGGGTCTTTGCAGGTGTAACTACACTACATAAGGTTGTCAAGAGGAAATCTTGCCGTTTTATCTGAGTGGGCCCTAAATCCTGTAAGTGTCCTTATACGAGACAGAAGAGGGGAGGGCCACATGTAGACGTGCAGATGGGAGTGAGGCGACCACACCCAAGAGGGGCAGAGGCAGGCAAGGGAGTCTCCCCTAGAGCCTTCTGAGAGAGCCTGGCCCTCCTGACGCCTTAGTTTTGGACTTCTGGCCTCCAGGAGGGTGAGAGGAAAGATTTCCGTTGTTTTCTGGCGCCAAGTGTGTGGCAAATTGTTAGGGCAGCCGCTAGACAACTAATACAGTCCCCTGTTGTGCAGAATGACTGGAAAGCTTCTAGAGAAGCTTCCAGGCTTGAGTTTCTCCAAATTTAAACCATTCAGCAAGCAAGGGCAGTTGCAGGTCTGGCCAAAAGGTGTATTTTTTAACTCACCGCCCAGACTCCTTCCAGACTCAGGTTTAATGCTTCATGCTTTCCTTTCAAGGAGGAAGCAGGGAGGACAAGCAAACGGCATCACATCCCACCGCTCCCAGAAGTAGAGTCTGCCAAGGGTGTTCTGCGACCCACCTTCCTCCTCCTTCCAGAGCTCGCACCATCCTGCCCAGGCTGGTCCAAAGGGCCAAAGCTGACCTGCACCACATTACGAAAAGCAGGGGGCTTTTTAAAAACAGGAGCCTGCCTTTCCGAATTTTTCCTTGCAAACAAGACCCCCTCTTCACAGCGAGTCTCTTCCCAACCGAGTCTCTTCCCAACCCTCACGTCTGCCTTCTTCCTCTGCCTTCCCCATTCTTGCGGGGGGCGGAGGGGGGCAAAATAAGATAGATACCCCTGAAGCACGGGATTGGGAGGCACTCTCCCCGCCCTCCCCCCTCCTTCCCGCAACACAGCTGGAGGGGGGAGGGGAGGTCAGCAGGGTTCATAAAGGCCAGATGTTGAGGAGAAAGAGAGCAAAGCCCAACCCACACCGGCCCACCCCGCCCCCACCCTCGCCCCCCATGCAGAAAAAAAATTAAAAGAGACGGTTTTTAAAACAAACAAAACTTTTGTGGCGCAAAACAGTTTTTCTCAAGAATCTGCTCTATGCAAACAATAACAACTTTTTACAAAGCATTTTCACAGAAAAGGAGACAAGTCCTTCCCCAGTATCGTACGTGGGAATTGTTCCTCCCTCACCCCGTTTGGGGGGGGATGGGGGTGCTATTCACTAGTGTGGGCAGAGGGGCTCCCTGGGTCCCTCATTTGTCGGGCAGACCTACCACCTCCCAGGTTCCCCTCACACCTCAGCTTGGAGTCTCTCTCAGAGCTAACCTCCCCTGACCTCACCTGGGTGGAGGGGAAAGCGATTCCACCCCTCTCTGACTCTAGGGGATCCTCCCAGCTGCCAGTTGTGGTCCAGGCCTACCTCTCCCCTCCCCCCACAAAACAGAACCTCTGACCTCAAAACTAATCCCCTGGCCCTGCCCCCATCGGATCCATCAGGTCCCTGACAACTCCCAAAATGCCTGAAGTTAGGGGAGGAAGCTGAAGATGCTACAGCCCAGCTTCGATTCAAACCCAAACGTTGCCCCTTCAAGCCCTACCAGGCCCTGGAGGTTGGGGCAAGAACCCTTTCATTGACCCCCTCTATAAGGAGCAGCTAGCCTCCTCTCTAGCCTTTGAGGGGGCTGTTTGGGTATCCAAAGAATGGACCCAGGCCTGCCCTCTACCTCCACTCCCTCCCATCCATAAATCGGTGGAGAGGACCTCGAAAGGCAACTTGTTTGGTCTGATTTTATTGATTTCTTCCACCTTCCATTACTTTCCCTGGGATAGTCTCTGGCCCTTTCCCCAGGCAAAGGCTGCGCTTTGGGAGGGGAGGAGGTCCTTCAGGCTTGCCCCTCCTATAGGAGAAGCAAGCTGGGGAGGGGGGCTGATGGATCCAGGGGGGAGGTCCTCTTTCACCCGTCAGACCTTATAAACTGAAAGCAAACAGGAAAAATTGAAGAGAGAAACTCCAAAACTGGACAAAAGGGAAAGGCTAGTGGCTGAGGCTGAAGATCTGGCCAATTAGGGGGTCACCTGCCTTGGTCAGAGGAGAGGGCTTAGGAAAAGAACGGGGAGGGGGTGATCTCCCCCTGGCCCAAGCTGCCCTCTTCCCCACGAAGGCTCCCTTGGGCTTGGAGTGCTGGGGAAGGCCTGAGGGGAATGAAGGGTTAAAGGCCTGGATGGTGGGGGTGGGGGATGCCCCCAGGGAGCTGCCAATCACCTCCCCACCCCCACCACAGCCCCCTCGTCCCCAGGCTCGCCCACAGAAACAACCGGTTTGTCCATCACCAAGGTCTCTCTCCCTCTTTTTTTTTCCCCTTGTCTTTGAGCGGTAGCCTCCTTTGCTCCCCCTGGGGTGAAGGCCCTGCCCCCAGAGATCCGAGATGGAAGAAGGGAGGGATTGGAATCTATGTCATTAAGCCTTTTTCCGTTAAGCCTTCTCCTGACTCCAGCCCTTGATTCGTCTCCAAAGGATGAGGGGGAGGGGGTGTCACCCCAACCGGTTAGGTGCTTGAAGATCACTGTCATTTGAGGTCCCTCTGACCGCAGCCCCTAAAAGGGAATAGGCAAATGTGAGAAATGAGGCCCCGTCTTCGAGCCCAAAGTTTGGCCGCGGCCCTAACCTTTCCCCTTTGGCAGAAGAGGTCTCAGGCTCAAAGTTCCTCCAAGTTGATCCCCCAGAATTTGAGACCTGGGGGCTCAGGGACAGCAGGACCTCCTATCTGCCACCTCCACAGCGGGTGGGCGGGCGGGGGCTTAGAGTCTCCCTGCAAGCGAAGCGAGGATGCCGGCCCTAAGTCTCCGTCCTCCCCCACCACCAGGGCCGGGGGGCAGGGGAAGGAGTCAAGCAGGCTGAAGGTGCTCGTGGTAGGGAGCGTCGGTGCCGGGCGGCGGGGCTGTGCGCTGCGATGGGGGGGCGGCGGCCGCCGGCGTTTCTTGGCGGTTCCCCGGGCGGGCGCTTTGGTAGGCGGCCGCTCTGGCCCCCGGCGCAAACTCGGAGTGTCGAGAGCGAAGCCCTTCGCATAACACCAAAGTTTCGACCGGCGGATCAGACGATCGAAATGTTCCTGGCGGAGATCGCCGGGCGCGGCCGGAGGTCCGCTGGCCGTCGAGGGGCTAGCGGCTGGTGCCTCGGGGGCGGCCTGCGGGGGGCTTCCATCGCCTGCGGCCGTCTGGCCCGACGCGGGCGGCTCGGGCGCGGCCTTGGGACCCGCGGGCTCGGTGGAGAGGCCCGCAGGTGGCGGCGGAGGCCGGGAACCGCGCTCCTGATGGGGGCTGGCGGCGGGGCCAAGCTGGAAGTCGAGACCCGAGGCGGGCCGAGGCGGAGCCGAGGCGGAGCTGGTCGGAGATTCCCGAGGGCGCAGGGGCGCCGGGCAGCGGCCGGGAGGTAAGCCGGAGCGAGAGCCGAAGTGCGGGAAACTGCCTCCTCCCTCTTCCTCCTCGCCGCGGCCCCGGCACACTGCGGCGTCGGCATCCTGACCGGCGAGGGAGTTCGGATCGCTGGACCGCCCGGCTGGGCCCGCGAGGTGCTTCAGGCCATCCGCGGCCCAGCCGCCGGTGCACAGGGGGGCGCGAGGGCCCAGCAGCACCGGGGGCCGCGGCGCCAGCTCCCCAGGCCCCAGGCCCAAAGAGGACGCCCGAGGTTTGGCAAGGGCGCAGAAGGCAAGGGCACGCAGGCACAGCGGAGAGAACTCCTGGGTCCCCCGACGCGGCTTCCGGGGTGTCGGGGAGCAGGGAGACCCTCGCGGGGACGCCGGCACTGCGAGGCGGGGAGCGGGGCACAGAGTTTCCATGGAACCGTCCGGGGGGGTGCCCACTGCGGGGGCCCTGGTCCCAGCGGCGGTGTGCCCTCGCTGCCCGAAGAGCCCACGGGCGAGGGGAACATCGCCCCCCCTCGACGGGGAGGTCTCTGCTCACGGGCGCCCCCGGCCCGCAACCCCGGGCCGCGGAGCTCTGGCTCTCTCCTCGATCTCGTCACGCGGCCCTCCCGGCGGCCGGACTCCTGGGTCCCTGCGAGTCCCGGCGCGGTCGGCCGCCCTTCCTGCCGCCGCGTTCCCTGCGCAGCCCCGGCGGGAGCCCCTCTCGAGTAGCCCAGGGCGAAGAGGCTGGGGAAACAAAGCGGCCGGCGGCCGCGGGAGGCGGGAAGGACCCCGGGCCCGGCACCCGGTGCCCGGGCCCAGGCGGCGGGGAGGGCGCCTTCCGCCCGCTCGGCTTCTTTCTTCCCCGCTGGCTCCCGGAGACCGCGTTATAGAGAACTGCCCCCTCGCTGCCCCAATACCAGCGCCGGGGCCGCGAGCCCGCCGCTGATTGGGCGGCACGACCTGTGACGTTGGCCCGGACCCCACCCCTCCGGCGGCACCGCCCCCGTCCCCATTCCGCACACAGACACACACACGTGGACCCGGCGCGGCGGCGGCTGGGAGGGAGGAAAAGAGGGAGCGTGTGCGGGTGGGATCGCGAGGGGCAAAACGCGCCGCTGCACGTGGTCTGGTGGCGTCTGGCTATGCAGTTGTCGCAAAACAATTCGTTTTTCCCTTCGCAGTCACGGTTTTCACATCTGTAAAATGGGAATGTTCCTATCTACCCTCTTGGGGTTGCGCGAATAAACACATGAATCACAAAAACGGTGTGGAGGGAAAAGATGACTTGAGGCAATGGTTGTTGCAAGCTTGGCACGGCAGGGATTTCTGCGGGCGGAGAATGTTTCCTACCTCTCCGTTCTGGTGCCCTAGAACAGTGTGCTTGGCACACACGGGGCTCAAAAAAATGTTGAAAAGTAGTTAGGAATTCAATGTGTGCGAGATGAACAAAGGAAAAAATAAATTCGGAGCGGTGGAGGAGTGGTATTATTACCCCCACGGAAGACGATGGTAAGTGTTTCCATTTCTCTAATGAGCTTCTAATTACCCCTTGACCAAATACCGAGGGGCTGGCTTTTCGGCCCTCCCTAAATACCAAGACGCTGCCCTCTGAAGCTGAGCGACCAAAATGGGCTGAGGAATCCAGAGGAGGGGACCCCCAGACCCTCTTATCTCTCCCAAGGAGAGTAAAGCAAAGAAATATTGACCCCCCCCAAAAATCCTTATAATGAAAGACCACCTCCCCACAGCACATGCTGTCCCCCTTAACTTTCTTTAGCTTCTGCATAGCTTACTGCTATATGAAAGTCTGTGAATGTAGTTATTCTTTATTGTCTGTTTCTGATTAGTCTGGAAATGAGCCCATGAGAACTTTGTCTTAATCACAGCTGCATCCCCATGGCCTAAAACAGTACCCAGACATAATAGGTGCTCCATAAATATTTGTGAGTGAATGAATGAATCCCTGGAATATTTTTCTCTTGATAAAAATCAGGTTATTGGAATATGGCTGCTTCCCATCCCCAGAGATATAAAGAGATTGATATGATAGCTTTGAGTAAGAATGTGGAAGTTGGGGAAGAGTGTCAGAGAGAGAATATCTCTTTCTGGAGCTGGGGTAAGACAGGGTTTCTGGAAGGGGGCAAATGGTGTAGCTTGCATCCCTGCCCTCCTGGCAGTGATAACAGATGAATTGTTTTTCTCCTCATCATCAAATCACATTTGGGAGGAAAGGGATTTAGGAAGGTCTGCCTCCCCATCTCCCTCCTGCAGAGGCCCCAGACAAAGGCCCTGTGGTGGAGCCAGGATTTGAGGAACTAGAGGGCATGGTGTCCTATTGCTCCAAATACTCACGCCTTAGCATCTTCTGTAGAAGTCTTCAGGGCAGTTGTCATGAGGGGAGATCCTGGGGTCTTGCCAGGTCTATACCCCAGGGTTCCTGAGTGCTCCAAAAGCCTCAGCTCCCCTCCCCACCTTCTGCAGCCTCCTTCCCCTGCCATACACAGGAGGAAAGTTCTGGAAGGTTGCACCTTCTGCAACCACCTCCCCCCACAACACCACAAAACACCTACAAGAGGAAAGTTCTGGAAGGATGATGATCTGCGCAGCTGTCTCTTCTGGGAGTCAATGCTGAGAACTCTCAGACTGAGATAGCAGTGACAGATTTCTTTGGCTTGAGGGGCAGAGGGCTTTTGCTTCAACCCCACTGTACCCCAGCCTCTTTGCCACTTAGATGCCTGGGGAGGGAGCTTGGGCCCCACCTATGGGAACCTGAAATGGGAAACTCCTCTTATCTCCCATGGTCTCATTCATATTTGCATTCCTGTGCTTAGCACAGTGTTGACATAAGGAGAGAACACTCGAGATCCTCTTCAATACGACTACATGACCAAATCTTACCCAGCTGTGCAGTTCAATGGCCTCTTCCTTCTCCTACTCCAAAAGACTTCAGTCCTTCAGATCTGAGTTTAGGGGTTTTATTGGGGATCATTACCATTGGGAGTCCTTCCCTGGAGAAGGAATTCCCTCCACCTCCACTTTCCCTTCTCCCCATTCCTTGAATCAGACACCCCAGAATACAGCCCAGATGGGAACGCCTCTGTTGTGGGCATGGGAATACTTTACCAACAGTAGGGGTTAGTGTGACTATCTCCAGCTGAAAGGACCTGTAGTCATCAAGCCTCCATTTTCAGAGGACTGGGACTGGGGGTTCCTGCTGTGCATGCCAGGCAGGTCTCTGAGGTACTCTGAATCTCAGTGTCCCTCCTGGTGAAAAGGGGACAACAGTTGCTTCCTCATAACAGGAGGGTGGAAACGCGATGTGAGCGGCTTGCCCAGCTGTTGCAATACCCACTGCCTACGGTAGAGGACACTCGACCCCGTCCTCAGCTGGCGAGATGAGGAGGCAATACCGTTCTCTGGAACCCCTCTTCTCCGTAAGGAGAAAAGGAGGGACCAGGCTAGATGCCGGGTCCTATCTGACACCTCCGCAATAAGGGATAGGAAGGGCCTAGAGAGACCTGGAATCCAGCCCTCCCTGCTCTGTGGTCCATCTGGGTCTCACCCAAAGGCCCCTGTTCAAGGATTTGGGAGCAGCTCCTGCTCAGTTGTCCTTTTCCCTGGAAAGAGGCACTGCCAGGAAGTGGCCCCAGAGTTCCAGCCCAGTACCGTAACTTCTAGAGCCCTGACTGCATTCCAGTCTCTGTCTAGGAACTTTATGTTACGTAATCCCCATAACAATTCTAGGAGATAGGCTCTATATATTTTTTTAATTTTACATACCATACATAACCCATTTTAAGTATCCAAGTCAATGATTGTTATTAAATTTACAGGGTTACACAACCATCACCAGAAGCCAATTTTAGAACATTTCCTAAGAAATCCCTCATCTCCAATTGCTGGTAACTCCCCATTCCCACCCCCGGCCCTGGGTGACTAATCTGCTTTCTGTCCGCATGGATCTGCCTTTTCTGGACATTTCATAGAAACAGAATCGTAGCATATGTGGTCTTTGCATCTGACTGCTTCACAAAAGCATAATGTTTTGGAGATTCGTCCATGCTGTCCCTTGTACTAGTGAGTCTGTTTCCTTTTTCACACCGAGTAGTATCCCGGTATGGACAAAACGTATTTTGTGTAGCCAATCACATTTGGGTTTCCACCTTTCCATTTTCATGAATAGTACTGTTACAGACCCCGACACACAAGTCTTTGTGTGGACATAGGTTTTCATGTTCAGAGTGGAATTGCCAGGTCATATGGTAAACTTACACTTTTTTTTTTTTAAGATTTTTATTTATTTATTTCACAGAGAGAGAGAGATCACAAGTAGGGAGAGAGGCAGGCAGTGCGGGCGGGGGTGGGGGGGAAGCAGGCTCCCTGCTGAGCAGAGAGCCTGATGCAGGGCTCAATCCCAGAACCCTAAGACCATGACCTGAGCTGAAGGCAGAGGCTTAACCCACTGAGCCATCCAGGCGCCCCTATACTAACTTTTTAAGAAACTGCCAAACTGTTTTCCCCACTGGCCACACCATTTTACACTACTGTTAATATCCATGTTATAAGTAAGGAAAGTAAGGGACAGAGATTTTTTTTTTTAAAGATTTTATTTATTTATTTGAGAGAGAGAGACAGTGAGAGAGAGCATGAGCGAGGAGAAGGTCAGAGAGTGAAGCAGACTCCCCATGGCGCCGGGAGCCCGATGCGGGACTCGATCCCAGGACCCCAGGATCATGCCCTGAGCCGAAGGCAGTCGCCCAACCAACTGAGCCACCCAGGCGTCCCAGGGACAGAGATTTTAAGTGACTTTCCCAAGATCACACTGCTAGGAGGTGTCAGAGCCATGACTCAAAGCCAGGCAGAGAGGTCCCAAGACCACACTCTTAACCACAAGTCTACTCCCAGGACAATGAACCTAAAAGGGGACCCATTTCTTGGCCCACTGCAATGTGGCCACCACCATTTATGCCCATCTTACTTCCAGAATTCCCCAAGTCAAGCTCTGTTCCCACCCAGTGGGGCCGCATCCCCCCTATAGCCACAAGCACACTTTACTCTACCCCCTCTGGAAATGTGTGCCCATGATTAATAGCTGAAATTCTGGATTCAGATGGTCTGTTCGTATTCCTGACTCATCATCTTACCAGCTGTGTAGTTTGGGGGGCAAGTTACTTAACCTCTGCTTTCGTTTCTTCATCTGTAAAATAGAAATAGCATCTTCCTTCGTGCAATTCTTTAAAAATGCTTTTATTATGGAAATTTTCAAACCCCTACAAAATAAACAGAAGGGTACAATAAACCTCCATGTACCCAGCATCCAGCTTCAACACTTATGAATCCATAGCCCATCTTGTTTCATCCTTACCCCTACCCGCTTCCTCCCCTACTCCCATTTTTTAAAAAATCAACTTTACTGAGGTATGATTTATATAAATTAATGCACATTTTAAGTACATACTTCAAAGAGCTTTCATGAATGAATGTAACCATGAACAATTAAGGTATAGAACATACTCTATTATCCTGAAGCGGGTCCCGGACATCATACAGTTTCTTTCCTAAGTATTTCAATACGTATTTCTACAACATAAGGACTCTTTAATTTTTTTTAAATATTTTATTTATTTAGAAGAGAGAGACAGAGAGTACAAGCAGGAGGAATGAAAGAGGGAGAGGGAGGGGCGCCTGGGTGGCTCAGTGGGTGAAAGCCTCTGCCTTCAGCTCCGGTCATGATCCCAGGGTCCTGGGATCAACACCACATCGGGCTCTCTGCTCAGCGGCAAGCCCACTTCTCCCCACCCCCGCCGCCTGCCTCTCTGCCTACTTGTGATCTCTGTCAAATAAGTAAATAAAATCTTAAAAAAAAAAAAAGAAAGAAAGAAAGAGGGAGAGGGAGAAGCAGGTTCCCCACGGAACAAGGAACCCCACATGGGACTCGATTCCAGGACCCTGGTATCATGATGCCAGCCAAAGGCAGATTCTTAACCAACTGAGCCACACAGACACCCCCGGACTTTTTAGAAATAAACATAACCCCAGTGCTATTTGATAATAGTGACCTAAAAAGAATTAATGCTCACTCTTTAACATCCTCAAATAGCCAGCCAGCGTTCAAATTTCTGATTATCTTATACTATTTGTTCCTTTATAATTTGGCTTATTTGAATTAGGATCCAAAGATGGATTTGTCTGATATGTCTCTTATGTCTCTTTTAATCTAGAAATTCCTCCTTTAACTAATGCTTGTCCTCATCAGTACAGTTGTCCGTGTCCCCGCCTGTCTTTTAACTCTTTTTATTTTCTCTTTATAGTTTATTCATTGAGATACTAGCTTTTCATCCAGAATTCCCACGATCTGGAATTTACTGATTGCATCCCCATTTTGTCATTCAATCAAGCAACGTTTATTCAGGAATATTTACTAAGCATCTGCTACATACAGGATTGCCAAATATAGCACCAAAAAATACAGAACATACTTAAGACTAGAAAAATTATTGCTTCTCAATAATTCTAATTTAACTGGATATCTGTGTGCCTGTTATCTGTGTGCCTGTCCAGGGTTGGAGGCACAACGGTGAGCAAGGGAGACAACCCTCTGCCCTCAGAGAGTTTACATTCTAATAAACCAGGGGAAGCCAGGGAACAAATGAGCAAACAGTACTTCTCCTGGAGATTTTGTGAGGTTTAATGAGAAACACTTAACTTTCCTGCCTGGTCCACTGGAAGCCCTTGATAAATGTGAGTGTTCTTGGCAACAGTCTAGCCTTTCCCCGGTCTGTTTCTTCCCTTTTCCCACCCCTGCTCCACATCCCCCTGGGAATTATTCCAGGCTTGCCCTCCTCCTGCTCTACTTCCTCCACGTATCTAATGTTAGTTAATTCCTCTCTTCACCCCACAGTCACTGGGCAACCCCCCCAACCCTTGAAGCAAGCCCCAGACCAGGCCCTGGGTACTCAGAGATGATGGGGACATAGCTGATGGGGGAGATGGACATTCTAGGCTAATTTGAGAAGAAGGAACAGAGGAATGACCATGGTCCTTGGAACATTAAAGTCAGGATAACCATACGGAAAGTAAGTCTTTTCAGAGGTGATCTCCCACTTAGTTTCTAAAGGATGAGAAGGAATACCAAAGGAAGCATGAGAGAAGAATTCCAACTGAGGAAACAGTATGGGCAAGGAACAGAAGCAAGCAAGTGCCTGTCCCATGGGCTGCCAGCTAGCAGCCATCAACATCTCTTTCTCCCTGTTAAGTAGAGGGGGCACCCTGGCGTTGGTCCCGACACATCCGCCCTCTGAGTCATCCCTTTATCTGTCTCAGGCAGCCCACTCCATCAGTGTGTTCCTCTCTTTTAAAAGCTCCATCTTCCCTTGACCCCATAGGCTCTAGCCCCCATCCGTCTCTCCTCCCCTTCACAGCCAAACTTCCCCCAAGAGCTGTCTACACACTGTCTTCCGTTTCTCACTTCCCACTTGCTCCTCAACCCACTTCCATCTGCTTCCACCCCCACCCGCCACCAAAATAGCTGTTGCTGAAGTCCCGGGGCGTCCATCTCATCGAAACTGGCAGGCTCTTGTCAGTCCTCTCGTCTTGACCTCTCAACAGCATCCCACATGATTGGCCACTTCCTCTTTCTAGGAACCGTCTATAGTTCTTCACCTCCTGGGCACCGCTTTCCCGGTGCCCTCCCTCCTCCCTGACTTCTCCCTGGTGGTATGGGCGCAGGCTCATTCTCCCTGCCTCAGCCCAGACGTCATGGGGTCCTCAAGGCTCTGGCAAGAATTTCTCTCCTCTTTCTATAGACGTTCTTCTTCTGTGCCCACTCCACAATTAGCATCCATCCACCGGGGCAGGGGGGAGCTCAGAAGACACTGCTCCTCTCAGCTCTGACCAAGACACTCCACTGCCCTCCCAGCCTCTAGCTCGGGAGTTCCAGAAGTTCAGCAAAATCAACCTGTCCCAGGCCATTAGCAGCTCACCTCCTCTGCCGCACGTCGCACTTCCAGGGAATCGTAGCCCGGTGGAGGGCTCCACTCGTCACCCATTTTAACAGCCAGAAACCCAGGGCTCATTCTGGCACCTCCAAGGCAACGTTTCGGCAAGTCACGTTGCCCTGTCTATTTCTGCCCACCCCGGCAGTCCCCCCACACCCTGCTGTGCCCTCTGTATTGCCACCAGCTATCCTTCTAAGCCACAAACTGGATTGGGTTACTCTTTGCTCCAAACCTTTTAACGGCTTCCCACTGCTTTCCGGATGCAGAGTGAAATCATTCATTTGGCTCACAAGCAGGGTTACCTGGGTCTGACAGCCCTACCCACAGGTCCTCCTGGAGAGAGGGGATGAGTTCCCTCACCTTCCACCCCCATGTCCCCTGTGCCATTGTCTCTCCCTTCAGCTACCCAGGACTCCCTTAGTGCCTAAAGCAACATGATCCCCCCCTCTCCCTCCCTTAGCATATACTGTTCCTTCCAACTGCACACTTTTCCCCCACCTCCCTTCACCTGTACCAGGCCAATGCCCACTCCTCTTCAGAGCCCCACTGAATCATTCCTTCCTCAGAGGACACCTCTCCCACTCCTCCAGATACTAACCAGGTCATCTTCCATCTTTATTCCGCCCCCCCAAAACCTACGTATCTTCCTTCAAAGCATTTTCATCTGTTTGTCACTATTTAATCATTAGTGTGATGAACTGATTATTCACCTCTCCCCGCCACACTCTAGTTCATGTGGACAAGAAGTATGTTAGATTTTGCCTCAGCCCAGTGCTTAACACATGGTTGGCATGCAAATACATTTTAAAAGTCTTTTCTATCAGGCACTTCTGTAACCTAGAGAGAAGCAGAGAAGAGTAAAATAAACCCTACATACCCATTACCTAGATGGGTAATTATGTTAATAAATTTTTTTAAAGATTTTATTTATTTATTTGACAGAGAGAGAGAGATCACAAGTTGGCAGAGAGGCAGGCAGAGAGAGAAGAGGAAGCAGTTTCCCTGCTGAGCAGAGAGCCTGATGCGGGGCTTGATCCCAGGACCCAGAGACCATGAACTGAGCCGAAGGCAGCGGCTTAACCCACTGAGCCACCCAGGCGCCCCAATGTTAATAATTATTAGCATTTTTTGCATATTTATCATTTTTGCTTAAATATTTTCAAGGGACTTAGAGTTTACATGACTGTTCACCCCTAAATAGGAAATTTTTTTAATATACATTATGACTGGGGCACCTGGGTGGCTCAGTTGGTTAGGCATCTGACTCTTGGTGTCTGCTCAGGTCAGAGTCTGAGACAGAGTCCTTCATCAGGCTCCACACTCAGCTTAGGGTCTGCTTGAGAGTCTCTCCCTCTCCCTCCCCGTCTGCTCCTCCCCTGCTCTCTCTCAAATATATAAATTAAATCTCTTAAAAAATACAATATTATGATCACACCTTACAAAATTAACAATAATTCCTTGAGGGGTGTCTGGGTGGCTCAGAAGGTTACGCATCTGCCTTCAGCTCAGGTCATGATCCCAGAGTCCTGGGATCAAGTCCCACATCAGGCTCCCTGCTCGGGGGGAGTCTGCTTCTCCCTCTCCCTGCTACTCCCTTTCGCTGTTCCACTCTGTTTCTGTCAAATAAATAAAATCTTTTAAAAAAACAGTAATTCCTTAATATTGTCCAATACCCAGCCCATATTCACATTTCCCTGTCCCCCCAAAATGTTTTACATTTGGTTTGTTCCATCAAAGATCTAAATCAGGTCCACACATTGCAATTGGTTATGTCTCTTAAGTCCCATTTAAATCTAGAATAACTTTTTCCCCCATGCCATTGAGTTGTTGAATTGCTGAAGTATTTTAAGTAAATTACAGACATCATGTCCCACCTTCTAGATTTCTCTGATTGCTTCCTTGTGGTGTTGTTTATCCTGTATTTCCTGCAAACTGGAAATTAGATCTACAGGCTTGATTAGATTTTGGTTGACTAGACTAGCAAAAACACCTCATGAAGAATCCTTCCCTCATATCACACTATGTCTGGTATCCTCAGTGTCTGAGTTCCAGCCTCAGTGATGGACCACTGACTAGCAGGTCTGCATTGGTGAGAGCAGATTTCTTTATTGAGAAGTTGCGTTTTCTTCCTTTAGGGCCAGCAAGTAATCTGTGGGATGATATTTTGGAATGACCACGATTTTGTTTATTTATTTTTATTTATTTTTTAAAAGTAAGCTCTGGGGGTGCCTGGGTGGCTCAGTGGGTTGAGCCTCTGCCTTCAGCTCAGGTCATGGTCTCAGGGTCCTGGGATCGAGCCCTGAATCAGGCTCTCTGCTCAGCAGGGAGCCTGCTTCCCCCTCTCTCTGCCTGCCTCTCTGCCTACTTGTGATCTCTCTCTGTGTCAAATAAATAAATAAAATTTTTTTAAAGATTTTATTTATTTATTTGACAGAGAGAGATCACAAGTAGGCAGAGAGGCAGGCAGAGAGAGAGAGAGAGGAAAGCAGGCTCTCCACTCAGCGGAGAGCCCGATGCGGGACTCGATCCCAGGACCCTGGGATCATGACCTGAGCCGAAGGCAGCGGCTTAACCCACTGAGCCACCCAGGCGCCCCAATAAAATCTTTTTTTAAAAAAGTAAGCTCTGTACCCAACATGGAGCTCAAATTCATGACCCCAAGATCAAGAGTTGCATGCTGTACCAATTGAGTCAGCCGGGCACATCATGAATGACTGTGTTTCTAATAAGTGAATGAAGTAGGTCAGTGTGGCTGAACAGTGGTAAGGACCGAAGGCAGGAACTCCAAGGGCTGAATGCCTTGATAAGAAATTCGGATTTTAGGGGTGCCTGGGTGGCTCAATCAGTTGGGTGACTGACTCTTGACTTCACCTCAGGTTGTGATCATATGGTCTTGAGATCAAGCCCAGCATGGAGCTCTCTGTGCTAAGCGTGGAGTCGGTTTGAGATTTGCACTCTCCCTCTCCCTGACGTTCACACTGTCTCTAAATAAGTAAATAAAATCTTTTTTTAAAAGATTTTATTTATTTATTTGTCAGAGAGAGAGAGCGAGAGAGTGAGCAGGGGCAGACAGAGTGGCAGGCAGAGGCAGAGGGAGAAGCAGGTTCCCTGCTGAGCAAGGAGCCCGATGTGGGACTCGATCTGAGGATGCTGGGATCGTGACCTGAGCAGAAGGCAGCTGCTTAAACAACTCAGCCACCCATGCGTCCCTAAATAAATAAAATCTTTAAAAAATAAAACAGATTTGGATTTTATCCTATAGGATTGGGAAATTAAGGACATTTTTTTTTTAAATTTGACACCGAGAGAGAGAGAGAGATCACAAGTAGGCAGAGAGGCAGGCAGAGAGACTGGGGGAAGAAGGCTCCCACTGAGCCGAGAGCCCGGACTCAGGGCTTGATCCCAGAACCCTCAGATCATGACCTGAGCCGAAGGGCAGAGGCTTCACGCACTGAGCCACCCAGGCATCCCAAGGACCACTTTTAAGCAAAAGAAATCATGTGGTCCAACTTGGCAAGGGAAAGGGTGCGGAAGCATGAAGGGAATAGAGAACTAGCATTTCCTGAATGTTCAGCCTGAACTCAACTCCATGCCCTGCATCTGGCATACTTGATTAAAGTGAAACCTTCACTGTGTTTAAAACAAAAATCCTATTTTGCAGATAAGGAAAGCAGAGGCATCACTCTCTGTCACTCACCCACAGTTCCTGCAAGAGATGGTGAAGACCGGATGGGAGTCGGAGACCACAAGCATGGTTATTTGAGGGAGAATGTGCGACTGGGCGGAGGGAAGGCTGAGGCTTCCCGCATATCATGGGTGGGATGCAGGAGGAGACAGAGCAGGTTGGAGGGGAAGATAATGAGCTCAGGCTTCCAGCTGCCCAGATGTCTCCAAGCTGCTCTCTTGAGAAATGGTGTTTATAACATGACAATGCCTATAATTTGGCTTCCGGCATGACTCGATAATTAGCTTAAGTTATCCTTCATTGGCATTTCATTCAAAGCAAGGACACTCTTCCATTCATTCTGATGAGACCTGTTTTCTGTGAGTGGTACAGTGGTGAGTGTGAACCCAGAGCCATCCAGTCTCTCTCTTGGCTCAGCTGGGTCAGACTGAAGTTGGTGCATGGGCTGTCTTTTCTCCTGGCTGGTGCCCTCTGTCTCGGGAGCTTAGGGGTGTGGGCACCCCCCGGGATAGGGAGCTGTCTGAAGGTGATATTCTGGAACCTGAACATTCAGTGCCCAGCAGAAGCATAACCCAGAGACTGGTTCCAAGAGCCACATGGAGGGTGCGGTGAGGAGGACGATGGTTAAGAGAAGTCAGCTGGGAGGCACCTGCTGACGTTGGCCACAGAGATGTTTAGGACTGAAAGAGGGCCATGTTTCGGGAAAGTTTGATTTAAGAGGTGTTGACAAGGCAGGTTTTATGAGACTGGCTGGCTGATTCAGAGGAGGAGGGAGAGAGAGAGAGAAAGAATTAAGAAGGACCCTCACGTTTCTTTCTCAGGAGAGAGAGGCTATTAACCAAAGTAGGACAAGAGGAGGGGCGGGTCCAGGGACAAGCTGTCAGTTCAGTTTTGGTCTCGGTTCCCAGACACAAGTACAAGTGGGCATGGCCTGAGGAGCCAGGGGGAAGGCCTGGGACTGGAAAGTATCAGGACTAAGTCATGGGCGCCCGGGTCAGGGTAGAAACCACAGGCGTAGCTATGCTCTTCCTGGGAGAGGTCAAGCTGGACCATGATTGAGGAGCTGCTGGCTTTAGTGATCCTGAGATGAACCAGCCAGGGGTCTGGAAAACTGATTCTGGCTTCTTAGGAAAAACAGAAGAATAGAAAGGATCACCTAGAGTTGGAGCCCTGGGGGCCAAGAAGGGAAAAGTACAGCTGTCTCTCAGCAGAAATGGGCCCCGGACACAGTCCCCCCAACCCCAGGGCACTCTGGGCAAAGCCATCAAGAGGGAACCCCACCAGCCTCTGTTCTGGTCACTTGGATCCTCAGAGCAGATCACGAAGGCATCAGATGGGCGAGGCTTGGTTCCTGGGCCTGCATCTAGTGTCCAGGCACAAAGACAGATGCTCAGAAGTCCTTCCTTCTATTCTTTCAGCAAATATTCATCAAACACCAAGGGCATGCCGGGCACAGTTCTAGTTCCTTGAGAACAGCAGCCAAATCCGAAAAAGGTCCTTGTCTTCATGGCACTTCCATCGGAGGGGAAACACTGACCACCACCAACAGATAGAAACATACGAAGGAGAAGGTCAAGGACAAAGGAAAAGCGTAAGGAAGGTTGGGGCGGGGCAGAAAGGGCACAGGGGGTGGGTGTAAGTAAGGGGGCCCATGAGAGCCTAACTGAGAAAGCAGGGGCGTGCCCACAGTGCACGGGGGAACAACAAGGAAGCCAGTGTGGCCACAGAACAGAAACGAGGGAAACAGTGCAGATGAAGCCAGAGGGATTGGGGCGGCGGGCTCTGTAAGACTTACACGCCCCTGTTAGGAGTTGGGCTTCCCCCAGAGTATAGTGGGAGCTCTCTGGAGCCCAGGGGCCACGTGATCATCTTACAGCTTCATTGGACCACTCTGGCCACTGTGTAGGGAAGCGATGTCAGGGGGAGAGGGGAGGCGGAGAGAGCAGTTAGGAGACCACCACAGTCACCCACGGGAGAGGACGATGGTGCAGATGGTGGGAAGTCATCAGATTCTGTGTGTGTCATGAAGGTGGAGCTGGCAGGATCTGCTGACAGAGCAGAGGCGGGAGCAAAATCAGAAATTCAGGTTTGGGGCCCGAACAGCTAGAAAGATCGAGCTGCGAGCATTGGAGATGGAGAAGGCCGTGGGTGAAGCAGTTGGTGCTGTTGGGGGGTGGGGAGGTTAAGGTGGATAGAGAGTTCTAGGGTAGATCACCAAGTAGGAGGTTCCCCTGAAACAGGATGGGGGCATGAGACAGATGACAACCTCCAGAAAACACCTGTGACATATGGTGACTGCTGACCACTGACAGAGCAATTCCATCCGGGCAAGGGGGGGCCACAGAGTCAACTCAGGCTATGTAAAGCAGAGCGGGGGTGGGACACAGAGAAACCAAGAGACAAGTGCAGCGAGGTGGCCTTCTGGATGGAGCCTATTTGGAGGGTGAGAAGAAAGAGGCAGATATGGGAGAGGTAGGTCAAGATAAAGAGACCCCCCACCTCAAGAGGGAGGACAGGCAGGTCCCAAGAGAGGCTTAGCCCAGGCAAGCAGAGGCTTAAGCTCAAGGCGCTGAGGGTCAAGCAACAAAGAGGAGGATTCCAGAGACATTTTAACAGAAGAAGTGGCCAGGCCAGTGGTGGAGAGTGGGAAGTCAGGCGTGACTGAAGGATTTTCAGTCCCAACTCCACCATCCAGTTTGAAGGCCTTCAGTGTCTGCTTCTGATTCCAGGCCTCAGTCATGCCAGTGAGCCCCGGGGCCTCACCCTGCCCCTGCCATGAGGCAGGTAAATTGTACCTGAAATGCTTCTACTCCGAGCACACACTCAAACCTGAACCCACACCCACATGGCTGCTTTCTCTGCTTCTGCGGGAGGCCACACTTGGGGAACACTGCTCACTGGAGGTAAGGGGCTCCCTCTCCTGTTCTCCATCTGAGCCCCCTAGCCAGCAATGGCTTCATGTCCTGTTTCAGGGAAAAAACAAAAACAAAAACAAAACAAAACAAAACATAGTGCCGGGTAAGAGAAGCCAAACACAAAAGAGTATGTATGGTAAGACTCCACTCTGAGGAAGTTCTAGAACCAGCAAAATGAATCCACCATGACCCACTGTGACAGAGATCACATCAGTGTTTGCCTGTGGCTAGAGGATAGGAAGGAACAGGATAGGAAGGAACTTTCTGGGGAAATGGAAATGTTCTCTATCTTTATCAGCATGGTGGCTACTTTGCCAAAAGTCATCACTTACACAGTTAAGATGTGTGCATTTTATTACATGGGAATTATTCCATAAAAAGTTGATTTCAGGAAACAGAGCATGGTGGATGTTAACTAAGCTTATGACGGTGATCATTTCACAATATCTACAGATGTCAAATCATGTTGTACACCTGAAAGTAATACACATTGAACAATTATATCTTGATAAAACTGGGGTGGGGCGCCTGGGTGGCTCAGTGGGTTAAAGCCTCTGCCTTCGGCTCAGGTCATGATCCCAGGGTCCTGGGATCGAGCCCTGCATCGGGCTCTCTGCTCAGCAGGGAGCCTGCTTCCCCTCTGTCTCAGCCTGCCTCTCTGCCTACTTGTGACCTCTATCTGTCAAATAAATAAATAAAATCTTAAAAAAAAAAAAAACTGGGGACAAACCGAGAACTAAAAAATGTTCTACAGAGAGTAGACACTAACAAGCAGAAGTGTCTTATACAGGCATTCACCAGTCTCCTCCTTCACTTCCTCCCCCCAAGAATGGGGAAGCAGGGTGCCCTCTGGTCCACCCAAGCCTTGTGTGGGAGACTGTCCCAGAAAACTGTGGGCCACACGTCCCTGACCTTGAATTCTCCTCCCCTGCTGTCATGTCTCCCATCAGCTCACAGCCCAGCCCCTAGGAAGGTTGTCTAAATTCACACTATGCCCCCTTCTCATGCAATCCACTGCCATCCCCTCCACCCCGCTGGGCCAGCTGCCCCACTCTGAGACACCTACACCGCACAGGCCCCTCTTACCATCCCTCCTCCCCCCTTTCCATGACACCATTTTCTCTGGGGTCCTCCTCCATCTCTGGTCACTTTGCATGCTCTTTGCCTGGCTTCTCTTGCTCTGCCCCTTCTTAAATGCCTCTGGCCTTGGCCTTCTGCTCTCTGCACCTGCACAGCCTCCCACGGTGATCTCACGCACATCAGGGCTTCGGTTACCGTCTATTGCTGACAATGCTCAAAGATGTCTGTGATTTTTTTTCAGAGTATCAAGGATATGGCAGAAGAGGTTGACAGAATATTCCGTAGGCTTCCAAAGCACTTTATATTCTCTAAAGTGACATGCATATCCAACCTTCCTCTGGGACAGACAACCAGACCCCCAGTTCAAGAAGCCCCCATCTGATTTCTTCAACTCTCCCAATTTTGCTCCTCCTCCTCCCTTCCTCAGGAGCTCTGCTGTTTAAGACAGAAAGCTGGGAGTCACCCTCCCAGTCCCTGACTACCAACTGTCCCTCACCCCCTTCTCTCTACTTCACCCTCTACAAATCCTGTTTCTCAGTCCCCACACTCCAGTACACAGCCTCTTCTTTACTCCCAGAGATGGTCAACCGTTCATCCATTCACTCATTCATTCATTCATTCATTCAGCAAATATTAACTGAGCACCCATCATGTGTCAGACGCTGATCCACGGGCTGGGGATACATCAGCAAACACAACACATAAAAATCACTGTTCTGTGGAGCTGACACTCCAGCCCTTGTGATCATCTCAGAAGTCACTCCGTCTTCTGCCTTTACCCTCAGACCTCCAACTCGCTACAGCCATTGGACTTCGCAACACCTGCATCTGCTTGGCATCTTCCACGGGATCTCTTGCTCTGGGGAGGGGTCAGGTGAGGTGCCTTCTGCCTCACCGGTCCCATCCACGCTCATGTCCCCTTTCCGCCCACCACCACCTCCACTTTCCACTCCTCCTTCACTGAACACATTGCCCCCCACCCCGAACACAGCGGTGCTCTCATGCTAGCATGGACACCTGCTAGTCCTTGCCTTCAGTGCTTCTCTCACCTGGTGACCCAGCAAACTCCTGGTCACCTTCAAGTCATAGCTCTGACCCTGTCTCTTCCAAACAGCCTTGCCCGACTTCCCTGGGCAGACACTGGAGCTCCTTCTCCGGGGCTCTCTGCAGAGCAGTCCAGCCCCCGCACCTCCGATAACACGTCACACTGGATGGTGTAGTTTGCCTGCCCACCAGCCAGCCCTTCCTCTCCACCTTGAATGCCTGCAGGGCTGCAACCTGTTTCAATCCTTTCTGCATCACGGAAGTCTGGCCCATTATCTCACACATCGTTGCAGCCGTCAACAAATGCTGGCGGGTTAAATAAATGACAGTGAATTAGTGTCACAGATAGGGAGATACTTGGGGAGAAGGGGATATAAGACCTGAACTAGTTCCAGAACAGTCCTCTTACTGATCATTTGGACCCACCCCACGGTTAAAAGCGGGGTTCAAGTCCTGCTTCTGCACCTGCTGGCTGTGTGCTCTCTGAGCTCTAAGCTCATTCCCTTCCCTATAAAACAGGAACGAGAACAGAACCTACCTCGGTGGTGTTGCAAGGAGCACACTGGAAATTTGGCACAGTGCCTGGCAAACCAGCTCCATCAAAAGCAAGCCGTCATTATTATCATACTCACCATAGGTGTCTATCCTTGTCTCCTGACCCTCCAGTCCCCCTAGCACATTCTCCACTAACCCCTCCCTTCTCACCTTCCAATCCATGCTTGACCCACACCCACCAGTGCCTGGAATTTTCCAGGCTGAGGTCACCAGGGACCTCCTCCTTGCAGAACCCTTTCCTCTCTGGACCTCTCAATGGCATGTGACCCTGGCATCACTTCCTCCTTTTTAAAAGTCCCTCTCCGAATTCCATGAACGCTCCAGCTTCTCTGGACAGCCTTCTGACCCTCTCACTCCGGGTCCCTCCAGCCCAGTCTCTGCTGATACAGACAGAAACCATCCACTGCCTACTGAGCATCTCGTGTGTGCCACAAACACGCGATGCCAGGGGGTCCAAAGTGGCTCCTTACCAGCTCCACCCCCCGCCCTCACTCCTGGGGTCTATCAGCGAGTGGACAGAAAAGCCCCATCAACCAAATCCCCAAGCTGCCCCTCTGGGAGTTATTTCCCGGCTCTTGCCCTACTCAGCAGTCCCAGTCCTGGTCTTAAGATCCCACCTTCTTGACATCCTCATCCCCAGTGCTCCACTCATCCCCTCCGCTCTGCTGGAGTCAGACCATCTTCTCTCCGCAGGGCCCTTACAAGTCTGCTACCACTTGCTGTTCAAGTGTGCTCTTTGGATCAACAATACAGCATCACCTGGGAGCTTGTTAAAAATGATGGATCTCAGACCTACTGAATCAGAATCTGCATTTTAACAAGACCCCCCCAGGGATTCCCATGCATTTTAAAGGTTAAGGATTGCTATCCTAACCAATCTCCCAACCTCCAGCCTCCCCCCAACCCTAACCAACTCCAGACTTGACAAGCCATGTTTGCACCTCTTAAAAGCCCTTAGTGACTCCCCACTGCCCGTGGGATTAAGTCCAAAGTCTTTAGCAAATATGCAAGGTCCCCTTAATCTAGCGTTTGCCTTAAGGCTATCCCTCTAACCCTCCCTACTGTTTTCCTGCCACACCTACCACCCCGTGGCTGGCACAAGACACAACTTCAGTACACACTTTGCTGGTTCCTACCTCTGTGCCTTTGAACATGCTGTCCACCCCGCCTGGAATGTTCTTCTGTCTCTTATCTGCCTGTACCCACTTGGTCCCAGCTGAGACCTTCTCTGACTCCCTAAACACAATTACTTCTTTCCTGCCCATGTTAGCACTGTTCTGAGCACCAGCACGGCTCTTTTATCCCTGAAGTTATTTCTCTATATGCCTGTCACTCCCACCATCCTTGGTGTTATCTGTGTCTCTCCTGTGGTCCATCCGTGAAGACTCAATGAAGTATTTGCTAAAAGACTGAAGAATACAACGTTTTCAACTTCTGTTATGACAGCAACTATAACAGGAGGAATGGAGATTAGACTTCAGGAGGAACTGGAGGAAAAGGGGAACATAGCAGGGCAAATATGCTATTCATCTGTCCTCTCTCAGCCTGGAAACTCCCCAGGAGCAAAGTCATCAACCACAAAATGTTAACTGCAATGAGATTTTCAAGATCCGGTCACCCAACCAAATGCCAGAGAGGACAAGTGCTTTGCCCAAGGTCACACAGCTGGTGAGGGGCAGGGCTGGGACTAGATTCCAGGTAGCTCTGAGAAAAGACCTAGTAGATGGCTACTTCACCCCCATGAACTTCTTCCTTTCCTATCCATCTTAGCTCCCTAACAGAAGTTCCCTTACAACCTAATGTAATCAAAGGGACCACCTCACTCACAGCCCTTAAAGCATCCTTCGGGATCTTAGCTGGCTGGAGCTGCCAAAGCCCCCACGACTGGAAGAGGGCATCCAACTATCCCCATGTTCCAGAATGGCAAACTGAGGTAGCCAGACTGTGTGTCACACTGCCAGCTAATGGCAGAGGCGGGATTTGACACTAAGTACTGTGCTGTTCCCGTAGAAAGATTTGAAAAGCCAAAAATCCCACCACGCAGAGTCACTATTTACAATAATCATGACGGCTGGCCGCCTAATGTCTGGGGAATCCCCTAACTCCCACCAGTTCCCCTTTAAATCGAGCTTCTTTCCCTCTTGCACAGGATGTCTGACTTAGGAAAGAACCTGTACACCCGCCCTCGCACCCCAGGCAGGCCTGCTGGAGAGACCACCGCAGGGACATAACCTTTGACGGGGAAAACACCCTTCCCTATGCCCCACACTTGACAGTGTCACTGTTGACATCAGCCCTAAGGTTGGAAGTAGCGATCACATTCTGAGATGGGGGTATTGAGGGTCTCGGAGTGGTAATTACTAACCGATGGTCAAAGCCAGTAAGTGGCTAGGCTGAGTCTTGAACCCACGTCTCTCTGGCCCCAGCATTTCTCCTTCTATTCGGCCTCGCCAGGCTCTCCTACCCGGCAGGAAACCACCTGAAGCCTCTTACAGACTGGGTTACCTCGAGAAAGTAACTTAACCTCTCTGAACGCCCCAAGGTCAGAAGCTTTGCTTTCGGGAGGGAAAGCGAGACGCAAACCCAACGCAAACCCGCGGGCGCCGGCGCAGTTCCTTCCCGGAGCCCGGGGCTTTCTAATCCGGAGGGCGCGCCCCCAGCCCCCGGGACCCGCGAAACCAAGCGCCCGGCCGGCTAGCAGAAGCGAAACCTCAACACTCTTCAGCCTCCCCCGCTCGGTTCTGGGAACCAGAGAGCCAGGCTTCGTGGAAACGCGCGCGGCGGCAGCCGCCTCGGGCCCCGGGACCGCCCCGACCACAGCCCGCGGTCCCGGGCCGGGAGGTGCGGGGGCCGGCGCGGTCGGGCCCGAGCAGCAGCGCGACGCGCGCTTCCGCCCCGCTCGGCTCCGGCGGCAGCCGCGGCGGCCCCACAATCCCCTTCTGGCTCCGGGGACGGGCGGGGCGGGGCGGGGCGGGGCGGGCCGAGCGGGCGGAAATAATTTTCTGTTTGGTCCTCTCTGCCCCAGTCCCTTAGCCGCGGGACGCGCGAGTCGGGCGAGGCTGCCGGAGGCGGGAAGCGGGAGCGGGAACGCGCTGCCCTGGCACGCAGAGAGGGGTGGGCGGAGAGCGAGAGAGCAGGGATTGAGTGCCTACTGTGTGCCTTAGCGCTTTCCAAAAGGATTTTCGTTAGATTTTCACTATGACACTTGCCAGAGGGAGTTAACGTCCCATATAGGAAGGACAAGCTGAGCCTGAGAGGTGAAGTCAGTCGCTGAAAACTGCACAGCCCAGATCAGCGTGACACCCCCAAATCAGGGCACAGTTACTCCAAGGAGAGCAAGACGGACTTGAACCACTTGTTGGCTGAGTCCCGCTCTTGCTTTTTTGGGGGTGGGGGTGGGGGTGGGAGTGCATAAGCACATAGTAGGTTCTCAGGGAAATATTGGAAGACCGGGAATAAGCTTTACAGTTCAGCCCTCGGAGTGCCCGCCGCGAATCCAGCCCAACACGCGCGGAACCGGGTTTCTCCAGACCTCAGAAGGGAGCGTTTGTGATGGGCGGACATCAACACAGGCATTTGACCAATGCGTGGTGGCGGAACCCGAGCCCTAGCGGAGGACAGAGTGGGTTCAAGTCCCTGCTCTGCCGTTTTCAAGGCTGTGTGACTTTGGGCAAGTCACTTCATCCGCCAGAACCTCACCTAATTTGTTTATAAAACGGAATATTAACACCCATCCCAAAGGGTTATGGGAAGGATTAAACGAAACAGTTCCTAATACACTTACTAAACGCACAAGTATCATCGCGCGTTCACCTCACAATCTTCCGGCGGTCACCCGCATGGTATGAGAACCGGAGACAAAGCCTCGGCCGCCCCACGTTGGCCACCCCTGGATGCAGGGACCGATGGGCCTTCGAGTGACCCTCATCTTGCGAAACCCGAAACTTCGGCCACTTCGGCCGCGGTCGGTCCCGAAAGCAAATATTCAAATATTCCGAAACTGGTGCATGGTTAGGGCTGACATTTTTTGCGTTTGATTTTCTTGAAGTTTTATTCTTGTCTGGAAAAGTAATTCGTTTAAAACTCCTAAGTGACACTTCTCTTCTGTTTCTTAACTTTTCGTATGAGCGAAGTTCACAAAGCCGACCAAGATACCGGCACTTGGCAGTCCTCGCAAGGATCGCGGTCCTCTGGCCCGCTCCGACAAATCTCTAGATCTCCCTCCCCCCGTCTAGGCCCCCTCCCCCCCCGTCACGGAAGCCGCGGAGACAGGCCTCCTCCCCGCCGCGCCCGTTTAGACAGAGCTTCTACGTCCTGGGAGCCCTCCGGGATTCTCTGGTCCCTTGCAGGAGTGAGGGGAGGTGGAGGGCTGCAGTCCGGAGTTTAGCTTCCCCGACCTCCCCAAAGCCAGTGTCGCTGGGATTAGGGAGTAAATCCCTGACGCCAAAGACCAGGTCAAGGACAAGTTCTCCCCAGTCCAACTCCCCCCACTTCTGGGCGGGGATTCACACCCCCCCCCCTTCCCGGATGAAAGGTACTAAATAGACGCGAAGGGAGGGGTGGCGGCGGGTCCCGGCCCCTTGATGTTCCGGTTGAACAGGTGCTGGTGAAAAGGAGGCGGTCCCGGCGGAAGAATCGGCCAGGGGGGCAGCGCGCAGAAGGGGGGGGCAGCCTCCTCCCACCCTCAAGTCCCCCTGCGGGTCTTCCCCTCTCCTCTCCCTGGGCCCCTCCCCCGCAGGAAGCGTTCCCGGGCGCGAGGTCTTTGAAGCGTCGCTGAAGCCCTCAGGGCTGTCTTCTCCCCTCCGCCACCCCACCTCCCGCTGAGAGAGTGTGACCTTTGGTCCCTGAGGGCGTCCGCCCCCCTTCAGGAAGGAGGGGTCAGATTGCGTCCCCCTGGCCCACTCAGGTCTTGGGATAAAGCCATCGGGCTGACGCCCCTCACTTCTTCCCAGACCCAATTTCAGGGGCTTTAGTCCTTTCGGGGAGCTGTGTGTGAGTGTATGTTCTGTGGTTATGTACGTGCCTAGAGGTCAAGTGTAACTGGGTTGTTTGCGGGCACTTCCGTAAACGTGGGTCTCTAACTGGCGTGGGTCTCTAAGCGTGCCTGCGGGGGCCGGACCTGGGGTTTATGTCTCTCTGGGAGAGTCAGGTGGTGTGGCTGGATGAGGCTGGGGGTAATTTTGTGTCTGTGGGTGCTTCGAAGTGCCTTTAAAGGGTCCCAGTCCCTTTGCACGCCCTCCTGAGTCTATAAGCTGGATCGGAAGCTCCCTGAGGGCAGGAATCAATACCTGTTTTGTTCACTGCTCTATCCCAGCGGCTGCGCATAGTAAGCATTCAATAAATATTTGCGTAATGAACAAATGTCTGCATGTGAGAGTGTCTACCGTCCAGAGGGGCCTCTGAAGACAGAGCCCACGAGCGACCACCCAAACAGCACCCCCCAGACACGGAAGGGCGAGCGGCCCACGTAGTTCTCGATCGTTCTAGCGCCCCTTCCTCTGATCTCCACCTCTTGGAGTTTCTTCGGAGTTGAAGAGTAGAGAAGACCTGGGCAGAGGGGATGGAGAATTGGAGAACCGGGGCCGAGACGGAAGGGCAAGCGGAAGGAGAGCTCAGGAGTAACAACCGAGGGCCACCAAAAGAAAAAGAAAGAGGGAAAATACGCGCGGAGCGAGAGAGCGAAAAGCTCCCTACCAAGCCAGGCTTTGTTCCCTGAACCTAAGACTTTACCCGGCGGCTGGCGGCGGGCGGGCCGGGAGCGAGCGGAGGCGCGCGGCCATGGCTGCCGCGGCCGGGCAGGGGGGCCGGGGGGGCGGCGCGTGAGCGGGCGGCGCGGGGCGGGCGCGGGGCGGGCGGGCGCCCGCGATGTGCCACTCGGCGCCTCCCCCGCCGGGCCCGGGCTGTGAGGCGGCCGGGCGGCCCTGGTAGCTGGGCGCGCGGCGCGGAGGGGGCGAGCCCGGCGCACGGGTCTCATTGTTGGCGGGGGGGGGGGGGGGCCCGTCGGGGCATGAGGGCGAGAGCACGGCGGGGGGGGCGGCCAGACAGAGCGAGCGAGGAGGAGGAGGAGGAGGACGCCGAGGAGGAGGAAGGAGGAGGCAAAGAAAAGAAGCGGCGGCGGCGGAGGAGGAGGAGGAGGGAGCGAGGAGGCGCGCGGCCCCCCGCTCCCTCCCTCCCCCCCTGACCCCCGACCCCCGCCGGCCGGCCCCCCGCCCCAGCCCCGGAGGGAGCTCATGGGAGTATGAAGGAGATGGTAGGAGGCTGCTGCGTATGTTCGGATGAGAGGGGCTGGGCCGAGAACCCGCTGGTCTACTGTGATGGGCACGCGTGCAGCGTGGCTGTCCACCAAGGTACGGGGTGGCCCGCGGGGGGCGGCGGGACCCCGGGGGCGGCGCGCGCGGGGAGCCCCGGGCCGCGCCCTCCGGAGACCTCCCGGGGCTCGGGCGCCCCTCCCCCACCCCACCTGAAGGGAAGGGAGGCGTCGGGGGGCTCCCCCCGCCCGGTCCTGGAGGACCGGGTCAGGCATTGTTTTCTTGCCTATTGTTCCAGTCCCGAGCCCCCCACCCCAAGTTGAGGGAGTTTGGGGACAGACTAGGGGGCAGTGAGTGCACTCTCCGCGCCCCACACGGCCGGTGTCGGGGCTGCTGGGGGAATGTTTACCTGCGAGGTGTCCCCTCCCGCTCGGTTATTTTGGTCCCAGCTCCCGGAGGGAGAGGTCAAGGGGGGGTCATCCCCCCCTCCCGCTTCCGGATACTGGGAGGAGCGGAATTGGGAAGGGAGGAGAAGGGTCCCAGGGGAGAGGGGACTCCTAAAATCCTCCGGGAAGAGCTGCGGATAGGAGAGAGGTTGTGCAGGGGGCCGGGAATAGAGAAGAGGGAGGTTTGGAGTTTCCCCCAACAGCACATGGTTCGGGAGTTAACTCCTTGAGGAGTCTTGCCGAGGGCGCAGGCTGGCATCTCCCGCCTGTCTGGCTCAGCCAGCTTCCCCCTAGCCCCTTCCTGGGACAACCCTTAATGCTATGGCTGTCCGGGCTTCCCACCGTTCTCCTATTGGTTACCTGCACTGCACCTGCCCTCCAGCCTTGACTTTTGACCTGTACTTATTATAGTCAGTGGCTTGAGATGTGGTCCCTGGACCCCCTTCTTTCCCACCTCTTCCCTGACTGGCCCTTTAAGAAATGCCCCCCCCATAACAACAAAACGTGTTTGACTATAGTAAATGTTGTCCCTCTGGTTTCCTCTATCCCTGATGATGATAGTTTCCAGGCAGGCTTTGGGGAACAGGTCCAGAAAGAGCATGGCGTGGGGGTGGGGGTCTTCTAGAAGTTTAAGGTCAAGTACTCAGACTTCTTATCCCGGTTTGGACTGCTTGGTTGTGTGGTCAAAGGCTGACCATGTGCTGTTAGGCATTCCTGGTGATCTTGCTATCTAGTGAGCAACTCCAGACGGGAACAGCTCCCCTCTCCTTTAGAGTCACCCCCTCCCCCGCTTGCTCTGAGAGGATCCGCTGCTGACAGATTTCCTTGATGATTCTTCCACCCCCAGCTTGCTATGGCATCGTCCAGGTGCCAACGGGACCCTGGTTCTGCCGGAAATGTGAATCTCAGGAGCGAGCAGCCAGGGTGGTGAGTCTGACTCCCTCCCTGGTCCTGTATACCTGAGCATCTCCTCCCAGTTGAACTCGGGGACTCAGAGAGGCGCAGGCTAGGGTGGGACTGTCACACAGGACTTCCTGTTTCCTGTACATCTCTCACCAACCCCTCTCTCCCTCAGCTGATCCTTTACTCCTCCCCAACCCCCAGCACTGGGCCTTTTATTTTGTTTGTTGTTTGAACTTTTTATTATGGAAAGTTTTCAAAATGTACAGAAGTAGAGGGAATACTGTAATGAACCTCGTGTCCCCATCACTCATCTCTGACAATTATCACTCACGGCCAACCCGTGAGTGATGCCCCCACACATCCCCCATAACTGCTCACTTCATCCTGGGGCCCTGTGAATGTGTTCAGGAGGGGCCCAGCTCAGCAGATCCCCCCATCCCCTCTTGGAAAGCCCCCTCCCAAATCCCTGTGCCTCCTTGCTTTGGCAGAGGTGTGAGCTGTGCCCACACAAAGACGGGGCATTGAAGAGGACTGATAATGGAGGTGAGGGGGGCCCTGAGCCCAAGAGCTCATCGGTCGAGGTCAGCAGGGCCCCTGAGTGGGATCTGGGAAGGAGGAGTGGATTACTTTGGGGTGGCCAGGGTGAGGCTGGAGGTTGGGTTTTCCTTCCCTTGCTGGCATTAGAATCTGATGGGAAGGCTGTTGGGGGGGGGGACTGTGTGCTGTGTGGGGCGGTGAGGTGCCAGGGTCTCAGGCCGGCCCCCCACTGCCCCAGGCTGGGCCCACGTGGTGTGTGCCCTCTACATCCCGGAGGTGCAGTTCGCCAATGTGCTCACCATGGAGCCCATCGTGCTGCAGTACGTGCCTCATGACCGCTTCAACAAGGTCAGTGGGCCCAGCCTGGCCTGTACCAGCCCCTGCCCCAGCCCCCGCCCCACCCCACCCCACCCCCAGCCAGCAGTCATGGGGTCCCTCCAGCTCTCTCTCCACCAGTGTAATTGGAGTCTGTCCAGCCCAAGGGGGACTCAAGAGGTGGGTCAGTGCTTTCCACTGCCAGACACGCGCCTGTGCTCTGGAACTTGTGTGGACGAGCGTGCCCCATGGCAGTAGTAATGCCAGGTCATGGACCTGAGCAAGCCTGTCACCTACTCATTCACTGAACGTGTTGTATGGAATGCCTACCGTGTGCCAGGCCTGGGCTGAGGTACCAGGCACAAGGGGTCACTTATCAAAACAGATGTGCTCCCTGCTCCGTGGAATGCATACTTTTGTGTGGGAAGACTGTAAATGCCAGTAATCAGGCAAATAAAATAAATGCAGTTTGTGGTCAGTGCTGTGAAGAAAAGAAACAAGGTACAAAAATATAGACTACCTCCTGGGGCCCTGACGTTAGATAAAGTGGTCAAGTAAAGAGACATGTAGGCTGAAGCCAGCCTTGGTGGGGGGCTTCTGGATCCAGGGAGAAGGAACAGCATGAGCAAAGGCCCAGTGGTGGGAAGAAGCTGACTGTGAGTAAGGCAGACAGAGTCCTCAGCATTATAGGGCTCACCTTCCAAAGACTGCTGTCCTGCCTTGTAGCTACCAGCTCCACGCAGCGGCATGCATTAATTACAATGAAATATGATTTAAAGTTTAGTTCCTCAGTCGCAAGAGCCACATTTCAGGTGTTCAGTAGCCCGTGTGGTTTATGGCTACTGTACTGGACAGCGCGGTATGGAAAATTTCCATCACCGCAGAAGCTTTGATTGGATAGCACTGGCCTAGGATCCTGGGGAGAGAACAGAGCTGAGAAGGCCAAAGGATCCCTCGGGTAGGAGGGAGGAGGGGACGACTGTACCGTGTCCCGCAGACATGCTACATCTGTGAGGAGCAGGGCCGGGAGAGCAAGGCGGCCTCGGGAGCCTGCATGACCTGTAACCGCCACGGATGTCGGCAAGCTTTCCATGTCACCTGGTGAGACCCCTGCCTGTCCCCGCTCCCTCCAGGGTTCCCTGGGATCCCCCGCCAGTTGGCCCTTGGAGTTCTGCCATGGACAGCTGTCTCGTTGGTGGTGATGGCAGCGATTCCCTTGGACGGTCTTGGCCTCCCGCTAGCCGCAGTCCGGGAGGGTGGGAAGAAGGTGGTCCGCTCTGGTCTGCGGCCACATGCTTCTCAGGCTGACTCTTTCGCTTAGCGCCCAAATGGCAGGCCTGCTGTGTGAGGAGGAAGTGCTGGAGGTGGACAACGTCAAGTACTGTGGCTATTGCAAATACCATTTCAGCAAAATGGTGAGTCTTGTCCACCGGGCCGTGAGGGGGTCTGTCAGTCCTGCTTTCGAGAGGGCACAGGCTCTGGGCCAGGCTGGAGCCGGGTGCTGGGAGGACAGAGATGGACAGAGCCCAGGCCCTGCCGTGAGGAGCTTTGCTACTGGTTAAGGAATGGGTTGAAGTAGAGCCCATGGGAGGTGAATGAGGGCTGAGTCAGGCGGTCCATTCCAGAAGACAGAGCTCAGACCCTGCCTGTCAGAGTCTGGGAGGCTTCAAGGAAGAGGCAGCATTTAAGTGGAGTAGAAGTGGAAGCCTTAAGAGCCAACATTTGTGGGGATGACTGTGCTCTGGCCTCTGTAGGAAGCTCTTTACGTATGTCGGTTTATGGTGTCCTCCCCGCAACCCTAGGAACTGGGTATACTGTATTTTCCATGTTACAGATTAGTAAATGACGACCTCCCGAGATCTTGTACGAGGTCGTGTAACTTATCCCACAGCTGGTGGTGGGATTCAGAACACACAATTTTATCTGAAAGCTCCTTGGGGACATGCCAAGCAAAGACAGAAAGAAATAAGTCCTAGGTAGAGGGACTGGCATGGGCCAAGTCCTGAGGTGAAAAAGAACTTGGGAACAGAACAGGGTGCTCAGGGAGAATGAGGCAGGAGATGACCAGAATACTCAGGCAGGGCCAAAGCAGGGCCGGCTTCTGGCCTAGGCTTCTGGGGCCCCAGAAGAGGCTGGAGGAGGGGTTCTACTCCATGGTTGTGGGGAGACCCACCTGCTCTGGAAACTCTGGGCTATCCTGGAGAGGGAGGCTGCAGCCTGACTGGGAATGCAGCTTGGACCTCACCCCCCCGGGCCACAGGCTTGTAAGCAAGAGGGTAACCTGATCAGATTTGTTTTTTAGGAAGATTACCCTGGCAGGCACTGTGAGGCTAGATCCGAAGGGCCGAGGCTGGCGGCTGGGAGACAGCTGTGAGGGGGCGGGGGGTCGCTGGAGGGATAAGGCTGGACTCTCGAACGGTTTCTAGGTAGACAGGCCTGCATGTGGGGGTGGCTGAGAAGGAGGATTTAAGGATGGGACAGAGCATCCGGGCTCTCAGTGCTCGGGCACCTCGGCCTGCTATGAACAGGGCGGGTACAGTGGGCTTCTGTAGGGTGGCCTATGTCCTGTTCTGCCCTTGATAGTTCCAGTTCGTACCTGTCACCCTGGTGTAATTATTAATAGTTCCCCCTTTTGTTTTCAAACGTGTCCTGGTTTGGATCATAAATTATATGGTCACCTTGGTTTCAGGGTTTGATGACAATTTAGGACAAGATAGGGAGCTCTGTGGGGCTAATGGGAGGGGCCACATGGGGATGTTCAGGTTTGGCGGCTGTCAGCTCCCCAGGCGGGGTGGTGGTGGCAGCCCTAAGGAGAGAAGGATGGGCTGGAATCCTCAGGTGCCCACCAGGATTCGGTGGGGCAAGGTGTGAGGGGGACCATGAAGGGGAGAGTCTTGTGCTTGGCAAGGTAGGAGCAGTACCCACTACTGGGGAGCAACTGGCTTGGATGGGGCTTGAAATTAGTCCTTGGATGTGGCAACTGGGAGGCAGTGGGTGACCTCAGAGGGGATACCTGCAAGTCTGGGACAGGTGAAGCTATCAGGCAGGGAGCAGTCCTCAGCAGTGAAGGGAAGGAAGGGGAAGGCCCTAGCTGGGAGGAGAGGCAGAACAAGGATCATTTGTGGTTTTGCTGCCATGCATGTTTACTTTCCTCCACTTAAGGGCATCAGGTCCTTTGGGACAGAAGGACCCGCTGTGGGTTTGATGGAGGGGGAGGGCCAGGATCAAGAGAGAATGGGTGGAACGAAGTATCTGGAGGGGAGCATGAGGTGGAGTACAGGGGAGCAGGGCCTGCTTAGAGGTCCCCCATGTAGCCTCTACCCCACTGAAAGGTGGAACTGGGCTGTAGCTCAGGCTGCCTGTGATGGGCCAGGAGGCCCTTGTCCTACCTTCAGTGGTTCCTTGCTAGGGCCAAGAGGCCTCTAGCTTTTCTGGGCCTCAGTTGCTGAATCTGTGCATTGGATAAGCCAACCGGGGAAGCTCCAGGATTTAAGACTAGAGAATGCCTTCTGCCGGGCAGAGCATCACTGAAGACACAAGGTCCTTTTAGTGACAAGCAGGGTGGAAGGGCCTGGCCCCGCAGGATCATTTGACTTTCAGGAATCCTTTCTGAACCTAGCGAAAGGATGGTGTGGCAGTTCTTCTCTCTTCTTTCCCCAGAAGACATCCCGGCATACCAGCGGGGGAGGCGGAGGAACAGGAGGAGGAGGGGGCACAGGGGGCGGTGGCAGTGGCTTTATTGCTGGCCGGAGAAGCCGGTCAGCCTCTCCATCCACTCAGCAGGAAAAGCACCCTTCCCACCATGAAAGGGGCCAGAAGAAGGTAAGTGCCTTCTCCCTTTACTTCTCCTGCCCACACCCACAAACAGAACTCTTTCTCTCTTTCTTTCTTTCTTTCTTCCTTCCATTCCTTCCTTCCTTCCTTTCTTCCTTCCTTCTTTCCTTCATTTCTTTCTTTCTTTCTCTTTTTCTTCCTTCCTTCCTTCCTTAAGATTTTACTTATTTATTTGAGAGAGAGCACAAGCAGCAGGGAGAGGGAGAAGCAGGCCCCCCACTGAGCAGGGAGCTGGGGATGCAGGGCTCCATCCCAGGATCCTGGGATCATGACCTGAGCCAAAGGCAGACATTCAACTGACTGAGCCACCCAGACACCCCAACACATAACTCAAGAAACCACCACAAGGTGCCCCTGAGGCCTTGGGGCCTGCCCCCGTCCTTCCTCTGAGGCCACTAAGGGCTAGCAGGGGACTGAGGAAGTGACACATGAGGATCAGGGAGGGTAAGATGAGGGTCTGGCTTCCCTGGATCTCTTGGAGATCGGTTCCTCTGAGTCCTCCTCATGACATGACGTCTCCCAAGCCCTCGACACATGGCCCTGCACATTTGGAGACACCACCACCGTCTAGCCACGCAGCAACCTAATTGTCTGCATCCCTCATGCCATATACCCCTGTGTGCCTGGTTCTCAGCCCAGCTCCACACACAGCTCCACGTCCCAGGTGGACACCCTCGCAGGTGTGGGCTCCTGCGTGTGGTACTCTGTGTCCCTGGAGTGCTAATGGGACAGGCTATTTTTAGTGAGCCATGTGGAGGGGGGGGAGGGGCTGTTGGCTCCCAGAGCGCCCTGCCCAAACCATTCTTGTCCAGCCTAAGTCCCCCAGTCTCTTCACGGGAGTTGGGGGGGATGCCCACAAAGCCCCTCCCTGAGAGGGGCCTACCCCCTGCATGTTTGCAGCATGTGTAGCCTCACCCAGACTGTCCCTCACAATCCAGACCTGGTCACTTCTTCCTCCCCAGAGTCGAAAGGACAAAGAACGCCTTAAACAGAAGCACAAGAAGCGGCCTGAGTCACCCCCCAGCATCCTCGCCCCGCCTGTGGTCCCCACTGCTGACAAGGTACTGCTGCCCACACCTGGGGGGGGCGGGTAAGTCAGGGGAGGGAGGCAAGTCCTGAGGGGTCGGAATGAGCCAGGAACTCTGGGTGCCCCCCAGCAGCTTCAGGTCACTATGCCTGTGTTCCCTACCCCACCCTCCACTCCCTGATTCTACCCTGTGCTCCTCAGGCCCACCAATCACTGACCAGCCAGGAGGGTCAGGGTGGGGAGGTGCTGCTGCCCTGCCTGCTGGCTGCCAGATGTTTCCATCTGCCTCTGTCCAGACAGAGAGCCCCGGCACCAGGCTCTTGTCCACGGGTATAGCACTCAGGCTGGTTCTCCAAGTTCTGGGGCCCATTGCCCCAGAGATTAGCTCCCACCTCTGCCCCCCACATCTGCCCCTTTGGGAAGCGAGCCTGTTTCCCAAGCAAATGCCGTGGTGGCATGGGGCGGGCCCACAAACAGCACCCTGAAACCCCCACTCATCCCATCCTTCCTAGGCCTGCTATGTCAGGCCTGTCTCCAGAAATGGGCAACATCTGGAGGAGCAACCGGCAGGCCCTCCCTGAGGCCAGGGAGCTGCTAATCCAAGCCAGAGCAGGCCCCTGCCTTCCCCTCCTGCCAGCCTGCCTCCCCACCCCCTTGCAGAAGGAGCATGGGGGCCTGGAAAAACTGCTTCTTCCTGTTGCCACCCCACTCACCTCCACTGCCTTCGGAGGCAGGCAGAGCTCTGGGCATCATCTTCGCAGGAGGCTCGGGTATTGGGTTTCCGGGGTGATGTTGTGGCAACCATCCCAGTAACCCTCTCCAGGCCTGCTTCCCAGGGCTCACCTGGAAAAGCTTGTCATTCATGCCCTCTGACCTTTCCCTGGGGCCTGCAGGCAGGTGGAAATAGGGCTGGAGATATGGGAGTTCCTAGTGGCCAGCTGTCCCCTTGGACATGTAGGAGACTTCTACCCATCCCCCTCCACCCACCCCTACATTTCAGCTACCCCTCCCCCTTGGCCCTTTCCTCCCTTGCTCTCAGAACCACATCTGGCTCCCTTCAGAACTCCAGCTGTTGAAAAGAACAAAGAGGAAGACAGAGACCAGGACTTTGCCCAGGGAAGGGCAGTGCAGGGTGATTCTTGTCCCCTGATCCAACCTTCCTCTAGCTTTTATCTGGTTACAGAGTACCTGGTCTCCTCCGAGAGGAAGGGCGCTGTCCCTGGTGGTACCACAAAGCCCTCACTCTCTCGCTCACCACATGCCAGGGTCCCTTCTCGAACAGGAAGATGGAAGGGGTCTGTGGGGATTAGCTCATTTCATCCTTAAAATAATCCATTGAATTAGGTATTATATTAACCTAGTCTAATAAACGCAGAAGCCCAGGCACAGAGAGGTTAAGTAACCAACTTAGAAGTACACAGCTCGTAGGTAGGTGGGGGAGCAGAGATTTGAACACAGGCAGTCCGGCCTAAAAGCCCATACTTTCGCACAGGCCACGGTCTCGGCAGTATATTCACAGCGGCTGCCAACACCTGACTTGGTTGACCCCTTACTCTGTATCTGGCCCTGTGCTTCTCGTGCCATTCCAAAGAGGCCTTATTGGTCCTCTAAGGACCCTGAAGCTCAGCAAGGCTGAGAGGCCACACAGCATAGCACAGCCGTGGATGGTAGAGCCCCCCAGGCTGCCCGCCTGCTCTGCCTAACCCCAGAGCCCATGCTGCCCTCTGGGGCTCGCTGGAGGCCTCAGATGTGGGGACTGGTATTTCAAGGCGGTGTGGCAACTGTGGACATGGCCTCTGTGAGGACATGGTGCTCTGGATCTAAGAGGACAGAGCGACCAGGTCCGTCCCAGGGATTTAGGTGACCTCGTGGGTTAAGGCCTCACAGACTTCCAAGCTGGATTTGGAAGGACGAGAAGTTTCCCAGGAAGAGTAAGGAGAGACTGTCCTGACAGAGGCTTGGCACTGCTGAAGAGCCCAGAGTGGCCAGGGGAGGGGTTTTCAGGTGAAGGAGTGGTGACTGGGGGGCTCAAGGATGAGGCCAGGCAGTGGTGCCTCTCCCTTGCGCACGTCACAGTCAGCACGTCTGGGCTTCTGGGGCCCACTGAGCATTTCTTAGGTGGATGACTGAACAGATGGACACATGTGTACGGGCTCAGGGACTGTTTTCACTCCCCTCTGCCTCAGGTGAAGGACAGACAGACTCCCCTCTCCTCACACCCACCTCCCTGATCTGGGGTCCCCACCCACAGGTCCTTCCCTAAGCAAACTTAGACTCTCTTTGTAGCAGAGACGGCCCCGTTTGCATCTGCTACACGGCCAGGTCAGAGTGAGCCCAGACAGCTGGCCTTGAGCCTTCCCCTCTCCTCCTTCCCTCAGGTCCCCTCCTCAGCTTCCTCGTCCTCCCACCATGAGGCCAGCACTCAGGAGACCTCTGAGAGCAGCAGGGACTCAAAGGGGAAAAAGTCTTCCAGCCATAGCCTGAGTCACAAGGGGAAGAAGCTGAGCAGTGGGAAAGGTGTGAGCAGTTTCACCTCGGCCTCCTCCTCCTCCTCCTCCTCCTCCTCCTCTTCCTCCTCCTCTGGGGGGCCCTTCCAGCCTGCAGGTGAGTGTGAGCATCCTGGAGGAAACTGGGGGCGGGACAGCCTTTGGCCCAGAGCTTCTCCAGCCAGGGCCTCTGCACACTGCTTTGCATCTCATTTGCTTCTTAAATTGGTTAAAGATGGGGGCTCCCCACCAAGCCATGCCTCTCCAGCCCCTCCCCCTCAGGCCCCACCCCTCCACTGTCCTGACAGTATTGGCCTGTCCCCTGCACTTGGGCCTTGAGGGGCCATTGTTAAAGTACTAACGCTAATGATAGCTCCTGTGATCTCTACAGTCCGGTGAGGTCAGCTGGGCAAGAGTTCTCTTTCCCCTTTATCATACATGGGAAAGCTGTGTGGGCGGGGGAGACATTCATCCCAAGACATAGAGGCAGTGGCAGAGCTGGGACAGGAACCCAGTCTTCCCCAGCCCCTGACCAGAGCTCTCTCCAGCTACTGCAATTGCGAGGGCGGGGAGGTGGGGGGTGGGGGGGCGCAGATCTGGGGACCAGCTGTAATTCCATTTTCCCCTCTGTGCAGTCTCGTCCCTGCAGAGCTCCCCTGACTTCTCGACGTTCCCCAAGCTGGAGCAGCCAGAGGAGGACAAGTACTCCAAGCCTGCAGCTCCTACCCCTTCAGCACCCCCCTCTCCCTCAGCCCCCGAGCCCCCCAAGGCTGATCTCTTTGAGCAGAAGGTGGTCTTCTCTGGCTTCGGGCCCATCATGCGCTTCTCCACCACCACCTCCAGCTCAGGCCGGGCCCGGGCCCCATCCCCCGGAGACTACAAGTCTCCCCATGTCTCCGGGTCCGGGGCCTCAGCAGGCACCCACAAGCGGATGCCCACACTGAGTGCCGCCCCTGTGCCTGCTGAGGACACCCCTGAGACAGGCCTGAAGGAGAAGAAGCACAAGGCTAGCAAGAGGAGCCGACATGGACCAGGTCGTCCCAAGGGCAGCCGGAACAAGGAGGGGACTGGGGGCCCAGCTGCCCCCTCCCTGCCCAATACCCAGCTGGCTGGCTTTACGGCCACTGCTGCCTCACCCTTCTCTGGAGGTTCCCTGGTCAGCTCTGGCCTGGGGGGTCTGGCCTCCCGCACCTTTGGGCCTTCAGGAAGCCTTCCCAGCCTGAGCCTGGAGTCCCCCCTGCTAGGGGCAGGTTAGTGACCCTTGGGCATCTCAGGCCCCAGCCAGTCTAGTGAGGGAACAGAGGCATAAGCATGCAATCCGAAGGAAATGTGATAGAAACTGCTCCAAAGGACAGAGATAAAGGATGGAAGAACCAGTCCCCTCAAAGACACTCCATGATACCCATCTTCTGCGGGGTTGTAGTGGGAGAGATTGGAGTAGACTGCCAATAGAACTCACCTATTAGAAAAGCCTGGAATCCTCCTGGCCTGGGCAGGGCAGTCTAATAAGCAGGCATGTCAAACAGATGTCACACACAGGCAAGAGGTGACATCTTTGCAACTAAGAGGGTTAGACTGATCCAGGGGAGCATTCTCTCTGGGAGGGGCTGCCCTAGCCACCTGACTGAGGGAGGGTCCTGGGGGAAATGGTAACTGTAAGCATCCCTGTGTGTCCTTCTTGTGCCTGTAGGCATCTACACCAGTAATAAGGACCCCATCTCCCATGGTGGCAGTAGTGGAATGCTGCGTGCTGTCTGCAGCACCCCCCTCTCCTCCAGCCTGCTGGGGCCCCCAGGGACCTCGGCCCTGCCCCGCCTCAGCCGTTCCCCATTCACCAGCACCCTCCCCTCCTCCTCTGCTTCTATCTCCACCACTCAGGTGAGGCCTTACCCCTGGGCTCCTCCATCCCTGGGCAGGTGGGGGACAGACTGCCGGGGATGCCAGCTATCCATGGGAGAGACTGAGAGATTGGGCTTGGTGGCCACCAGAATATCACCGTCTCTACGGCCCTGTCCTCCCCAGCACATCTGATCCCCTCCCCCTCTATGTACACATGGTTGTGCCCTAGATCCCAGAATAACCACCAGGATGGACTATCCCTCCTTTCCCTCAGGTGTTTTCTCTGGCTGGCTCTACCTTTAGCCTCCCTTCTACCCACATCTTTGGAACCCCCATGGGTGCCGTTAACCCCCTCCTCACCCAGGCCGAGAGCAGCCACACAGGTACGTGTCTCTGACCCCATTTCCCTTTCTTCCCAAAGACCTGAGGGGCACCCATCACCTGCATGACACCCCAGAAAGATGGGAGGGTTTTCTGGCTGCCCCCTCCCTCTGGCCATTTCCCGCCCTGGGGGGAAAAAATCCACGCATAACAAGCCAGGGTACACTTTCACGTTAAAAAAAAAATCGTGGAGAGGACAGGACAGGACGCACAGAATTACTACGGCTCCATCTCACAGAAGAAAAAGGCTTAATGATCTGCTCCAAGCAGTTGAGAACCACGGCTCAAATTCTGGTCCTCACTCCAAGCCCAGTTCTCTGGTCACTTGCATAGTTCCCGGCTGGCCTCTTAGTCCTCAGAATGGGGCCTTTCGGTGCACCAGCTAGGACACCTGCGCTCCGGGTATTTCGGAGTTAAGGGGGAGGATCACAGGCGCCCCTCCCCCTCCCTAGAGAGCCAACCCAGCCCCAGAGAGCTGATTGGTGCAGAGACACCACCTGGCCGGTTAGGGGGCGGGGCTCACGCCCTGGCGGCCAGTTCAGGTAAACCTCCTTAAAGGGGCTGAATCCGACTCCTGAGTTAATGACCTGACAGCTCAGGGTGACTATCTTTTCCAAAACCCAAATTGGAATTCTGTGGCCCAACAAGGTTTTGCAGTCTAACTCGTGAGTTTTTGAGTATGAGAAATTGCACAGGACTAATTACAAAAGCTGCAGTCAATAAGGGCATGTTGCAGGACAGCTGACTGTCCACATTTATTACTTTGTTTGTAATCCTCCTAACAGTCATTTTAGTGAGATTTAGTTTCCAGCCCAAGGTCACATAGCAAGTATCAGATCCACATTCAACCGAGAACTGTCTAGACCCTGAATCTCTATAACCCTGAATCGGCCAGGAAGGAGATTGGGAGGTGGTTCTGAAAGAAGCCAGGCAGCGGCCGCCCTTCTGTCTAGAGAAATGGAAAGAGACCAGATCCCATCCATGGCTGTGCCTCCCAAGGGGCCAGGTTTCCAAGCCCGGTTTCCCAGCGCCTTCCAAGCTAGAACTGCCAGTCTGGGGTTGGGGGAGTTCCTGAGGGAAAGGGGTCTGCGATGAGGTCCCAGATCCTGCACCCACTTCCCAGGCGGGGACCGTGAGGCCGACGGCACCCCTTCCCCGCTGATCCCTGCTCCCCTTCTCCTTCCAAGAGCCAGACCTGGAGGACTGCAGCTTCCGGTGTCGGGGGACCTCCCCCCAGGAGAGTCTGTCTTCCATGTGAGGGAGGGGGCGGCGGCTTGGGGGAGGGGCAGGGAGCGGGGCTGGAGGGACGCTAGGGGAGGAGGGGACGGAGAGTCGGGCGCCAGGAGAGGGTGGGGTCCAAGAGGGGACGACTGGAACCCCTAAGGGGGGAGGAGGGACACAAGAATGGGGACGGGAGGTAAGCCTGAACCCGATTTTTTCTCCCGACTCCAGGTCCCCCATCAGCAGCCTCCCCGCACTCTTTGACCAGACAGCCTCTGCACCCTGTGGGGGTGGCCAGTTAGACCCAGCGGCCCCCGGAACGACTAATATGGAGCAGCTGTTGGAGAAGCAGGGCGACGGCGAGGCCGGTGTCAACAGTGAGGAGGGGTGGGGCCGGGCTGGGAGACGTGCCCCAGGACCCCCAGACTTGGTCACCTTTCTCTCCGAGGTCCCCAAACTTCTTTAAGGTTCCGTCCCTTGGCCTCGCCCCAGCCTCAACTCTTGGCTACCCCAAGCCTTACCTCTAACCTCTGCTAGGCCGGGCTCTTGGACCCGCTGCTTGTGCACCCTGCCTTCGGCCTCCGCGGCCTCCTGGCCCTTACATTATTGAGCTCCAACTTCCTCCCGCCTCTGCGCTTCCAGTCAGAGCCTCGACCCCCCAGCCTCAGGCCCCGCCCCTAGTCCTCACACCTCTGGCTCCCCGGGGTCCCGCCTTTCCCAGCTCACCTGAGTCTGGCTAGCAGGCGCCTTCTCTTTTAGGTCAGAGTCTGATTTCCTCCGCCAGGCCCCGCCCTCCAGGCCCCGCCTCCGGCTCTCTCGCCCCGCCCACTGCCCTCGCCCCGCCTCTCCAGGCCTCCGGGGCTCAGGCGCTCTCACCCTATCTCCGCAGTCGTGGAGATGCTGAAGGCCCTGCACGCGCTGCAGAAGGAAAACCAGCGGCTTCAGGAACAGATCCTGAGCCTGACAGCCAAGAAGGAGCGGCTGCAGATTCTCAACGTGCAGCTTTCTGTGCCCTTCCCCGCCCTGCCTGCCGCCCTGCCTGCCGCCAACGGCCCAGTCCCTGGGCCCTATGGCCTGCCTCCCCAAGGTAAGGGGACTGCCGCCCAGTCAGGGAGTGAGAGCCTCTGCCGGGCGGTGCCACGACAGGGCCCCGACTCCAGCCCTTGACCTCCTTCCCTGATCTCCGCAGCCGGCAGCAGCGATTCCTTAAGCACCAGCAAGAGCCCCCCGGGGAAGAACAGTCTTGGCCTGGACAACTCTCTGTCCACGTCTTCCGAGGTGGGCGCCGCGGTGGGGAGGGTGGACAAGGGAGGGGCAGGAAGGGAAGCGCCGGGGCCTCCAGGTCTCATCTCCACCCTGCAGCGATTGGAGGCTGGGCAGTGAAGTGATTGGCTGAGCAATTGGTTGACCGGTTCATTCCTTCTTTTATTAAATGATAATTATAGGTGTCTACTTAATGCCGGGCATTGGCCAAGCAATCAGTGAGCAAAACGGCCTGCTCCTGAAGCTAGACTAGCCATCCAAGAAAGTAATCATTACAAATCAGGGAAAGTGTGGAAATGGAAATAATTTGAGGTCAGGATAATTTGTGAGGCAGGATGAGGGTGGGATTCTTCTGGAGTTAGGAGGTGGTTAGAGAAGGCCACTTTGAGAAGTGTTTGGGAAGGGTTTATTACACCAAACGGCACCTAGTAACCCCACTGTGATTGGCGGTGTTACTAGGGAGCAGTCTATTGTTAGGTCGTGGTTACTGTTGAAATCAAACAAACAAGGTGGCTTATACTTGAGCAAAAATAATTGTTGCACTGATGAGCATTAATTGCACACTTGCCCTTCGAGATTGTGTCCTGCACTGACACTTTCAAAGCATCGGTTTGTTTAGTCCTCCAATGAGCTTATGGAATAGGTACCACTATTCCCCCCATGTTATGAGTGAGTAAAGTAAGACCCAGAAGCCGGTGAACTGTGGACACAGAATCTGAACCTGAGCTTTCCCCTCCAGCTGCTTGCTCTTCTCCTACCTGCAGAGTTACTTAGCCTGTTTAAGAATCAGTGGCTTTACCCAAATTTGGGACTAGATAGTTCAGGGCAAGTGGTACAGCCTGGGTCTAGTCCATTAGCTGGCCACCACCACCATTCCTGTTGGTGATTAACAAGGAGTGCGAGGGGTGCTGGGCCCCCAGGAAGTGATCTGTAAATGTGATTTATGAAGACCATTTGGATTCTTAGCCTTTATCCCTGGGCCTTGCTTCTCCCTCCTGGGTAGCTCTGCCTGAGTGAGGTGGGGGTGGCCGGGCTCTGTGAAGATGCTGGTGGGTGCTGGGCCGGGGGCCAGAAAGGTCACGCTGGCCCCCTGCCCCTCTGACCCCTCCCTTCCCCCTCCCTCCCCAGGACCCACACTCAGGCTGCCCCAGCCGCAGCAGCTCGTCGCTGTCCTTCCACAGCACGCCCCCACCGCTGCCCCTGCTCCAGCAGAGCCCTGCCACTCTGCCCCTGGCCCTGCCTGGGGCCCCTGCCCCGCTCCCACCCCAGCCACAGAACGGGCTGGGCCGGGCACCGGGGGCGGCGGGACTGGGGGCCATGCCTATGGCTGAGGGGCTGTTGGGGGGGCTGGCGGGCAGCGGGGCCCTGCCCCTCAATGGGCTCCTGGGGGGGTTGAATGGGGCTGCCGCCCCCAACCCTGCAGGCTTGAGCCAGGCTGGCGGGGGCCCCGCACTGCAGCTGCCGGGTTGTCTGAACAGGTGAGGGAGAGCTCAGCTTGGGGAAGGGGATGGGGAGGCTGGCTCTGGGAGGGGCTCCCCCCAACACCCGCAGTCCCCCCAAAAGGAAGAATGTTCTCCAGTCTTACAGGGTGTAGCATCTAGTCACCTCTTGGCCCCAGGTACTCCCTACATGGGAGATGTGAGTGCCCTCTGGGTGTGCTCTCCTGGGACAAAATCCTGTTTCTTTCTAGCACCCCCAGTCTTGATTTCCCTTCTGGGAAAGTTCTTCCATCGAACTTGTCTCCTTCCGGGTGGTCTCTGAGCTTGCTCTGTTTCTCCATAGTCCTGCCCTAAAACCGCATAGCCCTCTTTCTCCTCCTGGGACCAGGGAGTCTGGGAACTTGGGAGGGGCTGGGGTGGGGGGAGGAACGTTTCCCTGCCTCTCCCCACGGTCTGTGTCTTGTCGCCCTGCCTCAGCCTCACGGAGCAGCAGAGGCATCTCCTGCAGCAGCAAGAGCAGCAGCTCCAGCAGCTCCAGCAGCTCCTGGCCTCCCCGCAGCTGACTCCGGTAATGCCCTCCCTTCCTGGCAGCTCCAGCTCCTGGGGGGCCAGGGCCCAGCTCAGAAGGGAGGGAGGGCCACCTGAGGCTAGACCCCCCCTCCCCCGCAGGACTTGTTGGAGGGGGGGGCGCGGAGGGGATCAGGGTTGCTCTCAGGCCCAGGCATTGCAGAAGGGACGCTCACCCCCTAGTGAGATGGTCTGGAGACTGGTGAGTCCCCAGTTCCGGGCGTTTCAATCCCAGCCCCAAGGATCTTCAAGGGGAGCTGCAGGGTCTGTGGCCGAGCCAGTGGACACCCCCTCACCCAGAGCAGCCCCTTTGGGGTCTGCGCTGTATGTTGGGTTCTGTGAAGATTTCCTCTTGGAGAAAAGGAGTTCTACCTTTTTGAAAGGAAGGAATTGAAAAACACAGAAAACATCATCGTCTCCCTAAAAAGAAACACAAGAAACCAATTCAGTTGGTTACCTACAGGGGCCAGATGGGAACAGGGGTAGGAGCAAGATTTCTTAAGGTAAAGCTTGAAATCATTTTGTTGGTGTTTGGAACACTGACAATGCCTTGCCTGTTCAAAGCAAAAATAAATGAATCTTAAAAGAAACAAAACAGAAAGAGGGGGAATTGAATACTATTGACCCAGCCTGAGTTGTCTCTCAACTTGGGGTCATACCACCCCTGGGGGCATTTGTGGTTGTCATAGCAACGGAGGAACTGATGCAGCCAGGAGGTGGGGCCAGGGCTGGCAGAGGTCCTCCCTGCAGTCGGGCCAGGAGTGCCCTGTGGACCAGGGTTGACTGACACTAAGGGCCACAACTGCTTGCTTTCTTTCTTTCTTTCTTTTTTAAGATTTTATTCATTTATTTGACACAGAGACAAAGATCACAAGTAGGCAGAGAGGCAGGCAGAGAGAGAGGGGGAAGCAGGCTCCCTGCTGAGCAGAGAGCCTGATGGGGGATTGATCCCAGGACCCTGAGATCATGACCTAAGCCAAAGGCAGAGGCTTAACCCCGAGCCACCCAAGTGGCACCCCTTTCTTATCCACATGGGGAGACTGAGGCCCCGAGTGGGGAATTGGAGACAGGACCTTGACTGTCCCCCAGGCCTCTTCCTTCAGGGCTCCAGTGAGATGGGCTGGGGCCCCGGGCTGAGCAGGGCATGCTGGCTGTGGGGACCACTGGCCCCTGAGCCGTCTGGCCCCCTTGCAGGAACACCAGACCGTTGTCTACCAGATGATCCAGCAGATCCAGCAGAAGCGGGAGCTGCAGAGGCTGCAGATGGCCGGGGGCTCCCAGCTGCCCATGGCCAGCCTGCTGGCAGGAAGCTCCACCCCGCTGCTGTCCGCGGGCACCCCTGGCCTGCTGCCCGCAGCATCCGCCCCCCCGCTGCTGCCCGCCGGGGCCCTGGTGGCTCCCTCACTGGGCAATACGAGTCTCATGGCCGCAGCAGCGGCTGCTGCAGCAGTAGCAGCAGCAGGCGGACCTCCAGTCCTCACGGCCCAGACCAACCCCTTCCTCAGCCTGGCGGGGGCGGACGGCAGTGGCCCCAAAGGAGGGGTGAGTAGCCCCCCACCCCGGGCTGTCCTGTCTGCCTTCTCTTCCAGGTTGGGCGGGGAGGGAAGCATCCTAAGGAGGAAGGAAGCAACCCCGACGTCAGCCAGGCACCCTACCCCAGGCCCTGGGGCCTCTGCTTGCTCTGCCAGAGATAAACTCCCAGTGTGGGCTAACAGCAAAAGGGCTCCTCTGGGAAGACCAGTTAGAGAAGTCTGTTTCCTCTCTGAGTGGACCAGTTAGAAGAAGCTGATGCTCTGGGTGGGCCTTTTGGGGAAAGCCCCACCCCCCACTTCCTCTGAGAGCATAAAGTTGTTGCCCAGGGAGCCGGCCTTGCTCGGCTTGCACAGGGCACCTTGCCCTCACGGCCCCCCTCAAACACACACACACACACACACCCCTAACCCAAGACCCCAGGGCAGGGGCTTCAGCGGGGCTCCCTCGCTGTACCTTGCAGCAGTGGCCTTGCCCCTGGCGGCTGATCCCAACCGGGTGTTAGAACCAGACACCTCCTAAAGCCCCAGCCTCCCTTCCTCTCTTTCCAGACCGCTGACAAAGGAACCTCAGCCAACCAGGAAAAAGGCTAAATCCACCCAGCCTCTCCTGACCCCCAAATGGAGGGGGCAGATCTTGGCCTGAGGGGTCCTACCTAGCCTGGAGCGGGCACCTGCACCCAGACACTGGAGAGCCCCAGCTCAGAGCTCGTGCTGAGGCCTGGGGAGTGTGGGGTGCTCCTGGTGCCAAGGACTGAGCCGGAGAGGGATGCCCCCACCACTGGCCCCCTCTCCCTCCCCCCAACCCCTTTGTGAGGGGCTCAGAGGGAGGACAGGCTCCAAGTCCACCTAGGAGCCCCCACTCCCAGCAATGTTTTGAGGTCCTCCAAGAGCCACATGGGCCGTGGCATAAGTGGGGGTTTGGTTGGACCCCCCCACATAAAATGGATCAGCACTTGAGTGGGGAGAGGTGGGGGGACAGGCCCTGGGCCTGCCCACCCGCGGAAATCCCTTACAAAAGAAAGGGCGGCCCCGCTTTACCTGCAGTTTCTCCCCAACTTGGGCAGAGGGCGGAAGAGATCTCTTGGACTGTCTCTCCCCGCTCCCCTGCCCCTGCCCCCCAGCGAGGGTTACAGGCTGAGCTTGTGAACGCCCCGCAGATGAGGGAGCTGAAGAAGGGGCAGGACGGCACCCAACTCAGCCCATGCTTCCCCACCTCTCGGTAGCCCCCCCCCGTCCCCCCCCCCACGGGATGGGGGAGAGCAGGGGGGCACGGCCCAGCCCCCTTGGTGCCCTGCCCCTTGTTTGCACTATTGGATTTAGGAGTGCGGAGGGTGGGAAGATGGAGCTGCCTGACTCAGAGAGCGTGTGTGCCTGTGCGTGTGTGCATGTGTGTCTGTGCGTGTGTTTGTCTGTCTGTCTGTCTGACTCCCCCTGGACCTGGGGCAGCCGAGGGCAGGGATAGGAGCAGTGCTCAGATGAGGCAGCACCAGAAGGGGGGTTCCCAGCTTTTGTTTGCACCCTCCCCACCTCACCAACTTTGGTCCCTTTCTGGGCTGTGAATGGTTAGCAAAAACCAGAACAGTACTCCAGTATTGGAGAGTAACTGGGGGCTGGGGGCTTTGAATCAGGGTAATGTCCTGCCTTTCCTCCCCCAGACCTCCACATGGTTTCACTGCCTCCTCAGAGCTCCCCTTCTCCCACTGATAGTTGGCCCTGCTTCCCTGGCCCAGGGGGAGTCCCAGGGATCTGGGGGGCATGGGGCAAAGGGGGGGTGTAAAGTGCCACTTCCTTTGGTGAAAACCTCCCTCCCAGAATTAGCCAGCTTGCTTCCCCGCACCCCACCCCCTACCCCCCACCAACCAGGGGAGCCTTCAGCTGACCTGACAACTGTCCCCACCCACCAGCTATTTCCCCCGGGGTGGAGGGGGCAATTCTCACCTTAAAGAGCCCCCACCTGCCCAGAGCCTTTGATGGCAAAGGCGGAAGGGCGGGCAGGGCAGCCAGGAGAGGGGCGAGGATGAAGCTGTTTCAGTTGCACTGGGGTTGGAGCCGGGAGAAGGCGTTGCCAGCTTTCCCTGATGCTCATGTCTCGTCAGTCTTTGCATGTGTGGATTTTTTGTGTGTGTTTCTGTTTGGGTTTTTGTTATTGTTAGTTTTTTTTTTTAAATAAAGAAAAGAAGATGTGTATATTTTTGGCAACGACAGAAACGTAGTGCAGATATATTTTTGCCTGTGCTGCTCAACTGGTTTTTTTCTGATACTGAAAATAATATTAATATTCCTGTTGATAAGACTTTGTAAGATGTTAGGGACCTGATAAAGGAGGGGGTGGGCGGGAATCTTTCCGAGGCAATTTCTTAGGCACTTGCAAGGGCTTGGGGGTGGGGGGAAGGCAGTTGTGATGACCTCAGAAATACTCACTTTTTATTAATGCTAAATATCAATTAGAAATGGTAGGACTCAGCATCTTACTCATCTTCATCTATTAAGCTAATTCCCTGCCCCCAAACCACTGAAAAAAAATTACCTTCAGAGGTTCTTAGAAGAGCCGCTCATTCACACTCACACCCTTGCCCAAGGCTGTCCCATTAAGAGCCTAAATCAACTTCTGTTTTGGATGCTGAGAGAAGCCGGTCTGCTCCGAGGCTGCTGTGGCAGAGAGAGAGAGAGAGAAAGAAAGAAAGAGGTCCCTAGGATTTAGTGCACTGGAACCAAGACCTCCCCCCCCTCCTTCCCTCCCAGCATCCCAGAGCCTGGGGTTCTCATCTCCAAGAGCCTATGTTTTTCCAGCTTTCCCCAGGCTGGGGTGCAGGCAGGTGAGGTTCGATGAAGGGACCCAGGCTGGCTATGGGTTGCTGCTGTCCCTCAATTGGGGCGGGGGTGGGGCATGAGTGAGGCTGTGCATTTCCTTCTTCAGAGAGAGCTTTATAATAGGAAAGTTCTAGAGATCTTCAGGATCCCAGTGCAGGGGGAATGGCATTACCAACCTCACCCTCCTTTCCCAGCCTCTGTCCCTTTTTCCAGGATGAATTTGGATGAGGAGTGGGAAGAGACACAGATTCGTAGATCTCTCTCTGCCTAGCAGAGAGAAGGGATGTGGTTTACAGGGTGGAAATGGAGTCTGAAAATGCATGAGAGGAGCTTCGTGTGTCATCACACTCGGCGTGGAGGTGTGAGGGCTGTGTGTGCAGAACCCCTGTCCAGCTTTAAGGTCACAACTGGTGCATGAGTGTCAGAGCTGGAAGGGACCTATCTTTAGGGATGGTTGGAGCCAGTTGCTTGCTTCACAGGTGATAGCTCCAAGCCTAGGAGGGGCAGGGGCTCGGGGCAGAGCCAGGACCAGCCCTCAGGACCCTGGCCTCCTGGTCCTGGGCTCTCTCGCCCCCCACTGCGGCACCTCCATGTGGCTGTCTGTCTGTCCCTGTGTGTGTGAGTGCTGGGCTGGGCCCCGGGGTGGGAGGGCATCTATGTAGCACTGATTGTCTTAGCTCAGAGCTGATGGATCCTCTCCATAGACAATGACACTTTAAAGATTGCTTTTTTTTTTCTTTTCTTTTTCTTTCTTTCTTTTCTTTTTTTTTTTTTTTTTTAGGTTTTTCCTTTTTGTTTGTGTGTCTTTCCCCTCAGGCTCCTGGGTCTACCGCTGCCCTAACCTTGAGGCTGAGAGGTCCCCACCCATTCTTTTAGTGAGTTTTAGGGAAGCACTCCAGGGAAGGACCTCGGCAAGTGAGGGGAGCCAGAGCCAGGGACCAGCTCTAAGAAAGGGAAACCTCCACATTTCCCTTTCCCTGAACTGGAAATGCAGACAAGCTTTTCAAAGGCACAGGCTCCCCTTGCCAACATCCAGCATCTTCCTTGAGGTGTGGTGGGCCAAAGTTAGGAGTAGGCAGCTTGCTCCCAATTCTCCCTTATCTTAATTTCTTTTTCTTGGGGAGAGATGCCCAGAGGGATTAAGGTCACTTCAGTGGGGAATGTGGAGGCAGTGGGATGCAATTCCCTGGCTCCTTCTGGTCACGTCAATCCGGATTCAAAGTGTGTCTAGCTCCTGACCGATTTGACTTGATCTACTGAAAAGTTGGGGACTGAGGGGTGCCTTCATTGCCCTCTGTTCACTTCCTCCAGCCCAACTTGGGACTCAGGTGGCAGGACTGGAGACCCAAACCCGGACTCCCAGCCCCAGTCTCCCCCCTATCCATCCCAGCCTGTCTCAATGTAGCAGACCCTTAGGGGAGCAGGGAGGGGAAGCCAGAGTTTGCAAACCCAGGGGCTCCTTTTACATTCTTTCTAGAACCTCCTTTATATCCTCAGCCCAAAAGGCAATGCCCCCCTCCTTTCACTTCCAAGCCTGGAATTGTGCATAACCCTGATCTTGTATCTTTGTATAACGGATGTTATTTGTACGAAGGGCAGTTCGTAAACAGCACTTGTTCTTTTAATAAAAGAATGTTTTACAAAAAAAAAAAAATCCAAAGTGCCCTGCTTTGTCTGGCTTTACTGAAGGGAAAGGGAGGGGAGTGCCAACTGTGGGAGCCTGGGAGGGGATGGGGGGGGTCTGTTAAATTTCTTTAAGCACTTAGAATAGTAGTTCACATACCAGTAAGCCCAAGGCACCCAGGTTCCTGTTGAAAACTCAGATACCTATGCCCACCTGCAAGGAGGTGATGCGGGTGCCCGGGCCGGGCGGCAAGCCGTTAAAAAAGCAACCTCCCTGGGCGATGAGCTGGAGCTGCATCGCTCCCCGGTAACCTCGGCCTGAGCCGAGGGCTCACGGGAGGTCCCCGCCCACACCAGGAGGCGCGGGCGGGGAACGCCGAGGCCATGGTACCGGAGCGGACGCCGGACGGCCCCCTCCGCACCCATCCCCCGGAGGGTCTCCGAGCCGGCTGCGGTGGGGGGGGTCCTGGTCGGGCTTCCGCCGGCGGCGGCGGCCGGGTGTGGCAGGGAGAGGACCCGGGCCGCGCAGGTCCCCGCCCCCACCCGCACCGAGCCCCTCCGCGTCTTCCGGGCGGCCGCGGGTTGGGCCGGCCGGTTGGGCGGGAGCGGGAGGTGACCCGGGCGCGGGGCGGAGCCGGCGCGGCGCAACTGCAGGGACCGGCATGGGCGGCAGCGTGGGGGCGCCCTTGCGGCCTGCGGCCTGGGTGAATACCCCGACCCCGCGGCGCCCGCCGGCCGCGCCCGTGTCCGTCCCCGCTGCCCACCGCGGCTGAGCGTCCCCAGCTCCCGCTTCGCCTGCCGCCTGGCCGCTCTCCCTCGCTGAGCGCCGGCTATGTGCAGCCAGCGCCTCCCAGCACCTCCATTTCCTATCTTGTGACCCCTTTTTCTTACCCTCCTGTTTCTCCTACACCCCCTGAATCCCTGGCGTCTCGTCCCTTCCAGAGGGATTCCCTCTGGAAATCCAAAGCTTTCCACTGACTTTTTTTTGTCCCCTCTGCTTCCAAACCACCGTCTAGTCATGCCTGCATACCTTTCAGAAGCTCAACCAGAGGCGGTACATCTCCTCCTGGCTGGTGAGTACCCCATTTCCACTTCCCTCTGCCAGGCCCAGAGATACCAAAGGTAGAAACCAGAGAATGAACCAGAAGGGTCAGCCCCACTTCCCAGACTCTAACCTCAGAAGGCCCCCGCCTGTAGCCCCCTTCCTGGTGGCTCAGGGAAGGTGGGGTGAACAGAGGGCACAGGGCAGGGAGCCAGGCATCTCTGCTGGGAATAGTAGTGCCTGATAAACACAGCCCCAGGTGCAGGTGACTTAGGGTGCCACTTAGGGTGGCAGGATCCTGGCCCTCCCCTTTCTAGCCCCGGGGGTGGGAGTCCAGGTGTGAAAGGAAGGCCGCTGGGCCCAGAAACCGGAGTGCCTATGTGGGCTTGAAATCTTTTCCCTGTCTAGAGCTCAGAGTCCTGGGGACATGTCCTTGTGGGGTGGCATCAGACCAGCCTCCTGCAGAGGACGCCTGCCATAGGCCAGGGCCACTAGGAACCTGGGAACAAGGCCATAGGCAGGAAAGTGCTTCCAGGGCACGAGCTGACCCCAAGCCCTTCGTCTTCCTTGCTGCAGACCCGATGGTTCCACAAGACCCCAGCCAAGTCCGTAGTGGCCCAGAAAACGCCCATCAAGGTGGAGTTGGTAGCTGGAAAAACCTACAGATGGTGTGTGTGTGGCCGCAGCAAGAAGCAGGTGAGAGACCCCTACCCACCTCTCGTTGACACGGGACACCCCTGGCTGGGACAGTAGGTCTTTCCTGAGAGCTCCTGGCCAAGACCCTCCTCTTTTCCCACAAGTACCTGAAGGACTGCAAAGGGAGGCTGGGGGTGAATGAACACTCAGGCCAGCGCCATCCACAGCCCTGACCTCCCTGTTCTCAGCATCCACCCTCTGAGATGAGGCCAGGGAGACAAACTCAGTCTCACAGCCAGGCCGCTGGAGTCCCGGGGTTCTGCGCCCCTTCAGGTGTGCCCTCCTTGGAGCCCTCTGCTGGAAGCCCAAAGAGACCAAATTGTTTCTCTCCCCTCTTCTCTCCCTTTCCAGGAAGTACCTGAGTAGGAAGTTCCCAGGTCTTGGACCCCAACACTGGGGAGACCGCAGGCTCTCCTGCTCCCAAGTGCCCCTTGCCACTGTCTCCTGCAGACCCTCCCTCTCTGGGCTGCGGGCTTCCTCCTCCCTCTCCCTTCTGCCCCAGGAGCCTTCCTTTCAGCCGGAACCTGACCCATATTCCCAGCCTCCAGGGCCCCTTTCCTTCCTGAGCTGGGCTGAACTGTGTGCCTCTGAGCGGTGCAGTGTGGTGTCAACAGCCCAGGTCCCAAGTCCTACTTTGCCACGACTTGGCTGGGAACAGTCCTGGGGGTGGAGCGGCGCTCGGGGAGTGCCAGCCACCCTGCGGCCTTAGCTCGGGCTGGCACTCTGCCTTCCTGCCTCTTGCCCTCTGGGTTAGGCTGCTGGGTTTTATTTGTCGACTTCTCTCATCTCTCCTCCTCCCCCTTACCCTGACCTCAAAGGCAAGAGGCCTCCACTCCAGCTTTGCCGCTAACTAGCAAGTCTAGGCAGGTCTCGGTTTCCATGATCCAGTCTCTGCTGGAACAGCTTCCAGTGAGGATGGGGGAATGTCCTCCAGCACTGATTCACCCTTCCTCCCTGCAACATCCACTCCCTGTAACAAGCCCACTTGTTCCCCCGGAGCCAAACAAAATTGATACCCCAATTCGCAAAGCATTGTGAGGCATGTAGGTTCTCTCCCACGCAGAGAAGTTTTTACCCTGAGAGTATGTGGAAGGAAATGAATTGCATGAGCCAGTAGAGACTCAGAGACATTAAGGACAAAAACAAAAACTATCAGTGTAAACACAGCTGATACCAAAAGTCCCACTTCACCTTGAAAATTTATCCCGGTCTTCTGGGGTCCCCAGGGACAAATATTGTAAGGACTCCTACTTACTGAACACTATCTGCAGGCAAAGTGTGTAAGAACCACAATTTATTTCACAAATTCCTCTCACTCTCACACACTCTCACAGATGAGAGTGGTCAGCTAGGGACCCAGGCAGTCTCACTTGGGAGCCCAGTCGCTAGACCCAGTGGCCTTCCTTCCAGACCTGCCCCACCCCAGCAGGTGGGGCTGGGTCTCTAACATCTCTTTCCCTCACCAGCCCTTCTGTGACGGCTCTCACTTCTTCCAACGCACTGGTCTATCCCCACTCAAGTTCAAGGCCCAGGAGACCCGCACAGTGGCCCTCTGCACCTGCAAGGCTACCCAGAAGGCCCCGTACTGCGATGGCACCCACCGGAGCGAGCGGGTGCAGAAGGCAGAAGTGGGTTCCCCACTCTGAGGGACCAGCCCCAGGCCTCTGGTGGGCACCCCTTTTGTGGGGAAGGAAATGGAGTGCTGAGGCCAAGAAGGGACCACCCAGGGACCCCAGTCCCATCTGCTCGTTGTGAAGGGCTTGCTCCCAAGACCTGAGGTCTCTCAGGCAGCTGGGGACCCCACCCCTGGCTTATTACCTGCTGGTGTAAGTGGCATTAAACTCTGTACCCGCCGGCATAGTGCTCTTGTGGTCACTAGTGGGGGGCACACGGTCTACCCCTGCTTGGGGCCCTAACCTGGGGTGGGACATCCGACTGGCCGCAGGGAGGGGGCAGTTCACATTCATTCCGTATGGGGCTTCTTGAGGCAGGTCGAGCTCAGAGACCAGAGACATGAGGTAGAGGCTGAAGGCTGTGCTCCCCCGCTCCCTGTCCCCATCCCTCAAAGAATTACAGCTTCTGGAGAGTATGCAGCATTTATTACAAAGCCGGGAGATACAAATGTCCCAGGGCGGGAGGAGGGTACAGTCACAGCACCTCAGACACAGGACAAGGTGCAAACACAGACAAACCTGATTGTGGGGGGGTCCCGACCCAGAACACCTAGGTTGCAAGGGAGTCTTGCCTCCTCCCCGATTGGATCTATGTACATTGGAGGAAAAATAGGTGGCCAGGATTTGCTGGGGTCCGCCCTTCGCAGGGGACAGTCCACGGACCTCTCCGGACGGAGCCAAGGTCAGAGCTTACAGGTCTCCATCTTCTTGTGCTTTTCGCTGCCTCCATGGCTGCGTCCTGACTCGGCCTCAGCTGGGGGTGGGGAGGGGACTGGAGGGCTGCCGGCCTTCGGCACGATCTGGGGTCTGTGCTTGTGGGAGATGCTCCACTGCACTCCAGGCTCCTAGGTGGGACTTGGACAAAAACCAGCCTGGCCGGTCGGGGGCTCTGGGGTGCAGACAGGGGCAGAACCGGGCCAAGCATTCACCTGGCTAAAGCCACAGTGGGAGCCACAGTGGGATTTCAAGAGCTGAGGCCTCCTGTGGCCCAAAGCTTCTCTTCCACAAGATAAATGATGCAAAGAAAGGCCACACGCACGTTGGGGTGGGCTGGTGGGGGGGGAGGCAGAACTATCTACTCTTTGCACAAAGTTTCCACTGCAAGAGGAGGAGGTAATGGAGATGACATCTCTACCATGACTCGCTCCTCAGAATCAGGGGATAAACTGTATTTGTAAAAGGCACTGTCTTAGCGATTCTCTGGACATTCAACAGTGGGGGTGGGGGGCACTGGCAGGGGCAGGACAGCAGCCAAGATGGGGGGAGAGAGGCTAGACCCCATACACAGCCAGCTGGAGTTGTGCCTAAAACTCTGGGGCCCGGTAGGGCTCCCGGAACACCTGCCTTGGGAAACGAAAGGAGGATGGAGCAGAGCTTGACTGCCCCTTGAGTCCACCTCCAGGCACCCCCAAAATGAGAGCAGGGCAAATTACACAAGACCCCCTAAAAAAATGAACACTCCACCCCCCCCACACACATACACACACACATAAAGTTTGTTTCCTGTGGCATTTAAATTAATCTGGTTGGCCCATAGAAAATAAGTATGTATATTTGGCTTTTCCTATGTACATATATATATAGATTTATTTATAAAACCCGCCCCCCACCCCTAAGGCGGGAGGAGCTGGGGAAAGTAGAAGAGGTGGAAAAGGGGCCCAGAAAAAGTGGAGGGGTGGAGAGGCATGGCTGGAAAAGGAGGGAGAGGGTCCCTTTCCTCAAGTTAAGGGGGGCACAGGAGCTCCATTGACAGTCATCTTGCGCCCCCTGCTGGTGGAAGATGGTGTCTGCAGGCAGTTCGAGGTCCCCCCGTTGGCAGCTGTGGTGGCCCCACTGGCTGACGCAGTGGGGGTGGGGGAGGTAGGGTGGGTGGCCGGGGGCCCGTGGGAGCTGGGAGAGCCATGGCAGGGGGTGGCTGGGCTGGGCAGGGAGGAGGAGGTGGCCGGAAGGGTGGCAGGGCTGGGAGCCTTGTCGCTGACTGACTCACACTCAGATGCCCCGCTGGTATTGGTGCCCTCTGAGGGGGTGGGCGCTGTAGGCAAGGTGAGCCGCTTGCAGGCCGGCTGGACCCGATACTTGAGGGGGAGAGGGCCGTTCTGCAGGGAGAGGGGGCAGAGAGAGGCAGGGGAAGGGGAGGGTGTCAGGAGAAAGGGGCTAACCACACCTCACCCTGCGGTGCCCAAACAGGAAGAAAGGGGTCCAGGCCTTGGAGAGAAGGGGACAGACTGACCGAGTGAGGCCAGAGGTACAGGAGCCCACAGAGACCCACAGACACAGAAAGAATGCGTAAGGCCAGAGGCTGGACAGGAGAGAGGGAAGCCGAAAAATTGAGGGGTGACATTTCCCCCTCCACAGCCATCCGACCCTCCTTCCTGACCCAAATCAGGGCACATAATCTGCCAAACGATCCTCTTTTTCAGAGTGGCAGGTCATCACGAAATATGGCCTGGAGGCTGGCCGGCTGTGACAGGCCACCCTGGACACGCCCAGCTCACAGGACAGGCCCAAATGGGGATTACTGGTCACTGTGCGGCCCCTACAGAGGGACAAGACACCAGACCCCACACAGCTCCCCTCCCGCCCCGTCCCCACCCAGCCCTGACCCGCTCAGCTCACCCGCCGCCATGGATAGATGTAGGCGATATCCATGAGGGTGTAGTATTCCTTCAGTGGTTCATCCTCGTAGAGAACCTCCACCTGGACGAGGAGACAGAGGACACCATGAACCCCGGTCAGGTTCAAGGCTCCACCCATTTGACAATGAGGCTCCAAGCTAGGGGTGGGAGGTAGGACATTGGGAAGAAGGGACTAGCAGGTGTTCCCTTATTTCCCTGGGGTTTCATGGTGGGTTTGGCTTCCTTCCCGGACTTGTCCCAACAGAACTCCTGCCCACCAGACGGGAAAAGATCCAGAGAAAGCACCCAGGTCATTAACAGTCCTGGCCGACAGTCCAGACACACAGCTGTCTGAGGCCCCTTACATCTCCGGCAGGTCCTCCAGAGATCATGGGCGCAAAAAACAAGCCCCGGTGATTGAGATCTCACCGAGCACTGGCTCTCACCCAGGCAGTTTTAAAAGAAATACCAATGCTTGGATCTCACCAGAGATTCTGATTCAAACAGCAGGACATAAGTTGGGTTTTAAAGCTCCCTGTGTGATTCTGATCTGAGGCAAAGCTTGGGATCTACTGTCCTAGGGCCTTGACCCCTAAAGTGTGGTTCACAGACCAGTAGTACTGGCAGCACTGCAGAACCTACCGATCACCAGAATCTATGCTTTAATAAGATCTTTAGAGAATCACTGACAAATTCCAATTTGAGAAGCAACGTCTGAGAGCACCGTTAGAATTTCAGACTGGCCTTCTTTCAGCCAGCTCGCCCCAGGGAAGAGCCCGTATTTTTGCACACATACCTCTGCCACAGTTCTGAGCGTGTAAGCACGCAGTGTGCACACGTGCGCGCACGCACCCCCCATCTTGGTCCCATACGCCTCTGCACACGGGCTTCAACGAGGAAGATGGCCCCACCCTAATCTTGGTTTCAACTCCTCCTCTACTGGAGCTCAGTCACACAACCACGCAGGCCCTTGACGACTCCCAGCCGGCTCAGAGAAACGGCTGGGATGCCCAGACTGTCAACACGGCCACACACGGACACTGAGTTTCTGAAAGGTCCTGGGGACTCACCTTGTACTTGCTGGGCACATCCATCTTGTTGCGAAGAAACTTGGCGAGATGCATGACAGTCATGGCCGCTGGGCATTGCAGGAATCGCACCCCCGTCTGCCGGAGGAGAGGCACCCAAGGGCTGGGGTCCACACAAGACACTCACTCTCTCCCAGCCCACAGCCCACTCCTAAGCAGGTCCCCAGCACTCACCTTCTCCTTGTCCCCATCCCCATTCTCCAGAGGACCCTTCTTCTCCTCCCGGTCCCTGGGGGGAGAATGAAGAATGACGCTAGGGAGACCCTGGAACAGGCAGGATCCCCTAACACACATATCCAGAAGGGGGGCAGGGTAGGAGAGAAGGGGCAACCCAACCTAGGGCCCCCAAAAGACCAGGCGTGGGTCTGACTTGCCTGACACCTTCGTAGAACTCGATGGAGAGGCTGACAATCTCATTGTCACTCAGAGCCCCCTTCTCCTGCTCCAGGACCTCACCGCGGTCCTCATTGGAACCGTTGGGGACTGTGGAAGGAGAGGGCTCTGAGGGGTTGGCCTAGGACCGGGAAAGGAGGCCCAGCAAGGACCCCAGGATCTCGGAGCTCAGTGGGGTGATCCCAGCCTACCCGTGGGCTGGGGCGGCAGAGAGCTGGGACATACAAGACAAAAAGCCCAGTGCACCCAGCCCGCGTGGCTGTGGCAGCCCCGTGTACTCCCGTGAATGGACAAGTGAACACACTCACCTTCAGTCAGGGGATATGCTGCATAGAAATCCCGCCGCCGTTTCATCTCATCTGGAAGAGGGAGGAAGTGTGAGGACGGAGCGCCAGGCAGGGGAGTGGGGGGCGCAGGGAGCAGGAAAAAGGCTGCATGGATACCTTTAAAAAGCCCAGGGACCAGTTTATAGACGATGTCTTGAAGGGTTTTGTCAGATCTGGAAAAAAACACATATAGAGTCCTATCCACGACCACTTCACCCTAATCTCCCCAGCCAGGAACCCCTACTACCGCCTCCCTTCCTTGATCCAGGGCCCAGGTATCAGGGTCCCCATGGGCGTGGTCTTTACCCTTCTGGTATTTCTCAGCCTAGACAAGACAGAGGGAAGGGAAGGGCCTTGGGCTGACACCCTGTGCTTCTCCTCAACCTGCCACCATGGCTACGGGATGCAAGGAGGGCCGAGGGACAGAGGACCAGTGTGGCAGGAGGGACAGTGCCCGGCCCACCTGATGCTCAGCAGCGGCCTGGTTTTATGGACCTGCACGTCGCACATGGGACAGTACTTGTTGGTCTCCAGGTAGCGCACGATGCAGGTTTTGCAGACTTGGGGGGTGGTGTAGAGAAAGAAAGCAGAGTCAGAGCCCCCTTAGTAATCCAGCACCAGCTCCCCGCACCCCAACGGCTTCTGCTCACATTCAAGTCGCCCCTCCTCTCCATCTTGTCCCTACTGCTCAGCCCCTTCAGAGGCTCAGCATGGTCCTGCTTTGCACAGACAGCAACCGCCCCGTCTCCATCCCCGGGGGGAGCATGTGCATGCCTGTGTCAGGCTGGTGTCCTGCACCCAGCGGAAAGTGAGCCCCGAGTCTGAGGGAGCACAGCACAGAGCCAGCATGCAGGACACCCCCCAGGGCCCTCGACCCCTCGCCACCAAGTCCAGAGTGCACGTCAGGGGCACTGCACCTTCTGGGGCGGCCAGGGGCTCCAGGGGACCCCTGAGCCCACAGGTGAAAACTGAAATGGACCTCTAGGCTGCGCCCTCCAAGTCTCCCCACCCCAAGGAGTCTTTCTGCAACCAGGGACCGCTGCCAGCAAACAGAGGGGCTCTTTGGGGCTGTGCCCCCACCACTTACAGGAATGCAGGCACTCCACGATGGTGGTGGCATCGATGAAATACCCCCCGCAGAGGGCACACATGAGGTGAGGGTTCAGCTCCGTGATTTTGATCCGTGTGGCCCGATGCATGATGACGGGGCGGGGGGCGGGGGCCTGGGGGGCGTCACCTTGAGAAAGGAGAATAGAATCAGAAACCCAGAGACCCAACAGCGCCTCCTACATTCCCCTCCAGGCCACCAGACATCTGTCCCTGAGCCCGAGGCGCTTGCTCTGTCTGCCTGGTGACACGCATGGGGGCGGACTCGTCCTGGCCCCCAAGTCTTCACTGGGAGCCGGGGCGGGGGGAGAAGGGGGGCTCTGGAGAGTTAGGTGACCTTGAACAACAAGGTCAGGCTCCTCCATCTCAAGGGCAGGAGCAAAGACTGAAGTTAGACCAAGTCTCCAGAAAATATAGGGAAGCAGGAAAGTGAGAGAGAATGGTTTTTAAAAACATCCCTGGTCCCCGTCCATATTCTCCCAAGCGAGTGCTCGGAGCTGAGGAAATCAGGTTCCCCTCTACCCAGATGCCAGCCCCGGCCTCTACTCCAGCCCACCCCCTGCCAGCTTATCACTCTCCCCGCAGGAAAGCAGCCCTGGAAACACAGCAGGCATGGGCTGCCCTTAAGTTTACAGGGAGCACCCCAGTGCCTGTCCTCCTAGCTTGGCGTCCAGGTTGGCCCTGGAGCAGCTCCCCGGGGAATCCACTGCATGCTGGCCGTGCAGGTTCTAGGCCTGGTGCTCAGGCAGGAAGTACCGAGGATGGTCTTGCCATGCCCGCAGCGGGGAACACACAGCCCCAGCCGGACCCTCGAGTCCGGCCCCGGCAGGTCATGGCCAAGAGCCTGGGCAAAAAGGACTACCACGTTTCCCGGCCTGACAGCCCCCTGCACACGCCCCCAGATCCCACACACATTCCAGGACCTCCGTCCCACGCACACGCAGGGACCCACATGGGCACCGGCACCATCTCCACTGGCTGCAGCCTGTCCACAGGCTGTCCAGTGACAGATCCCAGGCTCTCAGACCTCAAGCTCTGAGATGCCTGCCAAGACTGGGCAGAAAGCACTCTCCATGGCAGCCCTGAGCACGCAGCCAGGCCTTGGCAGGGTCCGGGGAGGTCAGTTAAGGCCCAACTCGGAACTCGGTGACATGCTTAAGTGTCTTGGTATAGAAATCTAACCTGCACCTAGAAAGGAAGCCCCCCACCCCCCGCCAGCCCCTCTTTCCCAGAGGAAAAGCCCAAGAGGTGGGGCTCAGGAGGGTGGCCAAGCCCCAAGGACTCCTTCACAACACACACCCTTCTCTCCTTTCCAGAAAGATTTCTAAAGCCACCACACTGGGTTTTCTAGGACCAGAAATTCACAGCCAGGATCAACAGTTTCTATAGAGACCCCAGGATGAGTTTGGCCAGGACCCAAACAGCCAACAGAGTCTGGCCAGAGACCGAAAGAGATGGAGAGACACAAAGGCCACATGTGGGAGAGACAGCAAGTCTGCAGGGCGGACAGAAGGAAATGAGCGAGCCCACAGAGCCAGGGGAGACACTGCGGCCAGGAAGTGTAGACCTGGCCTAAGGAAGGAAAGGGGTGCTTGTCCCATGGAGGGTGGCCCCTGCCCCCCTCGCAAGGGTTCCCCCTTCACAATCCTGCAGGCTTGCTGGCTACTCCACTGTTTGGTCGTTTCCATAGTAACCCCGTCCTTGGCAAGATGCCCAAATATTATTACAAGCATCCAGAAGAGAGAGCAAACTTCAAGTGTGTAGCAGTGTGTGTGCAATATCCATCGGCCGTGGCCGTGACATCTGGGCGCGCAAAGGTCCTGTGTGCGACTGGCTTCCCGTGCGTGTCTAGGTTCCACGGAATCTACATGCTCACACACAGCCAGGAATGACACACTTTGGTTGATGCTGGGTGTCCACACTGCCACTGATGCATCTCACACCCCCATCTCTCCCTCTCACGTGTACGCACAAGTACCTACACACACACATACACACACGTAGGTGCTTCCCCTAAGTCACCTCATTCACACACTGGGTGCATTTTCAAAACAAGACACTTCCTCTGAAGAACTCCTATCCAGCTCCCACCAGGCAGACTGTGGCCTCCACACACAGGAGTTCCCAGGCAAGTGGCCGTGGCCTTTACCCTCTCACTTCCCTTAGCAAGTGGGAGAACTCAGACCAACATTATCCCTTGGGCTCCTTTCCAGATGCAGGGGTAACGGAAGGAGCTGTGGTGCTTAGGGAGTGAAATCTTCCTCCTCCTCTGGTACAGGAACAGGCACCCTGGCTGTGCTCCCTCTCCCCACACCCTATCCCCAGGGGCCTCAGACTGCTACCTCTGGGGCTGGGGGCGGGGAGAAGCCCTGATTGGTTCTTTACCTGATTGCCATGGTTACCTGCAGGGCCCAGCCAGCAGGTGCCAAGAACAAGGGTAAACAGGAGCTCAGTTCCCCCACTGCGCACTCCCCACCCCCAGGCCTCAGGGCCCTACACCTGACACCCAGGTCCTCCCCAGCTGCAACTGGCCAGGTGTATTGTGGGAAAGACAGCGAAGAGGGGAGAGGGCTGGACCTCCAGCTGTCATCACTTTAGGGAAGAGGTTGGGAGATGGGAAACAGCCAGGAAGAAAGAGACAAAATCCTCGAAGAGGACATGGGCCATTCTGAAGTGACTTCCGTGGAGCTCTGGGGGGGTTTACCGGGTCACTCCCAAGGATATCACCACAGCGACCTGAGCACTGCTGGCAGCCAAGTCCTTTAACACCTTTTGTCCCCAAACCACTATCTTGGCAAGAGCATGATTGCTGGGCAGCCCGTGTTTCTGGTGTCCGGGCATCCAGGTCTCGGTGACAGTGGCAGCAAGGGACCTTGGGTCAGCACCCATCCCAGCTCCTCTTGGCCTGTCAAGCCTGGCATTTTTCTTTGCCCTGCCTCAAAGCCCCTACTAATTAGAAACCACCACCCATCTCTCTGTTCTAGCTAGTCTTTTTCTGGAAGTTCCCCACAATTTAGGCCCCTCCCACTGTCAGGGTTTTTTTCTCCTTTTTTTTCATTTTCCTCTGCAGAAATAGTCTGTCTCTGATAACCCAGAGGTCTTTGCTCCTTCAGATGCTCTAAGACAGGGTTCTCTGCTCTGCTTTCCTCCACATGAAATTAGCCCTACTCCCCCACTAGAAAATCACCAGGTCTTGGGAAAAGTCACTCAGGATCACCTCGGGACACCTAGAACTGAAGTAGAAGGGTTCTTAGAAAAAGCCCCTTATCTGGGGCGCCTGGGTGGCTCAGTGGGTTAGTTGTCCAAATCTTGATCTCAGCTCAGGACATAATCTTGGGGTAGTGAGATTGAGACCCACATTGGGCTCCATGCTCAGCTTGGAGTCTGCTTGAGATTCTCCCTTCCTTTCCCTCTGCTCCTCCCCCTACCCTCATCCCTGCTCTTGCTCTCTAAAATAATAAATACATAAATTAAAAAAAAAAAAGAAAAAGGAGGGTACCTGGGTAGCTCAGTTGACTTCATAACTTAAGCATCTGCCTTTGGCTCAGATCACGATCTCAGGGTCCTGGGCTCAAACCTGCATAGAGCTCCCTGCTCAGCGGGGACTCTGCTTGTCCCTCTCCCTCTGCCCCTTTCCCTACTTGCTCTGTCTCTCACTCATATAAATAAAAAAAATCTGAAGAAAGCAAGAAAGAACGAAAAGCAAGCATGCATCTTGTCCAGTCTTTTCACTTTTCAGATGAAGAAATTCAGAAAGAAGTGACTTGGCTAAGGTCACCCAGTAACACAGCGGCAGAAACTGCCTTTCTCCCATTCCAGTACTCTTTACACACTGGCACCCAGGCCAGACTCCCCCCTCACTTAAGAAATTAGTAAGCCTGGCCTGACTCCATCCAGGCAGGTAGAAGGCGGAAGGACTCCAGGGTACCCTAGAAGAACACTCAGTGAGCCTTCTGGGAGCGGTCAGAGTCTGGCCCAAACATGACCTTCAGCACACATTCTCACTTTGAAGTAGAGAGAGGGGCAGAAACTAATCACCTTACTCCATTTCCATGGAACAGCTAGGAAAACTGAGGCTCTGTGGAATATACTGGGTCCATTCCTCTCCTAGCTGCATGTATCCAACTGCATGAGCAACGCGCATTTGTGTGTGGAAGGGGGAGTATAGGGGTCTGCCCAGGGACAATGTCAACCTCTCCGTGTTCCCTGATCCTTGAACCTGGGACCTGCCCCTCCCACCAGCAGCATCGAAACATCCTCTAGTCTCCTGAAACTGGGCTTATTGTCCCCTCTCTGTCTTTCCCCCCTTAGCTTCCTAAGACCAAACAAAGACAAAACCCCAAAATATACACACAGAGCTACACACTGCCGAATACACACAGATGCACACAAAGCCAGACACACCCCCTCCATCTCTCACACAACACACAAGGCCAGACAGACACTTGGACAGACACACACACACAGACACACACACACACATATACACACCAGGCTCACACACACACAGCCAGACCAGAGCCAGGCCAACACTCGCCAGATGCACAAGCCATCCCCACCCACCCCAGAATCACACAATCTGACATGCCTGCCTGAAACCAGAGCTGCAAATCCACACTAACCTTTTGTGCATCCCTAGTCCACCCAGGGTAAATGATAACAGAAGTCCTCCAGCAACAAAGGCAGTGCAGCTCCAACCTCCACTCTGGGGGCCAGAGGCTGAAGGCGCAGGGTGGGCATCTGCCCTGAACGAAGATGTAGCCTCTTCCTGCTCAGGCTCTCTCCATTCCCATGGCAACAGCTCCATCAACCAAGATCTCTCTGGCAAGGCCAGGGGCAGCAGAGAGCACCGCCCCCCCTTCCTGCCCACCCCCAAAGACTTCAACTTGAACCCCACCCTTGACCCAGACACCAGAAAAGAGAATAGCTACACGGGGTCTTGATCCTGGGTCCCAGGGGTCACCTGGGGGCTGTTTCTGGCCTCCTTCCAAAGACAGCTGAAAGACCTCAACCCCTAACTCCAAAACAGGGAACCCCTGGGAAAACCTCCCTACCCAAAAGCTGCAACAGAGATGGCTTTATGCTCCTTCTCCAAGTACTAACACCTTGGAACAGAGTGGAGACGGGAGGAAGAGAAATTAGAGTTTCAGGAACAGATACAAACTGCAAGAGGCCCAGAGAAGGAGGCATCAGAACAGAGCGGGAGACAACCCGGAGACCAACCCCCTCCTTCCCCTCCCCAAGCGGCAGGGAGCCCAGGAGAGACTGAGGCATGTATATGTACGGGGAGAGGGGTTACTCTAAGAGACAAAGACCAGGGAGAAGCGCGGAGTAACACTTCCACAATATTTACAGGCAAATTCACCACCCCCAGGCCTCTTCCTTCCCCACCTCAAGCCATCCGGAGCAATTCTGGGCAGATGGGGGCAGTGGGGGAGGGGGAGACGCATGCCTGGGCCCACTGTGGTGACTGGAGGGGCAGGGGTGTCTGCCGGACGAGAGGTCCCACCCTCTCAGAGACAGAGACAGGAGGGCCAGGCACGGAGGGGGCGGCCCAGCTATCCAGCAGAAGAGGGGGCCAATCGGTCAGACCCCTCCGGCCTCTGCCGGCGATGGAAAATATCGCGATAACTCTCCCCCCCAGCCCCGACAATCTCCACTCTACTCCCTCCTCCCGGGCTTCCCCCGGAACCTGGGTCAAAGGATCAGGGACCCCAGTTACCCGGTGGCCGCTCCTACCTTCCCTAGAGTCAAACTTTCGGCGGGGCCCAAGGAGGGGTGTTCCAGAGAAAGAGGCTCTGCCGAGGTGGTTCGGGGAGGGGGCGGGGCGCCCGGTCCTGGGCCGGTAGTGGGGGGGGACCCGCTGGGGGGAGGTGCCCGGGAGGCCCGGGACCCGGGCAAGGAGGAGCGCCCTCCCCCGGCCCCGCAGCAATCAGAAAGGCACGTCGCCTTGCTCCCGGCCTCAAGTCCCTGCGCGTCCACGACGCCCCGGAGCCCACGGAAGAAGCGGAAAGCGACCCCTCCCCAAACCGAAGGGGGTAGTGGGGCAGGTCCAGGGGCCGCTCTGGCCCGTGGGGTGGACGAAGGGGTCAGAGATCCGGCCCAGCGCGCAGCCCACAGCCCCCGTGGCTGCCTCGGACCCTCCCCCTCGCTACCTCGGGAGCAGGTCTGCGAGGGGGCTGCGGCACAAAGAGGTGGTGGTCGAGGGAGACGCCAAATCTCTAAAAGGGGGAATCCGTTTCGGCCATCTTGGAAGGGAGGAAAGGGAAAAGGGGAGAGAAAAGGGAGAAAGAAAGGCGGACGGGGCGAGCTAGGACAGGGGTTGGCGGGGTGGGGCGGGGACGCGAGCTGCAGGCCCGGCTCAGAGTCTCCCCCTCCCACAGGGGTGTGTAAAGAGGGATGGACCGGCCCCCCCACCCCATTCTGGTGGCGGGGTAGGAGAGGGAAAGGACAGGGAGTCTGCCTCCACTTACCTGGGTTCGGGGTCCGGTGGGTCTCGGGGAGGGGGGGATGGGAGGGAGGGAGGGAAGGGAGGGGAGGGGGGCCGCAGCCGTGTCGCTCGCTCCGGCGGCGGGAGGGGAGAAACCTACGGTAAGAAAGGAGTTTGTGAAAGCGGCTTGGGGTGGGAGGGAGAGAGGGGAGGGGAGGGGACGACGGGGGGAGGGGAGGGACCGGGGCTGGGGGGGTACAAAATGGCTTTTTTCCTCCAGACAAGAGTAGGTCCCGCCCACTACTCACCCACGTGACCTCATTCCTTCAGGGTGTTTGCCGAGCGGGGAAGAGGAGGAGGGGGAGAGGCTAACTCGGCTACCCCCACACCGGGTGCCGGGCCCCCTAAACTGGGACGCGACCTCACTCTTCCCAAACAGCCCCTGACCCTGGAAGATGTATCCTCTTCTCGGTTAACCTCCGCAATTAGCCCTACCGCCCCACAAAAAAATGTGTGCGCCCCCCACCCCCTGACCCTGCGATCCCCGCCCCTAAGCTGGGGCGTCTGGAAAATGGTGAAATGAGGACTAGGCTGAAATGTGGTTGGTTCTGCAGTCCTACCCGCCGCGGCCTGGACCGAAGGACGATGGGCTCGGTTGGGGGACACGACGCCTCCGGCCACGCGTCCAGGGTATTTTCATTCACTCTAAGTGACACTCCCTTAAAATTAATAACTGCAACCGTGGGAGAAATCGTGTCCTCCCTACTCCCCCCGGCCCCGCTCAGCGGCCAGATCACCGGCTCTAAAAGGCAGTCCCCTGGGACCCAGTCGGTAGAGGCGAGAGGTCCCACGCCTCCGGGAGGCGTGGGGGGATGTCGGTTTGCTGGGGTGGAGGCTGGCGCCCCTCGCGTGCTCGCGCAGAGAAGAATGCAATGCAACCCGGGCCGGGGGACAAGCTGACGACGGGGACTCAGGTTCCGGGTCCGGGACACAATAACCCGGTAGAATGCGAGAGGTCCGGCTGGACTAGAAAATCGGGCGCCAGGGCTCGGAAGTGGGCCCGCGCTTTTCCTCCTGCCTTGCGCTGGTTCCCGCATTTTTCTCGGCCGCGCCGAGGCGCTGGGAGCTCTGCGCGGTTGGTGCGCCTCCCTCGCCCCGGCGGCGGGAGGAGCCGGGCGAGCGCAGAGGCGGCTGGTGCCAGTCCGCCTCCGACAGTCGCTCGCGACTCCTCCCAGCGCTCGGGCTCCCGTCCCTAGTGGCTCCCGCCGGGAGGGGAAAACGGGGAGGGAGGCTTGGGAAGGCGGGGAGGAGCGGCCGAGGCTGGCGCCGGGGGAGCCAATCGATACTACGTTACGGCGACGACCGGGCCCTGCCTCATTAGGACGGTCGATTCGCTTATTCGTTATTCAAGATTTATTAGAGATGGTCACTGGCTCTGTCCCTCCAGAGAGCTCGATTATCCGGCCAGACGGGCCATTAAGCGCACTGACGGTGGGTGGCTCGAGAGGAAATTAGGAGACAAATCCGCAAGCTTCGGAGTGCCTGCCTCTTCCTCTTCCCTCCGCACTCGCAGCTCAGGCAGACCCGAAGCTGGGCCCCCTAGACTGAATGCTTTCACCCTTTGGCCAGCGACCAGGAGACCTGAGGACACTGGCCGCCAAGTGACCCCAGCTTCAGCCTTCAGCCCACACCGGGCGAATGGGGGCAGGGAGGAAGAGTTTGGGCGGGAGAGATACCCTCCGGGAGTGGGTGTGTCTGAGAACGCGCAGCAGAAGGTCCGGGGTGGAACCTGGTTACCTACACCTCTGTTCTTGCACGCGAAGACTAGGATTTTGCCGCCCCTCCTAGAAAGAGGGCTCTTGGGATGGACACACCAACTGTCCCTAGGGCAAGCCTGTTGCCAGCATCCCAAACTCTTCCAGGGAAGACTTGTGCATTCTCTACTGTCCCCCAACTGCCCTGCGGAGAGGCAGCGCAGCAGGGACTCCTGGTCTGTCACCCCTGTCCAACTAGATGATCCTGGGGCAAGGCAAACCTGTAGGGGCTTCCTGAAGATCTCTGACACACGATCCATATGGGCACCCAGGGTGTGTGTGTGGGGGGGAGCATATCAGCTACTTGGAACAGGGTTGATGAGTCCCCACTTTGGTCCTTTATACTGGAGTGTTGCAGCAAGGGGGCCCACCGTGCTGCCAAGGCATCCATTCACTCGTTCCTCAGTTACTAGCTCTAGTCACTAGCAAACCACAAGGCAGAGGGATGAAGACCCCATTACCCACTAAAACTTCATTTAATCATTTCCATCCTGGGCCACAGGTCTCCACATCCCTGGCCTTTCCAGAGAACTTCTAAGACTCAACCTTTCACACATCAGAAGTTCTTTGGTCTCCCTGCAAAAAAAGCACCTGTCCTGTACCAATGTGGAATACTGCACTAGCACCAGGGACCTAAAGCTGATGAGCCGGATTTTTGGCTCTAAGGAGCTCACAGGCCAGTGGGGGCTATCTAGCATGTCTCATTAGCTCCCATGGCACTGTGTATCCCCCTGGTTTGTCCCCACTAGCCCCGTGAGTACCTGGTAAGTGGGTGGGGGTGGCGAGCCCTGGGAAAGGTTTTCAGAACAGGTGTCTTCTGAACCCAATCTTGAGGAGAAGCCAGGTAGCCTGAGAGTCCTTTGCTTCGCTCCTGGTGCTGGGATGTGCCCTGGCTGCATTAGACACCAATGCCTCCCCTGCATTCTGTGCTAGTTGTAGTGTCTCACATAGTCCTCTAGCTGAAGAATCACTGTGTCTGTCACAGACTGGAAGCTTCCAGAGGGTAGGAACTTGGTAAATCTAATCAGTGATTTCTGGCACATGCCAAGAGCTACTGTGAAGATAAGATGTCCTTGAAGATGGTGACGATGGTAGGAGAGGGGCAGTCCCTCTAGTGATTTTTTGGCCATCTTTCCCCGTGTCCCTGGCTCCTCTCTCCCCAAGATAATGTCCTTTGTCAGTTTCTGTTTGTATTTCTCCATCCTCTGCCCTACTTCTCCGCCTGTACATCTAGAAAAAAAATAATTTTGTTGTTGTTTTCCTTTTTTGGAAGCTTCTCATATTAACTGCATCTCCTTTCCCTCCATTTTCTTCCTTCAGCTCACCCCGCCTACTTTTCTATCGTGTCCCTTTTCCGTCTCTATAATATCACAGCTGTGTTCTCCCTTTTTCACCTTTTCGCTTCCTCCCCCAGTTTCTCCCTGTCTTTGTCTCTCTCGCTACTCTCTTCCCTTCCAAACGCGGTATTTCGACACTGTAACATCGATTGAGGCAGACAATGGAAAAACTGTCCAACCTCCACTGTAAATTCATTCTTAATCGTACGAAAAATGCAACCTGAAACGAACACACGGTGAGACAAAACCCTCTGTCTTCGCCTTTCCTGAAATCCAGCCTGGGGGTGGGGTGGGAAGTAGGCGATGGAGGAAAGTGCTGGAGAAATTATCCCATCATTGACTGAACAAAAACGAATTTTCAATCACAATCATCTGCTGATTTGCTATAGAAAAGGAATCTCTGCCATTTCAAAGCGAAATTTAGCACTTTACAGGTTGAGAGGATAACGCTTAGGTTTTTCTTTTTACAGAAAAGGATCGCGTCCCTGGGTGGGCTCGAACCACCAACCTTTCGGTTAACAGCCGAACGCGCTAACCGATTGCGCCACAGAGACTACGACATCCGGCAGCTTTGCGGCGAGCTGAGTCAATGGGAGAGAGCCTACGACGGCGCAAGAATGCAACCGAAAGCCTGCAATCAGGCGAGAGAAGTCAGGACCCGGGGAGAAAGGGAAGAGTCCCGATCGAGGGAGGGAAGGAGGGGGGACCTTCACGTCTCTCCTCCACTGGTTTTGGGAGGGGGTAGTCGCCGGCTTCCTCTGGATCTCTCTTAGAAGAAGATAAGATAGGGACGCCCGAAACGTCCTTTTTAGGGTGAACTGTGTCTTGGGGATACACGAAGTCGACCTCCTAAGAGTCCCAAAAAGCATAACTACCTTTGGTCTCCAAACCTCCCCCTTTATAGCCGAGGCCCTGCAGCCCTGCAGTACACCCGCGACGCCCTTCTCCTGCTCCTCCTCCTCAAAACATTAAATAAGTGTTGAATGCGCACCTCCCAAATACCAGGCACCGTTCTAGGCCAGTGAATGTCCAGAGCCTAGCCTAGTACCTGGCACGTAAGAGATTAGGGATTTCTGGTGTGAATAAATGAAAGAAGCTAGCATGAGTCATACGCCCCATGCACACGTACATAAGCTACACCACAGCCCTTCAGCAGGGATCGCGGCCCCTATTTCGGGCTTCACCCGCCCACGTGCACACAGGTCCCGGCCCCGGGATTTGGCGTCCGGGAGTCCGGGTCCGCCGCGATCCCAGCTTGCACCGCGGCGCCAGGCCCTTCCGTACTCACAGTGACTTTTCACTTTCCGCTTTCCCAGCCTCGGTTTTGGCTTCTCAACCAAACTCCGGGGCTGATGACTGACAGAGAGGCACAGCCAATAGGAAGTCAAAGTGTCCCGGAAGGGTCGGCCTTTCGGCGCACGCAGAGGAAGCAGCTGGAGTGGCTGCGCGGTGCGGGCTGTAGCCGGTTGAGTGGGGTTGTGGTGGTCGGAGGTCTCACAACACCGCAGTCATGGTGAGATGGGGAGAAGGGAGAGGGGCACGGGGTGGGGATTGAGGTGGGGGGAGGGAGGCATGGGACGCTTGGGAAGCGGAGAGGGCCTGGTGGTCTTTCGAAGTTTGAAGGGAAGCTGACCACCGTGGGGCCCAAGGGGTTGAAGGCGGCTCCCCGCAGCTACACTGCGCTAATGTCGGAGCTGGAGTTCGGAGTATGCAGGCGCCTCGGGAGTGGAGGACGGTGAGGGCAGGAGCCTTGGGAATCGGGGGCCGAGCCGGGGGCTCTGGCCGCATTTGGCTCCTGGCGCTGAGCCCCTCCGCTCTGTCTACCGCAGTCTATTATGTCCTATAACGGAGGGGCCGTCATGGCCATGAAGGGGAAGAACTGTGTGGCCATCGCTGCCGACAGGCGCTTCGGGATCCAGGCCCAGATGGTGACCACGGACTTCCAGAAGATCTTTCCCATGGGCGATCGGCTGTACATAGGCCTGGCTGGGCTCGCCACCGATGTGCAGACTGTGTAAGTGTCGTGAGTCCCCGCCCACGCGCAGGCCTCTTCTTGGGCTAGCCTGGAGTCTTGAGTGGCCCAGATATCAGTCATCTACCAAGCAGCCCCAGTGAATCCGAGACCGGACACCGTAAGCCATACAGAACTGTATCCTAACCAACTTACACCGGCATTTACCCAGTGTCAGACTCGTAAAGTACCTTACATGCGCAGCCTCCTTTAATCCTCTTAGCTACATTACCAAGTTGCTGTCCCGTTTTGCAGACCAGGATACGGAGAGTCTTAAGAGTTTCTTGCTCAGTGTGCAACTTATGAATGCCATCCAGGATCTCAGTGCTGGTCTCTCTCAGGCTTGTGCTCAGTTCCTAAATAACTCCAGGTTTAGTTGGGAAAGGCATTCAGAAAGATAACTAACCCATGACTAGCTGGTGCATAGTAGCTGCTAGATTTGTCATCTAGTGGACAGAGGCTTTGTAATTTGAGAGGAGAAGGAATCTGGGAAATGAAATAGGTCGCTCTTGTTTTGGACCAGGTATGAGGGTTATTGTCCTGATGGGGTGGTAGTGGTGGGAAATGAAAGGAATGCATTTCTGGGAGTTGTTGCTGACCTGCTTTAGTGGCTACTTGGATATGTGAGACTAAAATTAGTCATGCATTGAGGCTGAATCTGTGTCTTTTTTATCTGCTACTAGGATCTAGATCGGTAGATGGCATGTGGGTAATCCAGAAATGTGTTAAGGATTTTATTTATTTACTTGACAGAGATCACAAGTAGGCAGAGAGGCAGGCAGAGAGAGGAGGAAGCAGGCTCCCCGCTGAGCAGAGATCCCGATGTGGGGCTTGATCCCAGGACCCTACGATCATGACCTGAACCGAAGGCAGAGGCTTTAACCCATTGAGCCACCCAGGCACCCTCCAGAAATGTTTTAAAGATGATTTCTGTTTTGAGCATGTTGACTGAAATACAGAAATTGGGAGGGCTAGTTTTAGGGGAAAGGTGATGGCCTAATTTTAAAGGGACGAGGCAAGCCAAGTAGAAACGTCTTTCAGGGGGTGCCTGGGTGGCTCAGTGGGTTAAAGCCTCTGCCTTCGGCTCAGGTCATGATCCCAGGGTCCTTGGGATCGAGCCCCACATTGGGCTCTCTGCTCAGCAGGGAGCCTGCTTCCTCCTCTCTCTCCCTGCCTGCCACTCCACCTACTTGAGATCTCTGTCAAATAAATAAAATCTTTTTAAAAAATTTTTTAAAAAGAAACATCTTTCAAGCAGTTGGGATCTTGAAATTACATATCTCAGGGCTGGCGAAGCACTGGTGATCTTTTAAACCTATGGGAACAGATTTTGGAGAGACAGAATATGTAGAGGAGAAAAATTAGCTGCTGTCGACAGCCGAACTGTGTATTTAGCGGTGGGGGGAAGAAGAGAGGCCAGAGGGAAAGAATTAGGATAGGGTTTTAAGAGGGATGCTGTGGTCACAGGTGGCAGGTCCTGCAGGAAGCTGGTGGCCCAACAAACAACAGTTCCTAAACTTAGTTCTTAGAAGATCAAGAGAACACTTCACTGTTAAGGGTGAAAAGCTTGTCAGAGAATTTTCTCTCTCATTTCCCTCGAAGCTCCCTCAGTCTCAAGAGCACAGAACTTGGAAATTCTTCCTAGATCTAACCCAGCCACATCCTGGTGGAATTAAGGTGACAGCCTTGAGTTCCCTTCCCTGCAAAGGTCCCCATCAGCCATCCTCTCTCCAGTCACAGCTGGTCCCCTCACACCATTTCCTTTTCTTCAGGAGCGTTTCTCACCAAGTATGTATGTTTGGGGGCAGTGATAGCTAATTTTGTTAGGCCTCAGTTTCTTCACCTGTAAGAGGAAGCTCAGTCACTGCTTTGCTTCTGGCAGCTGTGGCATTGGTCTGCCCCCTGCAGGGCCCTGTCCTGGGCTCTGAGTTGTGGCCCTGGGGGAGGTGTGGCCTTTTTGCTTAGGCACCTTCCAGGCCATTAGTACAGCAGCTGCTGCTTCTTAACTCGCAGAAGACTTTGTAGTTTTCCAAGCACCTGGTTGTCCCCCCATACGTTGTCTTACTGCCTGGTGATTTGTTGTGTCCCTCATCGTATGGGTGGAAAAATTAATTGGGAAGATGAAGGCTTAGGTCAGCCCTCGCAGTCCATTGCCCTTTCTTTTCTTTCTTTTTCTTTCTTTCTTTTACTTCCTTTCCTTCTTTCTTTCCTTTCTTTCTTCCTTTCCTTCCTTCCTTCCTTTTTCTTTTCTTTCTTTCTTTCATTCTTTTTCTTTTTTTCCCCCCACTGCTCTTTCTGCAGTCCACTCCTGTCATTGTGTGTGCAAATGGACTCCCGCGGGGAGTGCCAAGGAGCTGTGCGTTTTAGGGTACATAAATTGTTCCTCAAGAAAGAGGCAAAATCCACTTCTTGGTTCCCCTTTTCTCACCTCAAGAGGAGTATGAGAAAAGCAGTGTTCACAGAGCGGCATGTTTATAGGTGGTCGGTGTTGGACAAGTCTGAAACGTTAATGTGAGGCCGGACTTCTGGCAAGAAAATCACTGGGAGGGGAAGACAGGAGTCTTGGTAGGGGTGGGGATTATGTGTCTCCCTCCACACCTCCTGACCTCTGCAGGGTGGACACCAGGGGACATTCACTCCCGCATTTTTCTTCTGTCACAGGGCCCAGCGCCTCAAGTTCCGGCTGAACCTGTATGAGCTGAAGGAAGGCCGGCAGATCAAGCCCTACACGCTCATGAGCATGGTGGCCAACCTCCTGTATGAGAAGCGGTGAGTGGCAGTATAGCCTGGGACTAGCGACTTGGGACGGGCAGAAGCCTCTGGCCGAGTAGGTACATAGTATGGAGGGATGCCCATTCCTCCTCCTTCTGCCATTGCTTATTTGCAGGATGATAACCTCTTTGCATCTGTTTTCTGTGGGCCTGTCTGACAACCAAATAGGACAGAAAGGGCTGCTTCAGGAGGCAGGGAAAGCAAATAGCAGACAGATGTGCTTCCAGGCAACAGAATTAACCCCTCCAGGGGCACCTGGGTGGCTCAGTGGGTTAAGCCTCTGCCTTCAGCTCAGGTCTTGATCTCAGGGTCCTGGGAACGAGGCCTGCATCGGGCTCTCTGCTTGGCGGGGAGCCTGCTTCCACCTCTCTCTCTGCCGGCCTCTGTGCCTACTTGTGATCTCTGTCTGTCAAATAAATGAATAACATCTTTAAAAAAAAAGAATTAACCCCTCCAAAGGTGCCTGGAGTCTCACCCGTAGTCAGAGCAAATTCTGCTGGCACTAAATTCTCGGGACCTGGGAATTGGGGTTGTGAATTTTTGTCTGTTTTACTTGAAGACTTCATGACGAGGAAGGCAGATGCCCAGCTGCAGAATCCATTGCAGAAGCTGGGATTGAAGGAGAGCCCCACAGGAACTTCCACTCAGCTCTGGGCTAAACTGGGTGGCAGAAAGACAAGTGGAGTTCTTGGTTTCCTCTTTTTTTTCTTTTTAAACTTTTTTTTTTCCTAAGATTTTATTTATTTATTTGACAGAGACAGAGATCACAAGTAGGCAGAGGGGCAGACAGAGAGGCTCGATCCCAGGACCCTGAGATCATGACCTGAGCCAAAGGCAGAGGCTTAACCTGAGCCACCCAGGCTCCCCCTCTTCTTAAACTTTTTATTTTGAAATCATTTCAAACCTTGTGGAAAAGTTACATACTTTTTAGTTCTTAAAACTAAAAATCTTTTGACATTTCCATGTCTAGAGCAATACTGTTACCTTTTTAGTATTATAATCTAAAAACCGGTGAACCATGAGAGACTGTGGACTCTGAAAAACAATCTGAGGGGTTTGAAGTGGTGGTGGGAGGTTGGGGTACCAGGTGGTGGGTATTATAGAGGGCACGGCTTGCATGGAGCACTGGGTGTGGTGAAAAAATAATGAATATTGTTTTTCTGAAAATAAATAAATTGGGGAAAAGAAAAGAGAGAAAAAAAATACATATATGTTCATATTCACAAAAAATAAATAAATAAATAAATAAATAAAAACCGTGAAAGGGTTGCCTTTTTCTAGGTGTATGTTAATATCCTCAGCTGTGAACTGTCTGTCATGTGTGGTAACCATGTTTATGAAAATCCTGAATTGAGAAAGGCTTAAATGATTTTTTTAACTGATTTATAGAAGGGGAGAAATGTCTTACACACTTGTAAATATTAACTCATATTTAGGTATATGTGTAATGGTTCCTATTTCTGTTTTTGTTTTTGTTTTAAGTAAACTCCAAACCCAGTGTGTGGCCTGAGCTTATAAGTCGGTGCAGAGATTCAATAAACAAACTTCAGAGTTACATGTTCTACTGACTCAGCCAGCACTCCATCATGTCTACTAAAAATAAGAAAAATACAGAATGGGGTGCCTATGTGGCTCAGTGAGTCTGCCTTTGGCTCAGGTCCTGATCCCGGGGTCCTGGAATCAAGCCTGGCATCAGGCTCCCTGCTCAACTGGGAGTCTGTTTCTCCTCCTCCTTTCCGATCATGCTCTCTCTCACTATCTCTGTCTCTCTTAAATAAATAAATAAAATATTAAAAGAAAAATACAGAACACTGAGGCTGATTTGGAAAATTCTAAGTTCTTACCTAGGCAGGAGCTTTCTCTACAAGACCAAATGAAGTCAGTGATTTTCCAGTAGGATATCATGGGCTAATGCTATGATTTCAAACTTGAGCAATGTACAAAGCCTTTTTATTTTATTTTTTTAAGATTTTATTTAGGGCACCTGGGTGGCTTAATGGGTTAAGCCGCTGTCTTTGGCTCAAGTCGTGATCTCAGGGTCCTGGGATCGAAGTCCACATCGGGCTCTCTGCTCAGCAGGGAGCCTGCTTCCCTCTCTCTCTCTGCCTGCCTCTCTGCCTACTTGTGATCTCTCTCTCTCTGTCAAATAAATAAATAAATAGGTCGAGCCCTAGGTCATAGGGCTTCAAAATAGCTGGCCTTGGGGAAGTGGGTCTTCCCAAACAGGCCCTCTGTGCTCTTCCCCAGCTCTGAGCCCGGGCCTTGTCTGAGTAGGCCTGAGCAGGAAAGTGGACTTTCTTGAGTTGTGGTTTCTTTCTGCTCCTGGTCTGCACAGGTTTGGCCCCTACTACACGGAGCCTGTCATCGCCGGGTTGGACCCGAAGACCTTTAAGCCCTTCATTTGCTCTCTAGACCTCATCGGCTGCCCCATGGTGACTGATGACTTTGTGGTCAGCGGCACCTGCTCCGAACAAATGTACGGCATGTGCGAGTCCCTCTGGGAGCCCAACATGGTGAGTCGGCAGCACGGAGCAGGACTGGGCTCTGAGGTGTCCCCCCTTCTTGGCTATCAGGGAGAAATGTGTTTCCGTGGTGTGTAAGGAGAGTGAGGAGACTCAGGTAGGAGAGAAAGCTACAGCTGCTGGGCCTCGGGAGGGTGTGCAGAAACCGCCTGCCAGGCCTTGGTGCGGGCCTCGGTGTCGCTGCTGGTTAGTGGAGGAATTTCAGAGCTTGACTTCTTTATTTCCCCTTATACACCCCGCTTCCTTCGGAGGAGCTGAGGGGGCTTCCCACATCCAGGGAACCACCCCTCACTTCACCTTCTGTTAGGAGACCCCACCAGATACTTGGCTAACGACAGAGAGTTCTCCCCTTGGCTTTACGGGGTTCTCACCTCCGTTCAGGGAGCGAACACTGAACAAGGCGTAGGGTTAGAGGCAGCTCCACAGAATGGGCTCTGGCGCCGGCTGTCTGGGTCGGAAACCTGGATCCACCTGTCACCTAGTTTTGTTCTTAGGTCAGACATTCCACCTTTTTGTGCCCCCACTGGTCCAGCTGGAAGTGGGAGATAATAATGTGACCCAGCTCGGGAGGGGCAGTGGGAGGAAAACGCGTGAAGACTGATCGGTGCCCCACAGTGGGTACTGGCCGTTCTGCCAGCTCCGCTGGGCCCTGGGAGACCAGGCAATCTGTCGTCACCGGCTTAGTGCAGTCTCACAAAGCAGGACAGACTCCTGATGCGCGTTAGAATGCAGTTTGTCAGGAAGCGAGGAAGCGGAAGGCCTGGCTGGCAGAAGCAGCAGCCTCTGCGAAGGTGTGCGAGGAGTCAGGTTGTTCAGTGGTAGAGAGCGTTTGCGTGGCTGCTGGAAGGTGGGCCGAGTGTGGGTGAGATCATGGTGGAGAGCACGAGTGGGCTGAGACTTCAAAGGTCTTGAATGCCATGCCAGGGAGCTTGAACTTCTCCCTAGTACCCAAAGTCAAAGGCAGTCAGGATGCAGAGCCCGCGGGTGGATGCCACAGGCTGATTGTGGTCACCTGTAGGAGGCGCTGAGTGAGGCCTGAGCAAAGATGGTTGCCGGGTGGGAGGCGGCCATAGCAGCTGGTCTGGAGGATTGGGTTGCTTCAAACAGAAGTGAGGGAGGTGGAGACAACGGGGATGTGTTTTCTGGCCAAGCCAGCTAAGATGGAGGATGTAGGAGGAACAGGTTTGGAAGGAGTGGGCCCATGGTTGGACAGGTAAGTTTTGATGTACCTGGTGACCCCCGGGAGGAGAGCCCGTAGACAGATCGTAAAGCATGTGGAAGTCGAACAGGGATTTGCCTCATTTTACAGAAGAAGGGATTGAGCTTAGTAAAGGCATGTGTAACTTGCCCAAGGTCACTGCTGGTTAGTGAAGGAAGCTCAGGGCTTACGTTCTTCACTTTGCCTTACACATCCTGCTTCCTCCGGGGGAGCCGAGGGGGCTTCCCACATCCTGGGAACCACCCCTCACTTCAGGCATGGGTATAGCCAGAGTTGGGGACCTTGAGACCAGAAAAAAAAGAGTTAAGGGGTCAAGCCAAGTTAGGGTCCAAGGCTCTGGGGCCAAGGCTTCTGTTTTGTGGGCAGGATCCAGAACACCTGTTTGAAACCATCTCGCAAGCCATGCTGAATGCCGTGGACCGGGACGCAGTGTCGGGCATGGGCGTCATCGTCCACATCATGTGAGTAGAGTTGGGAAGAGCAGAGAAGCTTTGCAGACCCCTGCCTTTCCCTTCCCAGACAAATACCTCTTCTTTCCATCCCCCTGAGCAGGTGTGAGGGAGGGAAGGCACTTGTGGCAGGCTTGGGATAGCAGAAATCCACCCTGGTTCCCTTGGCCTCAGTCAGGTGAGGCTTTATGACCCTGAGTCCTCCGCCCTCCCCCCCCACCTGCTCACAGTGGACACTGCTTTCTTAAGTATCCCTGAAGTCTCAGGGGCCTGTGTGGGGGTGAGCCACAGCGGAGCGACTGCATTGTTGGGAGCTCCAGGCGACTCCCTCCCCTCCCAGCTCCTGTTTCTGGGTGACATCCTGAGCCCCAACAGGGTGATACTCTGAGCTTCCGGAACAGAGTTTCCAACCCCAGCCAGTTCCCTCCCTGCCATCCCCCATAGTCCCTCACTTGTCTGGAGCTGCCTCCAGGAACCTGATCCAATGAAGTAGAAGTCCTCCCAACAGCTCTTCTGGGGCACATCCCAAAATAAGCTTTTGGACCCTTTTGTCGTGGGAGAGCTTGCTTAATTATGACAAACAGACTGCGGCTGATACGGAGAATTGACCACTGGGGTCCTTTGTGTTCCTTGGGATGAAACGCAACACATCTCCTTCCTGTGACTTGTTCTCTGGGCTTGGGGGACAGGGGCTCCTGCCCTTCCTTGGAGGGCTGTTGCAATCAAGCCCTGAGTCACCTAGGCTCTGGTTGGGTCCCGCTGTGGGGGTCCTTCACTGGACTCCCTGTTTCCCCTTCCTCTCCTTCCTCCCCTTTCTCATCCCAGGCTTAGCAGACAGGCTATTAATGTAACAGGAACAAAACAGTTAAACCTAGAGTTGGCAGCACAGGTCTTTGTTCTGCATTCTAGAATCATGTAGATGTTTTGTGACTTTCTCCCCCTGCAGTGAGAAGGACAAAATCACCACCAGGACACTGAAGGCCCGCATGGACTAACCCTCTTTTTTTTTTTTTTTTTTAATAAATAAATAGTTTTTCTTTCACTACTGCTTCTTTGTGTTTGGGTCTCCTACCAGAGATCTTTGTCCCCAGCTGGGGAGTTACAAAGAGCTCCTCAGGGCCCCCGCACAGCCCTTGGGTTTTCTCACGGACTTGCAGCGCCCTCTGCTGGTAGACCTTGATGAGTGCCTGCTGGGTGCTAGGCCTGGTAGTGCTTCACACATCCTAGAATTTAATCAACGTGGTGACTTAAGGCAGTTAATTTGCTCAAGGCCACTTTAGGAGCAACGATGGAAACCCATATTCCATTTGACCCCAAAGCCTAGAATCCTTTTCACTGTACTCTGCTCAAAAACTTAAATCTTTCTTTGTTTCAGGAAAAAACTGGGCCAAGTAGCCACAAGTAACACCCTTGTGGTTAAGCGTTTCTTAACCTTGGCTGCATGTTAGTCACAGATACTTTGATTCCATCCCTCAAGATTCTGACCTAACTAGCTTTTAAAGGCCTGGGTACCTGTCTCTCCTAAAAGCTTTCCAAATGATTCCAGCTTGCAAGCTGGGGTGGTGGCTCCCGAACTTGAGCCTCCATCAGAACCACCTGGAGGGCCTGTTAGAACCGTTTCTTTTAGAACCTGCAGAGGGTCTGGGGAGTTTCTATTTCTGATTCGCAGCTGCTGCTGATACTGCCGGTCGAGGACCACACTGGGAGAACCCCTGGCTTCTAAGCTAAGCGTTTACCTAGAGAACAGGAGATACACAGAGGTGACAAAGCTGGGACAGGTGTCGTAGGCATGTAGCTCCTCGCCACTGCTCGTCTTACCCAGCTGGAGAAGTGAGGGGCAGGCGGTTTGTCCGCTTCTCGATATTCGTAGTAAGGTCTTGATGGCGGACCCGCTCTGCTCTGGTGCCCGTGCTCCTTGCTCAGCAGGCTGATCTGAAAGTAGGCGGCCAACGTCCTAGCCTATATGCTTTCTCCAAACTCAAGTCACACGGATTTTGTCCAAGCAACCTATGAAACTGGAACCCAAACCTTTTAACTCTGGGAAAAAAAAAAAGAAGGCTCATCTCTAAAGGACTCACCCATGACAGATATATACACAAAGCCTTTTGAGTTTTATTTGTTCCTTGGGCTGGAGATTCATCTTAACATGCATGCATTTTAAAACAGTAACAGGGTCTCGAACTGTTCCGAGCAGACATTAGACAAGCACAAGGGGCTGAAAATTCCTATTTTAAAAAAATGGAGGTCGCAGTGAGGAAACCGAGAAGTCACGTAATTATGACGGGTGCTAGTGTATCCCGCTCCCCCACGAGGTCAGTCTAAGCTTCGTTCACACTTTTTGATGACAGTAATCTGACCTGATGTTAGGGTGTGCTGAGCAGCTCCGGCCCCCCGCTAAAGGCTGCTGGTTCACAACTCAAGAAACAGCTCTGTGTAGGGGAAGGGGGGTCCTTTGGAAGTTTCCTCCCCTGCCTCCCAAGCATCTCAGCATGACCCACTGGGGACAGCTGAGTCTCCTCTTCCCTTTGGAGGCGCTATTCCTCCATGGCATGTCTCTTGAGGGAAGGTGGGCCACGTCCCTGCCCCCTGCAGACAGCTGGTGGATTTGGGGGCAGTTGCTCCAATGGGTTTTCCCTATGATTCCTGTGCTCAGGCTGGACCCACCCTCCCCACATTTCTGTCAAAAGGAAGTGAGGTCCCTAGACTCGGGGGAGCCACACAGCTCTAAGGCCAGAGCTGTAAAGGCTGTTGAAACACACGGTCCCTTCTGGCCCCTAACACTTGAGTAGCTCAAATGCTAGGGAGTGCTGAAGTTTTTTCCCTCCCAACCTGAATTAGTAAAAAGACAACGGGGTGGGGGGGTGGGATTGGCTGCTGAGAAAAGTCCTGGGTCTTTGGTCCACCTCCCCGGGGCAGGTCCTGGCAGACTGAAGAGGGGAACGTCATTAGGGTAGGAGTCTAGTCCCCAGCCCTGAGCATGACCAGGGGACCAGTTTGAGGCCTAAAGCACAGGCAAGAGAAAGGAAGAGGAGGAAGGGAGAGGGAAGGAAGAGCTGCCTGTGGTGGAAACTTAGGGGGTGTCACTGAGAACAGCCACAGGGGCGACTCGTGGCACCCGCCACAGACCAGTAACCCCTGAGCTAGATAAGGAGAGACGGAGTGCTGCTTCAGCTGCTCCTGGAACTGCTGGCTTCTGCCCAGGACCCCCAAAACGCAGGGCACAGGGAAGGAGCTTGCACTGGGGGACAAAGACTCAGTGGTTCACTAAAAGGAACAAGGGCCAGAGTCCTTCATCTAGTGGTCTAAGTGGAGTTTCCAGAGAACCCTCGCTTGGGCTGGGAGGCCTGGGAAATGGATTTCTCAGCCATAGGCTTCAGGACGGGAGAAGCTGTGAGCGGCTAGGTGGTCAGTGTGGGGAACGGAGAGGAACTGCACACGGGCTTCCCCATCCAGGCTCCATCCCGGCAGTCCTGTCCTATTCTTACACCCTTGTTCTTGGGAGACCCCAAACTATTCCGGGGTGCTCGGAGACTACTGGAGCTTTTCCTCGGGGCTCCAGAGAGGAAGGTTGAGCGAAGTCCCTTGCCCTCGGATGCTTTCTACAGCCCACAGAGGGAACGGTGGGGCTCGGAGAAAGGAATGGGGGCACACAAAAGCTTGGGGACCAGTTCACTTTCTCCACATTCAGACCACAACCCAAATATACCTGCATCATTACAAAAAGAGAAAGAAAACTGGTATAAAACAAAATAAACAGTTTTTGAACACCTGAATGCCAAAGGAATTAGAGGGCCAAACCCAAGGTTTTGAAGATAGCACAGAGAATGACCTTAAAAACCAAAAACAAAAAAACAATAAAAAAAAACCCACCTCAAATCCACCCAACCACAGCTCAGGTTTTTGACCCAAACAACAATACTGTCAGAAAAACAAAAAGAGCATTTGAAACAGAATGCTACTCTCGAAATGTAAACAATATACCAGGAAAAAAAAAAATAAGAAACCCACGAAAACACAAAAACTCAATGTTAAAGAAGTTAGATACCTGGTAGCTCATCTTGAACTGAAGGATCGTGTTACATTTTTCATACACATGATGGCAACATGATCAGCAGACCCAGCGCAGGAAGCCGCCGGGAGCCCAAGGCTGTGGCCGTGGCGGGGGGGACAGCCCACCAGGCTCTGAAGACGTTGGGCCTCCTGAGGGGCAGATCCAAATTTTCATTCTTGATTAGGAGGTGGGGAAATCAGACGTCCAGACGTTATTCCTACATAATCTCTTCCTAAGTCTGACTGGTTTTCTCCATGAGCCACTTGGTTCCAAGTTCTTCCCCAAGTCACTGGGTGGTCTCGCCCCTTCGTGGGGCCGGGGCTGTCTGATCTCTCTGCCTCTTCCAGAAAGGTTCTAGCAGTCCCAGTGGGCTCCAAGAATGTGGCCTCCCTTCCTCCCTGACCTGAAAGCTGTGGGTAGGGCCCGGACACGGTGCTGGTTCCTGCTCCAGGAGCTGAGCCCGGCCGGGTTTAGAAGGAGCCACAGGAAACCAATCCATTTGTTCCAAATGCTTCCACAGACTTGCTTCGCATGTGTGGGGTTATGTACAAGTTCCATCATATCTCATCCTAAGTCCCCAGTTCCGACACAGGGCTGTTTCCTTCCTAGCCAGACCAGACTGCTCTGACGGCGTCACAGGAGGACACGTGGCTCAGTCCTGAGTCCTGGGTCACTCAGCAGCTGGGCAGAGGCCCTGAAGGATGCTCAGGACGCCACTCCTGAGGAAGGCCGGGGGAGGCAGGTCTGTGAAGGAAAACGCCCCCAAAGCCCGGGGCAGGCGATCCCCAAATCAAGCCTCCAGACTGGATTTCGTGGGTCCCCTCCTCAAGTGACTCTGAAATAACTTCAGGCTTGGATGCCACCCTCCAAGGTGGTGGTGGGGTGCACCCCCCTGCAGGCCACGACTGTCCGGGCGACAGACCCACAGGCACGGGGCCTCAGGGGCGTCAGATCGTCTACACCATGGCCCTGGCGTTTGAAGAGGCTTCTCTGAAGGGAGGGGCCCGGGCAGGCAGAGATGTGGCCCAGCGAGAAGCTCAGCTATGAGGGAGGGTGCCCGGGGCCAAGGTCAGAGGGAAGTAAATGGATGGAGGACACCAGGTCTCATCTGACACCCAGTGGCGACTGGGGGTCCTGTTATCTGTAAAGATGCTTCCTAGTTCCTCTTGACCCAACAGGAGACGGGCTTTATGGACAGGAGGTGTGAAGGCCAGGGGCCAGGGGCATGGATGATGTTCACGGGGTTCTGTGAGAACCTGCCGTCCGACAGCCCGGCCGCGACCCCCACCCCCGACCATCCCAGAGGATGAACTCACGCCCCTGGGAGATCTCTCCTCATCCAAGATGCCTGGTGCTAATCTGGAGCCTTCCTTCAGGAGGACAGCATTTACATGGAGGAATCCGGTAACATTTCACTTGGATCCGAGGCAAAAAGGAGGAGGACATTGTGCACAATACTCCATAACATTCAATCAAAAGTTAATCCAGACAAGATCCAGTGCAGCAGGGCTGAGGTGTCTGACCTCCTGTCCTCTGGCAACAGAGCATGTGGACCCTTGGCCGGGCCAGTGGGGTGCCCCTCTAACCGAAGGGAACCCAGAGCAGGGCAGGGATGGGGAGGGTGACGGGGTGATGACACACATCATTATAAACACCAAACCTGGAGCAATGAGATCGCAGAGACGGAACCCACAGAAACCCACAAAGTCCTCTCTAGCCCCAAGGTATTGTAAAAGGTTACAAGGGAACAAAAAGGAAACCCCTCTTTGACCTGGGTCAGAAGGGGGGAAAATCAAGGAGCGGAAGGTGAAGTGCACCGCGAGAGCACGAGTCCACGCAGCACCTCCCCTCCCCACCCCCACTGGTCTTTCTGTCCTGGGTGCCGGCTCCTCACCAAAGCCCTCCCCTCTGCTCCCCACCCTCCCCTCTGCTCCCCACCCTCCCATCCAGCCCAAATACGCCCTCTCCCTTTTCCGACCCCGACCCCACATCCGGCTCTCTGGCTCTGGCTGAAGGTAGAAGGTAACTACGTGAGGATGTTGGACATGAACTCGTTGAAGCGTTTGGAGTACTGCTCAGGGTTCACGGTCGAGATCTCGGCCCCTGCCTGTAACACATAGAGGCTGACTCAGGTCGAGCTCCCCACCCTAACTGGGAGGCTACTGGGCTCTAGCAGGGAGGGGCCTGGGGATTCAGGAGCCTCTGGTTTGGAGTGAGAACAAGGCTACAGCCCAGCCTGGCAGGCTGCCCGGAGGAGAGGGTCCGTCTCAGAGAGGCCGTGGCCTGACTCCTGATTCACAACTCCAAGCCTGTGCCCACTGAAGGAGCAGCAAGGTGGTGGGGAGGTGGTGGACAGACTCGGGATCTCTGGGCAGGATCCCTGTTTGGAGACAGGAGCTTCAAGTCCAAGGGGAAAAGGGTTCTTTGGGGAGCAGCGTGGCACGTGAACAAAGCTGCTAGCTGCAGTGACACCCAGCAGCCCTGGGGAGAGGAGCCAGCGTGCTCAGCCCCTGTGGCCTGCAGACCAGGGGGAAACGGATGGAGCAGACCAGCTGGCAGGGAGAGCAGCAGGGGTGCCCAGGGGTGTCCAGGAGGTGGGGGGTGTGGGGCAGCAGAGGGGGACTCACCCCGTGCTTCACCGTCTTGGCGGCATGGGCAGCTTTCTTCTTCGCATCGTACGGCGTGAGGATATCGATGATGGCCATGAAATAGACCTCCTTCTTGGGGGCACCTGCAGGAGATGGGAAGCAGGGTAGGAGGAGGAGGGGGTAGGGGACCAACAGAAAGAAGACGGCTTCGGAAGCCTGCAGACCGGAGACCCAGACCCATCCCGAGCGTTCCAGACCTGAGGAGAGGAATGCTACTGCAGCCCTTGTCAGAGCCTTCAGAGCTCTTCTCTCGTTTGTGGACAGTCTTCCTATGGGTTTAGAACCGTGACCCGGGGCCGAACTCAGCCTCAGACATCCAGGACAAGCAGAGAGGGGAAGGAAAACCTGACAGGGAAGGACCCCAGGGCCCCAGGAGCCAGAGTGACTGGCGGTGGCTCAGGAGGAGAGTCTGCGGGCAGGAAAAGGCCAAAGTCAGCAGTGAACGAGGCAGGGGTCCAGACACCCTGGGAGGCAGCTAAACAACGGGCCTGAGGGGATCGCAAGGGGGCCAGGGCTAGGCGGGGCAGACGCGGGCCCCTACTTACTTTCATGGCTTTTCATGGCATAGACGTCAACAGAGGGGTCGAACTCCCCGGGGCCGAAGAAGCGGGGGAAGCTGAGGAGGTTGCCCGGGCTGTCGGGAGGCGTGCCGTAGGAGCAGAGCAGATTGCCCCCCAGCCCGTCGTTCTCACATTCCTCGTCCTCGGCACGCTCCTCCACCTCCATCTCCTCCTGCTCCGCCCGGTCCACGTCGTGGATGCCCACCAGTAGGCTATAGTCCATGATCTTCAGTTGGGCCAGGAACTAGGGAAGGTGCAGAAGGAGAGATGGGAGGAGAGGTTACACTGGGCATCCCTGGGGCTCCTGGAAAGGGGAGAAAAGGCACTCCCTTCAAGTCCATTCTCCAATTCTGAAACACAGGGAGAACAAGCCATCAGAGTCTCTGCCCTGCGTGGGCTCGGTGTCCGGTGGGGCAGACGGCCACTCCCGAGGGCAAGGAGCTGTGGGAGCCCAGGGCAGCAGGGGGAGGGGTCTCCCTGGGGAGAGGAGGTGAGCCCGCCTGACGGATGAGGAGCAGTCCGGCAGGTAGGAGCTGCAGGAGGAAAGGCAGCAGGAAGGCCAAGGGAAGAGGCCCACAGGGTCTGGGATTGAGGGAGGCTGGGGCAAGTCTGAGTGAGGAATGGGAGGCTGCAGTGCACAGAGGCCCGTGGCCTTCAGGCCATAAATCACACCCACTGGGGGCCCGAGATCCGGTCTAGCAGGCTGGAGCCGGGATATTTTTTTATGATGAAGTGGGAAATAGAACAGAAAATGTGAGAGGTCGTCACGTGAAGTAGGTGGGACAGTGGTTCAGTTGTGTGTGTGTGCTAGGCTGGGAGGTAACACGTACTTCTCACTGATGGCCACAGGCACAGTCCGAAATGCCACTAACTCAGCTTCCTTTACCAGTCAGGACAAGAACAGGGAGAAAAACAAAAAGGAAAGGGAACAGCCCTGAGAAGAGCCAAGCAACACTCGAACCTTTTCCCGAAGGTCCGAAATGGCTGTGACGCAGGGTTCACACCTGCATGAGGGTCAGTGTCTTGTGATTCCCAGGCTAGGACTCTGACTTGAAGAACGAGAAAGTATGGGGCTGATCAGACGGAGTCAGCCAGCCAGAAATCCAGCTCAGCGATTACTGAGGCCGCAGTCACTGGTCAAATCCTCATTGAAGCGGCCTGCGGCCGCCATGCAACACATACTGAGCACTCTGCCGTGGTCACCGGGAAACTGTCAGACAGACCACGGCGACCAGCACAGCCCCACACATAGGCCCCTGGGGTTCTAAAAGCAAAAGCAGCCCTGATGGGAGAAGATTTGCAGCCTCTCCTCTAGAGAGAAAGATGGGGAGCACCATGCCAAGCACCTCCAGATGAGCCCTTCTCAAGATCCAAGGAGAGGGGCCTGAGGTCCCAGAAGAGAGAAAGGCTATGACCCACACCCGCTCCTATCCACCTGAGAAGACTCAGGAAGAAACAGGCAAGGGAAAACAAATGAAATGTGTAAACTGCCTTAACTTCCTCTCAGGAGAGTAGGGAGAAAGGGAGAACAGGGAGGAAAAAGACTCTGAACAAACTGAAAGGCAGAATAAAGGCACAGACAGAGCAGGCGATGATGACGGAAAAGCTTCCTAGAAAAGAAAGCCGTTCGCAAAACCTACGCACACAGCAGCAGCATTCGCAGTGAATGGGTCCAAGAGCGGCGGTTAAATTTTGGTGCGCTTTTGGTCAGATATTAATCTGGGTGCATCTGTAAGGGTGTCTGTAGATGAGATTAACATGTGACTCAGCAAACTAAGTAAAGCAGATTGACCTCCCCAGTGTGGGTGGGCCTCACCCAATCAGTTGAAGGCCTGAGTGGAAAGAAAAGGGTGACCTTTCCTGTGAGTGAAAGGGACTCCTCCTGCCTGGGTCCCTTGGAGCTGGAACATTAGTTTTCTCCTGCCTTCAGATACAGACTAAACATTGGCCCGTCCGAGATCTTGAGCCTGCTGGTCTCTAGACCGAAACCACACTGTCTGCTCTCCTGGGTCTCTCCAGCCTGCCAACTGCAGCTCTGGGGGACTGTCAGCCTCCATAACTGTGGGGGCCAATTCCTTATACTAAACATGGGGCTACCTGTCTAACTATTTACCCATCCATCCACTGGCACCATCTACTGGTCCTGTTTCTTTAGAAAATCTTACCTATTACACCAGTTGCCCTTTGATGGATGAACGGGTACACATACGATGCAATATTATTCAGCCTTAAAGGGACGGCCACTCTGACAGGTGCTACAACACGCATGAACCTTGCAGACATTATGGTAAGTGCAAAAGCCTGACACAAAAGGTAAGTACTGTGTGATTCCACTTACATATAAAATACTAGAATAGTCTGGTTCACAGAGATGAAAAGTAGCATGGTGCTTGGCAGGGGCTTAGGGAGAAGGAGAAGTGGGGAATCAGTGTGTAATGGGGACAGAGGTTCAGTCTGGGAAGACAAAAGTTTCTCGAGAGGGATGGCTGTGACAACTGTGCAACACGGCGACTGTACTCCATGCCACTGAGCTGTGCGTTTACAAATGGTTAAGATGGGAAATTTTATGTTATGTGTATTTTACCCCAATAAGAATAAATAAGAAAACACTTCCAAAAGTTTGTAGGATTTGGCCTTAATGAACAGCCTCCCAACTTATGGAAACAGGAGACACCAAGTTATCAAGTAGTTAGGTAACACATCCGCTATCTAGCACCTGACCTCCCCAGAAGAACTTCTCTGCCGCGAGTCCCGCTCCACCAGGAGGCCGCCGGGTGAGGGAAGAACCAGAGCCAGAGAAAGGCCTGGTTGGTAGCGCTCACGGCTGGCTTCCCTTTGCTCTGATGGCCAACACCCCCACCCCCCAACGATGGGAACACCTGCAGAAAGGAAGTTTAGGGGTGTTTGAAAAGGCGTTGGAATAGAACAGTGAGGCATCCAGGAAAACGTTCCAACTTGAGCTACAAAGACTACTGTTATGAACGTGCTGCTGGTGATGGAACCCTCATTGGCACCCACACTGTTCAAATCACCAGCCTTCCTTTCCAGGAGTGTGGAAAGTAGTGAATTCAATTTTTCTTTTCTTTTTTTTAAAGATCTCATTTTTAAGTAATCTCTACACCCAACACAGGGCTCGAACTCACAACCCCCAAGATTAAGAGTAACATGCTCCGCCGTCTGAGCCAGCCAGTCTCCCCATGAATTCAATTTTTCTTAAGGTTAAAGAGGCTCCTGCTCTGGGGACAACCGGGGGCCCTCCTCAACCAAGGTGAAAATGAGGGTTAGTAAGTACCTCTACGTCCCGTTTCAGTTTTTCCAGGAAGTTCTTTTTACTTTCCTCTCCCACATGCAGCTTCTGCCCTTCATTAAGGAAGTCATTGTCTTTGAACGTTGGCAAGTCCTTGGCCTGGGAGAGCAATAGCAGTGTGAGGCCGGGTGGCCGAAGACACTCACCCCATGAGGTAAGAGGAAGGGTCCTCACAGCACAGAGGGGCAGCCTGTCCCATCAACGGGGTCAGCGCAGGAGGCCACAGTCCCAGGCCTCCGGCAGGCAGGGATGGCAACTACATGGCAAACGTCAGGCAGGGAGGACAGACCAAAGCAGGTCTTCCTGCTGAGCCTGGACTACCTCGGGACCCAGGTAGCCACACCCCAAGTGAGGCTGGCCAATGAGACAGAAACCGCCAGGCCTGCAGGACTGTGGACACATGGCAAGGCTGGAGCTCAAGGCCAAGGCCAAGGCCAGGTGGGTGCCCAGTGACACAACCCCAACCGAGGGTGCGTGTGGGAACCAGGCTAGGGGCTGTGATGGAGGAAGGGCCAAGAAGACTGACAGAAGTTATTTCTGATTCCAAGCGACCCAGGCCACACTTGATCAGTACCGGTCCCAGCATACCTTCTCTTTGTCGCTGGCTTCTCTGGCGACAGTGGAGCCCTGCAAGGACAAGAGCCGTCAGGAGAGATCTAGCTGAGGCAAACTCCGCTGGGCGGAAAACATGCACCCATCTTTGGGGAGAGGCAGAACGTGAACTGAAGGAGGCTGGTTAGAATCCTGGAGGGGCCAGAGGCAGCAGCTTGTTCACGTCCTCTGCCACAGACCGCTGACAGAGCTCTGATTAGGCCCGAGGTTCGAGCTCTGCAAACAGGACTGTACCAAGACTCAGTCCCTGCCCTTAGGGACTTCCCTTCCAACAAGGGAGACCGGCATTAACAAGTGGTTACATGATTAACTAATCCATTAATCACACTGGTGCGAGGTGGAAAACGGGAGGACACATGAGAGCAGGTGGCACAGGGGTGGGTCTGGGCTGGGGGCGGGCAGCGGTCCAGGCTGGCTTCCGGCAGGAAGTGACATCTGAGCCGAGCAGGAAGAAATCAGGTGGCGGAAGGCAGAGATGGACAAAAGAACAGGGAGGGGAAGAGGCCAGGCGGCCGTGAGAGGGGCTGGGGAGGCGCAGAGCACAGACGGGGCAGGAATGGAAAGGACAGCGCTGCGGCTGCAGTGGGGAGAGAGACGGGTGTGAGGTGACAAGTCAGGAAGCCGGCTTCCAGAACAGTGGAGCGCTGTGGCTCCCAGGCACAGGTGTGTTCCTTTCCGTGTCTAGAAATGTGCGTGTGCTGTCAGTCCACAGGGCCTGTCCCCCAGCGGCTGCCCTCGGAGAGCACACGCCCCCCACAGGAGCTGAAGAACACTGACGGTGACATAAATAAGGCACGTTAAATAACCTCTTGTCCCTGTCACTTGGACTTCCAACAGCCTCTGACCCAGAGGAACTCTGTGGAGTTGACCCACATCAACTCCAGGGTCACCTGCCTGTGCTGAAACCCCTGCTCTCAGGCTTTCCCGTCATGAGGAAGCCTGCGGCGGGGGCGGGGGGAAGGAGACAAAGCGCAGGAGGGCAGAGCCCGTTACCTTGAGGTCGTACTTGCGGTGTACAGTGAGGCGGTGGCTGAACACGTTCCTGGTGACCACCATGTAGGTCTCCACGCCATCCACGGTCAAGCGGTACATGCCCAGGAACTGTGGCAAGAGCGTGTTGCCATGACACTCCACTATGAACTAGAGCAAAGGGAGACAGGAGGGGCGGCTAAGGAACAATGGAAGGCGCCGCACGGCTGGGGCTCTGCCCAGGTTTAAATGCCCCTGGGGAGTCCAGCCTCTGGGCCAGTCGTTTTCAGAGGGGTCCTGTGAAGTCAGGGGGGCTCCTCGGACTTACCGAGGCCACAGCCATCCCCGCCCCCAGCCGGCCCTGCCAAGTGAGAGCTTTGGGTCTCCTGTTCCAGGGCTGCCACTGAAACTTCCGTGTGAAACCAGATTCTACTGCCGGAGATAAAGTGAGGCAGGCCTGTGAGCGGGCTACAGGGGAAAGAGGAGCGGCTTCCCCTCTGCCAGAGTTCTTAGCCGTGGCACCCCAGAGGTTCCGCTGTAGCCCCAAAGACCAGAAGTCCCTTTCACCACCTCCTGGTGCCCCAGAGAGAAGGCAGCATTCCCGAAGACCCAGGCACTAGGACCAGGGCGTGCGGAGAGCCGGCCGGAGAAAAGAAGCGACCCTGCCCAGCCCCCGGGGACCTCTTTTAGAAGAAATTTGGCAGGTGCTACCAGGAGCCACTTTCCCACTCTGACAAGGAACAGCTGTTCCATGGGATCTGAGTGAGTGAAGAATGTGCCTTCCCTCTTGCTTTTTCCCTTTTTGCAAGCAGGCATTTCAGCTCCACACCCAGCCCCGGGGAAGGCCAAGTGCTTGATTCTCAGGAGGCAGGGACCACAGCAAGGGGCCCGATCCCTCCCCAGGAAGCCGCCCAGGGCCTCTGTCCTCCCCCTGCCACCCGTCCTCTCCCTCCCAGGCTCGGGACTCACCATACCTGGTGGTATTTCTTTAGGATGTTGTGCATCTCGGCCACGTCCTCACTTGACACGGTCTTGATGACAAAGCGTCGGTCGTAGGTGGTGAGGAAGCGCGTGCCACAGCGGCCCTGGCTGTCACTGTTGATGGGGGCGCTGCGCGTCACTGAGTTCTGAGGGATGGAGACAAAAGCGGGCTGGTCTCGGGAGAGGAATGAGGGCTCTGACCTTTACTTGGGCCAACAACGCTGAGACAGGCGGGCCCTGACCCTCCCCTGGTGTCATGGGAAGTTGCTCCGGACCACCTGTTCCTGATCCCTGATCGGAGGGGCAGCAGGCTGGCTGCACCAACACTTCCTTTCCTTCTGACCCCTGAGAATGACCCTGTCCACGAGATCCCTACCTCAGGGATCCCTGCCCTGACCTGATGCCCACAGGTAACCTGGCCTTGCATGAGCCATTTCACTTCTCCACTCCTGAATTTCCTGACCTGGAACACAAGGAGGCAGTCCAAGATGGTTTTCCCAGTTTCCTGGGGTGACAAAGACAAAGCTTAGGGACTAGTCAAGATGTCCAGCATAAAGCAGCAATGGACAGTAGTCTCTTTTTCCTGGACGTACCCCGGTCCTGGAAAACCCTTCCCACAGCAGACAGGTGCTGCTCGCCTCTCTGCCCAGCCCCTCTCCCCTCACCTCATGCTCCTGCTTGTCTGTGCAGAGCTATGAGGCAATTCTGGGGAGCTTTTCTGGCTCCGCCACTGCTCCTCCTCGAGGCCCCATTCCCACTGGGCTCAGAGAGCAGTAGAAGCCTCTAGAGGGGGTGGAGGGGGAGGTGTGAGTCAACCAAAGGGATGTGTTCACCAAGCAGACGCCGGGAGAAGACCTTTGAAAGGCAAGGCAGAGAGGAAGCCCCAGCTGTCCCTGTTCCCAAGCAGACACATGTGGGGAGCTGCTCGCAGAAAGGCCTCCTCTCTGAGCCCTTTCCTCGGCTCTTACCTAGGGTCAGACACTCTGTCCTCCCCCGGTGCCTCCTCAGGAGACCCTGGGGAAAAGAGAGAGCACCACCCTCACAGGGAAGACTCAAGTCTGAAGTCTAAAAGGGCACCCCCAAAACAGAGTGTCCTCCATCCAGAAAGATCGAGTAGGCGCTATAGCAGAGGGCCTTGCTCCCCCAGCCTGGTCCTCCTTCCACAAAGCGGAGCAGGCCCCCAGCCTCGCTGGGAAGCATGCTCCCATCCCTGCCTCGTTTCCAGGCAGCAGGCTCTGGCACTCCACGTGGTCAGAATCCCCTCCCTGAACACCTCACGCCCTGCCTCTTTTAGTCGGGAGCACAGTCAGTTGCCCACAAGGTTATTAGAGAAAAAAATGCGGACACGGAGAGGATGTGGTAAGAGCGCGGAGGGAAGGGAAGGAGCCACAGCAGAAGATGGCTGAGCAGCCTCGGGTTGCAACAGTGACAGGTTATCAGAAAACCTCCAGCTCCAATCAGGTCATGGTTTAGCTCCGGGTTCGGCCCCAACAGAGAGGACTGGAGGCACCTCCCAGTACCTCTCAGGCACAGCTGTTCTTGAGCTTTCCTGCCTCCGCATCCCTGCGCCCTCCTCTTGGGGAGAGCATCTTTGTGGGCCTCCCTCCAGAGTGGATGGGAGAGGAGAGGGGTCTCACCCAGGTGCCTCCTGCTCCTCGGGACCTATTCCGTGAAAGACTTGCTAGGACCCGGCCGGGAGGGGTTACGGTACTGCAGATTTGGATACTGGTTTTAGACCGCACTGGGCCGTGTGGTCCTTCCCCTACAACCCCCTACCCAGACCACCGCAGATCAGCCGAACTTCTCACTGCTAGCAAGGTGAAGTGGAGAATTCTCCCACCGTCACCAGCAGGCTGTCTGCCAGGGGAAGAAGGTCCGCAGAAGGTGCTAGGTGGGGCAGTGACAGAAACCACAGCCTAGGAGTCAGATGGTAATGTCCCCAAGACTGGGTGGGAGGAGCGCTCCAAGCAGGCCAAAGGCTGCATCATCAGCCCTGAGAGAGGGCAGTCGCCGGGCACACGGGCCCCAGGGGAGGCAGCATGCACACCTGCCAAGGTCACACTCCCCTCCAAGTCTTCCTTTTCTACTCTGTCTTATCTGCTTTAAGAGGCCTCATCATCTGCTGGCAACAATTCTCTTTTAAGAAGGAGAAGGGTTCCTGGGCCTAGACAGGGAATGTCAGACTGAGATGAGGCAGCTTCCACAGCCCATTCCCCTCCCTCTGCTCTGCCTCCCGGGGAAAGAAGACAGAGCACTTCTGGGCCCCAACCCCAATCCAGGAGCCCACTGGTACCGGGGAGAGACCCCCAGGCTGGAGCAGGACAGGACAGGAAGACAGAGCACGAGAATGGGAATCTTTCCTCTCCTTGTCCTGTGGCCTCCAGACCCCACTGCACTCCCTGACCCCTCCGACCACAAAGACACCCCGTACCTGGTAATCCTGATCATCAATCCCAAACCTCTCCCGGAGATTCCGGAACACCATGGGGCAGTACTCCTTGAACTTAAAGCGGCTGGGGAGGTTCTCCCTAGGGCAGAGCGGAGAAATGTCTTTGTGAGCCCCTCCTCGTCCGCCTGATTCTTCATCCAAACTTCTCTGGGTTTGGGCCACAGGTCACCAGGATCGGAACAGTCTGCGGCGCTCAGAATGTAGGTTTCTAGGCCCCAGAAATTCTGGAGAGGAATCTGGAAATCGGTACTTTTAACAAACATTCCTGGTGATGCTGAGTGTGTTAAGAGTTTTAAATTTGGGGGCGCCTGGATGGCTCAGTGGGTTAAAGCCTCTGCCTTCGGCTCAGGTCATGATCCTAGGGTCCTGGGATCGAGCCCCGCATTGGGTTCTCTGCTCAGCAGGGAGCCTGCTTCTTCCTCTCTCTCTGCCTGCCTCTCTGCCTACTTGTGATCTCTGTCCGTCAAATAAATAAATAAAATCTTAAAAAAAAAAAGTTTTAAATTTTTACGTCCCTGTGTTCATTTTGTAAAAATGAGTTGAGCTGTATCCTTAGGATTTGTGTACTTTTTCTGAGTGTACGTTCTCTTCTGACAAAATTTACATGAAAGGGGAAAAACCTCATCTGCTGAGAAGTGAGACGGAGCGTGGGCCCCACTGCCCAAGGGCCGAGCTTACGCACGGGAGTGGCTGCGTGTGCATAGCTGCTGTGAGGCAGCCGGCAGTCTGATGGCTAAAAGGAGTGCCTTTTCTCAACCAGTTTTCTCCTCTGAGGAAGATTCTACCAACATGGCCTGAAGATGGTTACACCCACGAAGCCCCAGGCTTCCCTCCGGATGGAGGACGAGAGAGCTTTGGATTGAAGAGGTCCTCAGTCAGCTGACTGGGATCCCAGCTTTTCCAGAAGCCTTGTCTGTGGGCTGCCAGCCTTCCCGCTCCTTAGCCAATAAGCCACAGACTCCCAGGAGGGGAGAGGATAGCCCTGAAGGGTGGCCTCCTGCAAATCCTCTGTCTTTACAACGGTCCCCTTGCTCGGGGACACCCTCCAGGGACTACACTCCAGGATGACACACTTGGAGGGAATAAACAGCCGTGGCTTCTCCTGAAGGCAGGGGCTTCCTCTGCCTCCCCTTGGCACGGGCACTGTGGTCTAATAATTGGCACATCAACAGCCGTTGGGAGGGCAAAAGGAATAAGGAAAGACGGAGAAGAGACAGGATGCTCTGCTTTAGGCCAGGATGTCAAGGTGGAGCCTCACCAGAAGCCTTGGACCCTGGAACAGGCAGTGGTGCGATGTCCCCTCCCAGGGCCCTGAGCCCTGGGACAGAGGCTCCTCCTTTCCTGCCTCAGGCCCAACGGCTGTCTCTCCTTCCTTGGGGGATGCGATACTGTGATGTGTTTGATCTCTGTTCCTGTCCGAAGCACAGAGCAACTAAAACCAAATTTCTGAAGTCATAAGAGCAATAAACATGTCTTGTTTAATTCCTAACAAGCCCCTTTCAACCACATCTGAGTTTATGTGAATAAGGTGACTTTTGGCGGAGGGGAGGGGTGCTTGGGTGGCTCGTCAGTTAAGCATCCGCCTCTTGATCGATCTCAGCTCAGGTCTTGATCTCAGGGTCATGAGTTCAAACCCTGTGTTGGGCTCCACAATGGGTGTGGAACCTACTTTTTAAAAAAAAGGTGACTTTTGGAAAACCTCAAAGGTTCGGTGCTGGTTGGAACATTCAGTCCTATTCCCCTGAGTTGCAAGGGAGGGGAGAGGGGCTGGAGGGTGAACCCATTACCAATTGCCAATGACGCATCAATCACACCTTCACAACGAAGGCAGGGCTCTGGGAACTTGTGGGCTGCCGAACAGGTGCAAGCGTGGGGAAGGGGGCGCACCCAGAAAGGGCGTTCCTGAGCTGTAGCCTTTATAATAAACCAGTAAGCGAGTAAATAAACTGTTTTTCCAAGTTCTGTGAGCCACTGTAGCAAACTAACCAAACCCAAGGGGGAAGGTTGAGGGAATGTGGGACCCACTGCAGGCTGGTCACTGACCCAAGTGACGACCTCAACCTGTGATTGGCATCTGAAGACGGTGCGGGAGGGGGAGCTTTGTGGGGCTGAGCCTGTGGGGCCCAACGCTGAGTCCAGCCACAGTATCGGCTCCCCGCCCAGGACACCCCGCCATCCCACACAACTGCTCCACGTGTGGAAAATCCAGGGAAGTGCGGCGTGGTAGTGAGAGGCGTGAGCAGAGCACAAACCCAGGAGTTTTTCTTCTACACGGGTGGCTGGCTGCTTTGCTCTGAGGACAGAGGGCTTCTAGAATATGATGTTATTATTACATACTATGGCAGGGAGAGGCCACTAAGGGGTGTTTTCAAACCGAGCTTCCCCTTCAGACTAACAGTCTGGAAGTGGTGGGGTGACACAGCCCAGCTGAAGGGGTGCCAGGGACTATGAGGCCAGGGAAGGTGGCGCTGGGATGCGAGCACAGAAAGGAGGGTGCGTGCAGCAAGCGCCTCCCCGGGGGAGCCTGCGGTGGGCTGCCAGAGCAAGGCCTCCCCAGGCCTTAGGGCAGGACCCACCTGCTCCAGGTAAAATGGCTGCTCCAGCCCAGAGTCGCCCTCCAGACACCAGTGTTAGTCCCAGAAGCCACAGTGAACAAAAGTGGGAGGAATTACTTTGGAAGGCGCCCCTGGGCACCGTGCTCAGCCTTTGACCCTGGCCAGGAACATGTCTGGTAGCTTCTTGCCGCAGATGAAGATCAAGATAGGGCCACCGCTGTCAGCCTCCCACCAGACACCAGCTCGCTGCTCCCTAACCTGGCCCCAGATGAATCACCCTGGGTCGGGCCACACGCCCAGAGGGACCCTGGAGGCGGGCGGATAAAGGAGAATGACAGAATGACACAAAGGGAAGAGGCACATAATGAATGGATCTTCCCAGCCAGGGCGTCTGCCGGGAGAGCCAGGTGTCGCTGTCACACCCTGCCAGGTGCCAGCTTGGCACGGCCATGCGTGAGTTCTCAGAAGCTCTCTGCCTTGAGGGAAAGGGCTGTCCACAGAACCTGAGCCCACTCAGGAGGCCACTTACTTATTGAAGAGATGATTGTCCACCTTGATCTTGCTGTATGCTTTGAAGTCATCTGGCATTAGCATGACAGGCACAGGGACATTGCTCAGCTCATTGATCTGCGAAGCAAGAGGAAAGGGAGAGCTTCTCAGCCAGGAGGCTACCTGCCTCAGAGACACGAGATGCTACAATGCGAACACCACCATCTCACCAAAAGTATGTCCGTGGATTCCCTCCTTGTCTTTATTTCTGCCCTTCTCTTCAGAGAAGTTCCCAGTCTCATCTCCACCTAGTATATTCTCCCCACCTGATAAACTCCGGCTCAAAAGGCACCTACTCCATGAAGCTTTCCATGATTGTCTAGACCAAAAATGTTCTCTCTGACCCTGGGATTCCTGAGGTCATGTTTGTCTCCATCCTTTGGCCATCGTACAGCCTCCCTCACATTGTGGTATTAATGCTTATCAACCTCACAAGCTTGCAAGACTCTAAGTGAGGCCAAGATCGTATTACTTACTGATCCTTGTAAGCCAAGGTCATCTAACTGATCTCTGGAGGCTCCATGGTGCTTGGCCCCATGGTCTGCATATGGCAAGTATTATATAAATATTTGCCAAATGTAGCAGTAAGTGGATCAATGAATAAATATCACACAACCTATGTGGGTATTGAGGCCTTCAACATTTTCCTACCAATTATGGGTCACTCAAGATGTTGGGCTGGGGTAGGAAAAAAGCTGGATGAGTTTGTGTGGGTGTATAACTCATCTCCAAAGTAAAGGATTAAATTTAAAGTGAAAAGAGGTAGGCATCTGGCCACTGGCTCACTTTTCCCCTCCTGATTAAAACAGGGCCAGCTCCTCAAGCCATGTCCTGCCTTTGGCTGACTGCACGAGATGGGGTAGAGTGCCTTGCCCCACCACAAACAAACCTTCCCATTGGCTTTCATCCCCCTTCGGGGAGCTGGAGGCTGGCAGGGAGCTGGCTTCCCATTGGCACAGAGCTGAGAGCATGTCTCCTGCCCTTCCCTGTCCCCAGCTTAGCCAATTAGTGGTCTAATTAGCCGCAGATGTCCTCTCCCTTCACAGCGGAGTATTTGACATTTGACCCTCAACCCAGCGGCCACTAATGCATTCAGGATTTACAGAGGAAACCCTAGGTCTGCCTTAATGGATGCGGGGGAGGGGACGCACAGCCTTATGTCTCCCGGAGAATTTCCTTGCAAATCCTATTATCTCAATGAGGCCCATGTGGCAGGGAAGGAATAACTGAGACTCATAGGAGCATAAATGGGGGGAAACAGCATTTAATTTGCTGCCCCTTTCATGCTCCAAACATTTTTTTTTTTTTAAGGTAGAAATGTCAGAGGATGGAAGAAGTTGAGAGTTAATGCAGGATCTGGGCTAGGGAACCACACTTTCCTAGAACTGGTGAAAAACCCAACTTGCTTCCATGGAAATGAAGGTAGGCACAGGCGTGTAGATGTCTGGGGAGAGGGGGTGGCAGGGTATCAGCAGAAGCTGCCAGTGGGGCAGGGAGTCAATAAACTGCTGGCAAAAACTGACGGGCACAGACACCAGAGTATATCCTGCATATGAATTCCTCAAAGCGGGATCTCCAGTGAGAGCAATCCAGTAAGAAGCTGCCTGGGTTGGCGGGGGGCAGCTGACTGTAAAGGGATACGAGAGGTATGATTTTGGAGTGACACAAGTGTTCTATGTATTGTTTGGGGTGATCATTACATGATCAGATATACGTTTGTTGAAACTCATCCAACTGGACACTGAAAATCCCCAGCACCCAGGTCTGTGGCAACCACCACACTGGCTTACTGGCCACAGGACAAAAGCCACACCATCTCCCATTCCAGCGGGTGCTTACAAGGGAACCCGACTGCGAAGTGCGTGCCTGTGGAGGAAACCGTGCCACTTCCTGGTTTTCCTGCCAAAAGAAACCATTCACGGGAGCTGTCCCGCTTCCTTTTTCCTGGCATATCTTGCTTGGCTCGGACAGCTGAAGAAGTTAAGAAGTTCACGGCTCTTGTGTCATCATCCCACTTTGCCAGTTCACACCTCCACACCAGAAAGAACACACCGCACTGGCTCGAAGTGCATGGTTTTATACCAGAACGTTCCAGGACGTACTACTCATTGATTCTGCATGAGTCTACAGTCCAGATTTGGTGCCAAGGCCAAAAGTACCAAATGCTGGGACGTCCAGGACGGAAGCCCTTGCCTGACAGGGTCAGCTATGCCGGGCCAGGGTGAATTTTTCCAACGGCAAAATTCTATTCAAGAATGCCCCATTCATTAATTTGCTGTAACTTCTGGTTCAGCCTACTTTGAATGGTTATAAGTTGGCAGATTTTTAGATTTCCCGTCATCTCTCTTCTTGACTACAGAGCCCAACAGCAGGAAATTTCTGAGAGAATTTTTGGTGAACAATCCATATATATGAACTATGTAGCCTTGTCCCTCATTTCTACGGGGCCCCATGCAGATGATTCACTCTAGGGATTAGCTGTACTATTTTTTTTTTTTTTAGTTGTGCTAACTTTTATAGCCCCAAAGAGTTTTATTTGATTTTAATTGAACAAGCACTTACTGAGATACCTACCATAGGCTTTAGTTCATATTAGGGAGGAGGGGGGTACATGGGGGGGAATAGGAGGCTTATCCTCTTATCGGGGAGATGAGACAAACCCATGACACACAGAAACTCAAAGTCAAGTGGTAAACATGTAGTGCGAACACGGGGACAGACACATCCAGAACAACAGAGGCTCAGCTGGTGAGGTTAACAGAGTCACACAGACTCCTGGCCCTCACATGTCAGGCTAGAAACAGGGCACCTCATGCCTCTCCTGGTATTGCCAAGAGCACTTGACACTGGACGAATCTACAACAAGATCATGTTACACCCCCACTTAAGGCTGTCCGTGGCTCAAGTCATCAACCTTGGGGTAAAAGTTTTACCTCCTAAGCCTGGCATGGAAGGCCCCTCCTGACCTGGCTCAGGCACCGCCGAACTCTATTCAGTTTACTTCTACTCAGGGTAGTGAGGGCCTTACTCTACACAAGCTGGGACGGTGCCCGGGCCGGGGATCCAGAAACGAGAAGACATGGACTCTGTCCAGCTGGGAAAACGGCAAAAAATACAGTACGACGAGTGCTATGGAGTTAGAATACAGGGAAGGGGAGAAATAGATGAAGAAATTGGTGCTGTCGGGGGGCGGGGAGTCAGAGAGCCGCTTGCTAGAGTAAGCTGAAGAGAAAGGCCTAGGATGGTAGTTCTCAAAAAAAAAAGACATGAAGGGAATCCCAGGCAGCGGGAACAGTCAGAACCAAGCCTCACAGCTGTAAAAGTATACTGCCCAGCTTAAGTACAATGTGTGGGGGCAGTCTGGGGGGTGGCAGGGCAGGACAGAAGTGCTAGGGGGTGGATGGAGAGGACACAGGAAGAGCAGTGAATGGCCTAGTCTACTATCAATGTTAATAAATAACAGCTGCTTCTTTTTATTGAATACCTAAAAGTGGCTGGGGCTTTCACATTACTATATATTCACAGAGAACACATATTCTGTGCTATTATTTCTAATGCTTAACTGCCACACAAACTGTTATTAATCTTATTTTGCAAAAGAAGTTTAGGATACCTTGCTCAAGGTCACACAGACAGGATGTGCTGAGTCAGGGTTTGCTCCCAGGTCTGTCTGGTACCCACAGCTTGGCTCTGCGTACTCTGCTGTGTGAGCCTTCTTCTGGATAGCTACCTTGACTAAGGAAGTGTTCCCCCTTCCTTGCCTCTCTCCTAATAATCTGCAAGGAAAGTGGTTTTGCTCATTTTATAGAACAGGAAAATGAAGTTCCAAAGCTACAAGAAGGGGCAGAGCCTGGATGTGAACTTAGATCTGTCCACTATAAAAATCTAGACTCAGGGGCACCTGGGTGGCTCAGTAGGGTCATGATCTCAGGGTCCTGGGATCCAGCCCCGCATCGGGCTCTCTGCTCAGCGGGGAGCCTGCTTCCTCCCCTCTCTCTGCCTGCCTCTCTGCCTGCTTGTAATATCTGTCTGTCAAATAAATAAATAAATAAAATCTTTAAAAAAAAAAATCTAGACTTAACTGCACAAGAAATGGGAAGTGCTCTCAGGTTCAAATCTGGGACCTCACATGATCAAATGGATGCTTTAGAAAGGCATCCTGGAATCAAAATCAAGCAAGGACTGGACGAGGCAAAAGAAGAGCACTAAGACCATTTATGCGGCCATTATAAAATAGCTAAGGTGACAGACTGTGGCAGCATGGACAGAAGAAAGGATAAAGCTAAGAGAATCCTTCAAGATCTGCCTAAACAACACCTCCTCTGTCACAGCAACCCTGTCTTCCTCTGTGCATCTTTATATCCCAAACAGCACATTCACTGGGGTAACGGTTTGCTCATATTTCACTTTTGCACAAGGCTGTGAGCCTCTAGAAAGAAGAGACGATCTTATCCAGGCTTGTGCCCCTAGCACAATGACTGGCATAGAGGAGGTGCATAATCAATGTTGGCTAGAGGGACAGATGGCTAGAAAAATCGGACTGAAGTATGGCTAACACCAGGATAAGGAGAAAAGAGACAGCAAAGCTGTTGTGACCAGGCCACAGACTCATGCTCTGAAGGGTGAGAACAAAGGTTAAGTTGGCTGTGGAGGCTAAGACCTGACTTTTTTTTTTTTTAAAGATTCTACTTATTGGGCCACCTGGGTGGCTCAGTGGGTTAAAGCCTCTGCCTTCGGCTCAGGTCGTGATCTCAGGGTCCTGGGATCGAGCCCCGCATCGGGCTCTCTGCTCAGCGGTGAGCCTGCTTCCCCTTCTCTCTCTGCCTGCCTGCCTACTTGTGATTTCTCTCTCTGTCAAATAAATAAATAAAATCTTAAAAAAAAAAAAAAAAGATTTTACTTATTTATTTGACAGAGAGAGGGACCGCGAGAGCAGGAACACAAGCAGGGGGAGAGGAACACGGAGAAGCAGGCTCTCTGCTGAGCAGGGAGCCCGACTGGGGGCTCAATCCCAGGACCCTGGGATCATGACCTGAGCGAAAAGCAGGCACTTAGCTGACTGAGCCAACCCAGGTGCCCTAGAAAGAGTCTGAAATAGCAGGGAGAAAGAAGAAACTTTATTTGGTAGACAAAGGGGAGTAACTAAGAGTTTCGAAGCATGAAAGTTCATGACTAAAGCGATGTTCCAGGAAGACGTGCCTGTGCTCTACTATCTAGCACAATCCTGGGCCAACCCCCTCCCCTTCAGCACAGTGCCCTTGTGGAATGCATATTCATCCAAGGATCACGTTAAATACAACATATTCGGATGGGAAATCTGTTCGGTTTCACATCACGTAAGTGGTTTTTGGATTATCCACATGATTAACTCCAGGAGCCATCAGCATAAATAATAAGGAGGCTGACCAAGCTGAGTGAGAAATTTAGGAGCCCAGAATTCACTCTACGCTGATCCTACTAGAGATGAAAATTCAGTCACTAGTTCTAGTCTGCTGAACTTCTGATTCCAGAAACTTCTACTTCCGTGTATGACCTTCAGAGGCACCCAGGAGGCGTGGGCCAGGCATGCAGGTTCCCTGACTTGTCCTACGGTTCTGTGGGCGGCTCAGCGGCAGGCCGGCTAGCACTAACAGTCAGGTGTTACCTGCCCCCATCGGGAAACACAATGTCTTGAAAATCCCCAAGACCAAAGAAGTCCAAGTAAGAGCTCAAACTAGAGAGGAAAAGGGCAAGAACAGAGCCACAGGTGCCAACAAATTCAGTCCTGCGTTTATTCCTCCTTTTTCACACCACAGTTTTTCTTCTTTTCCTGTTCTCCGTGAGGTGGAAAGGCCTGGAGAAGGGCGGCCCACTAGAGCAGGAATATTTACTAAAGATTTTTAAAGTCGCAGAGCAAGAGAAAAAGGCAGGTAAAAGAGGTTCTGGGTCTGCACTATGCAAAGAAAATGCATGGACAGCATGGGGGGTGGAGTGTGGGAGAGAAGTGAGCAGACTTAAGAATGAATCTGTTCCTTACACCATACACAAAAAGTAGTTCAAAATGGATTACAGACCTAATTGTAAGCACTAAAACTGTGAGTTTGGGATGCCTGGGTGGTTCAGTTGGTTAAATGTCTGCCTTTGGCTCGGGTCATGATTTCACTGTCCTGGGACAGAGCCCTGCATCAGGTTCCCCATACCCCAGGCTTTCTCTCTCCATAAATCAATAAAATCTTAAAAAAAAAAGGGCACCTGGGTGGTTCAGTTGGTTAAGCATCTGACAGCTAGGTCATGATCCTGGAGTGCTAGGATTGAGTCCCGCATCAGGTTCCCTGCTCAGAGGGGAGTCTGCTTTTCCCTCTGACCTTCTCCCCTCTCCTGATCGATCTCTCTCTCATTCTCTTTCAAATAAATAAATAAAATCTTTAAAAGACAAAAGCTATAAGAGATTTTCTTAGAAGAAAGTACAAGAGTAAATTTTCATGACCTTGCGTGAGGCAAAGTCTTCTTAGATATGACACCAAAAAAGCAAGCAAACAAAGAAAACACACAAATTGGACTTTGTCAAAATTAAAAGCTGAGCTTCAAAAGATACCATCAAGAAAATGTAAAAGATAATCCAAAAAATGGGAAAAAATACTTACAAATCATTATCTGATAAGGGACTTGTACCTAAAATACACAAAGAACTCATAAATCAAGGGGCGCCTGGGTGGCTCAGTCAATTAAGCATCTGCCTTCGGCTCAGGTCATGATTTCAGGGTCCAGGGATCAAGCCCCGCATCACACTCCCAGCCTCCCTGCTCAGTGGGGAGTCTGCTTCTCCACCTCCTTCTCCCTCTGCCCTTCACCCTGTCCCCTCCATCCGAGCTCAAGCTCTCTCTAAAAAAGAACTCTTGTAACTCAATAATGAAAAGTCAACCCAATTAAAAATGAGCAAAAAATGTTTTTTTTTTTAAAGATTTTATTTATTTATTTGATAGAGAGAGATCACAAGTAGATGGAGAGGCAGGCAGAGAGAGAGAGAGAGAGAGAGAGAGAGATGGAAGCAGGCTCTCTGCTGAGCAGAGAGCCCGATGCGGGACTCGATCCCAGGACCCTGAGATCATGACCTGAGCCGAAGGCAGCGGCTTAACCCACTGAGCCACCCAGGCGCCCAGCAAAAAATGTTTTTAAAAAAATTGGACAAAGATCTTGACAGACATTTCTATGACGAAAATATATAAATGACCAGAGCACCTGGGTGGCTCAGTCAGTTGAGCATCAGCCTTTGCCTCAGGTCATGATCCCGGGGTCCTGGGACTGAGCCCCATGTGTGGCTCCCTGCTCCACAGGAAGCCTGCTTCTCCTACCTCTGTCCTACCCCCTGCTCGTGCTCTCGCTCTCAATCAAATAAATAAATAAAATATTTTTTTAAAAAATAAAATATATAAATGGCCAATAAGCACATGAAAAGGTACTCCAAACCATTTGTTATCAAGGAAACACAAATCATAACCACAATGAGGTAACACTCTGCACCCACTAGGGAGGCTATGACAAAGACAGACAATTCCAAGTGTTGGCAAGGATGTGGAGAAAATGGAACCTGGTCTTTATCCTGGTGTTAGCCATACTTCAGTCCCATTTTCTAGCCATCTGTCCCTCTAGCAACATTCACCGTGCACCTACTCTATGGCAGTCATTGTGCTAGGTGCATAAGCATGGAACAAGCACCCTGCTGCTGGTAGAAATGTACAATAGTGTAGTTACTTTGAAGAACAGTCTAGCAGGTTCCTATTGGTTAGATACAGTTACTGCCAGCTGCTCCTAATCCTTGTGATCACCTGAGCGAAGGTTCACGCATTCCTGGTTCCTAACTCCGCCAACAGGTCAGCAAGCCAGGTCGGCCTCCTCTGGTCTCCACACCCCTCTCAGAGGCAATCTCTTCTCTAACTCCAGAGCCCCTAAACTGTATTTCATCCACTAAAACACTGGTGTCCTCTCTTTACTAGTTCTCCCCTAACAGATCTAAAGTCTTCTTCTTCTTCTTCTTTTTTTTTAGTTTTATTTGTTTAAGTAAACTCTAAACCCAACATGGGGCTCAAACTCACCACCCACAGACCAAGAGCCGCGTGCTACTCTGATTGAGCCAGCCAGGCACCCCGATCCAAAGTCTTCTGACTTCTTTGCCTGTTTCCTGCAGTCTCCCTCCACAAAGTCCACCGGCTGCACCTCTTGGCCACAAGAGGAGCTCCTGGGATGACACGGTGGTCAGTCAACCATGTCAGGAGAGTCATTGACTTCAGCCCTCCATAAAGACATATCCATCCGCCATCAGCCATAGACTATCATGCCCTAAACACTTAAAGGGGTGAGCAACTAAAGAATCAAAAAAATGTGCTATCTGAAGCCTCAGACTGCAAAAAGTGGCAAAAGTGGGCTTCTGAAGGAAGGCAACCTCCCAGGAAGCCTGGCAATACACCAAGAACTATGTAGTCCTGACCCCCTTGAGAACTGCAAGATTTTATACCACTCTTCTTTCAGGGACATGCCTCCATTTCCCAAATGGGGGACTCTAAAGTACCAGACCTTACATTGGGCCCTAATGAAGCACTAACGCTTGGGGCCAACTGAGCTGCGTCCACACCCGAGCGTACATAACAAGACCATCATCCCTACTATCATGGCACCTGGCTGAGAAACGGACTAGGGACCAGGAGGTACAGAAAGTGACACCTGCCATTCAAGCACCACCACGAATCACACAGCCCGAAGTCCCAGACTGTGAGCTGCCTCTTCTGCTGCAGGCATGGGGGAGCTAATCCTCTAGCTGGGGCCTCCATTTCTCCGTGTATAGAATCAGGGACCCAAGGTAGTTAGTGGCAATATTCCAAGGCAGGAGCTGTAAGATTCTCCATATAGACAGGATGCTTTCTAGTGAGAAGCAGGCTGCAGGACAAAATCAAGGATTGACTTCCAGGCAGGGATACAAGGTCCACATTTTGATGACCCAGTTTCCCTCGAAATGTTGTCAGATGACCCCTGAGGCAGCAGGAAGCAGAAGAAACAAAGTCTACTGGACTACTGCCCCAGAGTCGCTTCCAGGGGTCTGGGCACTAAACCCACGCTACTCCCTTACCCTGGCCAGGACTTTCACCTGAGGGAGGTTCCTGAAAACAGTAACCTGTCCGAGACCAAAACACCAACAAAGACCTCACCATAAACGTGCACTTTTCCGTATTAGATTGAAGCTCTTAACACTCTGACTCAGACTAAGGTTCATGGATCTCCAGCCAACCCTCTCCAGAGGTTTGCTCCTCTACAAAGAAAAACAAAAAGCCTTGCTGGCCCCAGGCCCCTCTGTTATCATTTGGTCTTGTGGGCTATTTCAAATGCTCTGAAAAGTCAGGGTGCCTGAAGGACTGAAATTCACAGGAAACCCAAGCCAATAGTTTCATCTTCCTCATTCCAAACTTGTAGTTGGTGAAGTTGGGTGTTTCAGGTCCTTTTACTTCCTTTCATCATTCCTGGTGTAGGGAGTCACAGTGCAAATGGTCAGAACGCAAGGAACAAGTGGTTGGAAAAGAAAAAAGAAAGACCCTAAACAAACAGGGCACAAAGTCCTCCAGCTTAAGCACCAAAGCTGGGCTCCAAATTCCTGATAGGACAATCTCAAAGCACCCCAAGGGTCCAGGGGACCACTCTCTCATCCTAACCTCCGACCATTATCACACCTTTCATGACCTTACAACAGAAAGCTCAGTAAAAGAGAAGCCAGTGTCTTTGACATGAACATCATAGGAGAATGCAGGAAGGCACATTATTTCTACTATGAATAGTCTTCCTTATAATCAGGCCTCACCTTCTCTCAAATGGTTACATTCTCTCTTCTCCCTAACCCAGGAAGACCCTGGCAAAGTGTCTGTGATTCAAGGAAGCCTGTGCTTCTCCAGTTGATACATCTTGTTCGTGAAGAAAAAAAGGAAACCCAGGGAGGATTTTCCTAGTCAGGGGTGAGGAGGTCTGGAGGATGGGAAACTTCAAGCAGTCGCACAAACCAAATAACCAGAAATAGAGGAATATTCAGGCAGGCCAAGGCCACTTGCCCTGTCAACTGGACAGGGAGCTGGCAGCCGGTTGAAGGAACAAGGGGGGAAACACATGCAACAAACAGGGAGAGGGGATGAGAGCGATTCTGCCGCACCCAGGCCTTCCCTTCTGCGCTCCAGGGACTGCCCGAAGCGAGCAAGCCCAACGCAGGAAGCCAGAGGGACTGGAGGGGAGGGAGGGGGCGTCGGCATACCACCGTCGGAGACACCAGGCCTCGCGTGGCGCGCGGGGAGTGCACACCCGGCCGGGACGGCGAGCAAGGGTGGGGTGGGCGTGCAAGTGGCTTGGCGAGAGGCTGCGGGCGTCCTCAGCAGGACCCGCGGGGTGAGGGCCGGGCCTGCGGGGGGGCGTGGGAGCGCGCGGGGCCGCGCTCGGAGGGGCGCGCGCGGGGGGAGCTGGTTACCGTGTGGTTCACCCCCCACATCAGGACGCTGAGGATCGGCTCGCTGGCCCGGAATAGCTTCACTTTCTGGCACACGAAATGCTTCTTCTTGGTCTTGGTCTTGCTGGCGCTGAGCGGCGCCACCGCCACCGCCGTGGTGCTGGTGCAGTTGGACGACATGCCCGGGGCGGCGGCGGCGGCGGCGGCGGCGGCGAAAGGGGGGGGGGGCGGTCGAGACGGCGCACAAGCCAGCGGCCCCAGGCCTCCCCGGGACCGATCCCCACCCCCGCTCCCTCAACGCGCCATGGTCGCGCCCGTCCCGTTACCTCCCCACCCCGCCCCGGTGGTTCCGTCCGCCCCACGCCCCGCCCCTCCCCGCCCCGCCCCGCTCTAGGGAGCCGGCCGGCTCGCTCCGAACCCCGCCCCCGAGCGCCGCCGCCACCGCCCCGCCGTCACCAGGCGCTCTCCTCCCCCCTCAGGTGGTAGCGCCCGTCCCGGGGAGGTAGCGGCCGCCCTTCCCGCCCCTCCTCCCCGGGCCTGACAGGAACCGGGCTGGCCTCGGGACAACTCAGAGTCCCGCACCGGAACGGAAGGGGGAGGTGAGCTGGGGGTAGGGCTCGCCGTCCACCGCGGGAGAGTCCCTCTGTCCGCCCCCTCCCAAAGCCAGGGTTTGGCTCTTTCCCTCAACCTGACGTGCCAAGATGGCGGCGGCGCCCAGGCTCCGAAGGGGAGAAGGGGCGGGAATGCGAGGAGGGTGGGACGTACCATCCCATCCCGGGGGGAGAGGAGGGACCCAGCGAGGGGAAAAGAAAGTCCTGCCGGGAAAACCAAGGAACGCCCCCTCGCTCCACCCAAGTGTGGATCTTCCCACTCCCCCGGGCCTGGCGCGCGCTCCACCCGCGGGTCACGCCCCTTTCCCCAGGGGCCAATGAGAGCCACGGGCCCGGAGTCCTGGGTTTTATGAATGGGTCCCGCACCCACCCAGCTGCCAATTGGCCTCCTCCCTTCAAAGGGTCGAGTTAAGAGACCTGCGGCACCTTAAGACACCTATCCTGCAGCAGAAAATTGTAATCGTTTTATTCTCTGGCACACTTCAAGACATCTGTGAGTGAATTGCCCACGCTTTGTTATGTAATTCCTCTCCGAAGAAGGATCTCCAAAGATTCGACACAAATTACGGGTCAGTATTATTCTGTATGGGAATTCATAAATTCAGTACTCAGCACGTGGTTGTTCTTTAAACAGTTACAAAAATAAATGTAGCCTTTATTACCAAGTAATAAAATAAGACATAATTAGCATAGAGAAGGAGGATGAGGTGATTAAATGAATAACAAGTGTGTGTTACTTTCTCTCTGGGGAGAGACTGGGTTTTAAGTATTACAGTGCCTGGCATCTAAGTGCACAAAAATATAAACCCAAATTCGTTTTAAACAGAATTAGGGATTAGCAGAACAAGGAACTAGCCCCGCTAATATGTGGGTCAAGAGAGCCTGCGGAGTTCATGGGTCAAATGAGGGCTTCTGGTAAAAGAATAGAAAAGGGAAAGGAGTAAAAGCAAGAGACTGGTTCCATGAGTTTTGGGGGTTTTTAATACCTGACTAAAAAATAGTAGCAAACTCCTGGAAATCTAGAATTGTAATAAGATTACTACATGATTAAAAGGAAGCCATGAAATAAAACAGCTTCCATTTCACTTTAAGAGCCAGGGTGGGAGCACACTGGTAATTTGGTCCTAACTCCTAAAATCATTTGACTTCACAGCTGCACTGCCCACATGGGAGCCTGTAAGCAGTGTAACAGGATAGATCCCCTGGATCCTATCTATAAACCCAGGCTCCTCTTAAACTAGCTGAATTCAGAGGGGAAAAAAAGCTGACCTGCATTACTGTATTACTCGGTAACAAGATACAATATGGTTCCATTATGTAGTAAAGTCACTTACCAAACAAGATGTTCTCACAAAGCTAACTTTTTTAAAAAGCATGTAAAAATTATACATTTGTACACATACACACTACACTTTTTACAGTTCAAAAAACAGTCCAAATAGTTCAACAGCTCATTTAGTGCTTTTTTGGATTGTGTCCCCTTCCAGATTCTTTGTCTCTCCTTGGCTCTGCCCTAAGCTGACAGCATTCTGTCACATGATCTACTAAATCAAGAAAGATGTTCATTTATCCCACTAAGCACAGTCTTATCTGCGCGACTCCGGAGAGAGGTTTCTGCAAGGTCCAGTCTACACTGAGGCACACAGTTCTCACAGCAGGGAAGAAAGTGGCATAAGAAGTATCATGACCACAGGAAACAGCCTTCCAGAGCAGGGTGAGTGCTCACACCTAGAGTGTCTAGTGCCCACCCATTAAAACCTACAAGGCACTCAGCAAAAGTTACTGAGTGTCCCATAAAGTGCGTTGCACTGGTTCTCAAAGGAAATAAGCTGTTTCAGGAATCACCAGAAGAGAGTCACTTTGAACAGTGGTGCTTTGACGACTGTGCAAGAAGTCACTTGAACTCTTATAAAGAGAATTTTTAAGGGATCAGCAGCCTCCCTGGAAAATTCAGGAAAGCCAGCAAGAGAGGGGATAGCTTTCATCTTTTCATAAAGTTCTTCTCCAGAGCCATTGAGGTTCTCTGTAGAGAGTAGATGTTCCGTTTCACCCTATCCTCCAGGGAGGAGGAAGATGCACTCTCCAGCTTCATGCGGCTAGGAAGACAGGAGAATATCTGTGAGTAACATATTTGTCAAATGGTCACCTATCTGGCAGACTTAGAAGAAACAGGTTGCCAACCATAAAGCAGATGTAGAAACTTAAGCTCTTTTAAGCTCATATAGGTTAACTTTGGAGTGGACTCCAATTGGAATTAATTTTTTTAAACCAACGTCCAACAGGGAAAAGTTACCTGTTTTGAAAAACTAGGTAAAGCCTCATTGGAAAAAGGCCTCCTGAGCCATGAATTTTTACTTAAATAGAAAGCAAGGAGATTCAATGAAAATACCAATTCACTTCTCCTTCCTTCAAATCAGAAATACCCCAGTGTCTAGCTAGATGCTGGGAGTAGTAACAAAGGTGGCCTGGAGGCTGATCTCCCCATTCTCACTGCACAGACAGTGAAACACCAGGAACACAATGAATGAGTCCGCTGCCCAGTTGCCTCCTTGGGACCACAGCCATGAAAGCCATCAGGCAGCAAGAAGATGCACTCACTGGGGGGGCCCGGGTGGCTCAGTGGGTTAAAGCCTCTGCCTTCAGCTTGGGTCATGATCGTTGGGTCCTGGGATCAAGCTCTGCATCGGGCTCTCTGTTCAGCAGGGAGCCTGCTTCCTCCTCTCTTTCTGCCTGCCTCTCTGCCTGTTTGCGATCTCTGTCTGCCCAATAAATAAATGAAATCTTAAAAAAAAAAAAAAAAAAAGATGCACTCACTGGATAAATTTCCCATCCCGGGAGCCCAGCTTCTCCAGCCTCTGCTCCCGTTCATCATCCTTGGCGTGCCTCTTGAGGATGGTCAGCCTCTCTTCCTCCCGCCACTTGGCATTTTCCATCATCTCTTGACGTTTTCGCTCTAGTTCCTCTGATGAGAGCTTTCTGTTGAACACAAAAACCATCCTATCAGGTCTACTTCTCTCCCAGCAAAAACATTAGGTAGGACCCCAGGCTCTCCACCGCCCTGCTCTCTCTATGGAAATGCTCAACCCGGGGCCACCCTCAGCATGGGTCTCCTTCCTTCCTAATACCTTGGGCAGGTGGTTTCATCGAAATTTCAAAGACTTTCATAGTCTCTCTTAGTAATCTCTGGAGTGGTATTTCTTTTTTTTTTTTTTTTAAGATTTTTTATTTATTTATTTGACAGAGAGAAATCACAAGTAGACGGAGAGGCAGGCAGAGAGAGAGAGGGAAGCAGGCTCCCTGCCGAGCAGAGAGCCCGATGCGGGACTCGATCCCAGGACCCTGAGATCATGACCTGAGCCGAAGGCAGCGGCTTAACCCACTGAGCCACCCAGGCGCCCCTGGAGTGGTATTTCTAAACATAAAATACAAAATATTCCGATTGTTTGCTCAATAACTTATTGAAGAACACAGGACCAAGTTAGCCATGTGACTGCTGACATCTACCATCTACCTACTGGAAATGCTTAGAAATCCATGGACATAGCCCAGAAGTACACCACTTTATGAATAAGTTAGAATGCAGATACCAGAAGAATTCAGGTAAATTCAACTTAATCTCAGAGAGTAGATAAGTCTTCTTTCCTGACACTCATGGCAAATGAAGTCAGAGGAAAAAGAGGAGGTGGTGAACCAGCTCAATCACTATTTAACAAGGTCAGAAATTCAAATCCATTGCTTCTCAAATGGATGTGATAAGCCCATTTAAAAGATCCCCTTTTAAGAGGAAAAATATTTGGTGGAGTCTCATTAGGGAGTGGAGCTCAATTTTGACACAGAACCTTAAGACACTAAAACTTAACATTTAGTTGTCTATAGTGAAATGACAATGCTTCATTTAAAAAACCCATTAAATAAAATATATAAAACCACAAAGAGAATGGGAGAGGAGAGGACATTGGATAAGAGATGTCTAAAAATTGTTGGAGAGGCGCCTGGGTGGCTCAGTGGGTTAAAACCTCTGCCTTCAGCTCAGGTCATGATCTCGGGGTCCTGGGATGGAGCCCCGCACCGGGCTCTGCTCAGCAAGGAGCCTGCTTCCCCACCCCCACCCCACCCCACACCCTCCCACCCCCGCCTGCCTCTCTGCCTACTTGTGATCTCTGTTTGTGAAATAAATTTAAAACTCTTAAAAAAAAAATTGTTGGGAGAGGGAAGCAGATGAAGGGGTAGCAACTACTTTTCACAGATTAGAGAAAACTGTCTCTTTAAGTGCCCAATACTAATCAGAAGCAAAATCCAGGAAAGGTTCAGAGACTGCAGGCACCAAGTAGCAGATGGCGGTAAAGGACTAATTTAAAGTCTATATGACGGGGGCGCCTGGGAGGCTCAGTGGGTTAAGCCGCTGCCTTCGGCTCAGGTCATGATCTCAGGGTCCTGGGATCGAGTCCCGCATCGGGCTCTCTGCTCAGCAGGGAGCCTGCTTCCCTCTCTCTCTCTGCCTGCCTCTCTGTCTACTTGTGATCTCTGTCAAATAAATAAATAAAATATTAAAAAAAATAATAATAAAGTCTATATGAGGAGCAATCAAGACACCCTGGGTCCTCATTCCTAACTTGGGGAAGCCAGTGATTGTTCTCCCAAACAATGACAGGAGACCCTCCAGAAAGGAGACCCTTCTGGTAGTTTCTAAAGAACTAAGCCAAACAGGAAATTAGGAGTTGCAGGCACATCGGGCACAGCAAAGGAAGCTGGCAGGGCCACCAGGGGTGAAAAGAATGTCTCCCAAAATGCCAGAAGCCAGAGTTAGAGCCATTGTCAGGGAGCCAGAGGGTTTTTTCCCTCTATAGAAAAAAAATTTCTTTTAAAGATTTTATTTATTTATTTGACAGAGAGGGAGAGAGAGATCACAAGCAGGCAGAGGCAGGCAGAAAGAGAGAGAGGAGGAAGCAGGCTCCCCACTGAGCAGAGAGCCCAGTGCGGGCTCCATCCCAGAACTCTGGGATCATGACCTGAGCCAAAGACAGATGCTTTAACCCACTAAGCCACCCCAGAGGCCCCCCCCCCAATTTTTTTAGGATGTATTTATTTATTTGAGAGAGAGAAAGAGAATGCAAACAGGGATAAGGGAAGAAAGAATCTCCCACAGATCCCTCACTGAGTGTGGAGCCCAACATGAGGCTTGATCCCACAACCCCATGAGCATATTCAAGAGTCAGACATTCAACCAAGTCACCCAGGCACCCCCATCTACAGAAATTTAATGGTTCTTGGAGGCCTGGGTGGCTCAGTCAGTTAAGCATCTACCTTTAGCTCAGGTCATGATCCCAGGGTCCTGGGATGGAGCCCTGTGTCAGGCTCCCCGCTCAGCAGGGCATCTGCTTCTCCCTCTCCCTCTGCCTGCTGCTCCCCCTGCTTGTGCTCTCTCTCTCTTTGTCAAGTAAATCAATAAGATGTTTAAAAAAAGAAAAAAGGAGAAGAAATTTATTGGTTCCTGACAAGAAAACCAAAGATACTGATTTGCGTATCCCCAGCTAAAAACCAGTTCAAACCCAAACTCCCACCAGTAGGTAAGTGCTGCCCACACACAATACAGTGATCTCAGCTTTAATTCCTTACTCTTACATATGAATAGACAATGAAGTATCACCAAACATTTTTCAGAAGAGCCTCTCACAGGAAAGACACCAAAGGAAAAGTAAACGGACTAAGATAAAGCACAAAACTTATTAAAAGTTCACAATTAAAAAATGTCACTCAGAGATAATGAACGATGTTACAATGATAAAATGAGAAAGGTTTTTTAAATTTTTTTTTAATTTTTAAAGATTTTACTTATTTACTTGACAGGGAAAGTACAAGCAGGGGGAGTGGCAGAGGGAGAAGGAGAAGCAGACACCCCGCTGAACAGGCAGCCCAGTGTGGGACTTGATCCCAAAACCCTGGGATCCCAACCTAACCCAAAGGCAGTCCCTTAGCCAACTGAGACACCCAGGTGCCTGAGAAAGGTTTTTAAAATGGAACAGTCAAACATAAAAGAGCTCTTAGACATTAGGGAAGGGGCACCTGGGTGGCTCCATCCATTGAGTGCCTGCCTGACTCTTGGTTTCAAGTGAGCCTGCGGGCTCTGGCTAAGCAGGGAATCTGCTGGAGGTTCTCTCCCTCTAACCCCCGCCCCAAAAATAAATAAATTTCTCTAAAATAAGTAAATAAAATCTTTTAAAAATTATAAACGTGCTGTATTGCCTGTAAAAAAATTTGTAATTTCACAAGCAATGGAAAATATTAAATGGGAATCCCACAAGACCCCAAAAAAATTTTACAAGAAAAAAAGTCTTATCCTGTAAAAATTGGTTTTTTTTTGTTTTTGTGTTTTTTTGGTGCCGAAACCCGGGAACGAAAAAATTGCTTTTTTTTTATAAAAAAATTTCTTGGGGCGCCTGGGTGGCTCAGTGGTTAAGCCGCTGCCTTCGGCTCAGGTCATGATCTCAGGGTCCTGGGATAGAGCCCCGCATCAGGCTCTCTGCTCAGTGGGGAGCCTGCTTTCCTCTCTCTCTCTCTCTGCCTGCCTCTCTGCCTGCTTGTGATCTCTCTCTGTCAAATAAATAAATAAAATCTTTTAAAAAAAAAAATCTTATTTAATTATTTTATTTTATTTTATTTTATTTATTTGACAGAGAGAGAGATCACAAGTAGGCAGAGAGGTAGGCAGATGTGGGGGCGGTGAGCAGGCTCCCTGCCGAGCAGAGAGCCCGACGCAGGGCTTGATCTCAGGACCTTGAGTCGAAGGCAGAGGCTTAAACCACTGAGCCACCCAGGTGCCCCTTTATTTAATCATTTTGAGAGAAAGAGAGCTTACAAGCAGGGAGCAGGGCAGAGGGCAAAAGTGAGAACCTCAAGGACCCCCCACTGAGCATGAAGCCCTATCTGGGGCTCAATCCCAGGACTGTGAGACCATGACCTGAGCTGAAATCAAGAGTTGGACACTTAACCAACTGAGCCACCCCACCAAATTTTGGTGCCCCCAAAACTGCTTTAAATCAAGCACCTTAGCACAAAAGAGAAGCTTCATCTTTTCAGCTGTTAAGAGTTGTTTTCGACCACCAATTAAAAGAAAACATACACACAAAAGAAAACACACGCATTTAAAAATTCTGACAAAATTCCCCATTACAGCCATAATTTTTCTCTTTTTATCTTAATTCACCATCATCTTAATTACATAAAGCAACCTCAACCACCTGGAACACCAAACCAAAATAGACAATGAGATCACAAAATCTATGGACTAAAGTTTCTGTGCTTTTACTGCTGGGAGAGAGAGGTCTTGAGGGTTCTAACCCATTTAAATCACAAAATTCAACACAAATTCTAAGGGGGATAAAAAAAGGCTGATAAAGTATGACCAACTAAAGTGATGACAGATGGCAAAAGGGACAGGACAACAAAGCAGGATCTGAAAAAGCATAGTCACACGCTGACCAAGAGCCTTAAAACACAGAAACAAATACACACGTTCATGAGCATTGACTGGAGGAGCAGAATGACCTCCAGCCCAGCTGAAAAACTGTCACCAGAGAAAGATGAAATTCTACAAAACATACTCTGGCGAGGCAAGGAAACATAGAACATATTTTAGAAAGTTGTCAGTCAAGATGAAAACGTTTAAGAAAGTTTCTGATTCTTAGAAACTTCAGGAATCAGGGGCGCCTGGGTGGCTCAGTCGTTAAGCGTCGACCTTTAGCTCAGGTCATAATCCCAGGGTCCTGGGATGGAGCCCCGCATCGGGCTCCCTGCTCCCTGTTTCTCCCTCTCTCATGCTATTCCTTCTCCCCATGCTTGTGTTCCCTCTCTTGCTGTGTCTCTCTGTCAAATAAATAAATAAATTTTTAAAAAAGAAAAAGAAAAAGAAACTTCAGGAATCAGGCAATCAAGAGTTAAAAGGGACTTGTAGGGTCTGCCTCTTTTTTTTTTTTTTTTTTAGTATTTTATTTATTGATTTGACAGACAGAGATTACAAGTAGGCAAGAGAGGCAGGCAGGGAGAGAGAGGAGGAAGCAGGCTCTCTGCGGAGCCAAGAGCCCGATGTGGGGCTCGATCCCAGGACCCTGGGATAACGACCTGAGCCGAAGACAGAGGCTTGAACCCACTGAGCCACCCAGGCACCCCTGCCTCTTTTTTAACATAGTGAATACAAGACATGGTGCAGACTCCCAGCTGTCCTCAACACTGGCTGCCTGTTGAAGTCACCAGGGAGCCTTAAAAATACTGATGTTTGCCCCCACCACCAAAGATCATGATGGCCAAGCAAAAGGGAACCTGAGCTGTAGCCAGGTAATGGAACTTTTTTTAAGCTGCCCAGATAATTCTACTGTGCAGCCAACTTGTTTGGGCAGTAAAAGGAAGTTCACAAAAGTGGCCCGGCTCCTCTCGACTTCTATAAAGAGCAAGACCCCTACAGACAGTCTTTCGTGGGCAGAGCCAACTCCCCTCAGGTCCCAGGGCCGCAGACCCCGGTTCTGTCTGACCCACTCCACACCCAGCTCCAACACAGAGTCCATCTTAGGGTGTCTGCCCTCAAGGACAGCACCCTGCTTCCCCCTCAGCTGATGCCTCAGGAAAGGAACACTCTCTAGGGAAAAGCTTCTCTGTGGAAATCACTTGTGAGAATCAACACGTTTACAGATGTTCAGAGACAGTCACTTAATCAATTGTTCATCAAGGTAAAACTATTACTTTGTCCTTTCAATGTGCCTTGCCGGGAAGGGAGGTGGGAGGTCAAGACTGTTATGACAAGAAGAATAAAAGTAGATTATCTGGGGCACCTGGGTGGCTCAGTGGGTTAAGGCCTCTGCCTTCGGCTGGGGTCGTGATCCCAGGGTCCTGGGATTGAGCCCCGAGCGTCGGGCTCTCTGCTCGGCAGGGAGCCTGTTTCCTCCTCTCTCTGCCTGCCTCTCTGCCTACTTGTGATCTCTGTCTGTCAAATAAATAAATAAAATCTTTAACAGTGGATTATCCACCCGCCCTGGTTTAAGCCACTCCTAGACTCGAGCCCAGAGAGTCTGCAGTTCAGGTCTGGGCCTCCTGACTCACCTGGTGTATCCAGGGGCGTGCCGCCTTTGGTAGACGTCCTTTTTAGGCGATGGGCTCTTAGTTCGGCCTCTCTCTCTTCTATTGACCTTAGAGTTGTGCCTGTGACAGACGCACAGAGGGCAGACAGGAGAAAAACCTTTTCAACACAGGGGCTTTTATAATGTCCCTCAAATAATGGGAGAAAAGCTAAAGGTCTTAGAATTATAATCCAAACTGAAGAGAACAGAGGGCAGAAGTAGAAGAAAAGCAAACACATAAAGATACATAAGATTTGATATTAGACTCACTCCAAAGATTCTACATAGATAAATCTGTAGTTCTAGGGGCCTGAGATTTTCATTGAGGTGGCTGGTGGCAGGAGGGTGGGGGTGGACAGACACACAATATAAAGGAGATAAAGCAAAGACATTTGGAAAAATTAATGAGCAGACATCAGCAAAAACAAATACCTGCTGTGACCAGCCCCACATTTATAGGCCATTTCCCAGTGAATTCCCACACTCACGCTTTGCTTGGCCTCGGGGACCGTGACCTTCTGCCTGGGGATCGAGAACTCCTGTCCCGGGCCCCTGCTTCCCGGGTGCTCTTCTTGTTGGCATGTCTGGGAGGTGAGTGGGAGGAGCTTCTGGACCTGGAATAATTCTTCAACCCGTGCGTTCCCTTTTGCTTGGCCATCAGGGAACTCTGTGCTCCCTGGCTATGGTAGGAGTCCCTGATCTGTAGCATCAAGGAAAGGAAGAGAAGGTATTCATAGAAGCTCCAGAGAAAATGCAGTGAAACAAGGGAATCAATGAGCACTGTGAAGCCAAGCAGGCGTACTGCACCCACCATAGTTACCCCAGAGAAGCACTCGAACTTAGCAAAGTTCTCTGCAGAATCCCCTCAGAGCATGGGTCCCGGCAGCCACCTGCACTGCCTGACTCTTCACCACAGCCCGGGCAGCCGCAAGAGACAGCACGGAGATCGGGACCTAAGGTTAAACCTACTAAGGGGAAGAGGAATCTAGAGGGACATCCACCTGTCAAAAGTCATCAACCTAGAAGCCTAAAATGCCTGCGTTTCATGGAAATTATCGGCAGAGGGAGAGGCCAAATGCCTAAGGCCCCACTGGTGATAGAGGGTCTCTGCTCAGAGGAGAATGGGCCAGCTCCCCGGCAGCCCCCACCCTGTCGGCCCAAACTCCTTCCTTCCCTCATGATGTCGGGCGGGCTGCGGGAGATGCTCTCTGTCCAAACAGGCTCTCAAGCGAACACATTCTACAGCCCATTGTCACCCCCTGAGATGCTCACAGCCTTACCTGTAAGCCATATCCCGGGGCTCTGGACAGCACAGGGGAAGAATCTGCCACCTTCTTTTGAGATCTAAACGATTGAAACACATAGTCACCTATACAGAAAACGCCTTAAGGCCCAGTTTCAATCTCACGCTTAAGTGTGCTTCCTGCTCTGGACATGACCTTTCCCCACCGGTGCAGTCGCTCGGCAGAGTGGCTGACTATCTGCACTGTCTGCTGGAGGACGCGTCAGCACAGTCATGTTTTTCCTGTGAAAACCCGTGGGCCTGGCTTTTCAGCCCCAAAGCCTGAACACGTTCTCCTCTCGCCTCATGCTGCTATTCCGGGGACTAAGAGTGAGTCAGCAGTGACACTGCTCACTGCTCCCACAGAGAAGACACACAGAATGGGCCCAGATGGGCCCATTAATGCATTTTTTTAAAAAAAGGAAAGAAGAGAAGGCTACATAAAATCCACTTCCGTCTGGGAAAAGTCACCAGCCAAATGAAAGTCACATCTAGGAGGGCTGTGCTGAGACCTACAAGGTCACGGTCAGCTCCATGAGGGGCCTCACCCAGACCTCCAATGCACGTGGGTGCTGGGTGATGAGTTCTGTGGGCCAGGGGGCCCACATGCGAGTGCTCACCCCTGAAACCCCAGTGCCTGGCAGCTCCCCACACAAAGCACAGTCCGTGACTATCCAGAGAATGAATGAGTCAATGAGTCACGGTGGGGGGCCTGCCTCCACGTGCTCACCTCCCCCGGCTGCGCTCCTCCTCGCTACTGCAACCATCACTACTGGAGCTTCTGTGCTTATGTTTCTTGTGCTTCTTCTTCTTCTCCTTCTTTTTCTTTTTCTCCTTTTTTTCCAGACTCATCTGCAACTAGAAAACGGGACAAACATAGACAGGCAAGATCAGGGATGGCCCTGAGGGGCCTGGCTCACACCCATACTACCTGACTCTGTACCTCTGGCTTTATGGCGGTCTGGGATGCTAGCAAAGCTTCCTGTCAACAGGAGGAGGGCAAGCGCTAACCAGGCAGTACACGAGCACCCCCTGGACCCTGGGGCGGAATCTCGGGGGCAGGGCTAGGGATCTCTTGTAAACCATCCCCAGAGCCCAGGCCTCAAAATTTCCAATTGGTCAGAAGAACTCCAACTCCACTGAAAGCCATCAGGGACTGCAAGATCAATTTTTACATTTTCCTTACCAACTAACCCAAAACACAATCACACGGGCCGTCCGTGAATGATAAATGGGACCTAGGGGGTTGACATCACGTGATCTCTTGAACACACCGTATGTCCAGGATTCCCACAGCATGTCCCATACACCTCATTTCTAAAAAAATTGACCTCACATGCTGCTTTTCCAACCAAGTAACATAAAGGAGGGAATCATTCTGCCCTCCCGCTCATGAAGTGAGAGTGAAATGTGAGAAGTTCTCAGGTTAAGTACCTATAGGATCCTATTAGTGCTTATTTGACGCACTACTTACCAATTCTTTGATTTTCTTCATTTTCACAGGATTATTCAACACCTCTCTTTTTTTCTCCTCCTCCTTCTTCCTAAAAAAAAAAAAAAAAAAAGAAATGATAAAAAATCATGACTCTCTCTTTTGGCAAGGGGATTAAGTCATTCACTCTACTCTGGACCAAGTCTACACAGCGATCTTTTTTTCCAAATGCACACAGAAAGGCTCTGGGTGGAAAGCTGCATGGTGGTGTGGAAGCCTTCGGGCTTATTCCTCAAACCTACAGAAGGGACTGAATGCTGGGGGGCAAGGCCATGCTATGTCCCTGTGGTAGAGAAGAGCGTGTGTGGGCTGTTCCTTGGTAGGCTTTATGCTCAGGGCTTCCCAGCTGGTTGAGTAAATAGGGGCATCCTGTGTATCAACTGGCTGCAGCATTTCAATGCCACCTGTACTACTTAGCACGACAACCAGCTGGGAAACAAAGAGAATGGATTCCTCTTTCAAGAAGTCTTACTCTAGGGGCGCCTGGGTGGCTCAGTCGGTTGAGTGTCTGACTCTTGATCTCAACTCAGGTTGTGATCTCAGCATCATGAGAGAGTACCTTGAGTCCGGCTCCACGCTCAGTGGGGAACCTACTTGAGATTCTCTCTCTCTCCCTCTTCCTCTGCCCCTTTCCCACCTCTATAAAATAAATAAAATCAATCTTTAAAATAGAAGAAAAAGGGGTGCCTGGGTGGCTCAGTGGGTTAAAGCCTCTGCCTTCGGCTCGGGGCTCGGTCCTAGGGTCCTGGGATCAAGCCCTGCATCGGGCTCTCTGCTCAGTGGGGAGCCTGCTTCCCTTCCTCTCTCTCTCTGCCTGCCTCTCTGCCTGTGATCTCTGCCTGTCAAATTAAAAAAAAAAAAAAAAATTTTTTTTTTTTAAGATTTTATTTATTTCATTTGACAGAGAGAGAGATCACAAGTAGGCAGAGAGGCAGGCAGCGACAGAGGGAAGCAGGCTCCCTGCTGAGCAGAGGGCCCGATGCGGGGCTCGATCCCAGGACACTGAGATCATGACCTGAGCCGAAGGCAGCGGCTTAATCCACTGAGCCACCCAGGCGCCCAAAAATTTTTTTTAAAAGAAAAAATATTCGGGCCCCTGGGTGGCTCGGTAGGTTACATGTCTGCCTTTGGCTCAGGTCATGATCCCAGGGAAACCTGCTTCTCCCTCTGCCTGTCACTCCCCCTGCCTGTGCACTCTCTCTCTCTTTCTGTCAAATAAATAAATAAAATCCTTAAAAAAAAAGTTCTTACTCTCATTTATTGCTCATGAGGGTAAACTGGTCAGCCTCCATGGAAGATAATTTGGCAACACTTATCACAACCTGTGTGCTCTTTAATCCTATAAATTCTTGAGAATTTGTGGGGTGCCTGGGTGGCTCAGTGGGTTAAAGCCTCTTCCTTTGGCTCAGGTCATGATCCCAGGGACCTGGGATCGAGCCCTGCATCAGGAGGCTCTCTGCTCAGCAGGGAGCCTGCTTCCCCTTCTCTCTCTGGCTACCTCTCTGCCTACTTATGATCTCTGTCAATTAAATAAATAAAATCTTAAAAAAAAAAAGAATTTGTTACTGTAAGGATATAATCCAGGAAGGTCTCTACAAAGCTGTCCACATTATAACAATGAAAATTTGGAAACAAGTTAGGACCCAGTAAGAGAATATTAATCAATAAATTATGGTATATCCACACAATGCAGACATAAAAAAAATAGTACTATAAAAGCACAGTTAATGACATAGAAAGATGTCTCCTATATTTAACTTGGTGAAAAAAAGGAGTTTATAAAATAATATGCATAATATCTATACATCAATGTTCAGAACAAACATTATTCACAACAGCCAAAAGGGGGGAAAAACCCAAATGTCCATTGACAGATGAAGAGACAAACAGAATCTGTATGACAGAGTATTATTCGGCCTTAAGGAGGGAGGAGGGCGCCTGGGTGGCTCAGTCGGCTAGTGACTGACTATAGACTTCGGCTCCGGTTGTGGGTTTGGGCTCTTCGTTGGGCTCCCCGCTCAGCAAGGAGTCTGCTTGAGGTTCTCTTTCTCCCTCTGGCCCTGGCCCTGCTCTCCTGCACTCTCTAAAATACATAAAGTCTCAAAAAAAAAAAAAAGGAGGGGTGGAAGAAATTCTGACACATGCTATATGGCAGATGAACCTGTGAAGACCTTATGCTGAGTGAATAAGCCAGTCCCACAAAAAGATAATTACTGTGCGATTTCCCTTATGTGAGATTCCTAGAGGAGTCAAGCTCACAGACACAGGAAGTGGTATGGTGGTTCCCAGGGGCTGGGGGAGGGGAAACATGGACTTCTTGTTTCATGGGTAAAGAGTTTTCAGTTTTGCAAGGTGAAAAACTCCTGAAAATGGGTGGTGCTGATGGCTGCCCAACAGGATGAATGTACTTATTGCTACTGGGCTGTACACTTACAGGTGGTTAAGACTGTAAATTTTACAGGGTGCCTGGGTGGCTCAGTTGGTTAAGCGACTGCCTTCGGTTCAGGTCATAATCCTGGAGTCCCGGGTTGGAGTCCTGCATCGGGCTCCCCACTCAGCAGGGTGTCTGCTTCTCCCTCTGACCCTCCCCATCTCATGCTCTTGCTCTCATTCTCTCTCTTTCAGATAAATAAACAAAATCTTTAAAAAAAAAAAAAAAGACTGTATATTTTATGTTAGGGTTTATGAACCACAATTTAACTAATTAAGAAGCTAACAAAATGGGATGCCTGGGTGGCTCAGTTGGTTAAGCAGCTGCCTTTGGCTCAGGTCATGATCCCAGCGCCCTGGGATCGAGTCCCACATCAGGCTCCTTGCTCCGCAGGGAGCCTGCTTCTCCCTCTGACTCTGCCTGTGCTCGCTCTCTCTCCCTCTCTCTCCCTGACAAATAAATAAATAAAATCTTAAAAAAAAAAAAAAAAAAAAGAAGCTAACAAAATAGGAGAAAAAATTTGCACATACATACACAGTATCATTACATACATCTATGTGGTATTTTTACCATGTAAATAACTTTTAAATTTTTTCAAAATTAGAACTATAAGTGATAAATGTTTTTCGATGTTCAATCTTATACACCTGAAATAAAATGCTGCAAATTAAACCAAAAAAATTAAGAGGCACAGCATGAGTTGGCTCCCAAAACACAACTCTACTTTGATGTTGCATATTAAGAGTTTTAAGGAAGATTCTAAGGTTTCTTCTTAAAGCGTTGTGCTGTACCAAAAAAAGGGGTTGGGGAGTTAGAAGGCCTGCTCACCCACCTATCTCGCTCTGTACATAGCCCCAAATTCTCAAGAAGCTGCCGGCCTTTCTCACCATGCTTCTAACTCCTATTTTTGTTCAAAGGCCAATCTGGTCTGGTCTGGTCCACTTGCCATCTCTTATCATGTGGCCTACATAAGAAGCCCTTGAAGGATTCTCCTTCCCAACATCAGGGGAACCAAATGGAGACAAAGCCTTTTACAGGGCAGAAAAAGCCAAGAGGAAACCAACTGCGAAGTCAAGCAACACTGGGGAAAAAAAAAAGCAAACCCCCGTCATCAGTACCTGATGATGAAGAGTGGGTCCTCCCGGATTTTGCTGGCCATGTCAAGAAGGGAATTGGCACCAGAAGGGGCAAAAATGGAGCCTGGGAGCAGTCCTGTCTCCGAAGAACAGCCTGCCTCCTTCTCCTCCATCTTCTCAAAAACATACTTGTCGATGGGGCGCCCCAGCAAGTACTCATCGCGGTTCACCATCCCGCCAGGCCCCTGATACATCCAGTCCAGTTTTTCCTCTTTTTTCCTGGTTCAAGACAAAAAAACACAATCAAAGGAAATGTCAGCTCTTACAGACCTACACATACCACTGAGCACCAGAGACAGAGGACTCCAGCTGGTCGGAGCCGGACCCGCTCTCCAGGTGCCTCGCAGGGCTACCCCCTGTGCTCCATGTGGCGCACGGGAAGACCCAGGGCTGCTCGGCATGGAGCTCACCATTCAGTGGACAGATTGTTTCCACACGCTTGATGCCATTTCTGTGGAGAAAATTATCCCTCAACCTGGGGCATGGACATTTGCTCAGGGCTTCTCAAGCCTCCTTTACCTCGCCTGTAGGTTATGCTTTTATTCTGAGGCAAATTGGAAACGTACACAGATTCTGGATCACCTCATTACCTAGAATGGTATCAGTGACCGCATACGCATTTCTGTGGGGTGTGTTTGGCTGTGGGTTGTCACATGGGCACAAGCAGTAATTCTTCACTTGGGAAGATAATGAGAAAAGACCAGAGGTGACTAAGTTAACTATGCTTTCAAGCCAAAAGAGGGGGGGCAACTTATGTCCAATGTTTGCCAAACAAATATTGCCCTGGGGTTCTGAGAGAAAAAAGTGGTCGGAAAATCGAACAAACCTCACACAACAGACAGTAAAGGCTGACCAACTGCGGCTGACTGACTGACAAGTGCCTGTGTGGAAGGGCTGAAACCACACTCACGCTGCAAGAGGCAACGTAGTTTCATCAAAACAGTATTATCTGTAACATTAAATTCAATGTTCTTTGAATATCGCTTCTTAACATTTGTGTATTTATTTTCACATAGGATTCTACAACTCTAAGCATAAAGAATGTTTTCCTAAGCTATGTGTTTGGACATTTTTTTCTTTTTTTTTTTTTTAAAGATTTATTTATTTGACAGACAGAGATCACAAGTAGGCAGAGAAGCAGGCAGAGAGAGAGGAAGGGAAGTAGGCTCCCAGCTTAGCAGAGAGCCCGACGCGGGGCTCAATCCCAGGACCCTGGGATCATGACCTGAGCCAAAGGCAGAGGCTTTAACCCTCTGAGCCACCCAGACACCTGGACATTTTTAAAAATTTTATTTATTTGAGAGAGAAAGACAGAGTGCACATGGGGCAGGGGTAGGATAGGGGAGGAACAGAGATAGGAGAAGCAGACTCCCCACTGAGCAGGGAGAGCTACATGGGCCTTGTTCCCAGGACTCGGAGATCATGACCTGACCCGAAAGACAGACACTAATTGACAGAGTCACCCAGGTGCCCTGGTTTAAAATATTCTTAGTAAAAATGTCCAAGGGTGGCTTAGCGGCTCCATCGGTTAAGTGTCCAACACTTGATTTTGGCTCAGGTCATGATCTCAGGGTGTGAGATCAAGCCCTGCATCAGGCTCTGCACTCAGCCGAGAGTCTGCTGGAGACTGTCTCTCTCCCTCCTTCCCTCCCTACACTCTCGCTCTTTAAAATAAATAAATAAATAAAATCTTCAAAAAAATAATATTTTAAACCAATAACGGGGGGGGGCATAACCCTTTAGTTTTAGTTTGTTGGGTTTTTGGGGGTTTTTTGCTATTAAAACAATTGGTTTAAGAAACACTATAAAATTAAGAACTGAGGGGCACCTGGGTGGCTCAGTGGGTTAAGCCTCTGCCTTCGGCTCAGGTCATGATCTCAGGGTCCTGGGATCAAACCCCACATTGGGCTCTCTGCTCAGCGGGGAGCCTGCTTCCTCCTCTCTCTCAGCCTGCCTCTCTGCCTGCTTGTGATCTCTCTCTGTGACAAATAAATAAATAAAATCTTTTTCTTTAAGTTTTTTTTTTTTTAGATTATTTATTTATTTATTTATTTAACAGAGAGATCACAAGTAGGCAGAGAGGCAGGCAGAGAGAGAGGGAAACAGGGTCCCTGCTGAGCAGAGAGCCCGATATGGGGTTTGATCCCAGGACCCTGAGATCATGACCCAAGCCGAAGGCAGAGGCTTAACCCACTGAGCCACGCAGGTGCCCCTAAATAAATAAAATCTTTATAAAAACATTTATTTATTTGACATAGAGAGAGAGAGAGCACAAGTAGGCAGAGAGGCGGGGGGGAGCAGGCCCCCCACTGAGCAGAGAGCCTGACACAGGCTTCAATCCCAGGACCCCAGGATCATGACCTGAACCAAAGGCAGAGGTTCTAACCCACTGAGCCACCCAGGCGCCCTTAATTTTTATTTTTACAGATTTTATTTATTTGACAGAGAGAGAGAGAGAGCACAGCAGGAGGAGTAGCAGAAGGAGAAGGAGAAGCGGGCTCACAGAGCAGGGAGCCTGATGCGGGACTTGATCCCAGGATCCTGAGCTAAAGGCAGACACTCAATGACTAAGCCACTCGGGCACCCCAACTCTGAGTTTTTAGATGAAAAGATACTTGGGGGGAAAGCCATGTAAAATCAAAATGATCTTGGGGTGTCTGGGTGGCACAGTCGGTTGAGCAAACGACTCTTGGTTTTGGCTCAGATCATGATCTCCAGGTCCTGGGATCAAGCCCCACATTGGGCTCCATGCTCATCATGGAGTCTGCTTGAGATATTCTTTTTCTCTCTCTCTCTCTCTCTCTCTCTCTCCCAGCCCCTGCCCCTACCACTCATGCTGTCTCTCTCTCTCAAATAAATAAATCAAATCTTAGGGGGAAAAAAAGCAAGATGATCTATAGAATTTTTATTGTTGCTATCATTAAAGATATAGACCCGGTTCTCAATGGAGGCTGCCCATTAGGATCACTGAGAGCTCTTAAAAGATGCAGATGCCCTTGCCTATATGTACCCCCTGCTATTCTTAGGGAACCACTCTCATCTTTAATCTTCCAAGAACATTCTAAAGTGCAAAGGTTGAGAAACACTGGTATAGACCGCAATTTAGAACATGTAATTTTCTAGCATTTCAGTAAATACTAAAGCAACACTCTATTGCGAAGAGGAATTTGGACATCCAGGATAATACGTGTACTGAGGTTTCTATTTGTTCCGAGTGATGCGTTATAAACATAGAAAAGATTATCTAACCCATGAAAGTGAATCATTACATAGTAAAAGGATTCTACTGGCATTTTATAGGATAAAGTAAAAGCATCCCACTGTGCAAAGACCTATACAAGCATGAGACAGAAAAGCAGATGATTAAAGACATCTGCAAGTAAATATCCAAAAAGAAGGACATCCGTGCTGACCTTTGTGTTTTATGTTGGAGGGTATGTGAGGGGGGCAAAAAAAAAAAAAAAATCAAAAGAATATAAAATCGGGGCGTCTGGGTGGCTCAGTGGGTTGGAGCCTCTGCCTTCGGCTCAGGTCATGATCCCAGGGTCCTGGGATCGAGCCCCACATCGGGCTCTCTGCTCAGCGGGAAGCCTGCTTCCCTTCCTCTCTCTCTGCCTGCTTGTGGTCTCTGTCAAATAAATAAATAAAAATCTTAAAAAAAAAAAAAAAGAATATAAAATCAACTCCTGGTGCCTGGGTGGCTCAGTCATTAAGCGTCTGCCTTCAGCTCAGGTCATGATCCCAGCATCCTGGGATTGAGCCCCACACTGGGCTCCCTGCCCAGCAGGAAGCCTGCTTGTCCCTCTCCCACTTCCTCTCTTGCTGTGTCTCTCTCTGTCAAATAAATAAGTAAAATATTTTAAAAAATAAAATAAACTTCCTCCTATTCACAACAGATAAGCAGGCCTGAGGGTCAGCAAAGGATAAATGTTTCACTCCCAGCTCTGAAGCTGTTTGTCTATAGTCCCACCTCATTAACTAGTATCTGCGAAACCCACATTTCTGATACATCAGGCATGCTGTGTAAAATCAGGCAAGATGTGTAATACTTTGCTGAATAAGAGTTTCAAGGGGCGCCTGACAGGCTGACATTCCAAGTCAGAAGAGCATGTGACTCTTAATCTAGGGACTGTGAGTTCAAGCCCCACCATTAGCATACAGATTACTTTATTTTTTTTTCCTAATTTATTTATTTGACAGAGAGAGAGAGATCACAAGTAGGCAGAGACAGGCAGAGAGGGGGGGAAGCAGGCTCCCAGCTGAGCAGAGAGCTGTATGTATGTCTATGCATTTAATGTAGTCTATGGTACTAGAAAACATAAAATTTCATTCCCTTATCTCACTTGATGTATTAATGTCATAAATTTATTTTGTTCTATTTAAAAATCCTAAAACTGGGGCGCCCATATCAGGGTCTCTGCTCCGCGGGCAGCCTGCTTCCTCCTCTCTCTCTCTGCCTGACTCTCTGCCTACTTGTGATCTCTGTCTGTCAAATAAATAAATTAAATATTTTTAAATATAAAAATCCTAAAACTATTTTTTGTTGTTGTTATTTTTAAAAAAGATTTTATTTATTTATTTGACAGACAGAGATCTCAAGTAGGTGGGAGAGGCAGGCAGAGAGGCAGAGGAGGAAGCAGGCTCCCCACTTAGCAGAAAGCCCAATGCAGGGCTTGATCCCAGGACCCTGGGATCATGACCCAAGCCAAAGGCAGAGGCTTAACCACTGAGCCACCCAGGCGCTCCAATCCTAAAACTATTTTAAAACATTCCAAGTTTCACGCTTGAGCCAGAGTGGCCTTCTCCCCAATCCAGTGTCCTGAAAGAATGTCACTGTCACCACGCCTAAGTTCCATAATGCCACTTCCATGTGTAAGTTGCACATACACACACCACCCTGAATGCCACCGATCCTTCTGTCGTAAGTATTAAGGAAAAGCCCTAGATGCCCAATGGGGACAGTATGCCACACACCACCCAGGAGACTTACCCACAAGGACATGAACAAAGAGAAGGACAGTATCGATTACTTTGATTTTAGTCTATGTGTTGTTTTCACTAAATTTAAGAATGTACTATATGGGGCGCCTGGGCGACCCGGTCAGTTAAGCGTCTGCCTTCGGCTCAGGTCATGATCCCAGAGTCGTGGGATGAAGCCCCATGTCAGGCTCCCTGTTGAGCAGGGAGCTTCCTTCTCCCTCTCCCCTAACTTGTGTGCTCTCTCTCTCTCTCTCTGTAAAATAAATTAATAAAATCCTTTTTAAAAATGCACTATATATACATTTTATTCTTTTCATCTTTCTCAGAATACATCTGCTGCCACCTTATTGTAGGAGATGGATAGGATGACGGTCCCCTGCTGCCCCTAGCCTATATTCTACATGAGGAAACTGAAGTAGGGTGAAATGGAGTGGGACGGTCCACCGTCATACAACTTTTACTGATAGGCATGATGCACCAGCTTCCACGAGCCCTCACTGTCCCCCTCCCGTGAGTCCATGAACAAATAGAAGCAGGACTGAGGCCCAGGCACACTCAGAGAGGTAGGATGGGAGCAATCGTCCTCAGGCCTGCTTATGAACCACCAGGCATGCGCCAGGCCTACACTAAGCCTTTTCCATGCTCTCTCATCTGTTTCCCCCACAAACCTTGGGAATCAGGTACTCTTGCTCCGCTGGTTCCTCTGAGATAACTGAGCCCCCAAACTTGCTCCCAGGGGACACAGTTAGGCTAGTATACGCAAAGCCAGCCTGAGGTCGGACTGACTGAGCCCAGGTCGGGCTGACTCCAAAACCCAAGCTCCCAGCCAGCAGCTCTAAGCAAGCGGGTGCGGGCCAGCCTCAGCCCCGCCACCCCGCTGCAGCCTCAGCCTCTCACTCACTTGACAGCCCCGACGTCCTCAGCATAGCGCTGCATCTCCTCCCGGGCCCGCTCCTCCCGCAGCTCCCGCTGCAGCTCCTCGATCTTCTTCCGCTCAGCCTCATGCTTCTGCTCGGCCTTCCACACCTTCTCCACATTGCGAAGGGTCTGTGGGTGCCAGCTCTTCTTCAGATTCTGTGGTGGATGAAGTGGGGAGAAAACAAGACAGGCGGTGGGCGGGTGGAGGGGGTATGCCCCCCCCCATTCCCTACTCATGCCCAAGCAGACATCTAAGGGCAAGATGTCCTGCACAATGACAAGGTTGACACCCAATAATCTCTCACACATCTGGGGGGTTTGTTCAAGTATATAAAGCTTCAAGATAGGGGCTCAGTCATTAAGCGTCTGCCTACAGGTCACGTCATGATCCCAGGGTCCTGCGATCGAGCCCCACACTGGGCTCCCTGCTCGGCGAGGGGCCCATGTCTCCTTCTCCCACTCCCCCTGCTTGTGTTCCCTTTCTCACTTGTCTCTCTAAGTCAAATAAATAAATAAAATCTTAAAAAAATTACAAAACTTGGGGCGCCTGGGTGGCTCAGTGGGTTAAGCCGCTGCCTTCGGCTCAGGTCATGATCTCAGGGTCCTGGGATCGAGCCCCACATTGGGCTCTCTGCTCAGTGCGGAGCCTGCTTCCCTCTCTCTCTCTCTCTCTCTGCCTGCCTCTCTGCCTGCTTGTGATCTCTCTCTGTCAAATAAATAAATAAATAACATCTTAAAAAAAAAATTACAAAGCTTCAGGATAGAACAGGCCTTTTCTGGATTCCCTTTGAACACTTTCAGCTTGAAATGCTTATGGATCAGACTTCAACTGGCCATGCCTGAAATAAGGGGCAGTGGTGACAGTACAGGGGGAACAGGCAGAGAGGTGGGAAGGTAAACTCTGAAAGGCAACAGAACTCTAGTGCGTTTGGCAGGAGATGTTCATTTTTATGAACACATCTTCTGCTCCTTGAGTCCGGTTAGCCGGCCTTCACCTTATGTGTTTTACCTCCCCATCAAGTACCTCTTTCAACCTTCCTTCCCAGGAATCTCTCCTTCACAGGGCACCCTGAAGCACCTCAAGAATGCTTCTCCTCTCCCCTCTCCCCATAAGCCACTGTTCTGGTTCAGCTGCCAACCAGGGAAGGTTTCCTGGAAAAAGTAACATCTCATGACAATTACGATTTAGCCCAGTGATGTAGGAAGCAGGGAGGAGCAGGGGTAGATTTCCAGAGGGAACAGCACACACAACTATAGGCCCAGTGGTGAGAAAGAACATAGCACAAGTGATTCTGTGGGGCTAAAGGCGGCATGCAAGCTGGTGAGGAGGGGGGTCGAAGATGAAGCCAACTAAGCCAACTAAGAAAGGAACAGACTAAGAGCCTTATAAAGCATGTTAAGGGAGTGGGCTTTATCCTGTGGACAGTAAGAAACACTAAACAGTCACATGCAGGTGACAGGCATGACTAGCTATCGTGTTTAGAATGCACTGGAGGGGGCACCTGGATGGCCCAATCAATTAAGTGTCTGCCTTTGGCTCAGGTCATAATCCCAGGGTCCTGGGATCGAGTCCTGCATCAGGCTGCTTGCTCAGCAGAGAGCATGCTTCTCCCTCTTCCTCTTCCACTCCCCCTGCTTGTGCTCTGTCTCTCTTGCTGACAAACAAATAAATAAAACCTTTAAGGAAAAACAGAGGCGCCTGGGTGGCTCAGTGGGTTAAGCCGCTGCCTTCGGCTCGGGTCATAAGCTCGGGGTCCTGGGATCGAGTCCCACATCGGGCTCTCTGCTCAGCGGGGAGCCTGCTTCCCTCTATCTCCCTCTCTGCCTGCCTCTCCATCTGCTTGTGATCTCTCTGTCAAATAAATAAATAAAATCTTTAAAAAAAAAAAAAACCTTTAAGGAAAAACAAACAAACAAACAAACAGAATGCACTGGACAGGGCAGAGACTGAGGACCAGGAGATCAGTTAAGAGGCCTAAATGAGAAAACGTACACAAAGTTCCTGGCTTATAGAAGGTATTCAGGCAATGAGAGCTGTCCTTTCTTTCTTTTCCACCTTGTCCTTCTTTTCTCTTTATCAGGTTGCTCAGTCCACTACCCCTACCCCATCTCTGGCCTTGTCCTACTGGTCTCCCTCTCCCTCCTTCAACACAGGGAATTCTGCCCCCCAGGAAACATTTGGCAGTGTTCAGAGAGATTTTTGGTTGTCCCAACTGAAGAAGAAAGGTGCTAGTGGCCTCCGGTGGCTAGTGGCCAAGGATGCTGCTAAACATCCTACAATACACAGGACCCCCCACCTACCCACCCACCACCCAAAAGCAGAACAAAGAGTTATCCCACCCAAAGTGTCAACAGCACCAAAGCTGAGAAACCCTGAACTAGAGCTTTCCTGTCCCTAACTACCATTACCTGAAGAATACACTAAATTGGGGCCCCTGGGTGTCTCAGTCAGTTAAGCGTCTGCCTTCGGCTCAGGTCATGATCTCAGGGTCCTGGGATAGAGTTTTCAAAATCCCACCTTGTGGGGGGGAGGTCCTGCTTCTCCCTTTCCCTTTGCCCCACCTCCACTCATGCTCACTCAATCTCTTTTTCTCTCTCTCTCATAAATAAATAAACAAAAAGAATACACTAAACTGTATGAATCCTGGAGTCTTGGAAAGCATTCTAACTAACAACACCTGACAAATTCCAATACAGATCCTGGACAGGCGGCAAAATCTGTTTGCTGATTCAGTCAGTAACACTTTAAAGGAACAAAGAAACACGTTTCTCTGATCTTGCACCATGCTCTTGTGGCTCCTTTGCCCTATCTGGAGCTCAGCACCCTACAGATGAACTATACAGTTCAAGAGAAATTCCCACGTAACTTATATTAAGTGCTATAATTCAGAATACAGGGCGGCTCAGTGGGTTAAAGCCTCTGCCTTCAGCTCAGGTCATGATCCCAGGGTCCTGGGATCGAGCCCTGCTACTACCGGCTCTCTGTTCAGCAGGGAGCCTGCTTCCTCCTCTCTCTGCCTGCCTCTCGGCCTACTTGTAATCTCTGTCTGTCAAATAAATAAATAAAATCTTTTTTAAAAAACTTCTATAATTCAGAATACAGCTCTGTCACTACAGATCAGAATATAGCACTGAAGGAGGAGTGGAAGTCAGAGACATGGATGTGAAAAGATAACTTCAGGTTTAAAATAGGTATGACTCAAAAATAAAATAAAATAGATATGGCTCAGGGGCAAAGACAATGGGGTACGACCACTCCTACTACAGCCCAAAACATGACTAAACTCCCAGCTGAGGAAGAGAGAAGTGTCCCAAGACAAGATATACAAAATAAAGCCCGCGTGGCTTGGTATCTGCCTCCTTTCATAAGCATGGTTCCACCACCACCACCTCCTCCCGGGCCTTCCCAGAATTTCCAGCCGGGAAGGGCCCCAGCAACAAACACACAAACACCAGTCGCCATCGTTGGCGACACACGTCGCACACCTTCCCAGGCCTCTGCCTGGTCCCTCCGTGATCCCAGAGATCGGGCTCCTCTCCGAGGCTACAGCTCCCTTCGTACGAAAGCACGGCCGTGTAGCCATGGTCACCCACTTCCACACCCTCCAATTTCCGTCCCCAATCCGGGTCGGTCCCTGGTTCCGTCCTCCCCCGCCCAGGTCTCCCTCACTTACCAGATCTCCGCCCCCCATGACAGCGGAGAAGTTTCGTCTCTACGCTGACCTGCAGGACTCAGGAGGGATCGAGAGGAAACGCAGAGAAACAGCTCAGCGGCGACCTGGTTGCCACTTTTACTGCCCGATCCAGAGCCCACTTCCGGGAGGGCGTCCTATTACTGCGTCGGCGTCGCAGGACGATGACGTTCAGCACTTTGTCGCGCAGTGCGGTGTTAGCGTCACGGGTAGTCTCAGAGCGTGGGCCTCAGATCTCGCGGCTCCTGCGGTCCGGTTTTGGGCACCTCTGTTGGCACCTCACCGGGTTTCCGGAACGCTGTGTTGAAACCGGGCTGCCCCGGCCACTTAGAGTCGACTGGGGCTCCGCCCCGCCGGCCTGTTGCCATGGCAGCGCGCCACGACGTCCACCCCGCACCCTCTAGGCGCCACTGCCAATTTGCCTAGTTCGCCTCCACCCAGCCCTTCCCGCCCACACCCGCCTGTAAGAAACGCTTTTCAAACCCACACTCCTCTGCCAGCTCCACTCAGCGTCCGCTCTTACTCCCAGCCTAGCTTATCGAGGGAAGTAGAAAGCGTCCCGCAGAAATTCCATCGGCGTCCCTGCACCAAACCTTTATTATTTTTTTAATTGGCTGAGGCCCACCCACATTAGGCTTTCTACCCAAAAGGCGGGGCTCAAACTCACGACCCTGAAATCAAGAGCCTGCTCTACGCACTGAACCAGCCAGGCGCTCCTTCCTGCACCAAACCTTTAGAATCTGCCAGCTTCTCCTTTTCCTTTCCCTTCATTTATGCTGGAAGAGGCGTCCTTCTTAAAGCCTGACGGTTCATCAGCTCTGGATCCGACCCCTTACATCTGGGATTACAGATACCTTCTTCTCTTCCTTGGAGCCTTCAGGACTGGCCCTTTGTCAGCAGCATTTTTTTTTTTTTTTAAGATTTCATTTATTTTTTTAGAGAGAGAGAGAGAGAGAGCTCGAGGAGGCAGAGAGGGACAAGCAGACCCTGAGCTGCCCAGCGTGGGGCTGGATCTCAGGACTCTGAGATCATGACCTGAGCTGAAACCAAGTCGTCTGCTCAATGATCTGGGCCACCCAGGAGTCCCTGTTTTCAGCATTTTATTTTTTTTTAAGATTATATTTATTTGAGAGAGAGAGAAAGTGTGAGAGGGGAGAGGTTCGAGGGAGAAGCAGACTCCCCGTCGAGCAGGGAGCCCGGTGTAGGACTGGATCCCAGGACTCCAGGATCACGACCCAAGCCAAAGACAGTAGCTTAACCAACTGAACCACTCAAGCACCCCTGTTTTCAGCATTTTGCACTCAACTGACCGTTTAAAAAAAAATTGGTTAAACAACCATGTCTTTCCCCCAGCTACTCCACTCTCTCTCTTAACCAAACTCTAAATGGGCTGCCTCCACTCAAGATGCCTCCCTCCACTTCATCTTCTGCTTAACCTCGGTCCTCCACTCAGCTATTTTTCCCCCATGATCTTGAGTAATCCCCCTCCTCATACTTAAATCAAAAGCCACATTGCAGGGCGCCTGGGTGGCTCAGTGGATTAAGCCGCTGCTTTTGGCTCAGATCATGATCTCAGGGTTCTGGAATCGAGTCCCGCATTGGGCTCTCTGCTCAGCAGGGAGCCTTCTTCCCTCTCTCTCTCTCTCTGCCTGCCTCTCTGTCTACTAGTGACCTCTCTCTGTCAAATACATGAATAAAATCTTAAAAAAAAAAAAAAGCCACATCGCATACTCATTTGACCTCCCCTAACCTTTGAAGGTATTGAGGACCACACTCCCCTCTTCAAAACACTTTACACGTGACTTCTCTGTATCACTCTTTAGATTATTGTTTTATTCTCTAGTCCCTCCTCAGGGAACATTTTGTTTCTACTTCATTTTGCCTCTTCATCTTGCTCTAGGTTCTGTCTTGGGTCTTTTCACACTAAATGCTCTCCCTGGGTGATCTCATCTACTCATAGGGCTTCTGTTACCATCTATATACCGACGGATCCCAAATTCATTATCTCCAGTCATATTTCTCTCTCAAGCTCCAGGGTTTTAAACCTGACTGGTAGATGCTCCCAGTTGGACATCTGGGAGGCACGGAAACTGAACTCATTGTCTAACCTAACCATATTCCCCCAATGCAGCTCTTTTCTCCCCTGTTACCACTGTTTCTCCATTTCAACATCATTCAAGACCTCTCCCTCACCTCCAACATCCAATCAGTCAACAAGATCCCCGCTGCTAAAAGTCTCTAACAACTATCCACTTCTCTGTCACTATTCACCACGAGCCTGGTTCAGGTTCCATCCTCCCTTCTCTTGGAAATGTCATTTCCTCACTTTCAGTTGAATCCCTTACCCATCTATGTACTCATTTATAGCTAAGAGTGATCTCTCTAAATGCAAATTTGATTTATTAATCCCCATGCCCTAAAACCCTTAATAATTCCCCATTATTCATACTATAAAGGCCACATTTTAACATATCTAGGCCCTTCAGGACCTGACCTTCTTAACTCTCCAGCTTCATAAGATTCCCTGCCCCTAGGGTTCCTGGGGGGCTCAGTTGGTTAAGTATCTGCCTTTGGTTTAAGTCATGGTCCTGGGGTCCTGGGTTCAAGCCCTGCTTCAGGTTCCTTCTTTGGCAGGAAGCCTGCTGCTCCCCCTGCTTGTGCACTCATGCCATCTCTCTGACAAAAGACTAACCTTTAAAGAAAAAAAAAAAAAAAAGACTTCCTACTCCTTATTCACTGTTCTAGAGCAACCCAGGTGCCCCTTCACTCTTTTCTATAAGGTTTTTATCAGCATAATGTTTGTGACATTCATTCATCTTCTATCAGTAATACATTCCTTGTTATGGATGGGTAATATTTCATTGTATGAATAAACCACAGATTTAAAAAATCATTTTCCTAATAGTGGGCCCTTGTCCGTTTTTAGTTTTGCCTATTATGAATAAAGTCTCCATGAACATTTTTTTTTTTTTTTTTTTGGCAGAGAGAAATCACAAGTAGGCAGAGAGGCAGAGAGAGAGAGAGAGGAGGAAGCAGGCTCCCTGATGAGCAGAGAGCCCGATGCGGGACTCGATCCCAGGACCCCGAGATCATGACCTGAGCCAAAGGCAGCAGCTTAACCCACTGAGCCACCCAGGCGCCCTCCATGAACATTTCTATATACGTCTTTTGGTAAGCATGTGTTTTCATTTATCCTGAGTAAAATCCTGGGAATGGAATTTCTGGGCCAGAAGGTCAGTCTACTTTAGTTTTGTACAAACTGCCAGATCTTTTCCTGAAATGGCATACCATTTCACATTCCCACCAATTAAGAGTCTGGTGTTGTCAGCCTTTATAGTTTTAGTCATGCTGATGCATGTGTGTAACACTATGATTTCAGTTTGCATTTCTCTGATGACTAACGATGTCAAATACTTTTTCATGGGTTTATCTGTGATTATTATTCACGGATATATGTATCTCTTCCTTTGGATCTCTTCCTTTGTAAAATGTCTCCTCAAATCTTTACTCCATTTCCTCTTTTTCCTTTTCTTTCTTTCTTATTGGCCACTTGGAGTTTGATTTCCACTTGGTGCAAGGCACATGGTTACAGGGTGTCACAAAGACTTACGTGGGGCTTGGATAGTAAAGGGGATGGGGGTTCTCTGAACTTCCTTTTTGGTGTTTTGGTGTTTTGCTCTAAAAGAACCCAGCTGGTTCCACTTGCTGCAGCCTGGAGTCTACGGGAGGGGAGGATCTCTGATGAGCCCAGCACCCCTAGAAGCATGGCAGTGGCCGCTCAGGACTGGGACCCACTGTTGGCTTTGCCAGGTTGGCCACCAGGCTGCTTCTCAGGGTCTCCAGAGCCAAGTTATAGGTGACCCTGCCACTGAAGGCCTAGGGAGAGTCCCCACTGGGGGAAAGCTTGTGGTCAGAGGTTGCTTGACGTGCCCGCATCACCCACACTGGCCCCCAGGAGGGTGGACACACCATTCTGGGAACTCTAACATGGTAGCCATGGATGGGAGAGTGGACTTCCTGCAAAAGAAGCCAGCGTTCCATTGCCCTGGGTGCACCTTGGAGAGACCTGCATGGTGGGGTATGGCTTCCCCAGGATCGTCTGCACTTGCATAAGACCTGTTACTGGAAGTGGAGCACCGGGTGTCATAGGGAACAGTCGCGGGTGGCCACAAGCAAGCCGCTGGAGGGGATGGCTGCTATGCTGTATCTTGTGGGCTGGTGGAAACCTCTGCAGGGAACCTTCATGGGCCTCGGTGTGTGATCCCGGGTGCCAGGGAAACTGGACCACAGAGCCCATCTGTGGGGGAGACCAGAAAAGCCGCCCTACCACCCCTGTGGGCGGGGCCTTTACCCCATTTCTTTCTTTCTTTTTTTAAAGATTTTATTTATTTATTGGACAGAGATCTCAAGTAGGTGGGGGTGGGGGCGGTGGCAGGGAAGCAGGCTCCCTGCTGAGCAGAGATCCCTATGCAGGGGCTCCATCCCAGGACCCTGGGATCATGACCTGAGCTGAAGGCAGAGGCTTAACCCACTGAGCCACCCAGGCACCCCGCCTTTACCCCATTTCTTAACTGGGTTGTTTACAGCCTTTTTACTTTTGAGTTGCAAGACTTCTTTATATATTCTGGACAGCAGTTCTCTGCCAGATCTGTGTTTTCCAAATAATTTCTCTCAGTCTGTGGCTTGCCTGTTCTCAAAAGGGTCTTTTGACAAGCAGTCTTAGTGAAGTCTCATTCATTAATATATTCCTTTATGCTTTTTGCATCCTCTTACTAAAGAATAAAACTACACATAACACTAGTTAAAGAACAGGGTAAGGAAGACTTTATTTAGGTTGGGGGGAGACTATTGCATAAGTACCAGTGGGGCCTTACTGGGAGGGGAGAGAGGGACTTCAACTCTGAGAACAGCATGGCCATTTATAGCCAAGCAGCAGGGCAGAGGGGTTGGGTGGGGTGGGTGGAAAATTACTCAGAGGAAACATCAGGGGCAGGGGGAGGGGATTTCTGGCTAAAGTGACTTTACAGGATGGTAACTGATGGCAGGCAAGACAATCAGACTTCGCCTTGAGGACGGTGGGGTGTAAGGAACCAGATCAGATACTGAGCATGATCAGATCTGATCCTGGATGAACTGACTTAGCAAGATTCCTGCAAACATTGGACAACCCAGCCCTTGGCCTCACCATCTTCTTGGAAACCTCTGCGCCATGACAGCCAACTGGAGGAAGAAGCAAATGAGCTTAAGCATAGGAGAAGATGAGGCAGAGGTCCAGGAGATTGCTCGCTTGCGCACCCATGGAGCCATAGGAGCAGAAATAAGGAAAGCAAGAGGCTAGAAACAGTCCATCAATTGATGGACTATATGCCTACTTTCTAGAGCTTGACCCAATGGGTAGAGACCGTCCTTCGCCATCTGATCTCAACGACCACCTTTGAGAGACCCACCTTGCTCGTTCCAAAACATTCTATGCTGGCCTCCACAGCAACATATACTAAAATTGGAACCAGAACAAGTCACTTTAGGTCCTTTGTCCTGGACCTGTGACTTTCGGGACTTACTGCTTTCATTTGTGGCTGAATGTAACATGGGTACAATAACTCATCTCTTCTGCTGGTCTTTGCTGATGGAAAAAAAAAAACTGGACAAGGCAGACAGGAACTCAGAAGTCCTAAAGTCAGGACCTAGTTGAAAAAGAGCTCAGGAGAGCCCGTCCAAAGTTTGATCGTGGAGAGAATCTCTTGGTCACTCACTAAGATGCCTTTGCCAACCCTCGAGACAGAAAGCTATTTTCCAATGTTTTCCCTTAACAGCTTGTCTGTGATCCTTCTTGAATTGTGTTGAGACAATCATTTAAGTATTGGGCAGGGCAAGACCATTTGAAAAGGGGAAACCTGTCGGTACAAATGTGTGTAGGTGGTTGTCACAGGCATCAGTACTCATGGCAACTCTACTCCAGGCCACACACAACCAGGAAGAGGCTGTCACGCCAATCAAAATATTTAGGAAACAAAGAGGGAGCTGCAGAGCATGCTAGCCTCCCATTCACTAACCTGCACTTTCTGTGTCTGGGTCATTAGCCCAGAGCATCTGGCCGGTTCCCTGGTTACTAAGAAGTGAGCCTTCCTGTATTCTAAAGAGCCTTTCATAGTATAGGCTTCAGAATGTCCCTGCAGTCATAGTCCGCTGCAGGCTTAACCGGAGTTACCTGCCGAGCGACGAAAGCTTCTACTCCTGCTCTAAAAAGTCCACCTTGTGTTCACTGTTGCAATACTAACTTTAAAACATGGCCTTTTAATTACAAGGGTGAGAAGGCGGCAGTGGCCAGGTGTGTTAAAAGCAACGTCAAGGGGCACCTGAGTGGCTCAGTGGGTTAAAGCCTCTGCCTTCGGCTTGGGTTGTGGTCCCAGAGTCCTGGGATCAAGCCCCGTATCAGGCTCTCTGCTCAGCGGGGAGACTGCTTCCCTTCCTCTCTTTCTGCCTTCCTCTCTGCCTCCTTGTGATCTCTGTCAAATGGATAAATAAAATCTTTAAAAAAAAAAAAAAAAGCAACGTCAAATATGTGTGTTTGTCAAAACAGGGACACCATAAAGAGGGCAAGAAACTGAAGACAGCTTTCATTTGACCAAATGTGTGTATTGGTAGAATTATGTCTCCTGTGTCGCTGACAACCGCCATCCTTTTTCTAGAAAATTTATGTATTTATTATTTGAGAGTGAGAAAGTGCTAGGGAGAGACAGAGGGAGAGAATCTCCAGCAGACTCCCCACTGAGCACGGAGCCCGATGCCAGACTTGATGTCACTGAAAGGGTCCATGGATAAAAGGACGAGACTGATACAAAGCGAAGGTCAAGCAAAGCTTTATTTCGCGCCAAGCATCGAGAATCAAACTGACCGGCCAGGGCCGCCTCTTGCAAAGAGGCGACCCCTCCTAGTCTCACAGACTAACTTTTATAGAGTAAAGGCCAGGTGGTTGAGCCTGGCCACACACAGGTGGCCAATTGAATTACAATTCACCCATGATAGTCATTTAATTCAGCCTATGACCTTGGCTGGAATCGGCACCTTTGTCTGGCGCCTGATAGGTGGGGCTCACTCTCCTTGGCGGGTAATACGTGCACTTTCCCTTGATTGGACGTTTCCACCTGGCCTAGCTCATCCTTGGCAGGTAGGGAGGTAATACGTGCGCTTTTACTGATTGGACGTTTCCACCTGGCCGGACATGTCCTTGTATGTGGGCTCCGTTATCAGGGGCTGGTCAGTCATATTTCACCAGTTCTGTTTCTAAGCGCTTTTCTCTTGGGGGGAAGGAGCAGGTTCAATCGAGGTTTACTGCATAAACAACAAAATAGCTCACTCTGGCTAAATCGGCCCTTACAGTCACAACCCTGAGATCATGACCTGAGCCGAAATCAAGAGTTGGATGCTTAACCGACGGAGCCCCCCAGGCACCCCAGACAACTGTCACCTTAGATAGAGCTCCTGGTGTGTGTCAAGCACGTGGTAGGCATCCCATATTTCAGCTACTATGGACAAATGAGTGAAGGAATACAAGAATGCAAGAAAATTCTTTCCTGGCTACTGTAAAGAGAGACCATATATGCCAAAGTGCTCTCTCCTAAGAAATTTCAGCCCAAGAGATAAGCTACATGCATACACATTTGAAATTATATAAATTATATAAATAATTCTCACAGAGCAACGAATCTCTATGGATCATTAGGTATTTATATCCACTCCGTCCCAAAACCCTTAAAGTGTATAACTTTTTTTTTTAATTTTATTTATTTATTTGACAGAGATCACAAGTAGTCAGAGAGGCAGGCAGAGAGAGAAAGGAGAAAGCAGGCTCCCCAAGGAGTGGAGAGCTCGATGCGGGGCTTGATCCCAGGACCCTGGGATCATGACCTGAGCTGAAGGCAGAGGCTTTAACCCACTGAGCCACCCAGATGCCCCCCGAAAGTGTATAACCCTTAAAGATAAAGAGAAGACTGAAGAGGGAACAGAAGGAGAATGCCCAACAGTTTTCAAAGATGGAAAGGCAGGGTGGCAGGTGACTTCAGCAGAGCAGAGGAAGCTGAAACCCAAGTGTTAGCTGAGGCAGGCGTTCCCAATCCCAGGTGCACATTAATGTCACCTGGGAGAGAAACAAATCAGAAGGTCTAGGTCCTACTAGGCATCAATAGTTTAAAAAATGCCTCCCAGCAGGGCGCCTAAGTGGCTCAGTTGTTAAGTGTCTGCCTTCGGCTCAGGTCATGGTCCCAGTGTCCTGGGAAGAGGCCCACATCAGGCTCCCTGCTCAGGGAGACTGCTTCCCCTACTTGTGCTCATTCTCTCTGTGTCAAATAAACAAATAAAATCTTAAAAAATAAAAATAAAAATCTCTCCAGATATTGTGGCTCAGGTCATGATCTCCATGGATCAAGGTGTTGGGCTTCCTGCTCAGTATCTGCTTGAGGATTTCTCTCCCTCTCCCTCAAACCCTCCCCCCTCAAATAAATAAATAAAATCTTTATTTTTTTTTAATTTTTTTTTTAATTTGACAGAGAGAAATCACAAGTAGGTGGAGAGGCAGGTAGAGAGAGAGAGGGAAGCAGGCTCCCTGCTGAGCAGAGAGCCCGATGCGGGACTTGATCCCAGGACCCTAAGATCATGACCTGAGCCGAAGGCAGTGGCTTAACCCACTGAGCCACCCAGGCACCCCTTTATTTATTTTTGAGAGAGAGAGAGCGAGGTGGCAGGGGTACAGAGGGAGAAGCAGACTCCCCGCTGATCAGGGAGCCTGATGCAGGACTTGATCCCATGACTCCAGGATCATGACCTGAACTGTAGGCAGACGCCCACCCAACTGAGCCACCCAGGTGTCCCAATAAATAAATCTTTTTAAGAAATTTCTCAGGTATATGGTAGTCCTCAAAAAAATTAAACATAAGAATTATACATGATCCAACAGTTCCACTTCTGGTTATACACCCCCAAAGAATTTAAAGTAGAGACACAAAAGTTATTTGTATACCTGTGTTCCTAGAAACATTATTCACAATAGCCGAGGAGGAAGCAACCCAAGGGTCCATCAATGGATGGATAAACAAAATGGGATATATCCATACCACGGAACATTATTCAGCCATAACAAGGAAGGAAATTCTGACATGCTTCTCTACTAGGAACTTGGAAAACCTTATAAGTAAAATAAGCCAGACACAAAAACCAAATATTGTAGGATTCTACTTACATGAGGTACCTAGAGTAGTCAAATTCATAGAAAGTGGTTGGTTTTTAACAGTGAGAGCTATGGAAAGGAATACAGAAGAGAACTGATTTGTGCATGAGGAATCCTGGGGAAGTGGACTTCCTGAGAAGAAAATTTGACATCACCAGGAAGGGCAGAGGAGTGGGGAGCAAAAGGAAATTTTTAAAAAAGATTTATTTGACAGAGAGAGATCACAAGTAGGCAGAGAGGCAGGCAGAGAGAGAGAGAGAAAGCAGGCTTCCCGCTGAGCAGAGAGCCCGATGCGGGGCTCTATCCCAGGACCCCGGGATCATGACCTGAGCCGAAGGCAGAGGCCTTGACTCACCGAGCCACCCAGGTGTCCTGCAAATAAGGAATTTTGGAAAAAGTCTGTATACGGAACAGTTAAGATCCTCAATCTTTACCTCCAGTCCTATGGGTGAAAGATCCATTAGAGAGACTGGATCTGTGAGGCCCCTCTACTTCTAACTGGATAGCCAGGGGCTTTCAGAATAGCAGTGGGGATGCAATGTAAGTCTGCATATTGAAAAGTGAAGTCACCATTTCCCTTCTTTTTCCTTGTCTTGCTCCCAAAATGCCAGCATCAAGGAGATATCCCAGGCAGTAGACCTCAGGGTTTTTGTTTTTGTTTTTAAGATTTTATTTATTTGACAGAGAGAGACACACAGCAAGAGAGGGAACACAGGCAGGAGGAGTGGGAGAGGGAGAAGCAGGCTCCCTGCTGAGCAAGGAGCCTGATGCAGGATTTGGCAGGACTCACGGGACTCAATCCCAAGACCCTGGGATCATGACCTGAGCTGAAGGCAGACTATTAACGACTGAGCCACCCGGCGCCCCAGATCTCAGCATTTTCCTATGGAGAAACTAAATGGCCCAAGGAGTCAGAAAGAATGGTGACCCGCAGATATAGACATTGGGAAGTTCCTAAATGAAAAGGCTAGCTCACTGTTGGAGAACCTACAAGGGAGTTCACCAGTCAACAAGCCCTAAGAACAGAGCTTCCAATGGCCTTAACCTATTGGAGGTCCAGTTTTTTGGTGAATGCCCTCAACACCAGTCCAAAACCAAAGGAAACGGTGGCAAAAAGAAGGGAGGAAAGGCAATACTTGGATTAGAACACTTCAGAAACAACCACAATTTTAAAGAAACAAGGGGAAAAAATGGTATCCATAAAACTAGAACAGGATGTAGTTTTTTTAAAAAGCAATTGGGGGGGGACGCCTGGGTGGCTCAGTTGGTTAGGCGGCTGCCTTCGGCTCAGGTCATGATCCCAGCGTCCTGGGATCGAGTCCCGCATCGGGCTCCTTGCCTGGCGGGGAGCCTGCTTCTCCCTCTGCCTCTAGCCTGCCACTCTGTCTGCCTGTGCTTGCGCTCTGTATCTCTCGCTCTCTCTAACAAAAAAAATAATAATAAAAATAAAAATTTAAAAAAATAAAATAAAATAAAAAGCAATTGGGGCACACGAGAAAATGAAAATCCAAAAGCCAATAAAAAAGTGGGAAGACTCGGTTCGGCATCTGCCTTTGGCTTGGGTTGTGGTCCTAGAGTCCTGGGATCCAGTGCTGGCATCAGGCTCCTTGCTCAGCAGGGAGCCTGCTTCTCCCTCTGCCTCTGCTTCTCTCTGTCTCTCATGAATAAATAAACAAAATATTTTATTTTAAGTGGAAAGATAGTGTGAGGAAATCTTGAAAGTACAACAAAAAGACAAATCAACAGGAGGAGGGAAAAGATAAGTCCTTACATGAGCAAATGACGGAGAAGAAATTATTAGACATAATAAAACTTAAGGTAGGAAATGAATCTCTAGATTGGAAGAGATCACCGAGTAAGTCATGGGGAAAAAAAAAAAAAACACCCAGAACACCAGGAACAAAGAACCTAAGATTTTACAGAGAGAAACAGATCATGTACAGGAATAAGAGTGACATCAAACTTACCAAAAGAAGTTAGAAGACCATGATTTTCAAACTTCTGAAAACAAAATTCTCAGCAAAAATTATGTTCTCAAACTATCTCTCAAGTGTTCAGACAAAATGTATTTTCAGATCTGCCAGAACTCAAGCATCTTACCTGGCATATATTTTTTCTCTGGAAGCATCTCAGGGTTATTCTCCACCGTATAAAGGAGGAAACCAAGAGAAAGGGAGACCTTACCCAGTAAACCTGGAATCCCACACCAAGGAGAGGGAAAGCGAATTCCCAAGGCAACAGGTGGGCGACAGGTCTCAACAGCCTGCCCGAAGCGGAAGCCGGGAGGGTGTCAGGAAGACTGCCTTGAAAAAATTCATTTGAGGGCGCCTGGGTGGCTCAGTAGGTTAAAGCCTCTGCCTTCGGCTTGGGTAATGATTCCGGGGTCCTGGGATCAAGCCCCACATCGGGCTCTCTGCTCAGCGGGGAGCCTGCTTCCCCCTCTCTCTCTGCCTGTCTCTCTGCCTACTTGTGATCTGTCTGTCAAATAAATAAATAAAATCTTTGGGGTGCCTGGGTGGCTCAGTGGGTTAAGCCGCTGCCTTCCGTTCGGGTCATGATCTCAGGATCTTGGGATCGAGTCCCGCATCGGGCTCTCTGCTCAGCAGGAAGCCTGCTTCCCTCTCTCTCTCTGCCTGCCTCTGTCTACTTGTGATCTCTCTCTGTCAAATAAATAAGTAAAATCTTTAAAATAAAATAAAATCTTAAAAAAAATAAAAATAATAAAAATTCATTTGAAAAGTTTGGACCAGGGGAACAATTATGCTGGGAGGCTGTTAAAGGATTGAACAGAAAGAAAACTACACATGTGAAAAAATGAGGTAATTATCTTTCAGAGAAAAAAAGTTTTCAAGAAGCCAATGCTATTCTAGTATATATAAACTCAATTCTAAATAGTATTTCCCGGATCATGAACATAATAATGTGACATAATGTGGACATAACTGATTTAATACAACATTTTGATCTAATTTTAGCAAATGGGAAGTCAAGGGGTGTGACAAGGCAAATCCTCGACAGCTAGAACTGGAAATTTTTGCACCCAAACACCCTTCCAGTTCTGGGGGAGTATCTCGGGTCTTCAAACGCGGTGAGGCAAAGCGACCCCCTCCCCATCCTGGTGGAACACTGCACATGCGTCAGACCACGGTTCAGCCAATCAGATGCCTCCTCCACTTGGCATTGGGAAAGCGGAGGAACTGTCCTTGAGATGCAGGTGCAGCTGGAACAATAGTTACGCCTGGTGATGAGTGCCCTGAGCTAGTGGCACCAGTGGTGGACGCTCCCGAGATGAGACCTGAGCTGGATTTCCCTCCTCAGCCGCCCTTCATAGTTAACTGCTTTGTGAATTAGGTTCTCCAACCTTCTGTCGGCTCTGCAAGCGTCTACCATACCTGCATTCCTGCTTTGCCTGGCCAGAGAGGATATCGGTTCCATTCCAAGAACCCTGACTTGCACCATAAACTACTAAGAGGAGTAAGACGCCTGGGTGGCTCAGTCCATTAGGTGTCTGCCTTCAGCTTGGGTCATGATCTTGGGGTCCTCTGATCAAGTCCTGCATCGGGCACCTTGTTCAGCAGGGAATCTGCTTCTCTCTCTCAAATAAAATCTTTAAAAATAAAAAATAAATAAAAAATAAATACTAAGAGGAAAAAAAGTGCCCCTAACCTTCAAGAGAGAGAATTGCTCAGTGTCATAAATAGTATTCTTCAGATCAGGCAGAATATCCCTTCAAATTATAGGAAAGCTTCAGTTAGAAATTAGTCTAGAAAAGGTGAGTAGGTATTTTTAAAAGACATTTCTTCCTCGAGTTACAAACATGTCTTCCCCTGACTGCTGTGTGCGAACATGCCAATTTCCAGCGGACACAGAATTCCCTAAGGACAGGGGCCTGGTTTCAGGTTTTCATTCACAGCTGCCTTGTATTATACTAAGTTCTCAAAAATACATGTTGTATGAACCTCTTTATCTGTACTCTCATACATCAGATTGCTAAATTTGGGTTCATAGCTCTGACACCTAATTTTTTATTTTATTTCATTATTAAAGAGTTTTGAGAGAGCACAAGCAGGAATGAGGGACAGAGGGAGAGGGAGAAGCAGACTTCCCACTGAGCAGACTCAATCCCAGGACTCTGGGATCATGACCTGAGCGAAAGGCAGAAGCTTAACCAACTGAGCCACCCAGATCCCCCCTCACACCTAATTTTTAAAAAAGATTTTATTTATTTATTTGACAGAGACACAGGAAGAGAGGGAACACAACTAGAGGGAGTGGGAGAGGGAGAAGCAGGCTTCCTGCAGTGGGGAGCCCAATGTGGGACTTGATCCCAGGACCCTGGGATCATGACCTGAGCTGAAGGCAGACACTTAATGACTGAACCACCCAGGCACCCCACACCTAATTTTAGATTTATAGTTTCTTTAGGGACTTTGGCTTCATTGAAGCCCAGCTGGGTCCTACAGGGATCTCAGCTAAGAGTCATTTGAAATGTAGGGGAAACTAGTAGTGTTTCAGTACAAGAATGAGTTGAGGGTTCCTTGTCCTCTCTAGTAACTCTGGCTGGGAGTTAAGAGGTACAGAGCATTTCCTTGATTCTATTCAATGGAAGCAAAAAAAAAAAAAAAAAAGGAGGAGGAAGGGGGCACCCGGATTTGAACCGGGGACCTCTTGATCTGCAGTCAAATGCTCTACCCCTGAGCTATACCCCCAACACCCTACTGTCCTTCTCTTCCTTGTCCACTTGAGGTGACTCAGTACCATCAGGTTCCACCCATGCTAGAGCTCTGGCAAGCTTTGTGTTCTAAAGCTCCACCTTCTTTTATATCCATCATCTGCTTTGGCTTTTCTCTTGGCCACCAATAAACTGGGTGGGGACACTTGAAAAATGACATCCCAGAAACTAGCTGAAAAGGAAATTGACAGAGCGCCAACAGGGAAAATGTTCACAAGTACCGTGTCAGAAGTACTATGGCAGAATCCAGAGGCTAAACAGCAACCCCAGATATCCCCTTGTTCACTCCCTCTTGATGGACTACAGGATGGGAAGGAGAAGGAAGATGTCAGTTATTTTGAATGGGATGACTTAGGAAAATCAGGAAATCCTTCTCAGGGCAACCAAGCACAATCTCTTTGGACTAACGCACCGGCTCCATTCTTGATGAGCAAACATAGCCAGCTTCTAGCCTGGGTGCTGCCCGGGCAGAGCTTTGTGGAGGCCAAGGTGTGCAGTGGCGTCCTTCTTCTGGCAGGGGCATGGGGGAACGGAGGCCTCCTTTCAAGCATGGCACTGGTGGGCATGGAGTGTAAGGGAGCAGGTCTGAGGACGCCCTCTCTCCTCCCACCTCCTCTCCAAAGGCTAGAGAAGCTGAGGTAGACAAACTAGCCAGTCCCCTCCCAACCTCAGGGAAGAAACACACTCAGAGGCACAAATAACATCACTGCTTATATAAAAATAGCATTAAACATCTGTCTTCTCTTCAGGTCAAGGGGTGGGAAGGGAAGAGATGCTGTTAGAAGAGAGGGAATGGGGTGACCTCTCCAAAGACAGACGGGTGCTGCCGGAGGGCTGGCGTGTTCCGGCGATAGCCAAACCGACCGTTGAACCCCTTGATCGTTTTCAGTTCAGCATTGTAGTGGTCATGGCCGGTCACCTGCTGGAGAGAATGCCCTTGGGGGGTAGAGAGAGAGGCCTGAACCCCCATTCAGCCCCCTCTTGCTTTTCCCCTGCTCCCACGGGGCTGGTATATAATGTACTCCCCATGTCCCTCTTCAAACGTCTCAAGCCTCTTGATTAAAAGCCAAGGGTTGATAAAATCCAGGAGACAGTTTTCTGGAAACCAAACTGTATACCAGGAGGAACGTGAATGCTATGTGCTAAGACAGGAGCGGCCAAAAATTTCTGGGCTTGGCTGAACTTGCCTCACTCCCAGGAAGACTGAAAACATTTCACCCTTGCTTCTGACCCATGTGGAAGAAATGGATGAGCTCAATTTGGCCAAATGGTACAAAGGGTCACATGACTAGAGAGTGGCCAAAGGGTGATGGAATTGGGGTGGGAGGAGGGTTCACACTGTCAGAAAAACCTCTCTCCACCCTTCTTTTCCTGTTGCTCAACGGGGCCTGGAAAAGGAGGACACAGCCTGTTCAGAGAGCAGGGAGGGCAACATGGGCTTTAGAGTTGGAAAGAGCGCAATTCCAATCCCTGCCAAGCCCTCGTTGGCCAGTCACTTCACCTTCCTACACTGATTTGCCCAGCTGGAGGGCAGCGGGAGCGTGGGCATAAAAACCGTCTGATCTACAGCCGGTTAGCTTAGTCACTACATAGGAGCATGGTGATGCCATTGGCGTACGTCTGAGAAGCAAAGCTAGGGACGCAGTCCCAAGGCCTCTCCCCTGCCCCCCAAGCCAAGGGTCTCTGTGGCCTGATTTCTCTCCCTGAACCAGGGACCACACACCACTCTTCCACGGGGTCCATGCCGAGGCTGGAAAGCCAGGGGCACTTGCCTGCCCCAGCCCAGTTCCTCCTATTCAGATATCTCTGTCCTTCTCCAAAGATGTGGAAATAATCCACTATCCAGCCATCTCTTCCTGTGCCGCCATGATCCTGAGAGTGAGAGAGAAAACACAGAAGATGGTCAGTCACTGTGCTAAGAGGGGCACACTCAAAACTCCCTTTGGGTTTGTTGCGGGGGGGGGGTGGTCACCAGGCCAGATTAAATATGAAACACAGGGGCGCCTGGGTGGCTCAGTGGGTTAAAGCCTCTGCCTTCAGCTCAGGTCATGATTCTGGGGTCCTGGGATAGAGCCCCACATCCGGCTCTCTGCTCAGCAGGGAGCCTGCTTCCCCCCCCCACCTCTCTCTGCTTGCCTCTCTGCCTACTTGTGATTTCTATCTGATAAATTTTTTTAAAAATCTTTAAAAAAAAATAAATATGAAACACGGATTGACCCATTGTCTCTCAGAGAGGGGCAGCGTGGGCGGGCAGTTCAGTGTCTGCTGCCAGACTGGTTACAATTCCAGCTCTGCCGCTAACGAGCTGTGTGACCCTGGGCCAATGGCACAGCTTTTCTGGACCTCTATTTCCTCATCAGTGAAAGGAGTGTTGCTGTAAGATTTGAGACAAATAAAGGGCTTGGCATAGTAAAGATTCTTTTTTTTTTTTTTTAAGATTTTATTTATTTAAGAGAATGAGCAGGGGGAGGGGGAGCACAGGGAGAAGCAGACTCTTCGCTGAGCAGGGAGCCCGATGTAGGGCTCAATCCCAGGACCCAAAGATCATGACCTGAGCTAAAGGCAGGCGCTCAACCAACTGAGCCACTCAGGTGCCTAATTTATTTTTATTTATTTATTTTTTTTAAGATTTTATCTATTTATTTGACAGAGAGAAATCACAAGTAGATGGAGAGGCAGGCAGAGAGAGAGAGAGGGAAGCAGGCTCCCTGCTGAGCAGAGAGCCCGATGCGGGACTCGATCCCAGGACCCTGAGATCATGACCTGAGCTGAAGGCAGCGGCTTAACCCACTGAGCCACCCAGGTGCCCTGCCTAATTTATTTTAAAAATAAGCAATATCAGGGCACCTGGGTGGCTCAGTGGGTTAAAACCTCTGCCTTCGGCTCAGGTCATGATCTCAGGGTCCTGGGATCGAACCCCGCATCGAGCTATCTGCTAAGCAGGGAGCCTGTTTCTCCTCTGTCTCTGCCTGCTGCTCTGCCTACTTGTGATCTCGCTCTCTGTGTCAAATAAATAAATAAAATCTTTTAAAAAAATAAGCAATATCATGGAGCAGCTGGCTGGCTCAGTCCTCAGAGCATGCCACTCTTGATCTTGGGGTCTTGAGCTTAAGCACCACGTTGAGGCAGAGTTTACTTAAAAACAAGAACAAGGGGTGCCTGGATAGCTCAGTGGGTTAAAGCCTCTGCCTTTGGCTCAGGTCATGATCCCAGGGTCCTGGGATCGAGCCCCGCATCAGCAGGGAGCCTGCTTCCTCCTCTCTCTCTCTGCCTGCCTCTCTGCCTACTTGTAATCTCTGCCTGTCAAATAAATAAATAAAATCTTAAAAAAAAAAAGAAAAAAACAATCATTATCTTTATGTAACTGAAAATACCCACCACCAACAGCTGTGATGATTAAACCCTTATAAAAGGGAACATAGTTTCAAAAGTATGCATACCATATTATTTTCAAGCTTTTAAATACTCAAGTTTTTCTTTCTTCCTCCCACACTCTGGATCCTTCGGTCATAAAAATTATGCGAGTAGAGCGTCCGCACACACTCCAGCATGGGCATGGGACATACAGACGTGTCCACGCACATGCGATGCACATCCAGGCACACACACAAACACCAAGACCACACACACACACACACACACACAAAGAAACCCAAGATTTGTTCTCAGAACAACCCCCATTAACCCCACCTGTCCCCTCCCCATACCACTGTGACAAATGTACACAAATACTGGAGGCAAAAGTGTTGGAAAAAGTTGCAGTCATCAGCAAACACTGACAGATCTCCCATCACCGGTAGGACTCTGCGGAGGAGAGGCAACACCCACAAGGGGAAAGGCCGGGAGAGAAGAGAGGTCTGCACAGGTCTGGGAAGTTTCCTTCCCACCAGCTCACAGGAAGTCCCATGGAGCGAGCCCCTCTGTCATTGTGACATCACCAAAAGAGGACACCCCGCCTGGGGGTTCTAGGCTTTGCTTTGTTTCGTTTGCTTAAGTCACAAGGATTTTCGAGCTTTTAGAGAATCTGTGGCATGTGATCACCCCAAAGGGTGGGTCCGTGACGTCAAAAAGGACAATGAAACTGGTTTGGCAGAGGTGGGCTTCCAGCCCCATTCCCTAAGGCTTGCAGAGACCCAAAATGAGATCGTTCTCAAACGCAGGGCTGGAAAGTGATTCTGTGAGCTCAGGGAGCTCAGTCCCTGTCACCTGCCTGCACCAGTTCTGGGCTTTGATTAAGAAAGCCCACGGTGGGGACGCCTGGGTGGCTCAGTTGGTTAAGCGGCTGCCTTGGGCTCAGGTCATGATCCCAGCGTCCTGTGATCGAGTCCCACTTCGGGTTCCTTGCTCAGCAGGGAGCCTGCTTCTCCCTCTCCCTCTGCCTGTGCTCACTCTCTCTGATAGATAGATAAATACATACATACAATCTTAAAAAAAAAAAAAAAAAAAGGCAAGCAAGCTGAGGGTGGGTGAGAGCAGGGAGCCCTCCCTAGGGGTAAGATGCCCGGATTTGGGAAGTCCGGCCCCACCATCAGGGTCAAGCTTTGCCGGGCAGCCCGTGGGATTGGGGCCCTAGCCAATAACCTGTTCGGTTTTCCGCAGAATGGGCGGAACCACGCGGCTCTGGAAGTAGCGATGGGCGTGGTAGTCCTGCTGGGCGTTGTAGGGTGGAATCGCTGACCAGAGCTTGGGCCTCAGGCGCTCATGGGCGCGGGCCACGGAGCTCACCGCCACGCCATCCAAGATGAAGCTCTTCTCCAGCCGCAGAGGACACTCGCAGTAGTACGACATCCCCACCACTGCAGCCCCCAAGAGCCTTTCTGCTGGGACTGGAGGGACGAGGTAGGGGCTCCCCTGCGCATTAGTCGCATTGTTACGTGGTGGTACGTTGTCAAAGACTCCAGTGACACAAACCGTCTTGTGTCTGAACAGGGTAGGCTCTTAGGGCTGCCTGGTTAAGTTGCTCTCAAGGCCCTGGGGCGAAGGATGACTTAAGACACCAAGCCAGAGGAACTGGAGACTGGAGAAGGTATTACTAAACTCAGGTGGTGTGCGCGCAGGGCTAGCCTCCTCCTCCTCCTCCCCACTGTACTACACTTCCCAAACTCAGCTCGGTTGAAAAGCTTGTACCCAGAATGGATCAGAAAGAGTTCAGAGACCATCTACTTCCAACTCTCATTTTTAGTAATTTTAAGTTGAAGCTCAGAAACACTGAGATACTAGTCCTCCTCCTGTTAAAAAAAAATAATAAAAATTTAAAAATAAAATCTTTAAACACGGGGCGCCTGGGTGGCTCAGTGGGTTAAGCCGCTGCCTTTGGCTCTGGTCATGATCTCAGGGTCCTGGGATCGAGTCCCGCATCGGGCTCTCTGCTCAGCGGGGAGCCTGCTTCTTTCTCTCTCTCTGCCTACTTGTGATCTCTGTCAAATAAATAAATAAAAATCTTTAATAAAAAAAAAAAATCTTTAAACAGAACAGGGTCGCCTGGGTGGCTCAGTCATTAAGCGTCTCCCTCAGGCTCAGGTCATGATTCCAGGGTCCTGGGACAGAGTCCCCACTGGGGCTGTGTGCTCAGGGGGTCTGCTTCTCCCTCTGCCCTTCCCACAGCTTGTGCTCTAATAGTCTTTAACAAAAAAAAAAAAACAAAAACCAAAACAAAAACCAGCAGGTTAACACATTACCACATTACTTTCCTCTAGGTTTTTTTTTTTTTAAAGATTTTATTTATTTGACAGAGATCTCAAGCAGGCAGACAGGCAGGCAGAGGGAGAGAGGAGGAAGCAGGCTCCCCGCCAAGCAGAGAGCCGGATTCGGGGCTGGACCCCAGGACTCTGGGATCATGACCTGAGCCGCAGGCAGAGGCTTTAACCCACTGAGCTACCTGGGCGCCCCATCCTCTAGCTCTTTTTATGTACAACTGTCAGGACACAGCAAACCATGAACAATAATTTCTAGTCACCAGTTACAGGTCATTTTTACTTTTTATTTCCAAATTTTCCCCCTTGAATAACCTCACATAGATGCTTTACACATCAAGGTGCCTTACTCAGTGCTCCTCACACCAACTCTATGAGGTGCTATTATCATCCTAACATGAGACAAAAGGATAATGGAAATCTTTTATAGTCACTATTATATGAAGGCACATTTTATTTTTTTTACTTTTTTTTTTTTAAAAAGATTTTATTTATTTATTCGTCAGAGAGAAAGATAACAAGTAGGCAGAGGCAGGCAGAGAGAGAATGGGAAGCAGGCTCTCCGCTGAGCGGAGAGCCTGATGCGGGGCTCGATCCCAGGGCCCTGAGATCATGACCTGAGCTGAAGGCAGAGGCTTAACCCACTGAACCACCCCACATGTTTTTTAAAGATTTATTTGAGAGCGACTGTGAGAAAGAGCACAGGAGCAGGGACAGAGGGAGATGGAGCAGACTCTCCATAAACATGGAGCCCAATGTGAGGCTTGATCCCAGGACCCTGAAATCATGACCCCAGCAAAGCCAGGCAATTAACCGATGGAGCCACCCAGATGCCCCAAAGGCACATGTATTAACTAGAAAAAGGTTGCCTGTATGTATACACAAACCCCACTAATTCTGGCAAATTAATGCTGAGCATGTTTCTATACCATTAACAGGTAAATTCCTAGGGAATCTGAAATTACAGAAAATTAAGTCTATAGTTTGAGCCCTGGACAGAGAACCTGGACAGAGCCTGGAAGACAGAAGACGTGGGGCGGGAGGGGACGTAGAGGGGAGGCTCAGCCCTTGTACCTCTGGGAGAAATTTCATATATAGAGTTAACACAAGGGGATAAAAATGATTAACTTTTTAAAAGATTTTGAGAGTGAAAAAAGCAAGCACAGCTGGGGGTGGGGAGTTGGGGAAGAGCAGGGAGCGAGGTCAGGCTCAAGCCAGGACGCTGGGATCATGACCTGAGCTGAAGGCAGATACTTCAGGATTTTTTTTTTTAAGACTTTATTTGACAGACAGAGATCACAAGTAGGTAGAGAGGCAGGCAGAGAGAGAGAGGAGAAGCAGGCTTCCTGCTGAGCAAAGAGCCCGATGTGGGGCTTGATCCCAAGACCCTGAGATCAAGACCTGAACCAAAGGCAGAGGCTTAACTGAGCCAACCGGGCACCCCCCAAAAAGGATGAACTTTAAATGGAGGACCTGAGGGCTTCATGTCACATTAAAAACTTCAAATTCACCAGGATGGAAAATAGGGTAGGACGACAGGTCTGTTTTCGACTCCTGGTCCTAAAACCTGCCTGAGCCGCAGGCAGAGGCTTTAACCCACTGAGCTACCCGGGCACCCCATCCTCTAGCTCTTTTTATGTACAACTGTCAGGACACAGCAAACCATGAACAATAATTTCTAGTCACCAGTTACAGGTCATTTTTACTTATTTCCAAATTTTCCCTAGATAGGCTCTAGACAGCCCTGGTTCTCCATCCTGGCTGCACCTTGAAATTTCCTGGGGGGGGGGGTCTTTAGAAAGTACTGAAGCCTGGGTCCTACCTCCACAATCTGACTTAACTGGGTCTGGGATATTGCCTGGACACTCTCTGGCTGAGAACCATTGATTAGATTAGTACATTCCATTCTGAATCTTGGACAAAAGGACAGTCATCTTACCATGTGCTAGGGTCCACACAGTCTAATCCTCAGCCTTACAAAGAACACATAAGGTAGAGTATATTGATACTAGATGTGTGAACACAAATCTAGGCTGAAATGCCTGTTCCAACGTCTTTAGGCCAGACTATTGACCCAAACCTGCTGAGCGCTCATTTTTTTCATCAGACTCCAAATTTCACATACATCACTTCTCATGGTTTAGAAAAGCACAATGTCCAATGCTTTCAAGCAGAATTTGCCAAGGTTTACACCCACTGCGCTGGTTCATTACATTACCTTTCATTCCCGAACTAGGGTTTTGCAGGTACATACAGCTATCCTATCAAAATGGGTTGGTAGCAAACCACGCAGATACTTTTAGTAACTCAATTGCCTTCCACAAGAGCAAATTAACACAGTAATCATGTGTTAGGTTTTACAAATACAGCCATTTATGGGGTGCCTGGGTGGCACAGTGGGTTAAAGCCTCTGCCTTCGGCTCAGGTCATGATCCCAGGGTCCTAGGATCGAGCCCTGCATCTGGCTCTTTGCTTGGCAGGGAGCCTGCTTCCTCCTCTCTCTCTGCCTGATTATGATCTCTGTCAAATAAATAAAATAATATAAAAATCTTAAAAAAACAAAACAAAACAAACACAGTCCTTTATGTGCTGGTTTACGGGAAGGACACCTGTAACTCCAAGTGTGCACACAGACACACACACCTGGGCCTTCCCCACATCACTCAGTGAACTCCGTGTGTGTCCACCATCTGACCATTCACTATCCCTTATCTCAAACTAAGCGCAGTGCAGTTACCTTGGGTAACCTCTCAAATAGTAACTACTGCCTGCAATTTACTTTAAGAACTCTGAACACAAATAACTACGTTTTTACAGCAGAAATGGGAAAGTCTGTAAGTTTCTGTAGAGTCACAAAACCAAGTACTGCACTAAGCAATTTCATTTTACAAAAGGTTCGGGGTTGTCAAGAGTGACAGGTAGAAAAGAACAGGAAGACAAATTTCGGGAGCAAATAATTTTTAATTTTTTTTTTAAACAATTAAACCAAAGAATCATGCAATGCTGCCAGCATTGGATGCAATCCTGGGCCACAAGTCTGCACACTCCTTTGCGACTGGTCCTGTGATAGCAGACCCTACATTAAAAAAAGAGTGAGATGACAGATAAGATCAGATAGACCCAGAGGTTAAATCATCCCATCTGGAACTTAGGCAACACTGTGGTTTCTTTCTTACCTTTCATTTCACCTTTATTGTTTACTATGACCCCCGCATTATCTTCAAAATAGAGAAACACACCATCTTTTCTCCGGTATGACTTTCGTTGTCGAATTACCACTGCTGGATGTACTAAGAGGGAAAACAGGACAGTAGTCACTAACCTGACAGGTCCCAGTGCCACCACAAGAAAGCAGTTTACATCTCACCTAGTTCCCCAACATTTCCCACTTCAACAGAATGCAGACTCACCATTTGCTTTTCATTTCCTAAAAGCAAGTGTGAGAGACAGTGCAAATAGTACTCACCCCTTAAGGAAAGACCTTATTTCAAGGCAAAACTGCCTGCACTTCCTACAAATGTAAATCTGTATTCTTACAACAATCAGCAACACTAGCATGAAACTTGCTAAGCACGTTCTATACTTGTTCCCACTTCACCCAACAGGTGGATGCTGTTAAGATCCTAGTATCACAAAATGGGACCCCCTTTTGGACGGAGTAAGTAAAGACCCAGCTATTAATGAACTCATTAGATATATTCCATCCCCGTATATATCAAAACTTCCAAGAAAGTACACACCTTGATCTAAAAATTACTGCTTTTCAGAGTTTACTGGCATTAAATATGCACCGTGTTAGATTTTACAATAGAAGTTCATTTACACACCCATTTAACCAAAGAAAACCTACAACAAGGTGTGCATATATGTCTTCACACTCCTTGAACCCCAGAAGTACATCCAAGATACTGACCACACACTCTACACCTTATCTCAAATGCCTAACTGCGGGCACATGTGTTGTTGTATTAGAGCAAAAAGCTGGAATTAACCTATGTATTTCATGGCAAATACACAAAACAGAACCACTTAAAAATGATTATGTCGATCTGTAATTTTTCATATGTAGGACAGTATCTGTGAAGCAACGAGTTACGGGAAGGCTGTGGTCCCATTCAAACAGTAGTTTACAAGATAATTTTTTGCAAGTAACTCAAAAAGAAAGGATGGGGCACCTGGTGGCTCAGTCGGTTAAGCACCTGCCTTTGACTCAGGTCATGATCTTGAGGTCCTGGGATCGAGCCCTGCATCAGGCTCTCTGCTCAGTGGGGAGTATGCTTCTCCCTCTGCCCCTTCCCTGAGCCTGTATGCTTATTTGTTCTCAAATAAAATAAAATCTTTAAAAAAAAAAAAAAAAAAAAAAAAGAAGACACACAACAAAATATTAACAGTGGTCATCTCTTGGAAGTCTGAAGGTTGGGTAATAGATATTTAATTTCTATTTCCTATGTAATTAATTATGTCTAGGGATGCCTCCGTGGCTCAGTGGGTTAAGCCTCTGCCTTCAGCTCAAGTCCTATCTCAGGGCCCTGGGATGGAGCAAGGAGCCCGCTTCCCCCCTCTCTCTGCCTACTTGTGATCCTTCTCTGTCAAATACTAAAATTAAAAAAAAAATTGTGTTTAACTTTTGAGGAACAGTTTTCCAGGATCTTAATTAAAAAAAAAAAACAAAAAAACAAAAAAACACCTACCAGCACTAAAATGAACCCTTTCCAGACCTTCATCTACAGTACTTAAAAGAACTTAAGTCAGACATCACCTGCATGCAAACCATGACCATCATTAGCTTAGAGGCTCTGAACAAGTTACTTAAACTTCTGACATTCAAGTGTTCCTTTCGTAAATAGGGGTATCAGTTACATTTCCACATTCAACATCAGACACTGCAAATACAAGAATTTTTTTTTTTTTTTTTTAAAACAAGGACAGGGATCCTGGCTATCCTTGAGGCCATTATTATTTCTATATGTAAGATGGCCTCTGATCAGGGTTTTCCCCCCCCCTTAGAAGAAATCTCCACACCCAACATGGGGTTCAAACTCACGATCTGCCTGAGATCAAGCTGCATGCTCCACTGACTGAGCTAGCCAGGCAGCTCTACCTGATCAGGTTTTTAAGAATGAAATACACATTGAGAGGTAACTGGTATTTACTGAGAGCCTTCTCTGTTGGACCCTCATCTACTCATAACCATTTATATTTTTAACTAGAAAAAACATTTTTAAATGTAAACTCTATGCCCAATGTGGGACCTGAACTCATGACTTGGAGATCAAGAGTCACATGCTCTAATGACTGAGCCAGCCAGGAGCCCTTACTCATAACCATTTAAATTCTCACAAATGACCAATCTAGCAGATGAATATGGCCACACACAAATCCAAGACTCTGGACTTCCAGAATTGCTCCTTTCCACATTTCTGTCTGTTATATGGAAGTCCAAGGTGAGGGATCGTATTCATTCAGCAGAAACAAGGACAAGATTAATTAAGAGCTGGCAATTCACTATTTTTAAAACTATAAAGCGTTGTCTGGTCTGTCCCACCACAACCTGATTGAGACCAACAACACACCCTGCTGCCATCTCACCAACAGTGACAGTGGATTGCTCTGCCCTTCTCTGACAGCTTCCCAGGCCACAGACCAGACCCAGCAAGTGTTCTAAGAGGAGAGCCCGTCCAGTTGCATGCAGATCCCAATCTACACATCAATTAATCAATGCTTAACCACAATGCTTGGTACTCCACGCCCTCAAGTCGGTATTAAATGTAAACAAAGATTTCTGACCACCCCCACCAAATCATCAGCGGGTGGCAGGGGTGCTTGTACAGGCCTACAAGGAGAGACTGCAGTATGTAGCCAAGACCTGTATTTGCACTGTCCATCAAGAGATGGCTAGGACTTCTCAGAAGAGCAAGATACCCTAGACCAAAGACAGACTACTTGGGTACAGGAGGGAAGTTCAGGAGCTGAAGTTTAGTGCATGGAGTATCAGGAGCTCTAAAGCCAGACAGACAAATCAAAGTGCCTGAAACCCTCCCCATCAACTCATACACCTAGGGGATTAAGCAATGAGCAGCTCCTATTTTAGTTTCTACCAGAAGACATTTGGAAGCAACCATGCTTAACTTTTGACAAGTCACAATTCTGAGTTAATCTCTTCTATAAAAACAAACAAAAACCATTCTTAGGGATGCCTGAGTGGGTTAAGCTGCTCCCTTCAGCTTGGGTCCCAGTGTCAGGGTCTCTGGATAGAGGCCCACATCGGGGTCCTTTCTTGGCAGGGAGCCTGCTACTCTGTCAGCCTCTGCCTGCCACTCCCCCTACTTGTGCTCTCTCTGTCAAATAAACAAATAAAGCCTTATTTTTTTCCTTAAATCAGGAAGCATGTGTTTTTCTGTACTTACAAAGTGTTAGGTCAGAGGCCAAATGCTCTACATGCTCAGTTTATTACCCGAATCTAACGACCACTTGATAAAGTATTCAAGGATCATTCTTCCCCTTCAAATCAGTAGTTCCAGAAAAGGAAACTTGCCTGAAACCTGGTCAAGCTCTAAATGCCTACCAAAACAAAAAACAAACAAACAAAAAAACCAACCATTTACTGGGGTGCCTGGTGGACCAGTCAGTAGAGCATGCGACTCTTGATCTCAGGGTAATGAGTTCAAGTCCCTCCTTGGACTTAAGAGATTATTCAAAAATGGAAACAAATACAGCAAGACCGGGTAGTGGAGAGCACTTAAGACAGCAAAAGCAGCAGAACTTAGATTGCAGATATTTATCTCACACTGCCCCTCCAAGGAAATTGAGCCTTCAGAATGGTAAAATTGATTCCATTTTCCAATAAAGGGAAAAATCCTTCAACTGTTCACCAGTCAAGGAAGATTCAGCGTTTCTACTCACCCTTCTTTCTGAGCTCTGGTTTGCCTTTCTTCACTGTGGCCATCACCATGTCACCCACACCCGCAGCAGGAAGTCTGTTCAATCGTCCCTTGATCCCCTTCACAGAGATGATATACAGATTTTTGGCTCCTATTGAGAATGTAAACAAGTGGTTTTTTTTGGGGGGGGGGGCTGTGTAACGTTTCCCCGGCACTTCCAGAGCCTCTCTCTCAGCTCACACTCCCAGTCAGTATCCCCCAACCAAGGCGAACACCTTGTCACACCACCGATTGAAGCAAAACAACACAGCACGCTGCTGCTTCACCCAAAAGCAGTGTTTTCACTCTGCCCTTTCTTGACGGCTCAGTGGGTCATTAGTCAAGGCCCAACGAGTGCTTTTAAAAGGGGGAGCCTGGCGGAGTGCAGCTGAAGGTCTCACCTGTGTTGTCAGCACAGTTGATCACGGCGCCCACCGGAAGACCCAGGGAAATCCGGAATTTCGCACCGGAGGACCCACCACGTCCTGTGGGTAGGAAGGAAAACAGGATAGGAGTCACTGACTAGCCATGGTTCCGAGTTTCCCCTCACACTCGCACATGCTTTGGGCAACGGTATCCTCCAGTCCCTTTCTCTGGGACTCCGCCTACCCCTCCCCACGAGTCACCCGGTTCCCCATAGCAAACAGCCAATTCCTCACTGTTATCGCCCTTACATTACGGTTAAGGGGCCTGAGCTACTCAACCCTCACTCCACCTTTTGCACCACGTAGTTCTCCCTGCAAGGCGGGAGATCACACAAGTCGTCCACTCTGGGGCCTCAGCCAGTCTCACTTCAACACCATTACTGGAGTGCTAGGCGCAGAGGGATCCCGTCGGTTTGGTCTAAACTCCTGTCTGGATGCTGCCAACTCAACTCTCCAAGCACACCCCCGCCGCCACTTTCGGCGGCCCTTCCAGTGCTCTCACGGCGCCCTCCTCTTCCTCTCCGCCCCAAAGAAGAGCAAAGCGCCCCAGCTGCCCATGGCCACCGCTCTGGGAAAGGCCAGCAGTCACCCCGCGACAGATGGCAAAGGATACTCAAAAGTCAAACCCTCACCTCGCTTCGACATCTTGAACGCCGGAAAGGGACAAAAAGGAAGTAGGTACAAAGGATTCTGGGATATGAACTTTGATGCCCCGCCCAGTCTCGTCACGTGACCCGGAGTTTGCGCAATCCTCCTCTTCCCCCCACCCCCCCGCCCCGCCCCGCCCCGCCCTCCGCAAGCACGTTGTCTTTTCACGTAATAAGTCGTGGACGTCGGATTGAGTTCTCGTTGGGAAGTGGGAGGTGTGGGTGTTGAGGGCTGCTGGAGAGAATGACGCCCGGAGTCTCTTCTTTACGAGCTCTAAAGTTGTTGGGGATACAGAAACGTTGGTTAATTTACCCAACAACTGAGCACGTAGTATGTGTCAGGAACTTCGCTGGACACTCGAAATTAAGAAATGATTAAAAGGGCCTGTGTAGGAGCCTCAAAGAACACAAGAGAGTAGGGTATCGAGCGAGAAAGAGCTCTGAATGGTATCTTTAGGATGTGGTATTGAAAAAAAATTGTGTTAAAAAAAGATTAAGAATAAAAATCAACAACCCCCATCCCCCACCCCAAAAAAGGATGTGGTTTTGAGTAAGTGCCATTTTAGCACTACAGATAATTCCATTTACGTATGTTTGGTCCCAGACTCATTTGTATTTCAGGTATCTTTGTTTATCAATTACCCCTTTCACGGCTTCAACCTCCTCTTCTGGCTTTTTTGCTTTTGCCGATGCATTCATTCAAACATTTATTTATTTATTTATTTATTGAGTGCCTACTTTATGCCAGGTACCATCATGGGTATACATTAGACTGCATCAGGGAAAAACGCCAGATCAACATTTCTGCCCTTAAGGATTCTGCAAGGGTGGCAATGATAGTGGATATTCCGCACTAAATAGATACAGTAACTGCAGTGTATCATGTAAGATGATGATGTGTACTATGGAAAAGTAAAAGTATCAGGTATCAGGAAGTCGGAATAGGGGCAAATTGCAATTTGAAACAATATGGTCAGGGTGGGCTTCATTGACGAAGTCGATATTAAAGCAAAGACTTTAGGTGAGGGAGTTAGCAATATGAATGTCTGGGAAGAACAGGGGAGAGAGTCAACAGCCAATTATCTGGTCCAAGGGGGAAGTGTGCCTAAGCAATATGAAGACCAGCAAGGAAGTGGATGTGACCAGACAGAGGAAGTGAAGGGAAGAGTCGTAGGTGAGAAGGTCAGAAGTAATGGAATGAGATTGTGTATGGCTTTGTACACCACTATGGACTTCAGCATTTTGGGACTGGAAGAGAGAACTATTGCCCCGTGGTAAGCAGAGGAACATGATCTAATATATCAGAAGGGTCACTCTAATTGAGACTAGAGTGTGGGAGAGGAGGCAAAGTTGCAAATAGGAGATGTGTTAGGAAGCTCTTGAAATACCCAGGAAAGGAATGATGGTGATTCGGACTACAGTGGTAGCAGTGGAGGAAATGTGATGTGGTCAGATACTGGATATGTTTTGGAAGTAGAGCCAACAAAAGGCAAGGTGTGGAAAAAAAGGAAGGAGTCAGATGTCTCCAAGGTTTTAGGTCTGAGCAAGTTGAAGATGTCATTGCTATCAACTGGGATAGGGAAAACTATGGAAGGAACAGATTTGTGGTTAAGAATAGGACATAAGTTGGGGCGCCTGGGTGGCTCAGTGGGTTACAGCCTCTGCCTTGGGCTCAGGTCCTGGTCTCAGGATCCTGGAATCGAGTCCCGCATCGGACTCTCTGCTCAGCAGGGAACCAGCTTCCTTATCTCTCTCTGCCTGCCTCTCTGCCTGCTTCTGCCTGTCAAATAAATAAATAAAATCTTAAAAAAAAAAGAATAGGACATAAGTTAAATGTTTATTAGACAACCGAACAAGATTCAAATAATAAGTTGGACATATTAGCCTGGAGTTCTGAAGAGAAGGGGCTATAAATTGGGAGTTGTTAGCATATAGGTGTACAGTTGAGCCTTGAACAATTCTGGGGTTGGGGTACCGACCCCTCTGTGCACGCAAAAATCCATGTATACAGGCACCTGGGTGGCTCATTCATTAAGCGTCTGCCTTCAGCTCTTGTCATGATCCCAGGGTCCAGGGATCGAGCCCCGCATTGGGCTCCCTGCTCAGCAAAAAGCCTGCTTCTCCCTCTCCCACTACCCCTGCTTGTGTTCCCTCTCTTGCTATGTCTCTGTCCAACAGATAGATAAAATCTTAAAAAAAAAAATCCATGTATAACTTTTGACTCCCCTAAAACTATTAATAGCCTACTTTGACCAGAAGCCTTACCAATAACATAAACATTCAAATAACATATTTTATATGTTATGTGTATTAATACTGTATTCTTACAACATGAGTAAGAGAGAAATGAAAATGTTACTAAAATCAAAAGGCGGGGCACCTGGGTGGCTCAGTTGTTAAGTGTCTGCCTTGGGTTCAAGTAACTAATTCCAGGGTTCTGGGATTAAGTCCCATGTCCGGCTCCCTGCTCAGCGGAGAGCCTCTTTCTCTCTCTGTTTCTTTCTGCTGTTCTTTCTGCTTGCGCGCGCTCTCTCTCTCTGTCAAATAAACAAATAAAATCTTTAAAAAAAAGAAAATCAAGAGGAAGAAAAAAACACATTTACAGTATTGTACAGCATTTTTTACAAAATGGGATTTAAAAATGGGATTTCAGGGGCGCCTGGGTGGCTCAGTGCATTTAAGCCTCTGCCATCAGCTCAGGTCATGATCCTAGTGTCTGGGATCGAGCCCTGCGTCGGGCTCTCTGCTCAGCGGGGAGCCTGCTTCCCCTCACCTTCTCTGCCTGCCTCTCTGCCTCTTTGTGATCTCTCTCTCTGTCAAATAAATAAATAAAAATTTTTAAAAATGGGATTTCAGTTCAAACCCACATTTTTCAAGGGTGAACCCTGTTTGCAAACATGACAGTGGATGAGATCATAAAGAAGTAAGGGTGGGGGGGGCGCCTGGGTAGCTCAGTGGGTTAAAGCCTCTGCCTTCAGCTCAGGTCATGATCTCAGGGTCCTAGGATGGATCTGGTCCGCGTCGGGCTCTCTGCTCAGCAGGGATCCTGCTTCCCCTTCTCTGCCTGCCTCTCTGCCTACTTGTGATCTCTGTCTGTCAAATAAATAAATAAAATCCTTTAAAAAACAAACTGTGAAATATTTAAGCATTTGCTAATTCACAGAGGATAATAAGTCCACTGCCTATTAAAAAATACATAACATCTTAACATGAAAAATACATGTTTCCAAACAAAAATAATTTAATGAGAAGAATGACTTTGCTTTACATGCTTTTGGAGATCCCTTTAATGTCTGGCTTAATGGAAGACACCTGGATTTTCATGTTCCCACTCTTAATCTGTTGTGATAGCACACACTGTGGCAGCCTTAGGAAAGTTCTACTGTGTACTCATGAAAAAACAAGAAACAGATCGTGTAGTCTTATAAAATGAGCTCTTCTCTTGCTACAAAGGGTCTCGGAGACCCCCAGAAGAAATCCCCACAGACCATATTTGGGAACTGAACTGGATAGAGAACCCTGGAATGGCTGCAGACATTCTCACCTTATAGGGTAACTGCGCTGTTTTCACATTGACTCAGGTATCAGAACCCGGAATCCTTGGTGCTGCCAGCTTAACACTCTGCAGAACAGACAAGACAGGAGGATGCCCGCTTGGTTAGCATCGCATGTGTTTTCTCTCCTGGTCTGGAGGGTGGTAAGGCCTAAAAGTGAATGTAGTAGGGGGCACCCGGATTTGAACCGGGGACCTCTTGATCTGCAGTCAAATGCTCTACCCCTGAGCTATACCCCCCCTGCTGAAAGAAGAGGGATTATACTTTAATTGTAGTGTTTGCTGACCAGTCCTTCAGTGATTAATAATAGTTTAGTACCTGTGATTGACTGTTTCAGGTTTTCCGGGGTGATGAAAAGATCCAAAATGAGATTTCAGAGGGATTCTGGACCCAAGTGGCAGGGGAGGAATGTGAGGCCTGCTCTGACCCAGGCTTGAAGGTTCTGTGTAGGTGCGTGTGGACGGGATTCCCTCTTTCCATCAACTGTAGGCTTTTCTTACCTCTGGCGTCTGGGAATTCTTCTGTGCATTGCCTGCATCCCAAGCTGTCCTAAATCCCCAGCCCAGTGCTTTGTGCAAGAGAGAAAACGCTTCCCCTGTGCTTCTTCAGACCCTCCCTGCTCCTGTACCAGAAAAACCTCTCTTGTCCCCATTCTCTGCATCTTCTTCAGTCACTTCCTTTCCCTTGGTTTCTTCAAACATCAACAGGTTTCCCCTACATCAGAAAGCCCTTCCGTTGCTTTGTATAGCTGTGGTCGCCTGCACATTTCTTTCTCGCTACCCATTTTTAAGAAAGCCAGTGACTTCATTTCTTTCAACATCACCAACCTATCTCTGCAGTTCTGCTACTCGACATTTCCCTTCCTGACTGTCAGCAATCCCCCCTACCCCCTATCCAACCCCCCCACCTGCCCTGGACTACATATCTTGGTTCTCCAACTGGATTGTAAGTTCTTTGAGGGCAGGGATCACTTTGCATTCCTCTGTTTTCCCAGAGTAGCTGGCACTGTTGCCTGGTTCATTACACGCCCTAGTTGGTACTTGGCAAACCAAATCAGTCCTGATTAAACTCAACCATCACATTACACCCAGCTAGCACCCAAGCCGCTGAATTTTGCTGGAGAAGAGCTCATAAGGCCCGCATCAACTCATCAATCTCAAACAGGCTAGGCTTCCCCGTCTAGTATTCCTACACCACTGGCTGACTAGGTTCACGTTCTCAGTCTCCAAAATGTCTATTTCACATACTTTCTCCTGTCTCCAACCTCCCACATCTTATCTCTCTTCACTCGCTTTGCCGAATAGCTGGCCTCTTTCTTCCATTTTGGAGAAAATCGGAGTCAGTCGGAAGCAGTGGTGTGCTGATAAATGGCTAACAACTAACTGGCTTCAAAGGATGTGGTTTATAGCATTTGCTAATTCCCATGGTGCAAATATCCCCACCTGCCAATTTCAAGCTACCACAGGGAAGTCAACTGGCTTTTAAAATTCCTGAAAATCCAGTCATCAGTTCTCAGAAGCAGCATGAGCCAAGTCTAGCACACTTCTGGGATTGACTTCCTTCTTCCTCAGCTCCCCACTGTATACTGACAACTCACGGAATTACATTTCCAGCCTAGACCTCTCCCTGGTCCCCAGAATTCACTGGGTCTTCAACTGCATGCTTACCATCCCGTCTTCGATATCTATGGGGCATCTCACCCTTAACATGTGGAGCCATACGAGCATGTGAGGTCCATGAGGGCAGGGCGTGATACTGTCTTACTTTGTGTGTAAGAGTTTTAAAAAGAAACTTAATTTTTTTTCTCCTCTAAGCTTCCTCCTTTCCCAGTGTTCTTTAGCTCAGGAAACCACACCACCATCCACCCAGATGGGGGACAAAAAAGAAGAGTCGTTCTTGATTCTTCTTTTTCGCTCTTCTTCCTCAAGCCATCCAAAGTAGAGGAAGCATGTAACTCCCCTCCTGTGGCCCATTTGGAGGCCCACACTCCTCTTCAGCTCTGCTGTTCCCATGGCAGTAGGCTAAATAATGGCCCTCCAGATATGTCCATGTCCCCAACCCCTTGTGCATCTGTTAGCTTATAAAAGACAGATGTGGTTGCAGTTAAGAATCTTGAGTTGGGGAGATTATTCTGGGCAATGTGGATAAGCTCAATGGAATCACAAGGGTCCTTCTAAGAGAGAAGCGGAAGGATCAGAGTCAGAGACAGAGAGAAGATGTAAGAATGGATGTGGCGGGAATCAGAGGGCGAGAAGATACTACCCTGGACATGGAGGAAGGCGCCATGAACCCAGAAATGCAGGGGACTGCTGGAAGCTGCGAAAGCCAAGGGAACTGAGGCTCTTCTAAAGCCTCCAAAAGAATACAGACACGTCAACACCTTGAGTTTAGCCCCGTACATTTGATCTTGGAATTCTGACCTGCAGAAGTGTAAGATAATATTTTTGTGTTGTTTTAAGGAAATAAGTTTGTGGTGGTTGGTTACAGCGGCAATAGGAATAAGTACACTATTGTAGTTAGTCTAAGACACCATCACCGTCTCTCACCTCCACTATGCATCCTGTCTCTCCATGTCCATCTTTTGCTTCTCGTTTGTGGTAAGAACACTTAACATGAGATTTACCCTCTTCACAGATTTTTAAAAGATTTTATTTATTTGTTTGTTTATTTACGAGAGAGAGAGAGAGACTGTATGTGCGTGTGCGCACGCGCGTGGGTGTCAGCAGGGGGAGGCAGAGAGGGAGAGCCAGAGAATCTCAAGCAAACTCTGTTCTGAGCATGGACTCTGAGGTGGGGCTCAATCTCACGACCCTGAGATCATGACCTGAGCAGAAATGGAACCAAGAGCTGAACGCTCAATGACTGAGCCACCCAGATGTCCCTTCGCAGATTTTTAAGCGTACAATACAATATTGTTAACTACAGGCACAGTATTGTAGAGCAGAGCTCTAGAACTTACTCCTCTTGTATACCTGAAACTTCATACCCATTGCTTAGCAACTCCCCATATTTCTTTCCTCATCCCTGGCCACCACCATTCTATACTCTCTGCTTCTATGAATTTGACTGTTTTAGATACCTCATCTAGATGAATTATTCAGTGTTTGTCCTTCTGTGATTGGCTCATTTCACTTAGCATAAAGTCCCATGTCGTCAAATACTGCAAAATTTCCTGCCTTTTCAAGGCATAGTAGTATTCCATTGTATGTATTCTCTATGTCCATTCTTGGATCCCTATACATCCTGCCCTCAGAAATGCGGGTGATGATTTCAGATCCCCACTCAAAACCGTCCAATGGCTGCCTTTTCATCTATTTGGAATAAAATCCAAACTCCTTACCTTGGGTTACAAGGCCCTCACTGGCCCTGGCTACCTGTCCAGCTCTTTTGAATTGTCCTTCCCTTGTCTACCTCTCCTCCCACTCTGGCTCTAGGGACATGGCATTAGTCTTACTACTTAGAAAGCATGTCTTCCCAGGTAGCTAAGTGTCCCTTTCATGTCTTTCAGATCCTAACTCTCCAGTTTCTGGTTTGTCTTCACTAGATTTTTAATTCGGTGTGAGTGAGAATGGAAAATATATTCTGCACCTAAAGGGGAATAGTTGCTCCATAAAAAGAGAGAGCGATCACTAGAAAGTATAGCCAGGGGACGTCTCCCAGTGATGTCCTGCTAGCTGTTGTTTGTATTTTTCTTAGAGAGACCAGGGAAAAGGATTCCCTATCTAGTTTTGCAAAAGATTGTTTTCTGACTTCCTTGGGTAAAGAGATGGGGTCTGTTTTGGAAAAGGCAGATTGGTACCTGACTTCACATGTTTTCAAAATGTCACATCTTCAATTGGTATTTTAGCTCTGTTCCTCTTACTAGAAAATTCAGTATTACCTAGCGGGAAGAAACAGACTTCCAACAAAGAATTTTCAAGATGAAAAATTTAGGATTGCAGTAAAGAGAATTTTACAAGTCTTTGCCAGCAGAGGGGGTATAGCTCAGTGGTAGAGCATTTGACTGCAGATCAAGAGGTCCCCGGTTCAAATCCGGGTGCCCCCTTGGCTACCTTTACTGTTTTTCACAGTTGTTCAGGTGTGACTCCAATATCTGCAGGTTCTGAATACCTGTGTGACCCCAATTTCAGCAGGTTCTGAATACAAAACGGTTTGGAATCCCCGTCTCTTCCACTTGGCTGATTTCTCCTGGCAGCTACCTCTTCCTTGTACCTGAGAAGCAAGCAGTTAACATCCCAGAGGTTGAACAGTGATTATTACTCTGTCCAGTCTTATGATATAACTCAACGCAGTGCCAAGAAGCCCACTTGTGGGTGAAAGATGGGATCAAACTATTTTCATCTCTGAGACTTAGACCTATTGGTTTAATGTTAATTACAGGTTGTTTTGGGGGCGGGGGCGGGGCAAACAGCGGAGTGCCTGGTGGGGGAGGTAATATTATTTAGCCTTATTCATATTCTGACAGAGGAGACTAGGAGAACAGAATCTACATTCAGAAGGTTTATTTACGTGCTTGAGAAGTTTAAGTCCCAGCGCAGACAGAAGACAGGTCAAAAGTATATGGTTTTCTCCTTCTTTATATTATTCAAAGGGAGGGCTTTGGTCTGACAAAAGTGCAGGTGGTAAGCCTGAGGCCTGGTGTCCAGAAAAGGGATGAAAAGCTGGCTATTCCTTGGGATTGGCCTCTGCTCAGTCTCCATGTCCTGGCTTTTAACGCCTCTCACAGTTATGAGAGCCGTGGGGAAAAATGCAACGGAGGATTCCCCAGGGGCTCCCAAGGATGACACAATCAGATTCCGGGTTTAAAATATCACAGCTGCCCCCTGACCCAGGCAGCATGTCTCTCCCTTTCTCCTTTATTTTTTCTTTTTTTGGGCAAAACCTAGTCGAGGGGGCCGCCCTTGCTGCTTTCACACATCGTTCCCCGTGACCCAACAATGGTAACTGTCAGTCAGGAAGCCAACGGAGATATATGGCCTACCTTCAGGTTGTGAAACTCCATTGTCTCCTAGTGCTAGTTCAGTGGTTCTCAAAGTGTGGCCCCTGACCACCAGCGGCGGGAGCCCCCAGGAACTGGTTACAAATGCAAATTCTTTGAAGTTCCCCTCCAGGCTCAGAAACGGGACTCAACAAGGTCTTCTGGTAATTCTGGCGCACGCTGGATTTGAGAGTCACCGCATCGGTATATATCCGTTTGCATCCGGACGTAACTATTTTTGTAAATTAAAATGAGCCGGTGGGTGTGCATTCGCCGTTTTAACATTCTTGAAGCGCGTTCCCTCTGCCTGTGTCACGAACAATAGGGAGGGGTGAATACAGCAGGTCCATGGAACCTGACTTAAGAAAGAAACTTGAAGTTGGGGAAAGGTTGAGTTTGCGGGTTTCCCTCTTTTGACCATCCACCTCCCCCATCGGAAACGGAAAGCCAAGTTGGAGGAGTAATACTGTCCTCCGACCCGGGCGCCTCGAACTGCCTGACACACTTGAGGCTGTTGGCGGCGGCCGCAGAGATCGTGACAATTCTGGCGCGGATAATAGGGAGCTGCAGGTTTTGAACTTGATTTGTGCGCGCACGCACTCCTTCAGCTGGATACAAAGCAAAATCGAAAGCCTTCTGCTAAGGTTAGGAAAATGAGGAAGGCATTTGTAAAATAAGTCAACTTTGGGGTTTTTTTCAACCTAGGATCCAATTCAACAGTAAATCCAATTCACGAAATGTTCATCTCAAGGTGAAGGAAAAGCCACGAAGGGGGCACCCGGATTTGAACCAGGGACCTCTTGATCTGCAGTCAAATGCTCTACCACTGAGCTATACCCCCACGCCGCTGCTGCGTCCGGACACGGCTCTTTTGGGTACTAAAACACTGCTACACGGGAGGGAGTAGGGAGTAAGACCAAGGAGAAAGGAAGAAGGAAGAAGGGGGGCCAGGCGGAAAACAGAAGGTATCGGGACCCGGAGAACCCCAGGAGAGCGCAAGGCAGAGCGCAGGGAAGGAAGAACCGGCCAGGGCTGCCCTGCGCCGCGTCCGGGCTGTAGGGACGGGTTCCGCCCTACAAATGTGCGAAAGGATGTGGGGGAAGGGAAGCTAAAGGAGGGGCGGGGTAGGGGCTTCCCGTTCCGTCCGCAGGTTCACGCCAGGTATCGACCGGCACAAAGGAAAGTCCCCGAATCTGGTGAATCCAATCCCGCGTTCGGAAGGGTTCCAGCCCCCACCCTCGACGGGTGCGAGGGATTGGCCCGCCTCTCGCAGCCCGGGCGCCCCAGATGTGCAGCCAGATTGGCTGCGCGCCGCCTCCAGCGCCAACGGGTCCCTGGCCTCCGGGCGCGCTTCTCGCGGGCATCTTCTGCTAGAGAGCGCCCGCGGACGGGGGACCCTCGAGACGCACCTAGGCGCGCGCCCCGGGCCCCGCCGCCCTCCCCGGAATCCGCCCCCGCGCAGCCCCACGTCGCCCGGGAAGCGCGCTGCCCGTGCGCGCCCCTGCCCGCGCCCGCGGCGCGTCCCCGCCCCGGTGCAGCCCCTCCTCCCCGCTGTGTTTATTAGGGGAAGGAGGGCGGAGGCGGAGGCCAGTTCCTAGCTCCAGCCGCCGTCGCCGCTCACTGAGTAGTTGCACCCGCGGCCGCCTCCCGCCAGCTCGCTCGGGGGAAAGAGAACGCGCGCGAGCTCGGGCGTCCCCGCCCCAACCCTTCCCGGAGCCATGAATCCCAACTGCGCCCGGTGCGGCAAGATCGTGTACCCCACGGAGAAGGTGAACTGTCTGGATAAGGTGAGCCCCGGGATCGGGAGGCACGTCGTTGCAGTCCCCGAGCAATGCTTCGGATTAGGGGAGGAGAGAAGGGCCGGGTCTGTGCCGCCTCATCCCCACGATCCCGGGAGGAGGGACGGAGGGCGGTGTCATGGGGTGTGGGGACAGACCCCAGCCTGGAAACCGGGAGATCTGCGGCGCGGCAAGGAGTCCACGCGTGGCGGCAGCCTAGTGGCGAATAGTAGAGCTCTGTGCCCTGAAGCTGGGAGGACGGAAGAGGAGTAGGGTGGCCAGGCCCCGGGGTGGGGGGTGGGGGAAGGTTAGGGGTGCAGTCCCGCCCCCAGGGCCGGGAGAGTGAGAGGAGACGGCCGCTCCCTCTCCCCGCCGCGCTGAGCGCCAAGTAGGCGGAAGCGCGGGGCGCTGGGGGAGGGGGCGACGGGGGGGCGGGGCAGAGGCTGGGGGGCTCAGCGAAACCGTCAGCTCTGGCCGCAAATGGCCGGACTTCAGGGCCTGGAGACCGGGGTCGGGGGCTATCAGCGGCGAGTGTTGCATCTGGTGAACTGGGCTTTGAATAAGGACCCAAGCCCCACTGCGAGACCCCCCTTTTTTGGACGACTTGCACCCCCTCGGTGGTTCCGCGCTTAATGGACTAGCGGACCTCCTCTATAGCTTTCCAGCCCCCACCTCAAATTAGAAGCCAACTCCCGGGGTTGGGCCGCCCAGCCAGAGCGGGGCGGGGTCGGGTGCTAGAGTAGGGTGGGTGGAGGGTGCTTTGCAGAGATCTCCTGAAATTGTGCTCAGAGCCTGAGACCGGCGTGTAGAACAAAGAGCTAACTTTTCAAAGCAGGTTTCCCCAATGGAGGGTGGGGTTGGCCGAGTTCAGGGGAGGCCAAGAAAAGGGGGAGGTGTTAGGGAGAGGGAAAGGTGGCCTTCTAGAAATTCACAGTCCCCTAGGGGCCCTTACGCGTTGCCACCCCCACCCCCCATCCATGTTGGACTTGTTCATCTGGTTGCTATTACACTTTTGGAGGGGGGTGAGGAGTAGAACTGGGTGTTTCCAGCAGTTTGGGGTAGGATCTGGCCTTGTGAGCTCCCTAAGATCCTAAGGCGATGCCTCCCCTTTGCATCTTCTCTCCACTCTGCAGGAGAAGTCTCTGTGATTTTGTCTCCTTCCTTGGCAGGCCTTTCACTCACCTCCCAAAGCTGACCCCAGATCCAAATACCCCTCTGATTTGTCTGAACTGGTAGAGGTTGAGGGGCATGGGATGGAAGAGGGGTGCAGAGCCCTGGGGCCAACTTCATTGAGCACCTGGAGCCAGGTTTTGTTTGGGAAAGGATAGTTCATTGACTTCTTTCTGTCTCTTCCCTCCCCCTTGGGATTGGAGCTTCCCCCATGATCTTTAGCCTTTGAGTCAGGGCAGTGGGAGTAGGCCTGAGATAATTTTGAACTTGCTCTTGGAGGAAGAAGATACATGGGCATATGTATGTGTTTCTGCTGTTTCATTGTCTTTCCTGGGTTTGGCTGGGCAGAAGAGAAGGGCCATATTGTGGGCATAAGCAGTGGGGGTGTTGAGCTTCCCAAAGACCCTGCCAGCTTCTGGGGGGCAGGACTTAAGCTTGGAGGCACAGGCTGAAGAGCTAACTGTCCTTGCACACTGAAGTTTCGCCTACTTTGGCCTCTGCATCTTGCATTTTGGCCTCTGCATTCCATGTGCCGCAAATCCCCCTTCCCCCCATTCTCTCCATAATCATGAACTAGGAAGAGGCTGTAGGCTGTTTCACCTGTATAAGGCAGAAGCTATATATGGTGGAGGGATTGCTAGGCTGGAAGTTGGGAAACTTGGTCTTAGTTCCGGGTCTGCTCCCACCAGCTTTATGAATGGCTTTAGGCCTCAGTATTCACCATCTGTCTTACGGGTATGAATGATGTCATTTCCTTGGAGGTGGAGCAGTGTACTAAAGTGCCTGCAGGGGATGTGGTACATGCACTCTGTGTCCTGCCTGTCTTTCTGGGATACTCGGTCCAGCCTCACATCCAGCTCCCTTATAAAGTCTTTTGGTGCTGGGTGCCAGAGGTGAGGGGGTAGGGATTCTATAAGGTGCTTCTCCAGGGGTTCTCTTGCCCTACCTAGAAGAAGACATTCAGGTTGGGTTGCCCTGGGAAGTGGAAGTTGGTTCTTCCTCCTTTTTAGAGCCCTCCTTACAGGTGATGGCCTTAGGGAGACCCCCGCCCCCACCTCCACTGAGCAGCAGGCCTAGAATATTCAGGTATAAGACTTAATCCTCCCAACTCTCTCTATGCAGTAAGGACAGGTGCTTGGACTAGGGACCTGGTGCCCAGACGACTGAGACCTGGGAGGGGGAAGCATTCTGTCTCATAGGTGTGATTGCTAACCAATTTCCCAAGGCCTCCCATTTACTATAGGAGAGAGTCAAATTAGACACATTTCACTATGATTTCCCTATGGTACATAGCTCACCTTGTGACCCAGAGCACAAGCGACGTCCTTGCTGTTAGCTTTTTCTTCTCCCTGAGCTTTATCTCTCAAAGGCTTAGGTGGGTAAAGGCTGTGTCACCTCTAATGGCCACCCTGCCCCCAACCTGTCCCCAACCTGCAACTTCCAGCATGCTTTGCATGCTGAATAAATATGCATTGCTGATGATGGCATTTGAGGAGGGAGGTCGGAATGTGCTTTCCCAGAGGACTTCTAGGCTTAGAGTTGGGGGAGAAATGGGGTGACCTCATTCACTCATTCATTCAGCAAATATTTATTGAGCACCTGCTTTGTGCCGGGCTCTCTGAATGGTTGCTGTGAGGCCTTTGGGGAGGAGAGGAGTCTGTGACTCAGAACGTCCTCGACATTAGGAGAAGGTTGGAGTTTTGTCCTGGACCCTGCTGGGGAAACATTTGTATCTGGGGATCTGTACTGTCGAGGATGCTGTCCCCTGCCTTGCTTTGCCAGGACCCTGAAAACTAGTGGAGACATTCGGGAGGGGTAGAGGATTGGTGGACTGTCGGTCCACTTGGAACTCGTTGGCCAGAGGGCGCTCTGCTCTGGTGGTCTGAGCCACCCCGCCACAGGGGGCAGCAAGGTAGAAGGTGGCTGGGCTAGATGTGAGAGAGGACAAGTCGAATAGCCGTGGTGCCCCACTTTCCTAGCTGAAGCTCAGCGCACCCCATGATCTTTGTGACCATCCGTTCATAATGGCTACTACTGACTGACGTGCCAGGTTCCATCTTCACAAAACAGATGTGATTGCTCCTATAAATTATGAACCCCGTCCATGGAGGCTCCGACATCACGTGTCTGTTCCCCCTCAGCCAGAGCTGGAATTCAGATCTAAAGTTCTTTGTGGTCAGCTTTTCTGTCTGTTCTGTGTTCGCAAAAGGTACTTTGATTTACACCGTCTCCTAATGTCCTTAGTGGTCCACTTCCTGACCCCGGCCTGAGGAGTGTTCTGGGCCTGGGCTCCTGTGTGGAGCTGGAGCACTGGGAATGGTAATCTCCCCCTCGAGAATTGGGGAGGTGCAGCCAGGGTCTGTGCCTTTAAGCCAGTAGCCCAGGTGGCCAGCAGAGCTAGGGTGGTGACCCCAGCCTGGCCAGGGTATAGCTGGTGTTGCTCCCAGAGGAGGGAGGCTCTGTAACCCTTGGCAACAGGAAGGGAGGGGACAGCTTCACCCTCTAACCCTGACTCATGGCCACCCTGGGTAGTCTGGGCTGGGCGCGGAGGGCAAGGTGCTAGGCTGCAGGCACAGTGACCTGAGGTTCGCCACATCCCGCTCCCCCGGAGCTGTGAGAAACCCTTCCGCCCCTGCATGGTGCTTCCAGAGAGAGAGGCTGGCCCAAGCCTCCACCAGTGTGGGAGATCTGGCTTCTGCCCGCATCGGCCTCCATTTGCCTTCCTGTGGAATGGGTCTGCAGTGGAACGGATGGCAGCTTTGGAGGTGCAGGTGGAGGAGTGTCGTGGGCACCTCCGGAGCCTGGAGAGGGGCTGAGAGGCTTCTAACTGGCCCCCCCAGCTCTGGTTTTTGTGACAAGGGAAACAGTACACTTCCTGCAGGCAGCAGGAAGGATTAGAGCAGTGCCCAGAGGTGTACTTTGCTCCCCTGAGGCTAGAGTCTCAGGCATGACTCTCTGAAATCTTACCTGGGGCCTCCAGGAAAGGGTGGGGGATCTCTGGCTCTGGGCCAGGGCAGTCGGGGCAGGGGAGGGAGGCAGATAGGTCATCGTGGGGCTGTACTGACTGATTTCCCTGCGTCCTTCACCAGACCTGATGGAAACAGGGATGGGGTCCCCTTCATCTTGGGATCCCCTTGGGGTCTCCAGCCCCAACTTGGCCCCCAAGGGCCATCGTCTGTTCCCCCTTCCACTTCTCCCCTCCCCTTTCCAAAGAGGACACAGTAGTCGGAGCTACTTGATTTTCTTTAACCTTGGAGCCCTCCCCTTGAGGGAGGAGGGAAGTGACTGGAAGCGGCTCTCCCTGCCGGGCTTGGAGCCTGCATCTGGGTCACCCCGTCCCTCACATGCCCCCGTCGCGCACCTCTGTGAGACCACTCTGTGGACGGGGAGCCCGAGATCAGTAGCTCTCCTTTCCATGATCCTGCTCCTGAGGGCTCCCCCCCCCCCCCCCCCGCTTCTCGAGTAATGGAGTACGGGGTCTCTGAGGGTGAGGGGGGATGAACCGTCTATGGAAATGGGCGCCTTCCCCTCCTGGGGACTCCCCTTCCTCCAGAAGGCAGCTGGGAGGTTTCTTGTGGCAGTCCTGTACCCCCAGCCTCTCCAGTATGCCCTGCCCCCTTCCTGAGGGGTTCACCCCCCTAGTGCGGGGACCTGGCCATCTCCTTCTTGCCCTGTGTCTCCCCCAAGTCAGTCAGGAGGCAGCTTTGGAGGTCCCCAGTCCTAGGACAGTGCATATTCCTGCGTATGTGTGTGTGTGAAAGTGGGTCATGGTCCGGATTCCAGAGAATGTTTTTCCTGGCAGGCCCCTGAGGGGGTGGCGGGGAGGTGGAGGCCCAGGCAAGGGGCCTGTGCTTCTAGGCAGGCAGAGGCCGGCAGACTGGGTGGTGACAGGGCTGGGGCACTCTGCCAGCACCTCCCAGGCACTGGGGGAGAGAGGGGGGCTGTCACTTGGGGGGCACTGATGGGGGGCCGGGACTACCCTGGTCTCATTTTCCAGCCAGGTTGTGTGTGTATGGGTTTCGTACTGGGAGGAGTCAGGGCTGGGCTCTGGGATAGGCCCAGGTGGGGGTAAAGGCCAAACTGACAGCAGCCATGCCTTTGCTTCCAGACTTCCTGTTGGCCTTCTTCCCTAAAGAGTGGGTCTCCTACCACTTCATTTACTCCTCCACCTTGGGCCAGTCTCCTTGATAGGGAAAGTGGCTCTTACCCCCAGATTATCCCCTGGTCTCTGGTTGAGGGGGGCCAGGGTTGAGGAGGTGGTATCCTAGCCTCTCAGCTTCCATTTTTCTGCCCCCTCCTCCAGAGTGACCCAGGAGCACCCCTTGGCGGGGCAGCACATTTTGAAGAGCACTGACTAGGGGGATTTCCTTGACACAGGGCTGAGAGCCAGCTCTGTGCTGGGCACTTCCAGAAGTCTCCCCCTAGGCCTTTCCCTGGCTTCCGGCCTCCTCCTCTGAGGGGTCAGGAGTGCCTTCCTCTGACCACTAGGAAATGGGGCAGGGAGGGGCCAGCCAGGTCAGCAGATAGCCTAGATTCTGGGATCCTGGAAGCTGGACTCCAGGTTGGTGTTGATCTCTTTCTGGGCTGCCTGGGGCAGGATCCCTATTTCCCTGGCAGAGGATTGCCTGCCAGTGAGGATCAACATTTCTCAGGATGGGGACAAGTCATTCGCACATGCGCGCTGTAGCTGTGGTTGGGCCAATAGAGGCACCCCCCCCCCCTGCCGCCTGCTCCCTAGCACACACAGACCTCCACTGGGAGCTGCTGAGCCCCTGGGGGGGTGGGTTTATACCTGTCGCAGTGCCCAGTGTTCCAGAGGGGCCAAGCTGAGTGCTTGTGCTGAGTGCTATATATGTGATCTCTCTCTTTTTTTTTTTTTTAAAGATTTTATTTATTTATTTGACAGAGAGTGATCACAAGTAGGCAGAGAGGCAGACAGAGAGCCTGATGTGGGGCTCGATCCCAGGACCCTGAGATCATGACCTGAGCCGAAGGCAGAGGCTTAACCCACTGAGCCACCCAGATGCCCTGTATAGGTGATTTCTCATTGACTCCTCAGTGTTACTGTTTTCACTCTACAGACATGGAAATGGCTTAGAGGCCTGGGCCCTGACTTGATGTCCCCACTGTGGCATAAGCCTCCAAGCAGAGCTCTGTAGTGCCTCCAGGGAAAGCGAGCCCCTGTGGGGGGGCTCTCCTACCAGTTCACTGGCTCGGGCTGGGAGAAGGGTGAGGGAAGGTAGAAAGGGCATGGGTGTAGTCACCAGAGCTTGGGGCACTCACCCCACTGTGGTCACAGGGAGCCCCAAGGAGGTGGGAGGTGACAGCAGGAATAGCCTTGCGGTGGGGGTGGGGCTGGAGTGGGAGTAAGGCTTCCTGCCCAGGACGTGGCCACTGGGCCCGCCTCCGTTGGCTTCTCTAGACCTTGTCAAGGCTGTGGAGCTGTCCCTTCAAGTTCAGCAGTGATGGCTTCTTAGCAACCCTGGTGCAACTTTGCATCAGCAATGAGGCTTCTCCAGCTTTGGGGGGGGGTAGGGGCAGCAGAAGTGGTCTCGGGGAGGCGGAACCAACTTTCTGGGGGCCTTTTCCCCCCACTCACCCAGCATGTCTGCTGGAGCCTGTGACCTGAGGCTGTGATCCAGTCCCTGGGAGGGAGTGCTCCTTCTAGGGCCTGAGTCCCCCTTCTCTGAGTCCCAGTGTCTCACAGCTGTGCTCCCTCTGCCTCTGTCCCCAGTTCTGGCACAAAGCATGCTTCCACTGCGAGACCTGCAAGATGACACTCAACATGAAGAACTACAAGGGCTACGAGAAGACCCCCTACTGCAACGCGTGAGTCCCGCCCCTTCCCCCTCCTACCCCCTACTGCAATATGTGAATCTCCCCCCACTCCCCCCTCCTCCCTCCTGTTTGGGGATATTGCCCAGCACTACCACAGGAATAAGCACTCATCACCTTTAGTCCTCACCTGGGCAAGATGAAGTAAGGGCAGCTCATAGGCCCGTTTTACAGGGAGGGAAACTGAGGCTGGGGAAGGGAATGGACTTGCCCGCAATGACATGGCCAGTGAGAGGCTGGTTCAGACCCAGTAACCATGCTGCTCTCTGCCAGGCAAGTGTGTTCCCTCCACTGCACCCTACTGCGAGAGAGGGGCCTTTGAGGACACGGTGCTCTGCCCTGTTGTGTTTGCCTTCCCTCATTTCTTTCTCTCCCCTGCCCCCTGTCAGAAGGTCAGCGCCCTGGCTTTGGGGGCTTCTGGCTCTAGCCCTTCCTGATGTTCACCCCCTGAGAACTGGAGGCAGCCTGCAGGGGCCCTGGCCCCAGGGGCAGGTCTCTTCCCTCCTGGCTATAGAATCCTTGTCCTTCCCAGTGGAGTTGGCTGGGCTCTGTTCCTGCTGCACTGGGACCTATTGGGTCCTGCCACCCGTCCTGCTGCAGGGAGGTAGGGTGCGACTCTGTCCGGGACACCCTCTTCCCATCCTGGGCAGTTCCAGAAAATTCACCGCCTTCAAGTTGACCTCCTGTGTAGCAAGTGTAAACTCCGCATGGGGGCTGCCACGTGTGTGTGACCTCACGGCACCCTTGGCAGATGAGGGCTTTAGAAGGTCAAGTCACTAAGTAATGGCAAAGTGAAAATTCAGAAAAAGCCAGGATCTGACTTGAGTCCTGGCTTTTACTCAGTCAGGAGGCTCTTCGCAACTGAAGTTCACCAAGGAGGGGAACCATGGGACTTGGCTAAAAGGTCTGGGGGGCTGAAACCCCTTTGAAAGGCTGTCTATTGCTTATAGCACCCCAGTCGCCTCTTAACCCCACAGTGTCTTGTCCCTGGGCAGCTTGGACATTGTCCCTTCTGGGTGAGACTGGGGCACTGGGAAGGTTGCCCCTGGGTAGAAGGAGGGTCACAGCCTGGTCCTGGCTCTTCTGCAGCTGCCTCTGCTTTTCTATTAGCTTCCACGGATCCTCTTCCCCCACCAACCCCCCCCACCCCCCCAAGGGAAATGGGACATTCTTAGAATTCTTAAGGGCTCACACAAGCCCTGATTCTCTGCCACTTCCTCCCTCTGTTGGGGAGTGGGGTGGGGTTCAGTGAAGCCAGAGGCCAGGGACAGTTTAACCCCTTCGTGGCTGGACCACGTGAAGCTGGATTCTGGGTTCCAAGGCTCCTTTGGGGGCATCTGCTGAGCCTCTGCCCCTCCAAGGCCGAAGTGTGGCAGAGCCCCAAGCCTGGTGTGGGTGGCAGGGATTGATGCTTTCTCATGTCTCTGGCTCAGACTCTAGTAGCCTAGAATTCAGTGAGCGATGGGAGTTGGCGAGAGAAATCAGAGGCTTGTCCTTGTTCTCTCCGTGTCTTCTCAGCCTAGTGCCAGAGTCCCAGCTTAGCTGTTCTACCCTCTCCCAGAGAGGTCGCAGTAAGTGGGGTGAGGGCTCCTGCAGGTGTTGGGGTCTCCAGGGAGGGACAGAAGTTGAATCTCTTCCTGGGTGCTATTTCCCTGAGGTTCTTGCCACCCCCCTCCCCACCCTGCCTGAGAAGTAGGTTGGCCCCTCATTCCCCCAGTCCTTTCTCTCTTCAGCTGGGAGGGCATCTGCTGAGCAGTGGGTCTGGCCTGCGCACCTGATCTGGTGAGTCCAGAAGAAGCCAAATGTAGTAGGCCTGGCCTGCAGGAAGTATCCTCTGCACCTGTCTGACCTTCAGTTTCTCCCCTGTTACGGATGCCGGGTGTCTTAGGGATGTCTCAGGGATGCTGGCCCTTAGACCAAAGAGGGCGAGCCCCTGCCATGGGCCAGGCCCTGTGCTGACATCCCCTCTCATTCCCTCCTGTTCCCTTTCTGCCTCTGGCCCCATCCTTCAGTGGCATTCGGGTTTCTAAATCTTGGGGTTTCCCAGGGAGTAGCTGTGTTCTCACTCCGCTCCCGGCCTTGCCTTGTAGACCTCAGGCCTGGCTTCCTTCCTTCTCAGCCCCTCTGGGGAGGAGCTGCTGCTCTCTCCTGGCACTTGGCCAGGGAGTGGGACTGTGCCCCCTCGGTGGGTGAGGGTGTGACTTTGGTGTGCAGGGAGGCTTCTATGGTGTGCCTATTTTTGGCCAGTCCCTGAGCCAGAATCTTGCAGGGGGAGGTGGTCAAGAGAGAAGAAGGCTGGCTGTCATTCCCTGGTGGCTTCTCAAGACTGAGAAATGTTCCATAAAGTGACTGTGAGCAGCAAAAAGGCCTCTTCTGTTTCTCTCCCTGCACCAGACTTGTTTCAGGATTAGACAGGAAAGAGAACTCAGGCGAGAGCTTACAGCCAGCCTGCTGGGCGGTCAGGGGCCCCTACAGATGGGGCCTTAATAAACACGTGCCTCATGCGTATCCAGACGCACATGCTTGGGTGTGGGGCCGGGGAGAAATGCCAAGAAGTCAGATGGAATGGGCGGCGTGTGTGTTCACAGTTCCCAGGCACAGCCACTGCTGTGGCAAGGGAGAGGTGTGCCTTTCCGCTTTTGCACAGTGGCTGGAGGTACAAGAACGACCGTCAAATGCTTTCGGGAAACTTCTAGGTAGGTGGGGTGAGCCTGCTGGCTCCCTTGGTTAAAGGAGTATTTATGCCCTCGATTATTTGTTTTGTAAACTATGTTTTGTGTAAGTGGGGCTGATGTGTCCACACCCACAAACCTGCCCCTTTGTCTCCATGCACATAGTCCAGGAATGTGGAGGTCATGGGTGGGTGGGGTGCGAGTGGGGAGAAATGGTCCTTTTCCCTCCTCCTTGGGAGCCAGGAGTTCATGGAGGCCACATACGCCAGGCAGAGAGGGGAACCAGCTTTTGGGGGTGTTGAGTGTGGGAGTGCACATGGGCTGGGGAAGGAAGGGAGGACACTCAGAAGCACCTTCCCCACCTCTTCACCGACTGCAGATTTCCACATCCTGCTGTCAGTTTCCTTGAGCTGTGTGGTGAGAGGCTGAAGAGGGCGGATGGAGATGGCTGACTCTGGAGAACAAGGGACTGTCGCCCTGCTCCTTCCCTCAGGTGTCCGAGTGTGGGGTGGGGCCTGTGCTCATGGGGTTGCCGGCTCAGAATGTCTCTGGGTTCTAACAAACTGTCCCGAATCCCAGCTACACTTAGGGATGGGGCATTAGTGGGTAAATCGGGGACTAGGGCCTGGAGTTTTCTACTTCCCTCTTTCCTGCCTCTGATTGGGAACAGTGGGATCAGATGTCCCAGGGAGCAGGTGCAGCGCTGGCTGGGAGCGGCAGTGAGGGGGTGTGTGTGATGTGTGTTTGGAATGGAGAAGGCAGACTCAAAGGGCCAGTACCACTCAGAGATGTCGGGGCCTCAAGGGACCTCAGGGATTGTTTCCTAACCGCCCATTTTAGAGATGAGGAAACTGAGGCCCAGTGTTTGCATGCCTTCCCCATCTTGGCAGAATCATTTTTCTTTATGTACTCTGCCATCAGGGATGGGTACCAGCTTTGAGTTTTCATCCTGTCTCTCATTCCTGAGGGCTGGTAAGTTCTTCTTCATGTCTGGCCTTGATCTTTCTGGCTGCTCTTTTTTTTTTTTTTCCTCTGGTCAAACAATGCTTCCTTGTTGCTTCCTGTCCCCACCATTTCAGCCCCTCAGGCCTGGGGGACGGGTGAGAAACTGGGTTAGAAAGGAGCTCCCCCAACCCCCAACATGGGCAGTTTTCCCAGCAGGGGAATCAGCAGCTCCTTCCACAGGCAGGATGTAGGGGCTGGTTTTTTTTTTTTTTTTTCTTTTGGTAAAACCAAAGGCTCCTTGTTGCTTTTGTTGATGTATTTTTGTTCCTCCCTGAACAAAAAGCTGTGGTTTTTGAAGGGGTGTAAGGCTGGAAGGGGCCAGGTTGCTTGTAGAAAGGGGGAGCGGGCTTTCAGGATCTCTGGTCTATTCTGGTTCTGGCTCTGCCTCTGGAATGTGGCTGAGGGTAGGAGCGGAGCAGGGCTGTGTCCTGTAAGCGATCCCTGTCACCAGTGTGTCTATAGCGGGAGCCTCACCACTTCTCAGCATCCTCCCTGCCCTCCTTGCCCTTCTGAACAGGAAGCTGACTCAGAGGTCCTTAGGGCAAACCCAGGAGAGGCAGAGGACCCTTCTCCCACAACCATGCAGGCCACTCTCCCCTCTTGAGACACCTGCTTTAGAAAAGTTTTTTTTTTTTAAGATTTTTATTTATTTATTTGACAGATCACAAGTAGGCAGAGGCAGGCAGAGAGGGGGGGAAGCAGGCTCCCTCTGATGCAGGACTTGATCCAAGGACCCTGAGATCATGACCTGAGCTGAAGGCAGAGGCTTAATCCACTGAGCCACCCAGGCGCTCCTGCTTTAGAAAAGTATTGAGTAAGTGGCTTCTGACTGTCCACCAGCCTTCTGACTCCCAGAGGGTCTCATAATGACCAAGCTTAGGAACTGGTTGGGCTTGAAAGATAAAGTACTTTGCTCAAGACCCACCCTGCCAAGTGCATCTTTCCCCAGAGCTCTGGGAGCTAGCAGTCTGGGCTGGGGTCCATCTGAGAGAGATGTCAGCCTCCCGCTAGATGGCCGGGGCCCTTGTGGGGAGGAGGAGTGCACTGGGCTAGGTCTTTGTCCTTGACACTGAGCATCAGTTTCTTTATCTTAAAATGGGCACGATGATAATGCCTGCCTTTTCTAGCCCAAAGCCTTGTGGCGGATTTCAAGAGAGAGGGGGCACAGGACATAGTCTTACCAAGAAGCCACTTGGTGTGCCTGTAAATTCTCCTAGAGGTCCTTGCTGCTGCCAGCCGCTGCCTGATTGGCCTGCTGTTCCCTGTCCATGCCCTCATAGCTGCTAGATCCCTTTCCATGGTCTCCCGCTCTACCCCCAGAGCTTCCCCTCCTAGTGGACTTGGCCTGTCTCCATGCCCTTCTCTTCCCCAGAGCAGCTGATGCAGCTGTCAGAGGCGGGGAGGGACATAACTGAGGGCCCACTGCTGGGAGAAAGAAACAAGGGGCTGGGTGCAGCCTGGCCCACAGAAGGGACAAAGAACAGCTGTGCTCTGCGCCGAGCTCCAGGTAGGGTTGGAACACCCAGTTCTTCCCACCCTGGCCCCGGGCTGTTGGTGAGGCTGAGGTCCCAGCAGGGTCACTAGCTGAGGTGGTAAGCCCTCATGACCTCAGTGGCCTCAGCGCCCTGCACTGGCTTCCACGCACATCTGTTCATCCCGACTGGGATCTGCGGGTGGTAGGTGGGGAGAGCTCCAACCTGAGGAGATGGGAATCCCTGAGAGAGGGATGGAAAAGGTAGAATTTCCAGCAGTTACCTCTGGAAGCAGGTCAGATCAGTTGCAGGCTTCTTGGAAGGCAGTTGTGTGGGTGGGGGAAGGGCACAGCATCCACATTTGTGCATCCTCCCCCCCACCCCGAAACACACTCGTGGCACCTGTCTTCCTTACTGACACTGTCCTCGAGGATCCTGAGTTCACAGCCTCCTGGTGTTGCCCTCCTGGGTGTCCTCAGCCACCCCCGCGTCTGCGCCTCTACCCCCCACCCCCACAGCCTCTCTCTGTTTGCTTCTGCTCCTCTCTCCTGCCTGGAGCTGAGGATGGGGTTGCCATGGGAACCTGAAGCGCAGTGAGCAGGGGAAGGGAAAGGCAGGGTTGTCTCGTCAGGGGCCTAGGGCTGTGGGGAGGGGACAGGTTTGACCAGCAGGAGGAAGAGATGTCTGCCTGCCCTCCTCTGGTCCAGGGTTGGGGTGAGGAGGTGGCGGCGGTGGGCTAAGAGATTAGAGGTTCTGGAGCTCCTCTTGAATCTATTTAATCTGATGCAGGATTAAAATCTTCCCCATCTTTTCCCCCCACCTTCCCTCCAGATTAAGCTGCGTGAGCATCTAAGCTGGTCTCCCCTTCCCTTCTGATGGGGTTGGCTGTAAGGGGCTGAGATCTGGGGGTCATGGTGGTTCCAAAGTGAAGGTTAAACACCTGACGGTCCCATCCAGAGGCCCTTGCTGCATGTTGCAGGAGTGGGAGACTGTCCTGATACTGCTCTGGTGCAGTGGCAGAGACAAGGGACCCACTGGCCCCTGCATCTCGGAGACACGCGCCACTGCGGAGGGCCCGTCTCTGTATTCTGTGGGTGTGAGGAACAAAGGAGCCTCGTAACTGCAGATTGTGGGGGGGGCATGTCATCCGCCTGTGTTGGGCTGTCCTTGGGCCACCAGAACTGGCACTCCATGTTAACCTTGGACATTCAGGCAGATGGGAAAGCCCAGGTGTGTAGACTGGCTTGGGAGCACTGTGTTTGCTGCCCGCCACCCTGCCCCACCCGGTGCTGAGTGACGTCATCTGGAAACTGACCAGAGCTGCCCGGGAGGTCTTCCCCTTGGTCCCCCTGCTTTAGGAGCCCACCTCTCTTCTCTGCCAGGGATGCTCTCCTCCACACTCCCTACCCCGTGACACCTGCAGCACCTGCGGACACCTTCACACCTTCTAAAGGGCCCTGATGTGGTGGGAGGGTCCTGTCTCCAGCCTTCCCTCCTAGGCCCTCAGGGCCAGCCAGTTCTGCTAGAGATCCTAACTTGGATCCCTCCTGCCAGTCTCTTCCTAATCTCCAGAAACAGACTCCCAATGGGCCCTTCCTTTTTCCGGAACTGTGGAGGAATTTTGAGGGAGCACTTGGGCTGTGGGTGGCCCAGCTTTCCTGCGGTAGCCTTAGCCCTGCCAGCTGTAGGCACCTGTGTTTACTTTTCTGTTCTCTCCCTCCCTCGCTGCTGGAGGAGCAGAGGGCTCAGCCTAACTGGGAGGCAGGACCCAGGTTGGGCAGTGGAGGCTGGGGGAGGGGCACAGCTGGGAGCACCTGGGTCCTGGACAGTGAAACTAGCCCAGGAAGAAAAAGGATATGCTGAACTCACCCAGCGAGTCCGTGGCAGGGCCAGAGCCCAGCTCTGTGTCCATTCTAGTCACCGCCCCACCCCCGACCTTGGTTTAGTTCTGCAAACCCAGTCCTGCCCTTCACAAGTGGTGGCTCGGGGAAGTCATGAGTTCAAAGGTAGCTCTTGCTCAGGGCGCCTCCCCCCTCCCCCCAGGAACCCTTCCAGCTTTGGTGAGCACACAGTAGGAGGGCAGCTCACGTCCAGCTCTAGGGCCTGTCGGCCAGGCCAGCAAGGGTTGAACATACCTGGAAGGAGGCGCTACACTGCTTACCTGAGGACAGTCTGTGACGCGGCGATCTGCAGGTGGTCACGGTCGTGGTGAGGTGTCTGTCACCCAGGGCTGCAAATGGCCAGACCTCAGCTCCTGCTCAGAGAAGCTGCTAGCCAATCCTTGAGGTATCTGGAGCCCATGTGGACCCGTAGCTGTTTCCCATTCCAGCACATTCCCACAGACCAGTGACTCAGGGCTGCCGTTCCTCTAGCTGGTTTGCTGGGGACCTTTGGCATGACCAAGGGGGCATAAGAGACTTGAGTTCTAGTCTTGACCCAGCTTCAGTGCCTTGTGGGACATCATTTATCCAACACACATTTGTTAACACCAGGTTCTGTTTGAAGGAGTTTGGGATAAATCTGTGGACAAAAGAGACCCAGAACCCCCTCACATCATGGAGAAGTAGAGAAAAGACAAGAAACCAGGGTGACAAATAAATGAATTATGAAATCAGCTAAGTGCTAAGTGCCTTGCATCACAACATTGTTTCCTCTTCTGGGAATTGAGGGGACACGACCTGCCTGATCCTGGAGGTCCCTGTGGGTTTCCCTCTAAGGGCTGCCCTAGCTCCTGTTACCTCCAAGCCAGTCCTCTTTCTGGGGCACAGGCTCCTGGTCTGCCCTGTGTCTGGGATCAGGAGGGTTTGGTTCAGGATGCTGGGCCCTGGGGACACGGGGTACAAATTTAGACGCCATGACTTACTGGCCCAGTGCTTTGGCCACATTGTTTAATTTGTCTGAACCTCAGTTCTCCCTTCTGTCAAAGCAGGAAAATAGGGCATTTGTGGGGATTTGATGAACTGAGACACTGGGCAAACATCAGTCATTGTTAGAGCATTACCTGTCACTTGAGGGCCTCAGGCTGATTTTCTGACGTCAAGTCAATATCTCACCTACCTTCCAGCTAAGTAAGACCACATTAGCCCTTCATAATACCACTCTGGATTGTGTGCTTTTTCTCTCTTACCACCTCCTCCAGGAAGCTCCCCCACATCCCCCTGCCCCGGATATGCATGTCCCATTCCCCTTTACTACTTTTTTTTTTAAGTTTTTATTTTATTTTATTTGTTTTTTTTAAAGGTGTTATTTATTTATTTGACAGAGAGATCACAAGTAGGCAGAGAGGCAGGCAGAGAGAGGGGAAAGCAGGCTCCCCACTGAGCAGAGAGCTTGATGTGGGTGGGGTTCAATCCCAGGACCCTGAGATCATGACCTGAGCTGAAGGCAGAGGCTTAACCCACTGAGCCACCTAGGCGCCACTAAATTTTTATTTTAATCACCCAGTGCTCATCACAAGGGCACTCTTTAGTCCCCATCATGTTTTTCTCCCATCTCCCAACCACCTGCCCCCTGGTTAGCTAGTCATCAGTTTGTTCTCTGGAGTTAAGAGTCTGTTTCTTGGTTTGTCTCTCTCTTTTTCCCCTTTGCTCGGTCTGTTTCATTTCCTTTCTCCTTTACTTCTGTCTCCACATCCCTCCTGCCCTTCCTCTGCTTGGTTTGTCTCCATTTCTGCCTTTAGCTGGACGCTTTGTTCTGGCCGCCGCTGTCCTGGGCAGCCCAGGCCTCTCAACCCCGCTGGATGCTAGATTCTAAGACATGGATTCTCTCCAAACAAGGGCCATCTGAAACCCTCAGACACTGTCCCCAGGGCCTTCTGTTGGCTCAGGACAGCTCTCCATGGCCAGCCAGCCCCTCAGGCCTGATATGTCTTCCTGGTTCGGCCCTGGCCAAGTCTGAGACATGCTTGCCTCTCCTTAGCCAAGTCTGGTACACATCGTGGTCCTGCTGCTGAACAGGGCAGGGGCTGCCCATGGATAAGAGGAACTTTCCAGGAGACTCAGGCCTGTGAGAAGCCCAGAGGTTCCTACCCCTTCCCCAGAGTGACCTTCATTCTTTCTTTCTGTTCCTCAGACACTACCCCAAGCAGTCCTTCACCATGGTGGCTGACACCCCGGAAAACCTCCGCCTCAAGCAACAGAGTGAGCTCCAGAGTCAGGTGAGGGGGCGGGGCAGGCCCTGTGGCCTGGCGGGGAGTGCGGGGTGTTGTAACCCCTGGGTTTGGCAAGGGCTGCTTCCTCCTCCCTGCTGTGGTTACTCAGCAGGGCTGAGGTGCTGAAATCCTGGCATTTGCCATGTCTCCCTGCCCCCACCCCTGCTCCTGGTTACTTCATATTTCCTGACCTTATCAAAGGAGTGGAGGAAGTGGGTTCGGGAGGTATGGGTGTCTGATTCTCTCTGCTCCAGAAATTTCTTGTGGGGCCTCTGAAGCCCGCCTCCTTCAAGAAGCTGTTCCCTTCTCCCTCCTTTCCACTCATACCCCCCCCCAAAGGAGAGGACTCACCTCTCCAGGCTCATGCCATCGGAGGTCCGCCCTCCCTTTATGGTCATGTCTCCAAAGCCCCTCAGAGGGCAGGCTGCAAAGAGGGTCTCCCCCTGGGGGCCTGTCCTACCTTTGTCTCCTTGGGCCTGATTTTTGGAGCCTGTGCTTTGTGGGGAGTGGGGTACATGCCGCTGTGTTGGGGGGGAGATGGGTTCTTGTCCAGGCAAGACTCTGAATTTAGGGGACAGTGAGGAATAAGCAAAGAATCCAGAGCCCTGAGCCCTGAACAGGACATTCTATCTGGAGGTCTGGGAGGGCTTCTGGGACCAGCCTGGCCTGGACTTTCGGGGGAATGGGGCTTCTACAAAGACCCCTTTAGGGACTTACCCAAGTGGGCAGGGTGCCCAGGGCCAGGAAAATGTTTCTGGCAGAGGATCCCCCTGGGGCCACAGGAGAGAATCTCTCCTGATCCCCCTGGAGTGGGCTTCCTGCTCTCTGGCGTTTACAGGACCTCCCTAGGTCCCTGTGTCCCAGGAGGTCCTGTGAAAGAGAACCAGCCCTGTGCTCTCTAGGGCTTTACATGTGTCCTCTGGCAGCTGGGAGGAAGGTGCTGTTTCTCCTGTGGTACAGATGAGGAAACAGCCCAGAGACATGAGAGGACTTGCTAAGATCATACGGGGTAGCGGCACTGGTGGGAAGACTGTTGACTGCTCCGGTCTTGAGTGCCAAATGCCCTGAGCATCTCAGTGCCCTTAGTTCTCACGAGCCTGAGCCCTTGGCAGGATCACCCCCACTCCAAGGAAGAAGGAAGGGATCCTACGGACTTTGAAGGCCGGTTTGTCGAATCCTGAGACTTGCGTTCTTTCCAGTTTTCCACCCAGCTCCCTCAGGAGAACTTATCTCTACCTTGATAATAAACACGTTAGTTCCTGGTGCTGCTGAGAATTATAGCTTAGCACAGTGCTTATAGTTACTTTTAGCCTCATTCATCCTTGACCCCACTCTGGGAACCATCAGATGGGGGAATGCAGGCTTTGCCTGTTGACACGCACAGTGAGGGAAGTTTCAGGATCCGGACTCTGGTTTTTCCACTCTTAAGTACAGTGATATTGACCACGTACAGTCCCGGTGAGGTGTGAGGTGTAAGCCTCGTGCGTGTCCCACAACAGCCGGGAGCAAGTAGGGGAAGCTGGTTTTTCCCTAGGCGGCAGCTTTGCAGCTGCCAGCCCGGATGCTGACCCTGCTGTGTGTGAAACCCACAGTTGGCGGGGAGCTGGTGTGGACACCGGACCTTGCCTGCGGAGAAGGGCACGGGTGGTCCAGCTGGCAGGAAGAGGGGCTGAGGCAGCCCTGGGGCCTAGACCGGGTCTGCATGGGGAAGATTTTGGCCAGACTCTAGCTGGCTGCTGACGACCACCCGGGACTCCCCCATCCTGGAGAGGCGCCCCCCCCATCCTGGAGAGGGGCCCCCTGGGGCCAGAGGTGGAGGGGGCTTTGGGGAGTGTGCAGGCCACAGCATCTAGGGTGACCTGGACTCACTCTACAGCTTGAGAGGGGCAGTCAGAACCCCGAGTGGTGGGGGCCCCAACAGAGGAACCTGGAAGAAGAGATGTGGGAGGGGCTGTCAGGTGTTGGGAAAGGTGCAGCTCCCAGAGGTGTGTGAGAGTGTGTGCACACACTCAGGCAGAGGCACACACACACACACACACCCCTACTCTCAAGAGGAGAAATTCAAACCCTGTTAATTCCCTTAGCTTTTGTCAGTCCCACAAAGGCACGGCTGTAGCCCTTTCTGGCCCTGGAACCAGATCCCTGAGGGGCGGGGTATGTAGGAGGAAGCAGCAGGAGCTCAGGCTCCCCGTGCTCCTCAGGCCCCCTCTGCCCCACCTCCGCTTGCTGCTTCGCTGCTCCCCGGGGTCTGGACTTCTGCTTGCTTCTTGGGCCTCCTGTCTCTGGTTGGCAATTTTGGGCAGTACCCAGGAATCTGCATTTTGACTGCCCTGGTGATTCTCATGAGCCTTTTGGACTTACTTTGTGAGACTTAGAGCCAGATTTGAGAGGGGCAGGCTGGAAGCTGGGTGGAACTGCCTGGGGCTCACCTTGCTTCTGCTCTGAGCGGAGGGGTGGGGGCCTTAGGGAGTCAGGGCTCTGCACTGAGGACACGGCTCTAACCTGCGTTGGCCTCTAACCTGCATTGGGCTCCTGGGCCTGGAAGCTGGGGTAGGCAGCGAGGATAGAGATGGGAGCCCTGTCTTCTTTGCAAGTGTGGGTCTGTGGTCTGAGTCACCTGGCTGCTTTACTCTCCTAGCTTTTTTCAAAACTCCCTGGTAAAATGGGGACAGCAAACCCCAGTTGCCTAGCGGTTGGGGCTGGGCTGATGGCACTGAGGTTTGGAAGAGCTGAGTGGTCTGTCCGGGGGTGGTGACAGGTTCTGGTTCCTGTGGCTCCTGTGGGGGCAGGGCTGGCTAGAGCAGCTTGTGGCTGGCGGGAAGGGAAGTGGGAGCCTCCTCTGCCTACCGTGCCCCACCCCACCAGGGTGTCACTTGGGCTCTTTCCAGGGCCCCTTCCTGACCTGCATGTGTGTGTCCCAGCCCTCCTCAGTCTCTGGAAGCTGCCAGTGCTAGTTCAACTTTATTTGTTTTCCTGTGTCTAGATTCGTTCCCAAAGTGGTACTTTGGGTGTCTGGGACACCTGGAGCCTCCCCTGCGGGGGAGGTAACCACAGAACTGACCAGAAATGACCCTGTGGGTGGTCCTGCCCAGGCCTGGCTGAGGCAGGGAAGTGGAGGCTGAGGCCCCAGCTGTACCCCCTCCCCTAGGCAGCTCTCCCTCCCCCAGCTCCCAGCTGAGTAGAGGCAACATTCATGTGGCTCCCAGAACCCAGGCAGAAATTCAGGGAGAATAAATCTCTCTCTCTTGCCCCCATTGTCCCACCCTGTGGCGCTGTACAGTCCCAGGCATTGGACAGTGTGGTCTGTCCCCAGCACCGCAGGCAGCATACTTGGTGTTACTCTGACCTGAGCCTGCTAAAGGTCAGATCCTGGGTCCGCCACCCTAGCTGTGTGACCTTCCTGAGCCTCAGTGCCTTCATCTGTAAAATGGGGGTTACCTTTCTCCAAAAGTTGTTGTGAGGATATAGCAGATGTCATGAAGGACATATACCATCATTAGGATATAGAGGATATTAGTGTAGGGTAAGCCTTTAGAGCAGTTCCTGGCTAGAGTCAATACTCACTCAATGTTCACTATTTAACTATTCTCTTAGAAAGGGGAGGAAGTAGAGCCTGGGCTCAGTGAAGCTGGGGAGTAGACACTGACCTTTTGATGATTGCTTCCAACTGACCTTCTTCATTCACTCTCCTCCTGTGTCTTAATTTTCAAGCTAGTTTCTTTTGTGTTAGAAGGAGGTAAGTTACACAGTATGTGGACCTGGCACATAGTAGACACACAGTAAGCACTGTATTTTCTTTTTTTCCCAAAAAAGAAATGGCACTGTATCCCCCCCCACCCCAACTTTCTGGTTTTGTTTTGTTTTATACTGGTTTATTTAGGAGAAAAAATTTTTTGTTAAAGTCATGATCTTTGCTCTTATGTTCGGTCAGCAAAACAGTGACTTTCCAAATTGTGCTGTCTGTTTGATATTTTGTGTCTATTCAAGTCACCCATCATGCACGCCACAAACACTTACTTGTACCTACTTGGCTGGGATAAATAATGAACAAGATAGACCCAGGGAGTTATTAATAAACACGTGAAGAGAAAGTGGAGCCTCCAGGGCCCTGTTTGGTGGGTGGGAGGAGCCTCGGCCTCAGACCTGGCCCTGCGTGGGGAATTTCCAGAATGGGCGGCCCAGGCAGCTCCCAGACATAGAGTCATCTGTCCCCAGAGCAGAGTTGCCCCCTGTCCCTACCCAGAACTGGGTTGAATGACCTTAGGCAGGTTTCCTCCCTGAGAGACCAGTCCCCACAACATCCTGCTGAGCCATCCCAGGTGAAGGCAACACTCCTGCTTGGGAGACCAGAGAACCCTGAGAGAGGGGCTCTGGGCAGGGTCCTCCCCCACACCCCCTGGCTGTCTACTTCTCACTTCTGCCACCACTCCAGCCCCAAAAGGCCTCACAGAGAATCTTCCTCACCTTGATCTTCATAGTTGAGATCTGCAGGTACTTAAAAATGATCACAAACTCCAGAGCTGGGTAGGTTTTTAGAGATCAGCCGGCCAGTCCCCACCCCCCCACCCCCCGGCTCAGTCCAGAGAGGGGGACTGGTTTGCCTAGTGACACACAGCCCTGAGGGGCTGACCTCCCTTCAGCCCTTCTGCATCCTGGTTCCACCCCAGCTCCGCCCTATCTGGTGGCCTGTGCCAGGAGTGAAACACATTCTCCTTCCCCAGCAGGGAGGGAGAGGCAGTTCCTGAGCCTGGGAACTAGCTGACATCATTGTAGTGTCGCCATGGCTATTATTCCCCTGGATTAGGGACCTGACCCTTACAGGGCCAGGAAGTGGAGGAAGGAGTGGGGGTCTGGCACGTGGTCAGCACTTGAATGTTGACAAAGCACTTCCACACTTGCCCTCAGCAGCAGATGTGGAGCCCGGCCTTGCTTCAGGATGCTCCAGGACTCATTGACTGTGTTCAAGCCACTGTCTGTAGTTGGCGCCACTGACTGGAATGGGTGGTGCTATCCCCATTTTACAGATTGCAGATGGAGGCTCGAAAGGTGAAGTCATTTGCCCAAGATCGCCTGGCAAGTGGGAGACTGAGCACCCGTTAGGACCACTTCCCTCTAGCTGTTTGCCCATGCTTGGCATGGGAAGTCTCCTCCCCGTATTTTAACTGAGTCCCCTTACAGCTCTTTTATGGATGGGGAAACCGAGGCCAGAGGCCTTGGATTTGGGGCATCTGCATCAGGAGCTGTATTTTTCTGACTTCCAGTGCCACCTTCTCCCTGATGCTCTTTTCCCAGAGGGTCTCCCTGCCCTCAGCACTAAAGGTCACCACGCTCTTCCAGGGCTTTCTGGAAGAGTTGATGCTGGGGGCAGTTCTGGGCACTTGTGGGTGGGTCAGTGTACATGGGTCCATGTATTACTGTGTTAACTTGCAGTCTGATGGGAACTGGCACATCCAGTTTTCAGTTTGGATCAGAATGAAGGGGCTTGTTTAAAATAAATAAACAAGGGCGCTTCTGAGACCTTGTAGGATCAAGAACACCTTGGGTGGATAAGCTGGGCTCCAGAGGATGAACGAGGACCTCTGACCCTTGGGCGGTGTGCCGAGGACCTCTGACCCTTGGGCGGTGTGCCGAGGAACTGGTGGGCGTGGCCGGATGAATCCAAGAGTGTTGTCGTGGGTTGGGTCAGGGTGCAGCTCGGCGGTGGGGCCAGGTGACTCCTGACTCCACGCCTGCGAGCTGCCTGGGCATCCTATCCTGGAAACTCCCGAGGCCCTAGGCCTCGTGTCCTGGGCTGACCTGCTTCTAGGACAGTGAACACACACACATACACACACACACACACACACCTGGAGGCAATCCAGGCAGCTGGTGGGGCTGGAACAGCTGGTGGCTCAGGAGTGGACAGCGAAGTCTCTGGAAACCAAGGAACTGTTCTGTGTCTCATGGGCATTTCTAGCCTCCATTCCATTCTTTAAAACCCCCTGGGGAGAATGAGATATTTTTCATATTTCAATTCCATTAGCGTTCGGGAAGTCCTTTCTTAGGTCTGACTCGAGTCCCGCTGGTACTTGAGTTTCCATGAATTTCTCAGGAGAGGAAGGCAGTGTTGGAGGGTAGGGTTCTTTCTCGGAGCTTGGAACCCTGTTCCGAAGTCCTGTCTCTGCCCCCACCGATGTCATCTCCTCATGTGGCATTGACCTTAGAAGCAGGCTGGGCAGGCTCCAGGAAGCCGCCGGGCCCGTCAAAGGCTCATTGATGGAGTCCTTCCGAGTGGCTGTCTCTCCGCCCTCCTTTCCGGGTGCCGGCTTTGTCACTTGGCACAGTCTTTGCTCCGCTGGGCGCTTCCAAGACTTCTCGGGGTTCTCAGTGGGTCGGGCTGTATTCTGGCTAGGGTGAGGGCTGGGGCAGCCTTTGGAGCTCTGGAAAGTAAGTACCTTCTTCCTATAGCTTTCACATAGGATAGGTCAGTGGGGAGAGGTTGGGAGTCAGGCAGCGGAGAGTTTGCACCCTGGTAATTCTGGACTTGCAAGCTGTATGACCTTGGCAGGGGGTTTTGCCTCTCTCTGGCTTAGTTTATCTGTAAAACGGAGCTTGCAGACTTACTTGTGATAATTCATGTAAAGCACTTGGCACTCAGAAGGCACTGAATACATTTCCGTGGGTTATTGTTAGTAGTCAAACACTTTTTGGCTAAGCCTCCTGCTTTGACTTCGGGGTGCGGGGGCGGTGGACGTCACTGCAGGGAATTTCTGGTCAGGGTCTCCATCCTGGCTGGTTGTTCCGTCAGAGGTGGCCGTGGGCTGGGGCCCTCTGCCGCCCCTGTCTTGATGTTAATTCTTCTCCCCAACTTGGCCCTCCAGGTGCGCTACAAGGAGGAGTTCGAGAAGAACAAGGGCAAAGGGTTCAGCGTGGTGGCGGACACGCCCGAACTCCAGAGAATCAAGAAAACCCAGGACCAGATCAGTAACGTACGCTCCCTTGCCTGCTGTGGGACCCCTACTGCCTCGCGTCCCCCGGCCCGCCTGGGTGACAGCTGTCAAGAAGGAAGGAAGGGTCTAGGCTTCCCACTTGTCTTTTTTCTGTGCACCCCCATATTCCCCCGTTCCACCCTGGGCCCACATGGCACTTCTACTGGAAAAGCACTCAGCTTTTGTACAGGGAGGGCCTGTGTGCTGAAGCTCTCCCCACCCACTCTAAGTGCCCCCCCACCGTGGCTGTGGTGGGTGTCAGGGTCCAGACGGACTGTTTGTCAGAGCACAAAGGTCATAACTGGGTGGCTAGGTGGGGAGGGGCCGGCCCCCCTTTCGTCTGTCTCTGGGTGCTGATACTGCAGTATTTCCGCCCTCCCTCGGCCTCCACCCCCACCTCGGCTTGCTCTTCCTTCCTGTGTAAAAACCCCAGCTGGCTTTGTTGGCTGGCCGGTCCCCCGGGCTAGGGATGGTCTGCGTGTCTGGAGGTGGCGGCACTGGGTATAGAGCGTGGGTGGTCGATCTCTCGGGGCCGTGGCACCTGTGGCCGGGGAATAGGCATTGGTATCCTGCCTTGCAGAGCCACAGACCTGCAGTCTGTATCTGAGTTTGCAGGGAAGCTGCCTGGGGTGGGGTGGGGGAGTTGGGGCACATGCTATGAACCTGGGCTGCAGGGCCCCAGGGCCTCGTGGCCCCATGGCCCAGGGTCCCAGGGCACAGAATAGCAGTATGTGCCCAGCCAGCCTCGTCGGGGCGGGCGGGGGGGTGGCGGCGGTCCTACAAATTAAGGCCTGGGCAAATGGTTGTCTTTATGACTAGAACAGAAAGGAGTCGGCAGGTGGCCCGAGGTCACTTGGGGTGGAGGGTCTGGGATTCAGGTAGGCCCCCCTGGGGCACCCATCTCCACCCACCCACCTACCCCCAGCCTCCAGAGCCCTCCCCCAGCCTCCTTGGTGGCACTGTGCTTAGAGTGACTCTGCAGTGGCTCGCATGGCTTCCAGGGCAAGGGCTTAGGGCCAGGAGAACCAGTCAGGCCCAAGTCAGTGGCTTTTAGACTTTGCAACCTACGATACAACATACATTTCAGATGATGACCCACCAAACAGGCTTGCTTATTTATTTAGAGAGGAAACCTACTCAGAGCTTTCCTCGAAGAGTCCTTGGAGAGGATTCAGATATTTTCTGTTCTATTTTATCTTGTAAAGATGCTTGCTGCAGACTTAACTAAATGGGTAACTAAGTGGGTTTTGCAATAAGGCCATTGACCTACGGTTTGAAATTTGTGGCTTGAGGAAATGGAGAGCTTCCCTTAAGCTAGGAGGGCTCAAATTCACCCCCCCATCCAGACACACACACTCTCTCTCTCTCTCTCTCTCAAGTAAAATCTGTTTCAGTTGCTTTATAAGCCAGTGTCTGGCCTCGTACCCTAGAGTTTCCCCACGGATGCTGCCCAGACTCTCTGAAGGGTAAAGAGGGTTAAAGAAGGTCTGTGTCTTCCAGCTCTCCACATGACAAGTGGGAGGGAGGGGGAAAGCCTTGGGCAGTGGGGAAAACGTGGAATGGCTCACAAAGCTGGAGTCTTGACTCTCCAGGCCTCTGTGGTGTTTCTATTGCAAGGACACGTGCTCTCATCTACAACCCCAGTTCCCCAGCACATTTACTCATTGCTTCCAGCCTGTGGCTTTTAGAGGCAGAAGATAAGCGAGCCCAGTCATCCCTGCCTTCCTTACTGGAAGGCTTCCAGAATATTCCATACCCAGTTATTGGAGGTGTTAACATCTGAGGAGCTCTGGTAACTGAACTCACTGTGGCCAAGACATCTACACCTAAGGCGATAACCATCTTATCATTAACCACAGGGCTGCCATTAGCTGATTGTCCTCTGCTCGGAGGTGGGGGAGGTGGCTTGAACCTGACGGGGTTCTGCTTTTTGCAGCTTTAGCTGGGAGTCTGAGGTGTGACCACAAAGCTGGAGGACTCTCAGTTTTAGTGAACCCAGTTAGTCTGTCAGGTGTGGCCTCAGTAAATGACTGTACTAAAATCACATGGGAGAGGTTTTTTTGGTCTTGTTTTGTTTTAAAGATTTTATTTATTTATTAGAGAAAGAGAGAGAGTGCACACACAGGGGAAGAGGAGCAGAGAGAGAGAATCTGTGGCAGAGTCCTGGACTGAGCACAGAGCCCGATGTGGGGCTCGATTTCACAACTTTGAGATCGTGACCTGAGCCCAGACCAAGAGTCAGGCACTTAACCAGCTAAACCACCCAGATGTCCCAATGTGGAAAGGTTTATTGACAATGCAGGCCCATAGGCCGGCTCCTCATAGGCCGCCTAACTCAGCATCTCTGGGAGCCCGACCCAGGAACCAGCATTTTATTTTGTTTCATTATTATTTTTTTAAGATTTATTTATTTGAGAGAGAGCGCAGGGGGAGGGGCAGAGGGAGAAGGAGAGAATCCCAAGCAGACTCCTGGCTGAGTGGGGAGCCCGACGCGGCTCCATCCCATGACTCTGAGATCATGACCTGAGCCGCAGTTAAGGAACCAGCATGTTAAGCACGTTCTGGGAAGAAGCTGTGTTCTGGGGATGCTCAGTGAAGTTTGAGAGCTGTTACTTAAAAAGCTTGAAAAAGCTTTCTCAGGGTGCCTGGTTAGCTTGGTCACTGAGCTACTGCCTTTGGCTCAGGTCATGATCCCAGAGTCCTGGCATTGAGCCCCACATCAGGCTCCCTGCTCCACGGGAAGCCTGCTTCTCCCTCTCTTACTTCCCCTGCTTATGTTCCCTCTCTCGCTGTGTCTCTCCCTGGCAAATAAATAAATAAAATCTTTAAAAAAAAAAAAATGCTTTCTCAAGCCTTAAATCAGGGATTGCCAGGCCCGGCCACATCCCCGAACTCTCAGGGAGCTCGAAACCATGCTGAGAGCCATTGTGAGGTTGTCCTAACCTCCAGAAGAGTTGGGGGCAAAGATAGTGTTTAGAAGAGAGCCACACCTTTTGCTTAGTATCCAAAATAGTGTCCTCTGTGTGGCTGGTCACTCGCTTCCCAGGTTAGCACCCGGTGACCCCCAGCTGCTCCCGGAGAGGTCAGACCATCTTGTGAAGGGATGAGATTGCATCCCCGGAGAAATAATAGTTAAAGGCCTTGGATGTGTGCGGTCTGTCATCTGTCAGATCAGTGTGGTCAGTACAGTTACCATCTCTGTAAAGGCAGACCTGTCCACTTTCCTCACTGTGGCTCAGGAAGAGGCAGGGGATAAAGCTTGGTTGAAAAGTTGGGCCATTGTCTGCTACTGAGAATGTGTGAAAGCTTTTGAGGCGGGGTCCAGTAAGTTGTACTTCTGGGGGAACTGTGTCTTGGATAAAGGCATGGGAAGTGTTGGGAGGTCAGGGCTGTGTGCTCTGGGATGCAGCGTATCCTTCTGGAAGGACCTTTGGTCCCAAACGCCAGTGGCTCTAATGCACTGGGATATTTTCATGGCTGAGCTCCTGCTAAACAGTGGGGGAGTTCTGGTTTTGTTTATCTCCGTATCTTCTTTTTTTTTTTTTTTTTAAACATTTTTATTTATTTATTTGATAGACAGAGAGAGATCACAAGTAGGCAGAGAGGCAGGCAGAGAGAGGGGGGAAGCAGGCTCCCCGCTGAGCAGAGAGCCCGATGTGGGGCTCGATCCCAGGACCCTGAGATCATGACCTGAGCTGAAGGCAGAGGTTTAAACCACTGAGCCACCCAGGCGCCCCTCCGTATCTTCTTATATATTGATTTTCTGTATACAACCCTGTGTCTTTTTCTGTGAAACGTAACATCCAGTAATACTGAGGGAACACTTGTGCTCACTGTGCAAGTCAAGAAACATTCCTGAGGGCGCCTGGGTGGCTCAGTGGGTTAAGCCGCTGCCTTCGGCTCAGGTCATGATCTCAGGATCCCACATCAGGCTCTCTGCTCAGCGGGGAGCCTGCTTCCTTCTATCTCTCTCTCTGCCTTATTCTCCGTCTACTTGTGATCTCTCTCTGTCAAATAAATAAATAAACTCTCAGAAAAAACAAAACAAAACAAAAAAAGAAACATTCCTGAACTCCCCCCGCCCGCCACAACCTGAACTCCTCTTAGAATAGAGTTTTGTGGTTTTTTTTTTTTTCTTTTAAGATTTTAGTTATTTGACAGAGAGAGAGAGAGATCACAAGTAGGTAGAGAGGCAACGAGAAAGGGGGAAACAGGTTCCCCACCCACAGGTCCCAGGACCCTGAGGTCATGACCTGAGCCAAAGGCAGAGGTTTAACCCACAGAGCCACCCAGGTGCCCCAGAATAGAGTTTTTACAGTGCTAAAAACCTAGCTCTCATACAGTGAGCACCTCTCCTATATTTCACTTAACTATTATGCTGGAGGTTAGGACAGGCAGATGTGCTGTCTAGTCAGTGAAAGAAAGTGCTGGATACAATGAGACCGGAACTGGTTAGTACTCTGCTGTTATCTGCAGAACTCAGTAATGTTCTACAGGACCATAAAACCATAAACTTCAGGAATATCTTTGCCACAGGCAGAAATGCTTTGCGTTTATATCAGTGAAAAATAATGAGCAGGGCGCCTGCGTGGCTCAGTGCGTTAAAGCCTCTGACTTCGGCTCTAGTCATGATCCCAGGGTCCTGGGATCAAGCACCACATTGGGCTCTCTGCTCAGTGGGGAGCCTGTTTCCCTTCCTCTCCCTCTGCCTGCCTCTCTGCCTACTTGTGATCTCTGTCAAATAAATAAAATCCTTAAAAAAAAAAAAAAAAGAAAGAAAGAAAAAGAATGAGTAGCGCATATTCTGGTTAAGTTGGCTTCAGTCTTTAAGGGCTGGGCCTAGTCAGTAGTTAAGTAGTAACATCAAACAGAAATTCCATGCCCAGGGTCAGATGACCTGGACACAGGCTCGTGGAACAACCGGAGTATACTTTTTGAGAGTGTGTGCTGTGATTTATTTTTTCTAGTTAAATTTTATTTTATTCTTAAGATTTTATTTATTTGACAAGCACAAGCAGGGGGAGCGGCAGGCAGAAAGGAGAGGGAGAAGCAGGCTCCTTACAGAGCAGGGAGCCCGATGTAGGGCTCGATCCCCAGGATCCTGGGATCATGACCTGAGCTGAAGGCAGACACTCAGCTTAACAGACTGAACCACCCAGGCGCCCCTTTTTTTTCGAATTTTAATATGTTACTGTGTATTACTAAATGCTATAGTTTTGTTTTTCCTGATTCTGAACATATACTAGGTATTCTTTTTGTGTCTTTCTTCCTTTGGTCAACATTATGCTTAAAGATTCATGGATGTACTTGCATGTAGCTACGTACCATTCTTTTTCGTTGCTGTATAATATTCCATTTAATGCTTAATGCATTTTATTGATACTGGTGTTGGATTTGAGATTGCTTTCACACGCTCTGGATGTCCGCATACATATTTCTTGGGGTTCCTGTGGAGTGGAATTGCTGGGTCTTAGAGTTTATGATCCTTCACCTTATCAGATAACGCTGATCTATTTTTCAAGTGGGTACTGATTTCCCCTCCAGCCAGCAGTGATGAGTTCCCATTGCTCTGCCTCCTCACTTAGACTTGCTCACTTTAGCCATTTTGATTGTGTGTAGTGGTATCTTACTGTGGTTTTAACCTGCAATGATTTCTCTGATGACTAATGAAGGTGAACACAGATTCACATTTGTTTTAAAAACAAAATACTGTTAGTCTGTAGTAGGGAGCAGTATTGCATGGTAGTTGAGAAGTAAGGATGCGATGTGAGAGCTGGATTCTGCTAACTCCACCCGTTACCTGGTTTCCCCATCTAGAAAACTGGGGGGAGGAGGGGCGTCATAGTGCTGCACAGTCGTAGGGCTGGCTGAGAAAAGGAAATGAGTAATCCATGTAAGGACACACAATTGGCCCTCAGAGAGTGGGAGACGTTAAAAAAAAATTATTAAAAAAAATAGACTCTGGCTGGTGAGTTGATGATTCCATCCAAAGCCTGTGTTCCCTTGTGGCCTGTGATGTAGAATCATGTGAGAGTGTGGTGTGGTGTCAGACCTCCATTTTCCATCACAATCAGGAGCAGGGGTTCAGAAAACAGAATGTGGGCTAGCAGAGAAAATGGGGTTCTATATTTAGCCATGCAATGGACCCTCCACTGGTCACCCCCGAGTCCTAGCCTCTCAACCCACGTGCACTTGGATCTTCTGGGTATAGAACAGGGTGCTTGGGGGCCCATGACAGTTCCTTATTTTTTAAAAGATTTACTTATTTGAGAGAGACAGATCGAGAGAGAGAGTTGGGGGGAAGGGCAGAGGGAGAGAAGCTTTTAAGCAGATTCCATGCTGAGCGCAGAGCCCGACACGGGGCTTGATCTAATGACCCATGAGATCATGACCTGACCCAAAACCAAGAGTGGGACGCTTAACCGACTGAGCCACCCCGTTGCCTGTGACAGTTCTTAAGCTGAGGCCCTAGGTGACCTCTCTGGGTTTATGGTGACCCCCATTCAGGGCTCTTGGAAGATGAAACTCTGCCGACTGTGGAACAGGGACAAGCCAGATCCTTGGAGTCTGGAAAATGTTTCTTTCCCTTTCGGATAGGCTAACTCCCTTCAGCATGCCTGTTGGCTTCTCATGCCATTCGGTAGACCGGCAAAGACAACACAGTTTTCTCATTTGCTGGGGAAGGGAGGGAGAGGTTGTGGAGAGTGGTGGCGTCTTCTCCCAGTGGGCCCAGGCAGAGGAGCTGCACCCCACTTTCCCTGCCACGCTGCCTCGTCTCCCCTCAAAGTTAGGGCGACCTTGGGGTCATCACCCCCATTCAAGTGAGAGGTGCACCACTCACATTTATGTCCAAACCGAAGCCGTGAAGTGGGGTGAGGGGTGGCCTTGGGCACGTGGCCCCCCAGCTCCGCACCTGCCCCTGGGTGCAGGCCTGTCTCCTGTGACTCTGTCCCTGTGTCACCAGCCTCGGCCCTTCCTGAGTAGTGAAAGCTCTGTCTTGGGAAGTCATTGCAATTCTGAGCTCATGTCCATCTTCTGTAAAGTGGGAACGAAAGTGTACCTGCCCAGTGTGAAGGGGGGATTATCACCAGGGTCGGGGGAGATGATGGCGGAAAGAGCCTTCAAGCACTCTGCGTGAGTCGCCAAGCAAATGGGAAGGTTCTTGGTATTCACACTAACAGGTGGTGTGTACATCGGTGGTGGGGGGGAGGGTTCTGCTATTTTCAGGCTGCCACGACTCCATCCACCTGGGGCAGCTGGCCCTCATTTAGAAGTATTTATCCTGGGTAGTGGTTTTCTAAGCACCAAGAGCGATTTTAGCAGCCGCTTATGGAACTGCACGCTTGTCCGTACTTGCTTTCAGCTCTGGAGTCTGGTTTGGTTGCTGGACCTGGTCTGGAGCCTCAGGACCTCCTGGGAACAGCTGGTACAGTTTACAGATCAGGAAACTGAGGCCCAGAGCGGTAGGGACTCTCCCAGGGTCACATGAGTAAGCAAAAAGCTGATGACCTTCCAGGGATGAGGCGTGGGAGGGGCACCACTGTTGTGCTGACGGACGGAGTCTGTAGGACACTGACTGGGAATAGCTCTAGGTCTTGGCTCCTGAGGATGGCAGAGGAATTGGGACGGACGTACCCTCTCCCCCAGGGCTCTCTGTCACCCCTTCACACCCAGAGAAGGCGGCTGCCATGCAGGGAAGCTGGGCCCCCAGCATTAGGGACAGCTGTCCCCCCAGTGCAGGCCTTTGTCTGCTTCTACGCATGTGCTCTCCCTCCCCTGGTCACTGGCTCCCGGGGTCAGGTCTCTATTCTTCCACAGAAAGTAAACACAGGAAGCTCACCCTTCTAACCCCTAGGACAAAAGTCGGAAGGGCAGTTGCCTTGTGAGCCTCAAGACCTCAGGAGGGGTGGCCTCGCTCCTTGTCGCCACGTCCCCTCTCCAGCCAGTGGACAGGAGTCACCGAGGGAGTGGGGCTCGGGGACACTCGGCTTTGGCTCTTGTCTTCAGAATGTTAGAGCAAAGCACTGGCCTTAGGTCTGAAAACTTCCCTCCTGGGTGCCCTTCTGAGCAGGAGTTGAGGGAGCCTGTTGGTTTTTAGTCTGGCCAGGGCTAGCTGCTTCCCCCTAAGTAATATGGTCAGCCCATAATACACTCAGCCCATCTCACCATTTGGGGGTGAGTCCCTGCTCTGGCTTGAAGGAAAGGGGCAGAGAAAGGAGGGGCTCATCAGGACCCAGACTCCTAGGTGAGGTGTTACCCCCGCCCTGCCCGTCTTCCCAGCTGGGCCTCCCAGCCGGGCCTGCAGTGAGCCACAGATGCTGTGTGCCCTGTTCTCCTCGGCCACACCTCTAGACCTTGAGCCCGGGTCTAGTAAACGTAAGCCCTGCCAGGCCAAGTGTCAATTCTTGCCCTCCTGGCAAAGCGAATGCCGCTGAGTGGGAGAGAAGGGAGCAGAGCAAGTGGGAGAGGATGGCCAAAAGGGACTGCCCTGGGCGGGGACAGCTCCCGTCAGGCCCTGGGGCCCAGAGTCACTGGTTCCTTCTGCTCCAGAGAACAGGGCAGGGTTTGCTCTCCTCCCTCATTTAGCTTGTCAGTGCCTTCATTTCCTTCTTGTCGGTTAGGCAGGGACTGTCATATATCCCTCCCCCAGGTGCCGACAGGCTAAAATGGGCCTGGGAGGTAGAACCCAGCACAGTGCCTGGCACCCAGCAGGTACCAGTGAGCGGACATTCTTGTCGTCCTGCGGCAACACCAGAGGTGGGCTCCAATGTCCTATTTTACAGAGGTGGAAACTGAGGCCCAGCAAGGTTAAGTAGTCACAGGAATCTGGTCCCGTCTGCCTGTAGCCCTTGGGGAGTCTCTCCTCTCCTGGGAGATCTTAAGTGGCCACAGGAAAAGAGCTTTGGTTGGTTTGCTGTGAGTCCTTTACCCAGTGTTCTCTGCCACTGCAGATAAAATACCACGAGGAGTTTGAGAAGAGCCGCATGGCCCCCAGCGGGGGCGAGGGCATAGAGTCTGAGCGCCGAGACACCCAGGAGCAGCAGCAGCCGCCCCACCACATCCCAGCCAGTGCCCCAGGTGAGAAGCCAGTGCCCCTATTTAGGCAGAGGGCCTGAGACCAGGCCAGCTTTGGGATGGGGAGGAGGTTGGCAAGAATCTCTCTCCACACACACACACACACACACACACACACACACACACCCTCACACACCCTCCCACAAACCCTCAGGCCCTCTCCCAGTGGGGCAATGAACACCCGGGTCAGGGTCCATGCCAGGCGCCAGCATGTTGGCAGAGGTACAGCCCCTGTTGTAGAGTGTGCAACACCAGCAGATGTACATGTGCAGACTGATGAGCCTTTGAGAAGTGGGGTCTGAGTAAGGTTGTGGGGGGTGGAAACGCATGATAGGGGCTTCTTGGGGGAAGGGAGGGGGCCGAGGGAGGGATCGGGTTTCTGAGCCTCATCTCTCCCATCTTGCAGTTTACCAGCAGCCCCAGCAGCAGCCGGTGGCACAGTCCTATGGTGGCTACAAGGAGCCTGCTGCCCCGGTCTCCATACCATGCAGGGCCCCAGGCGGGGGCGGGGTAAGTAGCTGTGGCCAAGTGGGAGAGGTCCTGGAGCCGGGAGGTGGAATGGGGGTCAGAAGTCTGGGGAAGCAGAGGTGGATGGGCCCAGGGAAGGCCTTCGTGGTCACAGCTCCGAGAGTCTCCTTAGAAACCCAACCTAGAGGCCTGGCTTCCCCAGATCTTTGACCCCAGCTCCTTTTGCCCTCTGCAGGTGATAGAGACCTGTGTGGTCAATGTACCGAGCCCTGGGCTGGGGATGGGGCCCAGGGCTCCAGCTCTGGGTGTACTTTGCACAGGTCACCTCCCCTACTCAGTTTCCTGCCTCCTGCTCCCCACTCCTCATGAGGATGACCCCCAAGCCTGACCACATCCTTTAGATCTCAGTCCTGTCTCCAAGGGGTCCTCCTAAACCCCCCAATGTCACATGGGTCTCCCCTGACACATCTGTCACTCCCCACCACTGGTTCTCTTCAGAGCACTTTTGGCAACTCAGAATGTTCTGTTTGTTAACTTGTGTCTGCATCCCCTGCTGGGTTTGCAGCTCTGTGCGGGCAGGGCGGTGTCCTCTTGATTCAGCGGCTCTGAACCAGGCGCAGAGCCTACGCTCAGCGATGCTGCCAAGTCAGTGATGAGCAAAATAGGAACTGGGGCAGGACCAGGCTTACTGTGCTTAGAGTTGAAGTCCCTGGTCTCTAAGTTCTGCCACCTGTCCCACTGAGGGGGCTGCTGGAACCCCCAGCCTGAGCTCCTGGCTGCGTTCAGCTCCTCTGTGCTGGGTTTCTGGGAATCAGAAGTAGCTCATGGAGGAAGAAGTAGGAGACACTATACTTAGAGAAGTAAAATAGCCTGAGATACCTGTCCTCCTGGAGCCTCATGCCCTGGACATAAGGGGGTAAACAAGGGAGTGTCCATGCCACGGGGCTGCTGGGCAGGACTGAGAAGTCATCTGTAGGATAAGATTCCAGATAGACCAGCCAATCCTTCTAATACTAGCTAAACCTGTTTTGGACACTAGGGATTTGGCACTGAATAAAAGACCACCTTCCTGCTGTCTTGGAGCTTATATTTCAGTCAGGAAGACAAATAAGGAGGCAATAAATAAGTAGGTATATAATGTAAGATCGGATAGTGGCACATGCTGGGAAGAAAAAGCAGGACGTTGGGAGGGAGAGCCCCAAAGTCCTCAGTAAGATGAGAGAGTGAGTGGTTTAGGGAGAGCAGCAACTGTAAAGGCCCTGGGGCCAGCAGGAAGGCCAAGGCGATTAGAGGAGAAAAAGGTAGGAGATAAGGTCAGATCAGGCAGGGACTTGTAGGCCACAGGAAGGCCTTTGTGATTGGTGAGCTATGCAGAGTGACATTTTTGATTTCTGTTTTTAAAGGCTCACGGGTGGCTCTTGAGAAGTGGCAGCAGAATGTTGAGGGCGGAAGCAGGGAGACTAGGGAGGAGGCTGTCGCGGGATGCAGGCGTAGCTGGCGGCAATTCAGCCCAAGAGATAGAGGCGGAGTTGGTGATAAGAGACCAAGGTCACTTTGTGGGGCGGGGTTGTAACCTCTTACCCCACACACAGACTTCGGTGCTGATGGAGCTGTTTTCTGCAGCTTGAAAGAAAGTTTGCAATTTGGTGCTGGCTGGCTGGGTCCATAGAGCATAGGACTCCAGATCTCGGGGTCTACGTTAGGTGTAGAGATTGCTTAAAAATAATATCTTTAAAAAAAGAAAAATCTGGTGCTGAAGGAAGTGGACCACCACTGAAGGACTTCAAGCCGGGGAGTCACATGATCAGGTCTGCGGTTTGGAAAGTTCCCCCTGAGATCACAGTGGATGAACAGATCAGAGGCCTGGGCCGTATAGGGTTAGAAAGAAGGGCCGGGCCCCAGGCTGACCGCATCCCCACTCTTGCAGAAGCGGTACCGCGCTGTGTATGACTACAGCGCCGCGGACGAGGACGAGGTCTCCTTCCAGGATGGGGACACCATCGTGAACGTGCAGCAGATTGACGATGGCTGGATGTACGGGACCGTGGAGCGCACTGGCGACACGGGGATGCTGCCGGCCAACTACGTGGAGGCCATCTGAGCCCCGCCCCCCACCACCCGCCCGTCTCTTCAGTGCATTCCACTGCATCACATCTGTCCTGGGCGGACCTGTCCACCCTTCAGTGTCTGTTTTTTTAAATCTGCGACAGCTTGTTTATTCCCACCCTCCTCCAGCTTCTTTTGCCAACTGAAGCCTTGTTCTGCCACTTTCGCGGGCTCTTCTCTGGCAGGTTTTTCCCTTGACCAACTTCTTGGTTTTCTCTCTGGACGGAACAGGTGTGGACCTCTCTGGGGGAGGCTGAGGCCTGGGGAGCTGGTCTGGAATTGCAGACCCATTGGCTCCCAGGCCTCTGCCTTCTCTCTTTTCTGCCCGCCCCTCCACCCAGACCTTCCTGCCCTCCTCACACACCCCAACTTTCCAAGACTCCCAGGGGAGGGGCTCCGTACATTCCGAGATGGGACCCCACCACCCTTGTCCCTGGGAAGGGCTTTGCCTCTGCTTCTCAAAGACAGGGCGGCCAGCCCTCTGAGGGGGCCCCTCACCACCCTCTCCCACTCTCAAGGATCACAGAGGAGGGGAGCGTTCCCGCTTCGGGGTTCATTCATCCCTCCCTGCATGTGTTCCTTCTCACACTGTGATTTCGCTCTCCTGCCCACGCACAGGGGCGTGGGCGAGGAGCTCCCTAGGAAGCATGGCTTGGGTCAAGTGTTCGCCTTTCTTACTTTTAGGGACAGCTGCATGAAGGAGGGGAACAGGGTGTTCTCTCCCAGAGCCCTTTTCCTTCCTCCTCCCCCCAGTCCCCAGGCGCCCTGGCTGGCTCTTGCACCGAGAGCCAGCCCCCCTGAGCTCTGGGTTAGGTGGGTCCTACCCCCTCCTCCCCATGGGAAGATGTCTCAGGCCTCCCCGCAGCCGCCCCTCCTCGGCCCAAAGCCAAGTGGACTGGAACTGTGCAAAGCCACAGAGCCTTTGCGCCTCTCCAAGATTCCGCCTGTGGGGGAAGGAGCATTTCTGTATCTGTGGCAGTCAGGGTCCAGGCCTGTGGGAGTCTCTGGGAGGACCCCAGTGGGGGAGGAGTCCCTGGTGTCTTCTTTGGCATGAAAATTCCTCCTTTCCTTCGATTGCCAAACGGCGAAAGCCCACCCGCCCCCTTTCCAGTGTGCTGGGCAGAGGTCAGGGAGGGGGGTAGTTGTGGAGTTGGCTGGGCTGATGTGGGGGCCGGCAGCTTGCTGGGGTGAGGGTGGGAGCAGGCTCCATGGCTCTAGTCCTCTTCTTCCCTTCCCATCTCTGTCACCCCTACCGGGGGTGCCTCGCTACTCCCCTGCCCTCCCCCTTACTAACCTCAGGCCCCCTTGAAGCAAAAGGAGAAGGTCCCAGGGCTTCAAAACTGGAAGCACAGACCCCGGGATGAGGAAGGGAAAGATGGTGCTATTTCCAAGTCCCTTCTCTCGCTCGTCGGCGGCTGTGATGACCCTTGCTTGGCTTCATTCATCTCTTCTGGGCTCTTCTCTACACATCCTGGGTCTCCCCCTCCTGTCTTGCCCTCAGGCTCCACAGTTGACATCTTTGCCTCCTTGTTCCTTCAGGGGAGGGGGGACCCTACAGGCAAATTTCAGCAGTCAGGTCCTCAGTGTGTGGGGGTTGACGTTGGAATATCTTCCCCAAATCGGAACAATGAAGAAATGACCATTGGGGGTGGGGAGAGCCCTGCCTGACCCGTCTCTCTCTCTTTGTGGCCCCAGCCGAGGTGAAGGCAGGTGGAGGGTCTATGTTGGGTGATCTGGGGGATGAGGGAGCCGCCCATTACCTTTCCTCTTGATCTCAAAGCACAGCTTGGATTTGGGGACCAAGGTCAGAGATGCGTCCTGTCGTTGGAGGACCTGTGCAGGGAGAGAGGGGAGGAAAGCTTAGAGGAGCAAGAAGCAGCCTGTTCTCCCTTTGCTTCGTTTTCCTTCCACAACAAGGCAGGCCAGCCACTGGTATCTCGTTGCCAGCCCCCCTGCTCCTCCCGCCCTAAAAATAGGGGACCTTTTCTTACACACCCCCAGAGAGAAGGACTGTCATACTGGTGCTGAGGGACCAGGGGCTGCTAAGGCATCCTTGCTCCTTTCCAGAACCATCCACCCCTACTATAGCACAGAGCCGGTGGCTGGGTCAAGTCCCTGGCCTTCTCGTACAGTTTCCAAAGGTCTTTGGCCAACCTAATCCCAGGAAAGAAGATGCATCAAAGCTAGAATGTGAATATAACTGTAGTGGACCAATAAGAAAATGCAAGAAGTCCATTGGTGAGAAAAGTGAATTCTCTCATACTGCTTCCTATTTTCTTCCTCATGTCCCTCCAGGGAAAACGACTTTATTGCTTCATTTCTGCCTTTATTCTCTCACATATGCACTTTTGGGCCTTTTTTTTTTTTTTTTAAATAGCTGGGGAAAAAAAAAAATACCACCCCACAAGCCTGTATTTAAAAAGAAACAAATGACCATGTGAAATTTGCCTCTGTCCAAACATTTCATCCGTGTGTGTGTGTGTTTGTATGTATGTGTGTGTATGTGTGTGAAGCCGTCCGTTCATCTTTTTATATGGGGTGGTTGTCTTTTCTTGGTCTGTTCTGGTCCCCTCCCTCGTGGGCTTGTGCTTGGGATCAACTCTTTCTGGCCTGTTAACGATTCTCAACATTTGACTTGGACCACAAGTGAATCTTTCTCCTGGTGACTCAAATAATAAAAGTATAATTTTTACCTGTGGACTTGGTTTTCTCTCTGGCTCTGTGTGTGCGCGTGCAGGTGTGTGTGCGCATGTGCATGTGTGCCAAGTGTTAAGGGCCTTAGCCTGGCACCCTCCTGCGAGTCCTGATGCCCTTCAGGGAGGGGATGACTGGTTTGAAAGCTGTCAGCCTGGCGTGGCAGTCAGTTCTGGGATGGGGACTTGGCATCTGTGTCTCGTGCAGAATTTTCCAGCCAGTCTGCTCCTGGCTGTGCCCAGCTTGGTGATACTCCCCAAACATCCCTGAGCTGTTACTTCCCTCTTCCTGTCTGACCTCCTGAGTTAACGCACCTGTCTCTGCACGAGCCAGTGCCTTCCTGGGGCAGGGGATGGATCTAATTCCTCTAAAGCCCCAGGGTCTGTCCTGGGCCAGACCCATTGCTGCTCAACAAATCTGTGTTGCCCTAATGCAGCAGCTCAGCCCCGGGGCACTGTGCCCTCTGCCACTGCCCAGCATCTGGAAAGAGTTTGGTGCTGTGTGAGGATGGAAATGATGGAGGGACCATCTGGGTGGAATAAGACAGGATGAAGCCATCTTACCAGCCCAAAGCAGTATTCATCAGCTGGGTACCGACTGTCCTGTCCGTCTCACGGGTTCTGAAGCCCAGGGGGGCTGTGATTTGGCATAAGTTGTATAGCACGTTGCTGGGCCCGAGGTCTCAGACCCGCAGCCCCACTCCATTCTGCCTTGCCACGGTGAGCCTTGCGCCCCTGCTCTCCGCACCTCACATCTTTGTCCCCACCCACCCCCCCCCGCCACTCTGTCCTTTGCTCCAGGTGCCCTGGGTCTGATCCCCCATCAGACGGCCCGGTGGCCTCCCTTCTGTGGCGTTGGGAAGGGGACCGTGGTAGAGAAGGAAGCCATCCAGCTGCCTTGTGGAAAGGGGCATTTCCCACTGTGGGCACGGCAGGAGGGCGCTCTGGCTTTGGGAGAGCCATGGCGGAGTTGGAAGGGCCCTTCCTGAGCCTTGGTCATGGGGAGAAGGACAAAAGTGGGTCTGCAGGGCTGGAGAGGTGTAGGGAGCGTTGGAGGCGGGGGTGGGCTCGTTAAAGACAGGATGGACACCCACTCCCTCTCCAAAGGAGCAGGCCGACTAATATTCTCCCAGCAGAGGGGCATAAGTTGGCAAATCCGGCCTCCTGTTGGCCTGCCCTCTCTTGTCTGCGGAGCTGCAGTCCTCCCTCTCAGGAGGCTTCATTCACCAGAGCCATCGGAGGGGGCAGTGTGCCTGGAAGGGGTGACCCCACTCCCTGCTCACAGAAAGCTCTGGGCTCTATCTACTGGGCACAGGCTGGTGAGAGCAGTTTCTAGACCCCCTTCCAGAAGGGGCCTCAGTTCCCCCCGCAGAGCCTGTACAAAGGGGTCCCTAATGCCCTCATTCCCCTGACCCCACCCTGGGGGCCTTCAAAACAACTCTAGGGTGGAACTGAGGACACCAGGCCTCAGAGATGACACGGGGAGTGTTTTTAGTTTACTAGGGAATAATTAAGATATAAAAAGACATAAAAACAACACAAGACAGAACTGAGTACCCACCATCCAGTTTAAAAAAATACAGCATTTGTTCCCCTCTCTCCTCAGAAGGCATCACTTGATTTGCCTACCTAGACTCTCTCCCCGCCCAGGGACAGGCCTAGGAGTCCACACCACGCTCTTTGGGTAGAACACTGCGCGGAGCTCTCAGAACAGGACACAGACGAGAACAAGAACGAGGGTCAGGACCACAAAGAGAGAGACGGAGTTAGCTGGGGGAGAGACTCCGGGGCTTGCACGGAGGGATTTGAGCAGTGTCGGGAGGGCCGAGGGGCATTTCGGACACCAAAAGTGGGCCAGTTCGGGAAGGGGGCGGAGGCGAGGGAGGAATATGGACTCCAGAGTGTGTAAGCCTCCTTTTCCATCTTGGACCACCAACACCGCCCGCCCCCCCACCCCCAGTGAAACATCAGGCAAGTTCCTGACCGGCTCTGAGCCTCATCTGTGCAGGAGTTGTAGGGAGGCTGAACTTAACAACCGGTGTGCGGTAAAGGAATCCAACCCCAGAGAGGCCAGCTGGGACTCCCACGAGACCCTTGTCTATGTCCCTTCACACCGCGACCTTTACAACCCGCCCATGGCCCCCCCCGACGTCCAGCCATTATTTTTCCGAGATAATTGGCCACCAACGTGTTAGAGGACAAAGGCAGAAGGAAAGCAGCCAAGAGGATTCATTCCTGGGGGATCCGGATAGAGATCAGATCTCCTCCTCCGTCCCTATCATGCCGGCTCCATTTAGATACGAAGGGCTGGGATTGGGTTCCTGCGGAGAAATTGAGCCTCTGCGCTTCTGCCGGCTCTAAATCGAGCAGTGCCTTGGTTACCCGCTGCCGGGCTACGTGATTGGTTGGCTGGGGGGCGGCGGGGGGTTGGGGGGGAGGGAGGCTGCTGATGGAGCGGCAGCATCCCTTAGTCTCCGGCCCTGGGAGGGGGAAGGGAAAAGACGGAGCCGTGGAGGGAAGAGGGAGCCATTTCTCTCCCCGGGCTGCAACCTCCGTGGTCACAGCTCACGTTTGCCCGGAATCCAGAGGCTTCCCCAGCCAAGGACTCCATAATGCTGGATATTTTCATCCTGATGTTCTTTGCCATCATAGGCCTGGTCATTCTGTCCTACATTATCTATCTGCTCTAGGGGCCTGCAGCTGCGGCGGGGAGCCCACTGAACCCAGCTCAGGATGAAGCTGACCGCCCGAGCATCCTGCTTTGCTGACGCACCGGTGGATATTTGCTTCTGGTCGTTATTCCGGGTATTGATTCAAAAACAAAATTGAAAGAGATCTTATTATCCTATTTTGCCCCCCTCCGATGCATTCCTATAGCCTTTCTCAGACCACTCTGCAAAGAATAAGAAATGCCAACTTCTTTTTTTGAGACCTAATTTAAAAATAACAAGATTTTACAATGAAACATAAAACCCACAATGCAAAGCATTTTTAGAGAGAATGGATTGGGAGGGGGGTGCGGGGGGGGGACTATTATCTCCTAGTAGGTGCTCGGACTCCAAGTTGTCTGTTGATCCCACCCCATCCCCCTTGGTAATTAAAGGTAAAACACATCTTTATATGTCGGCAGAGTGGTTTGCAATTAAGCTCTCATAGTTGCATTAATTAATTAGTGTCTCATTTTCACCGGAAGATGAAGTAGCTAATGAAATGTACTTGGGTGTGGGGTCTGGGGGAAGACGTCAATTCTTTCCCAGCTGTGGGGTTTGGTGGCGAGGAGAGAGGAACGCATTCATTTGTTCATCCGTAGCCAATACGGGGTTGCTGAGAGTGTCCTGGGTTTTCCCATCTGAGCCCTGTTTCTGGGTTTCCTGCAGCTCCTGGTCTCCAGCCCAACCAGAGGCCTCTTAGCAGCAGCACCGGTCCTGCTACACGGCAGACCTCTTCCAGAGCCTTCCGGATATGGTTAACCACTGTCGAGCAAGGGGCTTTTTGAGCTCCGACGCAGAGGCCCTCCATGGGGACCTCAGGAATTCGTGGGCACGCCTGGCAGATGCTGTGTGCATTCGAGCTGTGGATAGAGGGTGTTGAGGACACCTAGCTGAAATGTAGACTCATTAAAGTTACCATGGAGAACTGCTCAGATACTCATCGTGACAGCCTTTCTTTAGGTGTAAATACAACAGATGATGCTAAAATATTTCTTTCCTTTCCCTCCCGCAGGCAAGGGGGCCCCTTGTAAGTTCAAGAGCACATTGTCTATCTTCATCTCTGAAGTAGTCACTTTGACACTGTCTTTACAGACCGCAGTGTGAGCTCGTGTGGTGGCCCTTGTCTTGCTCCCCAGCAAGAAGGAAATTGTCGTTTGAATTTTTAAGATTTATCATTTTTCCCCCCCACTCCATACCATTTGTGGCCCAGCTTCTCATTTCAAGAGAGAAATAGTTATATATATAGTCCTCATTCTTTGTGACTGGCTGAATTATAAATTGTTGAAATAGGGTAGCTATACCTCATCTTACTTGTTATTGGGGGAGAAAATCTGTCTCTTACTCCCAAATAAATGTCTTTTATATTGTCAAATGTTCCTCGTCTGGGGGGGAAAAAAACCTTGCAACATATATATATTTTTTGAAGGGGTCCGATTAGGGTTGAAGGAACCATATATTGTGGAATCCAGAGTAGATGTGGGCCCCAAATCTGTGGTTCCTGTTCCCGTGAAAAGTCCATCGTAATTGTTCTACGTTTGACTTTCCTTTCTAGCTTACAAATAAACAAGGAGAAAGATTAACTTAAGAGTTTTGATTTATGATATTGTATTCAATTTCCATGTCTTAAAAAAAAGTAAAATGGAGGCACTACAACATATGATCCAATTAAAATGGAAACTTGCATTTTAAAATTCTGGCCAAAGAAAAACACTGCTCTAGAAGCATTGTCTTGGTAATGAATGACCTTCAATAAGTCACTTAACCTTCAGGGCTTCTGTTTATTCTGACAAATGAAAGAGTTGGACTAGAAAATTGTTACTTATTTATTATGCTATTATTTATTAAATTTTAACTTAGTTTTAATTTTAAAATTTCCCTTTCCATTGAAAATTCTACAATTCTAGGATGCATTATCGTTGGAAACCACACCTTTGAGAGCAAAATTCTTATGGAACAAACTTTTAACAGTTTACCAGTAGTTCGCTTTTCTGCTCTCTCTGCATGACATTTTATAATAAAAACTCAACTGCAAAACTTTTTTTCTTTTGGCACCACCAACCACACTGCCAGGAGAAAATGACAGTATTTACTTATTCCAAACATTTGGCAGTGACAATTTGCCCAAGTTGTTTAGGGGATATTAACAAAAGCAATGCTATGTGGTGGTATGTAACAGCAAGAGGCAATTTGACAAACACTACACTGATGTAGGAGGCATGGGTCTGAACATTAATATATTCAGAGATGCGGGCACCTGGGTGGCTCAGTGGGTTGACCCTCTTCCTTCTGCTCATGATCTTGGGGTCCTGGGATCCAGCCCCACATCGGGCTCTCTGCTCAGTGGGGTCTGCTTCCCCTTCTCTCTGCCTGCCTCTCTGCCTACTTGTGATCTCTGTCTGTCAAATAAATAAATAAAATCTTTAAAAATATATATATATATGTATTCAGGGATGATCTCCAGTTATCTGGGGAGTCCTTGACATGACACTAAAACATTCCTCTGACTCTTTGGCGTAACTTCATTTTTCAAACTAAAATTTTCTCTACTTCAAGGCAAATGTCAGTGTCTTGGAGGGGTCCAAGTTACACAGTTAATTATAGTAGTATGGATCTTCAAGGTTTAGTCTCTAACCAAGTTCGCTCTGAAGACTTTTATGAGGTCAAGGCTCTTTAGCCTGTACACATGCATAGCTGAAACCACTAAACATTCAGTGAAAACAAGCAGGCAGTTTCAGTCATACCCCATAGATACATATCACTGGTATTGCATGTCATGAAAGGACGTAGAAAGAGTGCCCATATTACTTGTGAAATATTATGGTTTAAAAAAGTAAGTGATTATGTTTTGGAAGAAATTTTAGGACTTTGTGCCCATATCCATGCTATAATATGCCAGTTTATAACAGAGTTTTATGGTGTTCATCATTTCGATACTTTTTTTAATTTCACATTTAAACTATTTGAATACTGGCGTATATTAGCATTCTCATACATAATAAAACATGGAAGAAAGTTACTTCTGTAATATGGAGTTGTATAAATTTTACGAATCTGTCGTATGGCAATCCTGTACTATAGAGTAGATATTGTACTTGGCCCACATCGATGCATTAAAAACATCTCTGAATAATTGTAAGTTACTTAGAAAAAATTAATGTGGCATTACATTAATTCCTGTTTTCCTGACAAGAATTAGAGATTTTTATGGGGAAGTGATGTATTTTATTCCAGGAGAAAGAGGATATATTTTGGGAAATGTTTAAATAATGGAAAGATAAATGTTACTAAGTTTTGAGCCACCTAAGACTCATTGTTCTGGGTATACAGAATCAAATCCAAACTTTCTGAGTTTGCAACTTGGCATGACATGATTTATTAAATTTCAGAAAGTGTGTTTGCTTTTAAAGGGCTTAAAATTAGCATTATTCAGACTTCAAATCCCCTAAAAGTATCATTTTAATTTTAAATTACTCAAAAAAAGGAATTTCCTTTAAGAAAAGACTTAGCATAGTTGAAGTGGAAAATTGTAAATTACATGATTTGACTTTATGACACTCCAAATTTTGCTAAACCTAGAATGACCTATTCTAAGTTAGTTTTGTCCCATCTATTTTAAACAAAAAGCCAAAATCATTTATAAAAGAGGAAACAGAAAAAACGATTGACACAACTTCATTATGAACTCAAAAATGCAAAGGCAGATACATTTAGACATATTTAAGAACTTCTTTTTTCTTAGAAAAAGAGAGCTTGTGGTCATGGGAAATTGCAGGTAATCCACAATACTTACTTACACACTTTGTTTTTTGAAACTGATGTTAAACAATGGTAATTGTAGTATTTGGAACATTAATTGTTTGGGAATTTGGCCTCTGAATTAAATAGGAGAATAGTACAAAACACTGTTCTACTTATAGATTATCGTTCGATTTATGAGTTGTTGCTAGTAAATGAAATTATTTAACTAATTAACTTATGTACTGTAATACTAAGCATAAATAAACATAGATCATATGGCTACCTGCAACATTATATTAGGATGTTTTGTGTTTTCATCATGGTAGAGCTACAACTAACAGCTTAAATAAAAATAAGTTCCTGGGGCTCCTAGGTGGTTCAGTGGGTTAAAGCCTCTATCTTCAGTCAGGTCATGATCCCAGGGTTGTGGGATTCAGCCCTGGGCTCTCTGCTCAGCAGGGAGCCTGTTCCCTTCCCTCTCTCTGCCTGCCTTGCTATGTACTTGTGATCTCTGTCTGTGAAATAAGTAAGTTTAAAAAAATCTTAAAAAAAAATTTCCTCCATAAGAAATAAAGGAATTATACTCAATGACTGGCATAATAACAAACACTATACAAGTCAGAATGTTTCTAATTTAAATTTTATTAATATGAATAAATAACAAATTAAATAAAAGTTAGCAAATATTAAGGTATCAAAGACATTTTGCCATAAATACAATACTTTAAAAATAACAATGCATAGTTTTCAATTTTATACATATCTGTAAGAAAGCCTTTCGAGGGCTAAACTTTTTTTTTTTTTTGGTCTCTTTACTTGAAGAATATTCTGGAATTATATTTGCTCTCTTGATGAAAAAAAACTGTGTTCTTGGTACTTCAGCACTTTTTATTTTAACTTAGAGAAGACTATCAAATATAGATGTCTTTTGGGTCATCTTTCCTATCTTAGTGATGTTCCAATAAACCAAGGAGCGTATGTCCATGACCTGATTTCCTACAGTTTTTACTGCTACCTGCTAGTAGAACTGAAAAGAAATCTGTAATCATATAATCGAGTACTGTCCTATTCACTTAAAGAGACTGAGTCTCAAGTAATAATCACACAAAGAGATAAAGGTTTGTTTTTATTGTGTCAGACAATAAGTCACCTGCTTCTTGCAGAGTTGTTCTTGACCTAAGATGGTTCTTCCGGTTGCATCTTTCCCTGCACACCTCATGCTTGCTCTAATCTCCACTTAAGGTGGATGACTGTCCTGGCAATAAAAATCTTTGTTCTTGTTGGAAGAACAGGAAGCATGAACTAAGTCATCAAAGGACGGGGAAATTGTGAAGTCAGGTGTCTATTATTCATGCTGTGGAGAGCAGCCTGATAAGCAACCACTTAAACTTCTGGAATGATTAAGCTGCTTCCCCAATACAGTAATTTACGGCCTGCATTGTGAATATGATAAAGAAGTTAAGGGATCAGAAGGGCATGAGGAGAAATTATTTTAAAAAAAAAGTGTTAAGGATAGATGTTCCATGGTTTCTTAAGGCATAGAGTATTTATCACAAGATATAAACTTTAAATTAGTTTCTAAGAAAAGAAGTGTCCTCAGTTTATTAGTACGGTGTGTATGTGTCTAGAAACAACAGTATGATAAATATAACGATGTTATATTAGATGCTTGCTTTCTAAGAGAGGTAAAAATCAGCTTCAAATGAAAGGAGATTGAGGGAATCACTTTTAAAAGGAATAAAAGGGCTAGACGATCAGGTCCATCTTGTAATTTAGGAAAAGATATAGGATAAATTATCTGACCTGTTAGCAGCTCACATTGTTATGACTGTTCTAAAGTTAGTCATAAGTGGACAAGCTCTTAGTAATTTCAGGCTATGCGTTTTGCTAATACTCCTTGTTTGGTGGTACTATGAGTGTCTATTCTGTCAATTAAACATTGACACCAGTGACAACAACATGCACTTTTGCAAATTAATCTCCCAATTAAACATTTGATATCACATTTTATTCCTGACTCCATTTGGAAAACAAAAACAAAACAAAACAAAACAGGCTGCTAAATTGAGGAAATTGCAAGTTTGGTTTCAGTGTTTTTATCTATTGATAACTGAATGAAGTCAGTTTACTCTTTATTGGTAGTGAGACAATATCATTTATCTACTGCACCCAAAGAATGAATTCAATTTTTTTATATTCCAAATTTTGGAGGAGGGTGACATAATAATCTCACAATTATCCAGGATAATATAATAATATGTGTAAAAAAATTTTATAGTAACAGTCACATCAGTTCAAGTGTACAGGAGATTTAAAACCTGGGTCAAAAACGTGTAAAGTTAAACCATGCTTCTTTTGTAAAGAACTGTGGGGACTTGGATAATTCAAGGAAACTTCACAAAGCCAAATTTCTTTCTCTAAGAGAATGAAAATATCTATTGAGTAAAATACTAAAAATATTCAGTATATATTAAAATTTTTACTTTTTCCTCTACTCTTCTTTCCCTGCCCCAACTAATCTAATGGGTATACTGTCGATTTGGAATCACCAGTGTTTTAATAAATATATGGATTAGGCTTTCCAGAGTATGTACAGGAAAAAGAGTGTGTGGGGGGAGAAAATGCTAAAAATCAAGGTATATTTTGTATTCTGGTCTTTGCCAATTTTTAATCCTTATAATTTAGTTGTGGGTGAATTCTTAGAGGAAGAAAAATGAAACCAGGAGAAAAGCAAGAACTTTGTTTCTGCATGAATATGCAAATACTAAACTCTGGAGAAAAAAATTTCTGCCATTGATGAAATTATAGTTGGACGATTCATCACGGAAAGGTAGTTAACTTCCAATATTTCAAGAATGAAGGTAAGTGCTTTTGTTACTGAAATATAGTAAAATCTTTTATCACAATTTATATTTTTCCCCAAATTTTCACTCTTCCTCTATCTTATTAAACTCTTGCCAAACACTTGAGAATTTCCCACAAATTACACAATTTACACCCCACTTCTGTGGGTAATTTCCATATTTTCTAGTGTCCCTTTCCTTCCTCAGCTGCAGAGGTGAGTTAAGTCAAAGGCTTAGAAAAAGAAAGCCATCCTCTAAGAAGTCCAGTAGGAATGAGGATATCTTCAGCAGAAATAAAATGGTCAAACCCAAGGAGAAGAAAATGGGAAGGCCCCAGCATGATTTCAACTCCATGAGACACTGTTCATTTCTATTTTACTAGTAAAAGTGGTGGGTAAATGCTAGTCAGACTGAAATAGTCTGGAGTATCTTTGGAATGCATTTACTGGAGTGAAACCCCACTCTCTCAGGGCTGCCCTCCCTATGCACGCTGTTTCCAGGTTCCCTCAAACCCCACTCTTGAAGAGAGAGAGGAAAGCTTTAGGAAGAAGTGCAAATTATTTGTGAAGATTGTTCTGGCAGCAGAATGGGTACTTTCTTTCATTTTATATTCTCCCTTATTTGCAACATTTTACTCTAATCTCCAGGAAGGAATAAAAGATGACTTAATTGTATTAAGACAACATATACTTTCCTCTGTTTATAGACTTTTGTCTTAAAGAAGGAAATATGTGTGTGTGTGTTTGTATGTATAGAAATATACAGACATACTTATATATGTATGAATATATATATACACACACTTCCTTTAGTTTTTGATCTGTTAGTTCACGTAAAACATCAACAAAATATGTTCTATGCCATAAGGTGGTAAAAAATGTGATTTCTATCTGCACATTCCAAAGCATCATATTACAGTTCTTTATAAAGCATACTAGGTTATGTCTACACGACCTAGGCAAAGTGAACATATAGAAGCCACTTAATGAATTTGAGTCACCTCTACTTACAAAACAGAATTTTCCCTTGCTTCCAACATCTAACACATACAGGTTGGCCCCCAATTGGGCACTAATGCTCTATGTAGTTGGGGGTTAGGTTTACCAAAATCTGGAAAGGCACAGCTTGTTTTCTGGAGAAATCTCAATACACTCTTGGGTTTGCCTGTAATTTTTATATTAATAATGGTACAAGCAGATGCTTCTAAAATTCTGTGCAGCTTTGGAGTTTTTAGGTTACTTAGGTCATAAAAAGTCCCATGGATGCTATTCTTTGAGTGTGGAAAAGTAGCACTCTTCCAATTATTTCTTCGGTGAGGTATTCTCGAAATGCAAGACTTCCTGAGTATTTAGGTAGAAAGAGTATTCATGCTCAAATACAAGACCTCCTTATGGAAGTTTGCCTGAGCATGCACAAGATGGAACAAATTCAGAAAGCTTCTGTCATCTTCGTCACGGTCTCCTGTATGCCACACACAGAAGTGGACAGTAGGGAAAAGAAAATGACAGTTAAATTTTTAAATAAATGATTTATTTGGAATAAGATGTTCCAATTTCTCCTAATAATAGGTAACAGAGGACTAGTCAGTGATCTTTACTAAGTCAGGGAACTATATAATGCCACTGAATAAGGAGTCAGAAGAAAAGGATGCTGCTCCATGCTTTACTGCCTCTAACTCTATGACCTTGGGCAAGTCAAGTACTTTCTCTAAGCCTTAGTTTCTCATCTGTAAAATAGGGTTGATTATCATGTTGGCTACTTAATAGAACTATATAATCATATGTGTTGAAACTAAACAATATAGGGCATTATGATGATGATTAGGGTGGATGGGAAGTGAGCAAGTGAATGTTTTGCTGTGCAAAACTGGAACTAGCTCCCTTCAGAAGAGACTCCTCAACTTTAGGTTTTCCATTAAAATCCATGCAAGATTTAAAAAAAAGTAGCAAAACCAAGAGCTAAATATATCTTGTGGAAAAATAAATAAAAAATGCTTCTTCTATTCTTGGTTTACAAATGAAAGTCTACATGGAATTCGCTGTTTCAAATGGAGACTAGAATGCATTGTAGTCACACCTGTGCACTGTCTACAAGCACACTCACTCACCGGACATGATCGACTGGAGCATTTCCATTATAACACACGCGAATGCATTCGCCACACTCTGCAGGAAGTTATTTCTTTCCATGGGAGTGCTAAAGACTTTACAGACTTTTTGCATCATTTTAACTGCCCAATCCATGCAGTATAGTTCTTTCTCACAAACCTGATTTCGATATAAAAAGAGTAATGGTAAAGCTTCATGGGAAGAAAACACTGGAATTTAAAAATGGTATTGACAATGATGGTTTATGACTTTACAGAATTTTTTTTTTAAGATTTTATTTATTTATTTGACAGACAGAGATCACAAGTAGGCAGAGAGGCAGGCCGAGAGAGGAAGAAGCAGGCTCTCTGCCGAGCAGAGAGCCCGATGTGGGGCTCGATCCCAGGACCCCAGGATCATGACCTGAGCCGAAGGCAGAGGCTTTAACCCACTGAGCCACGCAGGCGCCCCGACTTTACAGAATTTATTACACATGACATCATATTGAGTTTGTAAGTGGGAAATGCTCCTACATCTAACTTTCCTTTCCTTTCAAATGGTACAATTTTAGTGGAAAAAAGTGTGATGTAAATAAAAGCTTTGTCCAAGATTATCACAGCATATTATTCATTATGGTAAGAACTAATATTACAAATAATCGTTAAACATACCAAAAATAAGACTTCTGCTCATTCATTCATGCAGTTATTATTTATTGAGCAGATGCTAAGAGCTGGAGATACAATGGTTAAGCCATAAAGCCATAAAGCCTCTATTTTCCAGGAATCTAGTAAGGGTGACAAACAGGCAATTTTAATAGGCAAGAGAACTATGATCTTATCAATTCTCCACCTTGAGAGTTGTACATAATATTTATCCATTACTTAAAAGATAAAATATTTAGGGGGCACCTAGGTGGCTCAGTCAGTTGGGCATCTGTCTTTGGCTTGGGTCACGATCCCAGGATCCTTGGTTGGAGCCCTATGTCTGGGCTCTCTGTTCAGCAGGGAATCTGCTTCTCCCTCTCTCCCTGCCTCTCCCCCTGCTCATGCTCTCTCTCTCCTCTCTCTCACAAATAAATAAATGAGATCTTTTAAAAATAAAGGATAGAAATATTTATTTATTTATTTATTTTTAATATTTTATTTGTTTATTTGACAGACAGAAATCACAAGCAGGCAGAAAGGCAGGCAGAGAGAGAGGAGGAAGCAGGCTCGCCGCTGAGCAGGGAGCCTGATGTGGGACTTGATCCCAAGACCCCGAGATCATGACCTAAGCTGGGCAGAGGCTTTAACCCAATGAGCCACCCAGGCACCCCAAGGATAAAAATATTTAAAGATTACATGTTAATAGTTAAAGCTGGCCAAAAGGAAAAAGGTTTATTTACTAACATTCTAAATGGCCAATTTAATTCACATAGCCAAATAATATACAGTATGAAAACAAACCATATATATAAATAAATAAACCATATATAGTAGTGCAACATTTAGTTATAATGTAAACTTAACAGGAAAGGTTTGTTGACTATGTATTATGTGTAAGGCACTGTTCCAGGCACTATGAAACAAATAAGTCACCTAGTCCTGAATGTCAAAGAGCTCTCAGTCTCTTCTGGGAGACCATTTACCCCACACATAAAATGGTTTAAGAACACTAGTAGTCGGGACGCCTGGGTGGCTCAGTGGGTTAAAGCCTCTGCCTTCGGCTCAGGTCATGATCCCAGGATCCTGGGATCCAGTCTTGCATCCAGCTCTCTGCTCAGCAGGGAGCCTGCTTCCTCCTCTCTCTCTCTGCCTGCCTCTCTGCCTGCTTGTGATCTGTCAAATAAATAAATAAAATCTTAAAAAAAAAAAACACTAGTAGTAATTGAAGATGAAAAGAAGACAAAACTGAGGCCACTTAGAGAAAATGAATGATCAGCACTGAGATGTTTATCAGAGGTTTTCTAGGAAAGTCAATAAAGGTGACTTGCTATAGTGCTGCCAAAGTAACCTTCCAAACACTTAAAACTTACCATGGCTCTCACCTTCCTAAAACTTTTCAGCAGCTCCCTATTAGAGGATATGTTTAAGACCCACAGAATGATTGGCAAAGCCTTCCTTACCTAGCCTCTCCCTTTTTACTGCCCTTCCTCACCTCCTTTGCACATTCTACTCCTGAAATAATACTGAGCGGCTTACGGTCCTGCAAATACATGCAGTTCCATCTCTCTCTCCCTCTCTCTCTCTCTCAGAGGCAATCTACTTAATTACTAAAATAAATATTTACACTGTGAATGTAGTTAATTTGATAGCTTTCTTCAGTTTCGCATTTTAAGAAAAGCCACAGAAGTTTTATTCATGTTTTAAGCTGTTGCTTTGGTAAAGATTCTTGTATCCACTTCATAAGAAATGCATTACATCGGGCGCCTGGGTGGCTCAGTGGGTTAAGCCGCTGCCTTCGGCTCAGGTCATGATCTCAGGGTCCGGGGATCGAGTCCTGCATCGGGCTCTCTGCTCTGCAGGGAGCCTGCCTCCCTCTCTCTCTCTCTGCCTGCCTCTCCATCTACTTGTGATTTCTCTCTGTCAAATAAATAAATAAAATCTTAAAAAAAAAAAGAAAAAGAAAAAACAAAAGAAATGCATTACATCACTCATTCCTCACAACAGTCACCTGGAAGACTATTCTAGTGCTTCTGAAGCACTGGCTGGGGTGGCATCTGTGATGGTAGGCAAATCAGTGATATTTCTATGTAATGAATGCAGGTACACGTTAGAATAATTTGCACACATACACCCACCCCTCATCTCCCTGCAAACTAAACTCCTCCCATTCATTTTCAAAAATCTATTTCTGGGGCCCCTGGGTGGCTCAGTGGGTTAAGAGCCTCTGCCTTTGGCTCGGGTCATGATCTTAGAGTCCTGGGATCGAGCCCTGCATCGGGTTCTCTGCTCAGCAGGGAGCCTGCTTCCCTTCCTCTCTCTCAGCCTGCCTCTCTGCCTACTTGTGATCTCTCTTTGTCAAATAAATAAATAAAAATTTTTTAAAAAATCTATTTCTGCTGGGGCTGGGCAAGCCTTGTCTGTGCTATATTCACCCAGTATTGGCTCCCCTTTGCTACGTCTGTTTGTATCTTTTTAATACACATATATTTGTACTTATCACACTGAATTTATTTATATATACCTTGAGAGATCTCAAAAGACCTTAAGGAGGGTGCTTGGGTGGCTCAGTGGGTTAAGCCGCTGCCTTCGGCTCAGGTCATGATCTCAGGGTCCTCGGATCGAGTCCCGCATCGGGCTCTCTGCTCAGCAGGGAGCCTACTTCCTCCTCTCTCTCTCTCTCTGCCTACTTGTGATCTCTGTCTGTCAAATAAATAAATAAAATCTTAAAAAAAAAAATACCTTAAGCAGCTTTTTTTTTTTTTTAAAGATTTTATTTATTTATTTGACAGAGAGAGATCACAAGTAGGTGGAGAGGCAGGCAGAGAGAGAGGAGGAAGCAGGCCCCCTGCTGAGCAGAGAGCCCAATGCGGGACTTGATCCCAGGACCCTGAGATCATGACCTGAGCTGAAGGCAGCGGCTTAACCCACTGAGCCACCCAGGCGCCCCCTTAAGCAGCTTTTGGTTGGAGATTTGTTCCATTAATTTCCATACTCTTAGAATCTCACACAGTGTTAGGCCCACAGTAAAACATTCAATGTGTTTAAATGAATGAATATTAAATATATCTAATGTTTATTTGTTTGTTTGTTTTTGAGAGAGAGAGAGAGGGGCATGGAGGACAAGTTAGAGGGAGAAGGAAAGAGAAAATCTTAAGCAGGCTCCACATCCAGTGTGAACCCTAATGCTGGGCTCGATCTCATGATCCTGAGATCCTGACATGAGCCAAAATCAAGTGTTGGATACTCAACCAGCTGAGCCACCCAGTGGGCCCCCTTTAATGTTTTTTTTTTTCTTTTTAAAAAGATTTTATTTATTTATTTGACACACAGAGAGTGAGAGCACAAGCCGGGAGACAGAGGGAGAGAGAGAAGCAGACTCCCTGCTGAGGAGGGAGCCCAATGCAGGGCTTGATCCCAGGACCCCAGGATCATGACCTGAGCTGAAGGCAGCTGCTTAACCAACTGAGCCACTTAAGCACACCTAATGCTTTATTTTGAAAAACATTTTAACTATACAAAAGTGGAGATAGTAGCATAGTGAACCCCCAATATCCATTCCCTAGCTTCAGCAATTACCAATCTTGTCTCCTCTCTACTACCATTTACTTTCCCATCCTCTCCTGCTCCCCAATGATTATTTTGAAGCAAATCATAAAAGCTGTTTTTAAATGGAATCTTTAAAGAAGAATATAACTCAGCAGAGCTGTATAATGAAAATATGGACATTAAGTGGGGTGAGATTAATATAAGGAATGATTCCAAATATGCTATTACATTATATATATTTTTAAAAATTTAAATATACATAAAATAGATGTTTAAGGGTGCCTGGGTGGCTCAGTTGGTTGAGCGGCTGCCTTTAGCTCAGGTCATGATCTTGGAGTCCCGGGATCGAGTCCCGAGCCCCCATAGGGCTCCCAGCTCTATGGGGAGTCCGCTTCTCCCTCTGACCTTCTCCCCTCTCATGCTTTCTCTCTCATTCTCTCTCTCACATAAATAAATAAAATCTTTAAAAAAAAAAGATGCTTAAGTACTTATTCTTTCAAAATGTTCTGAACATATTTCAGTTCCTTTAGGGCAGCTCCCTGGTAAGTCAACTATAACGTTAAACAACTTCCTAGAGAAAAGCTTGTTTTTTACTTACCAAAGCCAAAAAGACTATCAGCTTTGCCAGTTCAATGGCCCGTCCATTCACAGCTTTACTCGCCATGAAAGTGAAACAGATGTTGTTTCCACTTAGGATTAGGAGACGTGCATTATTCTCTAGGAGCCACTCACGGGGAACCACTTTTATTAGAGGAAGAACAGTTATTTAGTAAGAAATTACATAATAGCTCTAGTAAACATCATTAAATTCATGCAATATTATATTACCTTTTTGGAAATACAACTAGAGCCAAGGGAAAAGCACAGAAAAAAAAATGCTGTAGTTTTGCAATTACTGCATTCAACCAGAAAAAGAGATTATTGCCAAGTTATAGTGGCTTTTACAAATGTCCTAGCAATATAGTAAAAGCATTTCTCCCACACACAGATCAAAAGGCAAGGTGATCTAATTCTATGTAAGCAAAAAAACTTACAACCTTTAGAGTCTAAAGGATTCTGCAGGAATAGAAAAAAACTATTTTCCTTTTGAGCCAATAGGAGAGGGCTCTCTTCTTACACAACCTAGGAGATTGTGAGAATTTGGAATTTGCAAAATGGGAATAACTGAGCTGATTAAATTGTGAAAATTTCAAATAATAATAAATATATATTTATTGGCAATTGGAGAAAAGGAAATTGATTATATGTATTCTCTTCAAACATATACCAAACTCTTCAAATATTTTAGAACATTTATTGATTTCGAATAGGCAATTCATTTGTTACCTGTAGGATTATCCTTACAATTTTATAATTATATTCTAAGAATACATTTCTACTACTCTGTGTGGTAAATATGTACGTTTACCTGATAGTTCATCTACAAGACTGATAACATCATCTGCTGTCCACTCTTTGGTGCCTGTGTCATACAGTAATTTAATAGCATCAGCCAAACCTTTCAGACTGGATTCATCTGTAGGTCCTTCTATCATTTTCTGCCAAACCACCTGTCCTGGATAATTGAAACAAAAACTAGGCTATGACAGAATAGTTGGCTTTGTGATAAAGATTCATGGATTGTTTAAAAAGGAAATTGGATGGCATTACAGAATCCCATTGCTTATATATGCTACTTTCATAATGAAAAGTCAATTCTGACAACAGTAAAGTGTGAACGTCTCTGACTGATGTGACGAAGTTTAGCAACAATTGCTACATGAAGTAAAGAAAAGGTAGTTTCACCAAGAAAATAGTGCTTCTAGTTCAAAGATAATGCTACTCCTATAACAAAAATTATAATGGGATGCCTGGGTGGCTCAGTAGGTTAAGTGTCTGCCTTCGGCTCAGGTCATGATCAGACTCTTTGCTCAGTGGGGGAGTCTGCTTCTCCCTCTCCCATTTCCCCTGCTTGTGCCTTCTCTCTCTCTGTCAAATAAATAAATAAAATCTTCAAAAATTATAATAAACAATTAATGTAATCTTATTAAAATCAAATGAAATCTGATATCCTTCAAAAAGAGAGCATGCTGTATTTGAGTGTCTTCCAAACATTAAATATATCAAAACACAGTAATCCAGTCAATTTTTGAATCTTTACCTATGAGCAATTCTCCTTGTGAATTACACATAAAATTTAATCCCAGATTGGCTTCCTGCTGCTACTTTAAACTGGATACTTCCTGATATAGGTAATGTGAACTGAAGAACTGCATGCTAATTTTAACATTAATCTAAGCCAAACTTAATTAAAAAGGCAAAAAAATGTGCATAATCACATTATGCACCCCAAATTAGACAGAATGTCAATTTAACTTCTACTGTGTTTTACAGATAGTATTATTCCCTTCCAGCAGCAACATAATCTTGCGGTAAGGTAATGTTTAGAAATGAAAAGTAGTGATTTTTAGGTACACCAGAGATGACAGGAATATATTTGGTAGTGGCATGTAGTCTTGAAGATTAAGCTATGCATAAGCTAATGTAGTGAGTATGTGAGTATCTATGAAATTATGAAACACATTTTAATCATCAGGAATGAGGAAACTAAGGAGGTATAAAAAGATATGCTTCCTAAAGTAAAAGTAATTAACATTTTTGAAACATACATCCCTAAAAAAATGGATGCTCACCATCTTGAGGAGATACTGGTCCGAAGATGATATATAATAATCTTGCCTGATTCACCATTGGCCATGGTTTTAATATACGTGTCAACCAAAAAGCAGAATCACTCCGATGTATCCAGTGATCAAGCAGGACGTTCCTACAGAACAGTCTTATCCTTAACTCCAGTTTTCGGGCACTTCCTATGAAGACAAAAAGACTGTAAACCATTCTTCCTAGAAAGGCTGATGTGCATATTGGATATGCACACAGTGGATATGGTCAGTGATAGACATCTGTAATATACTTTGTACTGAAGTGTTACTTCATTTTCCTTTGTAAAATTTTAGATTATTAAGGGACTATTTTTTAAACAATTTTATTGAGATAAACTTTATATGTCATACAATTCAGTGGTTTTAGTATATTCACAGATATATACAGCCAGCACCAAGTCAATTTTAGAACATTTTTATCACGTCAAAAAGAAATCCCATTCTTATTTTTTTTTTAAGGTTTTATTTATTTGACACAGAGAGAGACAGCCGAAATAGGGAATACAAGTGGGGGGAGTGGAAGAGGGATAAGGAGGCTCCCTGCTGAGCTAGGAGCCCAACACGGGACTCATTCCCAGGACCCTGGGATCAGAACCTGAGCCGAAGGCAGACACTTAACAACTGAGCCACCCAGACACCCTAGAAGTCCCGTTCTTTTAGCTCTTACCCCCATCCCTCCATTCTTTACTACCCCTGGACTTAAGTAATATTGGTCGCTTAATCTATCCTCTGTCTCTAAAGATTTCCTTTTCCTGGACTTCATAGGAGTGAAATCATGTAGTATGTGGTCTTTTGTGACTGGCTTCTTTCCTTTAGCACGTTTTCAAGCATCCATGTTATGGAATCTATCAGTACTTCCTTCATTTTTATGGCCAAATAATATTTCATTGCATAGATATATCTCATTTTGTTTATCCATTCACCTGCTGATGGACATTTGGGTTGTATCCAAATGTCTATTACAAAAAATGGCTATTACAAACAACGCTCCTATTAACACTGGTATACCAGTTTCTGTGTGGAAATAAGTTTTTCATTTCTCTTGTGGATATACCTAGGAGTGGAATTTCTGGGTCATATAGTAACTCTAAGTTTAGTCATTTGAGGAACTGCCAGACTGCTTTCCAAAATGGCTGCACCATCTTATATCTGGACAAGCATATTCTTGTCTTACCAACACTTATTATATGACTTTTTGATTCTAGCTGTTCTAGTGGGTATGAAGTAGTATCTTGGGTTTGTCTTTTTAAACAGACTTATCAAAATATATGTGATTTACATGTCAAGAAATTCACTCATTTAAAGTGTATAATTCAGGGGCAACTGCGTGGCCCAGTAATTAAGCATCTGCCTTCTGCTCAGGTCATGATCCCAGGGTCCTGGGATTGAGCCCTGCGTCAGGCTCCCTGCTCCACGGGAAGCCTGCTTCTCCCTCTCCCACTTCCCCTAATTCTGTTCCCTCTCTCCCTGTCAATTAAATAAATAAATAAAGTCTTAAAAAAATAAAGTGTATAATTCAATAGTTTACAATCTATAATAATATTGGGGTGCCTGGCTGACTCAGTCGCAAGAGCATGAGACTCTTGAAGTTGAAGTTGTGGGCTCATGCCCCATGTTAGATGTAGAGATTACTTAAATAACTTAAATAAACTAAAATACTTAAATAAACTAAAAAAAATCTATTATATTGGGGTGCCTGGGTAGCTCAGTGGGTTAAAGCTTCTGCCTGTGGATCAAATCCTGCCTTTGGATTTCAGGGTCCTGCGATTGAGCCCGGCATAGGGCTCTCTGCTCAGCAGGGAGCCTGCTTCCCCATCTCTCTCTCTGCCTGCTTCTCTGCCTACTTGTGATCTCTGTCAAACAAACAAACAAAATCTTTTTTAAAAACCTATTATATTATTAATTTTTAAAAATTGTGGTAAAATATAAATTTATTTATACATATATAAATATATATAACACAGTTTGCCATCCTAACCATTTTTAAAATGTACAATACAGTAGCATCACTTGCATTCAATTTGCAGTTCAACCACCACAACTATTTATTTCCAAAACTCTTTATTACCTCAAATAGAGGTTATTAAGTTAGTAAGCAATAACTCTCCATTTCCCTTTGCCCCAGTTCCTGATAACCTCAAATCTGCTTTCTGTTTTTATGAATTTGCCTGTTTGAGGTACCTTAGTTACGTGGAAACACAATATTTGTCCTTTTGTGTCTGATTTATTTCACTTAGCATGTTTTCCAAGTTCATCTATTTTAGCATGCTTTAAAACTTCATTACTTTTTTTTTTAAGATTATTTATTTATTTATTTGACAGAGAGAGAGATCACAAATAGGCAGAGAGGCAGGCAGAGAGAGGAGAAAGCAGGCTCCCTGCTGAGCAGAGAGCTCGATGCGGGACTCGATCCCAGGACCCTGAGATTATGACCTGAGCCGAAGGCAGTGGCTTAACTCACTGAGTTAACTCACCCCAAAACGTCATTACTTTTATGGCAGAAAAATATTCCATTGTATGAAGAGCCAACATTTGTTTATCCCTTCCTCTATTTATGAACACCTGGATTGTTCCCACTTTTTGGCTATTGTGAATAACACTGTGGTGAACAATGGCATGTGAGTATCCTTCCAAGTCCCAGCTCTCAATTCCCTTAAGAATACCTAGGAGTGGAATTTCTTGGCCATATGATAATTCTGTGTTTAGCTTTTTGAGAAATGGTCAAGTTTTTTTCCATAGTTGTGGCACCATTTTAAACTTTTATACCATTTATGTTCTACTTACTTGTAGATAAGACAAGAGTAAATGGAAAGTCTATTGATCAAAGGCCATATGAAGTAAGTACCCCTTGATGTATTAAGCCAGGTAACACAGCATCAGGAAAGGCTTTACAGAGGAAGTCTGGCAAACTGGGTCTTAAAAGATGAGGAGAGATGGTATTTTAGGGAAAAAAAAAAGAGAGAGAGAATGAACAAAAGATATGAGGTAGAAATGTGTAAGAGATATGTGAGACAGTGAGGGAAGAGGTAAAGACTATTCTATGTCAAGCAGATACAGAGAATAGTGGGGAATAAATTTGAAAAAAATAGACTGGGATGAGAATGTGAAAGCCAGTATAAACAGTTTGGACTTTATTTTGCTGACATTGGGGAGCCAATAAAAGTTTTTCATCCAGGGAGAGATATGATAAAGTAATTTTGTTATTGTTTCATTAGACTTCGAATCCGCCTTTTTGATCCATAATTTGTTTCATAATGAAATATCTCAAGCCGGGGCGCCTGGGTGGCTCAGTGGGCTAAAGCCTCTGCCTTCAGCTTGGGTCATGATCCCAGGGTCCTGGAATCAAGCCCTGCATCCAGCTCTCTGTTAAGCAGGGAGCCTGCTTCCCCTCTCTCTGTCTGCCTCCCTGCCTACTTGTGATCGCTCTCTCTGTCAAATAAATAAATAAAATCTTTAAAAAAAAAAAAAGGAAATATTTCAAGCCATCAGAAAAGCAGAAACTCCATAACAAATACTGGATACTGGTCACTTAGTTTTGTCAAGGCTTAACTTTTTCCTATATTAGCTTCGGATTTTTAAAAAATAAATAAAACATAGGTATGGTTACAGCTTCTTGTATATCACTCCTGATCCTCTTCCCCTTCATTCTTAGAAGTAATCACCACCTTGAATTTGGATATTGATCCTCTTGTACAAGTCAGGGTTCTCCAGAAAAAATAGAATAAACAGGATGTATATATATACATATACACATACACATATATATATGTATATATATACATGGAGAAGAATTGATTTTGAGGAATTAGATCACAAGATTATGGAGGTTTGGCAATCCAAAATCTGCAGGGTATGCTGGCAGACTAGAGACCAGAGAAGAGTTTCAGTTCAAATCCAAAGGCATTCTGCTTGGTAGAATTTTTTCTTGCTTGGGAGGTCAGTCTTTTTCTACTAAGGCCTTCAAGTGATTGATGAGACCTACCCTTATTATGGAGGGTAATCTGCTTTACTTAAAGTGTACTGATTTAAATGTTAATCTCATCTAAGAAATAACTTCAGAGAAACATCTAGAATAATGTTTGACCAAATATCTGAGTGCTGGGTATTGACCCAGCCAAGCTGACATACAAACTTAACATCACATCTCCTAACTATGTTCTTATATTTAATACAGGTATATTACCATAAAGAATATATAGAATTATTTTACATGTTTTTAATTTGTATATAAATAGTAACATGTTCAAAATATCCTTTGGTTATCTTTCTCTCAACTTACATTTTGAGATTTATCCATATTAATACATGTGGCTTTAGTTCATACATATTAACTACAATGGTTTTAACTGTATGGATACTTTTTTTTAAGGTTTTATTTTTTATTTGGCAGAGACAGAGATCACAAGGAGGCAGAGTGGCAGGCAAAGAGAGAGAGAGAGAGAGGAGGAAGCAGGCTCCCCGCTGAGCAGAGGGCCTAATGTGGAGCTCGATCCCAGGACCCTCGGATCATGACCCAAGCCAAAGGCAGAGCCACCCAGGCACCCCAACTGTATGGATACTTAATTCATTTTTCCATTCTCCTGATGAGGGGCATTTGGATTGTTTGCAGTTTTTCATGCTTACATGCTGTAATGCTCATTCTTACACAGGTCTCCTTATGCACACTGTAGGAGTATCTCAGCATGAAACTGCTAGACTATAGGATTCCATAATTTTTAAAACTATGAAATATCCCATATACATAAAGGTTTAAAGAATACTATAATGAAAAACTTTGTATCCTCCATCCAGTCTTAATTAGTAAAATATTATTCATACAGTTGAGCCCTCTGAATACTTCTTTCTCTAATCACGTGCCTCACAATCTAATTCAGTGTTTATCTTCTCCTTACATTTCTTTGTCCTTTTACTACATATGGATGTCATGATTTTCTTTTAAACATACTTTCGAACTCTGCTATTTTTTTTTCTATTTTAGTATCTGTATAATATTAGCTGTGAGTTGTAGTTTTTTTTTTTTTTTTACCTGGTTTGCTACAGACAACGGTCTGCATCTTGCGGGAGAGATTAGTCAGCTCACATAAGAAGTTATACACACGATGGCACTCGAGTCCATCCCAACCTGCCGTTAAGGTCTGAGAATAATAAAATGAAGGAAATATTACAGATGTCCTGACCACCAAATCAAAATATAAGTCACTGCTAGCTTATGAGCATGATCAAGGTGATGTGCAATTTTTATCCACTATGTAAAATTCAAATTAATAAGAAAATATACATAAACAAATCCTAGAAATGCCCCCAAACCCAGTTTTTTTTTGGTTGTCAAGGGAGTATCCTTTCAGAACACTTTCAAGTGGTGCTGAATCCTGAACCCTGACAGTATGGGCAAAGTAACAAAGACCAAAATCCTAGAGCACAATGTTAGTTACGTGGCACAGCCATACCGTGGTTTAGTTTTCAACAGAATCCCTTTGACTTCCTCTAGTTACCATTTATGATACTGCTTACAAATGAGAATGATCTCATCTTAAAGTGACAATTATGAGCAATTACTAATAACATTCTGATGCGAGTGAGCAAAAATTTTTTATTAGGACAAAGTTTAATATTTATCTTTGACCCAACCAGAATGTACAGTTAAGCATATATGAAAAGGAAATTCAAATGGCATGCTAATCTATAGTTAGATTTTGAAAAGGTTGATTAATCATATCAATTTTTCTTAAAATAGTTGATCTGGATTTTAATAGTTTACGAATTAATCACATTCCCTGTGCAAGCACGTAGAAGAAACTGCTAACAACAGTTACTTTTGTCGAAGGCGACTCAGTGGAACACGGACAGGCCCTGATGGTAGACTTCCTTTTCATTTTATACAGGTTTGCACCTTTTGAATTTTATATAAATATATGTGTTTATATTACCTGTCCTTCCTCCCCCAAAAGCAAAAACATATCTTGGAAGAGAGATGGTAGGAGGGCCTACGCTACTGGAATCTGGGCATGCAGATGGTGGCTGGCAGGCTGGCGTATAGAGCAAAATTGTAAACTTTGCAAGGCATTTTTTTTAAGATTTTATTTATTTATTTGACAGAGAGAGAGATCACAAGTAGGCAGAGAGCCAGGCAGAGAGAGAGGAGGAAGAGGCTCACCATGGAGCAGAGAGCCCAATGTGCGGCTCAATCCCAGGAGCCCAAGATCAGGACCTGAACCGAAGGCAGAGGCTTAACCCACTGAGCCACCCAGGCACCCCTGTAAGGTTAAGTTTTAAATAAGTTATTGCAGTTGATCCTTGAGAAAGGCAGCGGTGAGCGCCTGAGTGGCTCATTCATTAAGCATCTGCCTTTGGCTCAGGTTATGATCCCAGGGTCCTGGGATCACGTCCCACATCAGGCTCCCTGCTCTTCGGGAAGCCTACTTCTCCCTCTCTCACCCCCCTGCTTGTGTTCCCTCTCTCTATCTCTCTCTGTCAAATAAATAAAATCTTTAAAAAAAGAAAAGAAAAAGACAGGAATTGGGGCACTTACACCCCCCCACTCAATTTTGCTTACCCAAAACTTAACTATTAATAATAGCCTACTGCTGACTGTAAGCCTTTCCAATAACGTAGTCAATTGACAATATTTTGTATGTTATATGTATTGTCTACTGTATTCTTACAATAAAGTAAGAGAAAAGAAAATGTTATTAAAGAAAATCATAAAAAAAGAAAATCATAAGGAAGAGGTAATACACTTATAGCACTGTACTGTATTTACTGAAAAAATTCTGTGTATAAGTGAACCTGGACAGTTCAAACCCATGTTCTTCAAAGGTAAACTATACATTTAAACTGCTTAAAACAATATAATAGATTAATAATATACCATTAATATTGAATAACACTAAATAATAGTACTAATCTTCTTTGTTTATAATAAAAGATTAGTCAAAAACTTTTAAAAAATCAGGTAGTTGATTTCTTTTTTATCAGCTTGAGATCTAATTGACATATAACATTGTGTAAGTTAAATTATATAATGTCGTGATTTTACAATTGTACATACTGCAAAATAATTACCACAGTAAGGTTAGTTAACACATCTACCATCTTCCAAAGCTTTAATTTTTTTTCACTTCTAAAAATCACATCTTAAATAACTAGCAAAAAACTAAAAATTCATTACATACACACATATGTGCGTGCGCCCGCACGCAATACCCCACAAGATTTCTAGTCTTTACAACTGGCTGGAAACTTCAAGTATATTGGTATTGAGCAAATAAATGTTTTGAGAAATTCAAGAAAAAAAATCTGAGGTGGCAAACACACTGTTAGATTAATACTTCCTCAAATCTTTATAATTTTATTTTGTTCTCTTTTAGATTATTATTATTTTTATTAACCTATGGAAATGTAGACTACATGCTTTACCTGTTAACACTTCAAAAAACATGCCTTTTCCTCTTTCATTTAAAAAAAATGTACCTGTAAAAATATGCCATAACATGGTAATCCTAAACATTGGATAGGAGCTGCACAGCCATTGAATTTAAAACAGGAAACCTGTAAAGAGAACAACTATTAATTCCTCTTTTACAATGGAACTGTACAATGATTGGACATTCAAATTTAAAGGAAATATGCAGGAATATTTTTCACTATTAATTGAAAATAATGAAAAGGCTAAATAACTAGCATTGTGTTACATAAGTAAGGTCAAAATAGAAGTATAAAACTGAGTGTCTTAAAGGAGCTCATAATTTATTTAGAAGAATAAAATAGAGGCATGTGAAATTATTTTGATAATTCAGGTTAGAATATACATAGATGTGAAAATGACTAAATACACACTATATTAGACACTGTGAAAGTAAAAACGATAAATTTGGGAATGATCAAAACAGCTTCTGAAGCATGTGAAAAAAGCATTGTCTTAAAGTAGGATTCAAATATAAGGAATGAAAAAGATAGGAAAGATAGGTGAGGGAAAAAATAAGGATAACATTGTGCAGTGGTAGGAATGAAAAGCTTTATGTGGGAAGAAAGATATGACATACTTAACTGGGCTCAGTGTAGTAGGGAGTAAGATTGCATTGTCAGGAAGAGCCCTAAATACCAGCTACAGACTTTGGACCTTATCTTGCTGAAATTAAGTAGCCACTGAAAGATTTTTAAGTAAGAAAATTAACTCAATGAAAGGGATGCTTTGGGAAGAATAACCTTGATTCAGCACACAGAATGTCTTGCAAAGTAAAGAAAGAGATGGCAGGAAGATTATCTGAGAAGCTGCTCTAATAATATAGACCTGAACTCAGTGCAAATACTGACATGAAAAAAAGCGAATGCATCAGAAACAGTTTGCATACTATTGAGTGTAGAACTGAACCATCAGTGTTGGATGTATGTTTGAGTTTGTATATTGAAAATCAACACTTATACAGAGATTATGCCCAAACACATGGATACACATTCAAGTCATAAATTACCATAAAAGTTTTATTTTTTAAATGTTTTAAAGATTTATTTATTTTAGAGAGAATTAAAGAGAGAGTGTGTGCTTGTGTGCATGGGGAGGGGATGCCTAGGGGCAAAAGGAGAGGTAGAGGGAGAGAGAACCTCAAGAAAATTCCCCATTGAGGCCTGAGCCTAATATGGGGCTCAAATATGGGGCTCAACAACCCTGAGATCATGACCTGAGCTGAAACCAAGAGTCGGACGCTTAACCAACTAAGCCACCCAAGCACCCTCAGAAGTTCTGTTATTTTAATATTAAAAAAACTTTCCTGGGCCACCTGGGTGGCTCAGTGGCTTAAAACCTCTGCGTTTGGCTCGGGTCAGGATCCCAGGGTCCTAGGATTGAGCCCCGCATCGGGCTCTCTGCTCGGCTGGGAGTCTGCTTCCTCCTCTCTCTCTCTCTCTGACTGCCTCTCTGCCTATTTGTGATTTCTATATGTCAAATAAACAAAAATCTTGGGGCACCTGGGTGGCTCAGTGGGTTAAAGCCTCTGCCTTCAGCTCAGGTCATGATCCCAGGGTCCTGTGATCCAGCCCCACATCGGGCTCTCTGCTCAGTGGGGAGCCTGCTTCCCCCTCTCTCTGTCTGCGTCTCTGCCTACTTGTGATTTCCCTCTCTGTCAAATAAATAAATAAAATCTTTAAAAAAAAAATCTAAAAAAAACCCCACTTTCCTTGTTTTCATACGTTCATAAATAGTAAGAGTAAACATTCAGATTCATTTTAATAAAAATCTAAATCACCACTTTAAAGGATTTAAGGATTCTCATGTAGGTTAAAAAATACTTTTATACTCTGATAACTCTAATAAACTTGAATGATATTCTTAATTATACATAAAAATTATTTTATAAGTAAGAGACTACTACATTTTGGTGTTTTATAATCTCTGGATACTTGGTATAGTATTAGACTATCATCAATCAGTTATTAGTATTAATCAGTTATTAGTATTAATTCACAAAATTCTACTAATTAATTGAAGATGGATCTAAAATGGTTAATTTATAGCTTGTTAAAAAGCTATAACAAATAGCTTTATTAGAAATCAAGATTGTGAACCAGTTGAGAAGTGTGATCTTACTTCTGCCAGTATTTTGTGAATGTACTTTAGTCTTTCCCTTGTGGGCAGCAGCAACGTACATCTTTTAAACAGCAGACCTGAAAACATAAAGAGACACATGAAAAAAATGACAATGATACAATTAATGTAAAAGTACCTGTAAAGCACAGCATACATTTCCTTGAAAGTCAAGTACAATAAATCACAGTGGACTGTGAGCTGATATGATTCTGAAGAGGAAGTTTGGGAGCAAGGGTACCAAACACTTAGAAAATATGGTGTTTACCAAGAAACTGTGATGTCCACTAAGTGGTATAAAAATCTTATAAAAATGATGAAATTGATATTATAAGATAGATATAGAAAATATTTAGACTAAAGAAGATACAACAACAGACACAAAGATGCACTAGTGGAACTGTATCTTTATTCTACAGAAAACAGATTCCAATATTTCTTGAAATTAAAATGTTCACAAAGGAAAATGCTTTAAGAGTTGTTAATGTAAAACATGGAAAGAACGAGAAAAGCGATTTTGTATTCCTTTCTCCATATAAAAAAATTTTGAATCGTAAGTACTTAAAATTTCAGAGGTTAGAAGTTATTTTCACTCACAGAAAGTATTCAGTTTGGATGAAATATCCATTTCTTCCTTCAAAGATATCCTTTTATGGGGCTTACATGTTAAGAATGTATAGAATTTTGTGTTCAGATATTTTAAAAAAGAAAAAAAAAACCTTCAATTTCCCAGTGAGACATGTAACTTGAACTACAGTGACAGAAGTGTATGATCGGTTTCCTCTAACTTTATGTGTCTGTTTTCCTAAAATGGCAATACGTTGTTAACATTCCTATAAGGGCAATGCTACTAAAAATAAGATATATAATAGGAAAATAAATACCTGAATATCATGAATTTCTCCATCTTTATCTTCCTTGCATTTACTTTTTTTTTAATGTATATTTTAGCTACTTCAGATAATTCTGTAGAATCTATGGGAATCCAATTTATTTTTAGAAGTTGCTATGTTTGGACAACACATGACCAGAATTGAGTTTGAAATATAAACCCTCTGTATTTTTGTACATAAAAAGACATTTTCAATGTTTGGTTTTTAAGCTGAGTTCTTTCCCTTTCATGTTTTGGCATCCAGTCCCATAGCAGATCATAGCTGGGGAAGTGTAAGCTATAATTGTATGCTGGTTGCTTTTTCTAATGTAAAACTCCTATTTTTGAGGATTGCAATTTACCATAAAAACCAATACTGGCTGACTTATTTATTTTTTTTAACACAGGTGCTCTGCTATACCCTTTAGAGACTAACTTTTAAAATTTCTTCCCACTAAAATAGAGTCAGATGTAATGTTCTTTTCACACTGGCCATCTGCTCTGTCTTATATGAAGAAGCAAATTAAAATTTATAATCTTCAGAGCACAGAATTCTGAAAATGTTATTTTAATGTCTGAAAACAAGAACAGATCAGATAGGAAAGGCAACATGAGAAAACGGTAAGTACATCAAACATTTACCTAAAGAATCAGTCATAAGCCAGGTGTCTGTACCAAAACTAAGTGGAAGGTTGAAATCATCACGTGAATAAAACTGTGTTTAAAAGCTGGCTATTAGGGTGCCTGGGTGGCTCAGTGGGTTAAAGCCTCTGCCTTTGGCTCAGGTCATGATCCCATGATCCCAAGTTCCCAGCCCCACATCGGGCTCTCTGCTCAGCAGGGAGCCTGCTTCTTCCTCTCTCTCTCTCTGTGCCTGCCTCTCTACCTACTTGTGATCGCTGTCTGTCAAATAAATAAATAAATAAATCTTAAAAAAAAAAAAGATAAAAAGAAAAAGAAAAAAGAAAGAAACAGAGCTGGAATGCAGACTTAAGGAAAAAAAATAAATAAAAGCTGGCTATTAAGATCAATACATATTTGTATTTTTCACTGAATTATCCATATAATTATCTTTTTTAAAAAATTTATTTATTTTACAGAGATCACAAGTAGGCAGAGAGGCAGGCAGAGAGAGAGAGAGGAGGAAGCAGGCTCCCTGCTTGAGCAGAGAGCCCCATGCGGGGCTCGATCCTAGGACCCTGAGATCATGACCTGAGCCGAAGACAGAGGCTTTAACCCACTGAGCCACCCAGGCGCCCCTCCGTATAATTATCTTAATGTTTGTTTGTTTCTTGGTTAGGGAGAAAAAAAATTCTTTCAGATCAAAACCATAAGATAAGCTCTTTTACTGTACCACTTATTCTACAACTAAGGATGTTTGAAAAAAGATATTTATAATGACAAGTAGCAAAAAGTCATTGCTATGTTCTGTTACAGGCTTTACTAAATCCAACTATAAATACTGAAACACATAACACTGTAATCAGATTACATACCTTTCATTTAGTCTTATGAAACTAAATCTAATTAATAGTAATCTTATTAATTTATCAAATATACTTTTATGTATTTATATACATGTATATAGTCTTATTTTATTATCTTAAAGCTAGGCTTCCTTGCGCTACTAAAGGGTAATAATCATTTAACTTAACTAGTATGCCTTTATATAAAAATTGAAAACATCACCTTAATTTTGGGCTTTATTGCCATGTTTTGGTTAATTATAAGGTAGTCTCATAATTAAACTGGTGCCACTAGTCAAGTCAAAATTAGAATTTTATTTGAGTACATCAATGAATGGGATAAAAGACATAGATGATTTTAAATCAAGGGAATGGATTATATGGAATTTCCTTTGATAAGACTAATTTATTATAGTGTAATGATTTATTAATAAATGTGTGGAGTACTTTTAAAAATTGTTTCTGATAAGAGAATAAGTGATCTTCCACAATAATGTGTTTACATTTCTTTTCCATTTTAAGGACTGGATTATGGTTGAAAGAGAAAAGAAGTTTAGAAAAAAATTCATTAGATACCCAGGAAGTATAGGAAGTACATCAATTTCACTGGAAAGTCACCTAAATAATAAGAAAAGGTGACACTGTATGCACATGAAACCACAAGGACTGATACTTTACACTAAAGCGCATTCTCTCATCTTTAAAGATAAGTATAAGGGACTATTATGGAAAAGTCTTCACACTGAAGAATTAAAGCATCATAGAAATAGGCACATTTTAAGAAATATCCCCCATTTCCCACAGGCCCTACGGAATTCTTTAATAAAATCCCCTTAATTAAGTGTAGTTCTTTACTTGTTACAATTCTCATTACATAAATTACCTAGAGATCTGTAATGCTCCAGTATGGCAGAGTCTTGTCTCTTGCTAGGCAGCTCAAGGTTATGAAAATCCTGTAGTAAAAGTCTTTTGCTTCCTGACGAGGTTGAAATATAATTAATAATGTGCTGGCTGACTGTTTTGGACACCATGCTTAGCATGCTGATATCCTTCACTACCAAAAGAAATACATATACATATATATATATATATAAATAGCTTAATTACAAGAACATCATTATTAGTACAATCTATGAACTTATAAGTTAGCTCATCAATAATATACCAAATAATAAAATATATAAAAAAGTGGAGGAAAAGGGGAAAATTTTAAATTGTTTTAAATCTCCTGTTCAATGAATTGGAAATACTTAGGGATGTAACAGTTATAATTAGAGGCATACTTTAAAGAGTTTGAATGCCACACTTTCTTCATTATATCCCTTACCTAATAATGATGAAACCAGAAAACAAACATAATGTAAATACCATTAACATTCTAGCAGGGCCCAAGATGACACAGTAGTTCGTGGGGGGGGGGGGAATTCAAGCATCTATATAGCCTACTCATAGTTCCCAGACCTCACCTGATAAATATCTTAAGATTATTTGGAATATTTCCAATGGCAAGGCTTTAAAATTTCCAAGCGTTGATAAGGGCTGAGAGTCTGAGCCAAGGGTGTTGGAAAAATAGCTGCTAGATCGACGATTACTACGTCTATATTTCTGGTTGGGAATCAAAGTGAAACTGGTATTTATTTTAGATGCCATCCTCTTTCTTATGTCATGAATTTATCCTGGTTAGAAAAATAAAATACAAGAGACAAAGGAGAAAGGAAATTATAGCAATAAAGAGCTGTTTTTTAAAATGGAGAAACTGATACCTTGTTGGTAAATAGCTATCTATCTATTTACAAAACTTTTTTTTTAAAGTGATTTCTAGCCACATTGTGGGGCTCAAACTTAGGACCCCAAAATCAAGAGTCACATGCTCTACTGACTCTGTCAACCAGGAACCCCTCTATTAACAAAACTTTTAATATAATGTCTAATTTACCGAGCTCCCACCAATTAAGAGTGTATCTATTCATCTCAAATGATATGGAATGTTTAAAATCCTTTTCCCTCTTAGCCAAATATTCTAGAAAAAGAATGTTAGTAGAATAAGAGACATGTATTTGGATGAGATATAGTCTAAGAAAATATGCAAAGTCTTTAAAAGATTTGACAGAAAAAAACCAATATAACAAATTCAAAACATTCCAGATCTGTCAATTAGTATGTTGCTTTTATAATCTTTACATTTTAAAAAAATCAAAATATCATTGTAGCTTTAAAATTTTGTAGTGAAGTTTTTCCATTTCTTTCAAACTGAGTACTGATATTTTCTTTGTTGGAAGCAGTAAAAAGAGAGACAAGAAATAGAAATTCTAACTTTAGAACATTTAAAATTTACAAGTTCTAACAGATTAAGAAGATTGTATTACTACTACCAATTATGTGCTGTGCTGTATAACACAAACAGCGAAATTAAAGTCCTGTAAAATTAAAAAGATTAGAATAAATGAACAATAATTTTCCTCCTAATTCCACTTTTGGTTACTTATAATTCTTAAGAAGGGCCTACACAACTTGATTTTGAAATGAACATTTCTTAGAACTTATTAAAATCACTGATAATTTACTTACACCAAAAAATAATTCTTAAAAAATATTCATAATAGGTGACTTTGTGTCACTATTGCGCCAATTCAGAAGACATTGTTTTTTGTACATATACCCATACATGTACATAACTACAACTCTAAGCCTTTCTGTTTTTTTTTTTAAGCCTTTCTGTTTCTGAAGTAACAACTAAGACATTTCATCAAAGAGTTACAAATATATCTGACCCAAATGCATATTCTCCTTTTGTCACAAACTTGCTAAAATCACATTGTTACTTACTCATCTAAAAGGTTACATATCAACTTAAAATCAGTTATACTTTGAAAACATGGCCAAGAAATTTAGTTCTCAGTGAAAAACATACTGTGAACCTCCTTTAAAACCATAAAACCATACCATAGCACTTTGCTTAAGCATTCCATGAGCACTTCAATTAAAAGCTATTTTAAAATAATCATTAAAATTACACAAGTAACATTGAATTGTCAAAAAAGTTTACAAAGTACAGCAAGACAAAAAGAAGGCACTTAAATTCACTTAGAAACTTTGGTTTATATCACTCCAGAATTATATATATCACAAGTATATATAGAACATATATATATTCTGACAAAAAAGATCACTGTTCATACTATTTTGTAATCCGCTTTTTTCAATGATAAGGAAAGCTAAGTTATTCCATGCCAATAGATACTTCTGCAAGTATATATATTTTAAAGGCTGCATGTAAATAAATGGAAGAATGATGATCCATGAGGTTGTTTTTAACTTTCACAGTAGGCACTTTGAAGTATTTTCATTGTAATAAAATTATCAATCGGGCCTAGATTTGTCCGGCCTGCGAAGAACATGTAAAGTGGAACTTAGATGGGGCCTTTGGGTTCTTCAGAGACTCACTGACCCCTCGGAGCCCCGGGGACTTCAGTGTCAACCACTAAGCGTATATATTTAAACCTCTGAGGATTAAAACTCAATGGGCCCCTTCTTTTAACACCGAAGTCTCCTCTTACAATTCCTTATTTTCCTCACTGGAGGAGAGCTGGACGACGTGGGGCGGGGGCATACTGGCTTTTCTGAAAATCCCGAAAGTGTAATCCCAAACTATTTCCGGTTTTCTCCCTCCTCCCACAAGAGAATGAGAATCATTGACCAAAATAATAAAGTTTCCATGCCTCCGTTCCACCCCAATTCGTTGTTGACTGGTAAAGGGTTTGAGGGCCTTCTTGGCTGAACTTCCCCCCCTTTCAGAGAAAACCGTCCAACAGCAATTCACCACAATTTCTATTTTGTTTCAACCTAAGAAAACCCTAGAAGAGACCCACTCCTGCTAGGGTATTGGCCCCAAACACCTCCAAAGAGCTAAACCGGGGACACCATAAAGCAGAAACTGGCCGATATAAGAATCAAACCACATGGTGATGCATTTTTTTACCCCCTTCAGTCAAGAAAAAGATGAAACTATCTCAAGAAAGTACTGGGGAAAAAAAGTCTCTTTTTACCACAGATTTTGACAGTTTTCCGCCTACGGAATCACAGGCAAATGGGACTTAGCTGTTCTGCCCCACCATCCTCAAATTTCTTAATGTTTAAAAAAGAAAATTTCTCCTCAAGGTTTTCCCGCCGGGTTGAGGGCGGGTCCAGCTCCGGTCGGCTCCGGAGCTGCGTTCCCGCCTCCCAGGCGCCCCCGTGGCCTCAAGAATATTTTAGAATCCTCCCAGGAGCCCCAGCGGGAAGGAAGCCCCGCCCCCTCATAAATAGTAAGCCGCCCACCCCGGCTCCCATAGTGCCCTCCTCTCTCATGAATATTTTAGAACCCTCTCAGGAGCACTACACCCACACGGGTAAGAGACCCCGCCTCCTCATGAATAGTAAAAAAAAAAAACCTGAGCACCCATAGTGCCCTCCTACACCATGAATAATGAACGAGGATGAGGTTCTCGGAGCCCAAACCAAGACCAACGCGACTCTTTGCTCCAAGTTGAAGACAGGAAGGGGTGGAGCCGTTAGAGTCTAGGGGAGGGGAGGGTGCAAAGGAAGAGCCGGTACCTGGCGCGCCGGGCGTCTGCTCCAAACCACTTCCTCTCCCTTCAACCTAGTTTTGAGCCCGTTTTTAGTTCCCCCTGCCCACACCCCAGAAGGGTAAATTGGAGAGCTTTCATCAAAACTTCTGTTGGAGGAAACCTCCAAACATTCTTTTTTAAACCTATCTGGGTTCCTAGAATCAGACGAGGATTTGTACCTCCAGCTTCCCAAGATGGAGTCCAAGACAGAACTTGCTAGCTTGGCCCTCTTCCCTTGAAAATGAGGTTCTTACTCATTTATTCATTCATTCAGTAGCTGGGCCAGCTACTGGAGTGGGCCCTAAGGACACAAGAGAGAACAAGGCACATGTATTTCCCTGCCTTAATGGAGCTTATTAGTCTAATGGGAAAGATAGCATAAACACACAGTGTTATGGAGGAAATAAGGCAGCAGAGAAAAAGATAGTATGGAAGGGGGGGTGCCTACTTTAAATGAACTGGTCGGGAAGGTCTCTTTAAGGAGATTACACTTAACTGGAGAACTAGTGGAGGAAAAGGAACCAGTCAGGAAAGAGCTTGGGACAAAGGGAACAGTAGGAAAGATTTTGGTACATTGTAGGATTTGTAAGGCTGCCTGGCTGAGTTTAGTGAGTAAGTAGGAGAGTAGCCTCATGGAGACCATGGAGAGGTAGGCACAGATGGGGTATGCAGGACCTTATATAAAGGCCTTAAAAGAGGCTCATTTTAGAACCCCTGTAGGCTCTATATATTCGAGCTTTGGGGGACCCACTCTACTTTATATCCACATCGTTTAATAAAATAAAATACATAAATGACTACATAATCATTAACTTTACATTTAGGATTAGTTGACATATTGTTATATTATGTAGTCACAAACATTGATTTTTGATTTTTTAGTTTTTTGGAGCTAGTTCTTTTTTTTCCCCCATCTCAAACATTTTTTATAGGTTCATAAAGATCTTAGCCCCAGGAGCCAGGAGCACCTAATGAGTATAAAGATTCTGAGTGGTAAGCAGTTTACATTTTATTCAAAGTGTCATGGAGGAGTTTTAAGCAGAGTGATATAATCTGATTTATATCATTGAAAGATTTCTCTGGCTTTTATGTGGAGAATAATTGAAGCTAGTAGAGGTAGAAGAGGGAAGATCTGTTAGGATGTTGATGCCTGACTAGAGAGTAGGGGCCCTGGAAAGAAAGGTTTGAGATATATTTTGGGGCATAGAAGTAGCTGAATTTGCTGATGGATTAGACATTGTGTGAGAGAAAGGAAGAAGATATGAATGATTCCCAGGCTTTGGATTTTAATGAGTGGGTAGATGTTAATCCCATTTATTGAGATATGCAAGTGGAGAGGAGTGTTTCTAGCAGAAAATTCAGAGCTTAATTTTGCAGATAGTAAATTTGATGTGTCTAGGAAACATCCAAGTAGACCTATCAAGAATGTTGTTGAATTTACGAATCTGGAGGTTGGAAGAAAAACTCTGGACTGGAGATACACATTTATGGACATTGAAAGATTGGGAAAAGTAGGACAAGTTCTTAGACGAAGTTAAAAAGGAGCCTCTGGTAGAGTAAACAGCAGAAAGCCAGGAGAGAATGGAATCATGGAGCTAGAAAATAAATGTTTCAAGAGTGAGGCAGGGTCGGTAGTGTTGAGTGCTGCAGCAGTTCCACAGGTTGTCTGTTTGAGTCCTACCCGTGTCCACCGGATTGGCAATCCAGTTGATGGAGAAGTACTTTGGGTCCATGTTGTCGTTTCCCATCTCAAGAATGTATAGTGACTTTGCCTTGCCAGCCACATCACATTCAACTCTCTGCCATTTCTTCAGTGTTCTCTATTATCTCTTTCCCTCTACTTGTTCATTCATTACATTTGACCCAAGCCTACTTTCTGCCAAATCCAGTGGTAATTGCAGGGTAAATAGTTTCTGCATTCTAGTGGCTAAGGGTCACAAGCACCTGACCTGGTCTAACATGTATTCTGCTCCTTCCCAAGGAGATAGACCTGCTTCTTCTGTGCAGATGAGGGGTTGGGGAGAATGGATGGGAGAAGTTTGTCCTTAGAAGATTTACCCCCACCTTCTTGAGTTGAAAATTCCATCAAACATGATTTATCAGGGGTCACCTAGGTGGGTTAAAGCTTCTGCCTTCGGCTCAGATTATGATCCCGGGGTTCTGGGATCGAGCCCTGAGTCAGGCTCTCTGCTCAGCAGGGAGCCTGCTTCTGCCTACCTTTCTGCTTACTTGTGATAACTGTCAAATAAATAAAATCTTAAAAAAAAAAAAAAAAGATTGACCAGGGTAAATCATTGGCCGGCTGGCTCAGTCAGTAGAGCATGTGACTCTCTATGTCAAGGCTGTGAGTTCCAGACCCATGTTGGGTAGAGATTACTAAAAGAAAAAATTAAATAAACTTTAAAAAAATAATTTCCCTCCTTTCTAAATCTTCCTCTGGTCCTACTTTAAAATTTGCACCTTGCATGAAGCTTGTTTCTTCAGTAAGTATGCTTTCCCTCCTAAATGAAACTGTGAACTCCTTAAGATGCCTTATGTCTCTTTTGTATCCTTAATATATGGAAGAACAATGGATACAGGGATGAATCTACCATGAGCCTCCTGCTTGCACAGACCCCTTCCAAGATCCTGCACTTGATTTCGTAGTCAAAAGAGCAAGAAACATTGAATACAAGTTTGCTGATGGACACCAAATTAACTAACTTCAAGTATTTATTGATTTATTAAGCTTGTTTTATTCATTGGGATTTCTATGAAGATTTTAGTTACCGATTGTATCATTCCCTTTCCCAAAAGCCTTCAGTGGTTCCTTGTTGCCTCTAATTAAGTAGAAACTTCTGAACCTGATCTTCAAGGCCTGTCTCAATGAGGCTGAATTTTATGTCTCGAGGTAACTCCTCAAACTCTCCTTACTTCCGCAACACTGACCCCCTTGTTGTCCCCATAGTGGTATGGTTCATGCTGATTTCCCTGCTATTTCATCCCCATCTTCAAGCTCTCATATTTCTCTGATATTTCTCAAGCCCCATATTTCTCTGATTTCATCCCCATCTTCAAGCTCTACCTTTTGACATCATAAGAATAGACTTTAGACAGTTGCTTCTGGAAGGAGTCCCAGGACCAAGAGCATGATCTGAGAGCTTCTTAGAAATGGAGACTCTCAGCCCCTGCTCCAGACCTCCCGAATCAGAACCTACATTTTAACAAAATCCACAGTCTAGTTTGAAATGTATGGACTTTGGCCATTTCTCAGGCTATTTCCTCTCAGTGTCTTAAACCTTTAAAAATCCCTATAATGAGAAATGTTTTTCTTCTTTCGAACCTTCTTCATTCTGGTACTGCTCTCTGGGCGATTCATTCTGCCTTGAGTCATGATTAATTCCGTGAGCTCTTTGAAAGCACTAACAATGGAGTCTCCACTTAGAGATGAGTTAGTTCCCTTGGTATTTCTCTCTATGCTTCTGCTACATCCTGTATACACGTGTATACACACCCAAACCTACGTGCTGCTCGAGTTGTTTTACTTGATACTCAGAATTTTGCAAGGATCCAGATATAATTTGACTCCCAGATATGCCACGTGTGGGCAGGGAAATCATTTGCAATTATTTTTATTAAGGAAATGAGCATCTCACCAGTATGTCATGACAGTCTTTTTTTTTTTTTTTTTGGGACAGAGAGAGAGATCACAAGTAGGCAGAGAGGCAAGTAGAGGGAGAGGGAGAAACTGGCTCCCCACTGAGCAGAGAGCTCGATGTGGGGCTCAATCCCAGGACCCTGAGACCATGACCTGAGTCGAAGGCAGAGTCTCAACCCCCTGAGCCACCCAGGCGCCCAACAAAAGTCTTGAATATCATTCCCTTTACCTTTGATTGATACCATGTGATAAAATTATATCTTCATCCCTGAATTTCAGAGTAGGTGGAAAGCTGGCCAAAATTATTCCAAAATAGCTGGTTGCCTGTAACATTCCATAAAAATTGGGGGGAAGGAAATTCCCCCAAATTTTTATTGGTTAAAACAATATGCTGGTTTTCTTCTTAAAATATTAATTGAAGGGGCGCCTGGGTGGCTCAGTGGGTTAAAGCCTCTGCCTTCGGCTCAGGTCATGATCCCAGGGTCCTGGGATCAAGACCCGCATTAGGCTCTCTGCTCAGCAGGGAGCCTGCTTCCTCCTTTCTCTCTCTGCCTGCCTCCCTGCCTACTTGTGATCTCTGTCTGCCAAATAAATAAATAAAATCTTTAAAAAAAAAAGAAAAGAAAAGAAAATATTTCACAGGTCCCTGTGCCCTATGAAAAATAGGAGATTCCATTACTATATAAGGAGGGGAGAGCAGGGAGCATCTGGGTGGCTCAGTCGGTTTGCATGTTGGACCCTGGTTTCCGCTCAGGTCATGATCTCCAGATCCTGCGCATGGCATCTGCTGGAAATTTTCTCTCTCCTCTCCCTCTGCTTCTGCCCTCCCAAAGTCTCTTGAAGGGGGGAAAAAAAAAAAAAAAAGGAAAGAGCAGATATCAGTGTACAACAGCAGTCCCTATACAAAATGTTAGCACATTTTCCATTTTTCCATTTTCACTGCCTTTTCCATCTCTTTATCAACAGTTTTTAATGTGTAAGTTAATCTAACAACAGCCTAAGCCAATTTCCTGTTGGTTCTTGATAGAGAAGACACATAATTGGCTTATGTCTTCTATATAATTGAATGTAATTAAAGCCACCTCTACCTTCCCTTCCTTAGAGTAAGTAATTTTCCTTTCTAGTTGGATTTCCTTCGAGTTTCCAAATCCTATCCCATCCTTCTGAAATATGTTTTGTGTTCTATTGATGTTGGTTTATTTTGGTCCCTAAGTTTCTACCCTTTTTTCTTACTAAATCATAATTGTCTGAATTGAATTGAAATATAGTGATTTTCATCCTCTACTTTTATACATTTATTTCTTTATACACCAAGAGTAAAGACTAATAATGGATTCTTTTCAGCTTTTGTCATCCTTTTTTATTAAAAAGATGGATATTTTATTTTTACTTTTTATTTTTAAAGACTAGTCAGCTGAATCACAAAAATTGCTAGCAAAAATAATAAGGCAGGCATGGCTTGCATGGAGCACTGGGTGTGATGAAAAAATAATGAATACTGTTTTTCTGAAAATAAATAAATTGGAAAAAAATTTTTTTAAAATGTGAACTCTTAAAAAATAATAATAATAATAAGGCAGATCCCAATGATTTGCATAGGGCCTTTGAAAATACAGACTAACAAAAAATAAAACTCCATTTAAACTGAGGGTATGTGGAACTAGGGGCTGTTATATGGAGTCCTCGAGATGTGTCATAGTGATAAAACATCACTCCAAAATAGACTTTGGCAGGAGAATGGCAAGAAATTCTTCACTTTCCAGACAAGGACACCAAGGTCCAAGGAATTAAATGTCTTACCCAAGATTTTCAATGCCAGCATCTTGGCATGAAGCCAGTTAGAGGAATCACATGGGATCTTGTCCATTAATATGTTGGCCATAGTCATTTTTGCATGGCAATATAAAGGGAGCTGGAATTAAGTTATTTTTTCTTTTCTGCACTTCTGAGTTTTCCAAGCTCTGTATATGGAGCCTGTGTTACTTGTTTTATCAGAAAAAAATATTAATAATATGCACTCTTGTCTATTACGGTACCATAAATGGAAGGATTGGAAAATAGTTTGGGGTTTAATGAGTTTTAACGTTTTGATGAGAATCATCATAAACTGAAAGATGGTCATAAATAAATGTATTCAACTATCCAAGCCTGTTGATAGTTCTGTCTGGGAAGTCACAAGGTAGAAGGAGTAAATGGCATAGCCATTAATGGACATCACCTCTTTTTCCCCCAGATCTTTTCCTGATCTCCTTTCAAAATAAGCCCTACCTCAAGGTTAATTTTTAGAAAGGAGTGAGATTCTGCTTTTTTTTTTGCCCTTCAGATTACATCAAGCTTCTGGCAGGTATACAACAAAAGCCTGAGATAATGTGGATTCAGATACAAAGGGACTGGCTTTTGGCTCCCACCCTGTGAAGCTGACTCAAGCCCAGCTGGCAATATATTTAGTCCTATATTTTATATTTTATGATTGAGTTATTCAGACTGCCCTTTTAGCATTATGATGGGAATTCTGGAAAGCGGTTTTGTTTTAAAAATGAAGGCCAATGAAACATGGGCTGAGAGCAAATGCCTTCAAAAGACATACCTTATAAAAGACTGTTATCTGAAATATACAAAGAACTTCTAAAACTCAACTCTAAGAATACTAACAACCCGACTGAACAATGAACAACAAGACCTAAAGAGAGAGCTCATGGAGGAAGATACACAAATAGCAAGTAAGCAGATGAAAATATGCTCCACATCATCGTGTTGTCATCAAGGAATTGCAAATTTCAACAACCTTCTCAGGACACACCTATTAGAATGGCACAAGTCCCAAACTCTGACAACACCAGATGCTGGTCGGTATGTGGAGCAGTAGGACCCGTGATTTATTGCTTGTGGGAAGGCAAAATGGTACAGCCATCCTGGAAAGCAGTTTGGTGATTTCTTACAAACCCGAACATATTCTTACCAGATGATCCAGGAATCATGCTCCCTGGTATTTACCCAAAGGAGCTGAAAGCTTATGTCATGCAAAAACCTGCACACGATGTTTATAGCAGCTTTATTCGTAACTGCCAAAGCTTGCAAGCAACCAAGATGTCTTTCAGTAGGTGAACAGATAAACTGTGGTACATCCAGTCAGTGGAATAGTTTTCAGTGCTACAAAGAAATGAGCTATCAAACCATGAAAAGACACAGAGAAAACTTAAATCCATACTCCTGAGTGAAAGAAGTGAGTCTGAAAAGACGGCCTATTGTATGACTCCAATTATGTAACATGGCCGAAAGGCAAAAACGATGAAGACAGTGAAAGGACCAAGGATTGCCAAAGGCTGGGGAGGAGGGAGGATGGAAGAGGCAGAAAGAGGATTTTTCGGGTACTAAAGATATTTTGTATGATATCATCATGGTGGATACATAGAGTGCATTTGTCAAAACCCATACAACACCGAGAGTATGTACAATATCTCATGTGAACTGTGGGCTTTGGGGGCAAAGATGTAGCTGTATAAGACCATCCGTTTTAACAATTGTACCACTCTGGTGGGGGAAGGCTGTGTGGGGGTGGGGCATGGGCACATGGAAACTTCTATGACTTCCACTCAATTTTGCTGGGAACCTAAAACTGCTCCCAAAAATAGTCTATGTGTAAAAGAAATGTTAAGGCCAGCACTGAGTCCTTATTTAAAAATTTTTTTAAATTTTAATTCCAGTATAATGAATATACAACTCAGCCTTTAATTTAGGAATTTTTTTTTTTCCAGTTAAAAAAACTAGACTCCAGGGGTGCCTGGGTGGCTTGGTTCGTTAGGCATCTGCCTTTGGCTCAGGTTATGATCCCAGAGTCCTGGGATTGAGCCCCACATCAGGGTCCCTGCTCAGAGGGGATCCTGCTTCTCCGTCTCCCTCTGCTTGCCACTCCCCGCTGCTTGTGTTCTCAATCTCTGTCAAATAAAATCTTAAGAAAAAAAGAAACAACTAGATTTCAGATGTTAAGCAGTCAGATTTTTAAAAAATGTATTCTGAATTGTGTGTGCTTGTAGGAATGTAGGTGAGAACTGTATCTGTCTTCCTGAGCAGAAAAATTAAATGTTTCAGAAATCTTTAAAAGATACTTGAAAAAAAAATACTTGAAGAAAAATGCCTTTTTTCTGTTCTATTAAATACTTTTTATCAGACCTCACGAATGCAACACTAACGGCAATGTTTTATTTTGTTTTTACTAACAGCTAGTATTAAAGCGAATTCCATGTGAGCAGATTTGGCAGGACAATCATTGCAAAACACTGGACAAGTAGAAAAAATATGTCCCTGTGGGAAAACCTAAGAAATTAATTTCCAGATGGTCAAAGTTCAGGCTTGACTCATTTGGACTGTTTCACAAATTGAAAACACTGAAGCTGGGAAAACTCAGAAAACTATAATTCTCATTAATTGACTGAAATTACTAAGTAAACAAGCCTGGGATCAAGGGTACTGGCTGGTTACTGAACAGAGCGCATTTCAAGGAGAAATGGGCGCTGTAATTTTTCCAGCAGGTGGCAGCAGAGAGCTGTATAAGATTTTACTATGTCTCTCCTCCCACAGCTAACCTGCCCCTGCCCGCCCCCCCCCCGGAAATCCCAAAGTACGTCAGTTGTCACAAAACACCTTCTTTTCACAGATGAGGAAACCGAGCTCCAGAGAGATTATCTGACCTTCCTAAGGCAAAACTCGGCATTAAAATTCCTTGAAACCTGTCAGGCTATACAGATTTCATCTGTAATTACATTTCATGCCATGCAAACACATTTAATTAGATATAATAAATATTTCACATGAAATATTAACTTTTGATAAAAAAGGCTTTGGAATATTTCCGGAACTCTCTCTTTTTTTAAAGTTTTTATTTTCATTCCAGTTAGTTAACATACAGTGTTACATTAGTTTCAGGTGTGCAATGTGGTGATTCAACACTTCCGCACAACACCCTGTGCTCCTGCCAAGGGCACTCCTTAATCCCCATCGCCCATCTAACCCCTCCCTCCCACCCATCTCCCCTCTGATACCCATCAGATTGTTGTCTATGATTAGAAGGCTGTTTCTTGCTTTGACTCTCTCTTATTTTTTTCCTTTGCTTGTTTGTTTTGTTTCTTAAATTCCACTTATGAGTGAAATCATATGGTATTTGTCTTTCTCTGTCTTACTTGGCTTAACATTATACACTCTAGTTCCATCCATGTTGTTGCAAATGGCAAGAGAACCCTATCTCTTTTTGATTAAAATCTTTTTAAAAAGCCATGTGAAAGCTTTCTGGTAGAAAGTGCACTGAGAGGGAGAAAGCACAGATTGGGGAAGCAGATTTGAATTTGATTCTTCATCCATCCCATGTCTGCCATCTAACCTTGAGTAAATTACTCGAGCTTTGTGTTTACTTATAAAATGAATAAGACAGGACTGTGCCATAGGACTGTGGCAAGGTTTAAATGAGATCTCACTTGTAATGTATTTGGCTGATCTGTAGCAGACATTCGGTGAATGTTATTTGCTTTTTCTGCCCATGCCAGGGTACACAGAGATGGAAAGACTAACTACGTCATTACTATGCCTGCCAGATAAAATACAGTGGATTAAAGCCTCTGCCTTCAGCTCAGGTCATGATCCCAGGGTCCTGGGATCTGCCTACTTGTGATCTGTCTGTCAAATAAATAAATAAAATCTTAAAAAAAAATTACAGGACACCCAGTTATATTTTAATCTCAGATAAACAATAAACACTTTTTTTCCTTAGTGTAAATACATCCCTGATTCTGTATGTTACATACTCATCCTAAAAAACTACTCGTTACTTATCTGAAATTAAAATTTAACTGGGTGTTCTGTATTTTTCCTTGCTAAATCTGGCAGCCCTGAGTTTTAAAATCTCCTGATTTATTACAAAATGAAAAAATGCCAAATTGGTGTTAAATTCGCACTCAATTTTTATTTTATTTATTTTATTTTATTATTATTTTTTTAAGATTTTATTTATTTATTTGACAGACAGAGATCACAAGAAGGCAGAAGCAGGCAGAGAGAGAGGAGGAAGCAGGCTCCCTGCTGAGCAGAGAGCCCGATGTGGGGCTCGATCCCAGGACCCTGAGATGGTGACCTGAGCCGAAGTCAGCGACTTTAACCCACTGAGCCTCCCAGGCACCCCTGCACTCAATTTTTAAACACTTACATTTAATAAATTAGAATTCCAAGCAGAACCACTTTGCCATATAACTGCTGGTCCCAAGATAACGACAGGACTCATAACAACTGTTCATTCTCAGAACACCTACAGGAAGTACAGCCTGATATGGAGACACACACTTAAACAGCATAACAAACGTTTCCATCTTTCTTGTATGTCTTTGTGGCTGTATTGTAATCTCATTTGGAGACGAGGTCAAAGAGCTAAGTTTGAGGTCTTTTATGACTGTGAGGGCTCAGCCAAACAGCCTCTGGCCCCCTCATGATAAGCCTTACTCACTTTCTGATAGACTAGAGATACTTGGTACTTTATCCTAGAAAAATGTTTCCTTTGTCCAATATGACAGGATCTTTTATGTGGTTGTATTTTCCATGTTTTTTCTTTGTTGGTGTTGGGAAAAAGGCAGAGGAAGTTAATGGGCTGGGCACAGCCAAGGGACATAGTGGCCCAGTTTCCACCCTGTAAGGAACTAGAGCTGCAGCAGAACTTTAATACAGCCCGAAGGAGGGTGCGTTCTCCTTTTAACCGCCTGCATAAAGGAGAGTGATCATTTATTGAGCTCTGAAGCTGTCCGTTCATCACATCACAAGACCACGGTGGTTATCCCATGGCACACAGAGGTGTTAGGGAAGATATAGCCTAGACAAATAGCCCAATGAAATAGCTGGCCTCAGGGTTAGACACATGCCAGATTTACAGATAAAGCTGATCTTTATTTTCTCTCTCTCTCTCTCTTTTTTAAAAAGATTTTATTCATTTATTTGACACAGAAGGAGAGAGTGAGAGCAAAAGCAGGGGGAGCAGCAAAGGGAGAAGAAGCAGACTGTTGGCTGAACAGGGAGCCTGATGCAGGAGTGGACCCCAGGACCCCGGGATCATGACCCGAGCAGAAGGCAGATGCTTAACTGTCTGAGCCACTCAGGTGCCCCGGAAAGCCAAGCTTTAAAAATCCACACCTATACTTAGGTATATTTGCAAAATACATGTAAGGAGTCAAGAATGGTGATTTAAGGGATTCCTGTGTCTGTCCCACCACTCAGTTTTAGAAAATAAAAACCAGCATGACCTCTGAAGTTCCCTAGGATCCCCTTCTAGGTCCCCTCCCTTCCCTCCCTGCTCAGAGGTAAGCATTATCCTGAATTTGTGCTTATGTATCTACTTGCTTTTCATTATTGTTTTAGCACGCGTTTATATGTGCTTAAACTTTTTTTTTTTTTTAAGATTTGACAGACAGAGATCACAAGTAGGCAGAGAGGCAGGCAGAGAGAGAGGGGGAAGCAGGCTCTCCGCTGAGCAGAGAGCAGACACGGGACTCGATCCCATGACCCTGAGATCATGACCTGAGCCGAAGGCAGCGGCTCAACTCACTGAGCCACCCAGGCGCCCCTATGTGCTTAAACTTTTAAGAGAAATATGGCATGCATACAAAATCATGCATGGAAATCTATGTTTCTTTAAAAAAAGCAACAATAAAATGAACACTTGGGAATCTATTTCCAAGCCAAGAAAGAACATTATCATGTCCCAGAAGACTCTTGTGTGTACCTGTCCAATTGCATCTCCTGTTTTTATCCCAGAGACTAGTATTACCTGGAATTTTGTGTTAACCATTTTTTATTATGGTGGAATATACATAACATTTACCATTTTAACCATCCGTAAGCGTCCGTTGCATTGAGTACATTCCCTCTGTTGTGCAACTGTCACCAATACCCATCTCCAGAACTTTTTCGTCTTCTCAGCTGAAACTCTGTCCCCATTAAATATTAATTCTCCATTCCCCTCTCCCCTCAGCTCCTGGCAACCACCATTCTATTTTCTTTCTCTATGAATGTGACCACCATAGGTTCCTCATGTCATACTTCAGCATGCAGCTCCTAAGTGTACGGACATATTCCTTCAAAAACACAATATATTGTCACACCTGAAAAAAATAAATAATTAGTTGATTTCTTAATATTAAATCTATTACACCTTCCTGGGACAAATCCAACTTGGTAATAACCTATTATCTTTTTAAACACTGCTGACTTTGGTTTGTTAGTAGTTCACTTACCATATTTGCATCTATATTTGTGAGTGAACTTGGTAGATCATATTCTTTCCCCATCCTGTCCTTGTACGGTTTTGGAATGTTGCTTTGGCATTTTTCTACGGATGTCCATTAAATTAAGCTTGGTGATTGCACTTTTCAAATTTCATAAATACTTATGGTTGGTTGTTTTTTTTTTTTTTTTTTTGCCTACTTGGTGTATTGGTCATTGAAGGGTAGTATTACTTACTATCTCCCATGATCATGGTAGATTTTCAGCCTTGACTTTTGGTCTGTCAGTTTCTGCAATGTGTTGTTTTATCATTATATGTATAGTGATCTAATAATATTTTTACCTAATAATATATATTTTTTGCTTTCAAGTACATTTTGTCTGATACTTACAGAGTTTTATCAGCATTCTTTGACTTAACATTTGCCTAGTGCATCTTTCCCATTCTTTTGATTTCAGTCTTTTTGTATCCTTATGTTAGGTGGGTTTTTTAATGAACTGGATAGAGCTGGGTTTTTCTCTACTCTGACAATCTTTTAATTTGTAGCCTCTATTGCATGGCACATTGCTAATAAATTATTTTTTTCTTTATTTTATTATTTTTTAAAGTTTATTTATGTAATCACTACACCCGAAGTGGGGCTTGAACTCATGACTCTGAGATCAAGAGTCACATGCTTTCCCGACCGAGCCTGCCAGGTACCCCTAGTTTTCTCTTTTAAATTGTTGTCTACAGTTGACCCTCCAACAACATGGGTTTGAGCTATGTTCCACTTACACACATTTTTTTTTCTTACAGTACAGTCCTGTAAATATTATTTTCTCTTCCTTATTATTTTCTTTCTTTATCTCTCTCTTTCCTTTTTTAAGATTTTATTTATTCATTTGACAGAGAGAGACACAGTAAGAGAGGGACCACAAGCAGGGGGAGTGGGAGAGGGAGAAGCGGGCTTCCCAGCTAGCAGAGAGCCCGATGCAGGGCTCCATCCCAGTACCCTAGGAGCATGACCCGGGCCAAAGGCAGACACCGAATGACTGAGCCAGGCACCCCTCCTTATTATTTTCTTAATAATATTTTCTTTTCTCTAGTTTACTTTATTGTAAGAATACAGTATATAATACATATAAAAATAAGTTTGTCTTTTTTTTCTAAGCAACAAAGGTTTATTTCTTGCTCACATTATATGTCCAATGCCAGTTGCTCATTTAGTGACTCAGGGAACCTGGCAGGTAGAGTCTCCTTCTCAACACATCCGTCCATGACCATCACAGCAGAAGCGAGCACTGGATGGTCTCACGCTGGAAATGAAATATTCTAGCGTAGAAGTGACACAAGTCAAAAAATAAGTGTTGGGGCGCCTGGGTGGCTCAGTGGATTAAAGCCTCTGTCTTCGGCTAGGGTCATGATCTCAGGGTCCTGGTATCCAGCCCTGCATCGAGCCTTGCATCAGGCTCTCTGCTTGGTGGGGAACCTGCTTCCCCCTCTCTCTGCCTGCCTCTCTGTCTACTTGTGATCTTGGTCTGTCAAATAAATAAATAAAATATTTTTTTTTAAAAGTGTTAATCAACTGTTTATCACTCAGGTTTCCAGTCAACAGTAGACTATTAGTAGTTGAGTTTTTGAGGAGTCAAAAATTACACGTGGATTTTTGACTGCATGGGGAGGGGGTCAGCACCCCTAAGTCCTGTGTCGTTCAGGGTCAACTGTATTTGGTTCACTTCATGTTTCTTCCTCTATTCGGATGGAAGCTACATATTCTATTCTTAGACTTCTAGTAGTTGATCTAAAAATGTATCTTGCCTCATTAACTCATCCAAAGTGTATCTTCATTCTTTCGCCTTCTTCCAAACACTGTAAGGACGTTAAAACACCATAATTCCCGTCACCCATCTTCTGACTTCTGTGTTACTGGGCCGTGTGTTTGAGTCCCTTCTTGCCATTTCGTTTCTTCTGTAAAGTTTTTATCACGTGCAGCAGGGAGTGGGCTTGGTCCTGTCGGCAACTGTTTTCTTCCTGGTAGCCGGGACACCGCTCAGGTCTCTTGCTTCCTCTTGGCGCAGATATGTGCTTCTACTGTTTTCTTGAACTTGAAGGCCTGCCTGTCCCTGGAGACCTTGGGAAGCTCCATGGCATGCAGTTCATGTACTATTTCCAGCAACACTGCACTTGGATGACATCCCAGAGGAATGTGGTGTGCCCTATGAGGTGCCCGAGGCCACCGCTGTGTGTTGGCTTGCTCGTGCTCTTGGTTGTCTCATGCCCTTGTTGGAGATCCATGGCCGTGGAATAGCTCAGAACCACGGCTGGACCTATACTGCAGCCCCGGGGGCCAGAGGACAGCAGATAGCCTTCTGTTAAGTTTTCAATGTTATGGGGCTTTATTATAGTTTTATACAGTCAATGGTTGATCGGTAAAATAGAATTATTTGATTCATTGTTTTACCACTTCTGTCTCTTTTCACTCCTTCATCTCATTCCTTCCATCTGAGATTACTTTTCTGCTGCTTGAAATACATATGGGGAGGGAAATACATATTATGAGGGCTGCCCAGGAGGCTCATTTTGTTGGACATCTGACTCTTGATTTTGGCTCAGGTCATGATCTCAGGGTTGTGAGACTGAGCCCCGCCTTGGGGTCCATGCTGAGTATGGAGACTGCTTAAGATTCTCTCCTTCTCCCTCTGCCCTTCGCCCCCCACCAGATTGCATGCACCTGTTCACACATTTTTCTCTCTCTCCAACCATCCCCCCCCAAAAAAACCCAAAAAACATACTTTGAAATTTCCTTAGGTGATGCTCTTTGGTAGAAAATGTTTTTAGTTTTTATTTGTTTGAAATTCCTTCTTTTCACCTTTGTTCATTTTTTTTTAAGATTTTATTTATTTATTTGACAGAGAGCAGAGAGAGAGGAGGAAGCAGGCTCCCTGCTGAGCAGAGAGCCCGATGTGGGACTCGATCCCAGGACCCCGAGATCATGACCCGAGCTGAAGGCAGCAGCTTAACCCACTGAGCCACCCAGGCGCCCCCATTTTTTTAAAAACTATGGTCACACCCAACGTGGGGCCTAAAATCAGGACCCCAGAGATTAAGAGTCCTGTGCTTTATTGACTGAGCTAGCCCAGCACCCTTCACCTTTGTTCTTTATAGGTTTTCTGTGGGTATAGAATTCTAGGTTGACTTTAATGTTTTCTTAGCTCAGTGAATTCCATTATCTCTTTACTTTTATTGTTGCTTTTAAGATAACAGCTATCAGTCTAATTGCTGCAGCTTTGAAGTTATCTGACTTTTCTTTCTGCATTTATGGTCTAGAGTCTGTCTGTGGTGTTCCGCAATTTTATTATGATGTGTCGGAATGCAAATATCCTTTTATTTCTAGTAGAGATTCACTGTGATTCTTGAATCTGAGTATCCTTCCATTTCCCAGTTCCTTGTCACACTGTACTCAGCCTGAATCATTTCTTCAGATGTCTTCTAGCTCTCGAATTCCCTCTTCACTGTGTCTGCTATTAAATATGTCCACTGAGCTTTATGTTTTAATTATTACATTTCTCATTTCCAGAATTTTAAAAAAGATTTTACTTATTTATTTGAGAGAGAGAGACTGAGCCACCCAAGTGCCCCTCATTTCCAGAATGTTACTTGCTTTCTGCAAACTGCTTTATCATTTTTGCAGTCTCATTATTTACTCCTCTGAATGCCTTTTTTGGTTCTTAAAAGCTCTAAAATAGTTATTTTATATCAGGCTTCTGATAATTCTTTTTTTTTAACTTTTTTTTTTTTAGATTTCATTTATTAATTTGACAGGGAGAGATCGCAAGTAGGCAGAGAGGCAGGCAAAGAGATAGAAGGAAGCAGGCTCCCTGCTGAGCAGAGAGCCCGATTCGGGGGCTCATCCCAGGACCCTGAGATCATGACCTGAGCTGAAGGCAGAGGCTTTAACCCACTGAGCCACCCAGGTCCCCCTAGGTTTTCTTTCTTTCTTTCTTTCTTTTTAAATATTTTATTTATTTATTTGACAGAGATCACAAGTAGGCAGAGAGGCAGGCAGAGAGAGGGGAGGAAGCAGGCTCCCTGGGGCTCGATCCCAGGACCCTGAGATCATGACCTGAGTGGAAGGCAGAGGCTAAACCTGCTGAGCCACCCAGGCACCCCATCCCCCTAGGTTTCTGATAATTCTTACATCTAAATATGTAAATCTGATTCTGCTGTCTGTGTTTCAGCTTTTTTTCTCGTGCTGCCTAGTTTCCTTGGGTTTTATGATTTTCACTGGGAGCTTACATTTCTTAAAACTTTACCTGTGGGACTTTGGGGGACCCTGAGATAAAGATGAGTTCATCTAGAGAGGATCTGCATTTGCTTCTTCCGGCGCTTCAGGCACTCGGGACCCCTTTCCATTAAATTTTCATCTGAAGGCTTTTCTGACCAAACAACTAACACGCACATGGGCTGCGAACTTGTGCGGGGGCTAGCTTGGGGTATATATCCTCAAGAGTTAGTTTTGCTTTCCTGGGGTACCAGGAACCAAGATAGCCCATTTTGGTTGCCAACCCTCCCAGTGGAAGCACGAAGTTTCCAGATCTTCCTTGATTTACAATGGGGTAAACTTCGCGATAAACCCCTGGTAAGTTGAAAATATTAAGTCGATAATGCATTTAATACATCCAACCTACAGATCCTCATAGCTCAGCCTAGCCTACCTTAAATATACTCAGAATACTTACATTAGCCTGCAACCGGGCAAAACACAAAGCCTATTATTTTATAATAAAGTGTCAAATATCTCATGATTTACTGAATACTGAACTCAAGGTGTAAAAGACGGTGGTATGGTACGGGATGGTTGTCAGTATATCTATTGTTTTACATGCCTGCTTGCCCTGCCCAGCCTCATGAGAAAGCATCCTACTGCATACTGCTGGCCCGGGAAAACACCCCAAAATGCAAAATTTGAAGTATGGTCTCTGTGGAATGTGCATCAATAATATTCTTTTTTTTTTTTAAAGATTTTATTTATTTATTTGACAGAGAGAGATCACAAGTAAGCAGAGAAGTAGGCAGAGAGAGAGAGAAAAGCAGGCTCTCCGCCCAGCGGAGAGCCCAATGTGGGACTCGATCCCAGGACCCTGGGATCATGACCTGAGCCGAAGGCAGCAGCTTAACCCACTGAGCCACCCAGGCACCCCTGCATCAATAATATTCTTAAAGTTCCTCTAGAAAAAGTTCCTCAGACCTTTATGTGTCAAACCTTCTGTCATCTCTATATCATTTTCCCCTCTCAATGCCCTGTCCTTGGAGTATGACGCCTACTCACTCACTGAGTTTTAGCATGTGAACCTGATAGCTTGGGCTGATGAAGAATTAGGTAGCATTAGAAGGAGAAAAAGATTTTAAAGGCAGTTGAAGTCCGAAATGGTCACTCAGTTTTGGATTTTGCTTTGTTTTTGTTTTTTTCCTTTTGTTTTCTTTTATGGTATCAACTTCAATTTTGAAGTACTCCTAAATAGACCTGCTGTTTATTTTCCTTATTAACATTTCTGGTAAAAAGAACAGTCTAATGTTTATCAAAGGGATACTTTGAAGGACAGCATGATCACATTGGATGGTCTCCATTTTTAGTATGTCTGGTTTCAAAGCATGTCACTGAAACATTTTGAACATCTGATTCTCCACCTTTCATCATAATGTGCTTTATTTTCTACAAATGCACTGATTATTGCAACCGGAGTCAAGAAAACATGTTAAAGAGGCGACGAGATGGTATAACTCTCTCTCTTTCCACTTTATTTTTCTCACTTTCCTTCTGTTTCCTAAAAGCTTCTCTGACCGGCCCAGGTGGATCTCCTCTCCCCCTGAAAGGGAATGACGATGGTATTCTAGTCCTCCATAGCATTTTCCCAGAATAGCCGCTGGGAAGATCAGCATCTTCTGGAATATCCTTTTCTCCTTTTGTTCTCTGCTACCTCTCTGGCCTCTCCTTCTGACCCCCTTCTCAAGGAACCCTTCTCATCCTCTCACTCCTTAAGTGCCGATGCTCCTGTTGGCCTGTGTAAGAGACCATTTTTTCTCCCTCAGCCAAATACCCCAATCTGTGGTTTGAACCACTCCCTTATGTTGTGACGCACAAAGCTAGATCTTCAGGTCAGCCTCCCCAGGAGCCCTGGATCCCCTATCCAACCACCTAAGGAGCATCTCCACCTGGCTATCCATGGGCTTCTCAACCCAATATGTCCTGAACTCAACACCCCACTTCCAACCAAAATCTGCTTCTCTTCCTGCTTGTGTTCAAGCTGGAAGCTGGGAGTCATCTTAGACCCTCCCATTTCCTTATTTCCTCCTCCCCTTCCTCCTCTAAGGCTGGCCCGTTTTTTTAATCACACACATGGGAATATTCCTCCCTCTAGTCCATTACAAAGGCTGCAGCCCCATCCAGGCTGGCTTCATCCTTCCTTGCCTAGCCAACTACATGTACATTTTAACTGTGTCCCTGCTTCCCATAGTATCATGCTCTAATCCATCCTCCACACTGCTTCCAGGGGTCTTCCATCCAGAGTGATTGTGTTAGAACGCAAATCTAATCTCCTTCCCTTGCTTAAAACCCTTTGGAGGTACTCTCACCTTAAGGATATGACTAGACGTCCTCAGGTAGCATGCCCTGCTCCCCAACCTTGCCACACCACCCCCGCATTCCTGCAGAGTGAATTGCTCTCAGCTTAAGGCTCCAGGCTCTTGCAAGACTGATCTTCTCTGCTGGGAATGCCTTTCCCCTTGCCTGCCTGCTTGTGCGCCAGCTCATTCCTGTTTAAACTTCCATGCCCAGCTCAACATCACCAATTCGGGAAGGTCCCCCTTGGGTCCTACCCCTCCCTTGGGTCCTCTCCTTTTCTCAGTGTGAGCACAGTAATGTCTTGGAGCATATTGGTTAGTAAGGTGGAGGTCAGTCTCCTGGGTTGTGAGCTCCTTGAGGGGCAGGAGCCCTTTGCATTCTCTTTGGGATCTTTGGCACCAAACAGTGTTCGCCCAGCCCGTATTTGATCGATAAATGTCTCATGGTGGCCTTTCTGATCCTGAGTTCTTCTGTTGATTAGATGTGTGATCTTATGTGAGTCATTTAACCTTCTCGTGTTTTAGTAGAGAAAATCATAGGCCCCTCACAAGGATTAAATGAGATAAAACACATTAAAATGCTCTGTAGATGGCATTTCATTGCTTTTCAATGTAAGGACTTATCGTTATCACTTATGTGCTGCTTTGATTGGTAGACTTTTTCAAAATACCAGCTCTCTTGAATTTCCCCCTCCTCTCAGGTTTTGCTCTGCTCCCCCAAATGCCCTCTGTCACCTCCTGCACACCTCACTTCTTTCTTTCCCGCCTACAAGTCTGTTCTCATCTCACCCATTCCCAAAGCCCGTCTTCCTCCAGCCCTCCTCCCTCCCCGCCTTGGTCCTTCCTTTCTTCTCCCCTTGGCTGCCAGGGCCCTTCCAAGAGCGCTATCGCTGGCCGCCTCCGGGCTCTCACCGCCCACTCCCTTCTTAGGAGGCGCCATCTGGATCCCTCGGCGGCAGCGTCATTGTCGCCGCACCCTCGCCCCTAGGAGGGCTCTTGTGACCTCCTCTTGCCAAATCTCGCAGGCTCGTTTTCAGACCTCATCCCACCGGACCCCTGAAGCATCTGGTCCTGCTGATCACCTCCCCCTTGAAACGCCCCCTCGGCAGCGCAGGCTGCACTTCCCGGTTTCCCTTTTGTGTCTCCAGCACTTGCTTGTTCCCTTCCCGCGGTGCTGGCATTCCTCGAGCCTCTGCCCCCGGGCCTCTGGTCTTCTCCCTTCCCAGCCCCGCGATCTCACCCACTCCCACGGTTACCACTGGATCCTCTCTGCGGATGCCTCGGCAGCCTGTATTTTGCATACCTAGCTCCTTCTGGAGCTTTCTTTCCATGCAAATGGGACAGCTTTGGGAGGCGCCTGAAACTTCAAGTGTCCAAAGTGAAAAAAAAATCGTCCTTTTATTGCCTTTTCCCGCCATCCTGCTTCTTCTCCTGGTTGTCTTATTTCTGTTAATGGCCCCTTCATTCTCCTGGTCATCCTGGGTTCCTCCTTTTTGCTTTCCTCCCACTCGCCAGGCCCCAGATGCTCTTACTGGCATATCTGTGGCTCCCCCAAACCCCCATCTTCCCACTTCTAACTCCTCCACTGCTACAGAAAGTCCTCCATGGCCTCTCCCCAAGCTATCTTCATAGCATAGCACGGGTTTGGACCTTTTCTTCCTTCCTTCCTTTCCCCTCTCCATTTCTTCTTCCCTCTCCATTTCTTTCTTTCAACAGATATTTGTTGAGCACCTACTATGTGCCAGGCACTAATATTTAATGAGCATCTACTATGTGCCAGGTCCTGGGAAAACAAAGAATTCAGTGCGGGCCCACTTCCCAAGATACGGAGACCCAGTCGAAGGCTTCTTTCAAGAGGCCCACGTTCCAGCCCAGCCGTGATAAGCAAGCAGAAGAGTGTATACCCTGGGCCTTCTAGCCGGTCTCCTGGCCTCTGTTCCCTTCATCCCAGTCCATGATAATTGCTGTGTCAGAGGAACATTCCTAAGGTACGGTGACAACTCTGCCAAGTCCCTTCATTAGCTCTCCATTGTCTGTATTTGTCCTCAGCGTGTACTTATGGATTTTCATCAGGCACCCAGCCTGTGCCTCCAGATGCACCCCATGGTCTGTCTTCCCCTATAGCTATCCCTCTGGGTGGGGTTCTTGGAACGCGCTCTGTTCCTGCCTCTGTGCCTCTCTGCTTATAGCTCTCTGCTTATTCCCCCATCACCTCCGCCTGTAAAAATCCTAACCATAGGTCTGTTTTCAGCCCTGAATCCAGGAGGCATAGCTCTCCTCCCTTGGTGCTTCAGACCCCTTGTCATCCTCACGGTGTGCAGAAAACCAATGGTCTGGTGAGCAAAGCCCGTACTGGAGACACAGAGAGCTACAGCATCACCCCGCCTTCTGGGGTCAGCAAGCAACCCCTCGAGAGCCATCACCAGCAGCAACCAGGCTCCCACAGTAAGGGAGGGACAGACCGGAGTGGTTAGGGGGCAGCTCCCACTCAAGGAAAGAATGCAGATGGGACCAGAGCCAGGGACCCTGTTGTGGTGAAGAGAAGTTGAGAGTAGACCCAGTGTGTGGCTTCTCTAGTCTGTGGTACATGACGTGTAGAGCACAGCTCACAGAGTCCTGGGGAACATTCTAGTGTTTTTATTTATTTATTTTTTTTAAAAAAAGATTTTATTTATTTATTTGACAGAGAGAGAAATCACAAGTAGATGGAGAGGCAGGCAGAGAGAGAGAGAGGGGGAAGCAGGCTCCCTGCTGAGCAGAGAGCCCAATGCGGGACTTGATCCCAGGACCCTGAGATCATGACTTGAGCCGAAGGCAGCAGCTTTAACCCACTGAGCCACCCAGGCGCCCATTCTAGTGTTTTTAGTTAATTAATTCATTTGAGAGAGAGAGAGAACAGCAGGGGGAGCAGCAGGGAGAGAGGGGGGAAGCAGGGTCCCTGCTGAACAGGGAGCCCGATGCGGGGCTCCATCCTAAGACCCAGGGCTTGATCCCAAGACCCCAGGATCACGACAGGAGCTGAAGGCAGATACTTTTTTTTTTTTTAAAGATTTTATTTATTTATTTGACAGAGAGAGATCACAAGTAGGCAGAGAGGCAGGCAGAGAGAGAGAGGAGGAAGCAGGCTCCCTGCTGAGCAGAGAGCCCGATGCGGGACTCGATCCCAGGATCCTGAGATCATGACCCGAGCCGAAGGCAGCAGCTTAACCCACTGAGCCACCCAGGCGCCCCTGAAGGCAGATACTTAACCGACTGAGCCACCTAGGCGCCCCCTGGGGAACGTTCTACATGTCACATGCCACCAACGCTTTCCTGAGTTCTCCAGGTCACGCATTACTGCCATCAGAAGACCTTTCAGCTCCCACGACTTGTTCTTTTTACATCTGCTGTGGCAGTTGGTGTGTTCCGCCTTGGAGATCTGCTTGCTTGTGTGCTTTGTCTTACCTCCCCTACTAGACCTCTCAGGATGGGGACCGCAAGCCCTGTGGCGCGAGAAAAGGAGGTTAATAAAGTATCTGCAGACTTCAATACAGAGACATTTCTTCCGCTGCGGTATAAAGCAGGAACTATTCTCGGTACTTCCGGGGTGACTCACAGGGTGATTTACACACGCACGTGCGCGCACACACGTTCTCAAGAAATACTGCTGATGGTTGAATCCAACCCTTGAAGGGATTATATATAGTCCCTTCCAGAATATTTCAGTTCAAGATGAGATTCCAAACCACATGGAAATTTGAACCACAAAAATCAAATCACAATTTAAAAAAGGAATCAAGCATTAGGTTCCTGACACATCAGAACTCCTAGGTCAGGGTCTGATACACAGTAGATGTCTTGAATAGATGTTAATAGCATTCCATGTGCCTAGGACAGCCAACACAGTCAAGGGTTCCGAAAGAGACTGGTCAGGTGCCGTTTTCTTTAACTAGATGCTACCAGAAGTAACAGGCAGGAAAGGTCTGGCCATGTGGCCGGGTGGGTGGGTCCTCCTGGTGTTGGGCTGCCGGATCGGCGTTCTTGGACTTAGCCGGTAATGACCGTAGTCTCCCCACGTTATGGTGAAACGCCACAGGCAGCATGGGAATGCGTCACTTCCCTCTGGGGGCGATGGAAATCTTGCAGTTTTTCTGGAGATTTCTGTGATCATCTCACCCAGGGGCGGTATTTTGATGGAGTCAAGAGCACAGATTCGGAGGATCTTTCTCTTTTAGAAATACAAATGGAATTATTAATGGATAAAATGACATGAGGGCCAATGTTTACTTCAAAATAACACAATAGGGGCACCTGAGTGGCTCAGTCGTTAAGGATCTCTCTTTGGCTCAGGTCATGATCCCAGGATTCTAGGATCGAGCCCCGCATCGCATCTCGCATCTGGCTCCCTGCTCAGCGGGAAGCCTGCTACTCCCTCTCCCACTCCCCCTGCTTGAGGGCCCTCTCTCACTGTGTCTCTTAAAAAAAGAAAAATACCCTAATAAATGAGGATGGGTGAGCACAGAGCAGCAACAGGGGCCCCATGTTGATGATCGTTAGGACCTGGTGTTGGGTAGGGGGCTGTTCACGGCACTAGTTTGTGCTGCTTTTTTTGTATGTTGGAGACATTCCATAATAAAAATTTGGTTTTGTTGTTTAAAGCACAGATTTTATAGCATGGCAGACCTGGGTTCAAATCCCCTCTCTGCTATTTTTTGGCTGGGTACTCTGCTCATTTAATTCTTCCCAGCCCACTTCCCACGTTTCTAAAAGGCTAATGAGAATAAATCCTGGTTCGCTAATGTGTAGCAAGTATATAAAGTCCTTAGGGTGAAGCCTGGGACATGGCTGACAATCAGTCATGGGTTTGCTCAGGGTTTGCTTGAGCCTAAGTGTGCAGTGACACCAGCTCTCAGAGCGGGTCGTGGCTGCTGGCAGACGGCGGGCGTACCGTCTTGACTGCACGGAGCCTGCCACAGCTTCACTACTCGCTCTGGGGATCTGGGGATCAAATGATAGGCTTCAGGCCCTTTACTCAAACTCCTAAAGGGCATTTCTTTTATTATTTTTTTATTTCGAAAGCGGCAAGGAGAGGAGAGAAGAGGCCATGCTAAGGTCCTATCGGCTACAAATGTTCTAAGTTCACAGCTCCATTGTCACTGTGAGGAAGGCAGACTGGGAAAGCAGACCCCTGAAGTGCAATGTTAAGGGAGTGGGGGGATCCCTTTTGCAGATCCCTCCTCTTGTTTTCTGTCCTCAGCTTTCAGCCATCAGCAGGTAGCCAGCATTTCACAGGCTGTCCTAGGACTTGGGATCCTCTCTACCTGGGCACATTTCAGGCCCAGGCTGGCAAAGTGGCCCCTTGGATTTCTGCCAGGGACATGTTCTGGTAAAAGGAGAGTGAGATCACAAGGAATTCATTTGCATCCCAGATTCTTTCTCTTCTCTCTTGGCTTCTCCACTACCCAACCCCCTTGTCCCTAACCCCCAGCAATGTCTTTTTTTCCCCCATAGCGTTGCTGAGCAAATCTGTCAAAGCGGGGCTAGAAGCTTGCCTTTTCTAAAGAGACAGCGTTCAGCATTCACCAGATGGGAACCTGTCAGCACAGCGGGCAGATAATTACCCTTTCAGCGGTGGGAGGTCTTTCCATGAATGGAAATTCAGACATTTGAGGCAGCTGTGGCCCCACAGCCAATCAGGGAGGCCGTTGGTGCACATCAAGCAGGGAGGTTTACCTAGGTCAGTCTGCAGGATGGATGGGCAGTAGAGGTGGTGGGAGCGGGATGGAGGGCAGATTAGGGCTCCTGTCCCCTCATAGCTGTGTCGAATCTGCTGGACCCACATCTGAGCTCTCTCCGTAGAGGCCTGTGCAAGCCAGCCCGTCCTTTTGGCCAAAACTCAACTTGGCTGCCTCCTCTCTGAGTATCCAGAATTCAAGGACAGGACTTAGGATGGACTGATTCTCCTCATTTAGTGGAGGAAAATCCTAATAAGCAGGTGGCCAACAATGGGGCATGCTGCCAGGAAAGGTAATGAACTCCCCATTGCAAGAGGTATTCAACCAGATGGTAGCTGTCTGCCTTCCAGGAATACTACAGAGAGAGATGGCCTGACATGGGTGGGAGTTCAGCTTCTATACCCTCTGTCAAAGGTTCAAAATAGCCAGAGTAAAACCAATGAAGCGCTGATGCAGTAAATAGGAAAAATTTATTGTGCACACACCAAAAAGGCAGTTTGCAAACTGGGAGCACTTGAACCAGAACATGGAATGAGGCTCAGGAGTATATTGCTATAAAGCAGCTTATTACAGTGACAAAGCGGTGACTGTTTATTCTTCACACTGATTGGTTACAATACAATTTTCAGTGGCTCCCTCATATCAACCTGGGAAACAGTTCAAGTTTTGCTTATCATTTCCAGAGGTACAAGCAAGAAATAATCCAGGTCAAGTTAGCCTTGCGTAATAAGCTAAATTAAGCTTTGTCTGCATGACTAAACTGGTTCTGTCTGCTCAGGGAACCTTCCAGACTGTCTACACTTGATTTTAACACCTCCCAAAGGCTTCTTACCACCATAGGTTCTCATGGGGACAAGAGCATGAATGTGGAGTTGTCATAGGTCCAGGGTTCAAGTTCTGACTGTACAGTTAGTTGAATGAATATGAGCAAGTCACTTAATGCCTTTATTCAAAATAAATTATATAGGCATATTTTATTTTTCTTTTTTTTAAATTTTATTTATTTATTTGACAGAGAGAGATCACAAGTAGGCAGAGAGGCAGGCAGAGAGAGAGGAGGAAGCAGGCTCCCTGCGGAGCAGAGAGCCCGATGTGGGGCTCCATCCCAGGACCCTGAGATCATGACCTGAGCCGAAGGCAGAGGCTTAACCCACTGAGCCACCCAGGTGCCCCATATATTATTTTTCTGATAATGAATGATCATTGTCAAAAAACCCAAGTTATTATGGACACCTTCCATCACAATGCACATTTTTTTTTGTTTTATCTTGCTTTGTTTATTTAGGTTTTGTTTATTTTATTTATTTGACAGAGAGAAAGATCACAAGTAGGCTGAGAGGCAGGCAGAGAGAGAGAGAGAGGGAGAAGCAGGCTCCCTGCTGAGCAGAGAGCCCAATGCAGGTCTCAATCCCAAGACCCTGAGATCATGACCCGAGCCAAAGGCAGAGACTTAACCCACTGAGCCACCCAGGCACCCCTTGTTTTGCTTTGTTTAAAGATTTTATTTATTTATTTGACAGAGAGAGACACAGCAAGAGAGGGAACACAAGCAAGGGGAGCAGCAGAGGGAGAGGGAGAAGCAGGCTCCCTGCTGAGCAGAGAGCCAGATGTGGGGCTCTATCCCAGGACCCTGAGATCATGACCTGAACGGAAAATAGATGCTTAATGACTGAGCCACCCAGGCGCCTCATGCATGGTTTAAAAAAAATATGTTATTTATTTGAGAGAGAGCGAGCTTGAGTGGGGGGAGGGGCAGAGGGAGAGGCAGACCCTCGACTGAGCAGGGGAGCCTGTAGGCTGGATTGCAGGACCGTGAGATCATGACCAGAGCCAAAGCCAGACACTGAACCAACAGGCACCCCCACAATATATGTAGTTTTAACTCACCTTTTTTTTTTTTTTCATTAGAGAGAGAGAGATCACAAGTAGGCAGAGAGGCAGGCAGAGAGAGAGGAGAAAGCAGGCTCCCTGCTGAGCAGAGAGCCCAATGTGGGGGATCCCAGGACCCTGAGATCATGACCCGAGCCAAAGACAGAGGCTTAACCCACGGAGCCAGCCAGGCGCCCCATTAACTCACCCTTTTTAATAGCAATATGATTACCTTCTTTAAACCACAGCTTCCTAATCTGTAAAATGGAATAATAATGAGATCATGGAAATGATTCAAAGATTGAATGAGGGAACATACATAAAGTGCTTAGCACTATTGGCATCAAAAGCACATGGATGACAGACCATTATTTGAAACCAGTGCTGTCCAACAGAAATAGAATGTCACCCTCATAGGTCATATAGAATTTTCTAGAAGCCACATTAGGGGAGTGAAATTAATTTTAATAATTTATCTAGCCCAACACATCCAAAATACTATAATTTTGACATGTCATCAATACCAAAATTATTAATGAATTATATTTACAGTAATTTTTCCAGTATTAGATTTTTTAAAAAGATTTTATTTCTTTATTTGACCCATAGAGAGAGATCACAAGTAGGCAGAGAGGCAGGCGGTGGGAGAGGAGAAGCAGGTTCCCTGCTGAGCAGAGAGCCCGATATGGGACTCGATCCCAGAACCCTGAGATCACAACCCTAGCCGAAGGCAGAGGCTCAACCCACCAAGCCACCCAGGTGCCCTCCAGTATTAAATTTTTAAAATCCAGGGTGCCTGGGTGGCTCAGTAGGTTAAAGCCTCTCCCTTTGGCTCAGTTGATGATCCCAGAGTCCTGGGATCGAGTCCCGCATCCGGCTTCCTGCTCAGGGGGGAGCCTGCTTCCCCCACCCCTGCCTACTTGTGATCTCTGTCAAATAAATAAATAAAATCTAAAAAAAATTTTTTTTTAATCCAGAGTTATGTTACACTTACAAGCACCTTCCAGTGTGGACCAGCTCTGTTTTAAGTGCTCAGACTGAAGAGGACAGCCCAAAATCTTCTACCTCAGCTCTCCTTCAAGCTAGGGTAACTGTCTGAGAGTTTAGTCTGTTAACCAATTTAGGCCTTAAATGCTGACTAGACTCTCGTCCCCTGTTTCATGCCATCTCATCTTTCTCACAGACATTGCCCTAATACCATAAATACAACCAGCTCTGATTTTCTGTGTTTCCACAGCTCTTGCTTGGCAGGGCTCGGGGTAAGTTGCCCAAGAAGTGAGTTTTGATTGACAGCCTTGAGAATCCAACCATGAGTAAAAGCAATGACCTTCCTTCTTATCTTGTGGTTGAAATGCCTGTGAGATGCTTAGTCCCATGGGACCATAAAAGATTTTGCTCCATCAGCTCAGCTGTCCTTGCCATGTGGGACATGTGGGAGGGCTACTGCAGTGTTCTGGTCAGACAGAGAGGCATTGGGGCCAGGGAAAACCATCGGGGCTTGGAGTTTTATCCATTATTCTTACAACGAGATGCTAGTTTCCGAGGAGGAAGAAGAAGGCAAGCTGAGGACAAACGCAGGTTGGCACTGGACACCTCCCCTAACCCCCACCCCCACTCCGGGTGGGATCTGTGTGATTAACTTCCAACTCTCTCTCTTTTTTTTTTTAAGATTTTATTTATTTATTTGACAGACAGAGATCACAAGCAGGCAGAGAGGCAGGCAGAGAGAGAGGAGGAAGCAGGCTCCCCGCTAAGCAGAGAGCCCAACGCGGGGCTCGACCCCAGGACCCTGGGATCATGACCTGAACCGGAGGCAGAGGCTTTAACCCACTGAGCCATCCAGGCACCCCAACTTCCAACTCTCTTAATGTTAATGCGTGGCTAGAGGGAAAAACAAACTTAGTCTGATGATAGCCATACCTCCAATATCCTGAGGGTCTTCTTGGACAGGTGAAAATCCTTGCGAAGTGTGGCTCAATCAGTTAAGGGGTTAAGCATCTTCTTTTAGCAGCTCAGGTCATGAGTCCTGAGTCCCCCCAACCCATGCTCAGTGGGGAGTCTTCTTCTCCCTCTGCCCCTCACCCACTCTTGTGGGCTCTCTCTCTCTCTCAAATAAATATATAAAATCTTTAAAAAAAAAAAAAGCTGGGAATGCAAGCTGGTGTAGCCACTGTGGAAAACAGTATGGAGGTTCCTCAAAAAAGTTGAAAATAGAGCTACCCTATGACCCGGCAATTCCATTACTGGGTATTTACCCTAAAGATACAAATGTGGGGAACTGAAGGGGCAACTGCACCCCAGTGTCCATTGACAGAGGAATGGATAAAGAACACGAGGGCTATACATTCAATGGAATATTACACAGCCACCAAAAAGATGAATCTTGCCCTTTGCAGCAATGTGGATGGAGTTAGATGGTATTATGCTGAGCAAAATAAGTCAATCAGAGAAAGATGTCATATGATTTCACTGATACGTGGGATTTGGGAAACAAGGCAGAGGATCATAGGGGAAAGGAAGGAAAAATGAAATAAGACAAAAGAATAAGACAAAACCAGAGGGGCATCTGGGTGGCTGAGTGGGTTAAAACCTCTGCCTTCAGCTCAGGTCATTATCCCAGGGTTCTGGGATCGAGCTCTGCATCAGGCTCTCTGCTCAGCAGGGAGCGTGCTTCCTCCTTTCTCTCTCTCTCTCTCTCTCTCTCTGCCTGCCTCTCTGCCTACTTGTGATCTCTGTCAAATAAATAAATAAAATCTTTAAAAAAATAAATAAAATACTATTTCTTACAAAAAAAAAAGACGAAACCAGAGAGGGAGACAAACCATTAGAGACTCTTAATCTCAGGAAACAAACTGAGGTTTCTGGAGCAGAAGGGGGTGGGAGAGATGGGGTGGCTGGGTGATGGACACTGGGGAGGGGGTGTGCATTGTGGTGAGCGCTGTGTATTGTGTAAGACTGATGAATCACAGACCTGTACCCCTGAAACAAATAATATATTATATGCTAATAATAAAAAAACAAAAACAAAAACAAAAACCAAACAACAGCAAATCTAGCACATTGAAAGTAAAAAGAAAAGAAAAGAAAAGATAAAAAGTAAGTCCTTTTGGACATCTTCCTTTTTCCTTTCCTCTCCCAACCCCAGAATATATAACCAACCATTCCGCAGCTCTGGTGCAGCTTCTTTTCCTGCCCAAGGGGTCCTGTCCCCATGCTTTCATAAGATTACCTTTTTGCACCAAAGACATCTCAAGGATTCTTTCTTGGCAGGGGGCTGGTGGGGGAGTGCTCCAGACCTTGCCTGCCTTCGGAACCTCCATCAGTTTCAAGCCTGGCAACCAGGAAGCACTCTGAAACTCAAATCATCCCTGAGATACTGAGACAAGGGTTTTGCAAGCTAAGATCAGTCAGTAAGAAGCATGGTTACACTTGCACAGAATGCAGCATCCTGCTGGGGCTGGGGCTGGGCGAAGGGCAGTCCTGTGTCCCGCAGGTCCCCAACGACGACGTGAGCCTTGTCTTTGAGACCTGAATGCATGCAAATGTTCTGGAAGCTGTAAAGCCCTCCATAAGGAATCCTTTTATTCTGAGGGACAGTGAAGGCAGGAGAGAAGCCCCTGCGGCCCAATGGAGGAGGCGCTTTGTTTCACGGGGGTGTAGGAAGTATGAGTGGCCGTGGCCGGGAACCCCGCGCCCATTCAGGTTCCTGCAATCTATGGGGTAGATCAGATCTATGTCAGATCTATGGAGTAGCCTGAAAAGAAGGAACTCAGATGGAATAATAGAAACCACCTCTGTGGTGGATACTTCTTTAACGATCAGACCCAAGTAGCAGAAGGGGGAGAAAGCCTGGAGAAGGGCCCATGGGCCTCAATGATCCTCTGAGGTCTCAAGGGTAGTTCCTTCCCCAAAGGGCCTTTTTGGGAAATCATCTCTAACGAAGGGAGAAATTCTTTTGTAGCCTTTCGGTGCCTGATTCTAATCTACCCTGGGCCGTGATCCCACCCCACCCACGCCCCCACAGTGTTTATATCTCAGAAAGTGATTTTCCCCAGAAACTGAGAATCTGAATGACGAAGACCAGGCCGGGAAGGAATTCGTTCCAGAAATGCTCCCAGTGCCTCTGGCACTTTGCTCTGCATTTCTTCATTTTGTGTCCTTTCTTTGTGCCGGGGGCTGACTGTGAGTCATCTATTTGGGTGCCTGAGCCCTGCAAGCTAATTTGTGCTTTTGTGCCAAATCACCAGAAACCGGCAGACCCAGCCCTGGGGCGGGCAATGAGTGAGAATTGCTTCCCTGTCTAAAGATCCATTGTCCTGCTTCTGGAAGCTGCCGGAACATCAACCTTCTCCCCTGAAGGAGAGGAAGCTGGCCAAGGGAGAAATGAGGATTCTAAATTTGGGTCTTCTGGTTATTCCGTGAGCCTATGGATAGGCAGTTCCCTCCTTAGCTGGGCTTGAAGGTTATCCCACCCTCCCCCTGGGGTCTGCTAACCTGCAGCCCACCTGAACCCAAGGCTTGCAAGGGAGTCACGGCTGGACTTTTCTTGGCTTTATGAAAGAAAATGAAGGCTTTTCACCTTATTCCTTTCCATCAAAATACCTGTGAGAGTGATTTCTCGGGTAAGGAAGAGAAGGGTTTCTGTTTGGGTTAAGAAGCATGTCTCTCCTACATTCGCCCTTTCTACAAATAGGCAAATGCCTATGGAGTGCCAGACCTCAATGTTGGGACTTTATTAGTTTAATCTGTTTTTTTTTTTTATTCCAATGTCATTAAAATACAGTGTTATATTATTTTCAGGTGTACGATATAGTGATTCAACAATTCTATATATTACGATAAGTACACTCATAAACCCCATCACCTGTTTCACCCATCCCCCAACCCCCCTCCCCTCCGATAACTATCAGTTTGTTCTCCACTGTTAAGAGTCTGTTTCTTAGGTGCCCAGATGGCTCAGTGGGTTAAGCCTCTGCCTTTGGCTCAGGTCATGATCTCAGGGTCCTAGTGATCTGGCTCGCTGCTCAGCAGGGAGCCTGCTTCCCCCTCTCCCTCTGCCAGCCTCTCTGCCTACTTGTGATCTCTTTGTCAAAAATAAATAAATAACATTTTAAAAAAGAGTCTGTTTTTTGGTTTGTTTCTTTTTTTTCCTTTGTTCGTTTGTTTCCATCCTTAAATTCCACATGTGAGTGAAATCGTGTTATTTGTCATTCTTTGCCTCGTTTTGCTTAGCATTATACCCTCTAGATCCATCCATATTGTTGCAAATGGCAAGATTTCATTCTTTTTTATGGCTGAGTAATGTTCCATTGTGTATACACACTACATCTTCTTTATCCACTCATCTATTGAGGAATATTTGGATTGCTTCCATGGTTTGGCTATTGTAAATAAAGCTGCCATAAACATAGGGAGTGCATATCTTTTTGAATTAGTATTTTTCTATTTTTTGGGTAAATACCCAGTGGTGGAATTACTGAATCCTATGGTAGTTCTATTTTTAATTTTTTGAGGAACCGTCATCAGTATGTTTTCCATACTGACTGCACCAATTTGCATTCTCGCCAACAGTGTGCGAGGGTTCCTTTTTGTCTATATCCTTGCCAACACTTATTATTTCTTGTGTTTTTTATTTTAGCCATAGTGTGAGGTGATACTTCATTGTGATATTTTAAAAATATTTTATTTATTTATTTGACAGCAATCACAAGTAGGCAGAGAGGCAGGCAGAGAGAGAGAAGGAAGCAGGCTCTCCGCTGAGCAGAGAACAGATGCGGGTCTTGATCCCATGACCCCGGAATCACGACCTGAGCCGAAGGCAGAGGCTTTAACCCACTGAGCCACCCAGGCGCCCCTTCATTGTGATTTTGATATACGTTTCCCTGATGATGAGTGATGTTGAGCACCTTTGCATGTGCCTATTGGCAATCTGTGTGTCTTCAGAGAAATGTCTCTTCACGTCTTCTGTCCATTTTTTAATTGGATTATTTTTGGGTTTTTTGGTGTTTAGTTGTACAAGTTCTTTATATATTTTGGATACTAATATTTTGTCAGATATGTCTTTTACAAATATCTTCTCCCATTCAGTGTCTTTTGTTTTATTGATTGTTTCTTCTGCTGTGCAGAAACTTTTTATTTTGATGTAGTCCCAATAGTTTATTTTTGTTGTTACTTCCCTTTCTTTAGGAGACATATCTAGAAGTCGCTGCTATGGTCAATGTCAGAGACATCATCGCTTATGTCCTCTTTAAGGATTTTTATGGTTTCAAGCCTCACATTTAGGTCTTTAATCCACTTAGAGTTTAATTTTTGTGTGTGCATATGGTATAAGAAAAAGGTCTAGTTTCATTCTTCTGCCTGTAACTGTCTGGTTTTCCCAACACCATTTGTTGAAGAGACTGTCTTTTTCCCATTGTATATTCTTGCCTCCTTTGTTGAAGATTAATTGACCATATAATCGTGGGTTTATTTCTGGGCTCTCTGCTCTGTTCCATTGATCTATGTGTCTGTTTCTGTGCCAGGACCACGCTGTTTTGATTACTGCAACTTTGTAGTAGATCTTGATATCTGGGATTGTGATACCTCCAGTTTTATTTAGAGTAATCTGTTTTTAATTTAGGTTTAACGGGAACTAGAAGGATAAACTCAGTGCCTCAGCTGATCTCTTACAAAACAGACTTGAGTATTGAACCCTTCAAAATTAATCACCAAAGGAAGTTGTCAGGGGTTGATTTCTGCAGGCTGAATCCTACAATATCCCTTTCTCATATTCTTTCTTTCCCCCCCTAAAGAACATGAAAATAAGTCTTTTGAAGATAAATATAGAAAGCTAAGAACGGAGAGGGAGGAGAAGTTAGTTTCAGTGCCTGTTTTGGTCAGAGTCACAAGAGCCACCCCGTTGCAAGGATGTCTGTCAACATCTATCCCCATCCTGGGGGAAGTGGGAGGCTTTCAGAGAGGAAGATGCTGTCTGCTGAACAGGTCGCCAGCAGAGCGCCTCCTTCTGGTGAAAACCATACCCAAACATAAAGGCAGCAGAAAGTGCCAGAAAATCCCATTCCCGGGCGCCACTCTCCCCACCCCACCGCCACCGCCCATAATGAGTCTTGCTATGGTTAGTAATTAACAAGTAAAATTTAGCAAGAAAAAAAGAAGCCAAGGTCTTCCGCGGTGCGAGGTTTGTCTCCAAATGCTGGAATGTTTAATCCTCACAAAAGCCTGATAAGGCAGGTGCTACTATTTTCTTTCTTCCTTCCTTCCTTTTTTTTTTTTTTTAAAGATTTATTTATTTGAGGGAGAGAGTGTAGTGTGCAAGTGGGGAAGAGACAGAGGGAAAGGGAGAGAGACTTTCAGCAGACTCCCCGCTGAGCAGAGACCACCCCCCCCCCGCCCCGACATAGGGCTCCATCCCAATACCCTGAGATCATGACCTGAGCCGAAATCAAGAGTCACATGCCTAACCACCTGAGCCCCTCCAGGTGCTGCCAGGTGCTACTCTTTCTACCTAATGCTGCAGGCAAGCGAGGACATCGAGTCATTGTGTAAGGTCACAGAGGTGATATATGGCATCACCAGCGTTCAGCTCGGACTCGATAACATTAGAGCCCTTGGACTTACACACCACAGGTGCTAACCCTGAGAACCAGCAGCCTGGGGGCTCTCGGGCTTTCTGTGTGGTTGTGAGCAAGTCGTTCCTGACCTGCCCTGCTTTCACAGGCCTTGGTTTGTCCCTCTGTAAAACGAAGGGATTGGGGAAGTGGGCAAAGCCATTCTTGTAGCCTGGGCTCAGCTCATCTAGACAAGAACACCTCGGGTAACAGCCTCCAAGATGTGTGGCTCAAAGGGTGGCAGGAGCACCCCAAGAGGTTTCGTTTCTAGAGGGCTAACATCTAGCAAACTAGGGGTCAGTCACTCCATCTGTGGGACCTCAGAAATTCAGCATGTGCTTTGCACCTCAGTGGCTGCCTTGTAAGGGAGAGCTAACCACAGACCTTCCTCACAGGAGACAATCCAAATAAATCTTGTGACACACCTCTGGAACCTAGTCAGCACTTAGTAAATGTGAGCTGCTACCCGTCCCCTCGTCATCTCAGAGGATGAAAGTAAATAGATCAGGGCTTTTGTAAGAAAGTCTGGCTAATTCCCAGTTTTGTTAGTTTTGGTTCCTCCTTCAGCACGAAGAGGGCTGAGCGCTCATCTCGGGAGGCAGGAGGAAGAGCAAAGTCAGCTAGGCAGATGTGGCTCAGTCCGTAGAGGCCTTTCGGGAGAAGAGCCCCAAGGAACAGAGAGCAGCGTGGGCAGCTCGAGAGAGGAGACACCATGGGCCCTGGGCAGGCTGCCTTTTAGGCCTTGAGGAGAGGTTCTGGAAATGACTTCCGGTTCCTGGGGCGGGGTTGGAGGGGGGGCGGCAAGGCAAAGGGCTCTCCATTCGGCACTTGACTGACCACATCTGAGTTAGTTGAGAGCCACTTACCTGTGAATTCAAAATGGGATCTAAACTAAGGGAACTGTGAGGTGGGTTAGTGGAAGAGAGACGGGACTTGTTACTTCTGGAGGATTTTCAGCCTTTCCTCAGCTGGGCACAGGGAGCCTTATATTATACCTTTTGGACCCTTGATCTGAAGAAAAAACCTTTGAAGAGGGGTGACTGAAGCCAAAAGGGGAGGTTGGATTGTATGACTGGGAGTGTATATGCTGAAATATTATTGGCCTGCATTCAGATAGTTCCTTTCGGTGCTTTTAACTTTGTGGAAAACTGTGGGCATGATTTACCTGTCTCTAGGGACCAAATGTAAAAATGTCTTACGAACATCAGAAACCTCACCCCCCAAAGACTGTCTCTTTGGTTTCAGCAGTTCAAGTGAGGATTCCCCCTCCCCACTTCCCTGCTCTCTCCAGCCCCACTGTGGCAAATGAAGTCATCAATTGTCCTCCATTCAAGAAGACTAGCACAGAGGCCTGAGCTTCGGTTCTGTAAAGCTGTGTGGAGAGTGCTTCCAAATCTTCGTGTGAGGGGGTCCCCGAGTGGGGGAGCCAGGAGCCGGCGGGGGGGCGGGGAGCAGGAACAATGAGGACTTTTTTTTTTTTTAAGATTTTATTTATTTATTTGACAGACAGAAATCACAAGTAGGTAGAGAGGCAGGAGGAGAGAGGAGCAGAGAGCCTGATGCCAGGATAGATCCCAGGACCTTGGGATCATGACCTGAGCTGAAGGCAGAGGCTTTTTAACCCACTGAGCCACCCAGGTGCCCCCAATGAGGACATTTTTAAGCTCTTGGGACTGTGTAAATAAATACCTGACAAGCTCACAGTTTCAGGATCCAAGAACGAGGATCTGAAGTCATCGTTGTGTGTCTTTGTGAGCCTCTCTACAGGCCTGGGAGGACTCTGTGACTCCACAGTTCGCTTCTGTTCTAACTGTGGTCGGGCAGTTCTGGCACCACCTGGTCGTCCCCAGGGAACAACCTCAGCTGGGAATCCAAAGCCCTGGTTTTGGAGATTGTCTAGGCGACTTACTAGTCGTGTGACCTTGGACAAGTCACTTGATGGTGCCTAACGCATGGTAGGTGCTTCACGAGTATGGATCAAATTAAGAAATAAACAAGTAAACCACCTGTTTGAACCTCAGTTTCCTTATCTGGGAAATGTGGGAATAACACCTCCCCAATAGGCTACACTCATGTAAGTAAACTTACCTCCTAGAAGTGCTTCCCAGACTTTCTTGGGCCTCACATGAGTACCTGGGGGAGTTACCTCCTCAAGCACAGATTCTGGGTCGGATGGGCCTAACTTCTGGATTTTCTGCTAATCCTTCGGGGATGGTGATCCAGACCACACTTGGAGTAGCTACGTCCAAGACCCTAAAGTCCTTGAAATTATTAACCTCATCTTTCCAGCCCGTGGAATCTGGACAGACTCCAAGGCTAGACTAACCAGTTGATCCAGGCTGCCCATCCTGGAGGGGTTTCCTGGGATGTAGGACCCTCAGTGTTCAAACCAAGAAAGTTCTAGGCAGACTAGAAAATTTCGTATCCCTGTCAGGATAATGGACAGGAAAGGGTTGAGCTGCTGTGTGAACTGGGGGAAGAATAAAAAAGCAGGTGAGGCAGTTAGCTAAGGAGAGGGGCATCTTCCCACCCAGAGAAGTTAAGTGACTTGGCCCACATCACACAGCTTCTCAGCGACAGGGCTTCTACTGCTCCTGGCTTCTCACCAGTTAGGCACCTCGGCACTTTCTGCACTAGTCTTTGCTGCCTTCTGCAACACATTCCTCCTCACTCGGCAAACACAGTGTGTTTATTTATAAATCAGCTTGTTTGGAACCTAAAATTTGGCGCAGCTGATTTTGGCTGTGAGGGGTTCAAATTCTTCCTCTCTTCATTTTGGTCTGCTTTGTTTCGTGTTTTGTGAACGAAAAGCGCAAAGTAATAAAAGCACAATGAGGCCACTAAAGTGGTTTGACTGTGAAGCCTCCAGAAATGCGGCAGCCTCATCGCATGCAGATGGATTTTGTGTCTCTAGATGGTAGATTGGAAACCCACGAGTTTTACTTCCAGGGATTTACAAACTTCAAACAAATAAAGAGCTGGGATCTCTTTCCAGGCTGTTTCTCCTGGAGGCAAGATGGGAGGTTGGGAGAAGCAGCCAGGATGGGCAGGTTTTGGAGGCTGCTCCTAGGCTCCTTAGTCCCGTTCCTGAGAGGAGATGGACTCCGTTCATCGGGCCAAGGCAGGAGCTGCAATTTGCAGAACGCACTCGGAATTCCTTTTTTTTTTTTTTGCACTCAGAATTCTTGGCATTTTATTTTGCACACTGCAGAAGTCTTAGAAGAAAGTGGCTTTTTTCCCCTAAGATTTTATTTATTTGTCAGAGAGAGAATGAGAGGGCACAAGCAGGGGAAGTGGCAGGCAAAGGGAGAAGCAGCCTCCCCGCTGAGCAAGGAGCCTGATGTGGGGCTCGATCCCAGGACCTGGGATCATGACCTGAGCCAAAGGCAGCCGCTTAACCAACTGAGCCACCCACCCAGGCCTCCCAAAGTTGCTTTTTATTATTAACACTAAGTATAAGTTCAGGTTTTTGTTGGGAGGTGGAGTGGGGGGAAAAGCGGGTGTAAACAGAGACAGAGAGAGAGAGACAGAAAGGTTGGCTGCATTTTCTCTGACTCTACCTGGTCTGGGTTCCTGAGGCCACAGAGTCTGCGGGCAGCTCCCGATCAGTACTCTGTGCAAATCTGTCATCCTTTGCAGGACCAGGAGAAGGGGGTCTTAGCCTTGTCCACAATCACATGAGTGTTTAGCCCTTTCAAAACAGTGAGGTTGGGGCGTCTTGGTGGCTCAGTGGGTTAAAGCCTCTGCCTTCGGCTCAGGTCCTGATCTCAGGGTCCTGGGATCGAGCCCCACATCAGGCTCCTTGCTCAGCAGGGAGCCTGCTTCCCCCTCTCTCTGCCTGCCTCTCTGCCTGCTTGTGATCTCTGCCTGTCAAATAAATAAATAAATAAAATCTTTAAAAAACAAACAAACAAACAAAAAACGGTGAGGTTGGGGGCCAGCTTTTGCCACTGCCTTAAACCTGAGGAAGGCATCAACTTCCTCCGATGTTTTTGGCAATACAATGCACACGTGTGTGCACAAACGTGTGTGCACACCTACATGTGCATATACACATGGGGATACTGTGCACAGGGGAGTCCTAATAAAACACACGAACTGAAAAATTTGCTTTCTGTGGTCCATAGAGAACATGGAACAGTGACCAAAGGACACTCTCCACCTCGGCTCTAGGCTGAGACCGAAAAAGTGGCCTCCAGCATCGCAGGCCTGCTGGGGGGAGTGGGTGGTATTTGATTCTGGTGGGAGGGAGATGGCCAGTCACATGAGCTCGGAAACCCCATCTGCATTCCTGGTGTAGGGATTGATGGGTGGGGTCATATGTCCATGTTCTAGAATCAGAAACCCTGAGACCTCACAGGACACATCCACGCCCCTGGGTCAGCAGATGAAAGGAGCACAGGAGGTGCTCTCATCCTGACCCCAGGGCCCCCTCATGTCCAGCCTCTGTGTTGCTCATTCCTCTTCTTTCCCGCATGCTGGCTCTTTTAAGAGTTCTGGTATAAAGCAGAGCTTCCCTGAGAAGTTCTCACTTCTGAGTGCAACACAGAAGCCTCCAGAGCCCTGTTTCACAGGCTTGAGGTTTCCCGTCGCAGTGGTGAACTTTCATGAATCCCGCCCTCCCACCCGGCAATGAGATCCCCATGAAGACACGCGAAGTCCCCATGTAGGAAAGGTACTGCCAGTCACCTGCTTTCCCTGGAGACTGTGCGCGCTGGTGGGGCAGAAGGTCCTGGGCAGCTGCACGCCATCTGGGGTTGACTGTACACATATGTGCGATATGACTTGGCCTTGCTGGACTGTCAGCCAGGCGTGGAAGGTTGACCGCAAGGCCCCTGTGTCTCCTTCTGGTCACTCATTCCCCAAGTGAGCCTCTCTCTCTAGCTACCCGGCGAGCCTGCTCTAAATGTTGGAGTAGAATTCCTACATGTGGGAGACCCTTCTCTTATCCCCAGTCCTAAGGATAGCTGGAACCAGAGCTAACTCCGTGAGATGCCAGGCTCTGTATCTTGGGAGCGCTGGGCTGTTTCGGCTTGAGAAGTCCAAAGACTTAATATCCAGTGACACATCTTTAGCTCTTTTGCTGTAAACAGGCTGCCTGCTGCCCTCACCACTGTCCTTGCTGGGGTCAGTCAGGTTCACTCTGACCTGGCAGAGAAATCTCGAGCTTTTTCCAGCTGCAGAGGTTACGGCAGAGGCCTCACACCTGCCTACCTTCCTTTCTTCCTCCCTTCCAGATTTTATTCATTTATTTATTTAAGAGAGAGCACAAGCAGGAGGAGGGCCAGAGGGGGAGGGAGAAGCAGACTCCCCATTGACTAGGGAGCCTTTGGTGGGGCTTGATCCCGAGACTCCAGGATCATGACCTGAGCCAAAGGCAGATGCTTAACTGAGCCACCCAGGAGCACCCCCCCCCACACACACACACCTTTCTTCCCTCTCAAATGCTCTTTCCCTTCAGAATTCCAGAGCAGGGGGACAGAGCTCCCACTGGGAAGAGGCTTGCTGGAGTTTAGGAGTGGGGCCAATGGTGCTGTGCCCTGCATTTGGCCACAACAGGAACTGCCCCACTGGCCAGTTTCGACCCATAGAGGTCACAGACGCTTTGCTATTCAGGCAAGGGCAGAAATCACCCTCCTGCCGGCCGGGAGTGCTGGGAGCCCAGATCATTTCAGCGCCTGGCTGCTCTTCTCTCATTAAGACAGCTCAGTTACAGACCTTTCTGTCCTTCAGAAGCTTGGAAAGAACCCTCTTCTCCTGGCTGAGCTCTTTTCTGTGTCTCACATTCTGACTCTCCCCATAGCTCTTCCTTGTCTGGTTTGTGAAAAAAAAAATACACACACACACACACACCGCCGAGGTCCAGTATGTTTCCCACGCAGACTATCAATAGTGCCTTCACTGCCGATAAACCACGAAGCATCTGGAAAACCATGGGTCAAGTGTTTGGATGTGTCTGGTTATTTGAGGACTCCCTACCCGCCACCTCAGGAGGCCTGGTCCTTAAACTGACTTCTTTCTTTTGCAGTATCTCCGGCGACGTGCATAAAAGGGCGTGACTCAGTGGGGATTGATTAAACATTTATTTGCTGCTGATATTCTTTACTCTGAATGAGGTTGAGCTATAGATTTTAATTTTAAAATTCTCTTCAGAAGCAACCCCAACTCATCCCTGGGACAGAATTCCCTTAGAACCAGGTGAAGTTTGGGAGCCTAAAGGCTTTGTTCCAAAAGCTTCCAGCAGAGCTGGGCGGTTGGAAACGACTCTCCAGATCAAGGTTTTCCACAGAAAGTCCCTCCTTCCCACGCCAGCTTCCTCTGTTCCCATCCCTTCCTGCAGCTTTGCTCCTTGACAGAATCCAGCGGAAGTTCCCTGCGGAGTAAGTCTCTAGAAGTCCTCCTACCACCCTGTTTCTTCTCTTTAATGGCTATAAAAATCCAGCTCAGAGGAGAAAAGGTACTAGTCTGGTAAGCCCTGCCTTTGAAGGTACTTCCTGGCGCTGACAGAAGGACCGGCCGCGAATACCAGGGACACGACACGTGCCGTCAGAGTCTGGAGCTCCACACCAAGATGCACCCGTGCCCGGCAGGGCTGGCCAGGCCAGGCCAAGTCTGGGCCGCCGTTGGGGTAAAGCCCATGAGGTGGCACACACGCTCCACATAAGACTGGTTCTCAGCAGAAAGGGTAACTCTAGGGAGTAAGGCCTAAAAATGCAACTTTCCCCCAACAAGTTCTTTCCTCTCCTGGCATTTGGCTTTCCTCCAGTGACGACATGCCAGACAGAGCCGTCCCTGTGTTTAGCAGATGGCCGGAACGTCTTCAGACTTCCAGAGCCGCCGAGGCTGGGGCGATATACACTGAATCCATAGCCATGAGGACCAGCTCTGGAGTCTATGGACCCTGGGATGCGGCCCCAACCTAGAGCCTTGCTCTCTGTGTCCTGCCGAGGGGCGTTAGGTGCCTCAGGTGGGAAGGGCCACTGGGGCAGGACCACCGGGGGCGACCATTGAGAGACCCTCACATCAAAACAGGATGAGATTGGGTGGTTGTCCCTTAAACACCTCATGGGGTTGCTTTCCGGGCCCCTTGCTTCAGTATGTGGTGTGCAATGGGCAAACTGGGGCTCTGGCCCCGGAAGCCAGGGTCTCATCTCCATCTTCCCAGCCAGGGCAAGTTCAGAGGAAGCCGAGAAAAGTCACTTCGCCGCTTTGCTTCCAATGATCTTCTTGGGGACCCGGGGTCTTCTTTCCTATCCTTCCAAGGGGAGGCCCGGTGCCCTCAGCACTGCTCAGCCTCCACGAAGCCCTCCTTCTCGTGGCCCGAGGGCTCGACCTCCGTGTAGGTGGAGTGGTTGGGGTGATTGCGGAATCTCACTGCTGGCCAGTGGTGAGGTCTCCGCTGGGGGGGGGGAGCATGACACAGAGTCAGTGGGCGTGCCCGCACCCACCTGGGACACCCCCCCCAACCTGCCCCTCCCCCACCAGGGACAGTGCTGAGCACAGAGACTCTCTTCTCAAGGGCGCTAGGGGTCTCCTGTGAGCTAGGCGGAGTTCAACCCCCCTGTCCAGAAGCCCCCCGACCCCCCGGCGGTGATCTCTCCACTGGTGGGAGCCTGGCTGCAAGCCCAAGGAGTCTAGGAAGAGGTCCTTTTATCCCTCACGGCAAGGACTCCAGAACACAGGTGAGAGCCTTTAGCGATGTACCTAGCGGACTCCTGAGACTGCAAAATGTGAGGCCGTGGATGAGAGAGGGAATGATCCGGGAGGCTCTGGAACTGCCAAGATAACCCTTCAGACAGTGTAGACCCTGCAGACAGCTGGGGACCTTATGAACATGCACCTTCCTGGGCCTATTTCAGACCTGCCCCATCAGTGTTTGTGTGGCTGGGGATCTGCAGGTCCCCGGCGGTGATACCCAGGGAGGCTAAAACTTCAGGCTGATGGGTTAGGGCTTACAAGAAACAGGGGCTTCTAAACAAAGAGGAGGAAACCCCCTGCACCTCTGGGTGATCCCTGTCTGGGAGACCTACAGAGGCAGCCTGGCTGGACCACACGCAGAGTTGGGGAGGAGCGGAGAACAGAGGACAGGACCAGGAGCTCATGAGCCCTGTGGCCCAGGGAGAAGGGGGCTCTGGCTCTTCTGAATTCCGAGACATTCCAAACCCTAGCACCCTCAGTGAAAGCTCCCAGAGAGAGCAACTCATGATTACTATGTCTTGTCGATTCTGACCTAAACACCCATACAGCAGGCAAAGAGGCAGAGATCTCCGTTCCACTATGGCTTGGAGTAAGCAGCCAGCCTAGAATTTGGGGGTGAGAGACCACAAAGCGTTAAAGACTAGCTGCACAGTCCCCAGTGATTTCTCTTGCTTTCCTCTGGGGGCTCGTCTGGTTTCACCAACAGGGGAGCGAAAGGCAGATGGGCGTTCAGCAGGACAGGAGGGGGGCAGCACTCCTGGGGGAGAATGAGGTGGGGGGGTAGTTAGGGACTCAAAGGATGGAGTCAAAGATGGTTCCTCAGGAAGGAACAGGAGCCGGGCAGGTGGGAGGGGAGGGATGTGGCGGGGAGGGGCAGGTGCCCCATGGCTTGGGAAACGCTGATGCGGAGGCAGACAGCAGAGCTGGGCCCAAATCCTATACTGACCTCGATGAAGAAGAGCGCGGCATTGGAGGTGGGGTGGCCGTTGATGTAAATCCCAGCCAGGACAATGGCTGCCACCAGGAGAACCGCTAGTACGATGCCCACGATGGTGCCCAGGTGCACGGGGGGGCCCTTGGTCTTGGGGGACAGGTTGTTCTGAAGGCCTGTGGAGAGACCGTTAGGGTAGGGAGTGGCTACCAGGGAACCGGGAAGGGAGGGCCATGAAGTCCTAGGTTCTGGCAAAATCTCAGAGGTGAAAACGAGCAGAATCTTCGGGCTGGCTGATGACATAGGTTTAAAGGTGGGGCAGGAGTGGGTAACATCATGAGTGTGGCATTCACGTTGCACTGGGCGGGGCTCAGGTGGTTTACCAAAATCACTTAAAAGTTGCCTAAAATGTCTAATAAGGATCAAAGAGAAGTTCTCTCCAACACCCGTGCCACTTAAACGCTTTTCGAGAATTCTCATAGGTTATGTGATTGAAATTCAAGTTCTAGGCTTATAAGCTGTGTGACCTCGGGAGAATTACATATCACTCCCGTAGAACAAGGATCATAATGATTACCATAATAATTACCTAATCTTAATGATTTCAACCCTAAGGGTTAAAATAGATCATTCATATCAACTGCTGAAGACCAGGGCTGGTGTCTCAGATGACCTCAGCTATTTTGATAACAAAATGACCGTATTTTCACCTGTCTGTCACTGTCTGCTACCAGACTGTGGCCCCCTGGAGGGCAAGGACAGTGTCTTTTTACTCATCTCTATGTCCTTAGCTCTTAGAAAAGATGGCAGGCCCCATGGTAGGAGCTCGATAAAAGAGTGAACCTAGTCCTCTGAGGGCTAATAAACCAGCAGGCAATCTCTGAGAACATTCTGAGCATTTGAAATACATCCCACAGGGGAGGCTGACTATTGCCATAGACTATCAAGCTGGAAGGTCATCTAGTCCGGCCCCTCTCTTGGATGGCTGGAAATACAGACAGGTGAAGTGATCTGCTCAAGGACAGAGTCAGCCAGCCACTGACAAGCCTGTATTCCCATATTACCTGGGGTGGCTACTTGCCTCTTCTCCCTACCCTACAGGGATGTGCAGATAATGGAGTAGAAAAGACTGATGAGCACATAAGCAAAAGAAATGCCAAATCCTTTCCTACAGGCGTTGTGGGTGGAAGAGGAATCAGCAGGAGGTGGAGACTTGAAACACACATCCCCATCACTGTCCTCCCCATCCCCTCTCCTCTGCCCTGTCCCAGGGCCGGTGGGGGTGTGGAGTTGGAGTGCACTGTTAGTGCCCCCTACCCGCCAACAGGTGAGGTGACACACCCCCTGCTAGCCTTGCCGATCCTGGCAGTCAGCCCGCAGAGACCTGGGTGATCTGATAGAGATCAGATTTGGGCTGAAGAGCGCACGGTGCAGAGTGAGGGGAACGTGGTCAACGCACACTCACGCCCACCGCCCACAGAGCGGTCATGGCTTTGTCTCTGGGGGGAGACTGGACCACCATGTTGCATCAGTAGCCTCTCCCCGCTGTGAGAACCCAAGATAACTATGTCACTGTCCCTGGAGTTTGGAAGGCATTTCCAGTTCCCCCGTGCGGTGGTGTCACAAGAGCCCGAGTTGACCCAGGGCCAAGAGCAGGGGAGGTGGGACATGTCATGTCACCAGATAGAGAATATCCTTGTACTTAATCTCGGGAGCAAAGGACCCCAATTTCCAGGGCCCTGTAAAAAGTGAGGTGGACAAGTTTTGTGTACCCTTTGCCCATGCAGGCAAGGAATCCAAGGCAACTCGATGTGGGAGAAGCTGTGCTCCACCCCTCATTGACGGTGAGGCCCAGGGGGACAAGAGGGACAGCCAACGGTGACAGGCACCACACTGCCATGCCTGCTCTAGCTCAGCTCTTCCTTCCTCCTCTCGCTCCTTTCAGGGCAGTGAGTAGTCAAGACAGACCTCCGGGAGGTGTCTGGCTGATGAGAAATGTCTAGAGGTAGACACGTTCCTTCAATCTAAGTGGGCCAGGGGCCCAGGGGCCCAGAAGCCCAGGAGCCCAGCGGGAGGTCTGGGAAGCTCAGGCTGCTGTCACTGCCCTCCCCACCCCACATCAGAGCCAAAGCAAAGAGGCCAGGGGACTGCTGCTCCCTCTTGAGGGGTGGGGTGTTTCTAAGAGGCTGTGGACCTGATAGAGAGTGGCAGGAAGCTCTGTACTCACCCTCTCCTCCTGCATAGGGATTCAGCTTGGTGTCATCTTTGAAGAGAAGGAGAGAAGGCGTCAGATCAGTGCAATCATTATGGTCTTGGTCACTTTAGGTTCAGATGGGATTTTTAGGGAGGTTTAGTCCAACCCCACATTTTTTTAAAAAGATTTTATTTATTTGACAGGCAGAGATCACAAGGAGGTAGAGAGGCAGGCGGTAGGGGCGGGGGGTGGAGAGCAGGTTCCCTGCTGAGCAGAGTGCCCAATGTGGGGCTTGATCCCAAGACCCTGGGATCACGACCTGAGCCGAAAGCAGAGGCTTTAACCCACTGAGCCACCCAGGTGCCCCCAACCCATTTTATGTGGATTTAAAAAAAATTTTTTTTTGAAGACTTCATTTTTAAGTAATCTCTATACCCAATGTGGGGCTCAAACCCACAACCCTGAGATCAAGAGTCTCACGCTGTACCAACTGAGCCAGCCAGGTGCCCCAATCCTTCATTTTAAAGGCAAAGAAACTAAAGCACAGGGAGGGGAGACGCCTTGCTTCAAGTCACACAGCAGTGTCATGGTGGAGGTCCACAAACAAGCCAACTTCTCCTAATCTCGTGTTCATTCATTCAAGCAATATTTATTGGGTGTTTACTATGCAGTTGAGCCCTGGGAGTAAGCACTGGGGTTCAACATGGTCTCTGCCCTCAGGGAGTTAACAAGTCGGGGAGAGGGAGTGACAATTAAAACCCACCATAATGAAGCTCTGACTGGGGGCCTCACCCAGGTAAAGGGTGTCAGGACGGAGAGGCGAGACATGGGCAGGGGGAAAGGATTCTAGACAGAGGAAAAAGCATGAGCAAAGGCCCCAAGTCAGCAAGGATTTGGCCAGTTGGGAATAAAAAGCAGGGCAGTATAGCTGGAGGGTGGAGAGGGTATGAGTAGGGGGTGGTGAGAGATGAGACTAGGGGCGCTGGAGGCTAGGAGGGGCTGAGGAGGGGCCTGTGTTCCAGGTGCAGATCTGCTTGAAGACCTCCCCCTCCTCACCTGTGCACAACTTGGAGGAAAGATGTCTACACTGCAAGGTGTGTGTCCTGTGGCTTCCTAAATCAGTTCCTATGGTTGACCCTCCCTGTGGCTCTTCCCCACAGGTTGTGTTGGGGGCTGTAGCCACAGCAGCTTTTCTCCCACTCAGCCATGGCTGGTTCCCAGCCGCCATCTTGCTGGGGGAGTGGGGCATGGAAGGCAAAGTGGCTTCCTCATCAGTGAACTGCAGCAGAGTCCTGGGAAGACTCACACAGTGAGGAAATGCATGTGGTAGGTGTTGACTGAGTGGTCATTTTTCTGAGTCCGTTGTCACTTTGTTTTTTTAAAGATTTAATTTATGTATTTGAGTGAGAAAGGGATAGGGAATGAGGGGTGGGGAGGGGCAGAGAGAGAGAGAGAGAGAAAGGAAAGCAGACTCCCTGCTGTGCAGGGAGCCTGTTGTGGGGCTCAATCCCAGGATCCGGACTGGAGATCATGACCTGAGCTGAAGGGTAGATGCTTAACTGACTGGACCACCCAGGTGTCCCTGAGTTGTCTCCTCTTACTGCTAGCGGTGTGTTCTGTTCTGTTCAGCTGCCCATCACATAAGCCCTTCTCTTGCACATGCTTATTCAGGTGAGGGCCTGGCTCTCCTTGGAATGAAATGCACAGGTTTGTGGCCACTGCTTGCCACCCAGAGGTCATTCTGGTCCTCTTTGGAAGAGCGCTCAATCGCAAAAAAAAGCACAACGAAATCCAGCCCCCATACCTCCTGTGCACCCAGCCTTCTCTGCTCCTGAGCTTGGCTGGTGCCAGAGGGGTCCCCGCACCGTCCAGCAGCCGCTCCCACTAACTCCTCTGCTCTCCGGCTCTGCGCTGGCAGGGTGGGTCTCTTTGGCTGTCTCCCCTTCATTCCCATCTCCCTGTACCCCAAGATAGACCATGCAGGACAGACTCTAACTCCTGGACTGGTTTACTCACTTCCTGTCTCTTCCTTATTCTTTTTCATTTAATTCATCTGAGAATAAATGCTCTCAAAACCTGCACGTACCCCACTCCCTGTTAATCCTGGACCATCTTAGAATAATGGGAGCTACCCAATCTGCCTTGCTTGTTCACCCCTTTGCTATTTTTTCCAGCCCCTCAAATCCACAAAGACCTTTTTTTTTTTTTCCCCCCCAGCACTGGAATGCCTGGGTGGCTCAGTTGGTTAAGCATCTGCCTTCTGCTCAGGTCATGATCCCAGGGTCCTGGGAAGGAGTCCCCATCAGGATCCCTGCTCAGCAGGGAGTCGACTTCTCCCTCTGCCTGCTGCTCCCCCTGCTTGTGTTCTCTATCTGACAAATAAATAAAATCTTTTTTTTTTTTTTAAGGTTTTTTTTTTTTTTTTCCAGCACCAAGAAAAGCAGTCAAGGGGCAAGATCTCTGCTTTTGAGCCAAATGAGACCTGACTCCACCTCTTCCTGCCTGTGTGACCCTGGGCAAGTCACTGACCTCCCTAGACCTTAGTGTCTTCTCTGAGAAATGGAGATAGAACAGAATCAGCATGCAGGGTTGTCAGGAGGACCAAGTGAGTGTTGATGCCTGAACAACATTAGCCCATGGTCAGGCCCCTCAGAATGTTAGCTGACAGCGCGCCTGGGTGGCTCAGTTGTTAAGTGACTGCCTTCAGCTCAGGTCATGATCCTGGGGTCCAGGGATCAACCCCTATGTCGGGCTCTCTGCTTGCCGGGGAGTCTGCTTCTCCCTCTGTCCCTCACCCTGCTTGTGTTGTTCTCTCTCTCAAATAAATAAATAAAATATTAAAAAAAAAAAAGTTAGCTCGCCTATTATTTGCTCCCTCCTCTAGGACTTCCTTCTGGCCAGACCCATGGGTCCATTCTCCAGTTCTTTAGGCTGCAGTGAGAAAGGCAGGGGGGCACCGTGGAAAGTATATTCCACCACTTACTTTGCAGGTAACCCCGAGTAACCAACTTCGCCCCTACAGAGCCCGTTTCCATAGCTACCAAATGGGATGGCGGCTGAATAATATTTTAAAACATTTGCCTTTTTCTCTTCTCCTTTCCTCTGTTTCATTTGCCCCTTTCAAGCAGGTACATGGCTCCATGGAGGCGGAACAAGCCCATGTCTTTCTGAGCCTGAGGGCGAAAGGCTAACACCTGGCAGTGATGTATTAAAGAAGGATGAGAGAGGAAATTCCGGGAAGGGCCTGCACCGGGCTTCCCCAGATGCTATGTGGTACCTCTGGGTGGACAGACCTCTGGCAGCTTCAAGAACCCCAGGCCTTGGGATGGCAGAAGTCCCTGCGGGGGGTGGGGGGGCAGCTAGACCCTGGAGAGGTGGGGATGGGGCATCAGCATCCCTCCTGAACACAGCTGCCCCACTCCGACCCTCTGTCCGCACCAGGTCCCAGGGCCAGGAAGCCGGGCTGAGGGGCACCCCTCCCGCTGAGCACGGTTGGAGGAAAATCAGGCAGTGTTTCGCTCACGTCTGAGTGTGTGGACTGAGTGTGTGGACAGCTACAAGGCTGCTAAGACCTCCCGGATTCCGTGAGGACGGCTATTAAGATGACCTGAGGCGGACCATATGACATTCCGGGCCCTGGGCTGGGACGTCTTCCCCTCGCCACAGCGAATCCATCCCACCGTCCCGACGTGGGCCAGCACCTGGCTCTGCCTCTCCCCAGGGGCCCTCCTCCGTGAAAGTTGGGCCATTCCTCTTCCCCGAGACAACCCCTGTCAGGGATGGTTGCCGGGGCCCCAGGCCTTCCCCTCCCCGGGGCTTCTTCCCCCAGCCGCTCCCCACTCCTGGCTCAGGCCTTACCTTCTGTGGTGAGGCTGTCGATGAAGAGGGAGGAGGAAGTGGTGGTGAGGTCTCCATCAAAGGGACTGAAGGAGCTGTTGGGGGAGGCCGAGTAGTGGCCTTCGTCCCGGAAGTCCTCACACGTCCTGCCCTCTGCCTGCAGGACAGACCCCGCACCGCTCTGCACAGAAGCCTCACTGCCCACCATGCAGAAAAGAGCCCTTACTTGGGAGGGCGGAGGGGGACCCTTCGTCCCTCAGCGGCCAGAAACCTTCAGATGCCGGTGCACGGCTCAAGGGTGGTAAGCTGGGCCCTGAGGGCACTTAACAACTTCCACTTTATCCTGAAAGTGCCTGATCTATCTTACAAGGCAATTTAGCTGACTGCGGCTTCCGATTCTTCCTCGAGGAAGGAGCGGAGATGCCAATCTTACACAAATAAAGCAAATCTGTACGTTCACCACAGCCAGCGTCCCAAGTGGGCTGCTGGACAAGATTTGTTTTCAGGTCATAGGAAGCTCCTCCGGCCTTACTAATAACAGAGGAGGTGGTGAGCACACAGACTGGGGCCTGGGGCAGGCGGTTTATGTTTAAATGTGGGGTCTTGGCACTTCTGTATCCCACCCGTTGCACGGGGCAGGTCAAATCATGAAATCTCTCTGTGCCTCAGTTTTCCGCTCTGAGCAGGTCGGGGGGACCAGCCCCCAGCTCCTGGGCCTGTTCTGATGAAATCAGAGCAAGTGTGGGCAGTGTGCTGTGGAGGGCTCACATGGCATGAAGGGGTGGAGAGGACGAGAGAGAGGAAAAGGACGCCCAGATAAATGGATCTGTCTGGGTCGGGATAAGGTGTAAGAATAGGACGCTCCCCACCCAGAATCAAAGTGTGGAGCATTCTGGAAAACTCCAGCAGCGAGAAGGAACCTGTATGGGATCCTAAAGGGGAGGTGCCTGGAACCATCCTCTTCCCTCCCAGAAAAGCTTGCCTCCAGAGAGCCCTCGAAAATCTCCCAAGTCTGGCCTCATTGGCTCAGGGCAGTCTGAGGGGCAAGGTCTGGATGGAGGGAAGAATTCCACCAAAAGCCAAAGACACCTCGTGGAGAGCTCCTGGGGGACGGGCCTGCCAGGGCAGCCCTACTGTCCCCCACAAACTGGCTTGCTGAAGCTTCTCACCTCCTGGGCACAGCCGTAGGCCAGCCACTCCTGGCGGTAGCGGTCAAAACCACTGGAGCATCTGCAAGGGGACCAAAAGGTAAGAGGTGTGAAGGACTGACAGAGAAGCCCTCCCCTTCTTTCCTCTGGTCAGTAATAGCTCTCTGACGATGGTGAGGAGGGGGCCGACCTCCCAGGGCTGCGGTGATCAAGACCACGGGGCAGGTGCCCTCCTCCACACCAGGCAGCTGGGGGATCAGCAGTCAGACCCCTCTTCCCCAATTACGCCAAAGGAAGGGAAGGTGTCTGTGTCATCTCTACCCTCCTTCGGACCCAGCTCCCCAGGACTAAGGCCACATCTACCCAGATGTGTGTGTATAGGGCATTAGATGGACTGCATGACCTCAAATAAACTTTAAAATTCTCTTGGCTCTAGGCTGCTATGAAATTGCTGAGCACCAGGGAAATCACACAAATGTCTTCTTGGGAAAGCCTTGCTTATTCATAGACAGTCCTCCTCCTTCTTTGCAGAGGGGCCTGAACTTGACAAGGAGAGGCTGGGCTGATGGTGGACGTCAACAGTTAGCCAGTACCTCCTGTGTGATCATTAAAGGGCAAGAAGGAGGGTCTTGCCAGAGGCTAGGAGAAATTTAAAAAACTGGCTGGTCAGTGTCCCAGGAAAGGACGCTGTGCAGCTCCGCTGGGCTGGGAGAGGCCAAGTGCATCCCTTGGGAAGGGGTGGGGGTAGGAGGATGAACCAGAGAATGTTAATGTTCTCCATGGCATCAGGCTCCCATTTCCATTCTTCACTCTGGTGCCAGGGGAAACCAGCGAGCCCTGCTCTAGCTCTGGGACATCTGCATGGGAAGAAGCATCCCATGAGCCACCAGTCCTGAGAGAGGATTCGTGGTTAGTTAACTTTCTTCCCTAGCATCCGCCCACCCCTCTGCCAAAGACCTGGTGAGGCAGAAGGTTCCCGAGCAATGTCAGTGCTTCCTTCTGAAGATGCCTCCTCGGGCTCTGAGCTGCTTCTCCCCCTCAGGCTCTGAGCAGCAGGGGGAGCGGGGACGCACTAAACCATCTCCACTCCCCCACTCTCAGGTCCTCTGTGTCCACTACTTTGGGGCACGGAGGATTAGGGGTGTGTTAGGGGCTGGGAGCTAAAGTTCCTTTTGAAGCCAAACTAAAGGATTCTTTCAAGGGCTGAGACTTTGATATAGGTCTAAGAGCACCACATTCTAAGCCCTGAGCCAACCAACCCAGATGCAGAGAAGGGCCTGAGATATGGCCACTATTGAGCGCCTCCTGAATGCCAAAGGTCACCCCAGCCATGTGCTATTCCTGTCCTGTTTCAGGGGACCCTCACAGTGACCCTGAAAAGCAGGGATTATGGCCCCTCATTCCCTGGGCCAAATCCTGGAGTTAAGGTCACCCCTTAAGGGGGTGGGTTGGGGGTGATGGATGGGGGTGAGGTGGGATGAAAGGAAGACACCAGCCATGGTAAGCGCAATTGTCTAAATCAGATCCAGCCCCAGCGCAAGGAGGGGAAGCTGTGGGAGGCTGCGGAAGGCAGAGTGGGTGGCGAGGAAGGGGAAGCTGAGAACCCACAGGGTGATTGCAAGCAGCTGTGGCGGGGGAGAGTCCCTGGTGGCTTGGCCTCGGCACCAGCCCTGCCACCTGGCTCTTTGGGGATCCAGGGTCAGCTCTCAGTGGATGCCAAGACTCCAGATGGCTGGCAAGGAGGGCCCCATGCTGGGGTGAGCCCAGCAAGACCGAACAAGACTTCGGACCCACATCAGCCTTGCCTTCTCACTGCTGGAGCTTCTGCATCCCAGAGCTGACATGACCACAGCAAAGGCTGTGTCTGCACTTAAGGCCTTGGCCTCCCCCAACCTGACCAACCCTCATTAAACAGTCACGGTCTCTGGGTTTGGGCGTATGTGTTAAATGGGGATGTGTCCATGCGAGGCTTTTGCTTTCATCTGACCCATTTTGAAGTTCTCATGGCTCAGCTTCGGTTGGACGCTGAGTCATGTGGTGGCTGGCCAGCCCCAGGATTCCAGGGCTCATTTGAGGTCATCTGGGCTATCTCTCCACACTGAGACAATGGCTCGCAAACTTGAGAGGGCCAGAGGGGGACCATGCTGTAAAGCCACACACCAGGAGGGACCCAGCTGGGGTCTGCCCTAGGTATCCTCTCTGAGGCTCCATGTCCTTCGTGCACGGGGCCCTGGACACTTTGCAAAAATGCTCTTTGGTAGTTGAGACATTAAAATGATGGCATGTTCCTCACCCACTTTTCCCCGGGGCCACATCACCACGCAGCCCATTTTACGGGGAAAATAAATTGAGGCCCCAAGAGAGTGAGTAAGAGCACAGCTGATGGGAAGAAAAACACCCTGGAGCCCCTCTCCTCCTGGCCTGGGCTATGCCTTGTGCTGGGCAGGCCGCCTGCGAGGGCGGCAGCTTCTATTTCTGCACCAGGATGTTTGAAAGGAGCAAAGGAAATGCTGACAGGTGCCCCACAGCTGCGTGGAACGCAGAGACTCTGTAATTTGCAATTTTCAAGACTGCCTCGGAGGCTCTCAGAGCCCCCCACTCTCATGAGAGCCCCAGTCCCCAGAGACATTTTTCCCCCTTCCTGCTATTTATTTATCTTGGACAGGAGAACAGGGCTCAGATTCTGAGTCTAATCTGTGAGGAAATGATTTCAGAACAAGGAGTGGAAGATGAGTTGGATTTAAGAACTTTATCCCTGAATCCAAATCTCATCCGGAATTTTCCCTATTTCCAAAACCAAGCAAACACAGCTTTGTAGCCTGCCCTAACCTTCCACAGATGCCTGCAATTTCCATAGCCCCGATTTTCAGGAAAGTCCGTTGCAGCCTGACAAAGATCTTCAGGAGGGGTTTTGGGGTCAGGGGGATCCTATCCAATAGCAATGGGACTTTGGAGCCGGGAAGTCCCACATTTGTTTGCAGATGAGGCACCGAGTTGAAATTCAGGCTCCTGGGCGTCCCTCCCAGAGACCCTGATCCTGCAGGGCCTGGGGCTGGGCCCAGGAATCTGCATATTTAACCAGAGCCCTAGCTGAGTCTGGGGTCCTCACAGCTGTGGATCATTCTTGAGAAGCCCTGCCCTAGGATGAGCCAACTCTTCTGGGTGTGAGGAGGGGCTGCAGTTGGTGGGATCCCTGGACGGTCTTCCGGAAACCTAGCATCACCATAGGGACCCGGCTACACGGTCACCTTGATTGGTCCCAGGCCTTAGGGAAAGACTCACTTCTGTGACATTCTCATCCCAGGGGGCACAGTGGACTGGCTAGAGATACTCTTATGGTGGCAGTGAGGCGGAGAGTGGGGGCCAGGCCACCCTCTGCCCCTCCTCCACAGTCCGTCCACCCGTGGGCCTCAGCCTGGCACAAACCTCTGGAGGACATGGCACCAGCTGCAGTTGAAGGTCAGGTCCGAGGACACGCAGGCGTCACAGCTCTGATGCTGCAGGCAGGCTGCAAGAGAAAAGGTGACTGTCCCCCAGCCGCAGACCCTCCGTGGACCTCCACGGACCTCCAAAAGGCACAACTCTCCTCGGTGCCAGGCCTTTACAGAGTTTCGGAGTCTCTGACTTAGCAGGGACCCTGGAAGTCATTAATACTACCCTCCCTCGCATCCAGCCCCGATTCTTCTGTCTGTTTCTCCCTCCTCCCCTTTCCTCCTTCCTCCTTCAGTTCCCAGGCGGCTGGGCCCTGAGCTGGGACTGGGGTTTGCACCATAAATCCTGGTGCCTGCTTTCCTGGGCCTTATAGTCCTCTGGGCGGACAGACACTAAATAGATCATCAAACAAACATAACTATGTCATTATCATCATGATGAGGCTCGGGAAGGAAAATCACAGGGGCCTGGAAGCGTGGACAAAGGGATCTCACCTAGCCTGGGAATTTACACTGCTGGGCTGTTGCCCTCAATTACAGGGTGGGAAAGGATTCTTTGTCTTAAATGAGATCTGTTTGACACAGAACACTGTATATGTTCAAGATGTAGAGCATGTTGACATGACACCTTTATACTGCACTCTGATTGCCGTTGTAGGGTTAACTATGAATGCTACTGAGTCACACGGTTGCTATGTCCTCTCCTGGTAGGAACAAGAACTAGTCTTCCAACAAGTTTAATGTTTTTTTTTTTTAAATTCATTAGTTTATTTATTAAAGAGAGAGAGAGCATGAGCAGGGCAGAGAGGGGAGAAGCAGGCTCTCTGCTGAGCAAGGAGCCCCATGCGGGACTCGATCCCAAGAACCCGAGACCACAAACCAAGCCAAAGTCAGATGCCTAACCCACTGAGCTACCCAGGCACCCTGAATTTAATGTTTAGAATACACTTTTGTTGGCTATAATCACAGAAAAGGATGTTTATGATGTTCTGGTTTGCCCCCCAGCCAGTGCTAGCTGGGAGCACGCCTTCCATCCATGTGGAAGGCCTGGGGCCAGAATCGTCCCCTGGTCTGTCTCCACCTCCTCACTCACCTCAGCGGAGCCTGAGCACTGTGTCTGTGGGGGGGCAACCAGGCATTCTTGATTCCATCCCTTTCTTCTCCCTCCCCACTTGAAAGTGAGCTACCCCCGGGGCTATGTGGGTCTCTCTGCTCACTCGGGTTACGTCTCACATGGGGAGTTACTGAACTTCACTGTGTCTCAGTTTCTCGTGTGGAAAGGAGGGATCCTGGTGGTCTCTGCTGGGCAGACGTGCAGTGAGGATGAAATGAGGCAACCCGGGGAGAGGGTCTGTGACGGGGGCTGGCCCTGCGGTGAGTCCTATGAACGCTGCCCGTGGCTGACTGTGACCTTACTCATGCCCCTCAGCGTACCTACCAGGATTCATTCACTCATTCATTCATGCTCACATTCATTCTTCTTTGCTTTTTAGAGATTTATTTGTTGGAGAGAGAGAGAGCGAGCAAGCGCACATGTGAGCAGGGGAGGGAGAGAGAGAATCCCCAAGCAGGCTCCCTGCTGAGTGCAGAGCCCAATGTGGGGCTCAATCCCAGGAGCCAAGATCATCACCTGAGCCAAAACCAAGAGTGGGACGCCTAACCGACTGTGCACCCTGATGCAGTCTTTCAACAGATATGTATTGAGCACCTGCCACAGGTAGGCACGGTCCCAGCTGTGGAAGCTGCAGTGACGAATAGGGAAAGACAGACACGCTCCTGGCACAGAGCCTGCCGCTAAGCGCAGGAGATGCCCAACAATACCCAGACAACAAAGTCTGCACTAGGGTTTCTAGCAGCAGGCTGGGAAAACAAGGGGCGCAGAACAGGGAGGCGGGGTGACAGTGCAGGGTTGTCCTATTTGGGGAGGTTGGCAAAGGCCTCTGAGGAGAGGTCATTTGGGCAGAGATTGAGAGCAGGGAGGAAGCCCGCCTGGAGGAGGAGGAGGAGTTGAAGCAGAAAAGCCCCTGAGCACAGAGGCCGGGGAGGAGCATATTCCAGCAGTGTTCCCAGTGGCCGCCAGAACACTAATGGGCTGCATGGAGTGGACAAGCTGAGGGTGACGGGAATGAGGGGGAGGGACAGCTGGGGGCTGGCCTGGGGCAGGGCAGAGCCAGAGAGCAGAGGAGTTAGTGGGAGCGGGCTGCTGGACAGTGCAGGGACCCCTCTGGCACCAGCCAAGCCCAGGAGCAGAGAGGGCTGGGGCGTAGGAGGTGTGGGGGCTGGATTTTAAGCGTTGTTCGCTTGCAACTGAGCGCTCCTCCGAAGAGAACCAGAATGACCAGAATGGGTGGCAAGCAGCTGACAAAGACCTGTGCATTTCATTCCAAGGACAGCCAGGCCCTCACCCTGAATAAGCGTGTGCAAGAGAAGAGCTCATGTGATGGGCAGCTGAACAGAACAGAACACACCGCTAGCAGAGGAGACAACTGACTCAGAAAAATGACCACTCGTTTAACACCTACCACACACATTTCCTCACTCTGTGAGTCTTCCCGGGACTCTACTGCAGTCCATTAATGAGGGAGCCACTTTGGCGGCCATGCCCACCACCCCAGCAAGATGGCGGCTGGGAACCAGCCATGGCTGAGTGGGAGAAAAGCTGCTGTGACCACAGTGTGTCACCTTCAGTCACTGTGAGAGGGATGGGCTGTAGATGGCACTGTGTCCTTTCAATAGAATGGAGCTCTCCAGCTGTTTTGTCCCCTGCTATACCCAGAGGGCCCAGAACAGCTCCCTATCACAGATGGACGGTAGGCAGTTAACCAATGTTTGTGGAATCCATGCCTGCGTGATTTTGTTATCCCCGTTTTACAGGTGAAGGAACTGAGGCTTAGAGAGAGTCACAGAGTTAGGAGTGGTGGTCTGGGCTTGAACTGAGGTCTGAGGGAGCCAAAAGCCTGAGCTCTTAGCCTGGAGGTCCCACAGGGGGTTTCCCTGCCCCAGCTCTCACCCTCTGCCCATGCCACCCTCTTATGGTGTCTTCCAGAAGAGAGACCAGGAGGAACTGGCCACAGAGTACAATGGCTTGGAGACAGCCCATCCACAACCTCTGATCAAATCTTGGGTAAGTAAACTGCCCCCCCACCACCACCCAAAGGTAAGAGAGAAATCCTTCATGGTTGGGGGTGAGGGGTGCAGAGTTTTCTAGGGACCAAGTTAACCAGCTTCCAGGGGCTCCAGGCAATTGCTCTAGGCAAACTGGCCATGAGAAAAAGGCCTGGGAGCCTCTGTGCGGTAGGTGTACAACCCACTGACCTTTATTTCTCATCTGCATTTCAGATGTCCTGCAAGCTATTAAATGCTTACGAATTCACTGGAGGGGTGGAAGTGGCTGAAATGTACAGTGTCCCAGAAACGATTCTCAGGATGCTTCACTTCCGCCCAGGCAGTTATCTGCCCTTGGATGTCCTTGCTCCTAAGTGCAGTTTATTCAAGTCCTGAGCCTGGAGGTTTGCCCTCAGCAGTCCTTGAGGAACCCCTGCTTCTCAGGCCCCAGGTCTCTCCTGCCTAAGACAGAGGGCAGCTGCGGTGGGGGTGGGGCTGTGACCTTCAAGGGGTTTGTGTCCTGTGACCCCATGGTGTCTATGTCCTTCCTCTTTCCCAGGGGGAGACACCTGCTGAGCCCCGCTGAGACAGGCCTAGTGTTCAAGAACTTTCCTCCTCCCCTTCTTCTTTCTCCACTCCCCCGGGCTTCCAGAACCTCCAGGGAAGAGGAAGCCAGGGGAGGCAAGGCAAGAAACACCCCAGAAGGCAGGGAGAAGGCCATGGACTCAGAGGGAAGCTGGTAGGTGCTGTGAGACAGGAGAGGAAATTCAAAATCTCTTTAAAAAATGCAAGACGCCTGGGTGGCGCAGTTGGTTGGACGACTGCCTTCGGCTCAGGGCGTGATCCTGGAGTCCCGGGATCGAGTCCCACATCAGGCTCCCAGCTCCATGGGGAGTCTGCTTCGCTCTCTGACCTTCTCCTCGCTCATGCTCTCTCTCACACTCTCTCTGTCTCAAATAAATAAATAAATAAAATCTTTAAAAAAAAAAAAATGCAAGAACAGGGGCGCCTGGGTGGCTCAGTGGTTTAAGCCTCTGCCTTCGGCTCCGGTCATGATCTCAGGGTCCTGGGATCGGGCCCCGCATTGGGCTCTCTGCTCCTCGGGGAGCCTGCTTCCCCCTCTCTCTCCGCCTGCCTCTCTGCCTACTTGTGATCTCTGTCTATCAAATAAATAAAAATCTTTAAAAAAAAAAAATGCAAGAACAGGGGTGCCTGGTTGGCTCAGTCCGGAGGGCATGAGCCTCTTGAGCTCAGGGTCATGAGGTCCCACATTGGTTGTAGAAATTAAATAAACAAATAAACTTTAAAAAATAAGAAGAAAGTAAAACTGCGGGCTACGAGAGCAAGAGTGCTGTCCTCCTTCCCCTCGCTCTCCCCAGCTGCCCTGACCATATCCCAAAGGGCACCTGACCCCGATCCTGTGGGGTCCACAGCAACAGCTGGGGCTTTGGTCATGGACCTCAGCTGTAGGTGAGTGGGGCACCGGGGAGGGCCGGAGCCGTGGTTCTTGGAGGACTGCTGGCTAAATCGCTTTATTGCCTCCAGCCTGTGAACTCTGGCATTACTGCTCCTCTCAGGAACACATGACAAGAAATGTAAGGACCCATGGGTGCCTGGGAGGCTCAGTCTGCCTTCTGCTCAGGTCATGATCCCAGGATCGAGCCCTGGCATCTTGGGCTCCCTGCTCAGAGGGGAGTCTGCTTTTCCCTCTTCTCTCTGCCCTTCTCCCCTACTTGTGTGCGCTCCCTCTCTCTCTTTCTCAAATAAATAAAATCTTAAAAAAAAAAAAAAAAAGAAAGAAAGAGAGAAAGAAATATAAGGATTGATTCACTCGGTTCCTGGATTACCTTTCCTGGGGGCTCAGTCTAAAAATCCTCAAGGATATACCTTTCCTGGTTTTAATTGTGTGTTAATCACCACAGGTGTCCTATTTCAAGTACAACCACGCCTGGGATGCCAGCTAGTGTCAGCGCTGGCATTAATGTCCTCAACTCTACCTGCCATGCTTCTGACCCTGACCTTAGCTCTGGGAGGGAAGTGATGTGAGGCCCATGTGACAAATGAGAAAGGGCAGCCCAGAGAAATGAGGTGGCCGTACCCAAACAAGGGTCAGTGGTGGGCCTGGGAATTGAACCCAGATTGTTTGACTCTGAAGCTCTTTCTAGGACAGTGGAATGTCCTCCCTCGGCGGGGACGACCCCTACTCACTTGGCATTGGGGTGAACTCCACGGCTGATGTACTGGTGACCTTGCTGGGGTCCAGCTCCACACGATGGTATTCGAAGATAGTCCTTCGCCGAGATTCTGAAACAGAGGCAGAGCCCTCACTGGGAGCATCGCATGCACAGAGGACTTTGAAGTTTGTACCCAGAGCCGGAGGACACATGGGCAAGAGACTTGAGTGGATGGGGGCGGGGTCAGGATGCAGCCCCTAAGGGCAGGAAGTAAACTCATCAACCTCGGACAATGATCTCGAAGCTGCAGGGAGACAGGAGGACAGGAGTTCACCCTGCAAGGAGAGCTTTGAATTGTCGACAGGTTAAACAACCTAACACAGAGGCCTGGCTGCTCCTGAGGTCAAGACCTAGGAGCTCCCCTGCTTCTGCACAGCTCTGTGCCTTCACAGCTGCTGTTCCCTTGACCCATATTGTCCTTCCATGCCTTCTCCCCTCCTCTAGCTCACCCTTCCAGATCCAGCTCGGGGCCCCTTCCTCTGAGCAGCCTTCCTTCACCAGGTCCCTCCTCTTCTCTACCCAGGCCAGGCACCCTGCTACCCCTCTGCACACCCCAGGTATGTGGTCACCGCGGTCTATTTGGGGGACGGGGCCGTTAGACAGTGAGTATTGGGTCCTGAACTTGACCCACAGAGAGCACTCTGCAAATGTCTGCAGACGCACAGGTGAACTTGGGAAACCTCTCTGTCCGGAATGGAAGCCAGAGTGAGGTTCAGGGCCTGGGGCTGGGCTTATATTACGTCTCAGTCCCTGCAGGGCACTGGTTTCAAGAAACCTGAGTTTTGATTCAAGTTCCACTCCCGGTTGGGCCTCAGTTTCTTATTTGTGATGTGGAAAGGCAGAAACACCTGCTACAACACATTTGGGAGGAAAAACGTACAATTGTAGAGGAAAGACTTCTCCTAAAATGAAAATCGATGCTCTGATACTTTCCACCACATCTCCACACCCACCCAAGAACCATGACATGGGGTTGGTTTCCTTCAGCTCTGAAAGGCTGTCAGCCAGCCACCGAGCTTTGTGAATGAATTTCCCTACAAGGGGAAGGAGCCTTGTTGTGCTCGGCCTGTTCAGCGCCCCTTCTTCTTTTTAAAAACAGCACTCCCTTTGAGGGAACTACCCCTAGTCCATTCCTACATGTGCTTGGCCCTGGAGCTACCATCTTCCCCCATGACTCTGCCTCCCTGGCTGCACAGTGATTGGTCCAGGGCTGGGCATGTGATGCAAGCTGGACCAATCAGAGACCTTCCCTGGGACTTTTCAACTGTAACCAAAAGGCCCTTTGCTTTCTGGTAATGAAGCTCAGAAAATGCAAGCTCCAAGTCCATGAACGGCCACACGTCCGATCTCACGCACAGACTCATAGCAGTACATAATCGTGGCTCTCCAGCCTCTGGTGCCCCCAGGACCTGCCCTGGTCCCTGTCTCCCTGGCTCTCAGTTCTTCCTTTGGTTCTTTGGGCTGCTTCATATCCCTTCTTCCACTTAAGATAGTTTGAGCTGGGCTTTTGTTCCTGGAAGCCAAGAGCAGGTGGGGATGTAACGTTCCTCTCTCAGATGAAGGTGGTTTGGAGGAACCTTCCCCAAGGTGGCAGGAGAACTCATCAGGCCCAGCTGTGAAAGGAAGGGGGTCGTGTGTTGGGCGCCCCCTCCTTAGTCCTCCTCCTGCATGAAGAATCTGCTCAAAAGAACATCTCATCTTGGTTTCTATCATGGATTTATCTCTGATCTTGGAATCAATGCCTCCTACGTAACCCCTGGTTGAACCCCAGTGGGTCTGGTGCTTCTCTTCCCACCACAGCACACTGCTGTGCCGCATAGCAATGATGGGCGTGTCGGCCCCAGGAACATTCCCAACCGCGGAATGTCCTGGAAACATCGCCCTATGCAATGAATGCGTCCTGACTGGTGGCGTTTGCTGATTTCTGTGGTGTACACACGCCCCATGAGGATTTCAAGCTACCAATTTGGAGTCACTGAACACAGCATCAGTGGTCACTATGCTCTCGTGATTCTATACAAGGGTGCCCGCCACACCATAGCTCCTGGTTTCTCTGCAGTTGTCCTCCACATTCAAGGCTTCGCTTTCGCAGCCTGAGACCCCACCCCCCACTCCATCAGCCATGCCGCTCACCTCCCCCCATCTCCTCACCAACGGAGGGTGTGGGTACAGTACAGTAAGATATTTTGAGAGAGAGACCACATTCACTTTCACTTGGCTTTTATAACATGACATTGCTATCATTGCTCTGTGTTATTACTAGTTAGTATTGTTAATCTCTTGCTGTGCCTAGTTTATAAATTAAGCTTTACCACAGGTATGTAGGTATAGGAAGAAACACAGTATCCACAAGCTTCAGGGCTGCTCATGGTTTCAGGTAGCCACTGGGGATCATGGAACGTGTGCCCGCAGATAAGGGGGGGACCACTGTATTTGTGCTTCTAAAAGGGCAGAAGGGAAACATTTACAGTGTTTCAGTAAAAATAAATACTTAGGCCAACGTCCCAAAGATGGAGGAATTGCGTCCTTATTTTTTTCCTAAGCAACCCTAGTCTGAAAGGGAAGGGGCCGAGAGGAAATCCTCATAGCTCTCAGGCAGGCAATCACTGCCCGATGTCTACAGGGTTACCAAGGTCCTAGGAAGGAGAGACTCTTCCATCAAAAGCTGAGGGATGAGGTTCACAGAGCCCTGTACACATGCACGCACGCACGCACGCACGCACACAGACGCACATATTTATTTTGGTACAAGAAAGGGCCGTTGCCAAGCAGGAGTGGAGTCTGGAAGAGATTGGGGTAGGAAGGTCAGCTTTCTGTCATTTTTTGCTCAGTTTTTAACCTTTAATCTTTCATCAGGGCCTGTATGCGCTGCAGGGTCCTTCCCAAGTAGCACCAATTGCACTGGGAAGGTGGCCTAGGATAGGAGTGAGCCTAGGGGATGTGGGACATCTAGATGGAGGACACCCAGGCAGCCTTCCACGACTCTGTCCCACACACCTCCCCCAAGGGCTATCTCTCCTCCTGAAAAATCACCCCTTTGAGCATTAAAATGTAAGGGGAAGAAAAAAAAGGGAAATTCCAAGTCTTCCAAGGGGTGTGAGACCATGGGATCTATATTCTATGGAAACCTTTCTTCCTTTATCTGCTTCCTCTTGCAAGACTCAACGCAAAGGACACGCCCTCCATGAAGGCTTCCCCACCCTCCCCAGCACTGTCGGTGGCCCCTCCTCTGAGCTTCACAGCTTCCTGCACGTTGTCCAGGATCCCCTGTTACACCCTCCATCAGTATTGACTTTGATCAACACCTGCCCCACGGGGCTGAGCTCTACCACTCCCACCCCCCCCTCCGGCCCCTAGCATCAGCCCCTGCACATAACAGGGCCTCAAAAGAAATGTCTGTGAATGAATGAGTGGATTATAGGTAGTCACCAAAACCTCAGCAACGTATTTATAACTTCAGTCCACAGCCTAAAGGAAGAATGCCCTTCCTGCCCAGCCCACCAAACTATGGCCTTTCTCAAAAGGGGAGCCCCCAATGGGCACTTTAGTCAGACATGCCCCTTCTGACCTTAGAGCTCAAAGGAGGGGAGAGCTGGCTTTCCGGATTTCCCACCTGCAAGGATGTAGAGGAGCGCTTGACCCCAGGGTGGGAAGGAAGGAGAAATGGAAAGAACAAGTGAAGTCAGGTTGGACATGAATGAGGGCATGAACTTGTCGAGGAGACTGATTTCAGGGATAGGGACACACAAGCAGCAGCCAGAGAAGGCAAGTTTCCCAGCAAACCTCCCGCCAGAATCTAGGGATGGGTCTCCCCACCACCTGGGCTGGGGAACCAGAATTGGGGGTGTGTTTCAAGGGAGGATGCAGCCAGACGGGGTCAGATGTGCTCCAAAGCCCATCATCGCCCTACCGCAGGGCAGGGAAGAGGAGTGTGGTAGAAAGGGGGATGAGAGGGGGTGTGCGGAAATAGACCAATGATTAAAAATATTTGCTCACTTCAACTGCCAACTTGTACTTGTTTGAGTGTATGGCTTGGGTAATATTTTATTTCTCTATAAACAGAACTCTTAATGTCCCTGCCTGAGTTATTTGCTTTTGGATTATCTCGCCAACATCTGGGGCTCGCCCAACGACGATGACGTCCATCTGCACGACCAACAGATCCCTCCGGAAGCAAGACAGAGGCCTCCCCAAAGCCACATTTCTGGCAGTTTGAGACGTTCTGTTTTTATCTCTGCCTCCACTCATCAAAGATTCAGAAATACTAAGATCCAGACCCGGAAAGCGCTGCTGCCCAGACAAGAAATGTTAGCGGCTCAAAAGAGAGGTTTACATGTCCCATTTTGTTTCAAAACCAGACACCAGAGGGGAAGGGTTGGATTGGCCAGAAGAAATCAGACTGACAAGTCCTGCCACAAAGTGCAACCACTCCAAAAATGGGTGGCTACAAGATTAAAAAATATAAGATGGCAGTTTTAGAAGAAGTTTTCATTTCTTCGTTCATGTATTTCTCTTTTTTTTAAGGTTTTATTTATTGATTTTAACAGAGATAGAGAGAAAGCATAAGCAAGGGGAGGGGCAGAGGGAGAAGCAAGCTTCCCGCTGAGCAGGGAGCCCCATGGGAACTCGATTCCAGGACTCCGGAATCATGACCTGAGCCAAAGGCAGCCACTTAACGAACCGAACCACCAGGTGCACCAAGAACGAGTTTCTTAAACAAATGAATAGAGGAAATTTTATTGACTCCTGGGGGCCCCTGTGGCCAAATAAAGAGCAAATGAGCTACCTTGTATGTTTTGCGTGCCTCTGCAGAAAGCCGCCGCTAATTGCCCATAGATCTTGTCTCTGCATTAGGCGTGCTCTGCAGACTCTGCTGCAAAGCCTGTGTAACGGTTTATGTAAGGAAGTAATGGTAAGAAAAATTCTGGTTTTTGCAGCATCTCCTTCCCTCAATCCCAGAGTGAGACTATGCTGAATTCCCCCCGCCCCCAACACCGAGGGATGGGAGGAAAGTGGAGCCTGAGGAAGGAGACAGTCTCGTAGACCATGGGCTCACTGCTGGGGAATTCTGGAATAGTGGGGAAACCAACCTCCACTTCTCATTGCATTCCAGGCGTAGAGGGGCTTGGGTACTAGCCCAACCTTTCTGGTGGCGGCGTCCCAGGGAGGCTTGGACAATGGGAGCCTCGGACAAGAGAGCTGTCCCTGAATTTGCGTCTCACGAAGCCACAGTTATTTGGGATTTACTGTTATTTGCAGCTCAGCCTAATCCAAACTGATTCCCTACTTGTGGGTTGAATAGCAGACCCAGAGGAATCTGAGCTCTCAGCCACATCAAATCCATCACTCCCCAAAGCAGAAGTGGTGGCCCATTTAGAAACCCAGTGAAGGGGGCACCTGGGTGGCCCTCAGGTCATGATCCCAGGGTCCTGGAGTCAAGCCCCACATAGGGCTCCCTGCTCAGTGGGAAGCCTGCTTCTCCCTCTCCCACAGCCCCTGCTTGTGTTCCCTCTCTCGCTGAGTCTCTCTCTGTCAAATAAATAAAATCTTTAAAAACAACAACCCAATGAAGGCCATGGGTGCTGTCCCAGAAAAAATGCTGGCATCTGAATATGGCCCCCCCACACCTCGATATTCCTCCTAAAGTCTCTGCCCAGAGCCAGGCTAAAAACCTCTGACAAAGAGAGATGCAGTTAATTAGTATGCCCCACCACCACCACATCAGGTCCCTGTTCTCACTTGGGGTCACCAGAGTGCAGAGGACCGGGTCTCTGCGGCACCCATTCCCTCCAGCGGCTCCCGCCCCAGCGCTATTGCACGTTTGTTGAGCGCTTGCCCTGCCGCGCGGGCTCTAAGCTAAGCGCCAGGGCCACCGGGAGCCCCCCAAGGAGCTCATGGCCTGCTGGGGAGAAGGGGTCTGAGGAAACCAGGAGTTCTGCTGCAGGGAGGAGACAACATCAGAGCTGGACCAATGGATGAGGAGAATTTTGCCAAGCAGCAAAAGGGTTGAAATGGGTGCCATTTTAAAAAGAACTATGTCGGGGCGCCTGGGTGGCTCAGTGAGTTAAAGCCACTGCCTTCGGCTCGGGTCATGATCCCAGGGTCCTGGGATCAAGCCCCACATCGGGCTGTCTGCTCAGCAGGAAGCCTGCTTCCCCCCTCTCTCTGCCTGCCTCTCTGCCTACTTGCGATCTCTGTCTGTCAAATAAATAAATATAATCTTAAAACTAAATAAAATAAATAAAATAAAAAGAACTATGTCATAGAGGGACGCCTGGGTGGCTCTGATGGTTGGGCATCTGACTTCGGCTCAGGTCATGATCTCCAGGTCCTGGGATGGGGCCTCATATTAGGATCCCAGCTCAGCCAGGAGTCTGCTTCTCCCCCTGCTTGTGCTCTCTCTCTCTCTCTCAAATGAATAAATAAAATCTTTTTTTTTTAAAGATTTTATTTATTTATTTGACAGACGGAGATCACAAGCAGGCAGAGAGAGAGGAGGAAGCAGGCTCCCCGCTGAGCAGAGAGCCCGATGTGGGGCTCGATCACAGGACCCTGCGATCACGACCTGAGCTGAAGGCAGCGGCTTAACCCACTGAGCCACCCAGGTGCCCCATGAATAAATAAAATCTTAAAAGAAAAAAAAAAAGAACTGTGTCATAGCGATGTGGACGGCCCTTGGCACGTTTGGGGAACAGGGCACGCAGACCAGTGATGCCTCGACAGAGAGTGGTGGCTGATGGGTAGGCCGTGCCAGCTGCATGGGACCTTGAATGCCGCGCTAAGGATTTGGACTTCATGCTGCTGCAACAAGATGCCAGAGAATGACACGATCAGATCCATTGGTGACAAGAAGGAATGAGGGGAGGAGAGAAGGAGATGAGAAGCTGGGGGCTGCGGGGCTGTGTCTGGGGGCCTGGTGCCTGCAGGCGGACCGACAGACAGGACAGCTCAGCTAACAGCACTTGGAGTCCTGAATCCCGCAGCTCCCACGCCAGAGAGGCCCCGCCTCCCGGAGCAGGCGCAACTGCCCTCCTGTTTTTGCAGGTGGGTTGTGCTTCCTCCCCTGCCCCTCTTCCCGCCTCCCCACATCTCCCTGGCTTGCTCTAAGACAGCCTTTCATTCCAGAATCACAGAGAAACCTCAGATGCAGACACTCCCTGGGGGATCTGACTTCCTTTAATTCACCCTCATACAACAGCTGGATCCAACACACATTTCCTGAGACGCTGCCAGCCCACAAAGCCCTTTGAGAGAGGCAAGGATGAACCAGACGGGTTCCGTAAGGCACACGGGCGCGAGGACGACGCTAAGAACCGCCCATCCCGCAAAACAGCCTGGGATCTGCGGCACATCAGGCTGCGGGTGTTTGGGGAGCTGAGGAGAAAAGGATTCACCCCTCTGGCTGGAATGGGGCTGGGTTAGATTTAGAAAGTCTCAAACAACCCCACGGTTTAAAAAAAAAAAAAAAAGGAAGATCTGGGTTTCAGTTCTCTCTCGGAGCTGTGTGATCACAAGCGAGTCACCTCACAGAGCCTCTGTGTCCTCATTTACAAAATACAGACTTCACTTGCAGTGCTGGGAGGTTGACCAAATACGATAAAACTGAGAGCCTGGGGATGGGATTATAATCAGCGTGGTCATCAGGCAGCCTCCAATGTGGCCCCCACTGGCCTGCCTCCTGGTACTGTCGCCCTTGGAATCCTGTTCTGAGTGTGTGCTGGACCTAGTGACTTGCTTCTAACCAGTAGAATATGGCAAAAGTGATGAGATGGCACTTCCAGGATTAGGTTACAAAAAGACTGCCCTTAGGTCCTGCCCACCCTCTCCCGCTGTCTTGCTCACCTGCTCTTGTGGAAGCCAGCTGCCATGTGACGAGCTGTCCTATGGAAGGTCCACAGGGCAGGGACAGAGGGGGCCCTCCTCAAGGAAATGAACCCTGCCCACACCCATGGGAGAGCTCTCGCAAGCTCCACCCCAGTCAGCAGCGGAGATGACTATACCCTGGCAAGCACCTTGAGAGCCGCCAGGGCAAGATCTGGATCGTGGGAATTTACTTGCGGAAATACTCACAACGGGGAGTAAAAATAGCTACTTGCAAGAATATTAACAGCAGCCTTATTTCTTGTAGCAAAAGTGGGAAACAGCTGTAAAGCCTACGTGGGTGGAGGGGTTGGTTAAATTAAGGTAACATCTGTGTGACAGGCTATCAAGTAGCCAGTAACAAGAATGGAGTGGGAGCTGGTATGGTATGATGGGCAGGATATACTTCGTTCAAGGGTAGAACAGTGGCATCATATGCCATCATTTGTGTTAAATAACCAAACATATGCTTGCTTACCTATAGGCTTACAGCTCTGGAAATAACCCAGTAGTGAGGTTGCCTCCAGAAAGGAAAACTAGGGACAGGGATCAGGTATGGGAGAGAAACCTAATTTTTTCCCCCATTTCTCCCAAAACCTAATTGTTTTTATAAAAACTTTTTTTATCTTTTGAGTTTTAGACCGGGTACATTTATTCGTGCAAAAATATCACTTTATAGATTGGGATAAAGAAGAGCATTCATAGGGACGTCTGGGTCACTCAGTGGGTTAAGCATCTGCCTTTGGCTCAGGTCATGATACCAGGGTCCCCGGGATTAAACCCTACTTTGGGCTCCTTGTTCAGCAGAAGCCTGCTTCTCCCTCTGCCTCCTGCTCCCCCTGGTTAAGAAGAAGAAGAAGAAGAAGAAGAAGAAGAAGAAGAAGAAGAAGAAGAAGAAGAAGAAGAAGAAGAAGAAGAAGAAGAAGAAGAACCTCCATAATAACAGAACAGTCATTCATGGTCATGACAAAAACCTCAAAGGTGATGTGCACATGGGTGAAGTTTGGGAAACTGCCACTGTAGCACGTGATTGCTTTCCCACTAGCTGCAAAAGTCACGGGAACGACTGTGGGCGTGGCCAAGTGAACGACTGTGGGCGTGGCATCTGACCAATGACACACTGGTGTCAGGACATCACATGCTCCTATTTCTGCACTGTTTGCTCCCCTACCAGATGTCCTGCTGGGTTATCAAACACCGCGACAGCACTGGAAGATATCCTAATGCAGGACCCACAACTCAGTGCACCAGACATCGGAGCGAACGCTGCGTGTGCATCATAGCATTCACCTTCACAGTCACTAGGAGGCATGAACTACTTATATCCCCAAATACAGATAAAGAAATAAACTTTAAGAGGATAAGTGACTTCCTGGAGGTCAGATGTTTTGGGGGAGTTTGGACTCCATGCTTCCCACTCCAGAGCCAAGCCCCTCACACTGGACTGAAACTTGCACATGGAAGGTGCTGATGAAGGCTTATGACAGGAGCCCTGATCCCTTCCCTCAGATTTTGGTTAGGGACAGAGGCTCTGTTCAGGTGATGAGTCCCTCCATGACTTCCTCTTCATTGTATCTCCATAGCACCCAGGACATAGTGTCAAGTAGAAACTCAGAACATGTGTATTGATTGAATTCAACCAACAGATGTAGGAAGGATACTTTCCCCAGAATCCCTGGAGTTCCCCGAATGGTGGTGCCTTGCCTCTCTACAGGGAAGCCCTTTGGTGCCTCCCACCCACGTCCTCTCATCCAGCCTGGCATGGCTAGGGTGGAGTTCAGAATATCCCCCAGTCCCATCAAGTACGGGTAGGGATAGAGAAGAACAGACATCAGTCTGCTCCTGCTTGGGGCCCCGCAGGTTAGACAGAAGGACTTTGTTATTGTTGTTGTTTAAGATTGTATTAATTTATTTGAGAACAAGAGAGAGCATGGGATGGGAGAGGGGCAGAGGGAGAGGAGGAAGCAGATGCCCCACTGAGCAGGGAACCCAACACAGGGCTCGATCTCAGGGCCCTGGGATCATGACCTGAGCTGAAGGCAGAGGTTTAACCGAATGAGCCCTGCCCCCCAGGTACCCTAGACAGAAGGGCTTTTTTATACACAGCATAACAGAAGAGGTCAGGTTCAAAAGCATTGGAGCCAGGGGTCTAGAAAAAGCAGCTGGCCTGCCTGCCGTGCCTTCCCCAGAAATGGGAATCCAAGACCCTCATGGGGGTGAGCAGGGGTTAGAAGCAGGAGAGAAAGAACTGTGATTCCCCCAAGATATCAGAACTGGAAGAGGACCAGGAAGGAAAAAGCACTGTTCCAGCTACACACAGCCCCATATTACAGAAGAAGCCACAGAGGCTAGGGAGATCTGATTTGCCAAAGGGCAGTTAACAACATGGCCGAGACCAGCTTCCTTCCCCTGAAGCCCCCTGTGATGCTCCTATCACCTGGGATGGGGATGTCATTATGGTTGTGTTCTGTGAGGACTCAAAAATCCTAATTTGGTGTCTGTGGAGATTTTCTAAAGGGACGGGGTATTGAGTGGCTCTTCTTCCCCTCCAAAACTAGAGCCGCGCCTCCCATGAGAGATTTCACTGGGGGAAACAAATGGTTCCTCTGCTTTAATGAAGAAAAGTTGGAACTCATTATGCACCATCTTCCCTCCTTCCTGCTTGGCTCTCTGTCCTCCATCCACCCCCTCCACTGCCCATCCCCACCCGCCTACAGCCTGGGTCAGCTGGAACTCAGTCCAACCCCCCCCCACCCCGTCCGAGAGCTCCGCTGGATCCCTAGGGACTCACCTGGGACATCCGGGGAAGGGTTGAGAATCATGAAAGCATCTGACAGGCCTGCTTTGACGGGGTGCTGGGAGGAGCTGATTTCCAGGACAGGCATAGGGATCTGTGGCAGGAGAAAAGAGGCACCATCTACCCCCCCCCACCCCCCAAGGACCCCTGGGCCAGCCTAGAGCTCCCCTCTGATCTCCAGATGTATCTGCCTGCTCAGCAGCACCTCTCAGAGGACTCAAAGACATCCCAAATCCAATGGGTCCCCATCCAAATTGCAAGTCTCTCCCACAACTTCTCCAGCACATTTACTTTTTTTCTTTGCTCTTAGTGGATGGCACCTCCATGCAGGCCAGAAACCTGTTCCCCTTTTCGTCCATCTCATCCATCCTCCACCGAACACATCTCCAAATCCTATTAATTCACCTGCCCTCTGGCTCTTAGATCTGTCTAGTTCTCTCCATCTCATGCCACCTACTCCAAGCTGACATCTCTCTCTGAAACCATCCCGCAGCCTTCCCTCTGAGCCACCAACAATCTGTTCTCCACTCTGAAGCCAGAGTGACCTTTCTTAAAGGCAAAGCTGGGTGTTCCCCTGCCCTTGCTTGTCCCCTACTTTCTCCCCTCCAGCCTTGCTTTCTTCCAAGGCTTTGTACCAGCCATGCCCTGTTCTGCCACAGGACCTTTGAATGTGCTTTTCCCTCTCCTCTTGGCTTCCTGTTAAGGAATTCCTTCGCTTCCTGCAGATTTCAACTCTGTTCCTCAGGGAAGCCTCCCCTGACCTCTGCTGAGATAAAAAGCCTCATGAAAAAAAAGAAAAGGGGGGGAAAAAGCCTCATGAAAGGCACTCCTGACACCGGGCACCTCTAACTTAGGAATACTTGTCACAGTGGTGATTCTACACTTGTCCCTGCAATTACCATCTATCTCCCCAACCAGACCTACAGCTCTAGAAGGGAAGGGCCTCCAGCCATCTTATCAACTGCTGTCTCCCCAGCACCAAGGCCTATGCCTGGCGCATTTGCAGGTTCTCTACAGAAAGTTGCTGAATGAAAGACTCCAAGACCCAGCCGTCTCCGCAGCTAAGCTCGCTCACCTCTTTGTAGCCAAATACAATGCGGCCATCGTGGTGCAGAGCTGCCTGGAAAGTGAAGCTGCCCCTGTCCTCCCGGCCTTGGAGGTAGACGTGGTCCCACTGAACAATAAAGACTGTCCCTGGGGAGGAGAGGAGAGAGCCGGCTGGCCAGGGAGGCGGGCCCCGCAGCAGCTTTGGGGACGAACACAGGTGTGGTGGGGTGCTGGGTGCTCAAGTGACAATCCAGGGAGAGTTAAGACACAATCATGGCCTCTAATGCTTGTCACCTCTGCTAAGAGTCAAGCACTTTTCTGTTCCTATCTCATCAGATACTGCTAGGTGGCAGGCATCCTGTCCCCATCTTAGAGATGAAGACAGTGAACACAGGAAGGTGGGTAGCTGCCTTGCTTTGTGACCGTGAGCAAGTCCTTGTCCTCTCTAGACTTGGGACTGCTCTAAAGGGGCTGACTAAGTGAGCCCCTGAGCCAGGGGGCGTTTGTAAACTCTGAGATCTGGTCTCACCATTGTCAAAGTAAGCGACCGTCGAATTCTCAGAGTAGCCGGGGTTGAAGTTGGCCATCAGAGGCGCCACGTACTGAGTCGCTGTGAGCATCCGATGGATCGTGTCCCCCATAAAGATGAAACCTGGGGGAGGGGGGGTTAAGGCAGAGGAATCACCAGAGAAGGCCTAGAGGGGTGCCTTCCTTGTGCGGAAGGGACAGTGCAGAGGGAGCTGGAAGCGAATCTTTTTTTTTTTTTCTTTTGAAATGAATCTTGGACCTCTGTTCCCCACCCCTGCCTGCTGGGCTCTGGGTCTAGTGTGTACAGAGCAAAAGGGCTCCAGAGCAGAGAAGGCTCTCCCTGCCACTCCAGGTAGGCACAGACTCCTGCCCCTCCCTGTCCCTGGGAAAGTGCACAGGAACCTAAGAGAGGCTCCTCTTGTCAACCAGGAGCCTGATCCCAAGAGCCAGGCTCTCAGGGAAGTCTCTTTCTCTCTCTCATTCACAGACTGAAGCACAGGGACCACAGGGATTGTCCAGGCTGGCTGGAGCTGGCCGAGACACACACACACACAGACACACACACACACACACACGCAAGTCAGCCAACGTTGGGGGACGTGGTCCAACACACACACTCGTCTCCCTCCTGAGACTGGGATCCCAAGAGAGAGCCCAATGCAGGACCCTCCACTGCCTATGCGTACACCCCCGTCTCCACTGAACCTTTCCAGGTAGGTCCCTTGGGTTCTGGCTGAGATCTCCAAACCTCCCTCAGTCCCACCGACACAGCCTTACCTCCAGTTGCTATGGTGATCTGCCGCAGAGGATGCCCGTAGAAAGGAAAATCAAAGGACAAGACCACTCTCTGCAGGGCATGGGAGAGAATCAGCATGGGCCAAGCTGTAGGCCAGGAGGCTGGGCACCCACACTGCCCCATGCCTGTCTGGACAGAGCAGGGAGCAGGCATGTCCAGGACAGGCCGCCAGGACCACGGGTGGGCCCCTTAACTCAAGGCAGCACCCCGGCTCCAGGGTTCCCTGGAAAGCACCTCCCAGATCATGGACCTCAGGCCACAACCCTGCCCACCGACCAGGCACAATGCCTTGGCCCCCAGCCTCCCAGCCCAAGGCAGCCCTGCCATGGACTGGCCTACTTACCGAAGCCTGCCGGTGGGTGTTGGAGAGGATTCTATGGACCTTCACTTGGCTCTGGTTGGCCTTGGCCACATCCACCCACAGCTCACGGCTGCGGGGCTCGTTGGGGCCATACAGACGGGACACATAGTAGTTGTGGTTGTCCTCCTGCCACCACCCGAGACAGAGACCACAGGAGGTATGAGGAGTCGGGTTGGCCAGGAGCCATCCTCTGCCCTCCCCGGGAAGTCACCGCCCTCCCTCGTGCAAGCCCTGTGGCCTCGAGTGCTGGTTTCGGCCTGGACGTCCTGGGCCATGGATCATGCCCAGGGCAGAGCTCAGCTTGGGGCATCAGCAAGAAATAGCCAGGGCGGCCCCAAACAGAGCTATGGTCTTCAGGGAGCTCCCAGACTGAAGGGGACACGTAGTCTCTCTGCTCGGGGTTACCCTGCTTCAGGGAAAAGAAAAAAGTGGATCTTAGAAGCCCCCAGTCTGAAGATGGAAGCAGAGAGGTGCCTCAGTGACTCAGTCCATTAAGAGTCCAACTCTTGGTTTCAGCTCAGACCATAATCTCAGGGATCTCAAGATCGAGCCCCGCATTGGGCTCTTCTGGGCATGGAGCATCTCTCCTTCTCCTTCTGCCCCCACCACCCCCTCAGAAAAAAAAATCAATAGATAAATTAAAAAAAAAAAAGATGGAAGTAGACTCTTGATCTTAGGGAGCTGCTAGTCTGATGGAGGAGGTAGGCCTTAGGCAAGTAGGACACACAGACACAAACCCTTGAGCAGAGGGAGAAATCGGGGCCGACATGACAGTCACCAGAGGGCTGAGAAAGCCGAGAGAAGCAGCTGTGGTTCCTCTGAGACATTTCTAACCTCTACCACGAGCCCAAAGCAGATAAAGAACAAGCCAGAATACAGCCAGCTGGGAATTAGTTCTGCAAAGCCTCTCCTGCACAGAAGCATTTAGGGCCAGGATTTAAAAGAGGGCAGGAAACAGTTATCACAAAGGGTGGCAGAGCCTGGGTAGGAGGCGATGTTGTAGCATTTCAACCCATCTGGGAGTGCCAGCCACAGGGAGAAGGAGGCAGAACCGGCCGGTGCACTTGGCTGCGGCTGAGGAGATGGGGCTGCTGACCCGTGAGGAGCCCTGGACGCGGCGGGTCATTAATCAGGCTGTCCAGCGGCCGCGGCTGCAGACACAGCAGAGCAGACAGACCATGTTCTCCCTGCCAACCTGCCAGCTGCCCAGCCGGCCCTTGCCCTGGGCCCAGTATGAGCAGGGACAGGGGATGCCTGTCCTCTCCAGCCGCCAAGAGGCAGGCTCTGCTCTTCTGACAAGTGACGCGCTCTGGGGACCTGGGGTCAGGGCAGGGTTGGGGGAAGATGAGCAGGAGAAGCATGGTGTGGCAGGGGAGGGGGGCCTCCCCTCCAGCCTCCTGATCCCCCCCAGCCCTCCACCGGCCCTCTGCGCGGCTGTCAGACAAATCTAAGGCACGTGCAAGGCCCCATCACTCTGCTCACAAGCCTTCTGGGGCTCCCACAGTCCTCTCCTCTAAGACCAGACATTCCCACAGGCGAGGGCTGCCTTTACCGATGGGGGTGAGGCACGGGGGATGTGCTCAACTGGAGGATTTGCCGATGAATGTGTCGCAGGGCACAGCCATGGTGGGGGGGGAGGCTGCCCCTCCCCCGTGCCACGGCTACCATCACGCATTCTGGTGACCGGAATGGGATCATGTTACCAAGCAAAGCAGGACAACAGCCCACAGAGAACAGACCTGGGCAGGTAGGGTGGGAGTCAACCAAATACAGCTCCCACGTAGGAACTGGAGCAGACCCGTGTTGAAAAACGGCTGCTTGGAGGCTTGAAGAAGGGTCTGGTTTCTATCACCTGCTTCCGGGGACTCACGCGGTGAGAGCTTTTGCCAAACCTCCAAGCATCAGAAATGAGGGCCCGCCCAGGCAGAAGCCACACTCTGCCATGGGTCGGAAACCCCAAACAGATGCTAACTTGTGTGTCTGCTGCCTCAGCTAAGACGGCAAAGGGTGGAGTGACGGGGACGCGTCTCCTGGGCCCCATTTGAAACCAGGTCAGTCTCGCTCAAAGGCAAAGGCTTTTCCTTGGTCTGTTGTTTCTCAGATGTTTAAGTAACTATCCCCACTGGAAGGTGACATGGGCTGCTTTTTAGTCATTGGTTAAACTCTCTCACGTCAGGGGTGCCTGGGTGGCTCAGTCAGTTAAGCGTCTGCCTTAACAGTTAAGCTCAGGTCATGATCCCGGGGTCCTGGGATGGAGCCCCGCATCAGACTCCCTGTCGGCAGGGAGTCCGCTTCTCCCTCTGCCTGTGCCTCTCTCTCTAGAATAAATAAATAAGGGGCAGCTGGGTGGCTCAGTGGGTCGGGGCTCTGTCTTTGGCTCAGGTCATGATCTCAGGGTCCTGGGATCGAGCCCTACATCGGGCTCTCTGCTCAGCGGGAAGCCGGTTTTCCACTCCCTCTCTGCCTGCCTCTCTACCTACTTGTGATCTCTGTCTGTCCAATAAATAAATAAAACCTTTAAAAAATAAATAAAAAACAAAAAATTTTTTTAAAATAATAAATAAATAAAATCTAAAAAAAATAAATTAAGTCTCCCCCATCAGAAGGACCAGCGCAGGTCCTTTATGGGGCACAGAGCTGAGGGGACTGTGTCATGTTCATCTTGTCACCCCAGCACCTCCCTAGTGCAGGGCTTGGCACCTGGCATATGGCAGGTGTTAGGATCTGCCTGCTGAATTAGTTGAGTCACAAGGATCCTGCAGCTGCTGGGGCCTGAGGTTGTGCTGAGAACATGTGAGGTGGTGACAAGGACAACATCTTCCCTCAGCACTGAAGGCAGGTGAAACACAAGCCCATTGTGAAGGACCCAGCTGCCTCCTCTGAGAATCCAAGTCTGTGGAAAGCCTTCCAAAGCTGGCATGTCCTGCTCGCAGGCGGAAGTCCCCTGACTCCTCAAGCTCTTCCCTGAGGAACTGAAGCTAGAGAGGGAGACACTTTCCAAGCAAGGAAGAGAGACCCTGGCTCCGCCGGGCAGCAGGTGGACGTCCGTACCTCTGTGTCATCGGGGCGCTGTCCTAAGTGTGACTTCTTGTCCACAGAGAGAAGAAGGAAGACCTTACATGCACTTGGCTTCAATAAATATATGTTGAGTGAGTGAAAAAGAGACTAGTGTTGACTTGGGCCTGGAGAGAAAGAAAGCAGCCTTGGTTTCTGACTGCTCTCCTGGACTCTGAGTCAGCCTGTCTGTCATCTCTGGCCCTTGGAGCCCACGGTAGGTCTCTACCTCCTCACTGTAAACCTTCCTCCTGACACAGCTCAAATAGCTCCTTAGAACCAGAAGGGCACTAACCAGAAGAGGCTTGCTCCTGGGGTGATCAGAGGGTCTTCCAGGGACACCCCAGACCGTCCTTCACCAGCACAGATAGTGAGACTCTGACTGGGAAGCCAGAAGTGAGAAACCCAGTTTCTGGAAGAATTTTCCCTGATAACACCCAGGCTGCCATGTTTTTCTTCTATAAAGTCAAGCACTGCTGGTTTCTTCTTCTTTTAAGATCTTATTTATTTAGGAAAGAGAGAGAGAAAGAGTGTGTGAGCGCACAAGTAGGGGGAGGGGAAGTGGGAGAAGCAGACTCCCCGTTGATCAGGAAGCCCATTGTGGGACTTGATTCCTGCAATCTGAGATCATGACCTGAGCCAAAGACAGACGCTTAATGGACTGGGCCAACCAGTTGCCCCACTGCCAATTTCTTGACTGACTATGGAGTCATGTGGAAAGTCACCAACCTAGGGGGCACTTCCCATTTGTTACTGCGGACCCCTGCTCACGTGGATGCCAGCACCAGCAGTTTTGATAGAGGAAGTCCACCCATGACAGAGATGGATACGTGCTTCCCCATAACCATTCTCTCCTTCTTCCTTTAGTTTCCATTAGGCACGTGACCACCCAGCTAAGACTACGTGTCCCAGCCATCCTTACAGCTCAGCGGGGCTACATGACTATGCTTGGCCAATGGAAGACCAGGAGAACAGTTGTCCTCAGTAGGAATGGGCAGCCATCTTGGACCACAGCAGAGAAGGCACATGTTGCAGAGGCGAGAGCAGCAAGACGGAGGGAAGCTGGGTCCCCAACACCATGGAGACAGTACCTCACCCCCCGCTTCCTTACACTTACACTATTACATGTGGGAGAATAAACTCATGCTGAAGCCCCTCATGAGTTGGGCATTTGTTACAGTAGCTGAATCTGCGTCCTAATTAATACAAGGAAGGTCCTGAGAGGCCTCCTTAGGCCGGTCAATCTGAGGGCTTCCTCGCTGTCATCCATGTACACGCGTTTCCTAAAAAGATTTAGAGGCTTGTGCCTGACGGTGAACTTGTCCCAGGAATTTACCCCGTTCAGGCCCATCAGTGTGTTGGACCTGCAGTCCCTGGGGCAGTCCCGTTCCCCCTGAGGGTAGCCTATGGCCTGGAGGCCAGAAGCTATGACAGGGTGGCCTCACAGCACAGAGGGTCAGGGGGCATAGCCTGAGCCAGACTATTTGGCAAGTCCACCAAAGGGAACTGTGTTCCCTTGAAATCCATGCAAGAAGCTCTGGTCAGTAATCCACGTTCGTTCTGGAAGGCGGCATGCCATGGATTTCAAAACTTTTTGGTCATGAAATCTTTTCTTCCCAATTAACCTTTCATGAAAGCTCAGTACATAAATCATATCAAAGTTTGGCCATTCTAGGGGAAGGAAAGAAGGGCCTGGAGCCCAGCCTGCTGGGTTACTTCCTCTTCCACCACCCTCCATTCCACGGCAGCCAGTGCAGGGAAGTGCCTCTGTGAGCCCTTAGGGTTCCATGGAGTGCACTTTGAAAACCACTGCTCTGGAGTCAGGTGCCCGGGCTGCAGAGTCAGACAGACTTAAATTCAAAACCTGGCTCCAGTTTTTCACTCTCCTCTCAGCTTGAGTCCCTCCTCAGTAATCTCGCACGCAGAGTTCTTGAAAGGATTAGACAAAACCTACCCACGTACACTCTCAGCCCAGTGCCTGGTCCACAGTCGGTGTTCGCTAAATAGGAGCTATTACGATGATTTTGTTGGACCTTTCCAAGAAGGGTTTTGCTTGTGGAGGCTGCCTCCTCCAAACCAGCCCCAGCCCCATCCTGATCGTCTGCTGTTACAGTGTCTCTTCTGCCTCAATTATTCATGCCTGGAGCCTGCCAGGCACTTCATTGCTGACAGCGGGGCGGCATTTGCCTTGGCTGAGCTCAAGACGTTTCTGGACAGGAGCTCCGGCTAAGCTGTCACCATCGGCCCGTCAACTGCCAGCCAACTGGCAGGTGAAAATGCTGGGGCAGGCCACCAAGGGCACCCTGCAGGGCCTGCTGGAGAGGTCTGGCCAGCCAGGCTTGTCAGGACGGTTTGGACCCCCAGGAGGTGCTGATGGGATTGCTGGGGGAGGCGGCATCCCGTTCCCTGACTCCACCATCCCACGAAGCCTTACAAGACCCATAGGGATGTTCTCCAGATCCCTGCGTCTCAAAATGTGCCCCCAGGGACCAGCAGCACCTGCATTACCTTGGAGCTCCTTGGAAATGCAGAATCCCAGGCCCAACCCCAAGCCTCAGGGATCAAAGTCCAAATTTAAATGAGCTTCTCAGGAGATTGATTCTTCAAACAATAAAGTTTGAAAAGCACTGGTCTAGAGGCACCCCCTGTCTGGACCAATATGTCAGGCATTTTCATCCACAAGGAGACAGTGTATTAAACCCTTGGACTCCAAAGGCAGAAAGACCTGGGCTCTTGTCCTGGTTGTCACCCACTAGCTGTGCAACCTGAGGCAAGAACTTCACCTCTCTGTTCCAAGATGGTATTAGAAATATTCACCTCTTGGTATAGGTGGGTGAATTCCATGTCAAGCCATAGAATGAGGTCTGCAATCAGAAAGGACTTCCATAACATGGCCTTTTATTTGTATTTTCCCTTACCTTATATAATAATAATATTCTCCATCTGCCCTCTGGAAGTATTCAAGCCTCAGGTTAAAATAAAACCACACAGAAAACTGGTCATCACAGAGTGCAGAAAGAGGGTCTGTCCTGGAAAGGGAGAGGACCCAGGCCAGACAAAGGGGCAGCGACATCCACACCAAGGGCCCAGGGTAAAGAGGTGTCGGGATGGATAAAGCAGACCTAGGAAGACCCTGGAAATGGGGCGTTGGACCAGGCTCAGAAAGAGGGTGGGGACTGACTTTGTAGACACAGCATTTCTCAGTGCCCCCAACACTTCATGGAAATGGAAGAATCATCCACTCTCGGCAAAATTCCCTATGAGGAGGAAATATCAGCCAACCAGGGATTTTGAGAGCATAAATATAGATCCTATCACCACACAGAATCAGGACAAGGCAACATAAAAACAAACACAGACCTCCCCCATCCCTCAACTGGTCCCATGTGGCCACATTTCCTTCTAGCCTTTTCCATATGTATATAACTTTACATGGTTATAATCCTGTTGTGTGGACTGCTTCAGTCAGGTTTCATGATCTCTAAAGCAGTTTTTGATGTTGAACTTGGTCTTTTAACCATCACTTATAATGGCTTCCTGGCCATCTACTCCGAAGAAAACCCACAATTTTCTTAACTATTTCCTTATTGTTGGGGCATTCAGGTAACTTCTAATTTTTATGCTCTCATAGATAAATCTGTGGTGAACTTATTAATGTACTTTCCATCTCCAAGATGGTTTCCCCTGCTTTAAAGCTTTAAAACTTTTGATACAAAGCAGTGCTTCTCAGACCCTAATGTGTATCCAAGTCACCTGAGAATCAGATACTGATTCGGCAGGGCTGGAGTTTCTGCATTTCCTTTTCTTTTCTTTTCTTCTTTTTTATTTTTTTTAAGTAATCACTACACCCAGCGAGGGGCCAAAACTCACAACCCCAAGATCAAGAGTCCTATGCTCCTCTGACTGAGCCAGCCAGGTGCCCTTCAGTTTCTGCATTTCTTTTTAAAATTTTTAAGACTTTATTTATTTGACAGTGGGACAATGAGAGAGGGAACACAAGCCAGGGGAGTGGGAGAGGGAGTAACAGGCTTCCCGCTGAGCAGGGAGCCTGATGCGGGGCTCGATCCCAGGACCCTGGGATCATGTCTTGAGTTGAAGGCAGACGCTTAACTGACTGAGCCACCCAGGCGTCCCTCATCGGATTTTTAGAACAACCCCATGAGTCATTCTCAGTCCCACCTTATAGATGAGGAATCTGAGGTTTAGAGTACATCGGTGACAAGGATACCTAGTATCTGCCATACCTGGGACCACAGTAGGGTGATCAGTATCCTAATTTGCCTGCTACTGGAATTTCCCAGGACAATGCAAAACCCAGGAGCATTCTGGGAACACCAAGGTGATTGGTCACCTAGACCAGAGTCAGCTAATGTTTATCATTCCTGACCCTGTGCCAGGCCCTTAATGTAGATTCCTGTAGAACATCTTTACAATTACATTTAGACAATAGCATCCCCATTTGACAATGAAGAAAGGTTAAGAAATTTGCCCAAGACAAAAAGACAAACAACCCAATTAAAATGGGCAAAGTGGCAAAGGACTTAAGTAGACATTTCTCTGAAGAAGATATACAAATGGCCAACAAGCCATGAAAAGATGCTTAACATTATTAGTCAATCAGGAAACACAAATCAAAACCACAATGAATATCATCTTACATCCATTAGAATGTTCTAATTTTTTTTCTTTTTTTTTTTTTAAAGGTGATGTTCATAAACAGACTTGTAAAGAGGTAATGCCCAAACAGCTATTGTAAGCTGATCAGAGCTGGTTCTAGCAAACTAATTTGTAGACTTATATTATTGTCCTTTTTTAAAAAATATTTTATTTATTTATTTGACAGACAGAGATCACACGTAGGCAGAGAGGCAGGCAGAGAGAGGAAGGGAAGCAGGTTCCCTGCTGAGCAGAGAGCCTGATGTGGGGCTCAATCCCAGGACCCTGGGATCATGACCTGAGCTGAAGGCAGAGGCTTAACCCACTGAGCAACCCAGATGCCCCTAGAATGTTCTAATTTTTAAAAAAGAAAGACAGTAACAAGTGTTGGCAAGGATGTGGAGAGTTTGAAACCTTCACACATTGCTGGGGGAGCATAAAATGCTTTGACTACTGTGGTAAACAGTTTGGAGTTTCCTCAAAAAGTTAAACATAGAGTTGCCATTTGATCCAGCAATTCTGCTCCTAGGTATGTGGCTCAAACTGTTGAAATCAGGTCCTCAAACAAATACATGTACTCACATTCACAGTGTCAATATTCACAACTGCCAAAAAGCAGAAATAGCCCAAGTGCCTATCAACAAATGAATGAATCAGCAAATTATATATATTCGTACACTGGAATAGCATTCAGCCATGAAAATAGATAAGACTCAGAAACATTATATTAGGTGAAAGAAACCAGACACGAAAAGTCATATATGATATGATTTCAGTTATATGTGAGACATCAAGAATAGGTAAATCTATAAAAATAAAAACAGAGATTGGTTCTTGCTTGGGGATAAAGGAAGGGGGGATGGGAAACAACTGTTTAAATGGTACAGCAGTTCCTTCTGGGGTGATGAAATATTCTGGAACTAGATAGAGGTGATAGTTGCCCAACACTGTGAATGTATTAAATGCCCTTCATTTTTAAATGGTTAATGTTGGGGCACCTAGGTGGCTTAGTGGGTTGGGCCTCTGCCTTCAGTTCATGTCATGATCTCAGGGTCCTGGGATCAAGCCCCTCATCGGGCTCTCTGCTCAGCAGGGAGCCTGCTTCCCTTCCTTTCTCTCTGCCTGCTTGTTATCTCTGTCTGTCAAATAAATAAATAAAAGTCTTAAAAAAAATAAACTGGCTTATGTTATGTGAGCGCCTAGGCGGCTCAGTTGGTTAAGTATCCGACTTGTGATTTTGTCTCAGGTCGTGATTTCATGAGTTGTGGGATTAAGCCCCATGTTGGGCACCATACTTGGCAGGAATTCTGTTTGGGATTCCCTCTCTCCCTCTGCCCCTCTCCCCATGTGTGCACTCTCTCTCTCTCTCTCTAAAATAAATAAATCTTTTAAAAAAATAATAAAATGGTTAATATTATGTTATGTAAATCTCACCTCAACACGAGAAAAAGAAAGAAGAAAACCAACCAACCACCAACCTGCCCAAGGGACGGGAAAAGGATCAACAAGAGTAACCATTGTGGGAGATAGATGTCCTGGGGCTGAGCAGCCACGAGGTGTCCTTGGCACCCGTACTGAGCCCAGAACAAGTGGGTGAGGAGATGACAGGATCAGAAAACTCGCATTTTGCTCCTGAATGTCAACCCTGTGAGATCAGTATTTATCACCCCATCTGAGAAATTCGAAACTAGTGGGGACTGCAGGGATTCCTTAATTGAGGGGTTCAGCATCCAGTCCAGGGTCAGGAAACTGGTACCAGCCAGTGCAAAGGTTGGGGCCCAGTACTGCTAGATTGTTTCCATAGCACTGGAGACTAGACCCTTGGGCTCCACATCCTACCTCCCCAAACACCCCTTCCTCTTACAAAACCCCTTATCTTCTCTCTTCTCTTTTCCTGAGCTTTCCTTCCCTCCGTCCACGTTACACACTACACCTGGAATTCTCCCAGGTTCAGCCTCCTCACCTCATCCCTTCCCCTGAGCCCACTGGCATGGTACGGTCCTCCTTCGAGCACAGCTTGGTCACCAGGTCCTGGCCTACGAGTCTGTCTGTCTGTGCCATTTTCCCCCAGGCCCTTCCATCTGGAGAGGAGGTCTCCTAGAGGTCTCCTTTTGGGAACTGCCTCCTTTGGGACATTATAGAAATCAGGCAGGTATTGCACTCATTTGTCCCTCTTGTTGTCCGCCATCTTGGACCACATGGTACTTGCCTGGACGCAGGGTCCCTCAGCATCCCTGGGGCTCCCCATGGTGGGGAAAGAGCAGGGAAGATTTTCTTGGCCAGACAGGAAAGAAACTTAGGGAGGTGGGGCCCTAGGGAAGATGGGGTAGAGGAGAGGGTCTTTCCTACCATGGAGAGAACTATTCTATTATAGGAGAACCTCCAAATCTGAACGTTCTCAAGCTTGGTTCCTCCCAGACTCTGGGCTAGATCTGAAACAGAGAGCCAAGAAAAAAGCTTTGGACTAGGATTGGAAATCCCCAGGATGGAAGAAGAACTTTGTCCAAGGCTTCCTTCCCTTTTCTAGCCTCTCAGAATAAACTGAGCCACAACCCAGGGTCTCTGATTTCGTGTCTCCCCTCAATCCCCAACCCACCCCCTCCAAAAAAGTTGCCAGTGTTCCAGGGCCTCAGAATTGGTCTTGATGGGAAAATCTCTGGAAATCCTGGTCCAGACAAGAGTCCTAGTTCCACTGGGGCATGGTGGTAGAGTGGGTATGAGAATAAAATCTAAGGAGAGGGCTTTGGCCAGGGGCCTCGGAGCTGCCAGCTCACCCTGGCAATGCTGGCTGGATGCCCAAGGCCTCAAAGCAAGCACGTCTGGGTTGGACAGAGCACTGTGGTGTGGTGATGAGCCCAGGGTGCTGGGCAACAGAAGCTGAGCTGAGGACCCCGGCCAGGGATCTACCCTGGGTCTACCCTGGGCAGAGGGGCCAGGAAAAAGGGATGGCTAGGGAGTCTGGACAGGGATCTGGGGGGAAAGGGGATGGGAAGAAAGTGTTGGGCCAGAGGAGGCAAGATAGGAAGATGGCTAGAGAGACTGGGCAGAAGGCCTGAGCCAGAAGGGAAGCCCACGGCCTGGAGTGTGAGAGGCCTCGGGGGTGGGTATGTGGGGCAGCAGAGGGAATGGAAGCCCACCTGCTAGGCCCTCGGCCCCTTGATATGGCCCCAGAGCAGAGTTCCTGGTGAGACTCAAGAAAACCTTCTGAAAAAAAAAAAAAAAAAGAAAAGAAAACCTTCTGAAACGGACCAAACCGAATCCACTGAAATATCCTCTTCCCACCACTCCCCACTTGCCTAACCCTTTGCCACCAAGTCTTAGTCTAGATGGGGTTTCCTCTGGTCAAATAGACTCCAGCTCTCAGAGACACTGAGCAGAGACTCATGAAGAAGCAGGTGTCTCTGGGGCCCTTTGCTGGGCTCCCGAGTGGCCGAGGCGGCCTGCTGTCCGGGGTAGGGTGGGCACACAGCATGGACAAGGGCGGGGGTGGGGCGGGGCTTGAGGCCCAGCTGTGCTGAAGGGGGTGATCCTCAGTGACCCCCATCAAACACCACTCAGTGGGTTCCAGTAGAGAATGAAGCTCGGGCCCCACAGAGGCCCCCGGCATGAGGCCACTTGGGTCGCAGGCATGCGCCCCCATGTTCTGGTGGTGTGTAGCTCTGCCATTCTCTTATGTGTGGGAACCCAAGAGTAGAATAGAGTTGGGGTCCTTGGAGGCACTGAGTCCAAGGACGGACCCTAGCATGACCTCTTCTCTTCAACAACCCCGTCTTCCGAGGTTTCCAGGGAGGGGGACATCCCTACTTCCTCTGTTCCTTCAAAGGAGGCCCTCCTCCCTTGTGCCGGGCACCCATGGCAGAGTCTGGAAAGTCTCAGGCCTCACAGGGCTTCCGTTCCACGGGGAGGACAGGCAATATAAACAAATAATAGATAATTCGGTGCAGGAAGTGATAAGTTCTATGGAGCAAAACAGTTTGTTCCCTCAAGAGCAGTCACAGCCCCGCAGCTGTGAGAAAACAGCCATCTCTCTAGAGCCTTCTCTGTACCAGGCTTAATACCTGCAAGCTCCTTCAGCCATTCTGGACTCCTCTGGTTTCTAGATAACCACCCAAACGGGGGCACAAGCCCCTCAGTGTATGGTCAGGCCAAGAAATGCCCCACATGATCTCTAGAGCCCTAGCTCTTGTTCCCGGGTTTCTGTGGGTTTCCATTGGTTTCCACTAACAAAGTTAGCTTTCCCACCTCCGTCCTTGGCAGTCCCTTCACACTCCTGACTCATCTCCAGCCTACAAGCCGTGAGGAGCCCCACATCTTTTCCTCATGAACTACTGCTAAGCCCCATCTCTCCCACCTTATTTTAAACTCAAGCGCCAGGATTTATATTTATCCTGGTAGTTTCATCTGGCGTGAGGCCGACTATCACTCAGCCTGCCAAGGCTGTCTTCCAGATCCCAGTCTGATATCCGAACTCTCTTCCAACTGAGGTAGAAGTCTGATCACTCCTGTCGCTCAGGCAGAGCTGGGCTCAGCCTCCCAGGCACTCAAGAGGGGTCTCGGCCAAGGGGACCTTGCTCCTTCACGTGGGCTCTCGACGTGTGGCTGCTGAGGGGGCCACAACGCTCCTGGGTCATCAAGGTTAGCCATGTGGTACCTGAGAAAGCTTCGTGTTCTGCTGGTCATTCTAGTAACTGATTTTAAAATTACTTTGACATATTACAGATCAGAAGTTCCCACACCATATGGCCAGCAGAATTCCATGGGAACTTTAAATTTTTTTTTAAGATTTTATTTATTTATTTGAGAGAGAACGAAAGCAAGAGAGATCACAGAGGGAGAGGGAGAGGCAGACTCGCTGCTAAGCCGGGAGCCCGATGCAGGGCTCATTCCCAGGACCCTGGCTGGGATCATGACCTGAGCAGAAGGCAGACACTTAATTGACTGAGCCACCCAGGTGTCCCTGTGTTGTTTTTTAAGTTCTGGAGTTATTGAATCTATATTGGTTCTTGCTGATCCCCACTCCCCTTTCTGAATGCCCACAGACAATGGCTTCCAGAAGTCTGCATTTCTGTGGCTCTTCGGTCAGGTCCCCTCTGCATGGACTGGGACATGGCCCTGTAACCCTGGCATCTGGCCCAGAGCAAGTATCAGTTCTTTAACCGATAGTTCAACAAACCTGGGGGTAGGGAGGGTAGGGAAGGGTGTCCAGGGGTCCCCTTACTCAGGGCACCTCTCCTGCCCTGGTCTTCTATTCCATCATCCCACCATGGCTCCTTGATTCTCCAAGATCAGGGAGAAGGGGAACACAGGGCAGAAGGGGAATTGAGTTGGGGCTTTGTTCTCTGAGGTTCTAGCAGGTTCCATCTCAAAGAGGGATGAGGTAAGGTGGTGGGGCCCTGCCCTCAGGTACTACATTTAATGTGGCACCAACAAACCCAGCCATAAACATTGACCATTTAATCATGCACTATCTTAAAATAGAAATGAGGGCCAAGAAATCCACAACGAACAAAATATCAAATTGTAAATAGACAGGATCAGTACTAGTGCCAAGCCATGTCAGAGCCCGAGGTAAAAGGAAACATAAGTCACGGAAACGATGCAGAAGGAGGGAGAGTTCAACGCATTTATGACCCTGCTCCCTCCCTACCAGGCTGCTGGTTGGCTCTGGTCCCTCTTCAGTCCCCACTTCAAGGGCTAGTAAATGTGGCCCCTCCTCCTGGTTTGGGTCCCCACCCTCCCTGCCAGCTCCAGCTTGGAGTTCTCAGCTGCTCCCGCTCCTGCTGTTCCCAAAGCACTTTACCACCCCCTGCTGCTTTCCTTCTCTCTGCCCATTCCTGGGTAAACGGTCCCTGCATTGAACGCCCCCACTGGAAAGAAAGACAGGAAGGAGCGAAGGAAGGACGGAGAGAAGGAAGGAAAGGAGGGAAGGAGGGAGGGAGCAAGGAAGGGCAGAGCAGGAAACAAATTTTTTTAATTTCAAAAAAAAATTTTTTTAATTTTTAAAATATCCTAAGATAGAAAAAGTATTACATCCATGACACAAGAACAGAATGTTTGGGGTGCCTGGGTGGCTCAGTGGGTTAAGCCTCTGCCTTCAACTCAGGTCATGATCTCAGGGTCCTCGGATCCAGCCCCTCATAGGGCTCTCTGCTCAGCGGGGAGCCTGCTTCTCCCTCTCTCTGTGCCTGCCTCTCTGCCTCCTTGTGATCCCTGTCAAATAAATAAATAAAACCTTAAAAAAGAAAAGAAAAGAAAAGAAGGCTGAAGTGTGCCTGGGTGTTTCAGTCAGTTAAGAGTCTGCCAACTGAGCCCTCCATCGGGTTCCCTGGTCAGCAGAGAATCTGCTTCTCCCTCTCCCTCTGCCCCTCCCCCACACATGCTCATGCTCTCTCACTCTCTTTCAATTAAATCCATAAAATCTTGGGGCGCCTGGGTGGCTCAGTGGGTTAAGCCACTACCTTCAGCTCAGGTCATGATCTCAGGGTCCTGGGATCAAGTCCCGCATCGGGCTCTCTGCTCAGCAGGGAACCTGCTTCCTCCTCTCTCTCTGCCTGCCTCTCTGCCTACTTGTGATCTCTCTCTGTCAAATAAATAAAATCTTAAATAAATAAAATCTTAAAAGAAAGAAAATAAGATTGAGAAAATCTTCCAGAAAATGGACCACCACCACCACCACCAAGCAAGCTATGCAAACACACAAAGGCAAAAGGCACAGACAACGGGAGAGAGAAGGAAATTCAAGGATCAATCCTTGATATGGACATCTAATCAAGGGGAATTGTGCAAAGAAGAGAATAGGCAGAGAGAAGACTGTCAAAGAAATAAAATAAGACGACTTTCCAGAACCGGTGAATCTAAGTCCTAGGTGGTAAGAGTGCAGCACATATCCGGTGTAGTGGGGAGAAAAAGAGCCAGAGGCAGGGCACATGACCCAACTTCCAGAATACTGGGCTTTACACCCTCAAACGCTTCCAGAGGTGGCAGGAAAGCAGTTATAAACAAAGAACAAGAGTGAGAAGGACAGAAAACCTCTCAACAATGACATTGGAAGCCAGGAGATAATGCCTGCAAACTTCTGAAAGAAAATTATTTTTAATCTAGAATTCTATATTCAGCCAGACTATCAATCAAGTATGAGGATAGAATAAAGGCATTTTCAGACATGCGAGCTCTCTAAAGAATTTTCCCTCCTGTGTAAGCTTTTTCAAGAAGCTAAACAAACAAGGGGGAGAGGCAGGGAAGAGAGGACACAGGGTCCATAGAACAGGGTGCCCAACACAGGAGACAGACGAGGGGGGAGGGTTCCAGTGACAGAGGAGAAGGAGGCCCCACGATGACCCCGGGGCGGTTGCGTGGGGGCAGCAGCCAGCGAAGGTCAGAGCAGGACAACAGGAGAGAGGTTTCCATGGAGGGGGTGGGGGTGGGGGGAATAAAAACAGACTGGTTGGACCACATCAAAGTTCTATTTGAGGCCAGTGGGTATATAAGAATATATAACCATGGTAAGTACAGTAAACTAAGCAAAGGGGGTTCGGGGCAAGGATCCAGGAAAACCAAAAATCATATAAGAGATTTATGATGGTAATGATATTACCCTGATTGGGTTAATGGCGAACAATATTTACATGATTATCATGATATAAAGCGGAGCATATGGATTTAACAAAAATATTGAGAGCAGGATGACACTCGAGGGAATATATAAAAGACAAATCTCCATCTACACAACAGGTAGGCAACAGATAATGTCTAAATGAATTAATCAAGAGGAAGCAGCACAAGCAAATTACTTAGGAATAAGGTGGTAACCGCCAGGAGAAAAGGCCTCCAGTGGCGCCTCTGGAGCAAGGGGAGGGCAGGTGCAGAGGGGCGGGGCAGAGAGGCGGGCAGGTGCAGAGAGGCGGGGCGGTCAGCCGTGCTTTGTTCTCCGATCTTAGCAGCATTTGCTCTTTTTTGACTACCTGCTTGCACTCCTTTGATGTAAAAAGATCGTTCTTGAACAAAAAGAAATGTACGCGAAGAAGCACATCCTGTTGTTGCTTCTTGCTTCATAGTTTTTCTGCGTCCTAGGAATTCAATCTCAGCCAAAGGCGTCTATACACACGGCCAGGGGCACGCTCACACGTGTACGGCCACACACATTCATCACTCACACAGGCACAGACAGCCCACAGTGGCAGACACACAGGCAAGCGTACGTAATACAGAAAAACCCTCAGACACACGTGCAAACACACGCACACATGGTGATCGATTCACCCACAGACACGGAGTCCCCGCCAGGCTCCTGGAAAGAAAGCCGGTTGGGGAAGAGGGCCAGACATCGCAAGGACAGCGCCTCCTCTGGGCCTTGGCCCCCCTGGCCTCACTTCATTCACCACCACTCCCCCTCCTCCACAGGCAACTGGCCCCAGCCAGAGGAGGTTCTCTGCCCCAAGCTTCACACTAATTGCCTTCTTTACTCTGTGCCCTGCCGGGAAGCTAAGCAGCCTGAGCTTCTGCAGTCATTAAACCTTTGGGGCTGCGCTGTCTGTAAATGGTGCAGAAATGCAAAGGGGGAGGGGCCTGAGCTGGCAGCTGAATGCCACCTTCATTCAGCTTTTAGTGGAGGCCACGGGCAGTGAAAAAGTCCAGTGCCGGGAGTCCTGTGCACAGGCTGTGCATCCTTGGGCAAGTCACTTCCCCTCTCTGGGTGCACGAGGAGGAAGGCAATCTATGAAGCTTTGAGATGCGAAGATTTTATGTCCCAGGCTGGGCCCTGCTTTCATCCCCTCCCCTGGGATCCCTTTCTCCATGTTGACATCCAAGGTCAATCCCAAAGAATATGTGATTTGTGCATCTGACAGGTACACATGGGGCACCTGGGGAGCCCCCCCAATTCCACTTCCCTCCCCTTCCACGTTCCTCCAGCACTCACCACCACCCTGGTCCTGTTATCAGGCAGTGTGTCAATGGCCAGGGTGCCCCCGCCTGGGTCTTGGCTCAGCTGGGTCCTGTCCGACTCCAACACCTGCCCAGGGATCTCTCGGGCTCTCCGACTCCGACCCTGCGTGGTCCCCTTGGCAGCCCATCCAGAGCCTCGACCTGCATCCTGACCTGGGAGAAGGAGACAGAAAGCTGAGTCCCAGCAATCAGAGCAAAGGTCCACGGAGGGGACCAGCCCATGTACTCTACAGAGGTCCCAATCCCAAGCCGTCCCTGAGTGTAGGGACACCCCACATGCACCGAGAGCCTCGGGCCAGCTCCACACCTCACACTCTGCGCACAGAACACTCTAGTCCCTCACCCCGGCCTAACACAGTAAATACAATGCTCTCCATTTTGCAGACAGGAATCAGGGGTTCACAGAGGTTAAAGATTGTCACACCTTGGGTTAGGGATGGAGCTAAGTTCCAAACCTCCGAAGAGGTAATTATGCTCAACTTCCACGGCACGCTGGAATCATCGGCAGAGCTTTAAAAATTCCTCCTGTCTGGGTCCCACCCCTGAAATGCTGATATAATTGTTCTGTAGTATGGCCTGGGCATTAGGAGTCTTCTTTTTTTTTTTTTTTTAAGATTTTATTTATTTGACAGAGAGAGAGAAATCACAAGTAGGCAGAGAGGTAGGCAGAGAGAGAAAGAAAGGAGGAAACAGGCTCCCCACGGAACAGAGAGCCTGACGTGGGGCTCAATCCCAGGACCCTGGGATCATGACCTGAGCCAAAGGCAGAGGCTTTAACCCACTAAGCCACCCAGGCACCCCTGGGCATTAGGAGTCTTAAATGATCCCCAGGGGAGCTTTCTCCAAATCCCTGAACCAAACTCTGTAGATAAGAGTGAGAACCATTGCTCTGGAACATTCCAAACCAGTTCCTTATTTCTCCATCATAGAATCTCACCTTCCAGGGGACTCCATGGGCAAGAAGCCCGAAAGTAGAGCTCTTTTAGTTCAGAGCTTCTCAACATTAGCCCTGTGGACATTCTGGACTGGAGAATTCTTTGTTGTGGGGGCTAACCTGAGCGTTCTAGCAAGTCCAGCAGCATCCCAGCCTCTGTCCACTAGATGCCAGTGCATCTCCTCCCAGATGGTGCCGATCAAAGATGTCTCCGTGATGGGGACCACTGTTTAGTCCTGCGACTACCTCCAAGCCACTTGGGCAAGTCCCTTTCTCCCTAAAACATGGAGCTTCGCCACCATTAAGGATGGCAAATAGGTTTCATCTCAAAAGTCCTCTCCAATCGATTAGCGACAGCCAGGTGCACTCTCTAACTGAGACAAACTCGGAAGCTCCATCTGCGTGTAGCAAGAGACATTGTCATGATCAATTAACAATGTCTTCCAGGGCACAGGATTGGGAAGACGCTGCACACTGGCCAGTTAGCAGCCATTCCAATCGTTCTCTTCTGTCTCCTCTAGGTCGTTCAGTGCCTTCCAAATGTCTCAGAAATCATGCTTTTCCTTTTTTGGAAAGATCTGTGCCCCCAAAGATGTGCCTTATATTGTCACTGCAATTGTCACACCTACTATGGATGTGTGTGTGGGATACAGATCACTGGAGAGGTGGATCTGGTATTTCCTGGGATATTCATCAATTCCAGGCCCACTCCACGTCGGAGGCCCTTCTCCACCTCTGCCTACTCTAACCCCCCCCAGAGCTGCTAGATACAACCCTCTTTCCTAGAGCGCCGATGATGTAACTACCTGCCTCTCTGCCTGGTAGAAGAGTTCCCCCAGGACTGTCCCCATCTTCTACAAATACGGATCTTCAGTATCTAGCAAACAGTAGGTGCTCAATCATTGTACAATTGAGGACACGATACGAGAGGTAAGTAACTCTTGGGAGTCAGCAAGGACAGAGGTTGAGACAAGGCTTGGCCAGCACCAGGCCTGGGGCTGGGGCCAGGACTCTGCTGTGGGGCCCTGGTTCGTCATTAGACATTTTATCCAATTAAGTCATTCTTGGCTGCTGGTGCCTGCTGGACCCTTGCCGGCCCCCTCTCACTTCTCTGCCCCTAATCGCAACCAGATGCTCTGGAGAAGGTGGGGAGAAGGGCGGTCCCCAGGCCCCTTCCCCAAGTTGCCCACTGGCTGAGATGGGCCTGCGCCCAGAACTGGGAAGGCAGTGTGCCCGAGGCTCAGACCCCAAGCCAGAGCTGTCTTGCTCCCCTCGGGTGGGGCCCACAGCTGCCTCTGGAGATAGAACCGTTTGTGCTGGGCTGCTTTGCCCGGCTCCCCGGGTCGTCTTGCAAGCAGCCCTTGAGCCTGGGTGAGAGCCAGAACAGGAAAGGAACGTGTACAGAGCGAGCAGAGGAGCTTAACGGGTCTGGAAGGGGGTGCGGAGGATCTGGAGGCATCACTATCCTGCAACGGAGACAGAAGGGTACTTGAAAAGTGGGGGTCCAAGGCCTGAGAAGAGGGCTGGAAAGGGGGACCCAACCAGCTGTGGGGTCCGGGAAGACACACCTGCATCCACAGGCTGTGTGACCTTGGACCTGTCTGTTGACCTCTCTGAGCTTGCGTTTCCTCAGCATGAACACGGGGATGACAGTCATGCCCATGAGCATCAAATTCAAATGTCAAATGAGAAGTCTTTATAATCAGAGAATTTGGGGCTCAGGTCAGAGGCAAAGTGTCCATGAAGGCAGGCAGGGAAGGGGATGGAGAGGGAAGCCGCCCAGGAAATCTGCCCTACCCTGGCTGAGCCCTGAGTCTGACCCTCTCAACCCCACCCCCACCTCTGTCTCCCTGCCCCCCCCCGCCCCCTCCCAGTTGGCTGGGACAGGACCTCACCCCCTCAGCCAACACAGCTGGTGGCTCACATGTGTGTTGCACAGCCCATGTGCCTGTGCACACGCAGACTTGCCCCAAGGCCCTAGCCCTCCTCCCCATCGGCTCACACATTGTTGCCAACCTACCCGCGCCCCCCCCCCCCACTTTACACAGATGCACACATGTGAGTGTAGCTGCCTGGAAACCCCGGCCAGAAGTACCAGAAGAGCCCAGAGCACCCACTCCTGGGTCCCGTAGCCACCCGTCCGTTCACCCACGGCCCCAAGTCGCCTGCCGTCTAGTGGGCTGTCCGTGCCGTAATAGGGAAAATTAAAAAGGACAGCTAACTTTTCGAGAATGCTTAGTCGGTGCTAGCCCTCTTCCGAATGCTTGAAGTCCATGAACTCATTTACTCCCCGCAGTAACCCCTTGGGATGGCTGCTAGGTTGGATCTATTGTGCGAATTGGGAGCTGAGGCGTGAAGGTGTCAGGGAATCTCTCCCAATGTCACACAACTAGTTCGTGGCAGGACAGGGCTGACTTCAGGGTCTGCTCAGGCCATCGGGAGGGCAACGAGAGGGGACCAGGGGCCCCAGGCTTTTTCCTCAGGTGCAGGGACATCCCGGGGAAGGCCTGGGATATGGGCTTGGCTCACTGGGGACCATCGCGCCCGATCTCAGGAGTCCTATCTAGGAGACCATGTCCCCTGGCACACGGGGGGCGCCCCAGTAATGCCGCCCCAGACCCTCTGTGGGCCACTGTCCTGCTCTGGCACCAGAAGCCGTGGGCTGACTTCAGGAGGCCATGTCATGCCCAGCCCCAGGGCCTGGCAGAGCCACCTGCCGCCCCTGCTTGCCCTTCCTGCCCCACAGCCACCAGGCAATCCAGGAGTCCCTGCAGTCACCACCCTTAATGCCCTTGAGGTAATCTCCCGCACACCCAGGACAAACTTGATTCCCTCCCTCCCAGGCTTCCAACTCACCCCTCAGCTCTCTAGTCGAAGGCCCTTTGTGACCCTATCCCTGCTGTCTCCTCCAGCCTCCTGTCTCCCTAAAGCCTTCTCCAGGACCCAGCCTGGCTCACTCTGGCCACAGGGCCTCACACAGATGACTTTCCCAGCCAGGACCACTCTGCTCCATAAATGAACCCCTCTGACGAGCCGTTGCTCATCCTTCAAGTGCCATGAGATGGCACCTCTTTCCAAAGCATCCCCTGCCATCTCTCCCCTGTCACCCCAAACGCTACCTGCACCGTCCCAGCCCTGATGGTTCCCAACACAGAGCCAATGCTTGGTAAGCATGGGTGGAGGACGGATGGAAGGAGGGAGGGATCCAGGGAGGTAGGGTAGAAGGGGCAGGGAGGGGAGGGAAGGAGGGAGGGAGGGAGGAAGGGGGCAGGAGAGAGAAGGAGGAAAGGAAGAGAGGGAGGGAAGGAATCTTCAAAAGCCCCTGAGTACTTGAGACCCACAGGCTGAAAATACCCTTCCCCCGGGGCCCAGGCAGCAAGAAAAGAGCACAGGTTTGGAGTCACACAAGCTCAGGGATGAACTCTGAAACTAATGCTTACTGACTGTGACACTGGACAAATTACATAAGCTCTCTAAGCCTCAGTTTCCTTATCTGTAAAACGGGAATGATAAGACCTACGCTTGTAGTTGTTTTCGAGTCCTTAACAAAATGATACGCGCAGAGCCCCCAGCAAAGTCCCCTGGCCTTCTTTCCTAGGGGCTTGAGAGAGTCTCCAGACCCTGAACTGAAATCCTGTGTCCCAGTTACAAAGCCCTCAGCAGCATCCTCTTGCTGGGAAACCCACTGAAGTTCTCCCGGAGGACCCTCCCTTAGGGAGATGGGGGGAGGCGCAGGGAACTAGCAGGAAGGGACCACCAAGAGGAGAAGAGGAAAGGAGAGAAGAGCTTGGCTTTTTGTGAGTTTCTCTCAAAGGGAGAGTCTGGGGTCCGTGACCACCTCCTGATTCGCTCATTCATTCAGTGCACACACATTGAGGGCCTACTGTGTGCCGGGCACTGCGCTGGGTGCCAGGACGACAGTGAACAGGTGGACACAACCCCTGGGCCCCAGAAGATTCTAGTTGGGAAAGACACGTAAATGAATGAATGAATGGATGAATGAAGTGGTGGATGAGACAATGGGACATGCTGATGAGTGCAGGCAAAAGGGTTGGGCTTCATTGCTTCCCTGGGCAGAGCCATCAGTGTGGGCCTCTCTGAGGATGTGGCCCTTGAGCTAACCAACACCTGGACTTGAAGACCAGTGTCCCACAGCCTGGGTGTGTTGAGGGATGGGGAAGAATCATGGCTATAGGGACCCTAGACACAATCTGGTCCAAACCTCACTTTATAGAAGAGGAAATCCAGGTGCAGAGAAAGGAGGCAGTTGCTAGGGTTGCCAGAGGGAACCTGGCAACCTCCAAGGCCAAAGACAAGCCCTCCAGCTGCTTCTTCTCTCTCTATTTTAGGCAGCTCCCATTCCCCTTGGGCCAGAGCCTGCTGCCCCTGCCATGCCCCATGCATCCAAAGGCCATCATCCTGTCTGTCCATCTGACTGTCTATCAGCCTCTTGCAGTCTTTCCTCTTTCTCCTGCTCCTGTTCTAATGCTGGAAGAAGTTTCAAGGCTCCACCAAACCAACTAAACCATCAAGAGGGAGGGGAGATCTCAGTTCCCTCCTGAGGCTCGCCCGAACCCCACCCCACCCCACCCCCACCCCAGAGAGCTTGGAGTCTTGGGGCTGGATGGCCCTCCTTCACATCTAGCTCCCCGATGCCCCTTCCCCAGGTCCCAGGGCTCCACCACTGATCCCAGCCAGGCTGTCCCTCCTTGGGGGCCCTCCCCTAGAATGTCCTACCCCCCCACACACACATCTCTTCTTCCCAGAAGACACCCCCACCTCCGCCTCCACCCAGGCCTTTCCTCCAGTGCAGCCAGGCCTGGTGGAAAAAAAAAAAAAAGAAAAAGAAAAATACTGGACTGAGAGTCAGCAGCTGCCCCCTCTGGCTTCCCAAGCACTTCCTGAAGTCCAACCCACCTCTCCTGCCACAGAGAAAGTCCATTTTTTCCTGGCTGAGTCTCTGGCAAAGCCCAGAAGACAGGGTGTCCTCAACTTAGAGCTTTGATTCAAGTTTCTGCCTGCCCCTCTCTTTCTGGCCTCCTCAGGCGTCTACTACCCCAACCGGACTCTGAAGAGGCAGCTCTCAGCCAGGCCCAAGGCTTTCCACCTTCCCCCACCCCTCAGCACAGGCTCCTTATCTCCCAATTCCCTTTCCCCAAACCTCTCTGTGGTTCTCCCACCTCAGTCAGGGGTCCAGAGCCCTCCCTCATCATCCTAGTCACATCCTGAGTTCAGAAGGTCTCACCAAGTTTGGGGTTGCATAGAACCTCAAAAACTGACCTGGCCAACCTCTCCCTTCTATACAGATTTTTTCCATTGCCAGTTACCCATATATATCATAACAAATCTGGAAAGGAAAGACAATCCTTAACAGGAAAAAAAAGAATCTTTCATAAACCCACCAAGAGTCAAAGATTTTGCTTTCGCCACTTTAGAAGTGGCGAAATAGGCCCAGAGAAGGGAAGTAACTTGCTCAAGGTCACACAGCAAGTGAGATGTGGGGACAAGAAGCCAAGTCTCCGGCCCTTCTCTGTGTGGTCTCCCTGAAAACTGGTGCTTCTGTACCACCGGCCTTTTGCCACACCAACTTCCACTGCTCTCTGCCTGCATTTCCACCACCATCACCCTTCCTCACCCTCCTTCTCCACAGGGACCCAGGGCTGTCTCTTCTACACACAAGTCCGTTGAAGTCAAGAACACAGTCGCAGATGCTGTGCCTGGGGCTAGCACACCCCAGAGACACAGCAGCCCAGCTACAGCATCTCCCAGGACAAGCCCATGACCCTGTTCCATCCCATTTAAGGGACACCTATGTCCCCGAGGCATAAAGTTCTATCTCCTCAATTCTTGCTGTCAAGAGGCTAGACTGCAAATTACCCACCTCCCAACCCCAGAGAAGTCTGGGTGCCTGAGGAGATAGGAAGGTAATATAAAATTACATGCTGAACACTGTTTTGTTTTTTGTTTTTTTGTTGTTGTTGTTGTTTTTTAATAATACGAGAGACTCAAGGTAGACCTCAGAAAGGACTTCCAGGTGGGAGAGATGATTGTGGAGCACTAGTGTAAGGAAGAGGAGTGTGCCAAGAGGAGCCCCTGCTCACTCCCATCCAGAGCCAGAGCAGCTGATGGCCAAAGGCCACCAGGACACCAGAGCGGGAGTGACAGGAGGGTCCTGGAGACTGGGGTAAAGGGGAGCAGCAAGATGCTTCTTCCTGAGCCCCAGAGGGTTCTCCAGGCTCCAAACAGGAGGAGGAAGGCGATGGGACAGGCTGCTACAGAGCTTCCTCTAGGAGCGATGCTGGGTCTCCACCATCCCTCTGGCTGCTCCCACCCAGCCCCCAAATGTGAAATGGATTCAGACCTAACCTGGGTCAGCTTGGAGCTGGGGTGGGACCTGGGGGGTGGGAATAGAAGGAGGTGGCAAAGCTGGGGCAGGAGGCACCCCAGACTCTCCGTCTCATCGGAATTCAGCCTCCCTCAGTGTGACGAGGGGTCCCTATGACTCCCCTACCGTCCTCTTTGGGGCCAGAGCCCATTGCCTTATGTAGCCCCCTCTACTGGGGTCCCTCTGGTGTCCTTCCAGGAGGGAAGGAGAGGCGAGGGGCATCAGTGTCTGATGCCTCCACCCTCACTCACACACCCGATGTGTTTAAGAAAGTGGGTCCTTGTCCACCTCTCACAACCTGAAAGGTTCCTGGCCCTCCGCGGACAGTCCCCCCACCCACCCGACAACGCTGGCGGGTGGGTACTTGGCCTTGCCCACGCCTGCCTGCCTGCTCCCTCCCCGCCCCCCGCCCACCCCGACCGACTCCGGCCAGTCCTACCTGCTCCGGGCGGGGGGCTCAGCGCCCGGGCAGCCTCCCTGAACACCAGCACCAGGAGCCAGAGCTCTGCCCGCATGGTGGGTGCCAGGACCCGCCCCCGGCCCGCTGCGGGCCGCGGCCCCGAACAAGGGAGGGGCCGGGCTCAGGCGGTGCAGTCCCGGAGGCTGGCGCGCCGAGGGGTGGGCGGCGAGGAGGCGGCGGAGCGCGGGGCCCGGCGGGGCGGCGGGAGAGGCGCGGGCGCGGGCCGGCGGCGAGCGAGCAGAGCGGCGGCCTCCCGGAGCGCGGACGGGGAGGGGGGCGGGGCGGGGGGGGCGCGGCGCCTCCCGAGCGCTCCCAGAGTCTAACCCCGGTCCTCCCAGCCCTCCCGGAGCGCTCCCACCGCGGAACTGGAGGGGGATGGCTGGGGGCGGAGTAGGGGACAGGGCGGGGGACCCTGGGCTGGGAGAAGCGGCCCCCCACCCCGCACCTTAGCTCCTGCCTCCCTTCCCCTCCTCACCCCCCCTCCCCGCGGAAAGCAGCTGAGACAAGACCGTGGACGGGGTGTGTGTGTGTGTGTGTGTGTGTGTGAAAGGGACAGGCGCCCCTTTCCTCGGGCGGTGCACTCCTGCCATACGCACCCCCTCCTCCAGCTCTATCCAGGCTTTCCGACTTTCTGGGCTGTTCCTCAGAGTTCTGTGGGTTTCTGATGCCCATCCCCACCCCAGGAATCTCCCCTTGCAGCACAGACCACTCCCGCCCCAGCTTCTCTCGCCAACGGAGGCCTGAATGCCACTCCCCTCTCCGGGGCTCCTCTCCCTTTTCCCCATCACCGCCGCCCTCCGCCCCCCAGTTCCTAGCACCGTCTTTCCCATGGACACCGTGGTAGAGGGCAGCCCGGACCTCCCCTTAACCCCAAAAGGTAACCGAGGCCACCTTTCTCTCTGGGGACCCCAGGCCTGTTCAGGGTCCCAGTCAGTCCTCAAAGCCAGTCTACCCCTCCTCCCCCCAGCACGAAGACATCTCACCCCACCTGCCACCACCTTATGACAGACTCTGGGGAATAGATCACCTTTTTTTTTTTTTTTTTTTTCTTCCCTTTTCTTTCAGGACAGAATAAAAATACCCACAATTTAGGAGATTTAATAGACGGCAGGGAATCAGGTCAGGACACGAAGGTGCTGATTCCCTCCCCTGACCTACTTCATGCGGTGGCAAGGAGCTGGAGCACTCGAGGGTGGGAGGATGAGGGATGAGGGGCACCTGGTTTCTCACGGGGCTGGGGCCTAGGGACTGGACAGTCGCGGACAGGTAGGGGATGGACACGGAGAGCTCTTGAGGGAATTCCCCAGGAAGAAGGATACGCGCGTGAACAGAAGAAGTGTGGGCTGGAAGGGGGGGGGGGTCCCTGACACTGAGGCCAAAGACAGGAACTGAGAAGGGAAACAAGAACCAAAGCCCCCTAATCTCTCAGAATCCCAGTTCCTCCTTCCTCTGGATGCAGGGTCCCAGAAACGACGCCTCCAGCCCTAAACGCTAATCCTTTACGACAGGACAAGGCAAGGCCTGACTGTAAGTTCTTCTTGTTGTCTAACTTAAATCCCGACTCTCAAACAGGAATAGGCCGCCGCTTCCAGCTGCGGCTTCTTGCTGCCCTCTAGCGGTCAAGTGGGGAGCCGCGATCTGTCTTACACGGTCTCTTTAAAGGCTCGGATTGAAAACAGCATTGGAAATAATCCCAAGCAAGAGACGTGTAAATTTTTTTAAATGTAAGCCTCTGGAACTTGCGCACCCATCAGAATCACCTGGAGAGCTTATTAAAAATACAAATTTCTGAGCGCCACCCTCAGGTTTCTAATTCAATAGTTCCGGGAAGAAGCCGAGAATCTGCATTTCTAACACATTCCCAGGTGGTGGTGCTAGTCCGGGGACCACATTTTAAGATCCATCGCTTGAGAATTCTCGCTTCTTGCACTGTCTCGCGTCTTTCTTGCACCAATCGTCGTCTGCTCAAAAGAGAGATGGCAAAGGCATTGTCAACATAAAATGGAGAAGGGAGAAAAAGACACATGGAGACATGGACCTCTGTGGCCCAGAGAAAACAACTGCGCAGGGGGCACCCGGATTTGAACCGGGGACCTCTTGATCTGCAGTCAAATGCTCTACCACTGAGCTATACCCCCTCTGCTGACGCTTGTGCGCAGTAACCTCTTAGTCCTATGACTGCGCAGGCGCTGTGCTGAGGTCGTGAAACGAAGTCTTGTCCAATGTTTACAAAAGTTGGAAACAATATAATCTCAAAAGATTACTCGCCTGAACGCAGAACTTGTTTCCCGAAGCTCTGAGCTTAAGATTTCTACTGAATGGTATAAGCAAAATGGAGTCTGGAAATGGGAGGGGAGATCCCTCGAGATCCTTCGAGATCCCTGGTTTCGGGGACATTCCCGGTGCCGAGGTCCCCCTGTCTTGCCCTGTCGGAGCCCCTTTATTGCATCTTGGCTCCCCTCTCTCCGTCCTGCACGCTCAGACAGCGTTCTCTGGGTCTCCTTTCCCCAGCCCAAGCTTAGGTCCTGGGCCTCCCTCCCCGGGCAGAGCCGTTGGGGTCGCTGGCCAGGCCTCCCTGATAGTGCACCGGCCTCCGCCCTAGCACTTCGGGAGTACGCAGTCTGGGCTGTCCACCTAGGGTTAACCAGCAGCTTCTCGCCCTCTCACGGCATCCCACCCATAGACGCACGCGCGGGCTGGGCGCACGGATCTGCCGGGCCAACACTCCATCGTAGCCTGCCTCCAAAATGGGGTGGCAGGCCCCGACATCGCATCTCGCACCCCCTCTCCCCTGCCAGGGCACTTTGAGAGATGGACTACTGGATAAGAAAACACGAAAAATCTGGCTTGGAGAGGGGGCACCCGGATTTGAACCGGGGACCTCTTGATCTGCAGTCAAATGCTCTACCACTGAGCTATACCCCCACCGTGCCGCTTGCCCTTTACTGGAATAGGTTTCTGTAGTATAAAGAGAATATTTAATTGTTTCGGTCCGACAGCTGTGTCAAAGTAACTTCATGAAAAGAACAGGTTGTGGACTAAATGGGGATAGCTAGAATTGCTGAGTCTTTTTCCACCATTACACCTCAGGAAACCACAGGATTAAGGACTCCTGGACCTTCTATAACTGTGTCCAGACTGTCCCCAAGATGTCCAGTGCTGACTTGGGAAGGAGAGAAACCCATGGACTCCAGAACCATCTCGGGTCTTATGGCGTAAAAGCAGGGCTCCCTGTGTTCAGATGGACAGCCCGGGTTTCCACCCTGTCTCCAGCTCTACCTCCAGAGGACTCCTGGGCTTCTCCAATCCCCAAGGGCCCCTCCTCCCCTCCTCCAGGAGTCAGCATCAAGCCCCGCCCACCCCTAGATCCCCGTACAGCCAAAGCTCCCAGTCCCAGCAAGCCAGGAATCAGTTACCTAGCAGAGGGTGGAAGAGCCCAGGACCAAAGAACCAGCCAGTCCCCCTAGCCCAGTGGACCCTTGAGGCAGTACCCCCTCCATTTCCCAGGAAGATTTCCACAGACCTGATGCCTTGTACAAAAAACAAAAGCCAGTTTGAAGCACAGGTAGCAGAAATAAGAAGTGAGCGGTCTTCAACAGCATTTATTACTCTTTTATAAAAATTCTAAAACAACTAAAAAATCATTACAAAAGACAGCCAAGATAGGCACGGTGTAGGAATTGGAGACATCTGGGAGGCATGGGATTCATACTGGAAGGACTGGAGGGCAAAGGATGGGATGGCTTAACTCTCAAAAGCTGTGGTCCGAGCCAGCATCTCAGAGGGAAGGGAAAGGCATGGGAGGAGTGGAACTCCCCGCAGTGCAAGGGACTGTCCCCGTCTGGGATGTCCCGTCCTTCTTCCTCTCCCTTCCCGCCAGTTTTTGGCTCTGTCCTCCTTCCCCTGTGCCTGCCCTCTTTGCCTTTCTGGAATCTCCTTTGCTCAAAGATGGCAAAGGGGCCAGAAAACTGGGGTGAGAATCGAGGGCTAGGAGGTGGGGTTCTAGGAAATAAAGAGCATTTCCAGGGGTCTCCTACTTTATCCCCCATTTTTTTCCCCTCAAAGAGGTTGCAGGCTGAGGGGACGGGGCTCCACTTCCCAGTCCCTCAACACATCTAACGACTTGCCTGTGCCTCCAAAGACACCTGCTTCCCCAGGGCGAAGGGCAGCTCTTCTGCTGTCCTGTCTGCAGCAGGTCAGGGCAGGCAGTCTAGCCCTTCGGTGGCGGGATTAGGTCGGGTGGACTTCGGCAATCTCACTGTCCATAGCTGACCCAGCTCCCATCAGAGATCCGCAGAAAATAATTGTCACTTGCGTTTTCCACCCAAACAGTCCAAGCAAAACCCCCCAGAGTTTCTGGTCGGCCTCAGGTCAGGACATCAGTTGGCAGTGGCCCGAGACTGCATCCACTGAAGCCCCGCGGGCAGCCTGCAGGGAAGATGGAAGAGTATATCCCACGGATCAGTATATCCCATGAGGATGACGGCCTCCAAGTCGCCAGCCCCAACCCAGAGCCGATGGATTAGATGTAACAACCAAAGTTAAATCCCTTCTCTCCATCAACAAGTATAAACGGATTGAGTACCCACTGCACATCAGGTCCTGGGCTAGGGGCCCGGGTTACTGGTGAAAACACAGACATGCCCTCCGAGGCCTACAGTCTAGCAGAGAAGATGGATGTGGATTGGAGGAGGGAATGGCAAGGACACTACCAGAAATGTGTGATTCCTTGGACCGACCTCCCGACCTCCCTCCAGCCTCCAGACACCTGGGTTCCCAGCCTGCTGGGATTCCACTCGAGAAAGAGGAAAGAGAACTTTCCAAGACTGATGAGAGCCCCTTTCTATGTGACCTTCAACATCCTTTGCAACATTTGCCCACATACTTTTTTTTTTTAATTTTATTTATTTATCAGAGGGGGGGGGGGGAGAGTGAGCACAGGCAGACAGAATGGCAGGCAGAGGCAGAGGGAGAAGCAGGCTCCCTGCCGAGCAAGGAGCCCGATGTGGGACTCGATCCCAGGACGCTGGGATCATGACCTGAGCCGAAAGCAGCTGCCCAACCAACTGAGCCACCCAGGCATCCCTGCCCACAGACTTTCAATCTCACTTTCCCACTTGATCTTTTCCAAACACTTGCCACTTTTAACTTACTGTAGCTTTTTCTTAATTTTATTGTTTATTGTTGGCTCCCTCCCACCAGAATGTATGCCCTATGAGGGGAGGGGTTTTGTGTTTTCTTCGCTGCTGCTTCTCTGGTGCATAGAAAAGTGCCTGGCTCAGAGTCAGTGCTCGATAAATGTTGAATGAATGACACCATTTACTCTCTACAGAAACCCTAGGAGTCAGTATAATCGCTCTTCTCTTTACAGATAAGAAAACTCAAGGTCAGAAAGGGTCAATGACTTGTGTCTGGAGGGCTTGGTCCCCAGGTCCTCCTATGGCTTTCTCCTCTCCCTTCAGGTCTCAGCCCAAAAGTCACCTCCTAGTAGAGGTTGTCCCTGCCCACCACAGCTAACCCAGACCAACCATTGCCCCCTCCAATTTCATTCTCTGCATGGCACTTCTCAGTATCCGAAATGTTTGTGCTTAGGTGGAAGCTCTTAGCTTCCCAAGAGCAGGCACTGTGTCCCGCTCACTGCTTGCCCACATCTCAGCTGTGGGTGGGTGAGCGCCTGTGAGCCAGATTCTGACAGGGGAGAAACAGGAGAAGGTTCTGAGGGTCAGCTGTTCATTGATTGGGCCAGACCCTGGACGTCCAGGTGGGGAGCCACTAACCCTTCCCCGGTGAGGGCACAGCAGCCCTGGATATGCCACGGGTGGTCTTTGATGGCGGTCAGAGTGAGGAACTGAGAGATCTCCAAGGTGGTCATGGAGTTCTTCATATCCTGCTTGTTGGCAAAGATTAGGACGGAAGCATCTCGCAGAGCCTGTGGACAGAGGAGCCCAGCCCCAGTCAGCCTGCCAGGGCCTAGCTTCTCATCCCCCTGCCCCCTAAGTCCTCCCTAGCCCCCTGCTGTCCCTGCAGGAGAAGCCCATGCCCCGTGGTACCACGTGGGGCAACCACACCCGCGGACACCGACACCTTGCAGATTGCCTGCTTGCCAGCTCTGTGATCCTTACGACAGTCCCATGAGGCAGGAATTTGGTGATCCTTCCCGTTTTGTATTTGGAAAAACTGAGAGAAGTGAAGTCACTTGTCTGAGGGGAGGAAGTCCCACGGTGAGTGAGAAGGGGGGTCACGACCTGGACCAGTAGCTCTGGCTTCTGCAATCAGTTGTGCTGAGGGCATTGGGGCCCTTCTTCTGGGAGAAATTAGCCCTGTCTAGACAGCTGGGGTAGCGGCTCTCAGACACGGGGGACTCAGGAACAAAGCTCAGAGAGGCTAAGTGAGTAGGCTGAGGTCCCACAGCTAGTCTCCCCGGGGCCCTCTCCCAACCTCGGGAGCCTTACCTCGTGGGCCAGCATCTTATAGAGCTCCTCCCGAGTGGTCAGCAGCCGGTCCCGGTCCGTGCTGTCAATCACGAGGATGACGAACTGGCCAGCAGAGGGCAGTGGTGAGTCGCGGGCTTTTCCGGCAGGACCTTGTCTCCCGCCCACTGTGCTCCCGACCGGCCTCTACACCGCCCTGATGTTAGCCCCACAGAGAACTGGTCTGGTCTCAAGCTCTCACTGCCCTCAAGTCCCGTTTTCATTCCCTTTTCTATCCAGACGGTGGGGGAACACAGCACGACTCGGATTGCGTGCCAGAGGCGATGCTATGCCGTGAGCGTTGAGGTCAGCATTCGGGTCCCAGCACAGCCCTGTGCCCCTGGACCAAGCTTAGCATCATTTACAAATAAGATGAGCTCAGCGAGAGGGCAGATCTTGCCCTAGAACACACAGCTGGTGAGTGGCGGTGCTGGAATTCGTACTCGGTCTCACTCTGGGAAGCAAACTACTTAATCCACGGGTGCCAGAGTGAGAAAGGAAGGCCTCCGGAGACCAAGGGCCTACGCCACACAGGGCATCACACAGAAAGCTGCCAGCAAGCAAAGCTGCCAAGAGGTATTCACAAATTTTAACAAAACACTGCTGCATTAAGGATTTGAAACACATGTGTTAGCGGTTTTGTTTTGTTTTAATTTTCACAGCCATTGGGGTAATCATTATTACAATCTCCACCTCACAGATTCGGGTAACGAAGGCTCAGAGAGGGGAAGTGACAGGCTCAAGTCACACAGCAAGCAGCCTTCCAGGCCCCTCCTGCCCCAGCATGTCACTCACCTCGGTGTTGGAGTAGTATGCACTCCAGGTGGAGCGGAGAGCCTCTTGCCCCCCTATGTCCCATACGAGGAAGTGAGTCTTCCGCAGAACGATCTCCTCCACGTTGCTACCGATGGTGGGAGATGTGTGGACCACCTCATTCATCAGGCTGGGGAGGGAGAAGAGACCACCAAGAGCTCAGCCCATTCTGCTCCCAGCTCTGGGTCCCCCAGCCCTCTGCTCCCGAGTCAGGCTAGATCTAACTCAGAACAACTCGGCCCAGGGTGGCCAAGCCTCTGGTCACAGGGGAGTGCAGGCGGGAGTGGGACTGAGCCTTGTCCTGGCGTGGACCCCAGATATGGAAGTCATATTAGAGCCGTGTCCCCAAACAGCAATATGCAGCTGGATCACCTGGGAGTTTTGTTAAAATGCAGAGAGAACACACACAATTCTATATGTAGGGGGCATCTCTGGAAGATCTGGGATTCTGGGTTGATTGGGAAACTTTTCACTCTGCGTGCTTGTAATGTTCGATGCTCTCTTTTCTTCTGGTTTAAGATAAACATTTGCTTGTATTTCTTTTTCAGGGGAAAATTTTCCTAAGTAAATACTCTGGAGGTTCCAAAGGGGGAGAGATGCCATCCACAGAGTGGATATTGGGAAGAGCTCCGATGGATAATTACTCAGCACACGTGCCAGACCCTTCTAGATGGGGAGCTACGGAGCTCACCTACGGAGCTCACCCTGACTCAAAACTGGCCTTCCCCTTTGGGTTTGAAGAAGGGGAGAAAGAGGCAAAGGTGGGGTGCAGGAGTTAAAAGGTGGGACCCACCGCTAGGGGGAGCGAAGAGCAGGGAGGCAGGAAGTCAGTTTCTGACAGCCTCTGGCCTGCAACCAAGTCTGGTAGGGGTAAGGGGTGGGGATGGTGGGGACCATTGGGGTCGCCCATACCGGGCAAGATTCGAATGCCAGGCGAGCTGCCACAGAACTGAAGGGTCACCATGCCGGGAAGATCACATAACTTCCCCCCACGATCACTCCTCCTGGCTACTGGAAAACCTGGGAACCCAGGGAAGGGTGATTGGTCCAAATGTCTGTCAGTCTGGTGGAAAGAGCCAACCCCCACCTCTTTCCACCCGAGAGTCACTTACAACTGGTAGAGAATGGTGGTCTTTCCCGCGTTGTCCAGTCCCACGATGATAACCTTGTGCTCTGGAGGCATGGGGAGGGGGGCGGGGAGGAAGGGCAGGGTCAGGGCCAAACTCAGTAACCAAGGGTACTGAATGCCCCACCGGGGTTCCCAAGAAGGAGACGAGTGTTTCCAGCGAGCGGGGAGACTTCTGCTCACTGTACCATTTCTGCTTCCCTGCACCCATCCCCGACCAAAACCCAACAGGACGGGTTTCCTCCCCGACCCCGGACACCAGCGGCACTCCCGGACAGTGGAAATGATTGCTGAGCCTTCCTCGCTCCACATTTCCAGAAAGGCGGTTGTCCGAAAGGTCCGGGGCGCCCTGGGCTTGCCAAGAGAAGGGGTCTGGAGAAAGAGCCACGATCGCAGCCCGCGGCCCCTTTTAGCCAGGAGGACGGAGGCTCGCGGAGCCCTGCACCCCGGTGTGCACCGAAGCGCGCCACCCGCGAGGAGCAGGAGGGGAGGAGGCAGGAAGGGGCTATGGAAGGGGGCAGGGGAGACCCCGGAGCTTGCAAGGAGCGCCCACGCAGGATCTTCGGAGCCCGAGGTCCCTCAGCGTATCCGCCCCGACCCCGGATTCGGGGAGCCCCGGGTGGGAGCCGAATCAAAGCAGTCGCTTGAATGAGCTGTGCGCCCTTTACCCTGGTTCCCGAAGACGCCCATCAACTTGGCGATCAGTTGTCCCATGGCGCGTCCCCGGCTAGGGAGGGGCAAGACTCAGCGATCTTCGGGGGCCCGGGTCGAGCCAGGGTGCTTAGAACCCCGCCCCCGGGGAGGGCCGAGCGAGTTTTGCCTGTGAGGTCACGGAAGCCCGACGAGTCACCTGCGGGACCCGGGAATCCCCTGGGACACTGGCCCTCGCGGGTGCTACGAATGTCACAACGACAGCGAACAGGCTACTTGTCTAGAGCCCTGGAGGTGCAAGGAAAATGGGGTCCAGACTCCACATCCCTTCCCCCTTTGCCCTGAGGAAACTCTAGAGGTTCTCTGGGTGACCTGCTCCCTGACTGCATCAAGGAGGCCCAGCACAGTGACCCACTACCAGGTCCCAGCTGTCCCTTCTCCAGTTGTCATGTCTGGGCACTAGACTGAAGCAAAACCCTCCGTTCTGCCCCTGCCGGCTATGTGGAGCAGAGGCGTCACTGATCCTCTCTGCTGGGAGAATATTCCAGCCCTAGTTGGATCTCCAGCGGTTTCACTAGAGATTTCACTAGGGCTCTTGCAGACCGACTCAAAGTGAGTTCCCTTAGGGAAGGGCGGGGTCTCCCTCCCTTTTGGAGGTCCCTTGGTGATAGGCAACTTCTAGGAATAAATCCCTAAGGCTTCTACAATTCATTGGCAAACCACTGCTCAGGCACAGCTGCCAGATCTGGGGGTTGGACATCTGAGGATAGGGACAGAGCAAAAAGAGAGATCTTGCAGCCAGAGACCCTACAGAGGGGTACCAGATGCCAAGAGCCAGCAGGAGAGAGCCCGAGCCAAAGAGAGCCGTGCTGGAGGTGGGAAAAGGACGAGGGGACTGTTTTAGTTGTGAATTTCCTTCTTTGCTTAAACTGGGAAAAACCAGAAAACAAAAAGGGAAGTGGGAAGGCAAACCTACCTCAGGCTGAGGGGACAGTTAGGAGAGGTCAGTTATCACACAGGAGAATCAACTCCCTCCTCCCCCACACTGCCATGGTCCTCCCGCAGCGCATTAGTGCTCCCCTCCACTAGGGGAAAACCTCTGATTGTCTCCCTTCCTCTGCCTCCCCCTGACTCAGCACAGCCCTATTCACCCATAAAGCCCAGCCCAGAGCCTGGCACTCCACAGCTCATAAAGTCCCTAGTGCCCACTGGATTTAGATGAGCCACCTCACCTGATATTCACAAGTCTCCATGAACAGCCCTCACCTGCCTTTGCAGGTAATCGTCCACCTTCTGCGTCCACTGGTCCTTGCCCACACATGCCCAGCTCCTTGCGTCATGCTTTTGCTTCTGTGTTTCCTCCACCTGAATGTCTTTCACCTTCTCAGAAATGTGGATTCTTAAAAGCCTTTAGCCACCTGCCATAGAAACCACCAACTTCCCAAGCCCTGGCCTGGTTCTCCAGACAAATGGGGCTTCTCTCTACCCTGACACTGGAGACTGGCCTGTTTCCACCAATCAGCCCTGAGGCCAAGAGGGTGGGGGTTCGGGTCTTGCTCACCTTTGTTCTCCGCCCCCCCACCACCACCACTCCCGGCCTGGTCCAGTGCCTGGGACCGTGTTGCTACTGGAGTGAAGTACAATGAGTTATGCTAGCGCCTGAGAGATGGTGTTTCAAGCATTAAGGAAGTATGAGCACAAGTTAAGAGGCATGAAGAAGGCTGGGAAGTCTATGGAGAGAGCAGAGGAAAAACAGTCAGCTAAATAAGGAATTCTCACCTCAACCGCTTGGTTGGAGTTAGAGGGAAGGAGAATTGACTACCAGGGCCCATTTCAGCCCCAAGAAAGAAGGAAAGCGGGGTGCAGTAGAATGGGGGTGCAGAGGGTGCTGGGGGAAGCAGCAACACTTTAAGCACTTTAACCATCTGTTTCCTGGGGGGGAAAGGAACCCCTTAGTGCATCCTGCCCCTCCCTCCCAACTACCACCACCAATTGCAGAATTGAAAGTGACATTCTGCTAGCTGGAGCACAGTCCATCACAGACGAGAGCTGCCTCTGCTGCCAGGCCTAGAGCTTGGGTCTTAGGGGGCATTCATTCATTTCTTTGACAAATATGAGTCAGTAGTTAGGAAATGGGCCAAGCAGACAAAACAGACCCAGTCTGGGTCTTTTGGAGGCTTTACCGTTTAGTGCGAGAGAGAAATAAACATCAAAAAATAAAACCAGAACAAAACTCTGAGAGACAGTATGTAGGAAGGCACATTTTCTTGAGGATGTGATTATTGGCGCTAAGACAAGATTTTTCTCTAAGGTACCACCTGGAACACCCATTGCTCCCGGGCTGTGGAGGTCCCAGATCAGCTTCTGTGATTTGTTGGAAGATGGGAAAACCTTCAGCCACACACTGGACTGAGGCCTCTCTGGCCTCAATTCGGAAGCTGGACAGAAGCTACAGGTCAGGGGCACCTGGGTGGCTCAGTTGGTTAAGCAGCTGCCTTCAGCTCAGCTCATGATCTCAGGGTTGTGGGATCGAGCCCCACACTGGGCTCCCTGCTCAGTGGGGAGTCTGCTTCTCCCTCTGCCCTATCCATGCTTGTGCCTCCTTTCTCTCTCTCTCAAATAAACAAATAAAATCTTAAAAGAAGAAGAAGAAGCAGGTACTGGTTCAGTGGTCCCCGACAGGAGGGGTCCCCAGCGCCTCAGTTCCCAACTCCCTAAGGTAGTAGGAACCCCAGTCCCCCAGTCTCTCTAGATCTAATCCCAGCTGACTTTATGGTTGTTGAAATCTTCACATGCTGACAACCACCACCGTGCTGAATGAACATCAGTTGAGGGCTTGTGGTTACCAAAAGACAAGAATCTCTCTTTCTTCATCTCTCAACATCTCTAAGTCACCTAGAAATGTCCCCGCCTGCCAGTTCCGGGAAAATACAATTTCAGGCAGAAGGCACATGAAGAAGAGACAAACATACTCAGACACCTGCTTCTTCCTCCCCAACCCTCCTCCCCTTGCAAAAGCCGGACCAGGGGAATTGGCACGAGACTTGGGGCTTACAGGCACCGCAGAACTTGAACTCCAAAGATCTGAGTTCAAGTCCTTGCACCATAGCCATGTAACTGTGGACGTTGCTTAGCCTCACTGAACTTTATCTGTAAACTGAAGTTAATAATTCCTGCCATTGATTCAAAAGGTCAGGGTCCACCCACAGATGGAGCTTTCTGCCATTCCCTGATTCTCCAGACTAAGCACCCAGCTGCCTTTTGTTCTTCTCCTCTTGGGTGTCCTTCCACAGGCACCATAGCCTACCTTGTCCAAAGTTTGACATTGTTTCTGCCCCTAACCTGGTTTTTCCGGGTGCCTGGGTGATTCAGTGGGTTAAAGCCTCTGCCTTTGGCTCGGGTCATGATCCTAGGGTCTTGGAATGAGCCCCACATGGAGCCCCGCATCACTTTCTCTGCTCAGCGGGGAGCCTGCTTCCTCCTCTCTCTCTGCCTACTTGTGATCTCCATCTGTCAAATAAATAAACAAAATCTTAAAAACAAAAACATGGTTTTTCCACCTGTTTCCTCTATGTCTGAGAAGACCATCACCCACAGTTGCCCCCAGACACCACCCTCTCTCTCACTGGCCACCACTAATTGCTCTCCAAGAGCACTGGATTCTAACTGCTTGCTGTCTCTGGCTGCCACTGCCTCCTTATCCATCCCACTGCCTTGGCCTAGTGCAGCCCCACCTTGTTTCTTACCCGGAGGACCACAGCTGTGTCCAGGCTAGCCCCTCCAATCTATGCTCCAAACCACAACCAAGACAACTTTGCCATTGCTGCTTACAAGCCTTCAATGTCTACCCAGCGGCTTCAGGACAAAGCCCAGAGTCCCATGATGACTCAAGTCCCCCTGTGATCTGCTCCTGCTGACCCTTCTCTGACTACCACCTTGAGAGCACACTTTGCTGGTGAAGTACCAGGAACATGCCATGCATGTCACCTGCTTCCTCTGCCTTGAACACTTACTCCCTCCGCCACCACCAGGTTAACTCTTAACCAGGCTTCTAGACTTCACTGAAGCCTCACCTCCTCTGAGATGCCTCTCCTGACCTCCCCAGACTAAGGGAATTTCCCTTCTACCAGGTTCTTGCAGAACCCAGTGCTTCTCCCAGCAGAGAGCTCACAGTGCTGTCCAGAATGGTCTGTGGCTCCCTTTTAGACTTGTGCCTGGTATACAGTAGGTACTCAATTAATGTTCAGTAAGTAAACACAGGAATAAAGGATTGACTGCTTTGAAAGGCAGTGGGGTAAGAACACTAGGCTGGGAAGCAGAGACGACTCCAATCCCAGCAGTCTTTGCCATCAACTCCCTGGGATCTTGGGCCAGCCACCTGACCTGTGGACCTGCCCAGTTCCTTTCCTTGGGTCTGCTAACCTCTCACCTGGAAGGTCTAGATGGCTGCTGTCCTCTACACTCCCCATCCCCACAGGCACTTAGGGCAAAAACATTCAGGTGAGGGACCCAGGAGCTCTAGTCCTCCAGGTCCACCACCCCAGAAACAAGGAGAGTGGAGAAATGGTTTGAGTGCCACGTGAGGCAGGATACACAGGCCAGCAGTGACAGCAGTCTGGGGTCCACATCCTGCCAGCTGGTGATGACAGAACTGACACAGACACCTGCTGACTTTCTCACTCTTGATGTTATCGGGCTGGGGCTGGATAGGCCCCCACTCCCTGCCCCCCAAAGTAGACCTCTTTCATCCCCCAAAGCTGGTCAGCCAGGGCATCAGTGGAGAAGGGCACCAGATGGAACTCGGGAACTCAGCCACTCTCTCTCAGGAGGTGCTGGTCTGCAGCTGAGCCCACAGGGGCAGAAAAACTGGATCTCACCCACTGAGTAATGCCTGCGACACCCCACTTCATCTCAGTCTCCCATTTTCTCAGGCTCTACTTATGGGGAATGGGTAAGACTTGGGGCTGATGGGAAGCTGTGGCTGAAAGTGGCCACATAGCTCCCATCAGCCTTGACCGTGATGCTTGAGAGAGCTGCAAAACAAAACACTCTATCCTGTTGAATAACCAGCTCAGGGCCCAGCTTCCTCCCGCACCCGCCCCTTCACACTCCCCTGCATGCAGCTCCCGCGGGGGCCAGGCTTGCTGCATGGCAGGAACGAAGAACCAGGCTCTGGAGGCGGCTGCAAAGGACATGACGGCGGTTTTATATGTGGCCAAATACTTCTAGGGGAGTACAGATGGACAGACAGACAGATGAGGGCACAGGACATCAGACAGGGAGGGAGGAAGGTTGGGCAGTGGTGTCTTCTAACCAGTGAGTGGAAGCTGCACCCCACCCCCAGTGGGGGGGTGGGACAACATTGGCACAGGAGGTGGCGAGACAGGCGTGAGGGGCCCATCCCTGAGGCGGGCAGCTGGGCAGGGCCCAGTCCTCGTTGGCACAATCGGCTCTCTCTGGCCCAGCTGGGTGCTGGGGAGGGGCGGGGCTGCTGGGCTGGAGGGATGCTAGGCTGAGGAACACTTGGGAGGCCGGGGGGATACCAAGGCCTCTCCTGGGGGGAGTGGACCTGGGTATAGGACAGGATCACAAGAGGCAAATAGAACAGCAGCAGCAGCCAAGCCCCCCAGGGGAGATCCGAGGTCCCAAGATGACCCCTGGGGTGGTGATCACCTCTTGGGCACCAACCTGCAGGGCCTCTCCCCCGGGGCCTCCGGGTGATAGTGAAGGAGTTTTTTGGTTTCAAAATGAGGCGGACTAGTGTTCCACGGGTGCCATACCCAGATGAAACGGGGTGGGGGGCTCAGACACAGAGGGGCCTCCTCTTCTGATGGCAGTAGGCAAGGGAGGTTGTAGGCAAAGCTCATTCCTGGGGTGGGCGAAGGCCGAGGCATGGATGTGGAGGGGTGGGTAGCAGGGTCTCTGGCTGCCCGCTCTTCAGGGGTCTGGGTCGGGCTCCAGCAGAGGTCAGGACATTTGATGCCTGCACTCTCTACCCAGACAACTCCCCAAGACAAGCTCCCCATGGGGCTTCCATTCTCTACCTTTCACCCACCAGACAACGGTGCCAGGAAGCTGGGAGAGAGGTGGGCACGGGGAGGGACCCTGGATCTGGGGTTTGGGGAAGACAGCCCTCATGAGAAGGAGTCTATGCTCTCCCTCTCCAGGAAAAGCCCCTTCACCCCTCCCAAATACTCCAGGTTGGGGAAAGAAAGGGCTACCCCATTTAGGACCCCCATATAGAGCCCCAAGTAGAAAGAGTTAAGGAAGTGCACCTTTTCTCTGGGAGTGAAGGGAGAGAGCCCCCTGAAGCGGGGGAAAGGAGACACTGCGGAAAGGTGGGCATCCCCCCATCCATCCACACCAGGGAGGTGAAAACCTACAACCAGGCTTTAAGGGAATCCTGGGAGCTAGGATGCTACCGCAAAAGAAACCCCAAACATCCGGTGAAGGCATCTGAGAGGGAGACAGCGCCCCCTGGAGGAAAGATACACCCCCGGTGGTGAGCCCCTGGGTCCCGTACCTCCCCAGGGCTCAGAGCCCTTCCCCACCCCCCACCGCGTGGCCTCTGTCTCTCAGCGGATGTAGACACCTCGCCCCCAGCCTTCCAGCTCATTCTTGTTGCGCCCCAAAACGGGACCCCCACCCTCGGCGCAGTAGCGGGCCTTATTCCGGCCGCGGTTCCGGTTGTCGGTCAGCTCCTCTTCATAGTCTTCTTCCTCATCCTCCCAGGATCCCTGCCGGGCCGGTGGGGTGCTGCCCCCTGCAGGGTCTCCAAGCCCTGGGCCCTCTGAGGGGTCCGTTTCCATGTCCACACATGAGTCTCCCAGCTCCGTGTAGGCAGAGTTTCGGTTGCCAGGAGTGTCGGCATCAAACGTGTCTTGCCGAGACAGTGCCCGCAGGGTGCCTGCCCGGCCTGGAGGGTGGCTGCTGGGGTAAAGGCCTGGGGGCTGGCCCAGCTCCCCGGGGTACTCGTGCACGCTGGCGTGCTCCCCGGTGGCCCGCTCCAGCGACTGGTCCCCGGAAGGAAGGTAGGGTCCCTGGTTAGCAGACGGACAGCACACACCATGCAGATCAGGCAGGGAGGGGTGAGAGAGACACAACAAAGCAAGGCAGGTTAGTGATGGCACCAAGACATCCAGCCTGGCTAAAGGGGGTGGGCAGCTGGGCAAAGGGCTCTACAGCCCAGCCAGAGGACAGACCTCAGGGCCTTTGCTCCCCTAAAAAGAAACCTCTGGATGTCCACCCAACCTTTGTAAGACATGAGGAGCCATGAACTCTTCCGGTAACCATGGTAGAAAGCCCATGAATAATTAGTCATTGCTTCCTCAATGCACGTCATTAATGCTGTCTCGGGCTAAATCATCATTAACAGCTCATTAGCATTGCATTGCCACTCGTTAGTGGTTGATTGAGTTAGTCACTGCTCCAGTTTTCCAAATATACTAAGGGGACTGCAGCTTGAGCTCACTAACCCCAGCTCCTTCAGCTCAAACCAGACCCTAATCACAGGCTTCCACAGCCCCACACCTCCCCCTCTCCATTCCCTAGCCAGAGGACAAAGTCTCCAAGGTTGATAGGATTCCTGCCCTGACCCCAGCAAAAAAGCCAAAGCAGTAGCCTGGGGAAAGCTGGTGGGTCTCCACCCCCAAACCCCTCCACACACAATCCCCTCCTCCTCCCCTGCCCCCAGGGACAATGAGGTGGCCCAACACCCTCAGCTCCAAATGCCACATAAAGGCGATCTGATGGTCACGGCCACCACGGAAGCAGCTGGGTGGGGTGCAAGAAGGCCTGGGTTCTAGTGTCATCCCTGGTCACTTCAAACTGTGTGACCCTGAGCAAATGACTCTCCTCTCTAAGGCCCAGTTTCTCTGTGGTGGTATGATGAGGATTAGACCAACAGTTTCTAAGCTGTTCTCTGGAGACCCAAGGTGGCAGGAAGGGCACAGAAGTGCTTCAGGGGTCCCTGTGGAGGTGAAATGGAAGCCAAGCCACCAGCTCCCTCCGAGCAGAGCAAGGACACTATATACTGAGCTTCCTTAGAAGTTTCAATGAAGTTAAACAGGGAGCTACCATATGAGCCAGCAACTTCCCTCTTAGGTATCAATCCAGGAGAACTGGAAATGTATGTTCACATAAACAGGGGTGCCTGGGTGGCTCAGTGAGTTAAGCCTCTGCCTTCAGCTCAGGTCATGATCTCAGGGTCCTGGGATTGAGCCCTTTGAGCCCGGCATTGGGCTCTCTGCTCAGCAGGGAGTCTGCTCCACCCCCCCACCCCCGCCTCTTGGCCCACTTGTGATCTCCCTCTCTGTCAAACAAATAAAAAAAAAAAAAATAGAAGTTTCAATGAACAAATGAGCTCTGTTACTGAAAACAACTCTGAAAAGCAATGGTCTTAGAATGGTTTCATGGCTTTCTCCTGGCTCTAATCTAGAATCAAATACTTAATGGTGTGAGCTCAGAGATGGGAAGCAGCTCCCAGGGGAGGAGATCCAGCCTAGGGCAGGGCCCCCATAAGAGGGCCTTTCCCGGAATCTCTTTCACTGGGAGAAGGATGGAAGGTAGGGCATCAACTCACATAAGATGCTTCATTCTGGGTCCCCTCTCAGGAAACTCCTGGGATTAGGGCTCTGAGAGAAGGGACACTCTGGGTTAAATGGCTCTGCTCTGTGGGAACTGCCTGGGGCTGACAGGCCTTGCTCTGTTGGGTCTAAAATGGGGGGGGGGGTGCCTGGCTGGCTCACTTGGTAGAGCATGCAACTCTCGGTCTCAGGGTTGTGAATTTAAGGCACACTTTGGGTGTAGAGTTTACTTAAAAAACAAAACAAAACAAAATATAAATTTAAAAAATAAAAACAAAATGGCTGTGAAGTCCAGTGAAGGAAAATATCAATCTTCCATATGTTTTTCTCCTAATCACCTGTCTTATAAAAATACCCCAATCAGGCCTCATATCCAAAAGCCCTTAGGGCAGCAGCTGTAGTCCTGTGGGACAGGCCAGGCCCAGGGAGGCACCACCCCCCCATCCCATCAAAAACCACAGACACCAGAAGCTGCCACTCACCACATTTTTTACAAAATAAATCTCTTCCCTTCTTCCCCATGTTCCCTGAGCTCCAATTCCGAGCCTTGGACAGAAGGGGAGATGGGTGGGACACCTACATGGCATGCTCCTGCTGCTGGGGCACGGACCTGGCCAGCTGCGAGGCCTCCAGCCCGCCCCAGAAGCTGAGATTTCTCCTGAGTGAGGTGAGCACCTGTACCTGGAGGTTGGAGACAGGGGCAGGGCTGGCGGCCAGAGCTGCAGTAGCCATGGTACGGTTCAGCAGCGGATTGGGCGGAGTGCTGCTGGGCGGGTGTGTGGCCTTCCAATAGGCTTCCAAATATTCGGCCAAGTGCTCGCAGGCATCCTCCAATTGGTTCTCGTCCAGGATGATGTCAAACATTTCCTGTGGAGTCGGGGTTAGGGGCGGGGCTGGGATGAGCCGGGCGTGACCGAGGGGGTGAGGGTGTGGCCTGGGTGCAGTGGGTGGAGTCAAAGGGTTGAAGGACAAAATTAAAAAGAAACCTCTGGATGTCCAGGAAGAGGACGACTCTCAGATATAGACACTGGCAGAACTACAAAAGGTCCTGGCACCCAGACAGTCCAACCCTCTCGTCCTAGATATAAAGCAACCAAGTCTGGAGGCCGACTTGATGCCCCACACAGAACTGGGCTTCTGGGGCTCAAAAGCCATCTCTGACTGCCTGTCCGGCGCTCCTTTCCCGGAAGACCAGTTCACTCCCATAGACCCCACCCTGGTGCTCCTGGTGACTCTGTCTCTCATGCAGGCCAGAGGAAACAGGAGAACCCAAATATCCCCCCTTTCCCAGGGTCTGGGCACTCACGGGGGGGCACTGTGCCAGCTTCTCTGAGGCCGCTATTTGGACATTGAGGTGTTTGGATTGAGACTTCCCTCGGGACTTGATGAGCCTCTGAAGTACCTGGTTTGGGGGGAGAGAAGAGGAGCTAGAGGGATCTCGCAGTGCACCAAGTCAGAGAAGCAGGTCAGGGCTGGGGAGAGAGGGAGGGACGCTAGATGACTCTCAGCCCTGACCACCTCTTCCGAAATGACCTCACCAGGCCTGTGTCCATCCTAACACAATGCTCAGGCTCTTTCCCGGGTCTCATGCCAGCCTCTCCTGGGAAGTGGCTCTCTGAAAGGATTCACCTTCCTGATCCCTGTCACCTTTACAGCCTTCACTGTCCAGGCAGGCACCCGCAGGGGAACAGCAGCAGCTATCTTTGATGGGACACTTGCAACCAGATGCCGTTCTGTACTTTCCACATGATCAGATGGTTTAGTCCTGATAATATCTCATGAGGGAGCCACTATTATTATTCTCATCTCCACAGCAGTAATGATAATGGTAATAATAACTAAACGGAAAGCCATGACCTTCACTAAATGATCAAACTTAATGTCATCAACAGCACAACGGACACCTCAAGCATCCTGAAAGACACGTCACGCCAAAATGCAAAACCTAAGCCTCATCACAAGCATACATCAAGCAAACCCACACTGAGGAACAGTCTACAAAGTCTGTGGTCTGTACTCTTCAAAAACGGCAGTGTCGTAAAAATCCAAGAAAGGCTGGGGAACTGTTCCGGTTTAAGAATGTGAAAGAGAATGTTAGAATGGCCAAAATTAACAAAACAGGAAACAGCATGTGTTGGAGAGGATGTGGAGAAAGGGGAACCCTCTTCCACTGTTGGTGGGAATGCAAGTTGGTGCAGCCACTTTGGAAAACAGTGTGGAGATTCCTCAAGAAATTAAAAATAGAGCTTCCCTATGACCCTGCAATTGCACTCCTGGGTATTTACCCCAAAGACACAGATGTCGTGAAAAGAAGGGCCATCTGTACCCCAATGTTTATAGCAGCAATGGCCACGGTCGCCAAACTATGGAAAGAACCAAGATGCCCTTCGACGGACGAATGGATAAGGAAGATGTGGTCCATACACACTATGGAGTATTATGCCTCCATCAGAAAGGATGAATACCCAACTTTTGTAGCAACATGGACAGGACTGGAAGAGATTATGCTGAGTGAAATAAATCAAGCAGAGAGAGTTAATTATCATATGGTTTCACTTATTTGTGGAGCATAACAAATAGCATGGAGGACAAGGGGTGTTAGAGAGGAGAAAGGAGTTGGGGTAAATTGGATAGGGAAGTGAACCACGAGAGACTATGGACTCTGAAAAACAATCTGAGGGGTTTGAAGTGGCGGGGGGGTGTGGGAGGTTGGGGTACCAGGTGGTGGGTATTATAGAGGGCACGGATTGCATGGAGCACTGGGTGTGGTGAAAAAATAATGAATACTGTTTTTCTAAAAATAAATAAATTGGAAAAAAAAAAAAAAAAGAATGTGAAAGAGAGGGGCACCTGGGTGGTTCAGTGGGTTAAGCACCTGCCTTTGGCTCAGGGCATGATCTCGGGGGCCTGGGATTGAGCCCCAAGTAGGGCTCTCTGCTCAGCGGGGAGTCTGCTTCTCCCTCTCCATCAGCCCCTCTGCCTCCCACTGCTTGTGCTCTCTCTCTCTCTCTCTCTCTCACTTGAGCTCTTTCTTGTTCAACTACATAAATAAAATCTAAAAAAAAAGATAAGGCAACTAAATGTAACACATGATCCTGGATTGAGGGAGAAATTGCTATAAAGAGCATTATTGGGGCAACCGAAAAATGAAGGACTAAAATATTCTGGAATTTGGCAATTGTACTGTGGTGATGTAGATTAATGTCCTTGGTTCTTAAGAGACACACGTTGAAATACTTAGGAATAAAGACATGGTATGGTATTTTCAACCTACTCTCAAATGATTCAGAAGGAAAAAATATATATAAATACACATATACATAACACATACATAAAGTAAATGTGGCAAAATGTTCACAATTAGTGAATCTGAAGAAAACTAAGTAATATACTTTAAATGGCTGAATTGAATGGTATGTGAATGATCTCAATAAAGCTGTTAAAAAAATTACTGAATCTGAGTGAAGGACATTCAAAGAATGGCAGTTCCTGGTACTATTCTGGCAACCCTTCTCTAGATTTGGAATTATTTCAAAACAAAAATATTTTAAAAGGGGGGGGGCCTGGGTGGCTCAGTCCAGCACCTGCCTTTGGCTCAAGTCATGATCCCGGGGTCCTGGGACCGAGCCCTGCATTGGGCTCCCTGATCGGCAGGAAGCCTACTTCTCCCTCTCCCACTCCCCCTGCTTGTGTTCCCTCTCGCTTATCTCTGTCAAATAAATAAACAAAATCTTTAAAAAGAGAAAAGAAAAGGGGTGCCTGGGTGGCTCAGTGGGTTAAAGCCTCTACCTTCAGCTCAGGTCATGATCCCAGGGTCCTGAGATCGAGTCCTGCATCTGGCTCTCTGCTCAACAGGGAGCCTGCTTCTCTTCCTCTCTCTCTGCCTGCCTCTCTGCCTACTTGTGATCTCTGTCTGTCAAATAAAAAATAAATAAAATATTTTTTAAAAAGTTAAAAAGGAAAAGAAAAGAAAAAGAATAGATATAGTGTTTAGTAGGTCTGGGTGTTTTGCATACTTAATCCACCTATGTCATCCTCACAAACACCACATGAGGATTCCTATTTTGCAGGTGAGGAAATAGGCACAGAGAGGTTAGGTGACTTTGCCAAAAGAGCACAGAGCGAGGAGTAGCAGTGCTGGTTCATTAACTCCGGGTGCCCTGGTTCCAGAGTCCCTATCCTTCACCTCGGTCAGTGCCCCTGGGAGAAATGGAAGGATCAGTCACTTCCCAGCTCACAAAGTGTTTTTGCATCTATTAACTCATTAGATCTTTTCAACCACCCTAGGGTGGACTTCAATCCTATCTTCCCCTTTCTACTCCTTAGAAACTTAGGACTAGAAAGGTCAGGGTATCTGGGTGTTGCGCTCATAGGGTGTGTTCCGAAATGGGAACAGTTTTTTTTTAAATATTGTATTTATTTATTTGACAGAGAATGACACACCAAGAGAGAGAACACAAGCAGGGGGAGTGAGAGAGGGAGAAGCAGGCTTCCCACAGAGCAGAGAGCCCAAAGGGGCTCGATCCCAGGACCCTGGGATCATGACCTGAGTAAATGACTGAGCCACCCAGGCACCCCTAAAATCGGAACAGTTATCACCCTTGGTTGTCAGTCATGAATCAGACAGAACTCAGGGCTCTCTCCATCATTACCTCAAATCCCCTCAACAATAACAAGGGAGGGACTTTAATTCCCATTTTAGAGGTGAAGAAATTGAGGCTCAGAGGCTACATAAATCCTCCAGAGATCCCAAGCTCAGTAACAAAACAACAACCAAACAAACAACAAAAGTGAATGAATGAATGAATAAGTCAACCAGGGCAAAGGCTTGAACCTAAGCTGTTTTCTCACTTCAAATCCTTCACCTGAACTCACCCTCCATGTTTCTCAAACCCCCACTAACGCCTAGGAGGGGAAACTCACAGAGCTGCAACACAAAAAGAAGTAAATCAGCCTTCCTAGCGATTCATCTCTATCAAGGTCCAAGCGAGGACAATGCAGCAGAAAGGGACAAAATCAAATGACAGAAAAGACCTCCCAACTGCCAAGTAGTTGGGTGACACTGTGACCAAAAAAAAGCACAGTTTTCTGGACCAAGGCCGGGAGGTCAACCAGAGTGGAGACAGGGGGCTGGCCTGCATGACCCTACAATGATACTTATACCCGCTAATACATAATGGGGCACATTATACCAGACCCTTTGCTAAGTGTTAAGCATTCACATTAGGTTCGATTTTCACAATGTCCATTTGATGGAGTTTTACAGAGGAGGAAAATAAGGCTCAGGGAGATTGGGTCACACAGTTAATAAGCAGTTGCTGGGACTGAAAGACAGGCCACCCCACTCCAGAGCACTCTTGTCCCCACTAGGGTCAGGCTCTCATACCCACCTTTGGAGAGGTGATCTTAATGTAAACAATGATGGGGGCCAGTGAGGTCTTGGAGAGCTGGGCTGGGTGGTTGATGGTGTCAGCATCCAAAGCGACCAACTGAAGGGTCCGGGCCAGCTCGAAGATTCGCTCGATCTCGCTCTGAACCTCAGCTGCGGGGCGCAGAGTCACGGGGAAGGGGGAATGTAGGGGGGCCTCCTCAAGAGGCAACGGACAATCCAGCCCTTCTGGAGGCGCACCCCCTCCACCCTCCCCTCCCACATCGCAGGGTGGGCTCACCCAGGCTAGAGCGTGTGTTGGAGCGCTCAATGATGATGTGTTTGCTGGGGTTGTTGAGGACCGAGCGCTTAGCCAGCGAAATGTCCGCTGTCACACGAGTGATGGAGATCCTGAGGGACGGAGCAAGGGGAGTAAGGGGTCAGGGTGGGCTCGAGCGCTCTGCCCACGCCCCCAGGCTCCAGGCCTTCCTCCTAGCCTTCAGTCCAAGGAAGCCCAGGATCATCATTCGAACCCACCCTGCCCATCCCCAGTAGCAGAGGACCACAGTGGGAGTGGGGAGCCAGCTCCCAGAGTCTTACCTGCCATCAAATCGATGCTTCAAGAAGTCAAATAAAGCTTTCTGCATCATGTCTGTAACCTGAGGTTGGGGGTTGGGGTGGGGGAGGAAGTCAGGTGTTTAAAGCCACTCAGGAAGGGTAGACTACTAAGTACGTACACCCTCACATTCCATTTTCCTATTTAATTCCTGAGATAAATGGGCCTCTGGGGGAGGTGGGGGGTTCCTTCTGGGTCTGAGGAACTTCCAATGGGGTCTCTGATTCCAAGGGTTCTTCTAGGTGGATTCTCTGGGAAGACCCTTCCAGGGGTGTCTTGGGGGAGGCAGACTGGACCCTTCTGGGTCTCCCTGTGGGTCAGACCCCTTTGGGGGCTTCTCTGAAGGTCTGTAGCCCTCTGGAGAGATACCCTGGGAATCTGGGCCCTTCCAGGGGATCTCCCTGGAGTTTGAACCTTTCTGTAGCATCTTTCTAGAGGTCTGGGCCCCTCTGGATCCACTCCCCTCTATGGGCTCCTACCTCGTAGCCCTTGAGCGACGGTCCCACCAGGACGATGGGTCTCATGGAAGGTACCACGTCATAGGGGGGCACATGCTCTGTCTGAGGTGGAAGCAGGGAGGGGGAACCCCACAGTGGAGATGGCATTAGCCCCTCTTCCCCAGCCTCCAGGCTCCCCCATGCATCCTCTCCTCCCCCTGCTCCCAGAGCCCAGATGTGGGGGATCAGGAGGGATTGCCAAGGAGAACCAGGGTGAGGGAAATGGGGGGGGTGGGGAGGGCACGAGAATGGGTGTTAGAAGGTCCCACTAGCTCATCCCAGGGGGTGGGAAGGGGGACACAGAAAGCTGTGATACTCACCGACTTCTGCTTCTGTTTGGCTGGGTCCAGAGATTGCCAAGAGTGGGGAGCGGGGGAGAGAGGGGAGGGCACCCAGGCAGGGGCAGAGGGCAAGGAAGGAGCCAGGACAAGAGAGGGAGGGAGAGCGGGCAGACGAGGAGAGATAACAAGGCATGCGTGTTAGTGACAGACAGAGCCAGAGAGAGGGGACAGGACCCCGTGCCAAGGGGGAGCCAAAGATGGCCCAAGATTAGGGCTGGGAGAAGGACTGACAGTCAGTCCAGTGGACTTGGGAATATTCCGACATGCCCTTCCCCTTTCTGGGTCTTGGGAAAAGTTCTGGAAAGGGTGACAGCCCATAATTTGGTCCCCATCTCCTGCCTCTAGCGCAGTCCAACCTGCCCATTGTAAGCGTTCCTTAAACTGTCCCACTGTGCAGCCAGTAGACCCCCATGTGCCCACCCTAGCCCCACGGAGTCCAAAAAAGATAACGAGGGGTCACTCTTCCACTCTCCCCATCACACGCGGGGGTGGAGGGCAGATACGGAACATCCCAATTTCATTACCACCGGCCCCTGCTTCTCGTGGTGCTGGGGCAAGAGGGTACAGCCTTCCAAGGGAAGGGGTGCTTCAACTGCAGGAAACATCCCTTCCTGGGGGTGGGCCAGGGTGGGCTGGTGCGTTAAGCTGGACGTGCCTATTCCTGGTGCCATGCCAGCCTTCCCTGCTCCTTGGTAGGAGGCCCTGCTCCCCAAAGAACCAGGCCAGAGCAGCATCTGAATCTGTTCTGGCCCCTCCCACTGCCAAAGAGCTGGGCCCTGACCCCCTGCCCTCTTGCCAGATCCCAGAAAGAATTACCTTCTTGAAGAAGGGGATGCGTTTGCCATGGGGTGGCGGGGTGGTGACACTGCTAACACTAGTCTTGGCAGAGCCGCTCTGCTCCCCGAGCTCTGCCTCCTCGTCCTCTAGCTCTAGGGGGTCTAGTTCAAAGGCTAAGTTAGTCATCTCATTACCTGGACCGCAGTCAGGAGAGAGGAGGGAGGCGAGGTGGGGAGGAGTGGATGGACATGGAGACACAAGTACAGAAGGCAGGGATGGGATGGGGAAAAAAGAAAGAAGAAGAGGTGAATGGAAAAGAGCTAGAAGAAATGAATGGGGATGGGGCAGGGGAGTCAGGCAGAGAGATGGAGCTCCCAAAGAAAGGGGAAGGAGAGACATGAGAGAATGGGCTCCAACAGGCCCAGCATGGGGGTGTCCTACTCTTCACAGGGGGCGGTGGGGGGGGCAGTTACTGCTGGGTGTGTTTGGAGGATTCAGGACTGGGGCGCCCCCTACTGCATGGAAAGGAAGGGACAGGCAGCACGGAGACCACCCCACCCAGGAGCTCCCCGGCCCCACCCCCGCAGTTCCCCAAGGTGGCAGCAGCTCTTACCACTGGCAGGGGGCGTGGGGCGGCGGGTGCCAGTCACCACGTCTCCTAGGCTGGAACTGGAGTTGTCACCTGATTTGCTGTGTAGGCAGAGAGGCAAACGGAGCTGTGAGCGGAGGGGTGGGCGTGAGGGCGGGGGAAGCTTGTTCTCTCACAGGCTGCCTGCCCTCCACTCCCCTTGGAGATTCTCCAGCCCCACGGGTGACACCCACAGGCGGCTGGGCCCTCAGGGCAAGTGGTCAACCCTTGTCCCGGAGTCCCAGCTGGAGGGCCCTCTTGTGGTCCCCAGCTAGACACCTGGAGCTGAGGCGGTTCTGGCGCAGCTTCTGTTCCTGCAGGAGGCGCAGGCTGTCCAGCTTGACGGGGCTGGGGATGAAGCCAACCTCACAGCCCTCCTTCACCAGTCGTCCAATCCACCAGTCGTTATTATATTTCTGCAGACAGCCACAGCAGGTGGGGTGGGAGAGAACAAGAGGGAGCTTGGAGGGGCAAGCCAGCAGCCACCCTAGGACCTGCCACCCGGGACCTGCCAAGCCTCTCCAGGGGGTGGCACCCCCCCTCACGCCACAAAGAGCCAGCCCCCAGGTCTCAGAACAACCCCAGGACCTGTATCCACTCAGGCCACAGATCACCCCACCCCCGGCAGGTCCTCATCCCACCATGGGCTCACCGTGCCCTGGGAAAGGCAGGAAAAGGAGCAAATGCTGACACCCCCCATGAGCCTGCACTCTGCCACTCCCCTTACAGATCTCATCCCAAACCCTCTCGATAGCCAGCCGTGTGACCTCGGCATCGCCACCCATTTTTACCAATGAAAGTTAGAGGCTCAGAGAGGGGAAGAGATTTCTCTAAGGTCACACAGCAGATTCAGCCAGTTCTGCTAGGCTCAGAAGTCTTTTTCCGCTAGAGCTCCGGCTGCCCCTCTCCTGGTACCGCTACCCAGCACCCCCCCGCCCCTACCCTTCCAGACACCAAGTGCTCTCTCCACCTCTTTGATGTGCAGGAAGTCCTTGGGCTCGAAGGTGATGGCCACTCCCTGCACTGGCACCTCATCCCCAGGAGATGGGTTATAGCCGACATTTGTCCGCACAGCAAACGCCACCGGCTTGGTCTAGAGGTGCACAGGCAGAATGACAACAGGAGGGTTAAGCCACAATGTACTGGGATGGGGATGATGTGGAGATTTTCTGTGTTGATCGTTAGAAAGTATACTAAATGGTTTAAGTAGGTGTTTTTTTTTTTTTTTGAGATTTTATTTATTTATTTGACAGACAAAGATCACAGGCAGAGAGGCAGGCAGAGAGGAGGGAGGGAGAAGCAGGCTCCGTGCCGAGCAGAGAGCCCGATGCGGGGCTCGATCCCAGGACCCTGGGATCATGACCTGAGCTGAAGGCAGAGGCTTAACCCACTGAACCACCCAAGCGCCCCTGGTTTAAGTAGTTTTCCTGTCCATATGTTAACTTTCACAGCTTAAAAAAAAAAATAGAATTTGGCCTTCTCAGAATGGAGGGAGCCACTGGGGATTGGACGTAGTAGTCTGGAATGACATCTGGAAAGAATATTAGTAATAATAATAATAATAACTGCAGCTACATTTATTGTGCCAGGGCCTGTGTTACATGTTTTACAAGCATTACCTCATTTATTCACCACAAAAACCTTAGGAAGTTAACTGCTAGGAGCTCCTGGTGGGTTCGGTCAGTGGAGCACATGACTCTTGATTCCGGGGTTGTGAGTTTGAGCCCCATATTGGGTGAAGAGATTATTTTTAAAAAACAAAAATTAAATTAAATCTTAAAAAATTTTTTTAAAAAGTGGGGGTCACCTGGGTGGCTCGGTCATTTAAGCATCTGCCTTCAGCTCAGGTCACGATCCCAGGGTCCTGGGATCTAGCCCTGCACTGGGCTTCCTGCTCGGCAGGAAGCCTGCTTCTCCCTCCCCCACTCCCCCTGCTTGTGTTCCCTCTCTCACTGTGTCTCTCTCTGTCAAATAAATAAAATCTTTATAAATAAATAAATGTTAACTACTATTATTATCTTCATTTAATGAATGAGGAGACCAAAGTTCAGAAAGGTTAAGCAGCTCGCTTGAGATCACGCAGCTAATGAGGATCAACCCAGGACACACTGGACTCCAGAAAGAAGTGGAGAGTCTCAAGTTCCTATTACGTCTGGCAACACTATTAAGCACCTATTATACTACACATGAAGGCAAGTAGTATAGCCCACATTTTACAGGGGTAAGACAGGGGCACATCAAGGCCTTGGGGTATACCAACTGAGAAGTGTCAGGGCCAAAACTTGACTCTGGGTCTGTTCAGCCCATCTCTAAGGCCTGGGGTGGGGGAAATAGCGCCAGCACAGCCCCCTGACTCTGTATTTCTCACCTTGGCTTTCTCAAGCTGGGCTAATGCCTGGCGCTCTGCCTCCTTCCTTAGGGCTTCCCGGTCCTCCTCCAGAGACACGTCAGAGTCCGAGGGTCGGCTGGTGTAGGACTCCGCCGAGCCCTAAAAACAGACCAGGCTGACTCAGGGCCCACAGTGTCTGCCGGCTCCTGGGCCTTGGAAGGCCCAGAGGGGCCACCTTTCATGGATCCCTCAAGCCCCAGCCACCCCAGCATGATGCCACAAGGGCTAGGAAAAGGTGGTATTTAGATGAGAGGAACCAGGGACTGAGATTGGCAGGCCCCTGGGAAAACTGTGGCCCCAGGAAAGGCGACAGCAGCAAGCAGGGGGTTAAAGCAGGTCCCAGGACAGCTGCTTGGGGCCCAGGGAGGGGTGGGAACCTGATAGGGGCATACTGCAGGGGAGGAGTGCCAGGGGACGAGTCTCCACTCCCTGTTCCTCCTTCCCTCCCCTGTCCCCAAGACCACACGGGCTGAGACAGACTCAGGAGAAGCCCACTGAGTCCTTCCTGGGACAGTAGTCACTAGCATAGGCCTGAGCTCTCTGCACCATTGGCAGCGGGCAGCGTGCTCTGTAGGATGGGGCCACCAAAACTTTTGCTATCTTCTGCTCAAAGGTGAGAGGAGATAAAATCCTACTTCCCTAGCCAGAATCAGAGGAACCCCAATCCTCAGGCTCTTACAAGATCTAAAAAGAGAACCCAAGATTCGTAGGGTAGTGCAGGCAAAAGAGGCAAGTGAAGAACAGAACATTGGGCAGGCCTTGCTCTGATACTAGGGCTGCTGGCTGCCAGGGTCTCAGCAGGTCCACAAGTCTAGCTATGCCAGGAAGCTGGCCTTGACCATGTGGACCATCCCAGAGCACAAGGAATTCCCTCAGGGATGCAGGCGCATGGGTGAGACCCAAAGTGTCAATGAACATGCTTATTCATGGGCGTGCTTGGGTGTGCAACTTCAAGTGCATTTAGGAGGGTGTTCTCCAGTATGTGCTGGATATGCACAACTGAACGCAGACAGGTGCACCTAAGCACAGCCGGGAGGCGGGGGGGGGGGCACCCTAGGTGTGAATGTCCCTGACTGTGTGGGGCACATGAGGGCAGGAACCAGGAGGTGTAAATCTACACAAATGGGGTGGTGCGGGGACAGGGGCAGGAGGGGATGCGGAGGAAGAGCTGGACTACACCCATGTCGGGGGTCCTTCCTGAGGCCATGAAAGGGTCACTTGGCCAGGAATGTCTAGGGGACCTGGGAAAGGGAGAAAACAAAGTCCCAACTTCCCCAGAGGGTCCTGTCATTAGCTAGGGAGGCTGCCCACTCCTTTCCCAGCCAAATCACAAAAATGGGAGACTTGTGAAGGTGCAAGATTGGGGTGGGGGTGGGGTCAATAACAAGAGCCGGAAAAGACAAAAGTGAAGGAGGATGAAACCAGCTCATTTCCACTCTGCACCCATCCTGATGAGAGCACTAAGAATCAGGGAGACAGATGCCCAGAGAGCCAGAGAAACAGACCCAGAGACAGCGTGGCAGACAGGCATTTACTGATCCTTACAGAGATGCGTGCGTGCACACGCGCACACACACACACACGCACGCGCACACACGCACGCGCACGCACACGTGCAGACACTCATGCGCACTCAGTAGACATATCAGAAATGGCAGGAGCAGGGTAACAGCTAGGAGGCAAGGAGACAGGCTAGAGTGAGGGTTCCCCCCATCAGCTATCCCTCTGGGCCTGCTCCCACCCACCCCGATTCCCACCCCATCCCTAGCTCACCACTACGAGGGTCCGGCTGGGCGCCTCCATCCCGGCGCCCTCAGTGCCTGGCCCTGCCGGCCTAGGGGGTGGCCCAAACTACCCGTTCCCCCAGGGGGCTCAGGTTACAAGCAGAGTTGCTACATGTGCAAACTGCTAGGGTATATTTAGCTCAGAGATGTGGCAAGGCCTGCCCCCCCCCAACTCCCTGCCACCTACTAGGGGTCAGAGCTAGGGAGCTGAGAGGAGGAAGGAATGAAGGCTGGGGGTCTGATGCCCTTGGGGGGGGAAGGGGAAAACACTGAATGAAGGAACCAAGAGCTCTTTTCTGTCAAGAGGAGTTACACCGAGCATAGCGTCATTCCTCCTGACTCTGGCCCTGGCCCAGTCCTGCAACAGGAGGGATGAGGAAAAGACTGAAGAAAGAACTTCCTGTCTGTGTGCTTAGAAGATGCTGGGATGAAGGGCTCCTTGTCTGACCCTCTCAAGTCAGGCCCGGGGTCACATGTGCCAAGTGTTGTGGAGACAGAAGAGTCATAAAGGGCCTCATTCCACAACCTGGAATCAGTCGGTGGGTGTGCCTGGCACCACCCTCTCTATCCAGCCCGAGGAGGTGGGGGACTAACCTCCCTACTGTCCTCTGCCCTCATATGCCCTGCCCACTTCCCCTTTTGACGTACTCCTTTTGCTCGTCTGATCCCAAGGCTCTCTCGCCTTTTTTGGGTACCAGGTTTTGTTGAGATGCTCTGTAGTCATAGCAACCACATGGTTCTCTGGCTGCCTCTCCCTGAGCCTGAGATGGCCTGGGGTTGAGAATGAGAACAGAGAGGAGAATGGCATCTTCCTGACTGAGAAAAGACCCCAGAAAGCTATCCAGCCTCCTGCAGCCAGGGGTGCTGGGCTAGAGTCCTCTCTAAAACCAACCCCCTCCTGCCCTGACCCCCTCCAACACACTTTCTCTTTGCAGAGTCAAGAACAGTCACCTGGATGGGCAGGAGGGCGTTTCCTCCTTGCCATACCTCACCAGGGCTCCAGGGACCCAAAGGATCTGGCTCCTCATCTCATAGGCTCTGCCTCTACCCCACGCTGTCACAGGTTCTGGGGGAGGACATGGAAGCAGACAGCCGGCAGGGGGAGTGGGTGACAGCCCGAAGCAAGCTAGAAGGAGGCAGGCCAGGCTGTCCCTGAATGAGATGACGCAGGCAGGCAGCAGGGGCTGGTGCCTGGAGCTGGGGGAGGGGCAGGGCGGGGGCTGAGGGAGTGGGTGCAGGCTGACAGTGTGTGTAGGAGAGGTCACGGGGGAAGGGTGATGGGGTGGTTGCGGCCAGGTGACAAATGACAGGGGGAGGGTGCCTGGAGAAAAGCCTCAGCCCCAGCTCACCAGTGCTGGTCTCCACCAAGCAGCCCACCTCCTTCCTCTCAGCCCGGCCTCCCCATTACCTGGCGGACAAAACTGTTGGACGTGGTATCCGAGGACGTGCTCCCATCCGACCTTTTGAACCGCCCTTTCCTCTTGCTGTATTTGCCCTGGGGAAGCCAGGAATGGACAAGAGTGGAATCAGAAAGGACCGTTCCCAACCCTCATCCCATTAGGCCCAGAGCTATAGCCAAGCTGCCCTGATCTGAGCAGCCCTACCTCCCCCATCTTCTTCCAGAGATGGTACAGCCCAGGGGGGAGGGAGGGCCCAGACCACAGCCTTGGGGTGGGGGGACAGTGGGAGAGAACCTTAGGAAGCACACCCAGAAACCCCCAAACCAAGCCAGAGAGACTGGGAACAGGGAGGCGCTGAGAAGCTGGAGACTCATTAGGCAGCAAAGCTAATTAAGATGCTGGGCAGGCTGCAGAGTCCTCCAGGGAAGGGAGAGGCTGCCTGCAGTATAAGGGGGGCAGAGAGAGCCCGGGAAGGTCCCCCGCCCTTTTCCCCTCCGCTGGAGCAGAGGGGGGCTGATTGTGCCTGTGGCCCCCAGAGTGACAAGGAATCGCCAACCTGGGCCCAGCTTGGCTTATCCTGAACCCGAATCTTGCCTTCATTTTTCCGCAGAGTGGGGAGGGGAGTGGCAGCTCTCAGTTCTTAGAGACCCAAAACCAGATTTCTGGGGAAGGGGGGCCCAAGAGATGGGGCATGGAACTGTATTTGGAAAGGAAACATCTAACGCCAACCCAGCCCAGAGTCATGGGGGCAGGTTTGACAACACAGGCCCCCCTCCCCACCAACACCAGCTGGACTGTTTCTCAGGCCCCTCTTCATCATCGCGGTGGTCACACCTCTCCCCAAGGGGGAGAGGACTCAAGCTTCCACTCTCTAACCCCTGGCAGCCACTGCCCATAGCCAGTTCCCACCAGGCTGCATCAATCTGAATGCTCCTTGGCCCTGCCCCAAGACAAGACTAGGCCACAGCCCCCACAAGGCCCGGGGGGTAGGCTAGCTCAGCCTCACTGGCTGGGCTTCTGGCTTGGATGGAGCAGACACTGCCTGACCTCTCGGGCAGCCACACATTCAGGTATTTCCAGGCCTCCTGTCAAGGGGGCTCGTCCTTGCCTTCCCTAACTCGCATACACACTTGGCCCCAGGCCAGTCCAGATTGTGTTGGGGAGAGATGATGGGGGGTTCAGGCCCTCCAGACCCTTGCTCCCAGCCCCTATCCTAGAGTTTCTTTGCACAAGAAGCTAGATAAGACATGATCAGACTGGGGGCTCTGGTTCCTTGGGCCTGAGTACAAGAAGGAGCATGGGTAGATGGGAGAGAAAGGTACCTGGGAACCCTTGAAAATTCCTCCCTCCCAGCCCCTTCTCTCAAACCAAACACACACCCAACCTCTAGGACTGAGGATCCTTACAAACTTAAGAGAATCCTCCAGTGAGCCCCAGACTCTTTCACACCATCACCACCACCCCAGGATGGAAAAAGGGAGTGGCACCCAGAGAGACAAGGGACAGCTGAAAGGAAGGCCCCAGTCAGCTGCCTCCCAGGCTCCAAGGGGCCTAGGGTGGAGAAGAGAGGTATTTTTAGGTCTAACCTGACCCCCCCAACACATGACCATCAACCACATTTTCATGGTGGTTTCAGTTGCTCCAGGCTGGTCACAGCAAGAAAAGTGTTAATGGTATCCTACCCTTGGGATGTTGCCAGATTGGAGAATGGCCTTGTCCTAGAGAAATCCCTTGGCGCGACCACCCTAGACTCTGACCAGTCACCCCAGACCCTGCTGGTCACTCCGTGGGCCCGCACCACACCCAAGAACACCCCTTCCTGGGGATAACCCGAAGCACCTGCAGTGTGATTGGGGGTGGGCCGCAGACACCCCCCCAACCCCCAGGTAACAGGGCTTTCTCCCCTCCAGGACAGTGAGTTGGCATCCATCCAACTTTCCAAACTTTGGAGGCGTTTTCTAAGGCTGGGGAGGGGAGGGGGTGGAGAAGGAAAGATAATGTGGGTGTTGGGGGAGGGAAGGCGGTCCAACAGGAGGATGTAGCTGAGGTGCCAGGATGGGGGCCTAGGCCGGGGCCGGCCCCTTCCCCACCCTCGAAAGGCCCGTGTCTGCGGCTCCGAAGGCCTGCTGGCACCGCCCTGACCACCGCCTCGGCCATCTCCCAGTGCCACCCCCGCCCCACCCACCCCCGCCTGGCGCCCCCCGAACGTGCTCTGCGTCGCCCCCTTGCTTGAGCTCTCTCTCTAGCCTCCCTCAACCCCTGGATGCCCCGCCAGCACCCCCACTCTCCAGCCCTGGAGCCAGTACCAGAGCAGCAGGGACACTGACGCGAGGGAGCGGAGGCGAGGGTGACAGGCGGCCCGACCGCCCCCTCCCCGCTCCGCCAAACCGCAGCCCAACTCCAGGCCAAGCGCCCATCAATCATTAACCGGCAGGGACTGGGGGCGCGCAGGCGCCCCTCGCCCCTACGCGCCGGGCACATAACTCCTTCTTCCCCGCCTCCCTTGAGCCGACCCCACAAGGTCCGCGGGAGCGGCCCCCTGCCCTCGGGCCCGGCCCCCACACCTCACCTGCGGGCTGGGGTCGAACACCTCCATGGGGATCTCCTGGGAGGGTGGGTAAGGGCTCCGGGACATGCTGGTCTTCTGGACCATGGAGAGGAGCCTCCCCTCCGGCCGCCGGTCCGGCCCAGCCGGGCGCCCTCAGCGCATGAAAGAGGCCGTCGGAACCGAGAGCCGCGCAGCGCAGCCGGTGCCCGTTCCAGCCACCTGGCCCGGCCTTCGGCTGCCCTCTTCCTGCCTCGCGTCCCTCCTCCCGCTCTCTCCTCTGCCGCCGCCTCCTCCGCCCCTGAAGCCTCAGCATCTCCCCCCGCCCCCTCTGCTCCCACCTGCCCCTCCCTCCCTCCGCCCGCCCTCCCTCTGCCCGCCCCGGCCCCGCCCCTCGCAGCCCCTCCGCGGGCTCCGCACAGACAATAGGAGGGCGGCCGGAGGGAGGCACGCCCCTCCCGGCTCTGGAGGTGGGTCAGCGCCAGACTCCAACCGGCATGGGGTGAGAGCGGCCCACTCTGGGTCGGGGGGGTCGGGTGGAAAGTGAGGCCTGGCCTTGGGGCAGGGACCGGGGACCGCGGTTTACCGGTGGATGCCGAGCGCCGCTGGAGGTGAAGTTTGGATTGGCACGCCCCCCCCCCCACTCGCCCCGCGCTTCGGTACCAAACCGCTCTCCCTTCGCGGGTCTGCCCATTCCACTCCAGTGTGGGCCGCGGGAACTTCCCTCGTTGATCCTGGGACCCGGCTTTAACTCCTTTCTCCCCAGTGTGGTCACAGGCTGCCTTGAACCAAACAGAAAGGCCCCTCTGCCTCCAAAAGGACGATGCCCTCCGGAGGTGGAGGCAGAGTCTGAGACTGAGGCTGAGGCTGGGGTGATGAGAGTGTCCAAAGGGAGTCCCAACACAGAGAGCAATAAGAAATCCCAGGGACCCAGGAGTCTTCTGGCTTTTTCCCTTATATCCCCCCAGACCCTTCCAGAAGGCAAGGTGCCCGTTTCTTGGAAGAGAGAGGAAAAAGGAGGGAGAAATGTGGAGCTGAGAGAGTGGCTAAAACCAGATCTAGAGACTTTTGACCTAGAATTGCTCCCCATTAATCCTTGATTTGGGGTCAAATATCCAAGGTCTGGATCCCACCCACCACCACCTATAGAGAGAAAAGGAGTGAGGGACTCTGGCAAAAACTCTGGTATCAGGGCACCTGCCTGGCTCAGTCCCTTGAGCATGTGATTCCTGATCTCAGGGTGGTGAGTTAGAGCCCCACCTTGGACATAGAGATGAGTTAACAACAACAGCTCTGGTGTCCATTTGGTTCAGGCTTACTTGGTCATGTGGCCCTGGACAAGTAACACTTATATAAAAAGGGGTTGCTGGTACCATAGTGTCTTTGTCTCCTGGGATTATTAGGAGGATGAGGGAGAATGAAATCAAATGATGGACTGCTCGGGTGTTTGGAGATGCTGTAAGGTGCTGAACAGAAGTCTCTCATGGCAGGAGGAATTATTACCTCTCTACCCCTTGCCCTGGTCCTCAAAGAGGGAAGATGAGAAGCAGAATGGACAAGCTTTGCCCAGGTTCAGTGACCCTAATATAAAGCCTAGCCTGCTGCCTCCTAGTAGAGGAGAGGCTAAGGAATACACTGATTCCTCCTCACCCTGGTTTCTACAAGAGGATGGCCAGCTTAAATTGTTTCTCTGATCCCATTACTTTGAGGGAAAGTAAGAATGAGGTATATCAGCACTGTGCTATGAACAGATCCAATCTTGAGCAGGGTTTCCATCTGTCCCTTGGGCACAAGAGAGCCTGGTGTGACAGAAAAGTCATGGATATTGAAGTCAGAAAGACCTGGATGTTCAGTTTCTACTACCTCAGGACTCAGCTGTAAAATGAAGACGACACTATCTGTGTTGTTTTGAAGACATGGCATGAATTTTGCTTTGCTCCTCCTCCTCTCTTCCCTCAGCTCCATTTAGCAGCCATTAAAGTTCAGGTGATGGAGATGGGTGCTCAGCCGGAGCCAAACAAGGAGATAGAGCTGGATTCAGATCTAGGTTTCTTGAACCCCAGAATATTCTCTTTGGGTTTTTGCATTGGGTGTTTCAGAGCAGGATAAAAGAACCGTGGATGGCTCTGTCATCCCATTTATTTTAACCTTCACAACTATCCATTCAGTCAGCCAATGCACCATTTCTCAAATGCTTACTATAGGTAAAGCTCCATGCCTCCTGTGGCGCACATACAGCGAGAACCAAACAAGACTGGTTCCTGTCACCAAGGAGCTTGTCTTAACATCCTCTTTTGCAAGTTAATTCATGTGGTCTTAACAACAGATGACAGGAATATTAGGATTAGGTACACTTTTTGAAGGAGTGGACTGCACCGCTAAGAGATTAAGGACCACAGTGGCGCAAAAACATAAACTATGGCGAGCTATAGGTCGCCAGGGATTCCCAGTATACGGGGAGAGTGATTAAAAGGTTGCTCTTGACTGATATCTCCCCTCGTTGTCTTCTCTTACTCAATTCACTAATACTTTTTCGCTAAGAAAACATCAACCCAGACAATCCACACCGCCCCCAAAGCCTAGGCCACTCCAGCAAAACTACGTCGGGCCTGCGCCATCCAGCCGTGACTTCCGGCTTCCACTACCCACGTGATCAGATGCCCTTGCCGCGCATGCCCAGTAGGAAGTCGGACTATACCACTTTGTCCCACCGAAAGGATCTATTTCTACATCTTTTGAGTTTAAAGCCGATTCGCGAGATTAGGATTATATTAGCTCGGTCTTCATAGAGAATAAGAGTAAGTTTAGCGTGGTAGGGGATGCCAGGATGTGCGGGGAATACGGGTGAGAGCGGAGCAGGGGATGGGCTCTCCCCTTCACAGATAATGGGAGGATCCCGGGCCGAGGGAGGTCTTTCCTTTCAGCGCTGCGGCCGCAGCCATGAGGTGAGGGCGAGTGGGCCTCTGATTTTGGTTGATCCGCGGTGCCAGCGGACGGCAGGACTTGCTTCCGTGGCTCCGGGTGGGAGAGATGAGGTGGAGGCAGCCCTGAAGCAGCCAGTCCCGAAGCTTAGGGTGGGCCGGAGCGCCCTAGGCCCCGGTCTCCAGGGGAGTCGGGCCGGGCATGGGTGGGGGGGAGCGTCCCGAGAACGCTAGGCCGCGGGCAGAATGGGCCCCGCGCCCCATATGGTTCGCGAGCGACTTTTGCGCGGACAGTGGAAGGGCCGCGGCGGGGTCTAGACTGTGGCCCCCTTACTCGCTGGGCGCCCCGGAACGGAGCCGAGCTCTGCTTCCATGTGACGTAGGGCCGGTCTCGCGTAGGCCTCGGGCCTCAGACTGCTTAGAGTGAGGCGATCCCTAGCACTTTAACGCCTTCCGCCCCGTGGACGGTTCCTAAGAAAACCAGGCGGAATGTAAGTGTGTTAAGAAAATTCTAAGGCTAGCTGAATGTAAGTTTGTTTACTGAAATAAGACGAGGAAAACAAGCCCACGAAGCAAAGGATTAGAGAGCAAATCAGACCCTCTGGCCTCGGATTCTTAGACCTCAGTCTCAGTGCCAGAAAGGGCATAAGGGCCCTTTTCGTCCAGTTTTATCCGTTAGCCTCATTTTGTAGAGGAGAAAACTGAGGCAGAGAAGTTAGGCATAGCTTGGACTTTGTTCTCATTCCAGGGCGGCCAGTTGCCCCTGCAAGGAACGCACAGCACAAAAATCTTGCTATAGGAAAGCCTCTTAATATGGGGATGGAGGGCAGGATGTTGTCCTAAATACTGAGTGCTTACACGTATCCAGTTCCTGTGTTCTATTTTTCACATCATTAAAAGATTGGAAGGTATTGCTGGGAAGGGGCTTCCAGGGCTTGATAATGTTTTCTGTTTGTCACAGTATGCTCAGGCTTCAGAAGAGGCTTGCCTCCAGTGTCCTCCGCTGTGGCAAAAAGAAGGTCTGGTTGGACCCCAATGAGACCAATGAAATCGCCAATGCCAATTCCCGTGAGTTCTTGGGGTCTTCGTCACCCTATTGCTTATGAGATGAAAGATGTCACGATTTTATTGACTTAACAACTACAAAAGCTCATAGTTTGGGGTCTTCTAAAATGGAGGGTCCCAGAAATATGGTAGAGGTTCTCTACGTGCCATTTGCCAAAATGACAGGATGGAAGTTAATGAAACAACCCAGTTTTGTATTAATGATTATTGCTAACGTGGATATTGTTTTATAACTACGTGAAGGATTTATGAGGAGATGGTACAGGGACTGGGAGTAGAGATGGCCAAGGAAATGATGAAGGGTGGACTGGGAAGATCTGGGACCTAGGGCTTTAGTAAAGGCCTCTAGGCACACAGTTTTTCAGGGCAGTTAAACAGATGTTAGTAATGCAGATAGCAACATATCTACATTACTTCCATGTAATGTTATACAGAAAAAGGTTCAGTCATCTTTGTTAAAGATAGTAAGACAGGCTTTATTCGGGACTATTCCCACATGTGTAGGGACCACTGCCCTGGAATTTTACAGCGGGGGCGGGGGGGTGGCAGATGTTGCACTCCAGTCTAAGCATAGCATGGACAAGTGGGAATTTATGGCCAAGGTGGATGGTATGAGGGATAGAAGATGACTAAGAGGAAACCCTAATGGTAAAGGGCTGGGGGTGGGGCAGGGGTGGTGGGTTTCTGGCTAGACCTAACAGGATTGTTGCTAAAGGTAAGCTGGGATGGTCAGACATCACCTGGGGAATGTTGGTGGATGGGGAACCTAATCTTTTTTATCAAAGGTAGGGGCTTGTGCTTGACTTAAGCAGGGTTCTTACAAGGACTAGAATTTTTTTTTTTTTTAAGATTTTAATTTATTCATTTGACAGATCATAAGTAGGTAGAACAGCAGGCAGAGGGTGGGGGAAGCAGGCTCCCTGATGGGCAGAGAGGCAGATGCAGGGCTAGATCCCAGGACTCTGAGGTCATGACCTGAGCCGAAGGCAGAGGCTCTACATAATGAGCCAGTCAGGCACCCCCAAAGATTAGAATTTAGAAGGACATGCACAGATGGGTCTAGGAGGTTGTTCACGAGTCTGATGAAAAGCTTGGTCAAGCAAAGAATGTTGGTCAGTATCAAGGAATTTCTTAGCTAGTTTTTTGTTTTTTTTTTTTAAAGATTTTATTTAAAAATAAAATTTGACACACAGAGAGAGATCACAAGTAGGCAGAGCAGCAGGCAGAGACAGAGGAGAAGCAGGCTCCCCACTGAGCAGAGAGCCCGATGTGGGGCTTGATCCCAGGACCCTGCAATCATGACCCGAGCCGAAGGCAGAGGCTTTAACCCACTGAGCCACCTAGGCGCCCCTTCTTAACTAGTTTTAATTTGTGACATTGTAACATGTGCTCAGAATATCCTAATTTTGTTTTAGACCAGTAGCTAATAGGTGAGACAGGATTTGAAGGACAAGGCCATATCTGTAAATTTTTTTTTTTTTTTAAGATTTTATGTATTTATTTGACAGAGATCAAGTAGGCAGAGTGGCAGGCAGAGAGAGGGCGGGAAGCAGGCTCCCTGCCGAGCAGAGAGCCCGATGTGGGGTTTGATCCCAGGACCCTGAGATCATGACCTGAGCTGAAGGCAGAGGCTTTAACCCACTGAGCCACTCAGGTACTGCATACCTGTAAATTCTTGATCACACATCCTCAGATAACATAAATCGAGTGTGCTGTAAAACATCTAGAAAAAATAGAAGTTTTTTGTTTTTTAGCAAAAGAGAAATAAGCAGAAGTTCCAATATTTGTAGCATTTTTTGAGACCACTGGGCCAGGGATGTGAGCGATTTTTCTGGCCTGTCTTGTTCGGACTCTCGGTTATGACTGGCATATCCCCACTGACTATAGATACATTATTTTCCCAGGTCAGCAGATCCGAAAACTGATAAAAGATGGGCTGATCATCCGGAAGCCTGTGACTGTCCATTCCCGGGCTCGGTGCCGGAAGAACACTTTGGCCCGCCGGAAGGGCAGGCATATGGGCATTGGTAAGTGTGTCTTCCCTTTTCTCTGAGACTTAAATTAGAGTTGCCTAAGTCTAGACTGGGATATATCCAGGATCTTTTTCTTTCCATTTTGTCTTCTCATAAGGCCTCTTCTTATTCCAAGATATTACATGTATTTTCTCTGTGTGCCAACTCAGAAAGTTGACCCTAGTGTTGGAGTTGAAAGTATTGGTAGAAAGAGGTCACATTTATTGAATACCTACACTATGCCAAGGATTCTACTGGGTACTTGAAATGTGTCCGGTAAGTCCTAAGACCACTTTCTAGGGTTAGGATGATTTAGGGAGATGAAGGTCACAGGTTTAAAGCCTCTTCTAGCTTCCCATACTGCCATGCTGTACACCCTGTCCTGGGCACATTCTGCATGAAGTGGAGTAATTGCCTTGTTGGGGCTGCTTTAAAATGAACAAATGAAAGAAATGCTTAGGGTCATCATCTGTAAAATGAAAATATGCTACTGAAAATGAGATCAAGCACTTGGCACATGATAGCAAATTGTCAGGTGTTGAAGAAATTGGCAGCTGACCTTGTGACCAAGCAGCTGGCTCTTGTAACTGACTCAAGACCCAGTGGCGCTGCAGTGGGCTTAACTCCCCTTCCTTGCAGGTAAGAGGAAAGGTACTGCCAATGCTCGAATGCCAGAGAAGGTAACCTGGATGAGGAGGATGAGAATTCTGCGCCGGCTGCTCAGAAGATACCGTGAATCTAAGAAGATTGATCGCCACATGTAAGCACACCCTCTTTTTACGGCCACGGAGACCCATTTGGTGCTTTGACAGCTTGTTCTCTGCACAGACTCACCAACTGTCTCATTGGCCTTGGGGAGGGTGCCATGTGTCTTAGGCCTTTCAAAGAAAGTTGTTCCATTCTGTCCGGTGTCTTCTCTCTGTCTCCCCCCCCAAAATCCATGTACAATATCAGGATAGCCCAAGAATTGAACTTAACTTGCCAGGCAAGCTCTTTCTGGAAATTGCAGGAAGAGTCTTGGTTTGGGGGAAACCGTCCCCACAGAATAGAGGAGAGGAACCCTGCGTCCTTAGGGACCTCATGTAGAGGGGCAGATGCCGGGCCAGCCTCTGCTCCCATTGCTGAGCAGAGCCTCTGAACCTTTCTATCCTGCAGGTATCACAGCCTGTACCTGAAAGTGAAGGGTAACGTGTTCAAAAACAAGCGGATTCTCATGGAACACATCCACAAACTGAAGGCAGACAAGGCTCGCAAGAAGCTTCTGGCGTAAGTTTATTCAGAAATTGGCCTCTGTCATGGGGGCAGGATCTTTGATCTTGATTATAAGGGTTGTTCTGAGACCTTTAAAATACACTGCTGCCTGATTCTGACTTACACAGTCTGTCCAGAAAGTAGCTGTTGAGTTAGAAACCTATGCTCCTCTGTGCCGTATACCACCTACCCTCATTGCAGGGTGGGGACTGTGGCTTAGTTGAAGCAGGAGCGCATGGTGGACCCAAGTGACTCATTCCTCAAGCTGACTAGGCTCAGTGAGAGGGGTCTGGGCATGTGTTTCTGTCTTCCCAGCAGCTCGTTTATTCTCAAACTGACCCATCTTCCCTTTTCCGTCATCCAGTGACCAGGCTGAGGCCCGCAGATCAAAGACCAAGGAGGCTCGCAAGCGCCGTGAAGAGCGGCTCCAGGCCAAGAAGGAGGAAATCATCAAGACTCTGTCCAAGGAGGAAGAGACCAAGAAATAAAACTCCCTCTCTTTTGTCTGTACATAGTGGCCTCGGCAATAAGACAGATCAGTTATTCAATAAAACAAACTTTTATCTGCCTCTCTCTGCTTCCGAAGTTTCTGGCTGCTTGGTGGGTGTTCACTATTGAAAGGATCAGAACTGACTGCACACTGAGGATTGGGGCACAGGCCCTTTGTGGGATGCCTGTTTGTGTCCTTGACTCCTGGCCTCTGGTTGTACTTGTGTGCATTTATGGGAGTGATGGGGTTTCTTACCTTGTTTTAGTTGGGTATAGGGCTGATCTGAAGGGAGGGAAAGAATGACTTCTCAAGTCTCCAAAATCCTGTGCTTCAGAAGTGCCCTTCTGGGTGCCGGGGTGGCTCATACAGTTAGGCATCTGGCTTTGGCTCTGGTCATGATCCCAGGGTCTTGGGATCAAGTCCTGCCTCAGGCTCCCTGCTCAGTGGGAAATCTGCCTCTACCTCTGACCCTTTTCCCTCTGGTTAGCTCGGGCTCTCTCCCCCAAATAAAATCTTAAAAACAAGCAGAAACCCTGTTCTTCGCAGGAGAAAGTGGGTAACAGGTCAAAAGTGGTCCCAAGTGTTGGTTGGGAACCAACAGAAGTCTTGGTATCAGTTGTCATTTTTTAAAAAGCATCGAGACTGCGTGTATTTCTCAGCTGTCCCCTCAGGCTGAGGGGCAGGGGGATTTCAACTACCACCAGCCCAGAAGCTGATGCCACCTGGATTCGACTGCCGACCCCTCCTGAAGCTGCTCAGATGGCCTTGAGCACCCCAATTTCTAGACGTTTTTCTTTACAGCCAAGAGGGGTTTTTCAGGGTCCCTTGTTACCTTAGAAGAACATGCACTTGGGTCATCTGGGGGGACTCAGTGACGTGTCTGCCTTTGGCTCAGGTCATGATCCTAGTGTCCTGGGATTGGCCTACCTCAGGCTCTCTGCTCAGTGAGGAGTCTTCTTCTCCCTCTCCCTCTGCTCCTCTCCCTGGCTCGTCCTGTCTTATGTCTCTCTCACTTGCTTTGCACTCTCTCAAATAAAATCTTAAAAAAAACAACCACACCTGATCTTGGGGTTCTGAGTTTGAGCTCCAGGTTGGGTGTAGAGATTACTAAAAACTTTTAACGTTTCTTTGGTATCTATCCATCGCATAGGGCACAAAGGAAAAGGCTTTTCTCAGCAGAAATTGGAATAAACACTTGTTGAAGCCATTGTAAGTTGCTTAATGAATTTGTATCCCCTTTTACAAACAGGAGTAAGTTTTATTTTGCCCACTTGCTGGTAGTGATAACCACCAATACATGTTTCGGTGAAGGATCTGCTCTTCGAGTCAGAAGAGGCACTTGGCATTGACATGGGTTCTCTAATCCCCAGAACATTGTAGAGTTATTTTCCATTTTGTAGATGTGGAAAGCTGTGAGGTGATGTGCTGTTCACACAACCTGCATACTGGGGGCGGGAAAATGGATTCAAGATGTTTAGAAAGTAAGATAGGACTTGGTAGGCACCATGGGGTCCAAGGAAGAAGTGGCTTGATCCCCAGGCCTCAAGCTTTAGGGGACTGGGCAGGTGATGCCTTTGGTGGTCAGGAAGGAAGCAAGTGATTTAGGGAGAATGACTAGAAGAGCTTTGCATATATGGAGTGGGGTCGCAGTTTGAAGGACAGATGTTCAGGTGGGAAGTGTCAGTCAGCCAGTTAAATACAGGGGTGTCAGAGGTCTAGCATGTGGAGAAAAGTAGCAGAGAAGGGGCCCCCTTCTTTAGTCCTCAGCATAGCTAGGTGCATGCCTGTTTCCTCCCTGCCCTGCCCCCCCCACCCCTCTCCTGACCCACTGGGGTCTTGAGGGGATGTGCTGGGCAGATGTTCCCAACTGCACGTGCATGGGGAAGACAGGACTGATAGGTTCTTGGAGACACCAGACCCCCTCTCTTACCCCACCTTTAGGTCCTCATCCAGTCCAGACAAGGTGGGGCAGGTGGGTGGCCCAAGGCAAGGCAGCTCAGACTCAGAAAAATCCAGAGGATCTTCACCCTGCTCACATGCATCAGAACGGGATTTTTGGGTTCCCTGTCGCCACTGTAACAGCCTGTGTTAACTATATCCTTTAGTTTGTGCTGTAATCCTTTGCAGGTCCACGTTGCGGGGAGGCTGTGGCCTAGAAGGGGAAGGACCTTCACCAAGCTTCCAGCTTGGATCATGGGATACCTCCTTCCCAAGCATGGCTGGACCACAAGAGGAAGGGCATGGTAGGCCACCCTCCTTCCACTCCCCCTATCTCTCTTCCCCTCCCTTCCAGGCAGTGGAGGGATGACAGGAAGGAGAAGGTTACCACAGGGACCCTCCACCAGGCTTCCTGGGCTTGCAACTCGAAGCCAGTTTCTGCCCTTGACCAGGAGATGGCGCTGTTCTCCTTCAGGTTGCTGGAGGGGTAGGCTACCGGTTCATTTTGAGGGTTGTTTTGGAAGCTGTTGGGTGGGAGAGAAGAGGTCTGGGTTTTAGAAGCCTATCTCTTGGGAAACCTCGGGTTTAGTCACTTCTTTCTGGAGCTCACCGCAGACGTGGAGGTTGCTTCTTTTTACCATAGGCCTCCAAACCCTCCCCAGGGCAGGGTAGGGAGCGGCCTCAGCAGGCAGAGCCCCCGAAAGTAACCGCTGGATCTTGTCCAGGTCCTGGAGCCTAGGGTTGGTCCGATGGAAAGATAGGTCCATCCTCTCAAAGTCATAGGACTGGTCCCACCACATAGTTCTGCATATCATTTAAAGGGGCTCATGGCCCTCAGGGAAAGCCTCCCTGAGAAGTCTAATTCCATTTCTGGGGGAGGAAACTGAGGCCTGGAGAAGCCAAGGACTCTCCAGGATCTCAGCATGGCGTGAACACTAGCACCTACCGTTGATCCTCCTGACGTGGAAGGGTGTCATTCAGAGTAGGCAGCCACACAGGGACGAGGCCCACAGCTGCTGCAGGGCCATGTGGGCAGGAGAAGGGAACTGAGGTCCTTGGACCCCTTCCCGATGCTCTCTCTGAGGCTGAGAGACAGAGACCCCCAGGCCAGCTCCCTGCCAGCCCAGGGAGTCCAGAGGCTGGACGTCCACGCTGCCTCCCTCGCACTCCTCGGCAGAGGTCCCCAGCCTGTCCCAAGCATTGGGGTGGCATGTGTTAAGGATGGGGGGCGGTGAAGAAGGCCGACAAGACCAAAGGGAATGGGACTAACAAAATGGGTGAGGTTGCGCAGAGGGTCTCCCTCTGTCTGTGTCTCCCCACCCCCACCTCTGATATCCATCTCTCTGCTCTTTCAGGCTTCTTGTCTCTGGCTTCCAGACTCCCCCTCTTTTCGCATCTCCCTGAAGTCTATCCACAGACCATCTATGCCAGGTTAAGCGCAGGCTGAGGTGGAGGGAGGGAGGGAGGGCTCGTGGGTCAGACAATAGAGCCAAACAGGGAGCAGGCACCAGCAGTTCCTGGACATCCTCTGCCAGAGGCCGGGGGGTATCTGCTGGCCCAGCCACACCCCAGAATGGCACAGAGGAGGGCAGAGGCTATCGTGGGGGCACCAGCTGTTCCCCGCCCCCAGGCAGTGAGCGTGCTGGTAGTGGTTCAGCCACCCGAAAAAGCTGCTGTACTCAGCAGTGCGGCAAATGGGCTGGGGAGGAGGCGGGGGTCCAGGCCAGCTGCCGGCTGGGGGCAGGCACAAGCGGAGTGTGCAGAAAGCTTGGCTGAAAGGCTTTCCCTCTCTCCAGTGGGGTGGGCTTTCGTTCCCCAGAGCCCCTGGCTCAGCGTCTTGGGGTGTCTCTGTTTCCATCTTGTTGTTTTTAGGCACTCAGGGACCCTGGTCAGGAAAGAGCTGAACTGGGAGGCAAGAGACATGGTTTCTGAGACTGGCCTGCTCACCAGTTTGCTGGTTGACCTTGGGCAAGTTACTGATCCACTCTGGACCTCAGTGTCCTTCTGTATAAAAGAGGCAAGGCAGGGCTGGATAAGTTCTATGACCTTGAATATGCCCCCTAATAACTCTGTGCCTCAGTTTCTTCATTGTGAAAAGGGGAGAGCGCCCCTTGCCTTGCTGGGTCATTGAGAGGATTACATAAAGTTCCCAGCATGGTTCTCCAGGCACAGCAGGTGCCTCTTTAGCCAATTCTCCTCTCTTGAAGCCCCTGGACTGGGTTTGTGACCCCTTTTTTCATACCCATTACCAGGGGTCCTAGAAAGGAGTGGTCATCCTCCCTCTCCGGCTCACCCACCTAGCTCTAGGGCCTTCCCTGGCTGAAGGGGCCCCAGGAAAGCTCCGGGTCTGGCCCTACCTGGCCGCCCTCGCTTTGGGTGGGTGGGGGGCTAGAAGGCAGAAGCGCTGGGTGCCAACCAGGAGGGGCAGCACACACTCCCTCATTCTGGTGGCACTGGCGTGGCCCTGCCCCCCCCCCCCCCCCCCCCGCAGCCCGCCTCTTTATCCCTCTGCGCTCCCCTCTGCCTATAAATAGCACAGGACGTGCCTGCCTTGGCTATGACGCGGCCAGGCAGGAGGAGGGGAGGGAGGCAGCTCTGCGGCGGAGCAGGTGGGCGGCGGGCACTGGTGCGGGAGGGGCGCTGCCGCCGGCTCCCCGCGTGCCAGGCTCTCCATGACAGGCAGGACTGAGTCATCTCGGGGGGGCCCCACTGTCGGAGACTGTCCGCGCAGCCGGCCTTTCTGCCTCGGGTTTGCGGGAGCTGCGGGGGCGAGGCTGATCTCGGGGAAGGGGATGTCTCGGGGGCCACCAACGGCTGCGCGGAAATGGTGCTGAGGCTCATGGCTGGGCGCCCCTCCCCTGCGGACGCAGGTGTGCATCGAGCCAGAAAGTGACCGCAGCTGCACCCTCTCCCCTTCCAGCATCCCGGAACATCCCATCCCACCCCACCCCATCCCTGCCCTGCTTTTCTCTCGAACTCCTCCCCAGATCCATCTCGGGCTGCTACCCAGAGAAGGGACTAGGGAAGCATGGGGACCCCTGCCACGTCTGGGTCTATCCCAGCTCCCCTCTTCTCAGAGATCCACAAATTCTTCCCCCTCCAGGTTTGTCTCCTTTTGGCACCTCCAGCCCCTGCCCCACTCCTTGCACCTTTCCTTCCTCTCTCCCAAGCAGACACGCCGGAGCAGATTGGGACAAGAAACATTTATTTAAAGGGTCTAGGGGCTCAGCAACGCCCCCGTAGACCCATCATGCAGCCTCATGTACCGTGGGCATGGGGCCCGCCCCTGGGATATTGCTGGGGGGACCCCGTGGCAGCAAACAGGGCAGTGTGGCTTGAGCCCCCCATGGACGGGGAGAAATGGGGCAGGGGCCAATGGTAGGAGGATGTGTCCCTCCTACTGTGTGGGAGGGTGTGACTGTGCCCAGGATGGGGGCTGGCATTGGCTGGCGCGATCAAGGGCACAAGAGGAGGCTCTGAGCTTAGGGGGAGAGGGAGGTTGGCACCAGAGAAAAGCAACCCGCCAGGGAGGGGTCCTCTTCATGTGTGTGCCTACCCCACACCCATGGTGCCCACCCCCTTCCTTTCCTGGTGGCCAAACAGAATGATGGGTCTTGACCGTCTCCCACTCCCTCTTCCTCCCAGGACTCGGTGTCCAGGAGAAGGGCACAGCTACAACCAGAAGAGGGACTCTTGCACAGAAGGAGGGGTCCCGAGGAAGGGGGTGAGGAAGGGCCATATGGAGGTTGGCCCTGACGGTGGGGCTCCCAGGGCTGGGCCCTGTGAGACCTGGGGCAGAAACTAAGCACAGCTCCCCTGGCTGGTCAGTCCTGCTAGCTGAGACTTCCAGATTCCTGACAGTCAAATGAGGGTTCTGACCAAGCACGGGCTGGGTTTTTTGTTTTTTGTTGTTGTTGTTCTCGGTCAGGTTTCTGTGTGCAGGATGCTACTGAGTGTCCTCCCCCAGTGGGCAAGGGCACCACGAGGCCGCTCTGTGCTGACTGACTGTTCTCTTTGAGGAGACAGTCTCTGATTTACCGAGCTTTCCCCAGAACTCGGCCCTCTCCTCCTCTGTCTGCCCAGGGTTTCAAGTAAGGGGAGAGATTCCCGCAGAACTTTCCTGAGAACTGATGGAGGGACAGAGGTGGGGAAACCAGGAGTTGGACTCAGGATCCTCCCGCAGCCCTGAACCACCTCCTGACCCCGGGCGGAGGGAGGAGACCTGGGAGACTTGGGAAGGCACCTTCCCAAGGCCCCACTTCCTTCCAAAGGGGCAGCCGCAAGGTCACGCACGTAGACCCAAGCAGGGGCTCTGTGGGGCAAGGGGGACAGTGTCGGGCATGCAGAGGTGGTGTGGGTGTGGGAAGGCTCTCTGGACAAAGCAGCAGGACAGTTCCCCAGGAATGCCCCCCTCCCCAGGGCTGCATTCAGCGTGGCAACTGGATGTCCGGGCATGGGCTGGACCTACCTGGAGTTTCCCCCATTCCCTCCCACTTTCTCCTCCTTCCTCATCTCCAAGTCCCAGAGGAGCAACTCCCTCAGGGCAACTTGGGACCCAAGAAATAAAACCTTCCTCAGTGCAGAAGGCTCCCAAGTCCCGGGGAGTGGCCCCTAGGAAAGAGGCAGAGGGCAGATGCCTTTTCCCCTCCAGGGCCAGAAGCAAGGGCCAGGCATGGGCAGGGTGGCATCTGGGTTCTCTTGGCTCCTCTCAGATCTCGGTCAGGGCGTCGGCTGGCACCAAGCCCCGCTTCTTGCCGCTGCTGACGCGGATGAAGCCGTCAGCATCCTTGCTCCTGCCCACGCCCACACAGATCTGAGTGGGAGAGACAAGGAGCCGAGTCCCGGCTCTGCCTGCAGCCCTGGCCCTGAGTCCTGGTGATGGCTCCCAGGGGGCCACCCCAGGGACTGATGGGACCAGGATCAGATGTGGTTGGAGACATCAGCTGGGGTGACGGGAGCAGATCCCATGAGGGTACTGGGCTCGACAGCAAGATCAGGACATCAGCAGATGCTGAGCAGCACTTTGGGGCTGACCTGTGAGATCAGCTGGTCTAACGCCCCAGCTGAATTCCCATTTCGCAGGGGAGGTAAGGGGAGGGAAAAAGGCTTGCCGGAGCTTACACAACAAGCCAGAGGCGTAGCCAGCATTCAAACCCAAGCCTCCAGACTCCTCACCCAGTGCTCTTCCCTTCCCCCAAGCTGTCTCGAACCCAGTTCAGCCCCCTGCCTGTGTTGGCCACCAGCCCCAGTCCCCAGCAGGAGATGACAGGAGGGCCCTGCAGTCCTGCCTTCCTAACCCTCCTTCCTCCCCACTGCCAGGCTGGAGGTGTCCTCCTCCAGGGCATTCATGCTGCCCCTGGTGCCCCTTTCCTGCCCACCTCTCCAGCTGCTGCGGGGCCCAGGAACTCACCTGGTTCTCCTTGAGGCTCATGTACCCCTGTTCCTTGTTCCCAGAGAAGGGTTGGCAGCAGCGCCAAACATTCTCGCCTGGCCTGACTCGCTGCACAAAATTGGCTGGGAAGAAGCCAACCCGGTCGCCAATCTTGCCCTGGGGATGAGGCTGGCAATGAGCTCCCATGCCCCCCCCCAACATCGCTTCCTCTAGACTCGCTGCCCGTTCAGAGCCACCGCCATCAAACTCCAGATCCTGGGCTTCCTGTATCCGAACCCCCAGAGGGTGGCTTCTGCACCGGGAAGGGCATGAGGTGAGCAGAGGGACAAGGCTGAGACAGGGAGGGTCAAAGTGAGAGCAAGTCCCAAGTGCTGGTCCTAGGCTTGGTGAGGGCCAGTGGCTGGAGGAGGGGAGGACTTTGGGCCTGGAGAGAAGAAGGTGAGGCAATGCCCATTGAAGGTGGGGAATGGTGGGGTGCCTACCAGGGTCCCTCTGCTCCCCACCCTGCCAAGTCACCTTCCACCAGTCCTCGTTAGAGTCATCCACCAGCATGATCCGGTCCCCAGGCCTGGGAGGACAGAGCTGGGGTTGCAAATGGGCAGGAGGGACCTGCCCTTTCCACATCTTAACGATCTGGGGTCCCCAGATCCCCAGCATGCCCCCACCCTGCAGCTGGGGGAGCATTCTTGACGCCCTCAGAGGACCCTGTGACCACAGGGACAGCAGACACTGTAGGGCAGAGCCCGGGCCGGGGGTAGGAGAGAGGACATCAGCGCCAATCCCTTTTGGACTCTGGGCAGTCCAGCTCCTCTCTGGACTCATGCATGCCGGGAGAAGGTTCCTGAAGATCCCCCTCACACTCGTATTCCAAGGTCTGGGAGTGGGGCCCTGAGCTGGAGCTGGGTGGCTGCCTGGTGGGGCTGGACCACAAAGAGGACTTACTGCAGAGCCAGGTCGTTGTTCTCTTGGGGCAGAAACTTGTAGAGCGCGACGTAGGAGTACATGGGTCCCACGTCCTTCCGCAGAAGGGGTTTGGGGGGCTGTGGAAAAGCTCCAGGTCAGTGATGGGAAAAGGACACTCTCCTCATTCCACCCACTGTTCACTGGCCCTGACCTGCCTACCCTTGGTGGGGGGGGGGGTTGCTAGGGGTTGGGACACAGTGCCCCTGGGTCCATGACGGGGAGAGGTCAAGTTCTCCTATCTTCTGGGTTCATCCCTGGGGGACCAGGCCAAGGATGGAGAAAGGGAATACTCTCTGTGCCTTGCTGCACCTTGCTGTGCCCTGGAATGGCCCAGTCTTGGGGAGCTGGCACGGGAGTGGGGACAGCAGCATTGGCTCCATGGTGGCAAGGGGGCTACCCCCCTTTCCTGCATACTCACTCTGGCATTGCCCATCCCCGTAGACTGAGGATAAATGACGGAGCAGTGACACCCCCACTCACCATGCTCGCACCCACCTATGAATCAATGACAAGAAGAAGTAACATTCCCTTGCCATCTGGCCTCCCAGGGCTCAGTGCCCGCATAACCTCACCTGTTGTCTGGGGCTCTTCTCCTCCGGTCCTGACCCTTCACTCTCAACTGGGGCTGTGAATACTAGAGATGCCAAGGCATGAGGGGCATGAGGCTGCAGGGAGTGGCCCGCCCTGGGCTCCATTCCCTGCCCCTGGTCCCCACCTCCTGGTCCTCTGGTCCCCACCTCCACTCACCACTGTCTCCAGGGGCCTCCTCTGAGCTGCGAATGCTGCCTTCCCCATCTTCATTCAGCTCATCCCGCTCACTCTGAGGACACACGGGGGAAGGGCTCAGCCCCTGGACCCTCACCCACAGAGACCCCTGCCTCCCAGGCTCCCCTTGGGTGGCCGACATACCAGGCTCCGCGTGGGGGACTCAGAGGTACTGCTGAAGCTGGAGCGGTTCATCAAAGCCAACGAGGTGCCATAGCGCAGGGTCTCATAGACGGGGTCTACCTTGCCACTGGCCCCTGCCAATGAGCCACCCTCAAGGCTGGGCACCCGGCAGCCAACCTTGTTCTGCCCCGAAGCCCTGTGTCACTTTCACTCCCTTACAGCGGAGACGTCCTTTCTCTTTAACTCCATGCCCCATCCCACCCCAGGACCCTCTCTGCCCACACCAGTCTTCTCCAGTTCCTCTTGGAATGCCTCCCCATCCTTCATATCTCCGGACACCTTCCCTCTCCCTGCGGAGGAGGACAGTGCCTGCCTCTCTAGTCTCTACCCTTCTCAGTTCAGGCATTCATGAAAATGGTGATTGATTGCCGATTTGTGTGATTAGCTCTTTCATGTCTCGCTGCCTCACTAGACCACGAACTCCACCTTCTTCAGTGCTGTGTCCCCATGTCTAGCATGATGCCTGGCACTTAGGAAGTGTCCCGTAAGATGTCTGTTGAAGGATGAATGAATGAAGGAATGAATGAGTACCCCCCCCCCATTGAAAACAAGGGCATTCAGAGCAGGGAAGTGCCAAGGACCGGCAGTGCCACATGACTCAGGTGCCCATCTAAGGAATGTGTGGGTTTCTCATCACACCCCTGGGATGTGGGATCAGAGGCCATGGGGGAAACACTCACCAGTGGGTGGGGACTCTCTGCTTGTGACACAGGCGGGGGGTGGCTCATGCACCAGGAGCGGGGAGCTGAAGTTGCGACGGAAGGAGGAGGACTGTGGCAAGAGGGAGCAGAGAGAGGGCATGAGGGTGTAGCTTGTCCTTCCCCGAGCCCCAGGACGACCCCATGGGAGGAACCGGCCTGGAGGGGGGCACTCATTCCCCTCACAGGCCAGTCTTTGGGGGGACACCCCCAGCCAGCCATGGTCCCCACTCACCGCCTTGCCTGGGCATTGCTGGCGGGAGATCTCCTCAGAGCACCAGAGGTGGACACTCACTTTGCACGTCTTACATCGCAAACCCTGCTTGGAGTTTCCTGGGAAGAATTTGGGTTCAACAAGAACAATTAGGCCAAGGAGGGTACATCCAGGGGCAAGAAGCAGAGGGGGCAGGTGGGGCACTGGACAGAGGAAGGGGCCGGGCATCCTCGTGTCAGCCTGGGGACCGCGTGCCTATTCCTCATACACTCGCGGCATCAACCGAAGCCCAAGTTTTTAGTAAACGCTGTGGCCCTGGGCACCTGCCCACCCCAAGGTTGCCCGTTGGTCCACCCAGGGTGAGGGGTGCAGTGAGGACGGAGGCCCTAAGTAGCAAGAGCCCAACATTGGCCTGGGTATACTCCCCACCGCCCACCCCCACGACCCCTCTCCTTGACACTGCAGGCACGTACCCACAATGAGCTGGTGGCATAGCTCACAGGGGCTAGCTCTCTTGAAGACATGTTCCTGGAAGCTGTGCAGTCTTACTGGTTTGAGTGGTGCCAGGGGCCGTGGGTTGGGGCAGGGGGAGGGGGCCGGCGTCGGGACACCCCCCTCTGTAGATGCTGGTGGTGGGGAGGGAGGGGGCAGTGGGGTTGGGGGCGTCAGCAGCACCTCAGTAGGGCACTTGAGCTCAGAGCCAGAGCGAAGGAAGAAGTTCTCCACACTCTTACTTCGGAGGATGGTCTTGAGGGAAAGCGAGCGCTTGAACCTCTGCAGCTGAGAGAGGAAGTGGGGCTGTAAGCAAAAGCCAGAGGGGACTGGCTCCCAGCCAGGATAGATCCTTGGTCAGCCACAGCCTCGCAGCCTCTAAGTACTAAGACAGAGGCTTCCCTGTTCCAGAAGGTGCTCCCAATCCCGGATACCAACAGGAGCCAGGTAGGGAGCGTCCATGAGCAAAGAAGGTCTGGCTGGGCAGGCACGGTTGGGAGTGTTGAGCACTGTGACAGGCTGGCCAGCCAGAGAGCAGCTGCTGGGGTCCCCTGGACAACCGGGGCTAGTCCACACGGCTAGCCCAGTGGGGCCAGGCTTTCCAATTTTTCAAAAGAAATCTAGACTCTTCTGTGAATTTGGATAGAAACAAATTCGAGGTTATACTGTTTTTTTTTTTTTTTCATTGCAGAAATGGTAGTGTACTATGTTTCCTACGCCTTGCTTTTTTCACTTAACAGTAAATCTTGGAAATCATTCCATACCAACGCATAAAGAGTTTCATCATTCTTGTTTATGGCTACACAGGATTTCATCGTATGGGTGTACTATTTACTCAAGTTAAACAAAATAATACTTTGGGGGCCAAACAGACACACCAGGTCCCCAGTTTTCACCGGGGTTGTCCACCAGGCTGGGAGTTGGGGAGGGGTCATCCTGGACCCTCATCCTCAGGGGCTGATTCTTCCTCCAAAATCGCTCTCCAGCCCATCCCCTATAATCACCTCATCGTCTCCACAGCCCTGCCCCAGTTCAGGGTCACAGTCCCCACCTCCACCCTGCCCATCTCCGCCTGCTCTCCCTACAGCTGCCAAAGAGGTGATCCTTGACTTGGCTAACCACTTTCCATGGCTCCTTAGGACATAGTCAAGGCCCTTGGCCCCGTCAGGAGACTGTGCAGCTCTGCCAAGCCTTCCCTTCCCACCCATGCCTTCCACCTGCAGCCCAGACATGGGGATTCTCAAACCTGTCCGTGTTTATTCCTCTGCACTTTTTTGATGCGTTTGTCCTCTTCTCTGCCTTATCCAGTAAATATCCTCTTTATACCTCAGGGTTTCCAGTGACTTTTCCTCCTCTGGGAAGCGGTCTCTTCTTCTGCAGGAATTCCGTTGAGTATAACCGCTCCCTCCTCTGGGCCCCACTGCACCTAGTACCGACTTCCATTACAGACCCAATCTGGTTTACGTTGTCAATTACTTCTCACTACCTCAGGACACTGGAGCCCCTCGAGGCCAGGGACAGTTGAATAAAACCCCCACCCAGAGCCCCAAGACATAGTAGCTGCTTGGTCAATGTTTGTTGATCAAATGATGGGCGAGTGCCTGGAATCCTAAATGGAACCCATGTTCTGGAATGCTGGGTTCATTCTGCAGCCAGCCCAGAGTTCCTTCCATTGCTCACCCCAACATATCCTTCTCACAGTCTGCCCAGAGTGAGGTCTGGAAATATCTCTACCCAGATCCTTGAACCTCTTCCCCTCTGGGGAGAGCCCCCTAACTCCTGCCCACTCCTTCCCAGCAGTGATCGGTAAAGGGGGCTGGATGCCTGGCTTTAGGCCGGGAAAATTGGTCAGGGTTCCCAGCTGGCACTTCCAAGCAGCCTGCGTGACCCCAGGGAGGCCGGCAGGTGGCAAAACATAGGAAGAAGCAGGAGGGAGAGGGCGATGTTTGGGCACGAGGCAGGCCCCGCTGTGCCAGCTGGGAGCCTTGGGGTGTCTGGCACGCTGAGTTGCCCAGCTTCTTGCTTTCCAAACTCAGCTTCCTGTGTAGCACTGTAGGCTTCTTTGTGCATCTATGAGAAGCAGGGCCCCAGGCCCCAGATCCCTGGGTGTTAGGGCAGAGGTGGAGGCCTAGAGGGACAATTAATTAGAACACAAAGGTATTCTATGAGCCCACATGACTCTGGGGGCTCTCAGAGGCCCAGAGTGGGGGTGGGGAGGACCACCTACCGTTCTGCCCAGGGGCCAGAGCACAGAGCACAAGAGGGCTCTGGGAGGCTGTGCTGGGCATGGGCACAAAACTACTCCTGTGGTCTCAAGGCAAGTCACTTCACTTCCACTTTCTCAGCCTCAGTTTCCCCACGTCCAAGAGGAAGGAGGCAGGACTAGATGCTCTCTAAGCAATGCAAGGCTCTGGGTCCAAAAAGTAAAAACAGAAAGCTATAATGAGTGGCTGTCCTTGTCAAAATACTGGGGTTGAGCTAGCACTCCTCCTGCAGGACCTCATGAAGACTGGCCCTTCCCGCCGACACAGTGACGATGACGGTCCCACTTTGCAGATGAACTCACAGGCGCCTAGGAGTGAAATCACCCACGTGCAGTGAGTCTTCGGCTGCTAAGTGGCAGAGCCAGGACTTGAACAGTGGCTTTGGCTGTTGAGCCAAAAGGACCAGAAGAGTCCTGCTGCTCTGGGCTCTGCCTTGGCCCTCACTCACTCCTGACCCTCAGCGATGCCATCCATGGTCTTGCCGGCCAGGTCAACCAGGAAATGTAAGGTTGAAAGGAACGTGCAAGAGCGGCCACCTAGAGTAGTTCCCAGCCCGTAAAATCGGCCCACAATGCCTTCACCACGTCCCCTGTGAACAGTTGTCTGACTGCGGGTCACCTCCTATGGCAGGAAGCACACCGTCTCCGGGACAATCATTCCATCTTTGGGCAGCTGCCGTCGCAGCAAAGTGCTTCCCTATATAGAGCTGAAACCTGCCTCCCTGAGATCTTTTTGCCTATCGGCTCTGTTCCTCCCTTGGCTCCAGAAAGAGCCACTCCCTCTTATATGTGCATCAGTCCTTCAAATATTTGAAGACATCAGTCCTGTCCCTCCCGCCCAAGGCTGTTATTTCCATAGTAATCCCCACAGGATGAGATGTGTAGCCTCCTTACTCTCCAGCCTCTGCCCTTTCCTGGTCTTCCCCTGGCCTGTGCCAAGAGCCACCTCTGCAGGGTACAGAGGTCTTTGGAACAGAATGTTCCCCAGCACTGGGGCAGCCCCAATTCTGCCCCCGACTTCCTGGTTCTGCTGGAGGCCCCAGATCCCAGGAGGGGAGAGAAGCCAGAAGGAATAATGTATCACCTGGGATGGCTGGCAGATGTCAAGTGTATGGCTGGACAGCAGGATGGGGGCACATCTGCCAAATGGCTTGATGCCTGTCCCCTCAAGAGACATCTGGCTTGGCTACTCAAACCTCATTTTGGCTCAGCCTGGTCAGGTATTCCCACTCTTGCAACTCCTAGTTCCCAGAGAGGACTAACTCCCTAGTTCCCCCCACCTCCCATCAGCTCTCTGTTTGATGCCCCCCAGTATCCCAGGACCCATTCCCTGGGAGAAGTTGCCATGCACCCTGGCAAGCTGACCCACCTGGATCCTTATTCTCTCTGGATGTCCCAGGAGATTGTCTGGCTTGGAGACTGGACCTCCAGGCCCATTCTCCTGAATCCCTTCCCGGAGGCGGGGCCTGGCCTGCCTGCCTCCTCCCCACCTCCCCACAGACTGGATGGTCCCTTCATTTCCTCAGCTCCCCGCAGCATCTCCTCACTTCCCTCCAGCTCCTGAAAGGGCACTAGGCAGCTGGCGGTGGGTGGTGGCGGGCGTGGCACAAGCTGACTCAGATGGCGAGCTGGCATGGCAGGGTCTTCCCAAGGATGGCACCAAAGGGGGTGATGGTACCACCCTGTGGTAGGATGGCATGGGGACCCAGCGATGGCAAGGATGGTAGCAGGAGGGTCACTGAGTAGCTCAGGTGCAGGGATGTGATCCAACCTTAGTATGAGCAGGAGGCTGGACTTGGGCTGGCAAGGAATGCCCAGGGGACCCCAGCACTGATGAATGATTCTGGAATGTTGGCTTCACTGCCTAATGGACACCAGCTGCCTCTTTGTACCCGCCTCAAACTCTCCCTTCCCCCTTCCCCAAGTTCTATAGTCTGAAGACCAAGCTTCTTTGGGACAGGTTGAGATGCTGGGAGCTAAAGGGGCTGGTAGGGCCCTGAATTCTCCCCCTGCCCATGTCTGCCTTCCTGAACACCTCCATCCAGATCCCCAGCCCAGCCTCTGGGTGATCACAGTCCTTTGCAAGGGTGAGATTTAGGGAAGGGGGGTAAAGGGGCAGGGCGATGTATGCAATCCCCCTCCTCTTGCTCTTGGGATGTCCCTGGATCAGCCTCAGAGGTGAGATCATTGGAGTCCTTGCACTGGGCGAGGGAGATGCAGACCTGCTATGCCCTGCCCTCCCCCTCCTGCCCTCTCCCTGCCCACACAGCTGAGCTTGCAGCCTCTGGGTTTGCTGAGACAGCACTGCCTCAACTCCTGCCTGCTTTTGGAGAGGTCTTAAGAAGGGGAGCAGGCAGCCCCGCCTCCTGTGGGAAGCAAGGCAGAGCCTGGAAGACCCCCATGCCCTTGGGAAGCAAAGGGAATGTATCCATCGGGGGCCACTACAAGGCAACTGGGAAGGCCAGGGATATTGGCACTCAGGATGGGGCTCAGCTCCTGGAACCCTCTGCTTTAAAAAAAATAGCCATCACAAATATTCCAAGCAAGATCCTCCCACCCCGAGACCTGACTCCTTTCTTAGTAGAGACTTGGATCTCTGAGGTGGAGTTAACTCTGGTCTGAGAGACCAGAGTCTCATTCTCAGAAGGGGGCAGAAGAAGGTCAAGTTCTGATCTATAGACTGACATGGAGATGGAGTGGGTCTCACTGGTTTAGAGAGGAGGAGCTCCCTGGGGAGCCTCAGCCAAGTGCCACCTTGCCCTTACTCATCTACCCCTGGTGACTCTCTAGATGACCTTGACCTTGAATTAACCTCATATCCTGAGAGGTGGCCTGGACCGAATTAAGAGCAAGACGGGCATTGGAAAGATCTATAGATGAGCTCCACACCTGGAAGGAGCCAAAGACCACACCCGTTTTTTTGGGTTTTTTTTTTTTTTTTTTGTCTTCAGTGCCCCCTCCTCGACTGGATAAACAGGAGCAGGTGGGAGCAAAACACCAGGGTGGAAGGGAGAAGGAAGGAGGCCTTGGCCTGGAGTCTGGGGAGGAGACAGAGAGCACTCTTGATACAAGCCTCCTTTTATCTCCGCATCCCCAGCCCACTCAGTTCATGTTGCTCCCCGCAAAACTTCTTCTTGAGGGTCACTCCTGAGCACCTAGAACTTGGGGAGGACGTGGACAGTTTAGAGGTGGGGGGGAGAGCATTAAATTTAAGGGGTGGCCTCCCCCAACCCCTATAGCACCAGGAGTCTGGGCTCCGCCTGCCTTCACTGGGGAATAATTTATTCATTGCGACTCCCGCAGGAGTAACAATCATACATAATTAGAGTTAATTATGACATTCATTAATTACGATGACTTCTCTTTTTGCTTCCATCCGCCCCCCACCCCCGCCCCCTGTCCCGCTCCCGGGGTTGGGGGTGGGGTTGCCTGTCCTTCTGCTCTGGAGCCGCAGCAACAGCCCCTGGTCCCCGCCCGCGATGGCCAGCACTGCCGCAGCCCCCAGCGAGCACTCGGAAGCTACGCACCCCCGGGCCGCGGCCTCACGTCCCCGAGCCTAACCTGGCTGGAAGGGGGGAATGCGGGACTGCGGCGGGTCCGAGAGAGACATCCAGCGAGACATCCAGAGAGACTCAGAGATAAACATATAGAGACGCCGAAAGAAAGCGGGAGAGACACCAAGACAAACAGGTTGTAGAGACATTTTCAGAGTCACAGGCAGAGAGGGACAGACGGAGCTACAGAGACCTGGCGGACGCGGGAGGGGTGCGCCTCGCACGCACACACCGGCGCGTACACCGGCCCACACCCGCTACACACCGCTACACACCGCTACACACTCCCTCCGCTTTAGCTGCTCCGATTCCCTCCAACAAAGCCGAGTTACAACCTCCCCAGAGGGTCGCGGCAGCGTGTCCGCTCATCACGCGCGCAAGGGCGTGTCGTGCTTGTGTGATGGGCGCTCCCGGTGGCCCCTCGTCGCGAACCCACTCACCCAGGTCACCACGCAGAGCCTTTGGGATCACACAGGTCCCGCTGCCGTGACCCGAGCCCACAGCGGTGACCGCGTCGGGGAGAGGGCACCCGGGCTGGGGACGCACCCGGGCAGGGGTCCAGGCCTCTACCCTCCTGAGTTACCTTGGTTTCCTGGAGGGCAGAGATGGTCCCCGGGGGGGTGTGGGTGGCCGCGTCATCCGGTTCGTTCTCCTTCTCGCTCATTTCGGTCATGATTGGGGGAGAGGGGGAGAGAGGGTGCCAAGACCCGACGGCAGGTCTGCTGGGTGCAGGTGGCAGGTGGCAGACGTCTCTCTGGGACCCTGAGGCCCTTCTCCAGAGACTGCCCCCCAGTGAACCCCAGGAAAAATCCGCCCAGGCAAAGCGACCCCCCACTGCCGAGAGCGGGAGGAGAAAGTTCCCGGGTTGGCCAGTGAAGGGGGATAATTACACGGAGCCGCGGGAACCGGACGACCCCGGGAATGAGGACCAAGGGTCTGCAGAGGATGCTGCTCCAAGCGAGGGGAGGAGGGAAGTGGGGACGCGGGGATGAGCTGAGGGAGGGAGCGACGGAGCAGTCCGTGTCCGGCCGGCTCCTCCGTCCTCTGTGCCCGCCCCCCATCCCTTTCCCCCTCCCCCCTCCGGCCCCGGCCGGGCACTCGGAGGCCCCTCCGCCCAGTCCTCGCCTTCCAACTTTGATTTAGGAGGTCGCCAGGTCCCTCCCCCTTCCCTCCGCTGCTCCCCCGCGCCGCTATGCTAATCAGCTTCTCAGCTATTGGCTGCCGCGGTGGCCAGGAGCGCAAGGTGGGCGGAGCCTAGGGGGGCTTGATAAGATGGGGAGGAGCACGAAGGGTAAAGACGTGGGGAAGGGGTTAGTTTTACACCGAAAGACCCTGAATGGGGAGCGTGACAAAGTCGTGGAAGACTTGGGAGACCATATTAGAGACTGGATGCGACTGAGGGAACAAGAAAAGGTTGGATCTACAGAAGGATAGATGAGAGTGACATCCAAGTTAGGACTTTCTGATAGTGAAGTAGCGGAAGAATGTGGACCCTTCTGCCCCATTAACTGGATGTGTCTGCTCTGGAGACTCCAAATATACGCATCCCTTGACTGTGAGGGGATGTCCTCATAACCTTCAAGCAGAGGACTTTGCTCCTCAAGCAGAGAAGGGACAATTTAACAACATGTGTCAAAGGCCAGACCTGACAATCCCTCCTTTGTGGACGCAAAGCAAGATTCCTCTGGGGCTTGGCCTTTGGAATTCAGCAAAGAAGGGGCCTCAGTCCCCACAGCTAAGGTCCCCAAACGTCTCCAAGACACCTTCCCCTCCTAGAGACCCTACCACAAATGGAGATAGATCAGGGGCTAGGGAGATGTTGCGGGAGGGAGGTTCTTACTCTCCAAGTTGTCCGCTGTCCGTTTGGCCTGAAGGTATCTCTTTGAGCTTTATCTCCTGGCCTGTCCAAAAAAAGGGTGGTAGATTGGGGGTTGAAGGAATCCTTCCTTGAGGGTGAAGAAACTTCTGGATCAAAGTCCCCCTCCTTCCAGGGGCTCCTCTGCTGTGGGTGATGAAATTGGTGGTGGTGGGGAGACCTCAAGAGGGTTCTGCCTTTATGCCAGCCCTGGGGAACAGAGGCTGAACCCTGGGTCCCCCCTCCTGCAGCCCCTGCATATAGCCATTCATGCAATCTCTGTCCTCCCAAGAGTGAGCTCACCATGGGAGCCCTGCTCAGGTTACTCTGTGCAGGAATAGAGATTTATTTGTCAGTGGCAGAAGTAGGACAAGGGCAGAAGTGAGGGTTTGTTGTGGGGGCCTAGTCCCCTCCCTCTCCAGATCCACCCACATCAGCCGCAGACTGACTCTGGGTGCTAGCTTTCTTGAAAGACGCTTCGAAGGATCCTGGCCTCAGCCCTCAGACCAGTCTCCCCTAAGGCCCATCCATTAGCCAGCCTTCTGCCAGTGCTCTCTGAGTTGACGGCTGCTGTCTTCCCTCTGACCCAGCCCAGGTTAGTCCAACATCCCTCCCTGGGCACTCAGACTTAGGGGTACTTGAAGCACTCTGAGATAGTGTCAACAGGCCTTCCATCTAGCATAGGCCGGAGGAAACAGGGGCCTCCTCTGTGTTAGAGACCTCCAAAGGGGAGGTACCCGTATCCCCCCAAACAGCAGAGATTCTGAGTTTCTTAAGACTCTAATACCTATATAAACACAAATTAACTGTGTGGCCTTAGGTAGGGAGCTAAATCTTTCAGAGCCTTGATTTCTTCATCAGCAATGCAGAGGCAGTGCCTACCTCACTGTGAGGAGAATGAATGAGGAAGCTCTCCTTAGCCCAGGGAAGACAGCAGGGAAAGTTGTTTTCTTCTTTCCCTCCTTTCTTGAGAGATAGGTCCCTTCCCAGTGCTTTCTTAGAGAGAAGAAGCAGTTTCCTCCTCTCACTTTCCTGTTAATTCATGGGGGAACCAATTCCAAAGGAGATTCTGAGAGGGAAGAATTCCCAAGGGAATCAGTGTTCCCGGTGACCCAGGAAAGCCAGAGAAGTTGGTGGGCCCTGGGGCCCTTCTGGTCTCCACATCAGAAGCCCAAGGTGGGGACTATGCAGAGAAGGCAGGGGGCTGGATCCCATGACCTCTGGATGTCCTTTCTGGCCCGCAGCCTTCGTGTTTCAGAGCAGTCTTTCATGAACTAAGCCTGAGTCATTGCCTGAGTGCTGACAACTCCCACTGCAGTGACTGGGGACAGGGCACAAGTAGCCGGGCTAGCTTCTGAAGAAGGAATATTCTTCCATCTCAAAGTCAGAGGGCAGATATGAGGTGTGGGCAGAGCCAGGTAAGTAGCAGTCACACCCTTCTGGGTGTGTGACAGAACTACCGGCTGCCTCTTAGTGGGACAGCCGAATGAGTTAAAGTGGGTGGTAGGCTCTTGGGAGCCTGGGGGCAGAAGGATGGACCAGATGACTCCATATCTGCACACAGCACCATGTCCAGCCTTTTTCTTCCTGTTCTGTGACATTGGGCAGAGACCTATCCATCTCTAGAAGGACTTCGGTTTCCTTCTTTTTAGATTGGCAGAATTGGAATAGATTAGGTTGACATAGGGAGTCAGGTCAGAATGGGGGCAATAATTGTATATCTCTTAGTGTTCTTTTGAGGATTAAATAAATTAACATAAGTGAAGAGCTGGACAGAGTAAGGGCAAAGTAAATTGTTTTTACCTGTCTATCTACCTGTCCATTTATTTAGGGATACTTAACCTTGAACTTGCAGGCAAGCTTCAAGGGGTTCATGATAAGCATTTTCTGTGGGACAGCCTAGAGCTTTCACCTTCTCCTCAGAGAATCTAAGATTCCCGAAAGATTAAGAACCAATGGCCTGAAGGATCCCCAGGACCCCTCCACTCTGAGCAGATGAGAGTCTCTGATGGGAGGGATTGCTTCTCCTTCCATAAGGACTGACCTATTTTCTCCCTTAACAACACCTTCAGCTCAAGTCCCTCCCTGCTGTGGCCTCTGCCCCCATGAGTTGCCAAGCGCCCCCCACCCCCAAGCTGAAAACACGAGTGGTTGGTCTTTTTCTCCAACTTTAGAATTGGAGCTCCTAGGGTAGGGAGTCTGTCACAGTTGAGGTCAAGTCTGGTTCTCATCTCACAGCTGAGGAAAGGAAGAGGGCCCAGGCTCCGCTGGGCAGGGGACACAGGGAACACAGTGAGAGGGCTGGCCTTGCCCAGTCTCCCCTATCTCCCCCTGCCAGCCCACCAGGGCCCCAGAGACAGATACTGCTCTAATGAGCTAAGGCCCATGGCAGGCATCAGTAATTATGATTTTATGGAAATGTAGAAGGCTCTTACGCAAGTGCCTGACACACTTCCTGACTGTGGCATCTGGGACAGCCAGGTCCCCAGGGGCTGGAGGAGAGCCCTTCCACCACCCCTTGCTGTCACCAACCCCTGGAGCTCAGGACACTGGCATAGAGCCGCCCTCCTACTGCCTGTGGCACTGTCTCTAACACACTCTGGGGGAGCTGTTCCCTCTCCCTGTGCCCCAGGCTCCCTGGAGGGGAATGACATGGGCTCCAGTATATACAATCCCTGCCTGCCCCCCACCAGGCAAGCTGAGGCTGTCCCAGACACCAGTTTACATGGGAGGGGGATAGTGACCTTGGGATTACGTGTCCCTCTCCTCCATGAAGAAAACCTCTCCTTCCTGAAAGACATCTCCTTCTACTCTGTTTCTTTTCTCCTGGGGGCTGGGACGGTAGGGCTCACAGCAGTTCTGGGGCCCGGAGTCAGAGCCCCTGTCTGTACCCTCCCCAGGTCCTGTGCCAGTTGCCCCCCCCACCACCTCCCAAGCCTCTGATGGTGTCCTACCCACCCACAAAGCATCTGTTACCAAGGTAACAGCAATGTCATCACTTTGGGGTGAGCAAGGAGGTGGAGCCCAGTGGACTGGTGGAGGGAGTGCGGCTGGTGGTTAGAATTTTGGAGAGATGAGCACTGAAGGCCCCCAACTCTGAAGGAGGATCTTTGAGTTTGGGTGGAGAGCGGCCTGGGCACAGACGGGGGCAGAAGGTTGCCGACAGCCCGTGGAAAAGAGGGAAGATGAAGTCTGGAAGCAGCTGGATCCAGTCCTTATAGGTGAGGGTGACTCCGCCTTCCTACGCTCCAGGAGCGTCAGGGTGGCGATGCCCAGGAGAAGCTGAGGCAGGGACCACGGAGCCTGCCTTTAACCCCTCCCTCAGGGTCCTGCTGGTTTACTTGTCCTAGGGAGAGGCATTGGGGCTGGGAGTGTGTAGACCCAGCCGAAACGGTGTGGGGGAACCTGGGGCCATCCTGGGTCCACACCGCCCCCTGCTGACTGCACAGAAATCTACACTGGGTGGCCTTCCGGGAGGGACGTCTTTGAAGATCTCAATTTGATACATCTAAATCATGAGGTCCTACTAGGAGCCTCGAGTGGCTCTGGGCATCAGGGGCGTCTGAGCTTTGCACTCAAGGCCTTCTTGTGAATCCTGACCCAGATAGCAAAATAATGCAAAGGGTTTCTCTGAGCCGACTTGGGGTACAGAGCGGTGGAGCCCATGTGGCAAGCTGATAGAGGCCATGGGTAGGCTGGAAGGCAGAGAGGCCAGAGTATTCCAAGCAGAGGGAACGCCTGGGCAAAGGCAGAGAGGTGTGGAACAGAAGGGCCGGTCGTGGATGCTCTCCGCGCAAAGGGGAGAAGGAGGGGTGGGAAGGAAGAGGAGGTGGGGGCGGGGCTGACTGGCTCAGTCGGGGGAACAGAGCGCGGGACTCTTGATCTTCAAGATCCAGAGTTCAAGCCCCATGTTGGGGCTTAAAAATAAAAATCTTAAAAATAAGTAGACGAAAGTGGACAGACGGCCCTGAATGCTGAGCCTGGAAGCTGCGTTTTTCTGTGAAAAGTGGCTTCTCCAGCAGGCTCCCTGGAGCCCAGCTGAGCAATCCAGCCGTGCCTTGGAGGCATGGGGTGGGGGTGGGGGGGAGAGCAGGCAAAGCGGTTCAGTCAGAACTCGAAAAGAATTTAGACACATGGCTCTATATTAAATGTTCTGCAAGCCTTGCATTTGACTCCAAGAATATCCATGCTGGTTTTCCTGCCAGAAAAACGGATTTTAAGAACTAACTATCCTGTGCCAGTGGTGCCCGGGAAGATGGACCATGGTTAGCCAGGGTTTTCCTCAGCCCACTCTGAGAATGGCACTGAGAGCAATGGAGGCTGTGGGGGGTTCTCCCCCCTCCCCTGGGAGTGGTGCCATCATCCCTGTGTCTTAGAGAGATTGCCCTGGATCCCAAAGGCAGCAAAATGGAAACAAGAGAGTTGGAGTAGTGAGCTTTCAGGGCCCTCTGGCCAAAGGTTTCACTACGGGAACGGACTGCTGTCCATTCCCGTGTCCTGTGTCTTGGCCTGGGTGGAAGGCATGTGTGCAGGACAGTGTGCAGGGGACAGTGGGGTGGCTCATGTTCCAGCCCATTCCTTGCTAGCTCAGAAACTTCAGCAACCTGCATCCCTCTGGTTTCCTAGTTCCTAAATGGGGATCATCTTACCTCCTGGGGGTGGTGGTGGTGGATAGCAGGACTGCCCCCCCCATCACACGATCCTAAATCAGGGAAAACTGCTTCCACTGTCTGCAATGCCTTTCCCTCCCTGCTGTGGCCTCCCCGCTGCTTCCCAAGGGAGTTCCCAAGTCAGGTGGGACCCCTGCGTAGCCACACCTGCTGAGACCACAAACCCGGCTTTCTGCCCCTCCCACTCCATCATTAGCACAACCGTCCGGACCCTGTTCTCCACCTGTTAAAACCACCGCAGCCCAGCTGCTGTCACTTGCATTACTCATCCTCCGGGTTCGAAGCCGGGAGTGGAACGGAAAGTATTTTGTCCCCAGTTTGCAGCTGGAGAGCCAGAGCTTGGAAAAGCCCCAGGTCACAGTCATCCCTGGAATCCAGGTTCTTGGGTGGGGTACTTCTTTGGGACTTGTTGAATGGATGAATGAGTGCCTGCTTGCATGCATAGATGAGAAACACTTCCCCCATCAGCCCTCTTTCTTTAGGGAAGGGGTAGGCATCATTTTCTAGTTCTCCAGGTTGGAATGTTGTCTGGAGATTAATTTTAAAATTCCATACATATTTATCAGGCGGAATGGAGCATAGTACAGTGATTCAGAGGAGGGACTGTGACCCAAAGGGCCTGGGTTCAAATCCTGGCTCTATCTCCTCTTAGCTGTGTGACCTGTTTAAGTTTTTAAATTTTTTAAATTTATATTTATTTATCTGACACAGACACAGCAAGAGACAACACAAAAGGGGAATAGGAGAGGGAGAAACAGGCTCCAATGGGGGCTCGATCCCAGGACCATGGGATTGTGACCTGAGCCGAAACAGACACTTAACGACTGGTAATAACTGAGCCACCCAGATGCCCCTAGCTGTGTATACCTTGAGATAGCTATTTAACCTCTCTGAGTCTCAGTATCTCTGTCTGTATAATGAGGGGAAGGTGATAATAGAATAAAAGAAAAAACCAGCCTCTACCTTAGAAGGTAGATTGGTTAAAAAGCACTCTGTAGTTGTAGTAAGCACTACGATTTATTAAATATTAATATATTAATAATATAATATTAATATTAAATTTAAAAAACTATTTATTAAAAAAACAGACCCTCAGGGCTCCTAGGCAGTTGGTTAAGCATCTGACTTTGGCTCAGCTCATGATCCCAGAGTCCTGGGATCAAGCCCCACATTGGGCTCCCTGCTCAGCGGGGAGCCTGCTTCTCCCTCTGCCTGTCGCTCCCCCTGCTTGTGCTCTCTCTCTGTCAAATCAATCAATAAAAAAAAAATCTTTAAAATAAAAAAACAAATAAGTAAACAGACCCTCTTCTCTTCTAAATTTTATTTTTTATTTTTATTTATTTTTATTTATTTTATTTTATTAAAGGTTTTCTTTTTTTATTTTTTTAAAGATTTTATTTCTTTATTTGACAGACAGATCACAAGCAGGCAGACAGGCAGACAGAGAGAGGGAGAGGAGGAAGCAGGCTCCCTGCAGAGCAGAGAGCCCGATGCGGGACTCGATCCCAGGACCCTGAGATCATGACCTGAGCCGAAGGCAGCGGCTTAACCCACTGAGCCACCCAGGCGCCCTATTTTTTATTTTTTAAAGATTTTATTTATTTATTTGATAGAGAGATACACAGTGAGAGAGGGAACACACGCAGGGGGAATGAGAGAGGGAGAAGCAGGCTTCCCTCAGAGCAGGGAGCCGGAAGTGGGGCTCGATGTGGGGCTCCATCCCAAGACCCGGAGATCATGACCCTAGCCGAAGGCAGACGCTTAACGACTGAGCCACCCAGGAGCCGCTTCACTTCTAAATTTCAATAGATAAACCCATATGATGTACTAGGCACTGGGGATACATAGAGAAAGAAACCGCTACATTTAGTAAGGGCTTAATTATTACCTAAATTCCGTTTTCCCTCTACTCCACGGGGTAGAAGAATTTATCAACCCCCTTTTATAGTTGCCACATGAAGCTCAGAAAGGTTGTTACTTGCCCAAAGCCACACAGCTGAACTTGAACTCGGGGTTTATCTCAAGACAGATATTCTTAACCCCAACTGGTTGGCGTCTTAAGATTTTATTTATTTACTTACTTGACAAAGAGAGCACAGGCAGAGGGAGCGTCAGGGAGAGAGAAGAGAGCAGAGAGCCCTACGCGGCCAAATCCAAGGACCCTGAGATCATGATCTGAGCCAAAGGCAGACGCTTTACCCACTGAGCCACCCAGGAACCCCTGGCGCGCCTCTTCGTCCCTACCCTCAAGGGGCTTCCCCTCTCTGATGGGGAAACAGACCCTGGACAAAGGGCACAAAGAAGAAACAGCATGTCAGACAACGCTGTGGAGGATTTGGTGAAGGGCAGAGACAGGACATGGAGAAGTAAGCACCGGCTGGCTGGGCTGCAGGGAAGCTAAGAAGCAGACAGTACGTTTGAAGTGTGAACAGAGCGTCCTTTTTTCCGAGGTGAGACCTTTTGGTGGTTGGGGAGGGACTGACTCTCTGTAGCAAAGGATTGGGGGCTTAGAGCAGTGCCCGCGCGCAAACTCTAGGGGGCGCTGTTTGGCTCTGAGCTGGGCACCCAGACGTGGCGGAGGCCTTAATGGGAGGCGGGGCCGCCTTCTGGGGTGGGGTCCTGTGTGTGAGCAGGCAAGAAGACCCCACGGGGACTGCCAGGTTCCTTTTAAACATCATTTTGCGGGCTGCTCGGGACTCAGGACTTTTGACCACCAATGTGGAGGCAACAGCGGGGTGCCTGAGCCCGGGGTGGGGCTGGATTCCACTCGCCCGGATATCCTGCCCTGCGTCCCACACTCGTGTGAGGGAGGCAGGGAGGGAGAGAGGGAGAGAGAGAGAATGTGAGAGAGAGAGAGAGAGAGAGAGAGAGGGAGGGAGGCTCCTGCCTTGTAGCCACTCCATAACATTTTGTTAAAAGACTGGGTGGATGGATGGGTGGATGGAGAGAGGAGGAACCCTTCTCTCAGCCCCTCGGTCATGGAGGGAGGGGTAGACCTCGCTCTCCCGACTCTCCAGGTTGGAATGTTGCCTGGGTATAGAAAACAAAAGAGCACAAAGCATTTTGGTGGGAGGAGAAGGACTCCGAATTGTTATTGCTCAGCAATTTTTACAGCTGAAAAGTTGCTTCCTGGCTTTAGGGAACCCACAGGATATTATTAGGATTGGGTTATCCATGGCATAGAAAATGTAAGAGCAATTGGGGTGAGGAAAAAGAATTCATTAAAAAATTTTTTTCATGGGGCGCCTTGGGTGGCTCAGTTGGTTAAGTGTCCGCCTTCAGCTCAGGTCATGATCTCAGGGTCCTGGGATCAAACCCCACGTCTGGGCTCCCTGCTCAGGGAGGAATCAGCTTCTCCCTCTCCCTCTGCTCCCCCACTCACCCACTCATGCTCTCTCTCTCTCTCAAATAAATAAATCTTTAAAAAAAATTTCTCCCCAAAAAACTCTCCCTGAAAGTGAGAGTGGAAGTGTGTGTGGAAGTTTCTGGGACAGTCATGTCTGTACTTCCCAGGACTGCGCTTTGGTGGGGACACTGAGGATGCCCCCCAACAGGGGCCTTTGAGGATTAAACCCCTGTGATCAGATGCAATTGCATAGAATTTCCTTCAGTCCTCACTACCACACCGAATGGGAGGGAGACCCAGGAGGGAGACCTCCCGATTTTACAGAGGAGGAAAGGGGGTTCAGGAAGGTGATGCGCCTAAAGGGGCCCTGCCTTGAAGGGTCTCCCACCTCCCACCTCTCAGGGCCTGAGGCTCCACTGAGACCAGAAGTTTCTTTAAGGCCTCTTTGGCTCAAGAATGGGCCTTTCAGACCCTGTGCTCTGTTGGCTCAGGGGGCACAGTGAGAGTGAGGTGGGGGCTGGGACTGGCCAGGCTCCATCTGCCTCAGGCCTGGCTTTTTTTCCTCAGAGAGAGAGCCAAAGAAAACCAGGAACAGGCCCAACACCATCTGGAGGGGGACAGAGCTTGGAGACTCTGAGATGGGTGGAAGCAGGGAGTAGCCAAGGGAGCTGGGGAGAGGCAGCCTCAGGGGGGAAGCGTGAGGATACAGAGGTCTTCAGAGGTGGTGGAGGCTGAGTGGTGGGGGATGGGGTTCTGGAAAAGGGGTCCCACCTACTGCCCTATCTGGTTCCTCATGGTGTCCTCCTGGAAGGAGGTGGGGGCCCATACCAGCCTCTAGCTTTTCTACCTTTGCCTCTAAAACAAGCCTCCACTCACCTGCTCATCTTCTCTGTCCACCCACCACCCCTACACCCTCCTCCCCTCGGGCCAGGGCCGAGCCCTGTTGGGTCCCCTCTGATTCCCCTTCCCCTGGCCTTCCTAGAATCCCGTTCTGTCCAGCCTTGGAGGGTTTTGTGGAGACCTCTGGCCTTGAATCCAACTTTGGGCAATGGATGGGTTCTCAAAGTCTTGGGGAGCTTATCATGGGGATCTGGGGGACTCAGGCTTCTTTAGTCCCTACTGGCAGGCATATTCCCATCCCCTTTTTCTCCCGACTTCTATTTTGTCTGGCTTCATGGGAGGAGAAAGCACGTAGAGGACAAAGGGCCAGGGGCCTGGAAATGGAGGTGTTCTGCCTGATGTGTGTGGGGGGTACTCTTCTGTTTTCTGTCTCCCTCAGCTAGCCCCCCCCCCCCATCACAAAGCCTGGAAAACCAGGGTCACACGAGGTCAGGCCACATCTTTAAAGGCTGTGTCTGCTCTTTGGAAAGCACTCATCTGTTTATACCAACCACAGTGGTAAGGGGTGTGGGGGGGCTATCTGTGTACAATGACAACTGGGGCTGAGTGTGGGAAAGAAGCCTCCAGGCAGACCTTATTTGTCCTTAAACACAGTCAGCTTGTGCCCCCAGGCAGAGAAAAAACAAAGCCACTAAGGACTGGGACTACTCTCCTACACCCTGGGAGGGGGCACTCCCAAGCACACCCCCTCCTCCCCACCTGGGGAACTCTCCCTCCTAGGCCACCCAGAGAGTTTCCACCGCAATCTGGGCTGTGTTCTGTAAAGTGTGGTCCCTAGCCAGGCAGCCCCCTGGAAAAGGACACGTGTCCTACACCTGTTGGGGGAAGGAGAGGAGAAAGGGGCTGCGCTTGGGCTTCCTGATAGGTCCCACGTTTTCTAGAGCCCTGGATGCTCAGCCAATAGAAGTTTCCTGGCCTTGCCCCACCGCTTTGTGGGTCTGCTTCTGTGCATAAAGGCTGGGGCCCCAGCAGGACAGTCCAGTGAATCTGTCCCAACCCAGTGCTGAGCTCTCTGTTACACAGCTGGCCCTGGCTTTCTTTCCAAGATGCTGTTTTGGCATAACCAGCCAGAGCACCTATGGCCCAGTCCCCGGAAACTGTACCCAGGGTCTCCAAGTGGCTTGCTCAGGTAAGGGCCAGAACCCCTTTCCCCGGCCTCCAAGCATGGTCCTGGTCTGTGCGGCGGGAACAGCTAGGGCCATCAGGTTCAAGTGGAGGGGGATGGGCCTCCTGGCTCCGGTACCTTTGCAGGTGAAGGAATGGTCCACCCTATGAGGTGTGGATGCTTGGTAACACCACATTGAGTGACGCTACTGCCTGGGCCTGGCTATTGAAGGTAGGTTGCAACCCCCTCCCCACCTGGCCAGGGCTAGGCATGACTGACCCTCTGGGCAGGAGGCGAATGTCATCCCTGCGATGTCACTGTCAAGTAGAAACCTCTTGTGACCCCCTTTTATTTTTTATTTTATTTTTTGGAGACCCCCTTTTACCTCGACCTTCACAGCCACACAGTGGTAGGCAGGCCTTATTGAGGAAAGAGGCCCAGAGAGGTTAAATATTTTCTCAAGGACACAACGGAACAGATCTGGGATTTAGAAATACATTTACATAGCATTATTCACATGCATGAGTCCTTCTCTCCAAAAAAAATTATATATTTAGCTCCCATGCATTGCCAGAAACTATTCCATGAGCTAGGGATTCAACAGTAGAGACAGATGTGGTTCCCTTCCTCAGGGAGCTTGCATTCTACTGGGACAAATGCGTGATCAAACAAGTTATATGCAATAACAAATCAATTTACTGATTGTAAATTGAAAAGGGCAGCAAGAAGAGAAACAAGTAGAGTGGCTAGGAGTGGGAAAGGATTAACTCCCCCATTTAATAGATAAGGAAACTGAGGCTCAGGGTGTCTAGGTCACTACCCCAATGTCACAGCTAGTGAGTGGTGGGTGGGCATCTGGACACAGACCTTATGATCTAAGTGCTTATGACTCCTGAGGGTGGGAAGCAAGGTGGGGGCGAAGAATGGGATGGTTGGCCGAGGTGGGATGGTTGGCCGAACCCAGCTGTGGGAACTGGTTCCCAAATGCCCAGGCACACTGACCTGTGAGCCGTGCCTTTCTGTGTCCCCAGAGTGTGTTGCGTGTGGTTTTCCTGTGATACACAGAGCAGCAGCAGCTGGATGGGTACAGGTGGAGGTGGCCAGGAGACAGCATCCTGGACATTGGTGAATGGGGAAGGACCGGGGACCCTTTGGGTCCACTTTCTGGCTTGGACGGCTATGTGGATGGGGAGGGCTGAGGCTCGCTCCCTGCTTGCTGCCCTGTGCTTGCAGATGTGCCCCTGTCCATGGGGGTGATCGAACCCCAGATGCTGCTCTCAGCACTCAACACAGTGGAGTTTCATTGGAACCTCCCAATGCAGTTTGGAGTTTCAAGTTGCAAGTTTCAAGTATCTTGAAGTTTTAAGAGGATCTCCCTCTTCCGGTGGGTGAGTCTGAAGCTGGGACTGGGTGGAGGGGGGAGGTCATTTGGGAGTGGCAGCAGGCCTGGTGGGAAAGGAAGGGGAATTTGGGTGGGGGTGAGGAAATAGTAAGAACAAACCCAGTTCCAGAAAGCACTTTGAAGATAAAATATGGCTAAATGTTTATTGAATCTCACCATAAGGAAGGACTTGTTTTTGTTTCTTCTTTGTATGTGTGTGTGTGTGTGAAGATTCCATTTATTTATTTGACAGAGAGCGTGAGAGATCACAAGTAGGCAGAGGGGTGGAAACAGTCTCCCAATATGGGGCTTGATCCCAGGATCCTGAGATCAGGGCCAGAGCCAGAGGCAGAGGTTTAGCCCACTAAGCCACCCAGGTGCCCCACAAGGAAGTACTTGTTAAACCTGAAAGCAATGGAAGAAGCTAGAAAACTCAGGACGCAACTTAGCTTCAAAAAAAGTAATGGTCTGGGGGCGCCTGGGTGGCTCAGTGGGTTAAGCCTCTGCCTTCGGCTCAGGTCATGATCTCAGGGTCCTGGGATCAGAGCCCCGCATCAGGCTCTCTGCTCAGCAGGAAGCCCGCTTCCTCCCTCTCTCTCTCTGCCTGCCTCTCTGCCTACTTGTGATCTCTGTCAAACAAATTAAATAAATCTTTAAAAAAAAAAAAAAGTAATGGTCTGCAATACATAGGCAAAATTCAAAGGAGGCATCAAATGGGAAAAATAGTTGTCATATGACATATGTTTATAGCCTCCATATATAAAAAGTTCTCATATATCAATAAGAAAAATAGGGTGCCTGGGTGGCTCAGTGGGTTAAGCCGCTGCCTTCGGCTCAGGTCATGATCTCAGGGTCCTGGAATCGAGTCCCGTATCGGGCTCTCTGCTCAGCAGGGAGCCTGCTTCCCTCTCTCTCTCTCTGCCTGCCTCTCCGTCTACTTGTGATTTCTCTCTGTCAAATAAATAAATAAAATCTTAAAAAAAATTAAAAAAAAAAAAGAAAAATAGATAAAAGCTCAATAGAAAAGTAGGCAAAGCATATAAGCAGATAATTTACGCAAGAAGGATACAAATTACATTTAAATGTAGACAGTTCAACTTCAACCTCAGAAAATGCTAATTAAATGCATATATATATATACACACACACATATATATGGCAAAGACTTTAAAAAAGACTGTTATTGGTGAAGAAGTAGTCTAGGGAGGCAGACAGCCTCTCTTCTGCTGTCTGCCTGCTGCTCCCTTGCGGTGTATTCAATAAACTTCTAGCTCCTTTAAAAAAAAAGAAGAAGAAGAAAGAAAGTAGTAGTTTGTGCACTCATTCTTTGGTAGAATGACACTTGGGCAAAATTTACTGATTTTGTGTTCCTAGAATTCTACCCCATTTTTTTTTAAAAGACTTGTTTATTTATTAATTTATTTGAGAGAGAGTGGCGCGGGGGGGTGGCAGAAGAAAAGAGAGAGCGCCGGGCAGGTTTCATGCCCAGCACGGAGCCCAAAGCAGGACTTGATCTCAAGACCCCAAGATCCTGACCTGAGCCAAAACCAAGAGTCAGATGCTTAACTGGCTGAGCCACCCAGGTGCTTGCCCCTCTGTGTTTCCATTTCAAGAAATTGATCCTACAACCGTGTTCAATAAGTACACAAAGGTATCTTGACCAGTTCTCCATAGCAGCACTCTTCCTCATATTCAAAGATTTTAAACAATCAAGTGCCTGTTGGAAGAGGATTGACTTTTACATAAGTTTGAGTGCAGACATACACTGGAAATTATGTAGCCATTAAAGTGAGGTCTAGGGGCGCTTGGGTGGCTTTGATGGTTAAGCGTCTGCCTTCACCTCTGGCTGTGATCCCAGGGTCCTGGGATGGTGCCCTGTGGTGGTTCCCTGCTCAATGGGGGAGAGTCTGTTTCTCCCTCTCCTGCTGCCCCTCCCCCCCAACTCGCTCGTTTGCTCTTTCTCTCTAATAAATAAGTAAATAAATCTTTAAAGTAATGGCTAATGAAAAGAAAACTGTTTTCCTATAAGTAAAGAGAAAGCAGAAGACAAACTTGTATTTAAAGTTTGAGATTTCCATTTGATTAAAAAAAATGTGTGTGTATACACAAGTTGTTTTTCCTTTTTCCTTTCTCTTGCCCAGAGAAAAGGGAGGAAGAAAGGATCTTTGAGTATTAAGTGCTGTGTCTGAGAGGTGGTGTGATGGGATGCCTGTATTCCTTACTCTGTGTCAGAGCCCTCCACATTTTCTAGGTTGAATAGGTTTCCCTTTATAATCCAACAATATTGTCAAAAGTCCCCTGTGTGTCCCTCTTTTGAGTGCTCACCATGGTGTAAGCACCTGGACTGGAAGGTCAGGTGGATGTGGCACAATTTCATTTCCCTTCCTTGGTAGGCAGACCTTGCCTGGGTCACATGATCTTTGTTTCCCCAACCTTTCAAGTTCTTCTCAGGATTGTGGGAGGGTTATAGTGGGGAGTGGGGGTAAACAGAGGGGAAGACCCTGCTAGCCCTTGGAATCCCAGTACCAGGCAGAACACAGGCTGTAGGCTGTGTGGGGTGCAGGCTGGGAAGGCTTCCTGGAATAGGCTCTTTGATTTAGCAAATAAAACACAGGACACTCAGTTAAATTTCTATTTTATTTTTATTTGTTTATTATTTTTAAGTGGATATTTTTCTTTCTTTTTTAAAATTCAATTTCTTTTCAGTGTAACAGAATTCATTGTTTATGCACCACACCCAGTGCTCCATGCAATACGTGCCCTCCATAATACCCACCACCAGGGTCCCCCAACCTCCCACCCTTTAAATGGATTTTTTTTTTAAGATTTTATTTATTTATTTGAGAGAGAGATACAGTGAGAGAGAGAATGAGCGAGGAGAAGGTCAGAGAGCGAAGCAGACTCCCCGTGGAGCTGGGAGCCTGATGTGGGACTCGATCCCGGGACTCCAGGATCACGCCCTGAGCCGGAGGCAGTCGTCCAACCAACTGCGCCACCCAGGCGTCCCTTAAATGGATTTTTAAAAAAGATTTTATTTCTTTATTTGTCAAAGAGAGAGAGAGAGAGGAACAGACAGACCACAAGCAGGGGGGGTGGCAGGCAGAGGGAGTGGGAGAAGCAGGCTCCTTCCTGGTTGAGCAACCAACCAGATGTCGGACTTGATCCCAGGACCCTGATCATGACCTAAGCCAAAGGCACATGTTTAACCAACTGAGCCACCCACGCATCCCTAAGTTTCTATTTTAGATAAGAACTTGTTAGTATAAGAATGTTCCATGGGGTGTGTGGGGGAGAATATCCCATGAAATATTTGAGATATATTTATAGTAAATTATTTGTTGTTTACCTGAAATTCAAATTTAATGGGGCATACTGTATTTTAACTGGCAGTTCTACCCTGGAATGGGACGTTTTGACTTAGACAGGAGCAGAATTGCTTTCCTGATAGAAGATTCTAGGGAGAACTATATTCAAGTGTGTTGGGGGCCATGATTAGACCGGGGAGGTGGGTCAGTGTGTTGGCTGATGAAAGAGAGAGATACAGAGAGAGAGAGAGTGCGCACAATCATCCAAAAAGGCCTTGACTTGACTCTTTTTTTTTTTTTTAACATTTTATTTATTTATTTGACAGACAGAGATCACAAGCAGGCAGAGAGGCAGGCAGAGACTCTGAGGAGGAAGCAGGCTCCCTGCTGAGCAGAGAGCCCAATGCAGGGCTCGATCCCAGGATCCTGGGATCATGACCTGAGCCAAAGGCAGAGGCTTTAACCCACTGAGCCACCCAGGCACCCCTTGACTTGACTCTTGCTTCTCATCCCATAACCATGGGGAGCTACTGAAGGATTTTGAGCAAGGGAAAGAACCTAATAAAGTTATGCATTAAGAAAGAAACTCCAGGGCGCCTGGGTGGCTCAGTGGGTTAAGCCACTGCCTTCGGCTCAGGTCATGATCTCAGGGTCCTGGGATCGAGTCCCGCATCGGGCTCTCTGCTCAGCAGGGAGCCTGCTTCCTCCTCTCTCTCTCTGCCTGCCTCTCTGCCTACTTGTGATCTCTCTCTGTCAAATAAATAAATAAAATCTTTAAAAAAAAAAAAAAAAAGAAAAAAGAAAGAAACTCCAGGGGCGCCTGGGTGGCTCAGTGGGTTAAAGCCTCTGCCTTGGGCTGGGGTCATGATCCCGGAATCCCAGGATCGAGCCCGCATCGGGCTCTCTGCTCTGCGGGGAGCCTGCTTCCTCCCCTCTCTCTCTCTGCGTGCCTGCCTACTTGTGATTTCTCTCTGTCAAATAAATAAAATCTTAAAAAAAAAAAAAAAAAAGAAAGAAAGAAACTCCAGCTGGGGTGGAAGGTTGCTGTGGTGAAAGGCTGACAGGTGACAGGTAGGTAGTTTGTAGGTGGACTTCTTTGAATGTGGGTGGGACCTGGAGTCACCCTGCTTTCTCTTTGCTTCTTCTTCACCTCAGATTCACTGCATCAGCACCGTGTTTGTTCCTTCCAAGACGGGTGGAGAGAAAGGTGTCCCCTTCCACCTCCAGATCCACACCTTCAAGGCCAGCGACAGCGCACCTGCACTCAGCCAGCTGCCTCACCAAAGTGTTCAAGGTACAGGCAGGTCCCTGCCCCTCCCTCTCAGGACTGTCACCCTGCTTGGCGGCTGGGTGCACTCCCTCAGCTGCCGCCCCCTACCCTACACACAGCGAGATGGAGCTTGAGCTCTTGCTTGCAGCCCCTTCCGTCCTGAGAAGGAGGCAGGTAAAGTGGGGGGCTCTGAACTCCCCTCCTTACTCTCCTGCAGCCCAAAGGAGCTGAACGCAAACTGAAATCAGACAGGGAGAAGCACAGTATCAGGCTGCCCCTGCGGGCCTGGTGTTCACGGAGGTGTGGAGGTGGTGGTGGGGGGCGCCCAACGGAGGAGAGCAGCTTTGGAGGAAAGATTCTTATTGTACGTGTGGGTAAATTGAGGCCTGAGTGCCGTGGCTGCTCCACGATGGATCGTTACAATCCCCTGTGATTGCACCTGCTTCCTGCAAGGACAAGCCGCCCCGTCTGTTCCAGCCTCCCGGGCTGCCTCTCCTGCACCCGCCATCGCCCCACCACACTTGGGCCCCCTCTGCCTGGAGCACTTCCCTTCTTGCTGCCGCTTCTGGCTGGAGGCTCCTGGAAGCTTTCCCTGGCTCCTCCAGCCAGACAGGCTAGTTGACTCTTCCTCTCAGTGGCGTTTTGTTCGGGACTCCTAGGGCGTGGGGACCCTGGTCTGCCTCCCACCAGAAAGAGGGGAGGGAAGAGCCTCCGCTGGCCTCGGGATGTCTAGGCTGAACCTTGCCACTTGCTTGCCTCACAGTGTTGACTGTGCCCAGATCCCAGTGCAGGGCCCGACTAGCCTCTCAGCCCTCTTGCTCTGACCTCTCCGCACTCGGGCAAGCTCCTGTCCCCAGAGAGGTGAGGTGGGGTGACCGTGAAGAGCCCCTCAGCCCTGACATCTGGGGAGGGACAGGGTTGAGGTTGCGGCCAAGGGCAAGAGGCTCAGTTCAGTGCCCTTTGGGTAATAAGCGTGGGGGGCAGGGAACACACACGACCCCAGCAAGCTCTGCCTCCCAAGGAAGGGTGGGTGGGGCTAGGGGCCGGCTGCACTCCCCACTCTCTGCTCCCCCACGGGCTCTGCTCCTCCCCACCGTTCGCCTTGGATACCTTGCCGGGCAGCCCCGCTGAGGTAGGTCTCCCCTTTCCAGTCCCCCCAACCTCTAACTCAAAGCCCTCTCTGGGCTTCAGTGCACTCTTCCAGAATGGGGTGGGCCTGCCCCCTGGTGGACAGAGCTTGTATGGCCACAGATGGCAAAACTGAGAGGACGGGGTTCTCTGCCAGCAGGATGAGGCTTTGGGCTCTCAGACATGGGGCCGCCAAGGGCGGGGGTCTGTGTTTCTCCTGCCCCTTGTTCGCACTCTGTGGGCCCATGGTGATAACTGGACTGCCCTCCTTGTGCCTCAGGACCTGAACCCTGGGGCCTCCATCCTAGCCCCGCAGCAGTGGTTGCATCAGCACCTGTCCTCCAGCTACTGCGAGATGCTGACCAACTTCACTGGTGAGGCTGGGGTCTGGCGGGACCCTACCTGAAGGAGACTGAGGGCAGGAAATGTGCCTGCGGCCTGGCTTGCTGTGTGTTCTTCAGCTAACCTTCTATTTAGGACTAAGAATTGCCAGACACTATGCCTGTCCGGCTCTCTTGTCCTGTCTCACCCCATGTGATTTATATACTACCCATGAGGATAGGGCTCAGAGAGGTTAAGTGACTTGCCCAAAGACACACAGCTAACAAGCAAGGGGCAGAACTGGGGTTTGAATCCGAGTTTGATCCCCATTTCTGGACATACTGGGGCAGTCTGGAGACTCATGTTGGATTGTGTCCCTTGCCGTGCTTGATTGCAGGCCTCTTTCCGCAGTGTGGCCCTGACTCTGCAGGCACTGATCTGCTGAAGCTTACCCGCCAGGATCTCGTCCAGATCTGCCGGGCTTCGGATGGGATCTGCCCTCTCAGTGCTCTTCGAGCCAATGCTCTTCCTGCTGGGCACTTTCTCTCTGTAGCTGTGTTTACCAGCTCAGCTAATGGTTGTGACTCGTGGCATAGTCAAGCTGTAAGGTAACTTAAAGACCATTTAGTCCCATGCCCTCTTTTTACAGAGGAAGAAACTCAGCCCCCCGACAGTGACCTACCTGCTTGAGATCAAGAACAAAGCTGGCAGGGGGGCGCCTGGGTGGCTCAGTGGGTTAAGCCGCTGCCTTCGGCTCAGGTCATGATCTCAGAGTCCTAGGATCGAGTCCCGCATCGAGTCCCGCATCGGGCTCTCTGCTCAGCAGGGAGCCTGCTTCCCTCTCTCTCTCTCTGCCTGCCTCTCTGTCTACTTGTAATCTCTCTCTGTCAAATAAATAAATAAAATCTTTTAAAAAAATTTAAGAACAAAGCTGGCAGGGATGAGCTAAAAGGTTAGGCTCCTGTGACCTCCTTTTTCTGGACCCATCCCATCCGCATCACTCCATTTCTGAGGACAGAGATGGATTTTTCTCGTCTTCTCTTCCCCCAGGGTCCACCATTCATAAAATGTCTTAAGAAATGAGTGGTGACCTCCCTCCCTGGAGACCTGGCAGGAAGTGGGATCCCTCCCAGGGAGGGGCTGTTAATTTAGGTGTGAAGTGTTGATACATAAACTTCCTGGCCCAGGCCCATTCGTCACCAGCTGACTGCATGTGGCTCAGCAGGCCTCTAGGCAACAGAACGAGGTTTCTAAGAACCCCAGCTCAGGTGAGGTTCTGGTCTCTCTCTGCAGGTGAGATTCAGGTGTGGCTGCTCGGAACATCTTCTTGCCTGGGGAGAGGGTGATCCTCCATCATTCTTGGGACCTGAGATGCCTTACCTGGCATTCCTCTGTCTTCCGTGACCAGATTAGTCCTCTCCTTCCAAGATGTCCTTTGGGATTATTCCTCCATGTTCCATTCCCTAAACCTATCCTTGTCATTGTCGATATGTGGCATTAGAACATTATAATCCTACTGTATTAGAGTTTCAGTCATTCATATGCCTGGTGGCCCCCCTTTTTAAATTGGGGGCTCCCCTCAGTCTGAGGCCTCCCCAAAGCTGAGAAATAGGTGAGGATTAAATGGATTTATAAACCTTTTTCCTTTACTCCTTCCTGCCCCCGTCCCGCAAGAAGCTAATCACCTTGTCCTCTCCTTCCTGGTCTCTGGGGCTCTCTCAGCTGCCCCGGCCCCCCACCCCCACACCCGCCACTGATTCCCGCCCTGTGCTGCTCACATCCCCAGGCTTTTATCAAGAGATCTCGCTATGAACTCAGCGCTGTGCAGCTGTCTGTGAAGCTGGCTGAGTTCTTGGCCCTCCCAGCCAATCAGATCTGCTGCCCTACCCTGGGGGCGTCTTTGTTCTCCTCAGTGACCAGGTAAGGGAGCCCCGGCTCTCTGCCAGGCCCCACAGGGGCCTTGATCACTGTCCCACCGGAAGTCGCGTGCCCTTCTCCCTGCCCTGGCTTTTTCTGTTTGGCTCGAAAATGACCCCTTCTCCCTGGCAGGTGGTTCAGAATCTTGAGAATGAGTCATACTTTGTGGCTGTGGGGAACAAAGGTAGGGGTTTTAGAGGAGAAAGAAGTCTAGCAGGCCCTAGAAAGGGCAAGATTGTGTTTATTTTGTCTCCTAAATGGGACTAAAAGATGCTGTGAAGGTGTGTGTTCACGGGGGGTGGGGTGGGGCTTGTGCCATTTTCCAGTCAGCTGGTAAACATCTGAATGCCCGTTTTGTTGGTGTCAAAGGGACAGATCCCTGTGGCTGCAAGGCTGTTTGCCACTCAGGGAGAAAACGTCCCAGTTTCTAGGCCATGGAATAGAACAGAGAGGAAGGTAAGGCCCCCCCCTCTTTTCTGCCCCCGCCCCCCATCCTGCAAGACAGAAGATGCTTGCTGGACATCACCTGGCACAGAGCACCTCTGACCGGCTGCCCTGGGGTCTCATTATTCAGAGATGCCTGCCCTCTATCCCTCCTACAGCACAGAGGGAGGCTTCCTCAAGTTGGGGGAGGGAGAACACCCGGGTGTGGGAGGTGCACTGCCCGCTGCTTGGTTTGGGAGCAGGAGAGAAGCTGTGGTTGGCTTGTCTCACCCCAGTGGTGCCCTTCCCTTCTCACGGCTTTCAGTGCAGAATCCAGACGGCTACTTCCTGGTTCTTACCTAGGCCCAGGGGCACACGGCTGCAAGAGCCGGAGACTGACGCCAGCCTGGTTCTTGGGGGCCTCACATTCACCAGAAGCCTTGTTTAAATCCTCAGCAGTTTCATCGGGCTCAAGGTGAAGCATCATGTCCAACCACTAGAGAGGAGTGGAGCAGCCCCCAGGCCCGCCTCTCTGTTCTGCTGGCCAAGGCCGTGAGGCACAGAACCTACCCTGTGGAGAAGGTGCCTTTGCCCCAAGCAGAGCCGCCCGAATACTGGGTGCAGGGGTTCAGGTTTAAAATTGTATTCTCCCTTCGCTTTTCTTAAAATTAAGTTAATTTAAAAAGACATATATGTTTAATGTGTTGTTAATGCTTGCTCAGTTTTCTTGGTGTTTTGGTCCTTTTGGGGGGAAATGTTCTCTCCTTATAGATGAGGGCATAGGATGGTGTCTGGGACACAGGAATAAATCAATTTGGCTGTTTTTTTTTTCTTTTTTTCCCAACTCGTTTAGACAAAAGGTAATCACTAAAGCCTCTAAAAGACCATTCAACTATCAAATCACTATGCTTATTTAAAAGTTCTAAAGATGTAGGGGCGCCTGCGTGGCTCAGTCAGTTAAGCGTCTGCCTTCCACTCAGGACATGATCCTGGAGTCCTGAGACTGAGCCTCCAGTCCTGTCAGGCTCTCTGCTCAGTAGGGAGTCTGCTTCCCCTTTTCCTCTGCTCCTCTCCCTCCCCCTGCTCATGCTCTCACTCGCAAATAAATAAAATCTAAAAGAACAAAACAAAAACCCAAACCTTCTAGGGGCGCCTGGGTGGCTCAGTTTGGTTATGCATCTATCTTCAGCTCAGGTCATGATTTCAGGGTCCTCGGATCAGACCCGCCCTGGATCACAACCTGAGTTGAAGGTAGACATTTGACTGACTGAGCTACCCAGATGCCCCTAAAAAATAAACTCTTAAAAAAAAGAGGGGGGGGGATGGGCCATATCTTATTCTGGTTTTTTTTTTTTTTTTTTTGAAGATTTGAGAGAGCATGCATACACACTTGTGAGTGGGGGGACCGGGGGTGGTGGTGCAGAGAGAGTCTTAAGCAGACTCCTTGCTGACTCTGGCTCAGAGCTTGATCTCATGTCCTTGAAATCATGACCTGAGCCAAAAACCAAGAGTCAGAAGCTTAACAGACTGTGCCACCCAGGAGCCTGCTTATTTTTTTTTTTCATCCCTTTCCCTCTAAGTATTATTACTATTGCTATTATTTAAGGATTTACTTGAGAAAGACAGAGTGAGGGAGCACATGCTAGCAGGGGAAGGAGCAGAGGGAGACTATCCAAGGCAACTCCCCTCTGAGCACGGAGCCCCACACAGGGCTAGAGCTCATGACTCATGAGATCAGAGTCAGCACCAAAACCAAGAGTCCAATGCTCAACTGAGCCACCCAGATGCCCCTTCTAGGAATATTAATAAAAATCCCAAACACTTGAGGGGCAGTTGGTTGAGCCTCCAACTCTTGATTTTGGCTCATGATCTCAGGGTTGTGAGATTGAGTCCCACATTGGCACCACATGCTCAGCCCGGAGTCTGCTGGAGATTCTCTCTCTCCTTCCCCCTGCTCTCTATCTCAAAAAAAAAAAAAAAAGAAAAAGGAAAATAAATCTTTAGGATGCCTGGGTGCCTCAGTTGAGTGTCTGCCTTCACCTCAGGTCATGATCCCAGGGTCCTGGGTTCGAGTCCCATATCGGGCTCTCTGCTTGGCGAGGAGATGGCCTCTTCCTCTCCCCCTGCCTGCTTGTGCATGTGCTCTCAAATAGGTGAATAAAATCTTTAAAAAATTAAAAAAAAATCCTTAAGGAATTTCAAACACTGAGAAGAGAAAAGCCCATATGCATGGAGTGGAATATAGGCCAAGGTACCCTCTTAAAAATACCTGCTTAATTCCTTATTCATCATTTACCTCTGATCACGCCTGTAATTCCGCAGGGCTCCCCAAGGGTGTTTCACAACAGGGTAGATAATGTGAGATTGAAATTCAGATGCTGACTTGGCCACTGCTCATTTCCACCAAAAGGCCTGGGACCCCACTGCATTAACCTCTGTCTCTCTCTCTCAACCTAGGAGCCCGTAGCACAGACTCAACACTAAAATATTTGTTGATGCAAAGGAAATAAAAGCAGGTAGCAAGTATCTACCATGTGGTGTTATCTCTTTAATCTTCACACTGTGAAGTGGAGGTACTGCTATCCCCACTTTGCCAACGAAGAACAGAGACGGGAGAGTCAACCAGTTGAGGTCATTGTGTGTGGGAGAAGCCGGACACTCTGGCTTGGAGCTTGCGTAACTATTACGCTCCTCTTTCCATCATTCCTTCTAGTCAAGGAGAGGGCAGTGCTCTCCACAGACAGGGGACTCCAGGCTCAACTGCTGCTGTCAATGAATTAAAACAAAGGTTTTTTAGAAACTCTGATTTGTATTATGTATTCTGTTTTTCTCAGAGACAGGTGGAGTTCAGGTTATTAAGTAAAGGTATTAAAGAGGTATTAAGCCTATTAAATAGTAAAGAAAGGATATTAATTAAAGAATACTAAAAAAAATAAGGATGCCTAAAAGAAGCGCCTTCATTCAGCCTCAGGAGCCTTTGCAGTTCTGGGGTTCAAGGAAGTTAAGACTCACAGCTCCAAGTCAGGCTATTTCCGCAGCAAAATGAAAAGTCTTCACAGCTTATTTCCTTTAATTACATCATAAAACAAAATTAGAACATACAGGAAACAGTAATAGTTACATAACAATTTACTTTATATATTTATATATAAAAAACATTTTTCTTTTAGTCCAAAGATTTTAAAGCAAAAGGAATCCTCTACTGCCACCTTGGATTTTATTTTAAATAACCCTCCCTCCCCCCATCCTCAAGCGCCAAAAGTATGGGGTGGAAGCAGTCACTTGGACAGCTAATGGAGCCTGGTGCTCAGTCACCAAGTCAGGACCGGGTCAGCCACAGGGAGCGGCTGAGCGCGGGGGGGCAGGCCTGGCGGAGGAACAGGGAAGCGGCAGCTCCCCGCGCTGAAGCACTCGGGGGCGAGGCCGAGAGGCTTCAAGAGGCTTAGGCAAGGTTTGGGATCAGGCCCTACCAGTCAACCATCCTCTGCCTTCCGTCCCCTCAGGGGGAGAGGGGTTTGAGGGGGTTAGCTCAGGGATGGAACAGCCTGGTTCGAAGGTAAAAATTTCTCCCGCAGCACCATTTGCCCACCCAGCTCTGTCCTCAGGCAGTCAGGTGGGGGTGGTCCTCCCAGCTGTCTGCCCTCCGCACAGGTCTGTGCTCTCAGGGTCACCGAAGGTGGGCAAGGCTGAGGAGAGCAGCCAGAAACCGCCTGAGGCAGGTTACCTGGAAATCATTCCTAGTAGGAAAGAGGAGGCAGCCAGGGTGGGAGGCAGCTGAAGGTTGAGTCATTATACAGGAATGGAGAAAGGCAAAATGCAGAAGTCCTTTCTCCCCTGGACCAACCAATGGAAGGACTGTAACCCTTCTAACCCTTCGGATTGGGCAGTCACAGATCCTCAGGGGCCAGCTCCGAAAGAGCAGAGGCACAGTGCAAAACCACTAAGCATGTAGCTTCTGCTGAGCCCTGCCCCACGGGTCATGTGTGGTAGAGGTTAGCATGGAGTTGGGGTAGGGTGAGGAGGGGAGTAAGAGAAGAAATCTCAGGCTCACCTCCTTCCTGCACTTATTAGAAAGTAACAGTCATCAGAGAAGCACAGGTAAGAAATTATTTTTAAGGGCAGGAAAAAACATGTAAACCCAGAAAAGCAGCAGCAAAGGTTTTACTTTTTACAGGTCTAGCACTAGGAAAGAAAATCATTCAAGTCTTTGGGGGCGAGGCGGGTGGGAGGTAAAGTAATTAATCAAACCATGCCAGTTAGAGACTCGTTTATCAAGTTAGGATTTTCTAAGACTTTCGGTTGTCGTTCACTAGTGCCATAAGAAAAAAAGGAAGGGAGGGAGGGAGGAAGAAGACAGAAATAATGACTTCAGGGGCTAAGAAGGGTTAGGCTAAGGTAAGAAACACATGTGTGTGAGCCGCAGTGAGACACAGATTTGAATTAGTGAAAGTAAGTAGTTAGCAACAGTGACAAGTGGAACTTTGTGGGGCAAAGGTTTCTTCTTCCACTTTAATAAAAAAGACATCACTTCAAAGATTTCCCTGGGTTCTTGGGGTGTGGCAAAAGAAAAAACGTATGTGTCTGGACACCTCTCTTCTCCCATCACTTCTTGGGATGGGGATTCTCATTCACCGCCTCTTTTGGGGTGCCCATTCCCATCTGGTGACTCTGGTCGGGTGCAGGGTGGGTAGAAGCCCTCCGTGCCAGTGAGAAGGGCATAGAGTTCACTGGATGGAGAGGAAAGCAAATCTACTCAGGCAGGTGTTTCTGCATATTCAGGACAGAGGCCTGTACCCAAAGCAAAGTGCCCCAGTTCCAGAACTGATTCTCTCCTTTACTTTCAATCTCATCTACCATTTTCCCACCCCAATTCTTCAAAACAAGACACTGAAAAACAAAAAATAGAGTCCATTGATACAGTTCTGGTTGCTCATGGTTCTTTTTCCTAAAAGGGCAGTGAGACACCGTGGCTGAACTCAACTCCTTCGAACCAGACTCCACCGAGGGCTTACTCAAAGAATGCATGAGGCAGAGATGGAAGCACATTACGGAATTTCTCTTAATATCCCACATGTGAGCTTGTCCAAGACATTTTTTTTACCCCCTGCTGAAAATTAGGTGTAACTCTGTTGGGCTCCAAAGGTTCACTCAGACTCAGCTGAGAGGTTCTTACTGACTTTCCTAAGAGTCAAAGCCTTCAGAGATGTATCTCTGATGTTCCTAAGAATAAAAATGGAGAAATAGAGACACTGGCCTTATGAGGGGAAGCTGCAGAAGCCCTGCATGCAGGAAAAGCATTTATGTGCCTCAAATGAGTTTCTGGCAAGTAGAGTTTGTCTCAAGTGAGAGGGCAAGCTTAGAGCAGCATGTTCTTTGCTGGAGAACCAAGCTGTTCAGTTAGGGCACCTGGATATAGCAAATACAGCCAAATGTTATTCCCAAATTACCTGGGTTAATTATAGCCTACCAACATGGTCTTATATAGTTTTCTGTATCTTCCAATATTACAATTAAAGTTTATGAGAGAAATAAAGGTGACGAGAGGCTTAGACTCCTACTTCCCCTCACCCTCCTCATACTGCTTGAGCATTTATTAGGTTCTTTGGTCCAAGGTCATTGTAAGGGGGAGGGTTTGCCTCAAGACCTCCAAACAAACATCCTCCCCGTCGTCTGAAACAAGTCTCGGCTCATTCACACTGCTTGGGTTTGAGGTGGTTAAAGATCCTAGAACTGGTGGGCAGATAGGAAGGCAATCTTTAAAAAAAAAAAAAAAAAAAAAAGTTCTGGAAGCCCAAAGCATACCATTGAGAGAGTTCCTCAGCCAGGATGCACAATGGGGATGGAAACCTAATCACACCATGCACACAAGGAAGGAAAGGCAGAACAGACCTGTTTCCTTTAACCCCCTCCTCCTGTACCAGTATCACCTGTCATAAGGAACCCATGACTTTTAGCACAATAAACATTAAATGGCCAAGGGTCAACCACAATCCACACGCGTTCCTATTCTTCAAAATCACAGTCACCTAAAGATATACTGCTCACACAGGCAGGCAGGCAGTCCCCTCTTCCTTCCGGTGCCACGCATACTTCCCTACAACTTCAGACCAGGACAAATTCCCACATACCTTGTTTACCCCTTATGGTAAGAGTGGGCTATCAAATCGGTAACAAAGCATTTTACAAGGCAATTAGGAGAAATAAAGGAACCTGAATGCTATAGCATCAGACCTGTATCGAACAGTTCAAATTGTTTGGAAAGCCCAAAATAAATCATCATAAAAATATTTGCCAGGTGTCCCTCTAAAATATGTGCTGGAGGTCTGCTACATCAACTTAATGAATGTGGAAATTTACAAAAGCCATTTAAGAAATACATCCACTGAAGAGCAGAGGAGAAGGAAATAATTCTTTTTTTTTTTTTTTTTTACATAGAGCACAATGTGCTTTCATAGTCAAAATATTGGGGGGAAAAAGGATAAAGCCTGATCCCCTTACTCCTCATATCCAACAGTATGATTTCAAATTTTGGTAAGCAAATGTCTAAGACCACCCAGTGAAAAATGACCTGAATCACACAACAGTTACTGTATTCAAGGCTGCCCAGAGACTTTGCTTCGGTCAGGACAAGGGCCTAAAGAGGAAGTTAGAGACTAGAGACACTGAGAATAAATCAGCAGCATCATTGGGAGTAAGATGGAGGCTTTAAACAGAAGGCAAGGATGAGTACAGGAAGAAAATGGGAGCACTGCAAAAAAAAAAAAAAAAAAAAAAAAAAAAGAAGAAACTGGGATCACCTTGGTGGAGCCAGTGTAGAGGCCACAAAAGATACTGATGTAGCAAATGATGCTGGAAAATGTAGAGGGAAAGGCTGCTTGGAAAAGAGGTGATCTGGATGTTTAATAACATTCTCCAAAGACACAGCAGTAACCCCTCCTGGCTACCTGTGAATCTATGCATTAGCGCTGACGTATTCTAACATATCTCAAATCTCTCCATTCACTCTGTATTTCTTCATCATGGAAGATAGAGAGGGCCAGGGCTGGAGTCAAAGGAACAGGCCAAGAAGCTTTTCCTAAATCCCTGAAGTCTTACTGAATTTGCAAAAGTATCCCTGATATTAAGATAGGATGGTGGGGCCCTTTCCACCTGACCAAAACTTACCAGGTTCTGGGTTCTTAAATTCCTGGCACATTTCATTAGCTGGTGTAGGTTGCAGACTGGCATAAAAAAAATCTATTTCCTTCCAAGCTTGAAGGGCCTGAAGTTTTCTTGTGAAAGGAACAAGGCCCGGCCACATACACACCAGTGCTGCATACTTCATTTTTCTCACTGGACTCTGCTCTTGGCCCAGATAGGCAGGGATCACCTGAACAAGTCCACAGGCACCTGCACATGGGTCCATTCTTTGAGATGAGAAACGGCATTTCCAAGATGTTCGTGTCCTGGTAAATAGGGTCTTTTACATTTATGTACTTTTTAAGTAAAGAAATACTTTAATGGCCTCTACTGGTGGGCAATTTAAATCCATACTCACTAACCAATCAGGGTTTTATGGTCAATTTGTTCAGAAAATACTAAAAAAACCATAATATGTTAGAGCAGATGGCTCCTAAATATTTCTCTTTTTACTTTTGTCTGAATGAGTTACCTGGGGATCTGAATATTATCAACCACATCTGGAAGCATGTGTGCAAGTGTGTGCATCTGTATATGTGGGGTATAACCAGAAGGAGTCTCATTTTACAAAGTATATCCCTATGCCAACTATACTCCAATAAAAAAAATTAAGTATATTCTTCATATGATATTTTGAAAAGAGGATAAGGGGAAGGAATAATGAAAAATGAAAGTAATTTGAGCTTTTAAAAGGGCATAATAAAAAATAGGACTTAAAGTAAATTTAACATGCAAAATAATGGTGGACAGTACAGATTTCTAGCATCCTTTCATGGAATTGCTTGTGGAGAAGTCAGTCCTACTTTTTTCTTACATATGCTGGTACAGCCAGCACCTGCAGCATTATAACAAGTCTTTTAACAGCCTGGATCATGCAGAAGATGATCTAAGATCATGGCAGACTGCACAAGAATGTCCTAAAAGACCCAAAAAAAAGGTGTCCTATTAAAAAACCACATAAGGCTTCTAACTTTGGGCTTTAGAAATCTACTTCCTATACTTTAGAAACTGATTTTAGTTTCCTCATCCTTTATGACTTTTTTGGGGGAAGGAAGGAAGTCTCTTCCTTGACTCTGAATTATGGGCACTGAATAGGCCTTCAGCTCTGCTACCCATGCTGGGCAGAGACACCGAACCCCTTGCTTCTTCTCAAAGCCTTCATCTGGTTGCCCTTGGATTTCCTTCATGGGAATCCTGGAGCACAAGAGAGACAGCAATGACAGGTTTTGAAATGGTTCTGGTCCTTTGAGGTGCCAACATTTGAGATACACCATCAACACTGACATACAGTTGAGCAACTGTTCTAGGGTCATTCTCGTGTCCCTGAAAGGCTGGAACAGGGGGAAAAAAAGAGAGAAACTGACCAGCTAGACGGCACAGCAACTCTAGCAGCACTCTTACTAGAACAAAACAACCTCACAGACACCAATCCGCGATGGTACTGCTCACACCTAGATTTCAGTGAATATTTGACATGTCTACCCTTGGGTGGGGGGTGCTTTCGGGCTCAGTTTTGGGATCTGCCATTCCACTCTTTACTAATAATGCATTTCTTTCTCCTTATTAAGTTAGTGGATTCTGATGGGAGGTGCAGGGAGAATACTGGGCATATCATGCGCATTATTATAGTATCACAAGGTATAACAGAAACCAAAAGGCAAAGTTTGTTTTCATCAAAACAGTTTTAGCTCAATTTCTTCTCGTACCATATCTCGGTTTTGTGACAGTTTCCCTTCGCACTGGCAAAGATTCAGGCAGGGTCCCCTAATGGTAAAATTTAGAATTAAAAAAATATTTATTGATAATGTCTCTTTTAAAAATGTTTGGTAACCCCAACTAATCATCCAAAATGCACACTGTAAACACAGCAACAGCAGAAGAGTAACAATCGAGTGTGAGTAAGCACACAATGAACAGGTGACAGACTGAGCAAGAGTGCAGGAGGGAGCAACAAAGACCGAAAGACAGGTGCACAAGTGTGCTACAGAGAGTGACAATCTGAGTGAGTAAGTCATCACATTTGGACCACAGCGATTTCAGTGCAACCATTTAGGAAACCTCTGGGCCAAATACTTAAAACAGGAGGAGGAATGGATGAGCCTTCTTTGTGAGCATGCTCAGCACATGTTGGCATGGGAACAAGGAAGCACAGCAGCTCTGTAGTCATCTCATGATGGATGACTACCATTTATAGGATGCAAAGAAATTTTCTTTCTGGTCCCTGGATACAACATATATTGTTTTTCTATGCTTTCCTTGACCCTGGAGGACTGCAGTTGCTGTTCCAAAATCACCAAAGAAACCCCTTCACAAAATGAAGAAACTGCAGAAGCAGTAACACTGGGTTTGCTGGAATGCCCCCTTCCCTCCGCCTTGCCTATGATTTTCTTCTTGGCATGTCCAACAGGAATGGTTAAGTTTCACCAATCCACTTGATAAAGCCGGCATGGGCTTCAGTCCCCTGGTCACAGAACTAGAGTGGGTGGCGGTGAGGGTGGGTATGCATGTTATGTGCGGCTCTGGGGATCTGGACGCTGCCCTCACTTTGTAACCCTTGCCCAGAACACTGGGGTTGCTTCCACTGGAGACTCCATTGTAACTCTAGAAGTGTCATTAAATACTCAGTTCACCAAGGCTGACCACCTCCATTGTCATAGGATGATGCAGCATCTGCAGAATCGCTGTCTGCTGCCCCCTACTGATGGGGGTGGAGTGACAGGTGCGAAGTAGGCGTGGACTTTAATATTGGGCAAATGGGTCTGAAACAAGACAGAAACATTACTAAGAGAGAGGGCTTCAACAGAAAGAGCAACAATTGCTTTTCAGAAAAAACAAAGGGGCTAAGTGAACATGAAAGCAAGGCAGAGGCTGAGTACCAGTTAATAATAAAACTGGGGTAAGACTTTATACTAATCTCTTAACCTGTCCCAAAGGGATTGCTAGTTGCATTCCCAAAGTTAAAAGAAACTGTACATGCTTAAAATGATTTTTTCCACGTCACTGTGGACAATGTTTCTTCTGATATTTTCTTAAAAACTCCATTATCCTCTTTTAACAATACACTGTTTTTACTACATAAGTAGTTTCTGAGTTCCTGGCACACTCAAGGCACTGTGCTAGTTACATAAGGGAGTACAGAGATGGTCAACACAAAGGTCCTGCTCTTAGGGAACTTAACAGTCTAGACATAAATAGCTAAATTAAAATGGAAAAGTGCTAAGTGATGATTTGAGAACAGATAAAAAGTCTTGACGACTCAGAGTTGGAAGAGATCCTGTAAGGAGGCCATCTATAGGAGAGGCTCTCGTTGGCCTGCGGCTCTCCTCTTTTGGTGTAGAAGGAATATGGCTGCAAGGCTTTTCCACAGCAGTTATGCTCTCAGTCCTCTAGGTCTGAAGGGAGAGGAAGAACTAAGACCAACTGGAACTAAAGATGAGGTTTGGTGCTCCTTTATGTACTCAGATGCCATATGGCCAACACGGATGTTTTCAGACACTGGTTGTAAGGGTCTAACTAAGTACGGTGCCTTTCCCACAGCAGGTGTGAAACAGATGTTCCAATAAATGTCTGTTGAGCTGAATAACCTAACATATAGATTCATTCATCCTTTTATAACCTCCTTGCTGGCAACCTGTCTTCTAGGCATTTGATGATGCATGGGTCTCTTTAGTATGGAGGATGGGGCTAAAAGAAAGCATTAAAAAACAAAAACAAAAAAACCCAAAACCCCACCAAAAACAAACAAAAAACCCTACTTAATCCGTTTGTTGTCTTAAAAAAGAACCCCAGCAAAAGGGTCTGATGTGAAAGGAAATACAAATTAAATTCTTAAATCCCATTTAACTAAGTATTTTTCTTTATGTTATTTCTTTCTTTCCTGAATCTGGCATGTGTTTTTGACTCTGGGCATGTTATTAAGCCCTGGACATTACGGGAGAGTCTCTGCTGGGAGAAGACCTACTTTCTTCCTCTCAGTGGGTATTTTCCCACTAAATTTCCATCTGGAACAACAGGTAAAAACTATCTACCCTTAGGTTTGCTCTCCATTTTTTTTTTTCCTCTTTGCTAAATGTCCAAGTCACAGAAATCTACATCTATAACAAAAACAAACACAACAAACAAAAAGGAAATGGAAGAGGGAAAAAAAGAAAGAAGGGAAGGTGCCGAGAGCACCAGAGCTGGAGAGTGTGTGGCCGTGTTTACCCTGAGTCTCTTGATCCCAGCCCGTGTGATCTGCTGGCAGTCATAGAGTTCTATCCGCTCGAGGCTGTGACAACTCTTCAAGTGCTCCAGGGAAGCATCTGTGATCAGTGGGCAGTTGTCCAGTTCAATCACCTCCAGCTGGTCATGGGCGCAGGCCCCATTCCCCAGGTGACGAATTCCATCGTCTGTGATCAGCTCACAGTGAGACAGACTCTGCAGCCAAATAGAGCAAGGAAGGACACTGGAACACTTCACGGTATTTTTCTAGCCATCAGCCTGTATACAGGCAGAAAGGAAACCTTCTGAGTTGGATTGTGATGTCTATGGAGCCGTCACCAGATCTACGTGGTGAAGTAAGAAAGCAAACTAGAGTTGCTGGGGTTCTGCTTTTGACTATCAGTGACTGACGTTTCTGTGTGTGATTCTTTTTTCAGAGAGGGAGCAGAGGGAGAGGGAGAGAGAATCTGAAGCAGGCTCCATGTCCAGCACGAAGCCCGATGCAGGGCTCTATCTCACAACTCTGAGATCATGACCTGAGCCAAAATCGAGAGCTGGACGCTTAACCTACTAAGCCACCCAGAAGTCCTTCTGTGTGTGATTTTAAATATACTGTGAGTTCATGCAATGACTACGGAATAGTTCATGAACAAATCATGATATCCAAGCCCACATACAAATTTATACTTTTCTATAGGGATAAGAGGGGCTCAAGTTTTTTTCCTTTTTTTAAATACTTTTAGAAAAATTGGTTTATCTGACAGAGATCACAAGTAGGCAGAGATTGGGGGGGTGGGGGAGGGGGTTCCCAGCTGAGCAGAGAGCCCAATGTGGGGCTCAATCCCAGGACCCTGAGATCATGACCTGACCCGGAGGCAGAGGCTTAACCCACTGAGGCATCCAGGTGCCCCTCAAGTTTTTCTTGAACAAAACCTTCTGGAATTTGGACTAAATACTGAATACCTAGTACAGGGGAATGTCCAGTTAACTAACCGAAGATGATTCCTACACCTGTCAGGTGTGGTCATCTCTTTACACAAATTCCTTCACTTTATCAATTTTCCTTAAATCCCTGGTTCCCCCATGTGAAACTCTGAACCCCCCTGTCCCAATTCTAATTAGTAACATACCATAAAATACATACAAAAAATGAGCCTGGACACAAAATAGTTAAGCAGAATGTATTCCCACAGTGCTACTGGAAAGAGTAGCAGAGAACACCCCTAGTAAAGCCTTTATTAATTCTGTTTTACAGGACCATTTAGTCTCAAGGTGAAGCAAATTGTATTTTGGGCTATCCTGTCTCCTGGATTGCTGAAATTTAAACATTATTCAGGCTGAAGTGTAATTCATGTGGGAGGGAGAAGTCATACCCTCCTTGTCACTTTTCAATCTCCAAGTACTGATAAATAATACCTTGGTCCTCTGTAAATTGGCAATTTTCAGAAATATGTTTTCCCAAAATGGTAGCCAGACACCAAGAAGAAAGTATGAGGTAGGTTTTGATTAAATCCAATGAACACATAAAACTTTAAAAAGTCAAACTTACCAATACTTGAAGTCGAGGACAGTGTATAGAAAGTTGGATTAACGTGCTATCTGTTATCTGAAAGAAACACGTAAGTTTATTATAGGTATAATTCCAAAAAAGCTTCTTGGCTATACCTCATTCTTGAGCATAACTGTGTTCTACACTGATACCCTGATATTAATCATAAAAATAACAGATCTTAAGATTGAAAGCCCTTCAGCTACTTGAACCTGTTCTTTGAGAACCTATCCAGGCAGGCTTGAAAACATCTAGTCATCTGGAGTCTTCCATCTTTGAACAGGTCTATTGAAAATTCTCTTTTGTTTCTGAAATGAATGAAAATCTGTCCCCTTGTTATTTCTACCCACTGGACTTTGTTTTACCTCCTCAGAACCACCACAGAAAAGAATCAGGAGACGCGGCTCCATTAAAAAAAAATTTTTTTTAATGGGAAAATATCCTCAAATTATTAATTATATCTGGCCTATATTTTATAAGCCTTGATAGAACTCTGATAAGCTGGGTGTCAGGTATTTTCCCAAAGACGACAGAAAAGGGGCTGCTGGAATTTGGGTTAACTATGAACATTCAAGAAGGAGGAACTCTTGAAGGAAGAACAGTCTTTTAGAGTTATCTTAGGCTGGAAAATAGATCAGTGCTTCTTTTCAAATGTTCCTCCAACTCTGAAATGATGATGATGACCGTAACACACAACTTCACAGGGGCTAAGAAATGGTGGGGGATGGAAGGTTGGGGAGAGAAGGTATGTGCACATCACTGAGAAGGAGTAACACTGAAGAGGATGCACTGCAAACTCAGGCATGTGTGAGAGATGGATGGATGTGACCAAGTTCTAGTTTAGTAAGAACAGTTGCTAAGGAGTGTCTGGATAACAAGTAATTTAGAAAAAACGGACCTCTATAGTTACTAGAAGTATCTTTATTTTTACCATTAAAAAGATTTACTAATCTATCTCCTTTTTAGGAGTCCCCCTTCAAAAATTTCTCTCTGATCAACTACTAATCTTGAAGCTCTTATAATAGGTAATAAAAGAAACAGTTGCTAAGGCAGTATTTGGTCTGTCTGCCCAAAGGGCAGAGTTGGATCTCCAGGGCTAATATTATAAGGGGTCCATAGTCTCACTGAACTAAAAAAAAAGGTGGGGGGCAGTGCCATACTGTTCATGTGATGGGGCTTTAATTATTTACTACTGTTATAACCCTGTATGTCTAAGGAAACACTTTAACATCTTTACGGCCTGAATGCTTGGACCTACTTTCTTTCCACTGGCAACCTTACTGATGGCATGTATTTTCCTAGTTCCTTACCATGTATGGCACGAGTACTTCTGCCTGGACACCTGGAGGACACCTCAATAAATGAAGAATCAGCACTGCCACCAGGCACTATACTATACTGGGACAGGGAACTGAATGTTTCGATGTGTATGTATTACATAAGGTTGTTTGTTTGTTTTTTTTTGCCAGTCTGTATCATACTGTATCTCTCTCTTTTTTTAAGAATTTGTTTATTTTAGGGGGAGATGGGTAGAGGGGGGCAGGTGAGGGAGAGAATCTCAAGCAGACTCCCCATTGAGCATGAACCCCAGAGTCTGCAAGCCGAAACAAAGAGACTCCTAACCAACTGAGCCACCCAGGTGCCCCTATGATAATGTATTATTTTTAAACTTTTTTTTTTTTAAAGATTTTATTTATTTATTTGACAGAGATCACAAGCAGGCAGAGAGGCAGGTAGAGTGACAGAAAGGGGGAAGCAGGCCTTCCACTAAGCAGAGAGCCCGATGTGGGGCTTGATTCCAGGATCCTGAGATCATGACCTGAGGGGAAGGCAGAGGCTTAACCCACTGAGCCACCCAGCTGCCACGATAATGTATTTCTGAGTAGAAATCTACACTCTTACCTGAACACACTCTTCCAGGTCCATTTTTTCAAGCTCATGGCAATTCTACAGAATACAAAACCAAACATTATAGCACCAAGATTTAAAACATGGGAAAATTTAAAGCCAGAACACTAAGAAGCAGAATTAAATACACGGACAAAATCTTAAGTTTCAGAGCTGGTGTCATTCTAATGTCACTTTCTGCCTTCATTAATCACACATTTTAAAAGGCCTTGATCACAGTGGAAATTTCTCAATTATGTATCTATTATCTTTTAAGTCCAAGGGAATACATTTTCTGCACATTAATACCAAGCTAATACAGAATGCTTCCAACCATAAATAATTTAATGAAAATTATCTCTTTGAAAGAATGGAAGGTAAACTGTGTGTCTTCATTGAGTTATGCTACGTCCTGCCCCCTACCCATTAGTCTTCCATCAGTCTTCCTGAAAGCAAATGTCCCTCCCCAGAGTCCATATATGCTAAAGACAGTATAATTTTGAATACTATCATTATACAGTGATTTATAAAACTATTCCAAGTATTTATTCTGGAGAACACAAAAAAAATCTCTTAAACCACCTCCATTTAAAATCAGGTCTATTCAACGTTACTCTCACCCACCAGTCACACACCAAATAACCAAGAAAGCTTTTCCACGAAGCATTAGGAAGGCCCTGCCTCGCTTACCATCTAATGAAAATGTGGCAAATCAAGTCTCAAGAAGGAACATCATGGTCTCCAAGACACATCTGTATTTCTAGAGCAGTTCATGTTCTTTAGGCCTGTGGCTGCAGCACGAGAACTCAGGCACACTAGCCAGAGAAGTGCTCTCACACTCCACACCCTCCTCCACTTTGCTGCCATTCCACGTTTCCCTTGTTGCTCACTCTTGTGAAATTAAAAAAAAAATTATTTTGTAAAGAACCTGGAGAAAATAACTTACCCTGGCCAGAGTGGTAAAGCCTACATCTGTTAATTGAGAACACCTCGCCACTTCTAATATTCTGTTGAAAAAAACAAAACAAAACAAAACAAAACAAAGTGAAAGTCAAGCCCTTGTTTTCTGAAAACTGGGTTTATTAAAACAGCAAGAATTTAAGAAAACAACCTCCTAGTCCCTAAACACTGCATGATAGAGTGACATTAACAGCTAAGCAAGTCTGTATACAGATCTTGCCATTCATTTTCATGGAGTCATCATAAAGTGGTCCTGTAAATACCACATTTCAGGGTGATGCAATCAGAAGAATATAATAGAAGCTTGTAGTTAATGCCAAAATGCATTTAAAAGCCTTCTTGATGGCATACTGCTTACCCCCAGAGGGCAGCCTGCTCCTAGAAAACAAAGGAAATGGAGATAAATACTCTGCTTCAATTAATCTGTTGCTTAAGTAAATTATTCTCTTTCCCCATTTTACATGTAGGTTCACTCAAATTTAAATAGGCTTTTAAAAATACTATGAAGGGACTGGTTAATTACAGGCCTGTCCCATGTATGAAATTCCACACTTATGAAAAAAACACCCTAAGTGTCCTGCCTCTTCCCACAAGCTCCCAGGGAGGCCCAGCACAGAGGGGGGCTGAGCTGGCAGCCAGTCTCCTACTCAGGAACTGCTGAACACCAACCGAAATACTAACCACAGGACCTGGGAATCAAAAGTAGCTCTTTTTGGTGAAGAGTCGGGTGGCATCTGCATGATAGTACCAAATAACATCTTCATGTTTGCTTATGAATTACTTACTACATGAGTTGAAACAAACAAAGCTATAATAGAAGAAATCATTATCAACCAGCAATGATAAATGAACATCTAAAGGGGAAGCAGGATCTGACTGAACCTAACTTTTGATTCTGATATTTGAGAGCAATATGTCCGAACAATAAAATAAACCATGAAGGAGTAAGAAGCTGAACACTCCTTGCTTTAAAAGAGAAAAAGGTCATGTGTAATATTTTTAGGGAGGACTCTTGCTGCCTCCTTAGCCCCAGGCCTCTGATAGTATTATTTTTGACCAAGTCTATGATATATCAAGGAACTCTGATAATCTAGGCAACTTTTCTTTTAACAATTATGGTTAGGCCTCTGGCCAGGTAATAACAAAAAGCTTTAATAAATTTACATGGGTTTATAGTGATTATTATATGTGGTTTCTTGGGTTCTGGACCAGACTGCCTGAGTTTGAACCCTTGCATCTGAACTCACTAGCTGTGAGACCTTGAACAGGTTACCTGACCTCTCTCTGTGCTTCAGTTTTCTCATCTGTAATATGGAGATAATAACAGTGCTTATATGCTATTATGGGGATTGAATGAATTAATATTTGAAAATCACTTAAAACAAGGGTTAACATATCTAGGATACAATAAAGTTGTTTTAAGAACAAAAAAGGTATATGGGGATCATCCTTATTTATTACAAAACAGCATGTTGTGTACTTTTACAGAACCAATATGGGTTTGAAAGCATGTGCATGCTAACACTGCATTCTTAGTAAATTATTCAGCCAATGCTTCTTTAGGCAAAGAGGAGGAACCACAGAGAAATCAGGCTTTCTCTAAAAGACCACGAACACAAAGGAAGTATTCCTGCAGAGCTATTTTTTTTTTTAAATACTTAAAGCTAAGTAGCTGGCATCATTATCACAAGGTAAATAACCACAGGGCAGGCCTTTAAAAACTTTCTTCCAGAAGGAATTATATGAAGTATTAATAAGAGAAAATGCCTTTACTTCATTTCTCAAGTAGAAATAAAATGTGAATTTTTTTTTTCCTAGTATGGATAGCAAGAAGTAGGAAATGGGGAACATTACCCCTTGGTTTAAGCTAATTATACACATAATCAAGTGAGGTACAAAGCAAGCAGGTTAGCACCTAAAAGGGTAGTAACCTTGTAGTGTCTACCTTAAAAATCTCAAAGTTCTGAGCAATAAATTCGTGTGAAGGCAGCCTTTGTTCCTTTCCCCTGATTTTTTGAGCTAAACAAGAAATGTTTACCTAAGCCGTGGGCAGTTCTGACCTAGAGCATTCAGGATGGCATCTGTGATGTTGGAGCAGCCGGAGGCACAGAGGGACTGTAACTTATGGCACCCTCTGCATATAGTAATGAGACCTTCATCTGTGATTTGCTAAAAAATAAAAGCAAACCCCCCCCCATTGGTATTAGTAACTCAGCAGAAAAAAAGGAAAAAACGTTACCTCTGAAAATAAGCACCAAAAAGAAATAAACTAGTTTAATATTAATCAGGTAGCAAACCTAAAAGAAAATTAACACACTTTGTTTCTCCTTTTCAGTTCCTTTTGATTTAATGTGCTCATTTCTTTCTTTTTTTTCCCCTTTAAGTAGGCTTAATACCCAACATGGGGTTTGAACTCAGGACACGGAGATCAGAATCACATGACTGAGCCAGGCACCTCTGTGCTCATTTCTGGTGTAAACGGAAGAAGCTATAATGGGGATTCTTTTAATGTAATGGGACTGCGAACAGCATGAGGTGCATCATGGGTTAGATTCAATTAAATTACTTTAAAACCCAGAAAACAGATAAGAATGGCAGTATTAACATATTTGCAAGTTCAAAATTGACACTGACATTAAGTTAATGAAAAAATAAAACAACCTGTGGATGACAGTTTCAACTTCATATCAACCACAGATCTTTTTCTTTCTTTTTTTTCCCTATTTAGTTCTTTATTTTAATTGTAAGAGTGTAAAAATAAATCTTAATTTATGGAGATAAACAGCTGTATCCAACTCAAACATAATTTTATATGTTCTAAATTATTCTTTTTTTTTTTTTTTGAAGATTTTATTTATTATTTGACAGAGATCACAAGCAGACAGAGAGGCAGGCAGAGAGAGTGAGAGGAGGAAGCAGGCTCCCTGAAGAGCAGAGAGCCTGATGCGGGACTCGATCCCAGGACCCTGAGATCATGACCTGAGCCGAAGGCAGCGGCTTAACCCACTGAGCCACCCAGGCGCCCTGTTTTAAATTATTCTAAAATTTGAAAAGGACACATCAAAATGTTACGCTAAAAAAAAAAATGCCATGTATAAACATCCTAACATGTTGGATGTGATTAGCAATTCAATTTGTCCTGCTAGATACACAGATTTTGTGTAAGCCTCATAATAAAGCTCCCTGTCATCTCTGTTCAATCCGTGTCCTTAGGATGCCAGGAAAATTAGAAAAAAAATATCGAGCTTTAAATATTTACTGCTTAAATCAATATATTCTCAATATTGTATAACTAAAGCAAGATACAGATAAAAAAGTGGATGCCAAGGCAGATATAAGATGTATTGTGAGGATAAATTAATGAGGATCAACACATGTGGAAGTAACTAAAAAGGTGCCATGCAAGTATGATGTATAGTTATAACTAAATGAGGATAATTGAAATGTAAAGGGGGAAGCAGCAATCAATAAACATGCATATGTACCAGGTCAATGAGAATTTGTATCACATAAGATCAGGAAAGTATGTTGTAGGATTGTGCTGCCTTTTCCTTCCCTCTTTTTTTTTTTTTTTAAGATTTTATTTATTTATTTGATACACAGAGAGACAGCGAGAGAGGAGACACAAGCAGAGGGAGTGGCAAGCAAAGGGAGAAGCAGGCTCCCCACTGAGCACGAAGCCCAATGCGGGACTTGATCTCAGGACCCTGGATCACGACCTGAGCAGAAGGCAAATGCTTAACCTACTGAGCCACCCAGGTGCCCCTGCCTTTTGCTTCTTAATGTTTTCAAGTCTTTAAGGGATTACTGAGGAAGAAAGATATGAAAAGTCATATATAACAATTCTTCAAAGTTTAAAAATAATAAAATTTACTGAACTTCAATGTTTTCAACTTAGTCAAGAAAAAGAGAATGGAATGAGAATGTACTTTGGTCACGTCAACAGTTTTGGTCAGAAATGTGAAGTCTTAGGAATGAGAATCACTGCATCACATCCTACAAAAGGAATGACTTATGCCCTAAGATCTGGGTGAAGGGAAAGAGTAAAATAAACAGATGACAGAGCTGGTTCTTTGTGCTTACTGGCTGGGATTTCTGTCTGCTGGAAGGACCAAGGAAATGAAACTAAAACAGCAAACAGTAGGTATGGTATATATGTGTAAATAACATATATCCACACAAATACATACAGAGCGTATCTGTGTGTATATACACATATGTAAGATCCAAAGATGCCGGAGAACAGTTTTTTCCTGTCACTGTAAGATGATGATTTCATGCTTACAGCAGCTGCGTAAGCTCTTCCTGTCAGGCCAGATATTTCAGTTTCATAAATGAAACTGGGCAGTTAGCAACTTATGGCAATCAGAATTAAAAGGAAGCAGTGATCAGACTTAAAAGGCGTATCATTCATTTAACTCAGTCTTTAGGAGCCTCCTAAGCAGATCATTATCAGCACCATCCCTTAAGGGCTGGAAGGGGGGCTGCTTCAATTGCACAAAACATGGCCCTATATGTGTCACTTTTCAGCAACCACTATGGTCTCAAGTTTCAGGTGATTATACAAGAACGGGAGGGAATAATGAGCAGAAGTTTTAGCAAAAACAAGGCAAACCCTCAAGTGTTTTTCATTGCCACGAGAGGCTTTCACTCCAAGGCAACACATATTTGTAATTTTCAAGGCAAGAGAGAAAAGATAAAAGTATATTGTTGATGTTCTAGGACCCTGAGTAGTTTCAGCAAATTGAGCAAAATGCAGGGGTTTGGGGATACACACAAAAGAGGTGACAGTCTAAAAAAGCCCAATGTGAATTACAATACTACTTGGAAATACTTGAGTACATTTTGCTTGTCATCTCTTTAGATCAGTGGTTCTCAATAGTTATGACTCACTGATAGATCTTCATTGGCATAACTGCAATTAATTAACCAAAAAATATTGTAAGTACTAGAGTCTGTGAATAATTCACTTCTAAACGTAGAAAAGGGGTGGAGTTCTAGTTAGTTTGTTTGGAAATCTGCATGGGCTATCTTTTATATTGTCTACGTCAAAACCCTTAGAAGTGAGTGTCCTTAAACATGCCAAGAATCGTATCTGTGTGTGTCCTGTTTCCCTGTTTCCCAGGGCTGAGGTGGAAAAACCACTGGTCTTAATGATGGAAGCCTGTACAATAATATTACTGCAATGAACTACTAATACAAAAGAGTTGTGGGAGGGACGGCTTACTAAGCAAGTCTGCAGGTTCAAGGTCACCAGTTCAGGACAGTGTGCACCTATGTACTTCAGAGCTTCATCTTCTAGCTAGAAAAATTAAAAAGACAGAAAAAAAAGATTACTGACACTGTTTCAAGAGATAAAGATATGGGAGTATACACATTTTGTCAACACATGCTAAATAAAGCCAAGCAAGCTTCAAAGGAACAATGAACCAGAAACAATGACCCATGATCAAATAAAGGCATAATTCATGTCATTAGTATGGTTATCAGTATTTTTCATCAGTTCCAACCACGTCAAATTCACATGATCACCAAATCAAGGAAAAGATAAAATAAACACTGCCTAATGTTTATGGATTTCTCTTTTGATAAATTAAGTATGCCTCACAGCATTTTGCTCAGGGATTATGAAGCTAAAATAATTTTCACACTTCTGTACTTCCTATATAAAAAGTTTTTTTTAAAAACAAACTTTTGGGAGCAGAAGCTGAGAAAGGAATCCGGTTTATCTGCTGCTGGAAGATGAATGCCACGCGTACAGTGCTGAGAACAGATGGCAAGTCATTGATTATAATGGTGCATTCCAATCAATATTTTTCAGGATTCCATAAATAACCAGAAGCTCAAGCTGTTGTTTTAAGACAGTCTTACTTCCAAAGCTCTGTTTCAAACAATGGAACTCCTCCCATCACAGTGAAAGAATAAGGGCACTTTTAACAGAAGCCAAGGCACGGTCTCAGTAACCATTAATAAAAGAATGTCACAAGAGCCTAGCCCTACTTTGTCAGTCACTTCTAAACTCACTTCTGATTATTTCCTTCGAGACACTGCCATGTCAATTCTTTTTTTCTTTTTAATCACCGTAAAATACAAAGACAGTAAAATTTTTAATAGCAAAATATGTTGAGATTTGTAATGTGACTGGCAGGAAGTAAACACCAACACTATAAAATGTAGGTTCTGTATACTTGGCACATTTAACCTGGAAGTTAAACAACTAGTGAAAACTGCTAACTAAGACTGCCTTCCTTGCCTCTCCAGTTCAAGGTCTCAGGCAGTAACGACATGGCAAGTTTTCTTCTCAGATTAAATTGTGTAAGATGCTTCCTGCCTATGGTGCATGCTCAGTGTGATCTTCTCTCCCTATCTTGCCTCCCCTCAAAAATTTTATCTTTGATCAGATGTTAATTCTTTTCATATATATACATATATATGAAAAAAATATATATCTATTTTAACTCTAAGGAAGACACTTTAATTTTTGGTAAGCATGTATCCTTGATTATTAATATACAACTATATATTCCTCCAGCCAACATCTTTGGGCTGCCTACAAAGTTCACGGTTCTTCTAAAATTCACAAGCACTACATGGAGTATTACCTGTGTGCAGCCTTTTAAGAATAAGGCCTTGAGACCCCCACAGCCTCTCACTAGTGCTTGGATGCCATCCTTGGTTACTTGGTCACACCAGGAAATGTTTAATTGCTCCAACAGTGGACATCCCTCACTTAGGACAAAACAAAATGAAACAAATATATGACTAAATCCAATTCCAAAGGCATCAAAGTCTCATTTTATTGGCTATTTAGTCAGGGAATGGCTACAGCCCCATGCTTTCCCACAAGAATACACTCATTTACTTAACACAGATTTAGAATGCAGGCAATCTCACAACAAAAACAAAGCCTAGTTATCAATGGTGGTTGAGTTCATGTGGGACTGTATCCTGAGGAGAGCTATCTCAAATCCAGCTAAACTAGTAAGCACAGAGCACTATACTGTTTTTCAGATATATCAGACTGTTATGGAGGTTTATGCTTTTCAAATATATTTTTTTTTGCACTTATCACATGTTTAAAAGGTCTCTGGAAAGGAAATGGAAACTAAGTGACCTGTTCAAGTTAACAGAGTAATCAGTGAAGGGTTTAGATTCAGATTCTTTATCAAATAATTCTTTTACTTATCAAAGTAATAATGAAGAGGTTTAAATTCTTATTTAAAAAATTACAAAGGATCTATACATTTTCCTTATCTGTGAAGTCTCCTCAGTACAGTCTCCATAGGCTAAAATTAGGCTATACTGTTTGATCTCTGCCTTCTATTAAATATCCATTTCATCTTTGATTTCATATTTGAACTATGCAAGAATCCCAAGCTCTATGATATTCTTTGGAAAATATTGCTCTAATTGTTTTATAAAATGAAGGCAGAGGATCTTGGTTCAAGTCCATTCTTCAACATTAACGGTATGACTTCAGACAAGTCATTTTAGGAAACCTGATTGAACTTCTCTTAATCCAAGATCAGCCACAGCCTATGCTCTTCCCAAATGGAAGCACTCACTTCTGTAACAGCACTTAACACACCGTACTATGCTGCTAAAGGGCAGCAACAACAATACCTTGTTTAGTGAGATTGGATCACATTCAAAATTGTTTTGGATTTTCTTATCTATAAGTGTCTGTCCTATCTGCCTCAGATGGTTTTCAAATAAATGAAATCATTTATGTGAAAATATTTTATAAACCATAAATGCTGTTATCTTATCCTGTTTATTATCTCACCTGGCAAATGACCTTAGATACATATGTACTCAGTATTCATAAGGAAGGTCTAGAAGCCATTTTTAGATTACTTATACTCAACTAAATCTACATTTCTTCTTTTAATAGCTTAATTTTTACTATTTATGAACATAACCAATAAATGGGACCATAATTACCTGTAAAAGACTGATAAAAAAGTAAAGATACAAAGAGAATGAGCATTTCACTCTCCTTTTAAGGTATACTTTCTGTGATGTATTTTTAAAAAAACAGGTTAATATTAAAACGTACTGAGTGCTTACTCTATGCCAGAAACTCTCCTAAGCACTTTATATACATTAGGTTGAACCAATGAAGCTGTCTTTATACCATAAAAGCTGTTAAATACTGCCAACTTTGTATGGTTTGGCCTAATATTATCAAACAGTGATGATAATACCAAACAGTGATGATAATACTGTTTAATCCTAAGAACAGAACTATGAGATGACAAGGAAAAACTCACAAGGGTTATATTTGTTCAAGGTACCTGGCTAATCAATCACCTGACTCTGGAGCGCTGCTTTGATCACTAAGCTATGATATGTGGTGGTTTCAGGAGTGGGGGCAACCAAGCTTGAGAGAAATCTAATCATTCACGTATATGCTGTACCAGTCTGTTCAGAAATCCTAGTTATCCCTAGGCATTTCACCTGAATGTGTCCTGTAATTTGGGCAAGTGATCTATTCTGAACTATAGTACATATCCATAGAACACAGTTTCCTTCAATTCTAACTTTATTTCAGTTATTTGAAATTTTTAAAAAACTCAGTATTTGTTCTGATTATTGGATACTCTTGTTATAAGATATTTACCTCAGAGCTTTAAGAGACATGTTTGTGATTGATGTACAGGAAGCCAAGTCAAGGTGCCTGAGTTTGGAACAGAACTTGCTAAGGCTAGTACATGTACTGAAAAAATGGAAAAAGGAGAAAATAATGAATAAACAAACAGGGACACATCTTTAGTAAATCATATACGATTCTCATTAAACACATGTGTATACATAAGAACGGTAAAATTTCCATACCCCAAATAAAAGCAGTTACAAATCCTGGGACCTTTCACGCTGAGGAAGAGGCAGGTGCCATTCACAAAGAAGAAAGGCTGTGCTGTGTATGAGAATTAGCATGAGGGGATGATGATGCTTCATTCTTGTTTGGAAATGTTTTACAGCAAACTACCTATGTGCTCTCAGGAGACCTCTATGCATTTTGCAAATACAGAAATACCAGAAAGCTAGCTTAGAACTTGCTAGCAAGTGGTGCAACATGAAGACTGAAAACTGTCTATGCTCTTTTATTTAAATCTCTACTCAAGATAACCTTTTGCATGGCAGTAATGAAATGGTTGGATTTTTGCAAAGTATATTGAAGATGGACTGATATCGGGCTTGAATAAGTTAGTTTATGTAATATCACTACCGACTTGTCCTTAGGACTTAAAAAAAAAAAGATTTATTTAAATTTATATTTGAGAGAGCAAGTGAGCAAGTGTGAGTAAGGAGAGGGGCACAAGGAGAGGGAGAGAGAGAATCATTAAGCAGACTCGGCAAGCGCAGAGCCCAACATGGGGATCTACCCAGGACCCTGAGATCATGACCTGAGCTGAAATCAAGAGGTGACCAATTAACCAACAAAGCCTGCCAGGTGCCCCTCTTTTTTTAAAAGATAGTAATCTTGGGGCACTCAGTCGTAATCTGGGTGGCTCAGTCATTAAGTGTCTGCCTTCAGCTTAGGTCATGATCCCAGGGTCCTGGGATCGGGCCCCGCATCAGGCTCCCTGCTCAGCAGGAAGCCTGCTTCTCCCTCTTCCACTCCGCCTGCTTGTGTTCCCTCTCTCACTGTGTATCTCTCTGTCAAATGAATAAATAAAATATTTTTAAAAAAAGATTTTGTTTATTTACTTGACAGACAGAGATCACAAGTAGGCAGAGAGGCAGGCAGAGAGTGAGGGGAGGAAGCAGGCTCCCTGTAGAGCAGAAAGCCTGATGTGGGGCTTGATCCCAGGACCCTGGGATCATGATCCAAGCCAAAGGCAGAGGCTTTAACCCACTGAGCCACCCAGGCACCCTGAATAAATAAAATTAACTTAAAACAAAAAAAGTAATCTCTACCCCCAATGTGGGCCTTAAACTCATGATTCTGAAATCAAGAGTCGTATGTTCCACCAACTGTCCAGCCAGGTACCGCTTTATGAATTTCTTAAAGTCTCTTTTTTTAAAAAGATTTATTTATTTATTTGTCAAAGAGAGAGAGAGAACACAAACAGGCAGAGGCAGAGAGAGAAGCAGGCTCCCCACTGAGAAAGGAGCCCTATTTGGGACTCTATCTCAGGACGCTGGGATCATGACCTGAGCTGAAGGCAGCCACTTAACAAACTGAGCTACCCAGGTGTCTCTTAAAGGCTCTTTTTATAAAGATTTTATTTATTTCAGAGAGAGAGAGAGAGATATTAAGTTGGGGGCAGATGAAGAGGAAGAGGGAGAAGCAGACTCTCTGCTGAGCAGGGGGCAGGGGGCAGCTCGGTTCCAGGACCCTGAAATCACGACCTGAGCTGAGGGCAGACACTTAAACCCCCTGAGCCACCCAGATACCCATAAAGGCTCTTTCTCCGCAATGGTCAACTTCTCATTTAATTTTTTTTTAAAATATTTTATTTATTTATTTGACAGGCAGAGATCACAAGTAGGCAGAGAGGCAGCCAGAGAGAGAGGAGAAAGCAGGCTCTCTGCAGAGCAGACAGCCCGATCGGGGTTTGATCCCAGGACACTGGGATCTTGACCTGAGCCAAAGGCAGAGGCTTTAACCCACTGAGCCACCCAGGCGCCCCCTCATTTAATTTTTTTAACTTATGATGGAAAATTGCAAATATACACAAGAGTGAGAAATAGAAAATATACCTGTACCATCACTGAGCTTTGACATTTATTAGTATTTGACTATTTCTACTTCATCTATTTCCTTCTGCTTTTTGTTCCAGTATTTATTTATTTTTAAAGATTTTATTTGTCAGAGAGAGAGAGAAAGAGAGCACAAGCAGGGGGAGCAGCAGGCAGAGGGAGAAACAGGATCCCTGCTGAACAAGGAGGAGCCCAATGTGGGACTCGATCCCAGGACCCTGGGATCATGACCCTAGCCAAGGGCAGATGCTTAACCAAATGACCCACCAGGCATCCCTGTTCCAGTATTTTATTTATTTTTTAAGATTTTATTTATTTATTTGACAGAGAGAGATCACAAGTAGGCAGAGGCAGGCAGAGAGAGAGGGGGAAGCAGGCTCCCCACTGAGCAGAGAGCCTGACACAGGGCTCAATCCCAGGACCCTGAGATCACAACCAGAGCTGAAGGCAGAGGCCCAACACTATGAGCCACCCAGGTACCCTGTTCCAGTATTTGAAAGCAAACCCGCACATATTATTTCACCTAGAATTATTTCAGGATAGATTTCCAATAGATAAGGATTTTAATTCCTTAATATCTGATAACCCATCTGTGTTAAAGTTTCCCCAACTGTCTTATAAATGTCTTCGTCAAGTTGGTTTGTTCAAACAGGATCCAAGCAGCAGCCATACATTCTATTTGGCTGATATGTGTCTTAGGTCTTTGTGTAGACCTATGTTTTCATTTCTTCTGGGTGGATGCCTAGGATTAGCACTGCCAGCTCCTACACTGTGTTTGTTTGACTTTTTAAGAAATTACCAAATGGTATTCCAAGGTGGCTATACTCTTTTACATTCCCACCAGCAATGCATGAAGGTCTCAGTTGCTCTACATCCTTGCTAACATTTGCACTCTCTTTTTCATTATAGCCATGTTAGTGGGTACGGATTGTAATCCTACGGTGATTTTATTCTGCAATTCTAAAATGAACACTCTTACTTGTACTTATTGTCCATTCATCTCTTTCCTTGGTGAAATGTCTACGTGTTTATTAGCTCCCAGTTTCTTTTAAGAAAAGATTTTATTTATTTGACAGAGACACAGCAGGAGAGGGAACACAAGCAGGGGGAGTAGGAGAGGGAGAAGAGGGCTTTCCACTGAGCAGGGAGCCTGATGTGATGCAGGACTCAATCCCAGGACCCTGGGATCATGACCTGAGTTAAAGAGAGATGCTTGGGCGCCTGGGTGGCTCAGTGGGTTGGGCCGCTGCCTTCGGCTTAGGTTGTGATCTCAGGGTCCTGGGATCGAGTCCCGAGTCAGGCTCTCTCTGCTCAGCGGGGAGCCTGCTTCCTCCTCTCTCTCTCTCTCTGCCTGCCTCTATGCCTACTTGTGATCTCTCTCTGTCAAATAAATAAATAAAATCTTTTAAAAAAAAAAAAAGAGAGAGATGCTTAACCAACTGAGCCACCCAGATTCCCCATGTTTAGCTCAATTTTTAACTGGATTATCTTATTAATCGTAAGGGTTCTCTATACTTTTTTTTTTTAAGATTTTATTTCTTTATTTGACAGAGATCATAAGTAGGCAGAGACACAGGCAGAGAGAGAGAGGGGGAAGCAGGCTCCCTGCTGAGCAGAGGGGCTCGATCCCAGGACCCTGAGATCATGACCTGAGTTGAAGGTAGAGACTTGTTTAACCCACTGAGCCACCCAGGTGCCTCTAATACACTCTTAATACATGTCTAATTTCCTTCAGTAATGTTCTGTCATTTTCAGACACTTCTTATAGAATTATGTCATCTGAGAATATAGACAGTTTTACTTCTTTCATGTTGGTATGCCTTTTTTTTTTTTTTTTTTTTTTTTTTTTTTTTTTTGGCTCATTTCATTTGGCTAGACTCTCCAACAGAATGTTGACAGAAATGGTGACATGTTAAATGTCACCACCTTGCTCTTGATCCTAGGGTAAGGATTCAGTCTTTCGTCAGTAAGTATGATGTTAGCAGTAGGGTTTTTAAAAAATTTTTTTAAAAGATTTTAATTAATTTATTTGACAAAGAGAGAGAGATCACAAGTAGGCAGAGAGGCAGGCAGAGAGAGAGGGGGAAGCAGGCTCCCTGCTGAGCAGATTGCCTGATGTGGGGCTCGATCCCAGGACCCTGAGATTATGACGTGAGCCAAAGGAAGAGGCTTAACACACTTAGCCACCCAGGTGCCCCAGCAGTAGGTTTTTCAGATGCTTTTGATCAGATTGCGTGAACTCCTTTCTATTTCTAGTTTGTTGAGGATCTGTTTTATTATGAATGCGTGTTATATCTGTCATGTGTTTTTTCTGTATCTGATGATCTACTGTTACTTAACAAATTACCCCAAAACTGAGCAGCTTATAACAACAAAAATTTACTATAGCACAGTTTTTGTGGGACAGCAATACAGGCACAGGCAACTTTAGCAGGGTGCCTGACTCAGGATCCTTCACAAGGCTGTAATCAGAGTACTGGTCATAGCTGCATTCATCTCAAAGGTTAACTGGGTACGAACTCCCTTCCAAGCTTATTTAGGTGACTGTTTGCAGCCCTCAGAAGATCCAATTCCAAGCTCTCTCACTTGGTTTTTGGTAGGTTCCAGATTCTTGCTGGCTGCTGGCCAGACCTCAGCTCCTTGCCACGTGGACCTCTCCACAGAGCTACTCCCAACAGGGCAGCTTGTTCCCCCCAACAGAGCCAGAGCCCTGAGGGAATGCAGAGCAAGACAGAATCACAGTCTTTTGGTAACCTAATCTTCAGTGTGACATCCAATCTCTTTTGCAGTATTCTATTGTTAGAAATGAGTCACTAAGTCCAGTCCACCTTCAAGGGAAAAAGATTACACAAGGGTGTGAGTACTAGGAGGCAGGGGTTACTTGGGGGTCATTTTAGAGGCCACCAATCACACTGAGATGATCATGTGGGTTTTGTCCTTTATTCCAGGGGGCAATAAATCTCACCAGCTGCCTATTTTCATGTGGTTCACAGGTCCAGAATGGACCTGTGAATGTTTTTAAATGGTTGAAAAAAAATTTTTTTTTAAATGGTTGAAAAAATTTTTTTAAAGATATATCTTGCAGCATGTGAAAATCATATGAAATTCAAATTTCACTGCCCAGAAATAAAGTTTTATTGGAGCACAGTTATGCCTTTTTGTTTATATATAGGCTATGCCTGCCTTTGGAAAACACTGCCAGGGTTGAGGAATTGTGACAGGTAACTGTACAGCCAATGAAGCCCTAAAAATATTTACTTATCTGGCCCTGCACAGAAAAAGTCCACTGACTTCTACTTTATTCTACTAATTATTATGAGATATTAACTGATTTTCATATATTAAGCCATATTTGTATTTCTGGGCTAAATCCCACTTGATTATGATCCAAAATCCTTTCATAAGTTGCTGGATTCAGTTTGCTAACACTCTGTCAAGTATTTCCGCAGCTGTTTCTGAGGGCTCACAGTCAGTAGATCACCTTTTATTGTGATGTCTTTGGCAGCAGGAAAACACTGGCCTCATAGAATGAGTTGTAAAATATTTATTATATTTTATAAATCAGCTTTTTTTTTTTTAAAGATTTTATTTATTCATCTGACAGAGAGAGATTACAAGTAGGCAGAGAGGCAGGCAGAGAGAGAGAGAGGAGGAAGCAGGCTCCCTGCTGAGCAGAAAGCCCGATGCGGGACTCGATCCCAGGACCCTGAGATCATGACCTGAGCCGAAGGCAGCGGCTTAACCCACTGAGCCACCCAGGCGCCCCTATAAATCAGCTTTAAGACTGGTATCATCTCTTCTTTAATATCTGATGGGATTCACCAGTGAACCCATCTGGGCCTAGGGTTTTCTGTATGGGCTGCTTCTGAATTATTCACTGAACTTACTTGTTATAGATCTACTCAGATTGTCTTTTTTTAAGGCTAATTTGGTCATTGTTGTCTTCCCAGGAATTTGTCCACTTCACCTAGACTGTCTGATGTTAGTACAAAGTCACTGATGATATTCCCTGATAATCCCTTTAATCTTTTTTTTTTAAAGATTTTATTTATTTATTTGACAAACAGAGATCACAAGTAGGCAGAGAGGCAGGCAGAGAGAGAGAAAGAGAAGCAGGCTCCCTGCTGAGCAGAGAGCCTGATGCAAGAATCGATCCTAGGACCCTGGGATCATGAGCTGAGCTGAAGGCAGAGGCCTTAACCCACTGAGCCACCCAGGCACCCCTAATCTGTCTTTTGAGTAAAGTATTTATCCTCTCCCTCACTCCTGCTTTTGATAATTTATGTTTTTTATTTTCTCAGTCAAATTTTCTTATCAATTTTGATTTTTTTTTTCAAAAAAAAAAAAGCTTTTGGTTTCATTACTGTTTTTATGCTTCCTATTTTATTTTATTTATTTATTTTTAAAGATTCTATTTATTTATTTGACAGGCAGAGATCACAAGTAGGCAGAGAGGCAGGCGGAGAGAGAGAGAAAGGGAAGCAGGCTCCCTACTAAGCAGACAGCCTGATGCGGGGCTCGATCCCAGGACCCTGGGATCATGATCTGAGCTGAAGGCAGAGGCTTTAACCCATGAAGCCACCCAGGCGCCCCTGCTTCCTATTTTATTAATATTCAATCTATTCTTTTTTAAAAGTAATCTCTACGCCCTATGTGGGACTCACTCCCCACTGTGAGGTCAAGAATCACATGCTCTACTGACTGAGCCAGTTAGGTACCCCTACATCCTTAATTTTAAACCTTTCTTTTCTAACATAAGCATTTGAAACTATATTTTTCTCTGAAGTATTGCCTTTGGTACAGTCCACAAGTTTCAAATGTTGTGCTTTCATTATCACACAGCAAAACATATTTTTTAGTTTTCTTCAATCTATTCTTTGACCCATGTTATTTTGAAGGGTGATATTAGGACAAGTTCATTGTTGCTCAAGTCTTCTAGAGCTTTACCGGTTTTTGGTCTACTTATCATTTACTATTTAATGTCCTCCATTTGCACTTTTCCCTGAAGTTTACATCATCTCATATTAATAACCACTCCAAGTTTCTTGTGATTAGTGATTGTGATAGTATATACTTTCTGATCCTTTTACTTCTAAGTCCGTATTATCTTTAAGTTTTCTTGTAAATTCTTGTGCACATTTGTACTTGCTATTTTTAAATGTTTTATTGGTCTATTTTCTAACCTCTATCATTTCTGGGTTTGTTTCTATTGACTAGTTTTTACTCTGGTTATCATTTCATGCTTTTTTGCATGTCTTGTAATTTTCGCTGAATGTGGAAATTCTGTATGCTGAGTGTCTAGGTTTGTCGCCTTCTTCAAAAAAGAATAATGAATTTAAACTTACTTAGCAGATCACTAAATTAGTTATGGGTCAGTTTGGTTCTAAATTTTTTTCTTTTAACCTTTACTGGGACAGGTTTAAGCTAGCTTTACTACCAAGATGTGACCTTTCTGAAGTCTGTTATTAAATGTCCCAAGGTATTCTCTATTTGAGGTAGTCAGAACTTCTCCCAGCCTTATTTAAGCTCTGGCAATTTTTCACTTTCAAGTTTTCCAGTAATTGTTCTTTCCTTATTAGATGTTCTTTGCCTGGCTCTGTGGGGTATCAATATGTGTACTTACAGTTTACTATCAGCCAAATCCATGTAGATTCCTATAGCCCTTTTTGAATAGATCCCTCATCTTGAGACAAAAATTCCAGTTACTTTCGTCTCCCTGAACTCTGATCTCTTACTCTTCAAAATATTATGTTTCTAAAGTCACTGGAACAAGCAAAAATCTGGACTAGTGGTTATTTGATGATTTTAAGACAATATAAGCTTTTTTTTATAGGAGTGATAAAGTTAACATGCTTATGTTAAAAGTTTTTATCTTTTAGAAATATATACTTACAGGTTATATAATATGATGTTTAGGACTTTTTCAAAATAAGAAAAATTTCACGATCTAGATAAAACAAGACTGGCCCTAAAGTGATTAATTTTTCAATTATCAATTTGAAGCTGGGTGATGGGTTCATTATATACTTTTGTCTACCTTGGTATAGATTTAAAACTTTTTGTAGGAATTTGGGGTGCCTAGGTGGCTCAGTGGGTTAAGCCTCTGCCTTCTGTTTGGCTCATGATCTTAGGGTCTTGGGGTTGAGCCCCACATCAGGCTCTTTGCTCAGCAGGGAGCCTGCTTCCCCCCGCCCCTGCCTACTTGTGATCTCTGTCAAATAAATAAATAAAATCTTTTTTTTTTTTTTCCTAAAGATTTTATTTATTTATTTGACAGAGAGATCACAAGTAGGCAGAGAGGCAGGCAGAGATGGGGGCAGGGGGAAGCAGGCTCCCCGCTGAGCAGAGAGCCCTATGTGGGGCTTGATCCCAGGACCCTGAGATCATGACCTGAGCCGAAGGCAGAGGCTTTAACCCACTGAGCCACCCAGGTGCCCCAAATAAATAAAATCTTAAAAAACAAAACAAAACAAAGCAACTTTTTTGTAAGAATTCAAAAATCAGGGGTGCCTGGGTGACTCAGTTGGTTAAGCATCTGTCTTCAGTTCAGGGCATGATCCCAGGGTCTTGGGATTGAGCTGCACACTGGACTCCCAGCTCAGCAGGAAGTCTGCTTCTCAATCTCATGCTCCACTTGCTTGTGTTCCCTCTCTCTGTTAAATAAATAAATAAAATCTTAAAAAAAAATCAAAAATCAGTAGAAGTAATTTCTCTCTGTGTGGTTATAGCTCCAACTTGAGTGATTGGGTTCACATGTTGTTTTTTTTTAATTTTTATTTATTTGACAGAGAGGGAACACAAGCAGGGGGAGGACCAGAGGGAGAAGCAGGCTTCCTGATGAGCAGGGAGCCCGATGTGGGGCTCAATCCCAGGACCCTGGGATCATGACCTGAACCAAAGGCAGAGCTCAATGACTGAGCCACCCAGATGCCCCATGGGTTCACATGTTTTATTTTGTTTTCAATTTTTAGGGACTGCTTTGATTTCTTTTGGACTTAATATTTTAATTATGTAAAACATTTACATAGCTAGCTATTAAAGTAAAACTATAAAATATGATATTTCAGAGTCTCCCTTTCATCTCTCCCTGTTTTCTCTCTCACTTATAAATCACCATTTGATAATTCAACCATTTGATTATCTTTCCATTGTTTTTTTTTTTAAGAGGATTTTTTTTTTTTTTTGATAGACAGGGATCACAAGTAGGCAGAGAGAGGAAGGGAAGCAGGCTTTAACCCACTGAGCCACCCAGGCGCCCCTCTGTTGTTTCTTTTTAAAAATGTAAATGAAGAGCAATATTTATTTATATTGTCTCCTGGCCCTACAAAAAGTATCTTTTTAAGAAGATTTTATTGACTTATTTATTTGAAAGAGAGAACGTGCACAAGTGTGTGCATGAGCTATGGGAGGAGAGGGAAAAGGAGAAGCAGACTCCTCACTGAGCAGGGAGCCCATAACCCAGGACCCGAGATCATAACCTGAGCTAAAGGCAGAAACAACCTATTGAGCCATCCAGGCACCGCTACAAAAAACATCTTACACAAACTGCTTTGCAGTTCACTTTCTCTCTCTCTCTCTCTTTTTTTTTTTTTTTTTTTTTAAAGATTTTTTATTTATTTATTTGAGAGAGAGAGAGACAGTGAGAGAGAGCATGAGCGAGGAGAAGGTCAGAGAGCGAAGCAGACTCCCCATGGAGCTGGGAGCCCGATGTGGGACTCGATCCCGGGACTCCAGGATAACGCCCTGAGCCGAAGGCAGTCGTCCAACCAACTGCGCCACCCAGGCGTCCCTCTCTCTCTCTTTTTTTTTTTTTTTTTTTTTTTTTAAAGGCTTTCTACTTTCTTTTTTTTTTTTAAAGATATTTATTTATTTATTTATTTGTTTTTAAAAAAGATTTTATTTATTTGACAGAGAGAGATCACAAGCAGGCAGAGAGGCAGGCAGAGAGAGAGGAGGAAGCAGGCTCCCCGCTGAGCAGAGAGTCCGATGCGGGCCTCGATCCCAGGACCCTGAGACCATGACCCGAGCCGAAGGCAGCAGCCCAACCCACTGAGCCACCCAGGTGCCCTTATTTATTTATTTGACAGAGATCACAGGTAGGCAGAAAGGCAGAGAGAGAGGAAGGGAAGCAGGCTCCCTGCTGAGCAGAGAGCCTGATGTGGGGCTCGATCCCAGGACCCTGGGATCATGACCTGAGCCGAAGGCAGAGGCATAACCAACTTAACCAACCTCCCCCAAGTGCCACTGCAGTTCACTTTCTTAAGAGTACGTCCTGGAGATCATCCCAGAATACTATATAGCTCCTCATTCCTTTTAATAGTGCTCTATGGAATGATATTTGGATTGTCTCCCATCTCTTGCTATTAGAAATACTGCAGTATTTGGGGCACCTGGGTGGTACAGTTGCTTAAACAACTGTCTTTAGCTCAGGTCATGATGCCAGGGTCCTAGGATCAAGCCCCCACACTGGGCTCCTTATTTGGTGGGGAGCCTGCTTCTCCCTTTCCCTCTGCCTGCAGCTCCCCTGACCTGTGCTCTCCTGCTCTCTGTCAAATAAGTAAATAAAATCTTAAAAAAATATATTGGAGTATTTGTTATTACAAACAATAAAAATGAATAGCTTCATACATAAATTATACCATATTTTCGTCAGTTTATCTTTGGTTTATAGGATAGATTCCTAGAAAAAAGTGTAAATTGTATGTCATTTATCTAGATACCAAACTAGTCAGATTCTTTATCTCTGTTAACATTAAGTATTCAGGAGAAAAAAATAAACAGGTAATTTATCTGAAGTAAAGGTGGACTACCGGTATAAAGTCATAGTTAGGGGAGGGGTTAGATTTATTTCTCATGTTAAAGGATTAAATCAATCCACAGAAATAATACTTGCTTACTATTACAAGTATTCTTGTGATTCTACCACAGTAGAATTAATAACCATAGTTCTTGTCTTTCAGACACTTTCTTATACTAAAAGTTAACAATGTTGTGACCTCAAAGAAAGGAATGAAATAAACTGTACCCTGTGTCTGGAGTGTCTTCCACTTTCCTTTATTAAAGCAATTATAAAGATCCCATCTCCATGAGGCCTTTTTTGAACAGGAACATTCCCTGAATAATCCTGGCCCCACCCTGTATAAACATGCTTCCTAACTGCTTCACCTTAAAATAGGAAACAATTTCCCTATGTAATTTTAAGTGTTATCTGATACATCTTATTACCAACAGATAGCCTGGAACTGAATTTGGGGAGGGGGGTGCTGAATGTTTTTTATGTCTATCTTCCATGTCTCTTATATCTGTGATAGGAAGCTCTCAAGGATGAAGTTCTGATTTCATTTATATTGTAACTGACACAGACATAGTACACGTAAAGGGTCATTTAATATATGCTCAATATTATTACAAGTTGTTTAATTATGTAAGATTTTATATCTTTTTGATAGAATTATCTGTTTACTATATTTTTTTTATAAGATTTTATTTATTTACTTGAAAGAGAAAGAGTACTGGCAGGGAGGAGGGCAAAGGGACAAGCAGACTCCCCAGTGAGCACAGAGCCCCATGGGTTGGGGGTAGGGGTCAATCCCAGGACCCTGAGATCAGACCAGAGGTAAAATCAATGCTCAAATGACTGAGCCATCCAGGCACTCCTGTTTACCTTGTTTTTTGAATGAAACCTATTAGTATCTTGAAATATAAATAGTCCTAGTAATTTGTATTATTAATATCTCTACTGCATGGTCTACAATTTTTAAGTTTCACTTTAAATATCAAGATGGAATTTGGGCCAGATTCCAAAACAAGTTTCTTACGCCATTTCCATTTTAATGTTTTTTCCTTTTATTTTTATTTTATTTATTTATTTATTTATTTATTAACAAAATTTATTTATTTGTCAGAGAGAGAGCGAGCGAGCACATGCAGACAAGAGTTCCAGGAAGAGACAGAGAGAGAAGCAAGCTCCCTGCTGAGCAAGGAGCCCGATATGGGACTTGATCCCAGGACCCTGAGATCATGACCTGAGCTGAAGGCAGAGGCTTTAACTCACTGAGCTACCCAGGCGTCCCAATGTTTTTTCCTTTTAAAATATCTTCCCTCTGTAAGATGAAAATTTGCTAAATGTATTTAAGTGCCCACACTTAAAGCTAATATAGGCAGGACACAAGGGGCTATGACTTACCCTTCTAAAACATAAAATACTTACGCATCTGTTGTCTTTGTACATCCATTTAGATTCAGTACTTCAATGTTCCTACAATTTTGTGCAAAAGTCCTTTACAGGAAAGAAACAAAGTTAAGTTAAAGATGTGAAAAGAAATGGGCATAATTCTAGGCATTACAAAAAATAATAAAAGATATTACTATTGGTAATACCAGATATTTGTACAAAACTAGTTCACATTACAAATATATTCATTTTCTACCACGAACTTTTAAATATTGACCTTTGTGTCAACCAAGGTTAAAATTACCCTAACTCTTAGTCAACAAATTAAAAAAAAAATTTACTCAAGGCTCCAAAATAGCCATTTATGATGTGAGGAATCTGGCTTTTGGTGGGGATACTTATTCTTGTTTTATTCTCAAAACCATACATCCCAAAACTGGCTATTTTTGTGTTATAAGCAACATATGTATGTTTGGGTTCTGAAGAGCTTAAGAATATAAAAATTATTTTAGCTTTTTCTGGGTGAAATAGTGCTGTTCCTTAATTCAGCCAAGAACATCAATTAATCAATAGTTATGTTCTTACCTTAATGCATTGTCTCCTACTCCAAGACACCCACGAAGACTTAACTTTCGTAAAAAGCCCCCACATCTTTTTGAAATATTCTCCACTACCCGGCCCTGTAAAAAAAGACAGGTAAACAATACAAAACAGAAAATTAAGGTACCACATTGTTTTTGAAAAGAACACAACCTTGGTTTTAAATAATTTATAAGCAAAGAAAAAGCTTCTACTTGTTTTCAAAATCTAATGCAAGAAAGAAATTCCAACTTATTTTGAGAAAACTGATCAACTCATCTACCTGAAACAGGCTTACACCCTGTATTGTGCATTCTGCTGTTTGAGAGACACTCTGCAGTTGAGGAAATGGTGCTCTGCACTTCCTAGGCTACTATACTAATGCAGACTGCCCTCCTGCAGCTACTGAAGGACATTAGCAGCAGCTATCTTTATTGCTTCCGAATCCTCCCCCAAGTGTTTACTACAGCATTCTAAATACAACGGAAACTCAATGGACACTTAACAGAAGCTTGTTGAATGATTTTGTGGGTCATGTTGTTTTAGACATTTATATCCATATAATGTTTTAAATCATATATCCATATAAATGTTTTAAACATTTATATGGATATACAGAATGATTTATAGATATATAGGATATATATCTATATATAGAGAATGATATATAGAATGATGTATATATTGAATGATTTTGTGGGTCATTTTTTTTTTTTTGTGGGTCATGTTGTTTTAAACAGATATTTATATCCATGAAGATTAGGCAATTGTGAAAAACATGAGAATCCAGCAAGATATCAGTGAGTATTATTTTAAAAGCACTTTCTGTAGAAATGGAAAGTTCCGTTTCTTTTTTTTTTTTTTAAGATTTTATTTATTTATTTGACAGAGATCACAAGTAGGCAGAGAGGCAGGGAGAGAGAGGAAGGGAAGCAGGCTCTCCTCAGGATCCTGGGATCATGACCCGAGCCAAAGGCAGAGGCTTTAACACACTGAGCCACCCAGGCGCCCCGAAAGTTCCGTTTCTTTTTTTTTTAAGATTTTATTTATTTATTTGAGAGAGAGAGATAGTGAGAGAGAGCATGAGCGAGGAGAAGGTCAGAGAGCGAAGCAGACTCCCCATGGAGCTGGGAGCCTGATGTGGGACTCGATCCCGGGACTCCAGGATCACGCCCTGAGCCGGAGGCAGTCGTCCAACCAACTGCGCCACCCAGGCGTCCCTGAAAGTTCCGTTTCTAATGGAAAGTTCATGTGAGGCTTTGAAAAATTTCTTATATGGATCCTCAAGACAAGTTCCCTGGAACTTAAAAATGTTTTAAATCTAAATCTCATTTTATCCTTATAATACAATGAGGAAGCTATTATTTTCACTCTCTGACAAGAAAATCAAGGACCACAGAATTCAGGTTCATGTTAAAATAATTTAAGTTTAAGCTATTATCCTTCTCTCTTTTAGAGATAATAGGCTATACTAAGAGATGAAATAATGAGGAAGAAATGAGAAGGGGAAAAAAAAAAATCTCTCCCCAGCAAAAATACTTCATTAAATGACTTTGGCTTTATTCTTTTTTCATTCTCCATAAAAACTGTCTGTAGGCTCCCCCAAAGCCAAATGCTCATCTTAATTAGAATTTATGCAAATACCATTCCCCAAAAACTGTTAACTCTATTCATTCTTCATCTCTCTTTTTTTAAAAGATTTTATTTATTTATTTGACAGAGACACAGCAAGAGAGGGAACACAAGCGGGGGAGTGGAAGAGAAAGAAGCAGACACCCCACTGAGCAGAAGTCCAACGTGGGGCTCAATCCCAGGACCCTGGGATCATGACCTGATCGAAGCCAGATGCTTAACGACTGAACCACCCAGGTGCCCCTCTATTCATTCTTCAAAAAGCAAATATAAAGACTTCCTTAAAAGAGCAAATGCATGGTCACGTTTCCACCACAAAAATAAAGAAAAAAATTTCTAGTCCTTTTAATACTAAATCATTTAGTATTCCATCAGTAAAATAGTTCTGCTTGTTCTCAAAATCTGAAGCTGCTGGTTCCCATGAAGTTCAGATGCACTGAAATTAATAGTTTCTCTCTCCAGGGAAAGGAGATTTATATGGTTGGGGCTAATCTGTTCCATGCTGTAATTACATTCTAACATGAGAAATGGGGCCACACATCACATAATTATACCTCAATATCCCTCTGGAAATCAAACAGGTCAATCCGCTGCCAGTTACTGCCATCCAGAGCCAGAACATTCCAGGCCTGTTTTGAAGAAAAAGAGACAAAATGAGCAGAAGCTCAAGGGGGAAAACCAGCAATATTCAAGTTCACAATTCAAACTAATAAAAGAAATTGACCAAAAAACTTATCAGCCCTCCACCATTAACCCCCAAAAGGTCTGCCTTGTCTCTGATTCATATTTTATTCAATTAGATTATATCATAAATGAACAGATACAGAAACCAGCAGCTGGGGTGGGGGTAGGGGGGAGGGGATGTCAGAAGAGGACAGTCTGATAAGTATCCTAGCCAGAAACTCTTTTCTAACTGGAAAATTTAGTTTTTGATCTCCAAATGAGATACTTCTGGAGATGAAAAACTAGTCTCTTACGCCATCCTTCAACGAAGAGCAAGATGAGGTAAAACCAAAGAGTAAAATACTCTGAATACGGCCATGTTCAATACACATAGTTGCCATCCACAATCACTTGGTCAGACTTGAAACTGATACAGTGACCTGGGACTTAGAAAAGATACCCTCGTTTCTTCACATCCAAGACAGAATCTTATTGCTTTCCTCTTCCTCACTGAGGCATGTTTCTCAACTGGTCATCTTTCTCTCTATCTTGAGTCGTAGGAATCTTAAAACAGTGATCATTTAAGACTTCTCATACATTTCTTCAATTAGGCTAAAGAGAGGCAAGAATTTCTACTTTTCAGGATTAGAAAAAATGACTCCAATAAGACTTGACTTATGAATCACATTTTAATGAGAAAGCCTTTAAAAGTTTTCCTTATTAAAGTGCAAACAAAAGTCTTAATATTATTGACTTATAAACTTAGAATATTATCTCTTACTACAATATTAGAATATTATCTCTTACTACTACATCTAGTAGTAAGAGACTTCTAATGTAGACTACTACATGGAGTCAATACTGAGATACTAATAAGGAAACTGAATATCCTTGTAAGCCCCAGGGTGTCACACAATCTACCAGAAATATGTCAGGAGTATGAGGGCAAATAAAGTTATTACTCTGGAAACCTTTAAGGTTTTCTCAGGAGTTAATGTTGCTTTTCTTTTTGTGGTCTCATGGCTTCTTAAATGGCTAGCCATGTGAGACAAAAGATAAAACGCATGTTTACTAGATTCTTAAGCTTAATATACTTCTGGTTTGAGTTGATATTTGTCATTTTCTTACTTTCTCCAGTAAGGAAACATGACAACCTGAGACTAAAATTAGGAATCACAAGGTCCTTTCTAGAGTCTTTTTTTTTTTTTTAACTAATTCGTTAGGTACTTTAAGTAGAGAACAATAGCATAACTACTGATGTACCAATTCTCCAGATTTAATGAAAACTGGGTGTTCTTTCCTTTAAGTTAAAACATTAATAGGGAAGAGGAACCTACAAATCAAAACAATTAAAATTCGCTAAAATCAACACCCATGAGATGAGACTGCAACTAAACAAAAAATTTAAGATACTGGCCTCGGTATTTTTTCAATGATGACCTCAGCTTCAGATGGAGATATTAGGGAAACCCTATTCATTTGTATCAGCCATATCCATAGCACAAATACAAGGGAAAAAAAGTCATGAAGAAAAAAATCACCAAAATATTACTGACCGTTTCCAGAATAGCTGATACACTGATTTAGTACAGCTTTTGGGATGCAGAAATTACCTTAAAGTTAGCAAGACACGGTGAATTTTCTATGGCAAGTTTCATGGGTTTTTTTTTGAGGGGAGCAGTATTGGTTATTTGAAAACCTGTGCACAGCTACAAAGATAAACACAGTATGGTATAAACCTGTTCCATATCCAGCACTTAGGACCGTATCTCATACCCAGTAGTTTCTCAGTATTTATTAAATGAACAAGCAAAAAGCCACTGTCTGGTTTATTTAAAAAAATGATGATTGCATGTGCTCATTCACTGTAAGTTAATCATTATAGATCTGTATTACAAAAGAGAAAGCAATATTCCCAAAACACAGAATCTATTCTTGGTTAGTGGCAGCCAATAAGATTATGATGTTTCAGTTTTATCATAAAAAATAGATAATTAAGTGAAATTAAAAATTGACTTTAAGAATGGAATCTGGTTTGCCCTATAATTTTAAAATAAATTATATTCTAGCTATTATCTTTTGAGAAAAGCAATACAGGGAAATAACATGAGAATTAGAGCCCTGAGCCTTCTGTGTGTGTGGGTGTGTGTGTGCACATAAAATGAATTAGAAAAACAATGAAACACTATTTTATTACAATTCTGAGTAGAGCCTATTCTTTTGATTTGCATGTTTAATATCTTTTCCTTAAAAATGTTTCCTGTGTTTGCATTTTACAAATAGTTAAGATTTCCAAAAAATTAAAGTTAGAGACAGTACATATTGCAGAAGGCCACTGCAGAATTTGGGAATGCCATGCATAAAATACCATCCTCTGAAACATAACATACAACTAACATCTGAAGTAAACGGTTTGCCTACTAGAGAGGCTGACATCATCAGCATCAGGAAGGGGTACCGCTAGAATAATCTCAACCATTCTTACCCTGGAGACCTGAGCACAGCGACACAAAGTAACAACATCCAGAAAAGAAAATATCCTAAAAGAGAAGGAGACAAATTTTATTATATGATACAGTAGTTTCTCTTGATTTTTACCTAAAAATACCAATGTAAATACATGCATGAAAAGGGAATTCTTTTCAACAAATACAAAAAGCAGGGAACAACTTACAACATAACGATACCCACATAAAACATTGGAAGAGAAAGTAATCTTTTACTTGAGAATGTACATATTAAGCACCGCACAAGTTCAACTGAACTTGTATCAAGGGATAATAAAATATTCTGATACGATTTGTTAAAATTTGTTAAAAGTAAACAAAACAAAACAAAACAATTTTCACACTTCTGGTCATCAAAGACGACTAGGGGAGGTAACTTTATAAAGAATTTTACAGTTATGAAGGAAAAAAGATTAAATAATATAGTAATATCTAAAAATTAATAACTATGTTAAATCTCTATATATTTAATTCTAATTCAGGAAATTATAAAACTCATCTAATCACTGTCAGGAAACACTGCCCAGAATTATTCTCAGTCTTATAGTTAACTATTAACTATATTTAACTAAGTTACATATTTACTTTGTCACATTATTATTATTTGAAATAACGGATTTGCTTAAAGTGTCATAACTCTCTACACTATAAGCAACCTATAAAGGCAGGTCAGAGCATCCTGGTAATAAGTGAATGGGTCACATCTGTTTAAAGTCCTCTTTACTTATCAGCACCCTTTAAAGGTCAGTTTATTCTGAATAATAAGTTAAAATCTGTAAGAGGCAATATAATATATAGCATGTGCTTCAAAGATTTAAATTTTGTCTTAAGAATTTTATAAATTCCTTGAGATAACTGGAGATACCTAGGATGTTACAAAAAGGAGGTCAGGAAACATTAATTTGGAGAATGAAGGCCAGATTTTTTCTTCCATAATACCTTAAGTGTTAAAACCTTCTGAATTAGCCTAAAAGAACAAAATTTTGTTGCTTAGTGATTAGAGGCGATCAGTCACATTTTGGAACTTGGAATAAACTCAGTTAATAATCACATCAGACAAGGGACACCGAGTGACTCAGCCGGTTAAGCAGGACTTGTGATTTTGGCTCATGTCATGATCTCAGAGTCATAAGAGATCCAGCTCTGGGTTGGCCTCCACACTGGATGTGGAGCCTACTTAAGATTCTCTCTGCCCCCCACCCCCTCACATGTTCCCTCTCTCTCTAAAAAAAAATAAAATAAAAAATAAAAAACTTAAGTAATTACATCAGACAAATAGTGATGTGCATTTTGTAAATATTTGGCTTTTTAATTTTTTTGTTATTTGGATAAAATATACACAACATAAAATCTGCTATTTTAATCATTCTTTTTTTTTTTTAAAGATTTATTTATTTATTTGACAGACAGAGATTACAAGTAGGCAGAGAGGCAGGCAGAGAAAGGGGAAGGGAAAGCAGGCCTCCGGCTGAGCAGAGAGCCAGATGACACGGGGCTCGATCCCAGAACCCTGGGATCATGACCCGAGCCGAAGGCAGAGGTCCTAACCCACTGAGCCACCCAAGCACCCCTATTTTAATCATTCTTAAGTGTACAGTTCAGTGGCATTAAGTACATTCACACCATTGTGCAACCATTACCGTCATCCATCTCTAGAACTTTTTCATCTCTCCAAAATAAAACTCCATATATATTAAACAATTAACTCTTCAATCCCCTTTCTCCTAGCTCCTAGCAACTACTACTACTGTACTTTCTTTGTCTATGAATTTGGCTACTCTAGGTACATCATATGAGGGGAAACATATGGTATTTGTTCTTTTGTGTGATTTTTTAAAAAAAGATTTATTTATTTATTTTTAAAGATTTTATTTATTAGAGAGAGTAGGCAGAGAGGCAGGCAGAGAGAGAGGGAGAAGCTGGCTCCCTGCTCAGCTCCGATGCGGGGCTTGATCCCAGGATTCTGAGATCATTACCTGGGCCAAAGGCAGAGGCTTAACCCAATGAGCCACCCAAGTGCCCCTAAGATTTATTTATTTTAGAAAGAGACCAAGCGGGCAAAGGGAGGAACAGAGGGAGAGGGAGACAGATAATCTGAAGCAGACTCCACGTTCTCTGAGGAGTCTGCTGGGCTCGATCTCACGACTCCAAGATCATAACCTGAACCAAAATCAATAGTCAGACACTCAACCAACTGAGCCATCCAGGTGTTCCAGTATTCGCCTTTTGTAACTGGCTTATTTCACTCAGCATGTAACATGTCACAGAATTTCCCTCCTAATGCCGCATAATATTCTGCTGGAGGGGTGCATGGGTGGCTCAGCAGTTGGTAAAGCAGCCAACTCCGGTTTCGTTGAGCCCCACCTCAGGCTCCCTGTTCAGTAGGGAGTCCACTTGAGATTCTCTCTCCCTCTCCCTCTGCCTCCTCATGCTCTCTAAATAAACAAATCTTTAAAATAAATAAATAAAATCTCTAAAAAATATTCCACTGTACTGCATATCACACTTTGTGTATCTGTCCCTAGAGGGAAGACTGGATACCTTTCTTGTTCCAGCTAGCAGGTGGCCCTGCTCCCACCCGAATAACTGGCTTTTATACAATCAATCTCCCATCTTCTTCAATACAGATTACTAACCACTTCCAAATAAATATAGATATCACCAACTTAGGTACCTCAATTCCTAAAACAGTAAGTTTTTCTTATGCAACAAACATCCCTGAATTGCTAAAATGCCCCTGCCTTTTCCTGTCTTCTGCTATATGGTACCTTTATGTGGAATTTCATAATTAAAAGATCCTGTTCCTGTAAATTCATCACTAACCCCTGAGCAATTTGTGTAAATACGATATTACACCTGGGGGGACACAGGTGAGCAACTTTACAGGTAACGATCCTAGTTAGACTATAATAATAGACTATAATAAAAGGAAGCACGATACACAGACACAGAACATCAGGGTGAAGGCCAAACGCAGACCTAGGAGCCTCTGAAGCACACATCTTGGGAATCCTAATTCCATTCTTAAAAAGTACTGCCTGGGGCTCTGAATATTAAGATTCCAAATGAGTTCGGTTTTCACCTGGATTTTGACATTACAGTACGTTAAAAAGAGAGAAGACAAATAGAGCCACTATGCTCTTGTATTCAGTAAAAAGAGCTTGATCCCTCCAGTCCTGATTCGGCTCACTAGTTAGATGAATTAAGCCTCAGTGCTTAAGTCCCTTCTACCACTCCATACTAAATCCATCCATCTGAGTGTCTGCTATTATTTTGTAAACTTTGATTTCTACTTATTCTACATACTTGATAGTGGCGCTAATCATTTTTAGAAACCCAAATATATGGGGAACTTGAGTGGCTCAGTCATTGAACGTCTGCCTTTAGCTCAGGTCATGATCCCAGGGTCCTGGGCTCTAGCCCCGCATCAGGCTCCCTGCTCAGTGGGAAGCATGCTTCTTCTTCCACTCCCCCTGCTTGTTTCCCTCTCTCACTGTGTCTCTCTCTGTCAAATAAATAAGTAAAATCTTGAAAAAAGAAAAAAGAAACCCAAATATAAGAAGTGGTGGGATGGGCTGCCAGGGTTTTAGCCAGAGTGATTTTTTTTTTTTGGGGGGGGTGAAGTAAGGGCTTAAAATGAGCATTTATCCTTCCAAATATCATTATGTAAACTTTAATTTAAAAAAAAAAGTACCTGTATAAATATTTACGTACAGCATCTATATAATAAGCCAGCATAATAAAACTACATTATACTGAGCACCTTCCTGCTTTTCATCATCTTCAGAATAACTACCTTAGATCGTGTTGACAATGGTCCTTTTCAATACACTTTAACCCTTTACATAATTCCTCCTGAGATGTCTACATCCATTACTAGAATGGTTAAGTAATGCATGATAACAACACTTACTGTGGCAGGCATTTCATAATGTATGATTTGTCACATCACTATGTTGTACTTTTTTCTTTTTTTTAAAGTAGGCTCCAGGGGCGCCTGGGTGGCTCAGTGGGTTAAAGTAGGCTCCAGGCCCATGAGGCTCCAACTCCTGACCCTGATAACCACATGGTTAAGATCAAAGAGATAAGAAAACTGAGATGGAATGAAACGTCTGTTATTGTCTAAGGATGTTCTTGATTACTTCAATAAAAGCCTTTCCGCATCTCTTATCAAGAGACTACTGAAAAACTGGAACTGGCTTTAGGCTGCCCAGGTTTAAGCAAAGTAAACCTCGCCTTCCACACACTTGATAAAGAATACCAGGAAGCAAAAAGACTATGGAAGAAAACAGGGTCTAATTGCACATAAAACACTGCTGTACAAACAAACAAACAAAACCCCTCAAATCCTTAATACTAAATCCCTGGAAGAGAACATGGGAACTGGCTGTTAAAATCAATACTGAAAGTAGGGGCACCTGGGTGGTTCAGTGGGTTATGCCTCTGCCTTCTGCTCAGGTCATGATCCCAGGGTCCTAGGATGGAGCCCCACATCTGCTCTCTGCTCAGCAGGGAGCCTGCTGCCCCCACCCACCCCACTGCCTGCCTCTCTACCTCCTTGTGATCTCTGTCTGTCAAATAAATAAATAATAAAAATCTTTAATTAAAAATCATCTATACTGAAAGTAGATTTTGGGATATGGTTACCTACAGTATGGTTCTCTAAAAAGGATTTATTCCCAACTTCCTTTGGCTTTACAGTCTTATAACAAACATCCCAAACCCTCTTGAGCAACACCTCCTAATATAATTCTCATTTAAAAAGTTAAAAAGCAAGGTTCCTCTGTGGTTAAAGGTCTGTTTTCGGCTCAGGTCATGATCCCAGGGACCTGAGATTGAGTCCTATTTTGGGTTCCCTGCTAAGCGGGGAGCCGCCTTCTCCCTCTCCCTCTGCCATTCCCCCAACTTCTGCTCTCTGGCTCTCTCTCTCTCTCTGTGTCAAATAAATAAATAAAATTAAAAAAAAAAGTTGAAAAGCATAGGGGCACCTGGGTGGCTCAGTCAGTTAAGTGTCCGACTCTTGATTTTGACTAAGGTCTTGATCTCAGGGTTGTGAGACTGACCCCCATGTCAAGCCCTGCACTGGGAATGGAATTTGCTTAAAAGATTTCTCTCTCCCTCTCCCGCTCTTCCCTCTCTTAAAAAAAAGTTAAAAAGCACAGAGTGAACCTGGAGAGTTTATAACTGGATAATTCCATTCCTGTAATGGGGATATCTAGAAGCACAATTTTTTGCAGAGTAATTTGACATTGTCCATTAAAATAAAAAATATACATATTACAACCTACAGAAGCAAAAGTAGGAGTAAAAATGGTTTACAGAATGTTCGTGGCAGCATTATTTGAAATAATGAAAAGAAACAAACAATACATATAAATAAAAATGCTTAAAATGTGATAGAGTCAATGAACTACTGTACATAGCTGCTTTTTAAAAGAATGAGGTAGAGGTACATAAACTGATCTAAAAAGAGATCAATGATTATTAAATGACAGAAACAAAAACAAGTTGTAGAAGAGTATATGTTTTCATGTCTAAAAAAATATGGATACATGAAGACATGCATGCAAGTATTATATATATAATATATCCAGATATAAGTGGATATATCTGCTACCTTTGGAGTAGAGAATAGGCACTTTTTGTATGTGGTGGGGGGATACTGAAAGAGCAGGGATTAGCAGCCAGCTGTTTACTTCTTTGTATTTTTCAAAGTGTTAGGCTAATGGGAAATTTATATATTATTTGTTAAAAAATTTTAAAGGCACTAGATGAAGATCTCTGGCCAGAAGATGTGCTAAGGCCTGCTGAACTTAGAGTAGATTTTTTTTTTTAAGATTTTATTTATTTATTTGAAAGAGAGAGTGAGTGAGAGATCACAAATGGGGGAGCAGCAGAAGAGAGAGAGAAGCAAGCTCCCCACTGAGCAGGGAGCCAAATGTGGGACTTGATCCCAGGACCCTGAGCAGCAGACAGACACTTACAGTGAGGCACCCAGGCACCCCTTAATTTAGGATTCTGATACTTACTTGCCTACTGTCTGACAGAAACTACCCCAGATTTTCAAAATTGGAAACATCTTATTCCTCACAGGAGACCATCAGTTTGCAGGAACTGTTCATTAAAACTGTATGCTAGTGTCTTTATTATCAGATTACAGATGCAGGTTTACTAGGCCCCTGCTCTAAGTGAGAAGACTTCAGGTACAATTTTAACATTACAGTTATTCTCCATCGTCTGGTGGAGAATTCTGCTAAAAGCATTGCATGTTACCTGTAGCTATCATGGACAAGAGCTTTAACTCTTTAGACAAGAATCCACTACAGATTAAATTTTAAGAGCTCTCTATACATACTTGGTTATTAACGTGAACATAAAGACCACATCTTCCATATTAGAAGTGAATCAGAGTTGGCAGACATAACCACTACAAGATCAGAACATCATCAGCATCTTAAATTAGGGCTGTGCATTTTGGCTCCTTTTTAACCTGAGTCTCAATGCAAAAATGCTCCTAAATAAACCAGATGCACACCCCTGGCCATTAAGAATAGAAAAGTAAGTATCCTGGGTATTTTTTAAATGATCTTATTGTCGGGGCGCCTGGGTGGCTCGGTGGGTTAAAGCCTCTGCCTTCGGCCCAGGTCATGATCCCAGGAGCCTGGGATCGAGCCCCGCATCGGGCTCTCTGCTCAGTGCAGAGCCTGCTTCTCCCTCTCTCTCTCCCTCTCTCTCTTTGCCTGCCTCTCTGCCACTTGTGTACTCTGTCAAATAAATAAATAAAATCTTTAAAAAAAAAAAAAAAGATCTTATTGTTACAAATCTAGAGAGGACGCATCAGACAACTGCTCTTCTATCCAGCTACTTACGGTTATCTATTTAACCAAGATTATACTGAGCAGAAATTATGCAAACCTAATCTACTCATACCCGGTTATCCCATGTAGCACACCAAATCACTTAGTTCCTCAGGTGTAAGAGTAACAACTACTTAAATTATTAACTAGACTGAGTTGACAGGAAGGTTCTGTCTCTCTAAATGAGAAGCTCTATTAGAATTTTAATGAGTTTTTTTTGTGTATGTGACTCTGTTGAGCAAATGGCAGTTTCACCATCTATGAAAACTTTCTAAACAAAAATCATCTTAGCTATGCTCCGCAGTACAGAATTTTGAGCACTTCATTAACCATTTATTGACATGTTGGAAATTTTTACACGCTGGAAAGTTTGTAATTTTTCCTTGGGAAATAAAACTCAATGCGACAGTAGGGTAGGGCTATATTGGGGTGAAGTCTTGGTTAGGCCTTTTATTTCCCATCAAAGGATGATAAATCTACTTGTTCTCCTGGTCTGAAGTACAGGACTCAATCATCCATGCGCAGCTAAAGATATTCTGAATACAGGATGTTGTAAAAAATATAATCCTTGTGCTACCCTAATCTTATGAAAATTCCAGCTAAGGTAAGTGAGATTTATAAAAGACTGAAGGACATTCATGATTCCTTTAAGGATGCTATATTCTATCTGTGGTAAGCACAGTAATTGACTCTACAGCCTCCACTTCAGCTCAGTTCATTAGTCTAAACCTGCCACAGAGATTGGTTCAGGCCTAAGCCAATTTGGGCTGATAAGATCTGAGAAGAGGCTTTATTGGAGTATAAATGGCTGCCTATCTCTCCCCTCAGAGTGAACAAAGACACAGGTTGATCCAATATTCACTGGCATCTATCCTATGCCCGTGAAGAAAAGAGCTTTTAGGACCAAGCTGATGCTGATTCTAGCAGAACAGACAGAAAATTGCTGATGACACTGTGAATCCCCTCAATCAATTAACCTTGGCATGTAGGCAGCCTGATCTTTTTATTTCCTTTTGCATGAAATAACTTCCCTTACTGTTTAAGCCCATTTCAGAGTTCCCATTACTTGCAGCCTAAAGCAACCTTGGATCAACTGGACTGTCAGAAGCATGCATTCATTTTTACATGTTATTATTTTGTTTTTTAACTATTACAAAGGTGCCAGAAGCCGTTACCATATGAAATCTGTGACTGGATTTTCTCCTTTTTTTTTTTTTTTTTAAATAGATTTTATTTACTCATTTGACACACAGAGACAAGAGAGAGCAAGCACAAGCAGGGGGAGTGGCAGGCAGAGGGAGAGGGAGAAGCAGGCTCCCCAATGAGCAGGAAGCCCAGTGTGGGGCTCTTCACCTGAGCTGAAGGCAGAGGCTTAACCAACTGAGCCACCCAGGCGCTCCTGTGACTGGATTTTCTATGTAACTTTATCCACAAAATATAAGCAGAGTCTCATTTGAGAAGTATCTCTTAGAAAGTAGTGCTAGAAGGAGCCCTGATTTTATGGTATAATATATATATTTCTTCTTTTCTGTTAAGAATAAAATTTCACGGCACCTGGGTGGCTCAGTGGGTTAAGCCGCTGCCTTCGGCTCAGGTCATGATCTCAGGGTCCTGGGATTGAGTCCTGCATCGGGCTCTCTGCTCAACAGGGAGCCTGCTTCCTCCTCTCTCTCTGCCTGCCTCTCTTCCTACTTGTGATTTCTCTCTGTCAAATAAATAAATAAAATCTTAAAAAAAAAAAAAGAATAAAATTTCAGGGCGCCGGGTAGCTCAGTGGTTTAAGCCTCTGCCTTCGGCTCAGGTCATGATCCCAGGATCCTGGGATCAAGCCCCAAATCAGGCCCTCTGCTCAGTGGGGAGCCTGCTTTCCCCTCTCTCTCTGCCTGCCTCTCTGCCTACTTGTGATCTCTGTCTGTCAAATAAATAAATAAAATCTTTAAAAAAAAAAAAAGAATAAAATTTCATTTATGCTACCAAAAAATTCAAAGCTAAATGTGAGAATGACCTATAGTAATTGTGTAAACTCTTACAAGGCTACATGTGTTTCCTTTCTGGCTTTGGATTTCTACTTCAAAAAAATATATGTCATGGTCCTCATAGTTCATTTTTATTTCTTATATTTGCTCCTGATCCAAGCCATCTCAAGTAATCTGGAGACAAATTAAATTAATAAATAAAAATAAAATGGGTTCCAGAGTTTATAGCTGACATACTGATTTACGTATATATTAGATTAAGAGATGCCTGAAACATTGCTACATCAAAAGAGTTCAACTACCTTAATATAGAACATTTAAGCCAAGAGAAAAAATGTGTAAGAGTACAATTATGTGGACATACAGCCAAACCTCAACATCCGCATACACAGCTCTTTTCCACACAGTTCTTACCACATTGATCATCATGATATGATGTTTTGGCCCCAAAGCTCTTCATTTTAGTGTCAGTGAGGCTTCGTATTTTTTTCCTGTTTTCTTTATTTCCATGGGCACCAGTAAATCCAAAAAGAGCTAAATATACACAATTTCTTACTCTTCTATGAATTTTAAATCATGCTGCTAAGCTTGAGAAGTGTATATACATCTGCCTTTTGGCATCACCACCTGGATATCCACAGGTACCCGAACTGAACTAATTTTCATTATTTTCTGTCAACTAACCCTGTTCTTCCTCCTATTTTCTTTATCTTAGTGAGTATTCCCACCATCCACTTGGCAGAAAGCAAAAACCTAGGGCACCATCCTTGCCTCCTTCCCAATACCCTTATTTGCAACAAATCAAATCAATCAGCAATATACTGTCAATCCCAGCTCTTAAAAATCTCTTGACAGAGCCCATCACTACAATGGGGTTCAGGCCATCAGTTTCACCAATAAAGATTACTGTAACAATTTTCTATTTGCTGTTCTTCTCTTCAGCAAAAAATGTTTTTGTTAAATAAACAAGTATGGACTAAATTACCTGCTTCTTCAGTACCCCTGCATTAGAGGTAACCACTGATAAGCTAACGGTTATGAAGAAATGCCTAAAAAGTGGGGTCACTCTTAACAGACAGAAGACTACAAATCACCCACTTAAGAAGTCATCTATTAGTCTACCCTTCATGCTATCTTTGGGACTGACTGCATCTAAAGGAAGAGATACCAGCATCAAAGAAAATATCCACAAAACCTTTGCTACAATAAATCACCAAGACTGGGATATGGCTGAAGAATAATTGAACACATACAACATAAAATAAAGCTGTAGACTGTATTTGTTTATCATAGGGGCTGAATTTTTTTTTGAAGACTTTGTTTATTTATTTAAAAAAAAAGAGAGAGTGAGTGGGGAGTGCAGCAGAGGGAAAAGAAGACTCCCTGCTGAGCATGGAGCCCAGTGCAGAACTCAATCTCAGGACACTGGGATCACCACCCGAGCTGAAGTCAGAGGCTTAACCAACTGAGCCACCCAGGTGCCCCTGCATTTTTTATTTTAAATTATATAATAAATAAAAACGTATTATATAATTACATATTTTATTACAAGTGTATTATTAAAAGTTTTATTATAAATTACTGTAAACTGAAAATATATAAAACAATATATATATTAGAGGGAATTCACATTCCATGAAATTTACCCTTTTAGGGCGCCTGGGTGGCTCAGTGGGTTAAGCCGCTGCCTTCGGCTCAGGTCATGATCTCAGGGTCCTGGGATCGAGTCCCGCATCGGGCTCTCTGCTCAGCGGGGAGCCTGCTTCCTCCTCTCTCTCTCTGCCTGCCTCTCTGCCTATTTGTGGTCTCTCTCTGTCAAATAAATAAATAAAATCTTTAAAAAAAAAAAAAAAGAAATTTACCCTTTTAAAGTACACTATTCAGTGATTTTTAGTATAACCACAATGTTGTGCAGCCATGGTCACTATCTAATTTCAGAATATTTCATCACTCCCAAAGAAACCCTATACCCATTAGCAGTCACTCCCTATCAACCCTCAACACAGCCCCTGGCAACCTCTATCTCCATGGATCTGTCTATCCTGGATATTTCATATAAGTGGAATTACATGGTATGTGGCCTTTATGTCTGTCTTCCATGGAATAAAACTCTAGTAAAATATAAAAATGTAAACCATAATAGCAGGCAGCTAAATACCAAAGAATCAAATAATTTCCCTGAATCCTACTGAGTCTTTAGGTAAACTATTTTGGTCAAATTAATGCCATTATAAAAAAATTGAAGTATGTCTTAGTGTACTCAGTTTATAATAGCATTAAGAACACAACCTGTTTAAAAATATTTCTCCTTAAGGGCGCCTGGGTGGCTCAGTGGGTTAAGCCTCTGACTTCGGCTCAGGTCATGATCTCAAGGTCCTGGGATCAAGTCCCGCGTCTGCCAAACAGAGAGCCTGTTTCTTCCTCTCTCTCTGCCTGCCTCTATGCCTACTTGTGATCTCTACCTGTCAAATAAATAAATAAATAAGAAAACAGTCCCTGCTTGTAGGATACTTGCAAAATAGTGAAGGCCTTAGATATGCAAATCCCTAGAAATGCCAGGAATTCTCTTCTTCACCAGCACTAGCATGAAATTACTTTCCACCTTGAGCAGGGACTGGGCTGGTTATGGGCTGGAGCAGTAGCAGCTAAGATTAAGAGGCAGATGCCCTTCAGTACAACTTGTTAACTTCTAACATTTGCAAAAGAAAACGTACCTTTCTTTCTTTCTTTTTTTTTTTTTTTAAGATTTTATTTATTAGACAGAGATCACAAGTAGGCAGAGAGGCAGTCAGAGAGAGAAGGTGAAGCAGGCTCCCTGCCAAGCAGAGAGCCTGATGCGCAGCGGGATCCCAGGACCCCGGGATCACAACCTGAGCCTGACCCAAGCCAAAGGCAGAGGCCTTAACCCACCGAGCCACCCAGGCTCTCTTGTACCTTTCTTTCTAAGTCATTAGTGAACAAAGAAGAGCATAATTAAGTGCCCAAATAAGGGCACCTCGGTGGCTCAGTTAAGCATCTGACTCTGACTCTGGTCATGATCTCAGGGTCCTGGGATCGAGCCCTGCACTGGGCTCCATGTTCTGTGGGGAGTCTGCTTCTCCCTCTGCCTCTCCTCCAACTTGTGCTCTCTCTTGCTCCCAGATAAATGAATAAAATCTTAAAAAAAAAAAAAAAAACCCAAATAATGGGCACTGAAAATAACTCCCATAGTTTTTTTCCTAGGCAATTCCTAGGTTAGATGTATATAAATTGGGGGCTATGTGTTTTATGTTGTGGGTGATCCCAAATGTAATTTCTACATGTTAAAAATAAGGAGGATAAAATTATAACTGTAATACAAGAAAAAGCTTCAAATAACTTTTACCGTATTACTCCCCTTTTTAAAAAAAAGATTTTATTTTTAAGTACACCCAACATGGGGCTTGGACTTACAACCCTAACATCAATAGTCTCATGCTCCACCAATGAGCCAGTCATGTGTCCCTACCTTTTTAACTAAAGTAAAAGGCTGTAACTCTTCTCTACAGTTCCTCAGTATATGTGATATTTTGTCACAAATACAAGTCATTTCATGGACATATTTGATGTTGGGAACAGGAAACGAGGCAAAGGGATGAATTAGAATCACTTAAAAAAAGATTTGGGGTGCCTGGGTGGCTCAGTCATTAAGCGTCCGCCTTCGGCTCAGGTCATGATCCCAGGGTCCTGGGATTGAGCCCTGCATCGGGCTCCCTGCTCAGCGGGAAGCCTGCTTTTCTCTCTCTCCCACTCCCCCTACTTGTGTTCCCTCTCTCGCTGTATCTCTCTCTGCAAATAATAAATAAAATCTTTTTTAAAAATCAGCATTATAATAAAATAAAATATATGATCTCTTATATACATTACATACAAAAGTAAAGCAAGGGAAAACTAGTAAACAAAATCATATATAGGTACAAATCAGGTAGGAGAATTTAAACATTTAAAATTTTGATTCATATATAGAAAATGTAGAGTCAAGACTGTTTAACAAAAGAGTCAATAAATTTACAAATTCAGATAATCCAGTTCCTTTACATACAGGAAAATTAGCGGGAAGTCTAAAAATTTTTAAATAGGTAAATATGACACACATACAACACCAAATTAAAATTAGCATTCAGACTTACCGCAATAGGAGTTCTTTGGGAAGTTTTTTATTGATTACAGCTTCATCACTATTTGAGAACATCTGCAAAAAAAAAAAAATCACTTAGAGTTACTTAACATTTTATTACGTTCAACTCAAAGTTTAGAGACAGTCCTCTAAAAAGAGAGGTGAATAAGTATAGGGGATATTATAAGCTGAAGTAATATTTTTAGGGACTCTTTGGGCTGAAAAACATTTTTGAGACATTTAATTTGTTCCCTGTCTTTAGAAAAAATTAACAGCAATCAGAAGGATGACATTAGGTAGTAGGTATTATTTTAAGTATTTTTCATGTACTAATGTACTAAGTCTTCATACTATTCTTAATCTTCATTTTCTTGTAAAGAAACAGAATTGCAAAAGATTTATGTGCTTAAAATCACATCACTGCACAGTGACCATTTAAAAATTAAGATGAGGTGATTCTCCAAATCTAAGTCATATTTACTTGTTCAAGGAGGTGTTTGGAAACCATCCTAGGATAGGGAACATTCTGATTTTACTTAACATGCAGAAAACTGGTAATGCTTCGACCACCACCACATGCATCCTTGATGCACACAAGTGATCATTTAACAAATTAATCAGATAACCCACAAGGGTTCCTATTATTTATTTTTTTAAAGATTTCATTTATTTATTGACAGAGAGAGATCACAAGTAGGCAGAGGCAGGCAGGGGGATGGGGAGAGCAGGCTCCCTGCTGAGCAGAGAGCCCAGATGTGGGACTTGATCTAAGACCCTGAGATCATGACCTGAGCCGAAGGCAGAGGCTCAACCCACTGAGCCACCCAGGCACCCAAATTAGACAATCTATCTTTCTTTCTTTCTTTTTTTTAAAGACAACTACTTTCTTTTTTAAAAGATTATTAATTGACAGAGAGAGAGAGAGAACACAAGCAGGGGGAGTGGGAGAGGGAGAAGCAGGCTTCCCACCAAGGAGGGATTCCAGGACCCTGGGATCATGACCTGAGCCACAGATGGCTTGGGTGGCTCAGGCATTAAGCATCTGCTTAATGGTGCCCCAAATCAGGCACTCTTATAGGGAAAGAGATACAAAGAAAAGGAGATGATATCTCTGTACTTCAGGAGCGCTAGCTCTACAATGAACATAGAAAGTAAGTACTTTATTATTAGAGATAAATGAAAGAGGTAATATGAGAGCAAGGGAAGAAATAACTAAGTCTCCCCACACCTGACATCTTAAAGGAAGGCCAGAAGTTAATTAACAAGGAAAAAAGGGGAAGATAAGATGTTTAAAAGCATGGACTCATACATGAAAGCCTTAGCATTTCATGATTCAACGTAGAAAAAGGAAAGGGATAGGAAAGTAGTAGAAAGAATGTACTTGCCCCTCAATCTCAGACATTGAAAGAGTATTTACAATAAACTTTATTTTTTTTTTAAGATTTTATTTATTTATTTGTCAGAGAAGGAGAGAGAGAGCGAGCACAGGCAGAGAGTGGCAGGCAGAGGTAGAGGGAGAAGCAGGCTTCCTGCCGAGCAAGGAGCCCGATGTGGAACTCGATCCCAGGACACTGGGATCATAACCTGAGCCGAAAGCAGCTGCTTAACCAACTGAGCCACCCAGGCGTCCTACAATAGACTTTAAAAAAGATAACTATTAACAACCTACCCTCCAGTTACATGGAAAGCTCTGTGACAGAAGGGACCATGACTTTCATATTTGCCAACATATTTCCAGGACTGAGCACAGGGCCCGACACATAGTAGGAACTTAGTACACTGAACTGTGAATAGTGGGGTTTGGTCATGAAGGAAACCTGTATACCAGGCTAGAAATATGAAATAATCCTGTAGAGAAGAGAAGAGAAACCTAAAGAAATTAAACTCTGGACTGGTAGTAAGGACATAAGCTAAGAATACATTGAAATTATAGTTCAAGAAAAGATGACAAGAGGGGCACCTGGGTGGCTCAGTGGGTTAAGCCTCTGCCTTTAGCTCAGGTCATGATCCCAGGGTCCTGGGATCGAGCCCCACGTCGGGCTCTCTGCTCAGCAGGGAGCCTGCTTCCTCCTCTCTCTCTGCCTGCCTCTCTGCCTACTTGTGATCTCTCTCCCTCTGTCAAATAAATAAAATAAAATCTTAAAAGAAAAGAAAAGAAAAGATGACGAGATCTCCAAGGCTGGTGAAAATTAAAAAAACAAAACAAAATGGAGAAAAGAAGGATATTTGAAGCAGCAACAAGGACTTGGTGATGGAAAGCTGGATTCTATCAAGTTTCAGTGCAAAAGAAAATCTTAAAATAAAAGTAATGCTGTTGGGGCGCCTGGATGGCTCAGTGGGTTAAGCCGCTGCCTTCGGCTCAGGTCATGATCTCAGGGTCCTGGGACTGAGTCCCGCATCAGGCTCTCTGCTCAGCAGGGAGCCTGCTTCCCTCTATCTCTCTCTCTGCCTGCCTCTCCGTCTACTTGTGATCTCTCTCTGTCAAATAAATAAATAAAATCTTTAAAAAATAAAAAAGTAATGCTGTTGACTGACAGTGACATGTTTTAGGAAATTATATGACATTAAAGAATAATCTGCTTCCCTATAATTTCTAACCAGTAGTGGAAGCTATTAAAAAATCATATCCTCCTTCTATAAGGCAATCTTTCAAAATGAAGCTATCATATTTCCTTCTAAACAAGTTTAAGTTCTTCTCAAACGATAGTCTCTAAGATGCTACAGCATGATCACTCCTCTCTGGGTACATTTAGAGAATAGAACACAGCGGGGAATTATAACCCATTTAAAAAGCTGAATACTTAAAAAAAAAAGTTGAATAATCAAAGGTTGATGACATAAATAACAATGTCTTACAAAGAAAACTAAAGTATCAAAAAGAGACCTGGGAGACTTTTCAGAAGTTAGATAGCACACAACATGTATCTTAAGCTTAAGATCTTCGGGAAAAAATTTAAGTACAAAACAGACTCACTCAACACCCAATCTACTAGACTCTGCCCAACTCAATTTCACAAAAGGACAATCATTTATATATTAGAAATGCTAGCTCTTTTTTTTAAAAGCTTTTATTTATTTATTTGATAGAATGACAGAGTTCACAACTAGGCAGAGAGGGAGGCAGAGAGAGAGAAAGGGAAGCAAGCTCTCCACAGAGCAGAGACCCCGATGTGGGACTCGATCCCAAGACCCTGAGATCATGACCTGAGCCGAAGGCAGAGGCTTAACCCACTGAGGCACCCAGGTGCCCCAGAAATGCTACGCTCTTTATCTTGTATACTCAAAGTATATTTATTAAATGCTACACATCTCGCCTCATAGGGCACTTTGCTCACTTGAATATACATAGTAATTAAACTGTTAAAAAATATAAACCCGAGATATGTAATTCACATGACTTCCAAACTCTAGATATAAAAAGGAACAAAAATCACATCCAACAACTAATTTCTTTTCTTGCATCAGTCTATATAAACTGAATGGTTTCAGCTCAGGTCACGATTCGCAGGTCCTAGGGATCAAACCCAGCACGGGGTCCCTGTGGGGTTAGCTTGTCTGCCCCTCCCTCACTGTGCATATGCACACACACTCTCACTCTCTCAAATGAATAAATCTTAAAAAAAAAAAAACTAAGAAAAAAAGAAAAGTGGTGTTGTATCTGTGGAAGCATGAAAGTAAGTGAGGGGAAAAACAGTGTCCTCAGAGGATCTGGCAAACACCAGGCTTATAGGACATCTGTCCAGATTTACATACTCCTCCTCTCCCTTGTGGACATATACAGTCTACTCCAACATTCCAAGAAAGAAAAAGATCCATGGTTCAAAACCTGTGGTCATCTGGCCAGTAGCATCAGCATCAAGTGGGACTTTATCAGAAGTGCAAATTCTTGGGCTGTACCCCAGACCCATTAATATCAAAAATGGGGTGAGGAGGTGGAAAGAAAGAAGGGCAATCTGCAGTTTAAGAAGTCCAAGGTGACACCAATGCTTCCCGAAGTCTGAGAACCAATGGACCAGATGAAGCAGATTGCAAATCTCAGGATATAATCTAGGGGTGCCTGGGTGGCTCAGCTGGTTAAACATCTGACTTGGGATTTCAGCTCAGGTCTTGATCTCAGGGTCATAAGATTGAGTCCTATGTTGGGCTCCATTCTGGGTATGGAGCCTACTAAAAAAAAAAAAAGTAAAAAGATAGAATTACAGTTCTATAAAATAATCAGAATATTTCATTATTTGAAGTGACATAACAATGGAAGTTAGAGAATACTCCTAGAGGTAGACACAATAATTTTAAATGTTCTCTAGGAAACCCATATGGCTCCTGCTCCAGTTCATGGTGTTGCTGGTAAAATAAACATTTCAATATACGTTTTAGGTATTTTACTATTTCAGCTGAATCCAAACTTTGTTTTTTTCATCCAAAATATAAAGGCTGTCAAAACCAATTAGATCTAAGATATAATGAATCACAACACATTTGTGAAAAGATTTTAGATATAACTGTTGTAGAGGAAGTGACTGTTCAAACACACGACATTCTTAGGTAATCTGGTTTCATATTAACACAGGAATATATCATTGTGTATTTTTTATAATCTATCCACAAACAGTTACAAGGATGTAGTCATGGGAAGAACAAGAGAGTAACTAGATTGTTCTCTCTTAATTGTTTCATGGGAGAACACTATCCCCTGAACAAACAGAAACTGCATAGCATTTATCAATGGATAGAACATTCTTAAATATTCGGGTTTTTAAAAATCTAAGTGATGTGTTTTGTCATAAATTAGCATTTATAGTTGCTTTGTATAAAACTATAATTGCTTTTCTATAAATTATATAGTGAGAAATGTAATGGCAGGTAGGTTAAATAAAGAAAGAAACAAAGTACTTGCTCAACAGTGACCCCTGCTGGTTCAACTGGAGTATAGTTCCCAACTTCAAAAATTAAAAAGATCTGATTCAGCTCTATAGAAGAGTAACAGAACTCCCAACTTTTAGCTAGTATATGGCTGTATGGTAAGATGACTTTACTTCTCTTGGAAGCTAGATAAAGCCAGGTCATTAAGTTCTGCCCAACAGGATGGAAGAAAAAAGTTATGTGTGTAATTCCAGAGTGTCCTTCAAGAGAGAAGATGTGCCCCTTCTTACTCCTTCCTACTTGAGCTGCTTGAAATGTGGTTAGGATGACCGAATTCCATCCTGTATCATGAAGCTGAAAGCCACAGTTTTAAAGATAAGCAGAAAACTAGAAGAAGCCTACAGATGACTGTAGAGACACCATGCCTCTGGACTTTACATGACAGAAAAAGAAACTTCTATCATATTTAAGCCACATTTAATTTGGGACTCCGATACATGCAGCTAAATTTACTTACATTATTTTAGATTTTAAGAGGTATCATCTGTTTTGCAAGATGAAGAGTCCTGGAGGTTACACAAACATTGTGAGTGTACTGTGCTCTTAAAAATGATTAAGATGGCAAATTTTATGTTATATGTATTTTTCCACAGTTAAATTTTATTTTTATGTTTTAATACTTCTGAATTTAGGACAGTTAAAATTAATTTTAATTTTTTACAATTAAAATCAAAAGCATCTTTTATGGTTTACGACACATTTTATAATTCAAAGCAAGTTTTAACTCTATACAGTAAAGACCAACCAATGGAGGAAAACAAATAAAATAGGAAATTAAAAACCATTTGCTCCTTCTTAGCAGGCTCTGTGCTTTTGTTTATACTGTTTTCTCTAAAGCACCCACACAACCAAACTTGCCTATTCTATCAGTAGAAACAGACTGATGTCCACTGGACATGCTATCTATACCATGAAGGCTTTCCCAATCTCCCTAATAGGATGGGATTGTTTCTCTCCTGTGAAACCACAAAATACCAGTTCTAAGTTGGTGTAGAACTCCTTATATCAGACTATGAGATCTGAGAGGAAAGCACCTTTTCTGTTTAGTTCACCACTATGTAGTCGGCAACCAACACAGAGCCCAGAAATTGGTGAACCAATTAATGTTATTTATACTGTAGGGATCTGGTAATACTCTTCTGATTATAAATCCCCATCAGGTTTCCATGATTTAATACTCTGTATCTTTCCAGTAGAGTGCTTTGCCAATTTTTTTTTTTTAAATAGGGGCGCTTGGGTGGCTCAGTAGGTTAAGTGTCTGCCTTCAGCTCAGATTGTGATTCCAGGTTCCTGCGCTCAAGCCCCCATCAGGCTCCCTGCTCAGCAGCAAGCCTGATTGATTCTCCCTCTCCCTTTCCCCTGGCTTGTGTTCCCTCTCTCACTGTCAAATAAATAAATAAAATCTTTAAAAAAAAAAAAAAGAATCTAAGATGGAGAACTGCTGACTTGTATTGTATGTTAAATTTTATACCATTTTTAATTTTTATTTTTAAAAAAGATTTTATTTATTTATTCGAGAGAGAATGCATGCATACTAATGGTGGCAGGGAGAAGAGAGGGAGAGAGAATCTCCAGCAGACTCTGCTGAGCATGGAGATGCTGACCTCAATCTCACAACCCTGAGATCATGATCTGAGCCAAAGCCAAGAGTCAGACACTTACCCAACTGAACCATGCAGGCACCCTAAGATTTTTTAAAGTGAATTCTACACCAATGTAGGGCTCGAACTCACAACCCTGAGGTAGAGTTGCAAGGTCTACCAACTGAGCCAACCAAGGGCTGCAGTTTATTTTAAACTTTTAAAGAAATCACTGAATTGTTTTCCAAAGTGGCTATACCATTTTACATTCCCACCAGCAATGTTATGAGGGTTCCAGTGTGTCCATATTGTACTATCTATCACCTGTTGTCTATCTTTTTAACATTAGCCAATTGGTGTATCCTGGTTTCAATTTGCTTTTCTGTAATTACTAATGTTAGTAAGAGTCTTTTCATGTTACCCAAATGACCTGTTTGGTGAAATATGTATTCAAATGACTTGTCCATTTATTTGGGTTGTCTTAGCATTGAGACTTAACAATTCTTTCTATATTTAAGGACTTTGTATATATATATAGGCCCTTTATGGACTATACGATCTGCAAATATTTTCTCCAATTCTGTCTCCAAATGACCACAAATGTAAACATTTATTGTTAGATTCTCAGTTCTGTTCCATTACTTTATAGGTCTATCTTTAGACCAATAACTCACTATCTTGATTTCCACAGCTTTATATTATTTTGAAACCAGGAAGTGTAACTCCTCATACTATGTTCGTTATTTTGCAGTGTTTCCATACAAATTTTAGAACCGGCTCGCCAATTTCTACAAAAAAAGCCTGCTGGGATATTGACAAAGATTGCACTGAGTCCACAGAACAATTTGGAGAAAACTGCCATCTTAACAATACTGAGTCTTCCAAAGCATGAACTTGGAATGTCTGTTTATTTTTTAGGTCTTGTTTCATAACAGGCAATGTTTCATAATTTTTAGTGTGTAAGTCTTTTGCTATATTTATTCCCAAGTATTTTATTCTTTTTGATGCTATTGTGAATCAAAACATATTTTTATAAGATTTATTTATTTTTAGAGAAAGAGAGTGCAAGCAGGGGGAGGGGAAGAGGGAGAGAGAGAGAATCTCAAGCAGACGCCGGAGCCCTATGCAGCCCTTGATCCCAGGCCCCTGAGATCATGACCTGAGCTGAAACCAAGAGTCTGAAACTTAACCAACTAAGCCATTCAGGTGCCTCAAACTGTATTCTTAATTTCATTTTAGATTCTTCAAGGCTAGTACAAATGTAGTATATCTTCTTTCATTTATGTTCAACCTATCTGTGGCTTTGAATCTGAAGTGTGCCTTTTTTACACAGCATAAAAAGTTGAATTTTTTTTTAAAGTTGAATGTTTTTTTAAATCCAGTCTGACAATCTATGCCTTTTAAGTATACAAGTCATTCACATTTAATGTAATTATTGATTTAGTTGAATGCCTCTCATTTTGCTGTTTTCTCTATGTCTTAGGTCTTTTATTCTTCTTTTACTATCTTCTTTAAAGTTGGTATTTCCTAGAGTACCACTGTAGTTTTTCTGTTGTTTAAAAAAAATGTATCTTTTTTTTTTAAAGATTTTATTTACTTATTTGACAGATAGGCAGTAGGCAGAGAGAGGAAGGGAAGCAGGCTCCCTGCTGAGCAGAGAGCCCGATACAGGGCTCGATCCCACGATCCTGGGATCACGACCTGAGCCGAAGGCAGAGGCTTTAATCCACAGAGCCCCTTAGGCACCCCTAAAAAAAGTATGTTATCATAATCTATTTTAGATTATTACTAATTTAATTCTGGTAAAATAGAAAAACTTTGCTCCAAAAGAAATCTATTTCCCCCTCCTCCTTTTTGTTATTATCATATGTTACATATATATCTTTTTTTTCCTTAACATTTATTTATTTAGGGGCACCTAGGTGGCTCAATGGGTTAAAGCCTCTGCCTTTGGCTCGGGTCATGATCCCAGGGTCCTGGGATCGAGCCTCGCATCGGGCTCTCTGCTTAGCATGGAGCCTGCTTCCTCCTCTCTCTCTCTCTGCCTGCCTCTCTGACTACTTGTGATCTCTGTCTGTCAAATAAATAAAGTCTTAAAAAAAAAGATTTATTTATTTATTTGACAGACAGAGAGAGCAAATGAGCATGGGGACAGGCAGAGGAAAAGGGAGAGAAAACTTCAGCAGACTCCTTGCTGATTCCTGAGCCTAACCTAGGGCTTGATCTCATAACCCTGAGCTGAAATCAACAGTCAGACCCTTAACCAACTGTGTCACCCAGGGGCCCCTACATATTTATCTTAAAAGCCTAGTAATACAGTTTCATCATTACTGTGTTACACAAGTGTCTTTTAATTCAGCTGAACTAATATAAGAGAAAAATTTATTTATAGCCTTCTGTATTTACTCTTGTAATTAACTTTTACAGTGCTTTTCCTTCAAGTTACCATCTGGAACCATATCCTTTCAGCTTAAAGGACTTCCTTTAGTATTTCATGTAAAGCAGTATATTTCATGTCTGCTAACAACAAATTCTCCATGTTTGCTATTCTGGGAATGTCTCTATTTTGCCTGTATTTTTCAGTAATAGCTTTGCTGGATACAGAATTCACTTAAATTATTTTTGAAGGAAAATTCACATAAAATACACCATTTTAAAGTACAGTTCAATGGCATTTAGTATTTACAATGTTACACAACTGCCACATCTCTCTAGTTTTAAAGTTTTCATTCCCCCAGCATACCCAGTCCTCATTAAGTAATCATTCCCACAACCTACCATCCCATCTCCTCCAACTCTTAGACCTAGCCAACCCACTATTCTCCATTCTATCACTACAGAGTTCCCTATTCTGGATACTTCACATAAAGCTTTGCACAGTGGTAGTATCGTAGCCAATGAGGTTTATCCGAGGCGCGATTATTGCTAATTGGATACTTCACATAAGTGGAATCATTCAATGCAATCTTTTAGGTCTGGCTTATTTCATTTTTTAGGTTTACCCATACAGTACCATATCTCAGTAATCCATTCCATTTTATGGCTGATGAATCTTTCATTGTATGGATATACCAAATGTTTATCCATTCATCTGTCAATGGACACTTGGATTGCTTCTACCTCTTGCCCATTGTAAATAGGGCAGCTATGAACATTATTTGTGCACAAGTAATTTTGTGAATATTTGTTTTCAGTTCTTTTGGTATCTATCTAGGAGTGGATTTTCTGAGTTATATGGTACTTCTAACTTTTTAAGGAACCACCAAAGTGTTTTCCACAGTAACTTACCAATTTATACTGCCACCAACAATATAAAATTTTTAAACTTCTCTACATTGGGGGGACCTAGCTGGCTCAGTCAGTGAGAACATGCAACTCTTGATCTAGGGCTCATAAGCCTCACACGGGGTGGAATTTACTTAAACACAAATTTCTCCACATAATAGCCAATACTTCTTATTTTCTCACTTTTTCTATTAATTATATTCATCCTAGTGGGTATAAAGTGCTATTTCATTATAATTTTGATTTGCCTTTCCCTAATGACTAATGATGTTGAGTTTATTTTCATGTTTGTTAGCCTTTCGTGTATCTTCTTTGAGGAAATGTCTATTCAAGTCCTCTGACCTTGTAAAATTGGGCTGTTTTGTTGCAACTGCTTTGTAAGGGTTCTTTAAATATTCGATATATTATTTAGATGTATGATTTACAAATAATTTCTCCCATTCTTTAGGTTGTCTTTTCAGGTTCTTGAGTGTCCTTTGATATGTGAATACAGAATTTTTTTTTTAAGATTTTCTTTATTAGAGAGAGAGAGAGAGCCTGATGCAGGGCTCAATCCCTTCTTTATTAGAGAGAGAGAGAGAGAGAGCACGCGCGTGCGAGCAAGCAGACTCCCTGCTGAGCAGAGAGCCTGATGCAGGGCTCAATCCCAGGACCCTGGGACCATGTTCCGAGCTGAAGGCAGACCCCCAACAGGCTGAGCCACCCAGGTGCACCAAATATAAAATTCTTAATTGACAATTTTTACTTTCTACACTTTGACTTGTTACCCAACTGCTTTCTGGCTTCCATCGTTTCTGGTGAAAAGTCTGCTGTCAATCGTATTGCTAGTCTCTTGTATATCATGAATTCTTTCTGTCTTGTTTTCCAGACTTTTTCTTTGTATCTGGATTTAAACAGTTCAATAAAAATGTGCCCAGGTGTAGACCTCTTTGTGCTAGTGTTATTCACTCAGATTTTTGGATGTGTAGATACACATTTTTCATCAAATTGGGGAGATTTTCAGCTATTGTTTCTTCAAATATTTTTTTCTATCTCTCCCATCTCCAACTACATATGTATTGCTGGTACAGTTTATGTCCCACAAGGTTATGTTAATTTTGTTTCATTCTTTTCTCCAAATTGGGTTATTTTACTGTTGTCTTCAAATCCATGGATTCTCTTTCTGTGTGATCTCCAATTTGATTCTGAGTTTCTCTGCTGGTAATTTTTTCAGTTATTTTCCTTTTCAACTTCAGAATTTCCATTTGACTCTTTTTTATAAATTTCTATTTCTTCATTGACATTCTCTATTTGAGTCACTGTCATCATACTCTCCTTTAATTATTTAAACCTGATTTCCTCTAGTTTTGTTTTTTGTGTGTGTGTGGTTGGTTTTTTTTTTTTTTTAAAGTGGGCTCCATGCTGCGCATGGATGGATCCACCCATGCGCTGCTCCTTTAGTCTCTAAACATGTTTATATTAGCTGCTATGGAAGTGGTAATTAGTCCTTTAGCTGCATATAATAAAGTATGGTAAGAAATACACTAAAGAGAGAACTGCAATTTGAAAGAAAAAAATTAGAAGATATATAGAGGGCCTAGATCTTGCTATACTGGAAAATGAAACTATTCCTCATCTTCTGTCTCTCAGGCCATAAGATTCTCAAAATGAGAACTATCCACAAGGTAAATATCAGATAAAAGATTTGGCTATAGGTTCCTTTTAAAAACCTCAGGAAATTTTGAAGCCATACCTAGCTGACTCTCTCAGCTAGACAAGAAGCCCTCTAAGAAGCTTAAGGGAATTATGCCACAACAGCCTACAACCAAACTAGAGAAAGGCCTGTGTTAAAATGAGTTGTAATGGGGACAGAGAAGAACACAAATCAGATTAATAAAAAATCCTAGAAGGTTTTTTTATTATTTTTAAAAGATTTTATTTATTTATTTGAGAGAGAGCAAGTGAGCATGAGTGGGGGGGAGAAGCAGAGGGAGGAGGAAAAGCAGACTCTGTGCTGAGCGTGGAACCCAACACAGGGCTGGATCTCACAATCTGGACACCATGACCTGAGCCAAAACCAAGAGTTGGATGCCCAACCAAGCCCCCAGGGGCCCTAAAAATCCTAGAAATTTTAAGAGTATGTACCAAAAAAAAAAAAAAAAGGAACAGAGACTATTCAAAATGAAAAGAGGTCTCTAGGATCCCAACTTTCTATAGGAAGGAAGTCACTAAGAAAGATATTCAGCTTCATAAGACACTTCTTATGTAGAAGGAGAGACCGGTCTGAAAGCAGCATTAAGAGCCCGGAATGTGGTACCAAGAATCACAGAGAACAATAGATTAGGGAACCATTCCAAGGAAGCAGAACTGGGCCCCAGTCAAGGTACATTTCCTGATTCTGGAGTAGATGACCCTGACAACATGTGCCCAGCTAGATTTCAGAACTGGTAAGAACCCATAATTGCTATGTGCCTCCTGTTATCTCCCCCTTTTTAGGGGGCATGTCTATTGTCATTACTCCATCCCTGTGACAAGAGTGTATATATTGTGTGTTTGGGGCAGATAACTTTTCTTTTTAGTTCACAGGTCTCTGGATCAAGAGGAACTGCATATGAGGACCACTGGAGGGGATATTTTACATGTGATAAGAATGTGAATCACTGGAGTCAGAGGGAAGACCATGGTAGAAACTCACAATAATGGTTTTCAATAACTCTTTATGGCAATGCCCTTTTGCAATAGGATTTTGCTGTACCTCCCTTCAAAAGGTAGAGTCTGTTTTCTCACCCTCTGCATATGAGTTGACATGGTGACTTAATCTGACTAAAACAATGTGGTGGAAGTAACAATGTGTGCAAGGTTAAGCCTTAAGAGACACTGAAGCTTTACCCTCTTGAAACACTCATGCCACTACGTTAAAAAAAGATTCAGGCTAACTTTCTGAATGATGAGAGACCATGTGGAAAAAAGAGTACTAGCTGACAGTGACACCCAGGTGTCAGACTGTAAGTGAGGCTATCTTATATCTTAGACACTCAAGTCCCAGTCATGCCACCAGACAACTGGAGCCTCATGAGTGACTTTTCCAGCAACCAGCAGAAGTCCTATTGGGCTGAATAATTAATTGTTTTAAGCCACTAAGTCTTAGAGTGCTTGTTACAGCAAAAGCTACAAAAACAGGCTCTTCATAAAATGTTTATGACTCATAATCACAGATTTGAGTAAAACTTGAGACATACAAAGGGAGCCCAACACAGGTCAAATATCTTGGTGAGAGGAAAATTTTAGTGAAAAATTAAGAATGAAATTTTAGGAGGCACCTGGCTGGCTCAGTCAGTAGAGCATGCAACTCCTGATCTTGGGGTCATGAGTTCAAGCACTATGTTGGGCACAGAGATTACTTATAAATAAATAAATTTTAAAAAATAATTAAGAGTTCTTCCTCTCCTTAAAAATTTTTTTTCATAAAGAAATCCAGAGTTAAAGCTACATAAGATTTTCTTTTCACTATTTTTTCCTATAAGTAATTTTTACTGATTATGCCATTCCTTCTTCAACTAACACCAGATGTTTTTCCAATTGGCTGATTTTCTTGCCAGAATCTAAGAGGAAAAACATTTTTGTATGGCTAAATAAACCTAAAACAAAATCAGTTTGTAATTCCTCCACCCTACATCTTGTCCCTAGTAGAAATAAAATTGCATTTTAAATAAAAACTATTGCTAGTGCATAACCATCTCATAAGTAAATTTATCATAAGAAAGAAATTCCTAGATTAAAAATACCGAGGAAGGGATACACTTAGAGAACAGACACATTACTTAATAGGTCAAACTTTCTGCTTTGGACACCTTCTAACATCTGACTCAACATTCTGAGCTTTCTTTTATCCTGACTTCTGTTTATTAACCAAAATCTGTATCTACTACCAATTCATTGTCTCAGTATAAAGTAAGTATACACCTTTATTCTGTTTTCTGTTATTTCTTTCACTTACTCAGTTTTAACTAACTACAGCAACATTTTAGGGCCCTCACGACACCATGAACTTTGGTGATCTGCTCGGTATGACTGGAACTCATTTTGGAAGCTGCTCAATCCAGGAAATCTTACATGCCCTACTGAAAACGTCTTTGGAGGTTATGAAGTGAAAGGAAAGAACTGATTAACTCAAAGTAACAATATACTTACTTGTCCTTCTCTCTCCTCCTCCTTCACTGCCCCAGCCCCACCCCATCTACGATATAAACACTAAAGAACTAAGAGTAGATACAGCCAGGCAATAATGGGATCTGATTCAGGATTAGCAAGTATTTAAACTCTAATCTCATATTCCAAAAACCACAGGGATTGGTAAATCAAGGGAAAAGTAGAGTTTGATTTCCTCATGTACAAATTCTAGTCAATGTGCCAGAAACTGAAAACTGGCAGAAGCGGTGGAATTTTCCAAGACATATGTCAGATAGTAATTTTACAATTCACTCACAAACACACATTCTAAATCATCTTACTGTTATGGAAATATTTCCAAAGCAACAGTATTTTAACACAGCCATGGTATTTATTTGTAGAAAAAGCATTCTCCTGTTTTAGATAACACAAGAATCAAATAAAGTACACAGCACCGAGGATATCCTAACTGCATGTCAGAAATATTTAAATTTAAAAGGAACCAAGAGAAACAATGTTAAATTAGAACAAAGACTCTTTAAAGCAGAACTGAAGAACTAACTTCCTAAGAAAGTCTTTCAGGGAAAGTAATACCAAGTTCATAGTTAAAGGAAATCTATTAGACTTCTTAGGCCATGATATGAGTCAGACAATGGTGCTATTATGAACAAGACAACTAAATAAAGGATGCATGATATAGCTAGATATTTGCCTGATATTAATTAATTGATAAGTATCTGGAAAGAGGTCTCTACAATATAGTATATAATTTCATTGACTCTTTATATAAAAAAAAAATCAACCAAGACAAAAGAACTGGAAAAACAGCACAGTCCTCCTTACCACTACATCCTATAGACTCTTCTAGGAGGTTCTGGTTGCCTTTCTTTTTCTAAATAGGCTTGACTTGTCAAATTTAGATTTATCTATTGACATCCTGCTGTGGAATATCAGTATTTAGTTTCAGCTTCTGCCTCCATTCTCCACATCCCATGTAATTTTATGAGTCTTCGTTTAAATCAATAGTCAGAGTAAAAGGACTGGAGAGATACCAGTCAGTACTCAGCCAAGTAGAGCAGTAAGACCAGGTACTTCTCTCTGCAAATTAATGACTACCTCATTTTTTGTTGTTGTTTTCTACGTATTTTTAACTTTTCCTCAAAAGCTCCAACATCTGTCACATATCTATCGATATTTTCCATAGCTCAAATACATCAGATACAGTCTTTTCCCTGCAGCTGTATGTTCCTGAAACCCTTTGTTCTTTCTTCTGCTTCACTCTGCTCGGGGATGCTCTGGACTGGCTATACAGCTGTCATCTTGGGCTCTCCCTTAGCTCTTCTGTTTGAATTCTGCTTCTTGAACCTGCTTTCTTCTTTCTTGCTATTTAGGGGCAATTTACGAACAACAACAAAAAAATGCTCATGAGAACTAGAATTTTGGAGTCACCTGCATGTCTGAAAATATCTTTATTTCAGACTCACATTTGATTGATAATTTGGCTGGGAATAAAATTATAGGTAGGAAATCTTTCCCAATGAAGATAATATGAAGACACAGCTTGATGCATTTCTACCTCCCTCTGTTACTACTATGATATGTAATGCCATTTTGATTGGTCCTTTGAACGTAACCTCTAGTTACCCTTTCTGGAAGATTTTAGTGAAGTTTCTGTATCTCCAGTTTACCAAATTTCATAATCACACCTCTTGGGTCTTTGCCTTTTTTACTGTTCTTTCAGCATTTTCAATTTACAATCTATGACCTGGACAATGTTCTGGGAGATTTTTAAGGCATCATTTCTATTTTCTCTGTCCTCTCATATCTGAATTTCTATTAGACCACAAGGTCCAATAATAGACTATCTTGAATTTTAGAAGTTGTTTTTCTCTTGGGGCGCCTGGGTGGCTCCGTGGGTTAAGCCTCTGCCTTCGGCTCAGGTCATGGTCTCAGGGTCCTGGGATCAAGCCCTATATCGGGCTCTCTGCTCAGCGGGGAGCCTGCTTCCCCCCCTCCCCCGCCTGTCTCTCTGCTTCCTTATGATCTCTCTCTCTGTCAAATAAATAAATAAAATCTTTTTAAAAAATTATTTTTTTCTGGTGGTACCTGGGTAGCTCAGTTGGTTAAGCATCTGCCTTTGGCTCAGGTCATGATCAACAGGGAGCCTGCTTCTCCCTTTGCCCCTCCCCCAGCTCATGTTCTCTCTCATGTTCTCTCTGCCTCAAATAAATTAAATCTTTTAAAAAGATTATCTTCTACTTCCCTCCTTTAATCTTTTTCTTCTAATTCCTAGGAAACTGTTTCAAATTTATCCACAATCCTCCCATTATTTGGAGGGGGGTGTAATTATAGTATTTTCTATTTGCAAATGTTATTTCTTATCTGTTTCAAGATTTTCAAAATAACACCCTGTTCTTCTGAAGATGCAATATTTCATTTCTTAGAGATTAAAACCCTCTCCCCCCTAACCCCAGTTTTCTCCCTCCTTTGTTCTTTGCCCTCTCTCTTACTTGTTTGGCCTCCCATTTTATTTTAAAATATCTATCTATTTTGAAAGACAGAGAGCGAGGATGCGTGCAAGGGAAGGGGAAGAGGGGGAGAGAGTCTTAAGCAGACTCTGTGCTGATCTTTTGACTCTGAGATCATGACCTGAGGGGGGGAAAAAAAAAAACAAGAGTCAGCCACTCAACTGACTGTGCCGCCCAGGTACCCCTGGCCTCTTATTTTAGAGGCTTCCTCAACTATCTGGTTATTCCTTGACTGTCAATTCCTATTCATAGCATTAAGAAGCTAAACAGAAGCTCATTTTTACTTTGAAGACCCACCAGTCTGTATGCAGATTTTCATTTAATTCCTTGGCTCCAAACCCCTATCCTCTTCATGCATCTGATGTTCCTGGATCCAGAACCCTCAGCTTCCATTTTCTTGGAGCAAAAAATCCCCAGTTTCCTAAAGGAGGAAGAAGTAGTTTGCATGATTCAACCACTTCATTTAAGACTTTCAAATATTACCTTTTTTGTTTTGTTTTTTTAACATTACCTACTTTAAATCTCAAGCCTCATCCTTGTCTTTTCAGAGACATTTTGCCACCAAGTGTTGAGTCTCTGGGGAGGCTGTGTTGGGTAAACTCATTTCCTTGTCTCTGCAGACAACCCAGGGTGTACCTTCCTCTGTTTAGCTAAATCACTTAACACTCTTCTATCCATTTTTTATCTTCTAAAAAACAGTTGAAATTTTTCATCTATGGTTTCTTCTTCTTCCACTCATTTTTGTCCCTGGGATCTTATGCCTCTTTTTATTCCTTTACTGTAATTTTGTACTATTTGAAGAGGAATGGAAATACATGTCCTCTCAGTCAAACCCCACGTTTGATCAAAACACTAGTTTTAGATGTTTTTGATAAAATCATTAAGCATATTTACTAAACTTGTGGAGACTACAAAACCTATTAGGATAAACAATACCTTTGTTGAAAGAATTAGGATTCAATATGATTTCTAAAGGACAGTACCAAGAGGAAACTAAATAGGGATAAGTTTTAAAAATTATCATTTAGATTAAACAATTAGCAGTTACATAAATACAGAGCAGGAAATGTGGTTTCACAAAAAAAAACTTAAAAGAGTCACTTATGTTACTTGCTGGAACAAATTTTATAGAAAACTATAATCATAGGATACATTAAAGATCCCAAGATCAAGCAAGAAAACTATGCTACTGTATATGGTTGTCTCAGGTCATGCTCCCAGGACCCTTGTTTCAAATCCCACATTGGGCTCTTTGTTCAGTGGGGAGCCTGTTTCTTCCTCTGTCTGCTGTTGCCCCAGCTTGTGTGCGCTCACTCTTGCTCTCTCTCTCTCTCTGACAAATGAATAAAATCGTAAAATAATAATAACATAAAATCTTTAAAAATAAAGTAACCAAGAGATGAAGGTATAATACATCATTATTATATAATGATAAAGGGGTCAGTTCATCGAGAGGATATAACAACTGTCAATATTTATGCACCTAAATATATAAAACAAATAGCAACAGAACTAAAGGGAGAGATAAACAGCAATTTTATTTCTACTCTCTACAACAGAATTGCCAGACAGGGAATCAATAAGGAAACAGAATATTTGAACAACACTGTAGACCTAATGGGCCTAACAGATATATACAGAACATTTCCATCCAAGGGCTGCAGAATATACATTCTTCTCAAGTACACACAAAATCATTCCCCAGGACAGGGGCACTTGGGTGGCTCAGTCAGTTAAGCATCACACTCTGACTTAAGCTCAGATCATGATCTCAGGGTCTTGAGATTCAGCATCCACCCTTTTGGGCTCTGTGCTCAGGACCAGAGTCTGCTTGAGATTCTCTCCCTCTCCTCACACATGCTGCATGCTCGTGCACACACTCTCAAAATAAATAAATAAATAAATAAATAGGAAGAAAAAATCTCCAGGACAGAACATGTTAGAACAACAAAAAAATCTCAACAAATTCAATAATACAGATGTTATATCAAGTATTTTTCTTGACCACAATGGTATTCTGATGTGTGTTTTCCAACACCATCAAGTAATTCTCCAATCCATAGCAGACACTACCTGGGTATCCTACAAATTTAACTTAATTCTGAGTGCTCGCTTCGGCAGCACATATACTAACTTAATTCTGACACTATCTACAGGAGACAGTATCATATCCCGTAAGTTGAGGGCTTAGTACCACAAAACAAGATTGTCCCACTTGAGACGGCAACTGCAAACCTAGGTTGTTACATGTGCTTCTAACTAATTGGCTATAAATTGATGGTTCCCATGATCCCCTCCTCAGGTTCAATTTATCTGCTTGAGAGGTTCACAGAACCCATAGAAACATTAACTTGCATCTGACAGTTTATTTTATAGATAAAGGTGAAGAGCCAGATGAAGAGGTACATAGGAGGAGGTCCAAAACTATTCTGAGCACAGGAGCTATTGTCTCCATAAGAACTAGGGTGTGCCACTCTTCTGGTATGTGATGCCACCAACATGGAAGATCTCTGAACCTCACCATTTCGAGTTTTTATGGAGGCTTCATTATATAGACATGATTGTTTAAATCACTGGCCATGTGCAAGTGGTTCAACTCCTAGCCCCTTTATCTTCTTGGGGTTAAGAGAGGAGAGAAATGGGACTGAAAGTTCCAACCTCTAGTCAAGATTGGTTTCCTTACCAGCCTCTATCTCAGAGGCTTACTAGAGACTTTCCAAAAAACACTTTATTAACATAAATGCAGTATGGTTGAAAGTGGCTTGTTATAAGTAACAAGATGCCATTTCACCTCTATGGCTCTAAACTGAGGATGGAAGATCGAGTATTTTAACAAAAGAAGTTTCCATTGCTCTTATCATTTAGGAAATTCCAAAGGTTTTGGGAGCTGTGAGCCAAGAATTATGGACAAAGACCAATATATTTATTTATTATAAATCATAATATAACAAGTATGAAAATAAAAATCAGTCACAGGAGGAAAAATGGAAATTTCACAAAATGCATGCAAATTAAACAACACACTACTGAACCACCACTGGATCAAAGAAGAGATCAAAAAGGAAATCAAAAACTATTTTGAAGGCGCCTGGGTGGCTCAGTGGGTTAAGCCGCTGCCTTCGGCTCAGGTCATGATCTCAGGGTCCTGGGATCGAGGCCCACATCGGGCTCTCTGCTCAGCAGGAAGCCTGCTTCCCTCTCTCTCTCTGCCTGCCTCTCCATCTACTTGTGATTTCTCTCTGTCAAATAAATAAATAAAATCTTTAAAAAAAAAAAAACTATTTTGAGACAAACAGAAATGGAAGCACAACATACCAAAACATATGGAATGCAGCAAAAGCAGTTCTAAGAGGAAAGCTTATAGCCATAAATACCTATCTTAAGAATAAAGACCTCAAACAACTAAACATTACACCTGAAGAAACTAGAAAAAGAAGAAAAAAACTAAGCCCAAAGTTAGAAGGAAATAATAAAGATTAAAGCAGAAATGAAGGAAACCAACGGAAAAGATAAATGAAACTAAGACCCGGTTCTTTCAAAGGATAAACAAAACTGAGAAACCTATAACCAGACTAACTAAGGGTAAAAAGAGGACTTAAACAAAATTACAGATGAAAGAGAAAACATTACAAACGATACCAATAAAAATGTAAAGGATTGTGAGACTACTATGAACAATTATACCCTGAAAACTTGGACTACCTAAAAGAAATGGATAAATTCCTAAAAACACATGACAACCTAATGTTAAAGTAATCAAATAAAAAGGCCATTAGCCTAAGGTAGCTCTAACGCCTTGGTATGGAAACCAAAACTTTGGTAGCCTCTGAATGCAAACCAAGACCTAAGCCAGAGTCAATGCACTGGAATCTGGGGAAGAAAAACAAAAAACAAAAACAAAAACAAAAACAAAACAAACAAACAAAAAAACACAGAAGAAAATTCTCAAACAAGGTAACCATATAAAAGATAGCCAATTAAATAATTTCTTTATTTTTCTTCTGCATCTATAAAAACCTTGCCTCTAGTCCTGTGGGTAGAACACTTCTAAAACATCATCTGGACTGGCACTCTGTGACTTCAATCAGTGTTTGCTCAAATAAACTACACAAAATTTTAATGTGCATCAGTTTATTTAACACTTCCATGACTGAATCATGAAAAAGTGGAAAATCTGAACATACCAATAACTAGTATGGAGACTGGATCAGTAAGTAAAAACCTCCTCCAATAAAAGTCCTTCAAGACCAGACGGTTTCTAGGGGAGATGAACCATGAGAGACTATGGACTCTGAGAAACAATCTGAGGGTTTTGAAGAAGTTGGGGGGTGGGAGGTTGGGGGAGCCTGGTGGTGGGTATTATGGAGAGCATGTATTGCATGGAGCACTGGGTGTGGTGCATAAACAATGAATTCTGTTACACTAAAAAGAAATAAAATAAAATTATTTTTTTTTAAAAAAGACCAGATGGTCGGGGCGCCTGGGTGGCTCAGTGGGTTAAGCCGCTGCCTTCGGCTCAGGTCATGATCTCAGGGTCCTGGGATCGAGTCCCACATTGGGCTCTCTGCTAGGCAGGGAGCCTGCTTCCTCTTCTCTCTCTCTCTCTGCCTGCCTCTCTGCCTACTTGTGATCTCTCTCTGTCAAATAAATAAATAAAAAATCTTAAAAAAAAAAAAAAAGAAAAGACCAGATGGTTTCATTGGTAAATTCCAGGAAGAATTTAAAGAATTAATGTCAATCCTTCTCAAACTCTTCCTAACAAAACTAAAGAGGAGAAAATACTCCCAAACCATTTCATGAGGCCAGTATTATCCAGTTACCAAAGCCTGATAAGGAAACTCTAAGAAAACTATAGGCCAGGAAAGCCTGGGTGGTTCAGTCCATGAAGCCGCTTCTTTGGGCTCAGGTTATGAACTTAGAGTCCTGGGAATGAACCCCACATCGGGCTCCTTGCTCAGTGGGGAGGCTGCTTCTCCCTCTGCCTGCCTTTCTCCCTGCTTGTGCTCTATCTCTGACAAATAAATAAAATAAAAAGTAAAAAAAAAACCTTTAAAAAAGAAAGAAAACTATAGGCCAATACCCCTGATGAATGCAGATATAAAAATTCTCAACAAAATAGTAAACCAAATTCAACAGCACATTAAAAGAATCATACACCATGATCAAGTAGGATTTATCCCTGGGATGCAATGATAGTTCAAAATACCATCAGTCAATGTGATATACCACATTAATATGCCACATTAATAGGATGAAAAATAAAAATATGATCAACCTCAGCAAGTACAGAAACAACATTGGACAAAATTCAACAACCTTTCATGATAAAAACTGTCAACAAATCAGAAACAGACAGAATATACTTCAACAATAAAGACCATATATGACGGGGCGCCTGGGTGGCTCAGTGGGTTAAAGCCTCTGCCTTCGGCTCAGGTCATGATCCCAGGGTCCTGGGATCAAGCCCCGCATTGGGCTCTCTGCTCTGCAGGGAAGCCTGCTTCCTCCTCTCTCTCTCTCTCTCTCTGCCTGCCTCTCTGCCTACTTGGGGTCTCTGTCTGTCAAATAAATAAATAAAATCTTAAAAAAAAAAAACCAAAAACATATATGCCAAACCCACAACTAATATCACACTCAACAGTGAAGAGTTGAAAGCTTTTCCTCTAAAATAAAACACAACACAAGGGCACTCCCACTCTAACTACTCCTACTCAGCATAGTACTAGAAGTCCTAATCAGAGTAATTAAGCAAGAAAAAGAAATAAAAGACATACAAATCAGAAGGAAGAAGTAAAATTATCTGTTTGCTGATGACATGATCTTATATATAGAAAACCTTAATAAAGAAAATCCCATTTTCAACACCAAAAATAATACTTAATAAATGTTACCAAGGAGGTGAAAGATCTCCACACTAAAAACTGTAAGATACTGATGAAAAAAACTGAAGACACAAATAAAAAGAAAGCCCATGTTCATGGATTGTAAGAATAGTGTTAAAAATGTCCATACTACCCAAAGTGATCTACAGATTCAACATAATCGCTATCAAAATTCCAATGGCACTCTTTCACAGAAATGGAAAAAAATAATCCTAAAATCCCTAAGGAACTACAAAAGACCCCAAATAGTCAAAGCAATCTGGAGAAAAAACAGAGCTGGAATCATCACTCTTCTTACTTTGAAATCATATTACAAAGTTATAGATTACTAAAACAGTATAGATTATTAAAACAGTATGGCACCTGCATAAAAACAGACACATACACTAACAGAACAGAATCAAGAGCACAGAAATAAACCCACGAATATATGGTCAACTAATATTTGAAAAGGGACCCAAGAATACTCGATGGGGAAAAGACAGTCTGTTTAATAAATGATACTGGAAAAACTGGATATTCACATGCAAAAGAATGAAGCTGGACCTCTACCTTATACCACTGAGAAAAATTAACTCAAATGGATTAAAGACTGAAATAAATGTAATACCCAAAACTATGAAACTCTTACAAGAAAACATAGTGAAAATGCTCAACACTGGTCTTGGCAATGTTTTTTTGGATAGAACACCAAAAATTCAAGCAAGAAAAGTAAAAATTAACAAGTGGGACTACATCAGAGCACCTGGGTGGCTCATTTGGTTAAATCCAACTCTTGATTTCCCCTCAAGTCATCATCTCAGGGTAGTAAGATCCAAACTTACGGAGCCTGCATAAGACTGCCTCTCTCCCTTTCCCCTGCCCGTTCAAGTGCACTAGCTCTCTCGCTCTCAAAAACAAAACAAAACAAAACAAAAACAAAAAACAGGTGGGACTATAAACTACAAAGCTTCTGTGGGTGGGGGGCAGACCTGGGTGGCTCAGTTGGTTAAGTGTCTGCCTTCAGCTCTGGTCATGGTCTCAGGGTCCTGGGATTGTGCCCATCTGGGGCTCCCTGCTCAGCGGGGAGTCTGCTTCTCCCTTCCTCTGTGCCCCTCCCTTATGCTTGTGTTGTCTCTCTCTGTCCAAATAAATAAAATCTTAAAAAAAAAAAAAAAAGCTTCCATAGGCACCTAGCCGCCTCAGTCAGTAGAACATACAACTTTATTTATTTATTTATTTAGATTTTATTTACTTATTTGTCAGAGAGAGAAGCAGGCTCTCCGCTGAGCAAGGAGCCCGATGCCAGACTCAATCCCAGGACCCTGGGGATCATGACCTGAGCAGAAGGCAGATGCTCAACCAACTTTATTAAACCTCTTTATTAAAGACTTTTTTTTTAAAGATTTTATTTATTTATTTGAGAGAGAGAGAGAGAGAGCATGAGAAGGGGGAGGGTCAGAGGGAGAAGCAGACTCCCCGCTGAGCAGGGTTTCCGATGTGGGACTCGATCCCAGGACTCCAGGAACACAACCTGAGCCGAAGGCAGTTGCCCAACCAACCGAGCCACCCAGGTTTTTAAATCTTTATATTTTTAAAGATTTTATTTATTCATGTATTCGACAGAGAGAGAAAGGACAGCACAACCAGGGGGAGCAGCAAGTAGAGAAGAGAGGGAGAAACAGACTCCCCACTGAGCAGAAACAGACTCCCCACTCCTCCCCTGAGTTCCAGGGGCCTCGATCCCAGGCCCCTGGAACTGTGACCTGAGCTGAAGGTACATGCTTAACCAAATGAGCCACTCAGGTGCCCCGGATATATATATACACACACATATATATGTATATATAAAAGAATATAAAATATAAATATAGATATAAAATAAATATATAAAATATATATAATATATAAAAATATAAAAAATATATATGTGCATATACATATATATGTGTGTGTGTACACACACACACACACACACACATTTTTTTTTTTTTGGAGAGAGAGAGAGAGCGCGTGAGGGCACAAGTGGGGAGGAAAGGGAGAAGCAGGCTCCCCAGGCAGTATGGAGCCCAATATGGGGCTTGATCCCAGGCCCCTGGGATCATGACCCGAGCTGAAGGCAGACGCTTAACCAACTGAGCCACCCAAGTGCCCCTACAACTCTTTTTAAAATTTTTATTTGTCAGAGAGCAAGCGAGAGAGAGAGCACGCACAATCGGGGGAGTGGCAAGCAGAGGGAGAAGCAGGCTCCCCACCAAGCAGAGAGCCAGATGTGGGACTCGATCCATCATGACCTCAGCCCAAGGCAGGCACTTAACTGACTGGGCCACCCAGGCATCCCAAGTATACAACTCTTGATCTCATGGTCATAAGTTCAAGTCCCACAGAGCTTACTTACTAAAAAAACTTTTTAAATATAAAATTAAAATGCTTCTATACTGCAAGAGAAATGATGAGCAAAATGAAAAGGCAACCTATAAAACAGGAAAAATTTTTGCAAACTATTTATCTGAGAAGGGGTTAATATCCAAAATAATACAGAACTCACACAACAGCAAAAAAGCAAATAACCCAATTTAAAAATGGGCACAGGAGAGGCACGTGGGTGGCTCAGTGAGTTAAAGCCTCTGCCTTCCACTCAGGTCATGATCCCGGGGTCCCCAGCCCTGCATCAGGCTCTCTGCTCAGCAGGGAGCCTGCTTCCTCCTCTCTCCCTGCTTGCCTCTGTGCCTACTCTCTCTCTCTCTGTCAAATAAATGAAATCTTTAAAAAAAAAAAAAAAAGTGTGGGGTGCCTGGGTGGCTCAGTGGGTTAAGCCTCTGCCTTCAGCTCAGGTCATAATCCCTGGGTCCTGGGATCAAGCTCCACATCGGGCTCTCTGCTCAGCAGGGAGCCTGCCTCCTCCTCTCTCTCTCCCTGCCTCTCTGCCTACTTGTGATCTCTACCTGTCAAATAAATAAATAAAATCTTCAAAAAAAAAGTGTTCAACATCACTAATCATCAAGGAAATGCTAATCAAAACTACAATGATATAGCCCTCACACCATCAGAATGTCTATTATTAAAAAGACATGAGAAAACAAGTGCCGTTGAGGATATGGAATGGAAATCTTTGTGTACTCTTGGTGGGAATGTAAATTGGTGCAGCCATTAACAGTATGAAAAAACAATATGGAAGTTCCTTAGAAATTTAAAAATAGAACCACCATATAATCTAGCAATCCTACTTCTGGGTGCACGCGCACGCACGCAAGCACACACACACGAATATTATTCAATTATAAAAAAGAAGGAAATCCTCCCTTTTAAAACAAAATGGATAAGGGCATTATGCTAAGTAAAGTAAGTGAGAGAAAGATAAATACTGTATAATCTCACTTAAATGTGGTGGTTGCTGGGGTCTTGAGGGGTGGGGGAAATTGATGAAGGTGATCAAAGGGCATAAACTTCCAATTACAAGATGAGTAAGTTCTGCAAATATAATGTAGAGCTTGGTGAGTATGTTAACATTACTGTATTGTATAATTTAAAGTTGTTGAGAGAGTAGATCTTCAACATCTTTACCACACACAAAAGTTAACTGTGAGGTGACAGATGTGTTAACTAACCTTACTGTGGTAATCATTATGCAAAATATACACATACCAAATCACCACACTGTATACCTGAAACTTACATGCTTATATGTCAAATTACATCTCAATAAAACTGGAAATTTAAAAAACTGCACCTGGGTGGCTCAGTTGTTAAGCAGTTGCCTTCAGATCAGGTCATAATCCCAGGGTTCTGGGATCGAGTTCCACATCAGGTTCCCTGCTCAGCAGACAGCCTGCTTCTCCCTCTCCCTCTGCCTGCCTCTCTGCCTACTCATGCTCTCTCTATATATAGCTCTCAGTCAAATAAATAAATAAATATCTTTTTTATAAAGGTCAAATTCCTTTTTTTTTTAAGATTTTAAGAGAGAGAGAGAGAGAGAGAGAGCGCACACACACCAGCAGGGGGCCGAGGGAGAAACAGGCCCCCCTCTAAGCCGGGACCCCAATGTGGGGCTCCATGTGGGGTTCGATCCCAGGGCCCTGGGATCATGACCTGAGCCAAAGGCAGACGTTTACCGACTGAGCCACCCAGGTGCCCCATAAATATCTTTTTTAAACTGGGGGGGAATAAGGAAACCAAAAAGAGAACAGAAATTTAAAAATGTACTTTACCTAAGGATTACAGAATGTACTAAAACAGGCTTATATTTATGGTTATTTTTTCGTAAGCATTAAAAAAAAGGATCAAAATTAAAATCAATACAGACTGTGGGGAAAAAAACAGGCCAGTGTCATTACTGTAGGTATAATCAAAGCAGGATTTAACCTAGATCATAAGCTTGATAACTCTGTTCTTTGGCAGTACGCTTGATCCTATCTCCCCAAACCAGTGGTGACTCCAACGCAAAATGAAAAAAGTTAAGACAATGAGATTTTTCACAAATCTACATGCATTTTTTTTTAAATTTTATTTATTTTATTTGACAGAGAGAGAGATCACAAGTAGGCAGCGAGGCAGGCAGAGACAGAGGGAGAAGCAGGCTCCCCGCTGAGCAGAGGGCCCCATGTGGGGCTTGATCCCAGGACACTGAGATCATGACTGGAGCCGAAGGCAGCAGCTCAATCCACTGAGCCACCCAGGCGCCCCTCTACATGCATTGTTAAATGTTGGGATTATATCCTTCATATTTGGTGTAAATTAATCTGTACTTCATTCTAAAATATCAATAGCATATGTTATGTTTTCTAAAATAATACTTGCAACCTTTTATTAGACCCCTCCCTCTTTAAAAAAAAATCTATTTTTTTTTCCTATTTTAGGGGCGCCTGGCTGGCTTAGTCAGTGGAATATGTGACTCTTGATCTCAGGGTTGCGAGTTCAAGCCCCACACTGGGCATGGAGCCTACTTTAAAAAATTTTTTTTTCCATTTTACTAATCCAAGGCTTTTGTAGATTCCCTAGAACTTTTGTTCTATGGGGCAGTTCTATAAATAGTTTGGTCATGAATGACTTCATGCAGTTGTCTGCCATCAACTGTAAAGAATGAAGAAAAATATGCTTACAGATTTCTTTTTAAATCAACACTGATAGGCATGAACCTGTTGATATATAAGCATAATTATTAAATTCAGCTATCTTTTCTTTGGGGCCATTTTCTAAATAGGAGGAAGATTCTTTAATCTTTTACCTAGTGGACAGAATTCTGGAACTAGAGGAGGGAAAGAGACTGGGAACTTCCAACATCCAGTGTAGCAGATCAGCCCCATCCTCCTCTGGAGCTTGGGGTCCTAGGTCCCGAAATTCTCAAATTCAATTCCTCCAAAGAATAGTCTCCTGACTTCTGTAAGGCTCGTAACAGCTGCCCAACTATTCAGGGTGAAGGGGATAAATACTGAGAGGAGGGAGGTGGGGCAGAGAGGGATCCATCTCCCAGTACAGACTTTCAGACAACCCCCCTGTTCTCAACCTCCATCTATGGTATACAGTATTTCCATGCTCTGAATTTCTCAGACAGGTCTCCCACGGACAAATCATGATATGTCTCTTGCCAGTATTCTCCTCTATAGGCACTTGGGTTTGACCTTCCTCTCCTCTGCTAAATCACTATTTCCTTCTGCTTTTCCTCTTCCCATACAAGCAGGATTACAGACATCTCATAGTTTCAGAGATGGGAGTTTATATTCCTGTATTTATGTGATTTTCAAATGAGCCAGGAAATAATTTTACTTCACTGTCTTAAGAAAGAGGCGATGTCTGTAATCTTTCAAGTCAAATAACCTTGAAAATGAGCCAACTACTTACTGCTCAAGGGCTAAATATTTACGTTTGATAATTAATTCCCAAAGGGTACCACAACTGAAATCAAGAACTCAAATACTCTGTTAAATTAGACTACTTCTTGTTTTCAAAGAGAGCCTAAATTTTCTCATCTCTCTGGCTTTTTATCTTCTACCTAGAAATCTATTTTTAAAATGCTCTGCTCCATGGGCACCTGGGTGGTGTAGTTGGTTAAACGCCTGACTCTTGGTTTCTTTTATAAAGATTTTATTTATTTATTTGACAGAGACACAGCAAGAGAGGAAACACAAGCAAGGGGAGTGGGAGAGGGAGAAGCAGGCTTCCGCCCAAGCAGGGAGCCTGATGCAGAGCCCGATCCCTGGGATTGTGACCCGAGCCAAAGGCAGACACTTAACAACTGAGCCACCTAGGAGCATGGTGGGCTCCATATTCAGTGTGGAGTCTGCTTAAGATTGTCTCTCTCCCTCTCCCTCTGCCCCTCCCCTGCCTGTGTTCTCTCTTTCTTTCTAAAATAAATCTTAAAAAAAAAAAAAGCTCTGCTCCAATTTCATATCCTTCATGAAAGCTTCTTTGATCCTCTCCGTTACAGAGGAGTATCTCCCACTGCAGGTTTCCATGAGGAAGAACTTTTTTCTAAGCCCACCCCTGGCTTCTCTGTATTTCTTTACTCATAGAGATGGAATAACTTATCTGAACCTACCTGACTGGTTAATCTTAGAAGCGTGAAGAGCAAACTCGGTTCATCTGTGTTTCTACCTTTTCAAGGTTTGGAGAAAATGTTCTCAACTTCTTTAGAGAATAGACTCTCCCGTGTGTCAGAAGGCTTAATCCAGCACAGCACTCCTTGGAACCAGGAGGGCCTACCTAAAGAATTTAGGTTAAAAGGCAAAATTTGGGGTGCCTGGGTTAAAGCCTCTGCCTTCGGCTCAGGTCATGATCCTGAGGTCCTGAGATCGAGCTCTCTGCTCAGCAGGGAGCCTCCTTCCCCTTCTCTCTCTCTGCCTGGCTCTCTGCCTACTTGTGATCTCTGTCTGTCAAATAAATAAATAAAATCTTTTTTTTTTAAAGGCAAAATTTGATTCATACACTGAAAGCTGTATCCTCCAACCTGGTCTCTCTCAGTAATGTTAAGTGATATTTTGGCCCCTATCAGCCACTCCTATTTTCTGCATTTGTCTAGAAGTTTGGCAAGGATAAGGGGGATGCTTTATTTGAGACTACTTCAGAAGTCCCAAAATTCTCAAAGTAGAGAAGTTCTCTTGCTTCCCTATAATCCATGTCACATTGTTTACAGTTCTATTACAAAGCTTACATTTTATTTACTGTGTTGACTATCTTCTAACTCACTAAGCTAGTGCTGCAATTATTTGTCTTGACCTGTCTGGTTGCTCCCTGGAAGACTGGCTCAAATGGTTTCTCTTTATTTTGCTGCACTCAAAAGGAACCTAGGACTAAAGAAACTATACTACTTTGTCCAAAACATTTATAGACAAATGTATTAGTCACACTGTCTGAGGGACAGATAGCAGAGCAAAGAGCAGACTAATCAAAGAGGGCTAGGGAGGAAAGGACCAGAGGAAGAGATGTCTGTAAGGGTGCTGAAAAGCCCCACCATATTCCTGGGAATCTAAAGGCCCCACACATGCCTCAGGTTGTATACATGCTCAAGAAAGACCTGAGAAGTCCCTAAGCTGTCACTGCTGGCTGATCTTAAGGGTGTGCAAAAACAGGAGGTGATGGCTAAAGTGTCTGGCTGAGTGTTGCAGGCATGTCCCAACATGTGCAAAGAGCCTCTCAGCAAAGACTGAAAATTTTGGTTGCAGGTGTTTAAGGAAATCTCTGTAAAATTGTTAGCTGATTACCACACTAATGGAACAGACATATCAGTGGCTACACACAACAAAGAATGCACACTTGACAGAATTAATTCAGAGAAGACATTCAACAGACAATACTACCATAAGCAGGATCAACAAACCCTGGAGGGAAGAGAATGTGATTTCTAGAGTTGCCACATTTTAATATTCAAGATGTTCTGTTTTCAATCAAAAACTACAAACCATGCAGAAAAAGTATTTGCAAATCATACAGATGATAAAGGTTTAGTATCTAAAATAAAGAACTCTCGGGGTGCTTGGATGGCTCAGTCAGTTAAGCATCAATGAGGTCGTTGAATTCAAGCCCTGCACTGGGCTCCACACTGGGCATGAAGCCTACAGGAAAGGAGAGGAGAATGGAAGGAAGGAAGGAAGAAAAAGAAAGAAAAAAAAGAAGAGAAAAGGAAAGAAAGGAAAGGAAAGGAAGAATTCCTTCAACTCAACAATAAAAACATAAATAACCCCATTAAAAAGTGTGCAAATAATTTGAATAGATACACACGGGGTCAAAGCATATGAAAAGATGCTCAACATCATTAGTTATAAGGGAAATACCAAAAAAAAAAACACAATGAGATACTACTTCACATTCATTAGGATGTTATAAGCAAAAAAGAGGGGAGGAAAAAGAAAAGAACAACTGCTACTAAAGATATGGAAAAGTCTGAACCACTGTACATGGCTGGTGGGAATGCAAAATGGTGCAGCTGCTGTGGAAAAGTCTGGCAGTTCCTCAACATGTTAAACATAAAACTGCCACACAATCTAGCAATTCCACTCCCAAGTACATACCCATAAGAACTGAGAACAGATTTCAAACACATACTTATTCATAAGAATATTCATAGCAGCTGGAGTGCCTGGGTGGCTCAGCCGGTTAAATGACCAACTCCAGATTTTGGCTCAGGTCATGATCTCAGGATCCTGGGATCAAGCCCCATGTGGGACCTGCTCAGCGGGGAGTCTGTTTCTCCTTCTCCCTCTGCCCTTCTGTTCTGCTCATGCTTTCTCTCTTAAATAAATAAAATCTAAAGAAAAAAAAAAAGATAACAGAGGAATATCTTCAGGGTATTAAGGGAAAATAAATGCAACTGAGAGCTCTGTACCCAGCTAACCTAAGGGGACCCCACCAATTAGGAGAAAAGAAAGATGTCGCCACATATATAACTTGAGTTCGCCACCCATACATCTACAGTAAAATAACTTAGAAAGGATCTACCTTCAAAGAAGAAAAGTGTACCAGGTACTTCTGCCACTGCTTACAGTAGTGATGGACTACATTATTCTCATGAATTCTCCTAACAAGGACCACTAAAAAAGTTGGGTGAAGTTATAGGTGCCCGGGTGGCTCAGCTGGTTAAGCCGGCTCAGGTCTTGATCCCAGAGTCCTAGGATGGAGTCACACATCGGGCTCCCAGCTCCACAGGAGTCTGCTTCTCCTTCTGACTTTCTCCCTTCTCATGCTCTCTCTCACTCTCCCTCTCAAATAAATAAATAAAATCTTTTTTAAAAAATTGGGGTCAAGTATTAAAAATGACAATAATAATAGTAGACTTTTTAAAAGCAGGGATTAGGAAAAAGTAGTATAAAGAACTATCAATCCAAAATCTAGAAGGTGAGAGCCCGTACTCAAGAATAAAACCTGATGTCAATATTATTAGATTAAATTTAATTCAAGGACAGAATCATTAAGAATAAAAAGGAGGGGCGCCTGAGTGGCTCAGTGGGTTAAGCCGCTGCCTTCGGCTCAGGTCACGATCTCAGGGTCCTGGGATCGAGTCCTGCATCGGGCTCTCTGCTCAGCGGGGAGCCTGCTTCCTCCTCTCTCTCTCTCTGCCTGCCTCTCTGCCTACTTGTGATCTCTCTCTCTGTCAAATAAATAAATAAATCTTTAAAAAAAAAAGAATAAAAAGGAGGTTTTCCTTATAGAAGCAATTCACAAAGAAAATTTAACATTTGTTGAAGTTCACATATTTGACAACAGAGCTTCAAAACATATGAAGAACTGCACTACAAGAAAAAATAAACAGGGGTGTCTGGGTAGCGCAGTTGGTTAAGGGGCCAAGGCTTGGTTTCAGCTCAGGTCATGATCTCAGGGTCCTGGGATCAAGCCCCAAGTTGGGCTCAGGGCTCTGCGCTCATCACAGAGTCAATTTATCGCTCCCTCTCCCTCTGCCCCTCCTCCCTCCACTCTCTAGCCCGCACTCGCTCAAATAAACACATCTTTTTTTAAAAAAAGGGGGAATAAACAAATTTCAACATGGCTGGAGAATTTTAATATTCTTATAGAAACCAACAGACAGACAAAATGTTAACAGAGACCTCTAGGATCTGAGTAACACATATGTAACAAGCTTGATCAAAGAGATGTTTTAATGAACTCAAACAACTTACACTCACTGATGGACATTATGTGCCCTGCATCCTTGTAAGCCCTTTTTATGTATGACATCATTTAACTCTTACAACAACTCTGGAAAGGATTCTATGACTAGTTCCATTTCGTAAGTAAGAAAACTGAGGTGTAGAGATTAGATGTGCTCCTAGGCCACACAATTTTAAATAGTGATCTTAGCCAAAGTATGAACGGATGAAAAGATCAGCTTTGCCACAGTAAGACAGTGTGCTGCATGTTAGCAATTAGAAAAGATCTTGAGAAAATAATAGATAAGGGACGCCTGGGTGTCTCAGTTGGTTAAGCCGCTGCCTTCGGCTCAGGTCATGATCCCAACGTCCTGGTATCGAGTCCCACATCGGGCTCCTTGCTCAGCGGGAGCTTTCTTCTCTATCTGCCTCTGCCTGCCACTTTGTCTGCCTGTGCTCACTCTGACAAATAAATAAATAAAATCTTAAAAAAAAAAAAGAAAAGAAAATAATAGATAATAAAATGTTTTATTGGACAAACACTATGATCCCTTTCAAAACTATCACCAGCCCTCTCAAAGATTTCCACGTTTAAACAGACTTTAAAAATTTTTCTGAGTTAGGGGCGCCTGGGTGGCTCAGTGGGTTGGGCCACTGCCTTCGGCTCAGGTCATGATCTCAGGGTCTTGGGATCAAGTCCCGCATCAGGCGCTCTGCTCGGCGGGGAGCCTGCTTCCTCCTCTCTCTCTGCCTGCCTCTCTGCCTACTTGTGATCTCTGTCTGTCAAATAAATAAATAAAATCTATTAAAAAAAATTTTTTTTCTGAGTTAGAAATACAAGGTCTGGGGGTGCTTGGGTGGCTCAGTGGGTTAAGGCCTCTGCCTTCGGCTAGGGTCATGATCCCAGGGTCCTGGGATCGACCCCCGCATTGGGCTCTCTGCTCAGTGGGGAGCCTGCTTCCCTTCCTCTCTGCCTGCTTCTCTGCCTACTTGTGATCTCTGTCTGTCAAATAAATAAATAAAATCTTAAAAAAAAAAAAAAGAAAAGAAAGAAATACAAGGTCCGCTTTCCCCTCCCCTAGGAGGGGACAATCAGTCCACTTCTCCTTCTCCACGTAAAAGTCTTTTGTTTCCTCTACTTAAGGGGGTATCTATATCTATATCTATATCTATATAAATAGACACAATTTTGAGAAATGTTAAGAAGATGGGGTATTCTGGTCTCCAGCCTCTGGCTCATAAGCACTTCTTCCTTTCTGCAATTCAGTTCTTTAAAAAGACAGTCTCATTTTAAAATCTTTTGTCTGTGATCTTTTTCCCACATCAAACCCAAGCATTCAATAAACAGAAAATTCTACTGTCTTCCAACACAGAATATTTACAAAAATTGATGATGCTCTTGACCACAAAGAAACATCAAACACCTATTATCATAAGTAACTAATATACATATATTATACACACTAAATCAAAATTAGAAATGACCAAGAAAACAGCACCTTAAGATCAATATACCTGAAGTTTTAAAATTCAGACAGGAAATAGTGGAGCTGAGATATGAACCCAGGTAGTCTGGTTCCACAGTTCTGCTCACTGAACACTAAATTATGGTTCTAATTATTGTGTTCCAAGTCAATATTATCCAAAGTGTGATACTCATTTAGGGATCACCTTTATATTTCCTAGAAATGCAATTTTATGGGCCAGGTAACTTGCCAGTTTTCCAGGTGATTGTTAAGGAAACTGGACTTAGAAAACCCCTTCTCTAAACCATGATTCTTAATCTAGAAAAAGCTCTGCTTTGGATTCCTTATAATGTGAGATAACAATCATCTTATTATTTAAGCTACTAAACAAGTTTCCTGTTAACTTGTAGCTGAGAGCATCCTAACTGGATACAAAAATGAGCACACAAAAATCAACAAACTTCATAGCTTTCTAATGACAGTAAATCCTATCAGCTCTGCTTTCAGGATATATCCAGAACCCAATTACTTCCTAAACCTCCACCACAATCAAGTTCACACAAGATACAACTATTACTTTTTTGAATTACTGCAAGAACCTTAAACACCAGTTATACAATACTTCTCCAAAAAGCAAGAATGATCCTTTCAAAACTTGAAATATAGCATGTTCCTCTTCTGCCCCCAAATCCCTCTGGCTTCCCTCGTCAGAATAAAATTAAGAGCCAATGAGCCCATTCATGGTCTGCCCTGCTCTCCATCAACCCCTCTCCATTCTCACTCCTACCTCTGACCTCACTCCCTCCCACAGCAACCCAACTTCACCATCATCTGGCCACAGGGACCTACCTGGTGGCCATTCCACGAACACAACAAGTGCACTCCCACCTTCATTTTTGCATTCCTTCCCCTAAAATGGTCTTTCTTTGCTCCTTTTTTTAATTTTAATTTTTTAAAAGATTTTATTTATTTATATGACAGAGAAAGACACAGCTAAAGAGGGAACACAAGCAGGGGGAGAAGGAGAGGGAGAAGCAGGCTTCCCACCAAGCAGGGAGCCCAATGTGGGGCTCAATCCCAGGAACCTGGGATCATGACCCAAGCTGAAGGCAGACACTTAAAGACTGAGACACCCAGGCACCCCTGTCATTTTTTTTTTCCTTTAAGTAATCTGTTCAGCCATCATGGGGCTCGAATTCAGAAACCCAAGATCAGGAATCGCAGGCTCCACCAAGGGAGCATCAGGTGCTCTGTTCATGATGTCTCTAACTCTGCTCAAATGGTCACTTCAGCCGTCAGGTCTTCCTTAACCATTTTATGTAATTAAGAACCATGCCCAATTCCTTTCCTCTTTTTCTTGTATTCATTTTTGTCCACAGTACTTATCAGCATCTGACATATTATATAATCACTTTTTTATTTTTATTTTTTTTTAAGATTTTATTTATTTATTTGACAGAGAGAGATCACAGGTAGGCAGAGAGGCAGGCAGAGAGAGAGAGGAGGAAGCAGGCTCCCTGCTGAGCAGAGAGCCCCATGCGGGACTCAATCCCAGGACCCTGAGATCATGACCTGAGCCAAAGGCAGCAGCTTAACCCACTGAGCCACCCAGGCCTCCCTATAATTACTTTTTTAAAGATTTTATTTATTTATTTGACAGACAGAAATCACAAGTAGGCAAAGAGGCAGGCAGAGAGAGAGGGGGGAAGCAGGCTCCCTGCAGAGCAGAGAGCCCAGGACCCTGGGATCATGACCTGAGCCAAAGGCAGACGTTTTACCCTGCTGAGCCACCCAGGCACCCCTATAATTACTATTAAAACCAGATTTAGGTCGAATTTCCCTCACTACATTTTAAACTCCCAAAGGGTATTTCTTGCATTTTGTCCACTTTTATACCCTCAGCATCAATAGCAATCTCATGCATGTATAAATTACTCAACAAACATTTGCTGACTGAATTAGTGATTAGAAAATATAACAGAGGGCGCCTGGGTGGCTCAGTGGGTTAAGCCGCTGCCTTCGGCTCAGGTCATGATCTCAGGGTTCTGGGATCGAGTCCCGCATCGGGATCTCTGCTCAGCAGGGAGCCTGCTTCCTTCTCTCTCTCTGCCTGCCTCTCCATCTACTTGTGATTTCTCTCTGTCAAATAAATAAATAAAATCTTTAAAAAAAAAAAGAAAATATAACAGAAAAAAGGTCCACTTATAATATTATTAAAAATGATAAAGAGGGCGCCTGGGTGGCTCAGTGGGTTGAGCCGCTGCCTTTGGCTCAGGTCATGATCTCAGGGTCCTGGGATCGAGTCCCACATCGGGTTCTCTGCTCAGCAGGGAGCCTGCTTCCTCCTCTCTCTGCCTGCCACTCTGCCTACTTGTGATCTCTCTCTGTTAAAAAAAAAAAAAAAAAAAAGATAAAGAATGCAAAAATAAAAAAATAAAAAAAAAAAGAAATGTTACTACCAAAAAAAAAAAAAAGAATGCAAAAATAAAAACTGGGTAAAATTGTAAAGGAAGAACTCTATACAAATGTGCTGGAAAAAGCTAAATATGTATAATGTTCATGAATGGGAAAGAAAATATTATAAAGTTGTGAATTTCCCCAAATTAATATATAAGGCCAATTAACCAGAACTGTGGTACTGGCAATAAAAAACAGATGTATGAATCAGAACACAGTTCAAAAACAGACCTCTGAATTAATTAGTTTTATGTTAAAAATGGCATTTCAAAGGGGCACCTGGATGGCTCAGTTAGTTAAGTGTCTGTCTTTTGCTCAGGTAATGATCCTAGGATCCTGAAATCGAGTCCCTCATAGGGCTCCCTGCTCAGCGGGGAGCCTGCTTCTCCCTCTCCCACTCCACCTGCTTGTGTTCCCTCTCTCACTGTGTCTCTCTGTTAAGTAAAAAATAAAATCTTAAAAAAAAAAAGAAGGCATTTCAAAACCAGTGGGGAGAAGATGGACTAAACCATGGTAGAATAACTGGGTATCCATATGGGGGGAAAGCTCATTTAGAACCCTATCTTACAAAATAAACTTCAGGAAGATTAAAAACAAATGAAAAAAATTTATTTTTTTTTTAAAGATTTTATTTACTTATTTGACAGAGATCACAAATAGGCAGAGAGGCAGGCAGAGAGAGAGAGGAAGGGAAGCAGGCTCCCTGCTGAGCAGAAAGCCCTACACAGAGCTCGATCCCAGGACCCTGAGACCATAATATTATTAAAAATGATAAAGAGGGCGCCTGGGTGGCTCAGTGGGTTGAGCCGCTGCCTTTGGCTCAGGTCATGATCTCAGGGTCCTGGGATCAAGCCCCACATCGGGCTCTCTGCTCAGCAGGGAGCCTGCTTCCCCCACTCTCTCAGGCTGCCTCTCTGCCTACTTGTGATCTCTCTGTCTGTCAAATAAATAAAATTAAAAAAAAATTTAAAGTTGGGAAACATCATATTTTGAGTAAAGGTATAAACAAGTTCACTCATACACTATGGGCCGAAACATAAATTCAGAAGTCAATTTGACAATATCTAATAAATCTAAAAACATATTCCCTATGATCCCAAAATCCCTCTCCCTGGTATTTGCCATAAAGGAACACTTGCACATATACACCAGAAGGCATACGTATGGGTACCAGAATATTTGTTGCATTTTCGTTTAATCTGCAAAGGAGAAAACCTAAAGGTCCATTAATAGCTAGCTTTATAAACTAGAATATTTATATAATACTATGTAGCTGTTAAAAGAAATACATCTACAGATCTCTCTCTTTTTTTTTTTTAAAGATTTTATTTATTTATTTGAGAGAGAGAGAGACAGTGAGAGAGAGCATGAGCGAGGAGAAGGTCAGAGAGCGAAGCAGACTCCCCATGGAGCTGGGAGCCCGATGTGGGACTCGATCCCGGGACTCCAGGATCACGCCCTGAGCCGAAGGCAGTCGTCCAACCAACTGAGCCACCCAGGCGTCCCACATCTACAGATCTCTTAAGACATACTGTAGTGAGGTGCCTGGGTGGCTCAGTTCGCTAAGTGACTGCCTTCGGCTCAGGTCATGATCACGGGGTCCTGGGATCAAGCCCTGCATCAGGCTCCCCACTCAGCAGAAAGCCTGCTTCTCCCTTTCCCACTCCTCCTGTTTGTGTTCCCTCTCTCACTGTGTCTCTCTCTGTCAGATAAATAAATAAAATCTTAAAAAAAAAAGACATACTATACTTAAAACTACAGAATGACAGACACAATATGAGACTAATTATGTAAACACACACACAGAAAACTAATGCTATATAAAATCATAATAAAAGGTGTGCCTAGTGGCTCAGTCTGTTAAGCGTCTGCTGTCAGCTCTGATCATGATCGAGCCCCATGGTGGGCTCCATGTTCAGCGGAGAGTCTGCTTTTCCCTCTCACGCTGCCACTCTACCTGCTTGTGCTGTCTGTGTCTCTCAAATAAAATCTTAAAAAAAAAAAGCACATACATGAAGAAAAGCACAATAAAAGAGTTACAAGGATATTCGCAAAGTTTAAAACTGGTTCTTATTCTTTAGATAGACAGGATCGGGATTATGGGCAGTGTAAGAGGAAATTTTTATGACACTTAAAATGTTTTAATATTTTAAGTAAGAATTTCTTTTTTTTTTTTTAAAAGATTTTATTTATTCATTTGTCAGAGAGAAATCACAAGTGGATGGAGAGGCAGGTAGAGAGAGAGAGAGAAAACAAAACTCATTGACCCTGATTTTTAAAAATATTAGCACTTTACTGTCAGGTGTCAACTCTTTTTTTTTTTTAATAGTTTGCATTTTAAAGATTTTATGTATTTATTTGACAGAGAGAAATCACAAGTAGATGGAGAGGCAGGCAGAGAGAGAGAGAGGGTAGCAGGCTCCCTGCTGAGCAGAGAGCCCGATGCGGGACTCAATCCCAGGACCCTGAGATCACGACCTGAGCCGAAGGCAGCGGCTTAACCCACTGAGCCACCCAGGCGCCCCTCAGGTGTCAACTCTTAAGCGTGCAGGTATGAATTACTTAGCCTTCTTTCTGACATTCTCTGCATATTTACAAGAAAGGACTAAGGGAAAAGATAGGCAGGTTTTTATTAGTAATTTATTTGAGTTTGCTGACCCATCTTTAGGCAAACAAAACAGTAGCACCACTAATAATAGAGCTAATCAGAGTCACTGCTCCTCACTAAAGCTGGACATTCCTCTGAGATTCAAACAGAAATTAAACAAGGTTAGAAGAAGAGTAACAACAGGAAAGTAACACTTTGGCCAGTAGTTCCAGGAGTTCATTGTATAGTTTGTCGGTAAACACTGGTGCTCCATTTGTTTTTCAGGGAATAAATAAGTCTCCTTAAGAAATTTATGAATGAGGGGCGCCTGGGTGGCTCAGTGGTTCAATCCTCTGCCTTCGGCTCAGGTCATGATCTCAGGGTCCTGGGATCGAGCCCCACATCGGGCTCTCTGCTCAGCGGGGAACCTGTTTCCTCCTCTCTCTGCCTGCCTCTCTGCCTACTTGTGATCTCTGCCTGTCAAATAAATAAATAAAATATTTTAAAAAATTTTTAAAAAAAGAAATTTATGAATGACTTTGCATAATGCTGAAGAAAAAAAATTTTGTATATATATTTTTTCAGCATTTGTATATATATATATGGCATCCTACTCACCCCCTCCTTCAGTAGGAGAGAGATTTGAACTTCTCAAGTAACAAATTGATACAGTATTTTACATATTAAAGAACATGTTCCCGTTTATGATTTCATTTGAACTTAAAAAAAATCTTGTGTGTTAGATGGAGTGTGTTTCTCTGCTGTTTTATAGATAAGAAAGCAGATGCTCTGAAAGGCTGTTATTTTCCCAACATTAAATAGCTAAGTATAAAAGCCAGAACTTTAATCCAGTTGACTTGAAGTCTGTTATACTTGTCTCTAGTGTATGCTGACAAGAATCAGTTGTTTTGAACAATTTATTCATTATTCCTTTTTTGATCCATAACAGGCGTTTATAAGATGTTGGTTAGAACTGATTTAACACTTGAGTTTGTGGCCATGAAACTGAGCAAAGCTAATTGTGTGGAGGGATTACAAAGTATGGGAATAGAACCTGTACTTTGGCTTATTAGCCATACTCACTAGCCAACTTAAATAACTCCCTTAAACAGCTATGAACAAATATTCTATGTAAAGAATATCAAGGTACCTGTGTAAATTACGGTTTGACCAAAAGCTTTTAGTATATAATCCATATTGTCTAATAAAACTGAGTTGATTACCTTCTTTACTGTAATTCTTTGTGAAGACTAGGAGTGAGCTATTAAAACAGTTCAAGAAGTATTTGTAGAACCTTGAATATAAGTTTGTGAAGCTTCATATTAAGCCTTTTTACAAGTGTTCTTTGGTTTGACTTACAAAGTCTGGGCAGCATTTTCCTCAGTTTTGAATTGAGCCACTCAGGCATCTCTATTTATTTCAGTAATGTAAAATTTGCATTAAAAATGATCCCATAAAAAAAGTGATCCCATCCAGGGACACCTTGGTGGCTCAGTCAGATAAGCGTCTGCCTTTGGCTCAAGTCGTGATCCCAGGGGCCTGGAATCAAGGCCTGCATCCTCTGGCTCCCTGCTCAGTGGGGAGCCTGCTTCTCCTTCTGCCTGCTGCTCCCCTGGCTTGGGCTTGCTTGTTCTCTGACAAATAAATAAAATCTTTAAAAATAAAAGTATCTCACCCATGAAAATACAAGGTGTTCTAGAGTTATGGTCAGGATCTATCTGACCCTTCTAACCACTATCAAATACATGTTAAAATGAAATGTGTAATTAACTCATTTTAGTCTTTTTTTTTTTTTTTTTTTTTTTTTTTAGTAAGTAAATTCTAGGCCCAGTGTGGGGCTTGAACTGATGACCCTGAGTTGAAATATCTACTAACTGAGCCAGCCAGCCACCCTATACCTTTTTAGTCCTGACAATACTACATACCTACATAGGATCCAGTTTTGTTCTGTGTTTTACATGCTCTGGGTATAGTCAGGTGACTGGGGTTTTGTGGGTGTTGTTGGTAACAGTATTAGTGACAGTATTGGTATTGAATTAACATGAGAATGATAAACCGCAGGATTCAGTGCAGTATTAGTCTGGGAACTAGGGGAGAATATATAGGCTTCACATTTGCACTCAAGTGTTTTTCTTCTCTGCAATTAAGCCTGGATACACATTCAGGATGAACATTAGGATGGATACAATCCATCCTTCTCTGCAATTAAGCCTGGATACACATTCAGGATGAACATACTACAAATAGTATTTGTAGGTAGCTGTTATGCTTAGTGCCAGTAGTACTCTTTTTAAAAAAAATTTTTAGTATTTATTTATTAGAGAGCAAGTGTGCATGAGAGCCAAGTGATGTAGAGGGAGAAGCAAGCTGCTCATCAAGTGGGAGTCCAACATTGGACTCGATTCCAGGACCATGGGATCATGACCCAAGCTGAAGGCATTCACTTAACCGCCTGAGTCACCCAGGTGCCCCATCAGTAGTACCCTTAGAAAAGGAAAGCATCGGATGGAAATCAAAGTAACACTTAACCAAAACTAGCTCAGTAAACTTTCCTGTATGTAGTTTTTATTTATAGCAGCTGAGTTGGCCTATGACTGTTTAAGTGGTGTGCTGTGAAATGTTCCCATTATTGTAGCCAAGGGAAACTAGCATCAGCCTCTTTGGCTGTCTTAAACTAACTTCAGGTCCCTAAGTTCAATATATTTTAGGGACATGTTTCTGCCCACTTCTGTCTTATAGGCCTGTGGTCTAATTTGGGACTGAAAATAGAGGCTCAGTTAAATTACTTATTCCTGGAAGAGAAATGAAACTGTAATTTTCTGTTTAACTTAAAGTGAGTTTCAAGTGAAAAGTAATTCCTCTGCCCCCCATCTCCAAAGGTAATCATTGTTAACTGTTTATTATATATGCTTTTGTAAATTATCCATCTATTATGTATGGTTATGTTCATATTTTATGAATAAACAAGATTAGACATAAGTTTTTTAGCATCTTTTCCCTCTTTTAAGTTAGTAAGTTTTATGTAGTTTATATAAGCAATACATTAAGAAATTCTTACTTAAGGGGCGCCTGGGTGGCTCAGTGGGTTGGGCTGCCGCCTTCGGCTCAGGTCGTGATCTCAGGGTCCTGGGATCGAGTCCCACATCAGGCTCTCTGCTCAGCAGGGAGCCTGCTTCCCTCTCTCTCTCTCTCTGCCTGCTTCTCCATCTACTTGTGATTTCTCTCTGTCAAATAAATACATAAAATCTTTAAAATGCAAACTATTTAAAAAAAAAAAAGAGTTGACACCTGACAGTAAAGTGCTAATATTTTTAAAAATCAGGGTCAATGAGTTTTGTTTTCTTTTAAATGCACTATGAATGCTTTTCATGAAATTGGTTCTTGTCACTCTTCAATACCTCTAACCCTGCATTTACCAGAACCTACTAATTATCTTTCTTCCTAACTAGACTATAAACTCCCTGAGGCAGAGACAATGTTTTAAACGCCTGTTTAAAGGTACCAGCTTTGTACCTTGAACACCTATCAATATCTGACACACAGTTGGTAGCTAAGTAAATTTTGTGTAGTACTGAACTATCAGCAGTGCACCTTGATTTTCTATACTGAGATTTTCTGAGCCCTAGACAAGGTCAGATAAGCTTGCCTGAGCTCACAGATGTTTCTCATAGGCTGTATAGTGTGTCCTGGTGGTTTCGCTGGTGAAACTGAACATATCTGCTCATGTAAAACACCAAAGTAACAAAGTAACTGTCTTTTAGGTGCTATATATTAGATACCGCATCTTGTTTCCAGGACTAAAACATCTAGGATAGGACAGAAACCTGACCGGTGTACTGATTTTAAGATGACAAATTCATAGTATGTTAAATCTATTTCTCCATGGAGTTCAGGTTGCAAATACAAGTTACATTTGTATTCCTTATCACAGTATTTTTTTTTAGATTTTATTTATTTATATGACAGAGATCACAAGTAGGCAGAGAGAGAGGAGGAAGCAGGCTCCCTGCTGAGCAGAGAGCCCAATGCGGGGCTCAATCCCAGGACCCTGGGATCATGACCTGAGCTGAAAGCAGAGGCTTTAACCCACTGAGCCACCCAGGCGCCCCTCACAGTATTTTTTTAACATAAACTTATATTATGTCTAAGGGAACTTCTGAAACTTGCATGTCAGATCCAAAGGTTTTAAGGGATCAGTACTAGCAACTTCACTGGTAATTCTAACAGACGTTCAGGTCCTTCCTTATTTATTTCTATTGTGACATTCAGTTTCTATAAATGAAATTTAGTTTCACTTATTCCTCCTTAATAATGTCCACTTAGGGAATACTATTAGAAAGAGTTCCAGGTTTTATCTTTTTTTTAAACTGAGCTATAACTGACATACAACATTATATTAGATTTCACCTTTAACTAACAATCTAGTTTGTATTAAGTTACGTAATACACATTTGAAATCTTATTTTAGAGCCCTAAAGACAAACAGAGGTAAGTGGTTTTTCCCAGGGCTCAGTGTAAGTTCACAACGGTGCCAACATTAGGTGCCTTGGGATCCTGATTCCTAGATTTGGCCAAACTTTTCTGTCTGGACCAGAGACTGATGAGCTCAGAAGAAATTTATGTCACTTAGGGCCTATAATCTACCTTTTGAGGCATATAATCTACATACAATTATTCTTTCTTAAGAAATGTTTTGACCTCAGTGAGACTGCATTTTTTGTTGTTGTAGAGATCTAGATTTGGGAAACTTCTTTTGTGTACCTGTTAGCTCTGGCTAAGAATACTATTAAGTCCCTTATCTTCCTGAAGTACTATTCATGAGAATATGTTAGGAAAGTTATAGTATTCAATAGTTGTTTTAACTTATCCAAGGAGAATTCCAAAACAGGTCAGGTTTCTTTCCCACAAATGGGTTGCAGAAATAAGTTAGGATGTGATTTTTTCCAACTTGGGCTTCTTTACATGAAGGACATGTAAACAATTTTCAAAAAGCTGATAAGGATGAGTGTGGGGAAAGAGTATCAGCAATGCAGACTTCTTTTTCAAAAATAAATACATCTCTACTTGTCTGTGTTCAGTCATGCCATAGCTTTATTTTCTACAAATCAGGGAAGGGAGAAAGACTGGTTTCTGGGTAAAAGCTGACTGATCTAGTGTTTTAAATGTCAACTTACCATTTGGTTCTTCTCATCTTCAGAGGCATTTACCCACATCTGCCTAACAATGAATACAATACTGGTTGCAGTATAAACTCCAGATTGAAACACTGCTAAATTACTACTCTTCAACCACACTGATTAAAATTCATAGGTGTTCCTGTTTCATAAACCCAATACATAAAACTGAATCAGATGAATAAAGAGATAACTAGTTACATTCTTTCCTTTGTAACAGAATTTTTCCTTAAAAAAATTAAAATAATGATTTACAAAAAGTCTTAATTAAAAACACTTCTACTTTGGGGCGCCTGGGTGGCTCAGTGGGTTAAAGCCTCTGCCTTCGACTCAGGTTATGATCCCAGGGTTCTGGGATCAAGCCCCGCATCGGGCTCTCTGCTTGGCAGGGAACCTGCTTCCTCCTCTCTCTCTGCCTGCCTCTCTGCCTACTTGTAATCTCTGTCTGTGAAATAAATAAATAAATAAAATCTTAAAAAAAAAAACCAACACTTACAAAAAACAAAACACTTCTACTTTAAAGAAATATAATGAGAGTCGTCATTTGCTGAGTGCTTACTGTGTGGTAGATTCCACAAAGTAATATAATAATAGGCATTATTTACCAAGCCCTTATTGTTCAGTAGACAACTTGCTAAATGCTAACATTCCAGAATTAAATCCCCACAATCCAGTCAAGTAGGCATTATACCCATTTTGGATATTGAAAATTTAAGACTCAGACAGATTAAATAACTTGCCCAAGCTCACATAGATGGTTAAGTGGCAAAGCCAGGGTTTAAATTCAGACTTCAGAGTTTGACTCAGAGCTCAGACAAAGCTAATGCTCTTAAACAGATTCTCTCTATATAAATTCCATACATCCTAAGAAACTGAAACACAGCACACTAAACTCCAGGATATTATACAATCATTATATCCATTCCTTACTCCTCTGACAAAGATGTTCGTTTGGACAGACATACACCAGCTTTTTCTCTAAGTGTCCACCTCCACTTCTAACAGAATTCAGCGCAAGAACAACCAGGATTCCAAAGTAGAATATGGGTTAAGATCACACAGGCTGTTTTGTCTTTACTAGCAGTTGTAAGCAAAGAAATGTAAGAACACTGGCAATAAAACTGAGTATCTAATCTCTAATCTGCAGCAAGTCAGGGGACTTATTTATAGAGAATCACAGAATTCCTATGCTAGAAAGAACTTACAGTTGCAGCAATGGAGGTCCACAAAGGACATACAGATACCAGTACATACACACATTATTACATACATAACATTATATATACATATAATGCATATTTATAAAATACATGGATGTGAGTACTTATTTCAAAGTTCAGAACTGTATTATTTCCATTTGAAAATCCTTAAGAAATCCTTAAGAAATCACCTTAACACTTTCATCCTCTTTTTACTCAAATTAATTTCAAAATTAGAACATTAAAATATATAAATGATCTGGTTCAAAAAAAAGTTGATGAAGAATGATTTAAAAACAAAACAAACAAAAATAACATGGCAAAAAAAGCATAATATTCTAACAGAGAACTCTGGAAAACATTAAATTGTTAATTTGCAGGCAACTCCCAGCCTACCCTCTTTGAAAGAGGAAAAAAGAAAAAGAAAAACATAACAAAACTGGCTCTTTGTTGGTGAACTGTAATTCAGTATACACAGAGTTGGCAATGACCTTCCCCTGGGCCTAAACTGTCAACCAAGAGTGGCATATGCATAAGAATAGGCACTCTATATTTAAAAACCCGCCCTAATCTAGACAATTTACTGTTTTCTTTTTGCCTGTCTTCCCTGCCACGTAAATCACTTCATTCTGCAGATAGTAAAGCAAACTCGAAGCACCCAGAGTACCTTTACCTAGGGCTTCTTATTGTTACAAATTAGAAGTAAAACTGAAAATGCTTTTCCATTTTTTACTTTAAAACAATTTATGAAACTATACCTTCCTGCATCCTCTAGTTGATCAGGAAGCACACTAACCAACAAATACCATAATAGCTGGCATATCTAATTATATAAAATCAGGCAGGCATTTGATTTATTGCTTACCTTCACCCCCATATTGTTAGATATGATTTCTGTCTTAGCAAGTAATGCACAAGATCAATTTGCTACTTGCTTTCACAGTATTCTATTTCCTTTTTAGTTTTTACTAGAAATTCCTGGGACAAAATTCAAGGACAAAAATGGAAGAAGGGACGCCTGGGTGGCTCAGTGGATTAAGCGGCTGCCTTCGGTTCAGGTCATTATCCCGGGGTCCTGGGATCAAGCCCTACATCAGGATCCCTGCTCAGTGGGGACCCTGCTTCTCCCTCTCTCCCCTGCTCATGCTCTCTCTCTCAGTCTCCCAAATAAATAAAATCTTTTTAAAAAATGGAAAGGGGCGTCTGTGTGGCTCAGTGGGTTAAAGCCTCTGCTTTCGGCTCCGGTCATGATCCCAGGGTTCTGGGATCGAGCCCCACATGGGGCTCTCTGCTCAGCAGGGAGCCTGCTTCCTCCTCTCTCTCTGCCTGCCTCTCTGCCTACTTGTGATTTCTGTCAAATAAATAAATAAAATCTTTTTAAAAAAATGGAAGAAACTGCCAATATATATTTAATGATTGACTAAACTCGTCTACCACGATTTAATTGGTGACTTTAACCTCACAGCAACTTAAGAGACTGAGCAAAAATAACTTCTATTACATTTCTACCTGATTACCACCGTCAGATATGAGGCTTATTAAATTCAAGAGAATATCATAAAGTCAAATTGGAGGAAAAATGATTAGGGAATAGAGGCTACTTAACCTATTGCTATAACTCACACGTCTTGCTATATAGTTATTAGATTATGTGCTGAAAACAACTATGCAGCAAAGCCATTCTTTTAAAAGAAAGTCTTCAAAAGCTAATGCAAATATATTTTGGATTTATTTACACCTGAATACATACCTTCATTTTTAAAAGTTATATAATTAAACAAGATGAATCAAGCACAAATACCATGGCACAGTTCAATACCACCACCTAACGTTAGTTGCTATTAAGTTAAAATCTTTTATCAAATGGGTCCAAATGTGCTAAGACATAAAACTGTAAAACCAAGTTGTATGCCTGCCTGCATTTTTCTGAGTCAATCTTTAGGTAAGGGTCTGATCTAAGCATCCACCAAGTCTGGAACCAAGTAGGAAAACAGTATAAAGACAACTATGCACAAGCAGCTAAATTTGGTCAGTTTAAGGGCATTCTTTATTCTTCCTCCCTCCCTTAGACTTTCCTGGTTTAACGGAATATTTTATTTTGAACATCTAAAAATACCCTTCAAAAACCACAGTACTAGTTAGATTACTGAAAATTTTATTTCAGTTCCCAATGTGTCACAGGTTGGGAAACTAATCTAAGGGCTGGGTATGGAATCCCTGGCCTGTAACAAAAGTACTTAATAATTTGCAAGAAAAACGAGACCAAGATTTGAAGAGAGACACTTGGGAGATAAAAACAGGAGGATTTTATAAATTAAGTTTAAAAAGTGACATCGGGGCGCCTGGGTGGCTCAGTGGGTTAAGCTGCTGCCTTCGGCTCAGGTCATGATCTCAGGGTCCTGGGATGGAGGCCCGCATCGGGCTCTCTGCTCAGCAGAGAGCCTGCCTCCTCCTCTCTCTCTGCCTGCCTCTCAGCCTGCTTGTGATCTCTCTCTGTCAGATAAATAAATAAAATCTTTAAAAAAAAATATTAAAAAAAAAAATAAAATAAAAAGTGACATCGACAATAACAGCTAAAACTGACAAATGACCTAAAACTTAAGAATATAAAAATTTGAAAGTGTAAATACTTCTGAACATTTCTAATACTGATTCAATGAATGAAAATCTTCCATGCAGAAATAGATTACATCTAAAAAATAAGAATGTATGACTTAAATATTAAGAACATACTTTGTAAAGATTTTGCCAAGTTAAAAATTTTTAATGACAATGGAAAACATAATTTTCAATGTGTAATGACTTACCTTACGTAGACTATAGAAACATACATACATTGATTTTAAAATAATGAATTACTACAGTTAAGTACATGATAACAACATACCAAACTTTAAAAAGTAAAAAGGAGGGACACCAGTCGGTTAGGTGACTGCCTTAGGCTCAGGCCATGATCCCAGGGGCCTGGGGTATAGAACCCCACACTGTAACTGCTCAGCAGGGAGCCTGCCCCTCCCTCTCCCTCTACTGCTTCTTCATACTCTCTCTCTCAAAAAAAAAAAAAAAATAAAAATAAAATGTTAAAAAAACAACAAAACAAAGGCCGCCTGGGTGGCTCGGTGGGTTGAAGCCTCTGCCTTCGGCTCAGGCCCTGATCCCAGGGTGCTGGGATGGAGCCCCACATTGGGCTCTCTGCTCGGCTGGGAGCCTGCTTCCTCCTCTCTCTCTCTCTGCCTGCCTCTCTGCCTACTTGTGATCTCTGTCTGTCAAATAAATAAATTAAAAAATCTTAAAACAAACAAACAACAAAACAAGGTAAAAAGGACCCATAATTACACAATAAACATTAGTAACACTATTTTATTTTATTTTTAAGATTTTATTTATTTGACAGAGAGAGATCACAAGTAGGCAGAGAGGCAGGCAGAGAGAGAGAGAGAAGAGGAAGCAGGCTCCCTGCCTAGCAGAGAGCCCAATGTGGGACTCGATCCCAGGACCCTGAGATCATGACCTGAGCTGAAGGCAGAGGCTTAACCCACTGAGCCACCCAGGCACCCAAATAACACTATTTTAAAAAACACAATATCCGAATAGGCCCAAAATGCCTAGACCTCTAATCTGGTCCTTATATAATAATAGATAACTGCTTTCAAACTAATCTCTAAAGTGTTAAAAACAAAATCCTTTACTTTTACTAGTATACTTTCCCATTGCAAGGCTTTTCAAACATAATGAAGCAAATGGCTGTCACACACTGGAAAAATGTACATTTTCCACGTGAACTAATTAAGAAAAGATGATCATTTACTATGCAGAATGTTCCTATTTATTTATTTGACACAGAGAGAGAAAAAGAGAGAGACAGTGAGAGAGGGAACACAAGCAGTTGGAGTGGGAGAGGGAGAGGTAGGCTCCCTCCTCTGCGGGGCCAGATTCCAGGACCCTGGGATCATGACCTGAGCCAAAGGCAGACACTTAACAACTGAGCCACCCAAGGGCCCTCAGAATGTTCTTTAGAAGATAAAACCTTATGGGAGAAAAAAGGTAATTACTGCGGCCTTAGCAGTACTGTGCAACTCTGCCTACAAACTTTAACAATATTAGAGTGGCTGTTTTAGGAGAAACAGCCAAGGAAATGTGGTCCTCCAATTTTATTTTAAAAATTACAGATTCACAGGATTCTGGAATAAAATGAACCACAACAACTGATTCTAACTTCTTTGTTTTTCAAAGGAGGGAAATGAGCAGACTGGAGAAATAGAAAGAAACGACCGAAGTTATAGTTAATTTGTGGGAAAAATTAAGATTAACATCCAGTTCTTTCAACTCCCAACACAGTGTATTCTTTCTGCCATACCATATTTTATGATTTTTCTTGTTTTAGACAAACTGTCTTGATAAAATGAAGCAGGCAAATAAGTAGTACAATTTAATCTTACAGGCTATAATTTTATACATTTATCAAGGCAGCAGTGAGATATAATGAAAAAACAGTAATGAACAGGGATTCAAAGTATCCCAATTGGAACTTATTTCCTAACTGTATGAATTATAACATTTCCAGGCACTGATTAAACTGTCAATAGTATCTGTGATGTTGGTTAATGTTTTCATAATAGGTAACTAGACTTTTTAATGAACCCAAAAGGATAGAAATTTTACTCTGACAGTACTGTCATCTTATGATGGAGCTACTAAGACAACGATGAAATGGAGAGGCTTTACTGAAAAAAATCTAAACTTAAGATCCGAGGGCTAGCTTAGATATTTATACCTGTCTGTAACTAATCTGAGTGTTAAGGTAACACACGTAAGGGCATCTGGGTGGCTCAGCTGGTCAAGCATCCAACACTTTTTTTTTCTTTAAGATTTTATTTATTTGTCAAGAGAGAGAGCGCGCGCGCACAGAGGCAGGCAGAAGTGGAGAGAGAAGCAGGGAAGAGGAGCAAGGAGCCTGATACGGGACTTGATCCTAGCACCCTGGGTTCATGACCTGAGTCAGAGGGCAGCGGCTTAACTGACTGAGCCACCCAGGCATCCCAGCAACACTTTTTTTAAAAAAAGATTTTATTTATTTAGGGGCACCTGGGTGGCTCAGTGGGTTAAGCCTCTGCCTTCGGCTCGGGTAATGATCCCAGGACCCTGGAATCAAGCCCCACATGGTGGGGGGGGCGGGTGTCTCTGCTCAGCAGGAAGCCTGCTTCCCCTCCCCACTCTCTGCCTGCCTCTCTGCCTGCTTGTGATCTCTGTCTGTCAATTAAAAACAAAACAAAACAAAACAAAAAAAACCTTTAAAAAATGTATTTATTTATTTGTCAGAGAGAGAGAGAGCGAGCGAGCGAGCAAGAGAGCACAAGCAGAGGGGATGCCAGGCAGAAGGAGAAGCAGGCTCCCCCGCTGAGCAAGGAGCCTGGTGTGGGACACGATCCCAGGACTTCAGGATCCGGGCCTGAACAGAAGGCAGACCTTAATGGACTGCGCCACCCAGGCATCCAAGCATCCAATTCTTGATTTTAGCTCAGATCATGATCTCAGGGTTGTGAGATCAGCCCTCCAAGTCAAGCTCCACACTGGGCATGGTGTCTGCTCCTGCTTAAGATGCTCTCTCAGGGGCACCTGGGTGGCTCAGTGGTTTAAGGCCTCTGCGTTTGGCTAGGGTCATGATCCTGGGGTCCTGGGATCTGCCCGTATTGGGCTCTCTGCTGGGCAGGAAGCCTACTTTCTCCTCTCTCTCTGCCTGCCTCTCTGCCTACTTGTGATCTCTGTCAAATAAATAAGTAGAACCTTAAAAAAAAAAATTCTCTCTCTCGCTTTCCCCTCTGCCCCTCCCCCCTAAACTTTTTTTTAAAATGTAACACGCATTATAGTACTTCAAATGAAGGACAACTTCATTCTTGATAGCAAAGACAAAATAAAATATACTAGATGAAGAAATGTAGGAAAGTAATTGTCCACACATTTTATGGGTATTTATGCTATGTTATGCTAAAAACAGAACAGAATGACAGAGAGCAGGTTCGAATCTTGGCTCCCCACTTACTAGCTATGCAACGTAAGCACTTCTTAGGCCCCAGCTTTCCTCAACAGTAAAACAGAATTGTGAGAATTACAAGTAACTGAGGTAAAACATCTATCTCAGGGAGTAACATCAGAATTCAATTAAGTCTGAAAGGAAATTATCAATATTTGCCACAAAACAATGTATACTATAAGTAATGTAATAAAAAGTATTTAGATGAAGAATTTCAACTGAGAGACACATTAGTCAGCACTGTGTTAGCTTATAAGAGTTACTTTTGTGGAAAGTTAATGCCAAAGTGATATAGCAAAGAACAATAAATTTTCACATCTCTGTATCTCTTTAGCTCTTCTACCTGGCTATCGTCTACTCTATTCTTCAGGATGCTACATATCTGGCTCCATGTCTGGAGTATTCTACTCCCTTTATTTTCACTTAAAAATTTTTTTCTACAGCTCCAGACCTGAGCATGAGATTTATTTTTTTTTTAAAGATTTTATTTATTTATTTGACAGAGAGAAATCACAAGTAGATGGAGAGGCAGGCAGAGAGAGAGAGGGAAGCAGGCTCCCTGCCGAGCAGAGAGCCCGATGCGGGACTCGATCCCAGAACCCTGAGATCATGACCCGAGCCGAAGGCAGCGGCTTAACCCACTGAGCCACCCAGGCGCCCCCTGAGCATGAGATTTAAAGTGTGTGGCCTGCATTACAACATCCAAAAGCATAACGCACATAATATTCCTTCTAAGATTTTAATGAATCAATCTTCCACCCAGAAAAAAAAGTGACCAAGAAAAATAAAACAATAATCTTTCACTTTCTGTATTAACCATAATTTGAAATGAGTTATTATTTGCTACAAAAATGTCCTCCCCTCAAAAAAAATTCTCAGGGATCAGCTATACTTACTATCATAAAACTATCGGTCCTTTAAAAACCATTCTGTAACTTTGAGAATTAAAAAAGTGACCTGAGGGCACCTAGGTGGCTCAGTCATTAAGTGTCTGCCTTCAGCTCAGGTCATGATCCTAGAGTTCTGGGATCAAGCCCCACATCAAGCCCAACATCAAGCCCCACATCCCGCTCCTTGCTCCCCGGGAAGCCTGCTTCTCCCTCTCCTACTTCACCTGCTTGTATTCCCTTTCTCGTTGTCTCTTTCTCTCTGTCAAATAAACTAATAAAAATCTTAAAAAAAGAAAACAAGGTAACTTGATGTAAATGTTTTAGATATGAAAAGACTGTCTTGTCTTTATGTCTTATCCACTGAAACTAAATATTTAAAATGTTTTCAATGAATTAGCAGTAAGTTTACTACTTCATAAGAGACCTAACAGCTTGTTTTACTACTTGTAAATTGGACCCCTTCTTATCATAATAAAAGACTAAAATATTGGGGCGCCTGGGTGGCTCAGTGGGTTAAGCCGCTGCCTTCGGCTCAGGTCATGATCTCAGGGTCCCGGGATCGAGTCCCACATCAGGCTCGCTGCTCAGCAGGGAGCCTGCTTCCTCCTCTCTCTCTCTCTGCCTGCCTCTCTCTGCCTACTTGTGATCTCTGTCTGTCAAATAAATAAATAAAAAATCTTAAAAAAAAAAAGACTAAAATATTTATAAACCAAAAACTAATCATGAATACTGTAGAAGGAGGGTTTTTTTTAATCCCCTTATTCTTTATCTTATCAGACACCTTTAGAAAGCTTCCATTGGTTTAGTTCAAGGTAAGCAGATATACTTAACAAGGCAATCAATTTTATTATGACAGTACCACCAATGCAAGTAAACTACAAATTAAAATATAAGGTAATTACAAAAATAGGATGCAGCAATTTAATTTTGCATACTACACATACTACAAAAGAACTCCTTCCAACAATAACTCAGTCTAAAAGAAAATAGCAAAATGCAGACTTCAACTGCAAAAGGCTATCCCCCACTCTGATCTTCAGTATTTGGGTTTCTTTTTCAAGATTCCTGTTAACTGCTAGAAGTCCACTCAATAATTTTAATGATGGTCTGGACTTTTACCATACAGTAGTACTACATACAAAACCACTCTAAATTAAGCTTGTTGGATCTCTCTACTTCAAGGCAATCTAAAGTTCTGTTCAAGTCAACACCAAATTATATCTACTATATTTTCTTCCTATGATTAAATTAAATACAAAAACTCTAAAGGGGCCAATTTCTTCATTTTTCTCCACTCCTCACCTCCAACAGTAATATTGTAGCACTCTGAATTTAAACTTCTCCCCAACACTTTCTACCCAGATCTTCGTGAATAAATCAAAATAGTTTCCCCATAAGCATAAAAAGAAACCAAGGAACAGACTAAACTGAAGACCCTTAGGTAACAGTTTCACACCCCGCACCTGGTGGGTAAGTTTCCTTAAACTTCTGTCTCAGGGTCTTACAATTTCATCCTTCAAATGGAAATGAAGAAAAACACCAAGTGAGATGTACACTGAGCTGTGAGTGATCCCAGGTCAGTCTGATTCTCTGCCAGAAAGGGCTAGGTAACATTTACTCTTCCAGTTGTAGAAGTTTCTTTCCTTTATACCCTCAGTAAACACTACTGAAATTCACACGCAGTTAGAATACCTCACTTCCCAAAGGAATCACTTCCTTAACAGGGTAACTACTCACTGAAGACGCTTTCAGGTGTTTTCCTATTTCCTCATTCATTCCTCCATTCCATTAGCTATAAACCCTTCTCGCCAAAGGAGAAAAAGTTCTTAAAGAACGGATTTTCTGAAGTCTCTCCAACCTTCGTCCCAACCTCAAAGACGGTACACATCTAAGAGCTCCCAGAAACAATGAGCTACAAAAGTACAGACTAAACGGGAAAGAAGAGGAAGTATCAGAACAATACCCAAACCAAACACCGCAACGAAAACTCGTGGTCGTCTCTATCATCCCTGTCTACCACCCACCACTTCCCCAGTTTAACCAAGGTCTCTGAAACTCTGAGAAATGGCCCTCTGGCCCGTAATTTCCCTCTCGCTTCGCGAAGGTGGCAGAAGGAAAAGAAGCCAGCTCCGGTTGATCGGAGCCGTGATGCTTTTTCTGCCGGGTGGAGGGAGGCAAGCCAAGGGTTGTGTAAAGAATGGAAAGCTGAGTGATACTGGGGGGAGGGGGGAATTAGGGCGCCAGAGCTAATCCCTAGCCGGGGCCCGCTCGTGGAACAGGCTGGAGGCGACCAGCCCGGAGGACTAGAAAAGCTGGGCTGCACCCGGCTCTCGGGTCGCGAAAAAGGGGGAAGAAGTCTGGCAACCCAAGCAGTCGGTGGATGACGGCGCCAGGCAAGGGAGGAGGCTCCGTGCGGAGCGAAATTTTCGGGGCACAAGAGCGGGAATCGCCTTGCTAACGCCGCCCCAAACCCCCACCACCACCACCAGGCTCACACCTCAAACCTGCTCTTGGTCACTCCGTTCACGTCCCTCCTCATGGGGCCGGCGGGTGCGGCCGGGGCCGGGCGCTGCGGCGTGCGGAGTGCAAAGATTGGGGCCCCGGGCAGGCCCCGGAGTTCCGGGACCGGGAAGAGGTAGAGGAGCGGCGGGCAGGGGCCGTTCGCGGGGAGGGGAAACCTCTCGGCTCCGGCGGGGCCTTCTCCACCTCCCGCAGAGCCGGCGGCGGCGACGACTGCTCGTCGCTAGCTCTTCTCTCTCCTCAGCCTCAACTTCAACCCAAAACAAAAACACTCCCCACCTGCCAGCAACGCCGCTCCTCATTGGGCAGAGCCGCCCGGGCCCTGGAACGGCGTGGGGAGGGGAGGAGGAGGAGCGCGCGGCGGCGGCGGCGGCGGCGGCGGCGCGGGACCACCCCTCCCCCACTCCCGGACGCAGTCCGCGACTGTCCGCCCGGGAGCAGCCGGAGCGCGGCGGCGGCGGCGCGAGCCGGCTCTTGCCTCCGAGCCACGCAAGCCCACCGCGAGAAGGAGAGGAAGGGAAGTGCCTATCTGTCTGTGTGTATTTGTGTATAGGAGGGGCTGTGGGGAGGGTGTGAGTACGCGCGTGCTCGCGAGTGTGGAAAGCAGGACAACTGCACATAGTACTGGAGCCCATCTAATCCCCTTCGCCGGCAGACAGCACGCACCCACCCAGCAAGCACTTGAGCTTTCTGTCAAGTCCTCCCAGCCCCCTAAGTCTTGTCGCTTCTTCCCCGGTAGCCTGTGCAGCCACGTATGTCCTTCCCGGCCACCCAACTCCGTTTCCCTATCACTCACTGTCGCCTTGAACCCAAAGTGCAGCAGGCGGTCCCTGCTCGGAGCCATTTTCCTCCGCTTTCTGGTTGTCTCTAGATTGAGGCAGTGCTGCTGCTGCCGCCGCCGCCGTCGTTGCTGTCGCTGCCGCCGCCTCCCCCGCCCCCGTGGATTGCATTACCGGGTGTTGCAGGGAGGCCTGGGGGGCCGCCGCTGGGCGTGGGTCTCCCTGTGCATGGATCGGGAGGACGGGGGCGGGGGTAATTGCGCTACCCTCTGCTCCAGGAATATACAGCGAGACCGCACCTCGCGCCTTCGGGTCAGGGGGTGCAGCGCAGGAGCTTGGCGACCACTCCTTTTAGCTGGGGGAGGGACGCGCTTTGGTGGTTGGGGGGGCCTGACGAGGCTGAAGTGCCTTTGGCTTCCCCCGCCCCTCCGCCACCAGACTGCCGCTGGCGCCCAATGGGCTTTAGTGCCTTCCCATCCTCCAATCAGGGCTCTGGTTGGTGAGAACCTGATCCTGACGTCACTTTGGCGGGAGAAACAAGCGTGTCTTAACGAGTAGGCGGGGGCGCTTGGCCCGTGGAAATTACGACATTTGTCTGACTCCTAGGCTCCTTCCATAAAAGCTGGTTTGTGTCATCATATTATTATACTTTAGCAACGCCAGCCCTCAAGGTCTTGTAATTTATGATCAAATTTCCATGGATTAAGGAATAAGTTTACCCTCTTTTAGGGCGACAAACTGCAAAATCATGTACCAAAGATGAAATATTAGAAACTGTATCATAAATTCCAGCAGTCCTGGCAGGATCGCTGTCCCTGATTGTATTTCCAAAGTAAATATGTTTGTCTTCATACCTCTTTTAATTCGCTTTAGTGACTGGATTGTTATGGATCTGATTTAAGAGAGATTATTGGGGCACCTGGCTAGCCGGGTTGGTGGAGCCTACCACTCTTGATATGGAAGTTGTGGGTTCAAGCCCCCTTGGGTGTAGAGAGTACTTAAAAATAAAATATGTGGGGGCGCCTGGGTGGATCAGTGGGTTAAAGCCTCTCTTCGGCTCAGATCATGATCTCGGGGTCCTGGAGCCTGCTTTCCTCTCTCTCTGCCTGCCTCTCTACCTACTTGTGATCTCTGTCTGTCAAATAAATAAAATCTTAAAAAATAAAATATGTGTAAAAGAGATGAGCTCATTGAAGAGCAACTGTGCTGGAGATTTTTTTTTTTTAAACAGGCATATTCTGGGACACCTTGGTGGCTCTGTCCTTCAAGCATCCAACTCTTGATTTCCCCTCAGGTCATGATCTTAAGGTGGTGAGATCCATCCCCTTCTTGGGCTCGCAGCTAGGCGTGGAGTCTCCTTAAGATTCTCCCTCCCTTTGGGGCGCCTGAGTGGCTCAGTGGGTTAAAGCCTCTGCCTTCCGCTCAGGTCATGATCCCAGGGTCCTGCTCAGCTGGGAGCCTACTTCCCTCCCCCCCCCGACCCCCGCCACCGCCTCTGTGTATCTGCTTATGATCTGTCAAATAAATAAAAATCTTAAAAAAAAAAATAGACTCTCTCTCCCTTTGACCCTCCCCATCCGCCAGCTCCACCCCTTAAAAAAGAGCAGGGTGCGCCTGCTCTTTAAAAAAAAGTAAAAACTATAAAAATAAAATACAAAAAATAAAAAAGGCATATTCAACCCGGAAGCTTTATTACCTAACTCTTCAAGCATTTTTCAACTTTCTCATGTTTGTCCTAGAAAGGGCTTCTTAATCGAGGAACCTAGCTTAGGAAACTCTCAGGCCCACAAACCCAGGTCTAGATGTTCTCTCCTGCCTGCTACTTTTAATGTTATTTAACTTCACTCAGATAAATACAGCTTTTTCAGTCCCATCTGATCTAAGAACAATTTTCTCCCAATTACTGATGAATTTGGTGACTAAGTTTTGCAAAAGATAATAAAACTGGCTCAAGCAGATAAATCAAATGAAGAAAACTTTCACAGGTCTTTTTCCAGGTTTCAATTATCTTTTCCAGCTAACCTGAGTAATACTCAGGAAAGACTTACTTTCTGATTGAATTTTTTCTGATTGGTGGACTTTTAAAACGCCGAATAGGGGCACCTAGGTGGCTCAGTAAGTTGTGTTGCTGACTCTTGATTGGTTTAGGTCATGATCTCAGGGTTAAGCCACCCACCTAGGTCCCTGCTCAGTGGGGAGTCTGCTTGTCTCTCTCTCTCTTTCTGCCCCTCCCCCAACTCCTCCCTCTAAAAATAAACAAAATCCTTTAAAAAGCTGAATGAAAATTATTCAAAGGTTAAAAATTTACTACACGAAGGCATATTACTTTTTATCAAATAAGTTTATTTGCATGTAAATAAACAGGTTCTTTTGTAATGTTTTGGGGGGAAAAATCCCAGATTTTGTCTACTTTCAAAAAAATGAAAAACCCCAAAGTATTTACAGAACGGCCATACACACAGAAAATCAAATTTGAAAGATTTTTTTTTTAGAAAAGACCCTCCCCAACTGCTCCTGATGTACATTTCTAAAACACAAAATTATAAAGCCCAGCTTTTACAGCTAAGCACGTTTCCCAACCTAGCTTCTGAGATGTTACGTACTTCCTACCCCTCAAAAAACTAACTCAAGGGTAGAAATAAGGGGGTAGAGGAGTTGAAAAGGGGAGGAAAAGAAAAAAGGAGAAAGAAAATGAGATTGCCCAGGGATTCTGAAAGTTCCCTATACTGTCCTCTGCTTTAAGTGACTTGACTGGATACTGTATGACTCACTGCCTCCCTTGAAAGGGTTGCTTCTGAGAATTCATGATATTGCTGCACTAAATTTTCACACCTAGGCCTTAAGGAAAAATCTTTCCAAGAGTCACTAACCTCAAGGCCAGTTTTGGCAATTATATCCTGCTTCAATTCCCCCGTTTATAAAATACATTTTAAAACACATGGATCTTGAACCTGAAATCTTCATGTACATCAGAGCAGGTTTTGACCAAGAACCCCTAACATGAAGCCAAAAGACAGAAGAGGAATCAGGTCAAACTAAGAATACATTAGACACCAGCAGCAGCAGACAGGTAGAAGTTGACTTCATGTCCTTGCAGTCTTTTGAAACAGGAGAGTGAGGACACCTAGACAGGAGGGAGGTGTCCCAGGCTTGGTTTATTCTGCCTCTTCTCCTCCACCCTGTGGAGAAATGCAGTGCTCCCTGGTTCTCAGGCAGGGTGAAGCAGGTTAGCCCCGGCTCCCTGTTAAGCAAGTTCAGATGCTGGGTCAGTGTGTGGGGTGTGCCCATCGACAATTCAGGGGCTTATCCTTCATCCAGATCCTAACTCGGGATTCTTTGATCTGGGATGAAGACAGAAAGAGAGAAAAAGCTTCCCAGTTTACTCATTTTGGTATCTGTTGGCTCTGCTTGGGGAAGCTGAGCCCCTGATATGTAGTACATTCCCCATAAGATCTTCCCCACCCAGAACAAACTTAAAAACCACGTAACTTTTTTTTTTCCTCTGCAGAAACCAATGGGATAGGATTCAAAACTAGGTGAGAAACTTGTGAGAAATCCAACCTGGTTATATGTTTGAGAGGCTGCTACTGTATCAGCATCACAAGATAAAGCACTCTGGTATCACCTTGCCCATGTCCTCCTTAGTGTCACCCAAGACATTTGACTCTGATACGGTAACCGATAACTTTTCTTGCTCCACTTTGCAATGTTTCGTTTCCTACTTCTTATTACCTTGGGACACAAAAGTGGCAGAGTTGTTGAGAGCTGATGACCAGAAAAGGGAGAACACTAGAGGAAATCAGAGACAGTCAGGAAAGAACGCCAAAGCTGATTTTCCAACTCTATGCTAACTCCAACCTGCAGAAAGAGCTGAATATAGAAATCTTCTTCAATATCTGATGAAGTCACTCCATTTATCACACACACACACAAATGAATCACCTGGCTTTTTTTTTTTTTTTTTTTTAATCCAGAAGAGTTGTGCTGGGGACTGTGCCCCGTCCTGCTGATACAGATCCTGAATGGAATCATCAGGAATGGCACAGTGCAGGTGTCAAAATCAAAGTAAGGCCGCAGAATTTTGAGAGGACCCTCCAAATACTGAGAACTTGTGTTGCACTCAAATGGTCTCCTGGATTTCTTTATTTATGAGAAGGGCTTCTTATTGATGTCCCCCAGAATCCAGACTCAGACCTGTTCCTCCAAAAAGGTCCAATTGAGTTGCTACATAGTAGCAAGGGTGTATCTTCATGCCCACCTAGCATTCCAGGCCCCCATTACTTCAAGTGAGCTTGAAATTGTTTTAAGTGAACTATGGCTGCAAATTTCTTACTGTTTTATTTAAGGGAGCATACAGTGGAGTGACTGAAGTCTGGACTCCTCCTCCATGTGATGCAGAGAAATAAGGAGCCCAGCTCTCAGGAATGGCATCAGTTCTCCTACAAACAAAATGCTGGGATGTGGACTTTTGGCACATTGTGGAAATAGGAGAACTATTAATTCTGTAATGGTTTTCATGCCACTGGGTCAGGGAGGCTGTACATTAAACCTTACTGCATCTGAAAACATGTTTACTTCCCAAAAAGCCAGCCCAGCCTTTATTAAAGGACAAAAGAGAATATAAATCAGTACCTCCACAGAGAGGTAACTCCTAATATTCCTATGATGTCTGAACCCTACGATAAACCTCCTAAAACAAAAATACCATTTTGGTTTTTCTATTTAACTCCAAAGGTGGACTCTGACTAATCTGTTTGGGCTTAATGCTACAGTACCAGCACAAGCTACAGGCTCCCTACCACCAAATAAGCCTTGCTCTTCCACCTCCCATTACTTTGAACCCTGAACCTTATAGAATTAGAAACACTGTATAAAGACAAACAGATAAAGGGTTAAAATATTACAAATAAATAGCTAAAATTATCTTCCCTCCCCCAATCACTCCTAAGAAACAGACACCAAACATTACTTAAGTGTCCAAAATGACCAAAGTCCTTCATTTGCCCATGCCTCAAATGGACAACTATCCAAACAAAGTGAACAACCTTCATGCAAATGCATCAAGGAATGTATTGCTTTTTCATTTGCTGCCCAGCCCTTCAAATACATGCACTAAAATGAGTTAAAACATGGCCTAAAAATGGAAAAAGGGAGAAAAAAATATATATGAATATTTCCCACAAAACTGTTTCCCACCCTTCCCTCTCCCTATGTCCCACCCACACCCTCCCATTCATAAGCAAGTACTTTAACTTTTTTTTTTTTCCTCTTTTTTCTCTGGCAAAGGAAAAAGTGATTCTTGGTAACCAAAATCAAACCCTATGGTCTCTTTAGTAGGGTCTGGCTATGCCTTTCTAAATGTACCCAGCTCGGTGTCAAAGCCATGCCATTTAAGATTCTTTAACACAAAATCACACCTGACTCACCCCTTATGGTGGTTTGCCTATAAACTTATTAGTTTTTCTCTGGCCATTTTTGTCTTAAAAAATAAGGTTCCTAATTGCCAATCAGGGCCACATCCATAAGATCATCATCTTCCTCCCCAATCATAAAGTCAGGGCTGAGCCTTGAGGGCCTGTCTGTGGATAAAATTGTGTTGCTTGTCATAGACAAGGACTGGTCTGAAGAGATGGGTGATTTAGACCAACTCTCTGGCTTGATGCTATGAGATTTTTTCTTGTCCCGGTCTTTGTCCCGGTCCCGGTCCCGATCTTTGTCTTTTACTTTCTTCTTTTCTTTTTTGTGCTTCTTATGCTTTTCTGTGCTGTATTCTGGAAGAGGTCGGATACCATCATCTGAGCTGGGACTGTTCTGATAAGATTTCTCTGCTATGGAGGAGCCTGACTCACTTTCACTGTCCAGATTCTGGGGGGTATATGCTGGTGACTTACTATGGCTAGGAGAGCCACGCTCATGCTTTGGAGTGGAACCACTGATGAGTGGAGAGCCATAGTTTTTGGAAGAGGTCATCTGAGGCCTGAGCCCTTCTCCACTACTCTCCCCAGGTTTCTGCAAAGTCACTTTGGCTTTAATACTGGGAGAACCCCCATCGTGCTTGCTGATGATAATTTTTGCCACACCTGTGCTCCCCACATTTTTTGACTCTGAGGTCTTCTTAGATGAATCCACTGAACCCCCAGAGGTGGAAACCTTGGATTTTTCTTTATCACTTTTCTCACGCTTACTCTGGAACTCTCCTCCTGACATGTTATGTTTGGAGGACATTGGATGGCTAGAAGAATTTGTGCTCACCCCCATCTGGCCATCCATTGGGTCTTCACCTCCAGGGCCACTGGTGACGACCCCATGCTTCAGTTTATCTATGACAGCTGTTAAGGACGGCTTCTTATTTCTGCTGGGAGATTTCCCTTTGGAACTCCCATGTTGGTTCTGAGAGGATGACATGGAAGAACCACTTGAGGAAAAGGAAGAGGAAGATGCTGTACAAGAATTAGATGATGGGGGAGTTTTCTGAGACAATGAGCCTGAGGATCCTAACCCTGAAGATGACTTCATGCCAGTGCTTGAACTGGTTCCAGACATATGAGAACCACCAGAACCTGAACTGATGGGGGACTTGGCTTTAGAGGATGGGGGAGTCCCAGGAACAGGCTTCATTGGAGAGGCAAGCTTATCAGAGCCTCCAGGTGGCCTTGAATGAGAAGGGGATATGTTTGGTTTACTTAAAGAAGGATTCATAAGTGATGATGGCTTCCCTTGAGGTTTCATCTTAGTGCTGCTGGAGCCACTGCTCAGTCCATGCTTGGTAATAGGAGAAGAGCCTGGCTTCCCCCCAGACTGGGATGAATTTTTGGACTGGCTAGATCCAGAAGACCCTTGGCTAGAATACACACTGCTGCTTAACTTGGAACTTGATGAACCTTCTGATTTACTACTTTTCATCTTGCCTGAGTTGGAAGCAGAAGATGAGGAAGAGGAGGAGGAAGAATGGCTATGGTGGCTTTTACTGCCTGAGGAAGACACAGAACCACTACTGGTATACTGACTGTGGGAGGAGGGCTTGCCCACCATCACGGTGCCTTTAGGAATCTGAATAGTGATTTTGGGAATAGGTGGTGTGGCAACACCTGGCGGAGTCTGTGACCTTCCTGAACTGCCTGGAGACTTGGATCCGCCTGTACTGGTAGGTGGAGTGAAAGGTCGGTTAGAAGAACTGTGAGACGGAGACTTTCCTTCAGTGTCTGCCTTCTTCCGCTTTGGAGGTTTATCTTTGCTTTTGCCATCATTAGAAGGGGTCCGACTGCGCTTTCCTGGTTTGCTATCTAATCCTGGCCCTGACAGACTACTATTACTGGTGCCGTTCCCTTCCTTTACTCGCTTTTGACTCTTTTCTTTCCCTAAGTCCCCAGTAGTCAATAAAGGACTCTGGCTACCACTGTGATGCTCCATAAGATCTGCAGGACCCAAAGCCTTACCAGCCACTGATATAATACTGAAATCAACTGTGTCAGCTTGGCTGTTGCCTTTAAACTTTGTCTCCCCATTATCACCTCCAAGCATTGGCACCCCCAAAGTATTTAGTGCCTGAGATGCAAATCCTTTGAAATCATCGTTATCTCCACTTTGGCTGCTTTCATCAAAATATTCTTCTCCAAAACCACCTTGGCTCTGGCTGTTCAACAAATCAGGATTAAAATCTACTCCATCAGGAAAAAAATGATTGGTAGGAGAGTCACTACTAGGGCTTCCAGCAGCATCTGCAATTAGGTCAGCTGGATCTGTGTAAGGATTTTCATTATTATTGGTTTGAAAGACATCAGGGTCAAAGAGGGCACTCTGAGAATGCCCAGAGCTTGAAGAATCTCGCACAGGGGTACCAATGGGTGGGCAATCGTCACTAGTGCTGGGAAGCTTAGAGGCTTCTTCTGCAATGTCTGAAAGGATATCAGTTACATCTGGGCCAATGCTGTCTGAACTGGATAGTCGGACCATCCTTTGAATACTGGGCTGGGGGTGAGGTACTGGTTGTGGGTAAGTTGTTGGGGGAGTACTACACTGGCTTGGTGCTGGAGTGATGTGTGGCGTATCCAGCGTATCTGCTGTCATGTTGACATCAAAGATAGGGTTCTGCGAGTCAACATCCATTGAAAATAGCTCCCTCTGAAAGTCATCTTCAGTCTGGTGCTTGGGTTTGTCAGGTGGTAATCTTGATGACTTCTTCTTCTTTGTCTTGTTGCTTCCCGGGCATATTTCCATCCGGGGTGAGCCGGAAGAAGAGTTCTGCCTTTCTAAAGGGCTGCTTCCATAAAGGGTTGAGAAATCCTGGGCAGGGTTATCTTTAAGAAGGTTCATGAGCATCGGGTGGTTCTTGGTGTTGCCGGCCATCGAAGAGACAGGTGGCGGCGTGTGATGAGGAGGGGTCGGACTCGAGCCAATGGTAGACCCCCCGTTCCCTGTGATTTGCAACAAACTGGTAAGAATTGGGTTCTGAGACACCTTGCTGAAGTCCTCCCCATGGCCCACCGACTCATGCCGATCTTTGATGCTCATGCTCATATTAAACAAGGTGGTAATGGGACCCCCCGGAAAGGTGTTGGTTGGTGTAGTGGTACCACTCATTGGGTTGTTGCCTGTGGTCATGCCATACCCTGGGCTGCTAGCCGGGGGCAGGTTCTTTTTCACCATGTCTTCAACTGTCTCTGCAATGAGTGACAGTGCTGGAGTGTCGGCCTGAATGGTTTCAGCTTTCCTCCGAATAGCCCTCATCGTCACAGGGATGGACATACATCTGTAAGATAAGATAGAAAAAACAAAATTAGCAGTGTATTAGCTGCTAAAGGAAAACAATTCTTATTGGGAAAGCAGGGTTTAATTCTGCCTGAGATTCAGATATGCCCTCAGAGGTTTGCAATATACAATTCTCAGGTAAGGCAAATAACCTGAAAGGCAGAAATAGTTCTATAAAATGCCAGAGCTGGGCGCCTGCGTGGCCCAGTTAAGTGTCTGCCTTCGGCTCAGGTTATGATCCCAGGATCCTGGGATTGAGCCTCACATTGGGCTCCCTGCTCAGCTTCCACCTCTCCCACTCCCCCTGCTTGTGTTCCCTCTCTCACTATGTCTCTCTCTGTCAGATAAATAAATTCTTTTTTAAAAAATAAATAAATTTTAAAAATAAGTAAATAAAATAAAATGCCAGAGCTCTGAGCAAATTCATTCTAAAAAGAATCTGTATCAGTAGGCAATCTCAAAACCTCTTTTGAAGCACTACCAAAAACCAACCAAACCACAAACATAAACAAGAGTACAATTAGATGTCATACTGAACCAAAAGAAAACTGATAATAATGAACTCAGTAAGACGGGGCGCCTGGGTGGCTCAGTGGCCCAAAGCCTCTGCCTTCAGCTCAGGTCATGATCCCGGGGTCCTGGGACTGAGTCCTGCATCGGGCTCTCTGCTCAGCAGGGGGCCTGCTTCCCCCTCTCTCTCTGCCTGCTGCTCTGCTCTCTCTCTCTGTCAAATAAATAAATAAAAATCTTAAAAAAAAAAATGAACTCAGTAAGAAAATGCCTTCCTTTGGGGCTTCACATGTGATTAATAGGATATGCTATTTCTCTTAATTAATGAACCACTAGGATAATCCCTTGAGCCAACAAATTCTAAACCTTAATGGCTAAGATCATCCCAAACCTATACTGTGAAAAATACTATTACTGGTATAAAATCTTGATTATTTTAAAGCAAAGCACTTTCTATCTTACAGATAAATTTAATAATGTATTTTCTAAAACACTTTGCTCTAGAACATTTTAGCAACCTTTCTTAAAAGACCAAATAGTAATATTTTAGGCTTTTGAATATCACGTGGTTTCTGTCCAACTATTCTGCCATCTTAGTTCAAAAGACACCATGGGGGGACAATAAAAAAAGGCACCATGTACAATATATAGGATGCATGGGTGGCTCGGTCAGTTGATGTGATTTCACTTCAGGTCATGATCTCAGAATCCCGAGATAAAGCCCCAAATCAGACTCCACGCAGCAGGGAGTCTTCTGGGGATTCTCTCTCTCCCTCTGCCCCTCCCCACCCCGCACACACTCTCACTCTAAAAAAAAAAACAAAAAAAAACTTACTTAAAAAAAAAAAGGCACAGATAATATATAAATGAACACATGGGGCTATGGTCCAGTAAAATTTATTTACAAAACAGACCACAAGCACCTACTCTAGAAAAATCCAAAATTACATATTAACGTTTCTGGGAAGCAGACTGGCTTAAGTATCTTCCCACATGCCAACAATTGACATACTACATATGTTAAAAAGTGTTGCAAAGTTGGGGGGGAACCCTACATCTTATTTCAGCTGTCTCCTCCTAAAACAACCTTTAGGACCTAAAGTTACCTACCTTATTTCCTATTATTCTCAGAATCAAAAAACCAAAGCTTACATTGCTTTTGAATCTCAAGGCAGAGAAAGGTGAATTCAAAACTGTGACTAAATTCTTTCTTCCTAATTCCCATTCACTCTGATACTCAAAACAGCATTAATGGGACTCTGATGGAAAAGGGCCAGTTCTACCTTTGAACAACTTTGGCAATGAAGTCATCTGTGCAGATGAGTGCATCTGACAGCCCCTTGTACAGTTTACAGCTCACATGTGTTGAGTCCTGCACATCCATTACCACTGAAAGACAAAATATGTAAGAGTTGAGAGAAATTCAGTTTCTGACTTCAAAAAGAAGATAAATGGACCAAACCACTGCCCTAAGAATAGTGCTAACCCCCTCACAACTCACCACACACCAGGGAGTCATTCACAGGGTGCTGAAAAGATATGCTGAAACGGGACTCTGAGAGAGGACATACTTCAAATTGGAGGAGGCCAGGAGAATCTAAAAGGCAAAGTAAAGGAGAATAAAATAATCAACCAGATAAAAGACTAGACACTAGTAAATAATAATCCCTAAGTATACAGAACGAAATTCTGTCTCCTTAGAAACTAAATCCCAGGGGTACCTGGGTGGCCCAGTCATAAGTGTCTACCTTCGGCTCAGGTCATGATCCCAGGGTCCTAGGATCAAGCCCAACATCAGGCTCTCTGCTCAGCGGGGAGCCTGCTTTCCCGCTCTCTCTGCCTGCTTCTCTGCCTACTTGTGATCCCTGTCTGTCAAATAAATAAATAAAATCTTTAAAAAAATATTTTATTTATTCATTTGACAGAGAGAGAGATCACAAGCTGGCTTCTCCCTCTCCCTCTACCTGCTGTTCCCCCTGCTTGTGCTCTCTCCATCAAACAAATAAATAAAATCTTTAAAAAAATTAAAATCATATCCATGGGGTGCCTGAGTGGCTTAGCTGGTTAAGCAGCCAACTCTTGATTTTGGCTCTGGTCATGATCTCAGGGCTCTGAAGGGAGTCTCCTTGAAGGTTCTCTCCCCCTCTCCCTCTGCCCTTTCCCCTGCTTGTGGTCTCTCTAAAATAAAAAAATCTGTAAAGTAAGTAAATAAATAAAATGACATCCTTATGCCAAATACACATATAATACCTAACTATCATCATAGGTCGTTAAGCCAAATATACTGGCAGCCCAGAGAAAAGGATCACATACTTTCTTGGGAGAAAGCACACATCTTGCAGGACTAACTTCATAACTATCTTACAAAACTATTATAACTATCTTACAAAAACTATTTCCAGATGCCCTCAAACTAGTTGGAGAATTCTCCCAGGATTCAAATACATGAAATAGAAAGGTCATAAGCACACCTGCACACATGCAGTGTCATTATTCTCTCTAATATTTCTCATTTCTAAAGCAGTCTTTTTTATTTTTTTAAGATTTTATTATTTATTTGAAAAACTGAGCAAGAGAGAGAGAACACAGCAGAGAAGGGCAAAGGGAGACAGAAAAGCAGATACCCCGCTGAACAGGGAGCCCAACATGGGGCTCAATCCTGGGACTCCAAGATCATGACCTGAGCTGAAGGCAGACACTTAACTGACTGAGCGATCCAAGCAACCCTCTAAAACAATTCTTTTTTTTTAAAGATTTTATTTATTTGAGAGAGAGACAGTGAGAGAGAGCATGAGCAAGAAGGTCAGAGAGAGAAGCAGACTCCCCATGGAGCTGGGAGCCTGATGCGGGACTCGATCCCGGGACTCCGGGATCATGACCTGAGCCGAAGGCAGTCATCCAACCAACTGAGCCACCCAGGGATCCCCGTCTAAAACAATTCTTATTCCCAAAAAAGAGATCTTCTGATTTGCCTTCTTTGTTTCTTTTTTGCCTGCCATTCACACTAATACAGCTCTCTCAATGAGGTGCTTTACAACTAAGGTAAAAAATTAACTACAGTTCATAAGAGCAGCTAAAAGTTTCATCAGGGATTCTAACAGCAGACTGTTTGAAAAATATCAGCATTCCAGAATCTTAGGAGAAAAAGAAAAGGGCATGGGTCTTACCCCTTTTTAAGCTATATGCTTAAGTTCCCCAAAGAACGGGGATAGGAAACACTCAGGCAGGACTAAAAGCTGGCAAGCACTGTCATAACCACCCACAATTTAAATCTCAAGAAATCGTCTCTGGGCCACCTGGCAGAGCATGCAACTCTTGATCTTGGGGTTATGAATTAGAGATTCCTTAATAAAGAGAGAAAGAAAAAGAAAGAAATCATCTCTTCCCATAGCATCCCAAGTTCTACCTTCTATACCTATTATAAGATTCAGGCCTGTAGGTACCTAATTATATTACTGTATGCAGAAAAAGAGTTAAGTCCACTATAAAAAACAAAAACAAAAACAAAAACAAAAAAAACCACAGTGGTTTCCAAATGCCAATTTATGGATTAGTTCCATCATAATTATATGTGGAGCTTAAACTAGATTCCCAACTCCTCCCACTGAGGTTCTAATTCAGTTCACTTGCAACTGGAAACCAGTTATAAAAGCTCCACAGAAGATATAAGCCATCAAATTAGAGAACCATGAGAACAAACAGTTTCCATTTGCCAGTAGGTATATCAAAAGGAAAGGCAATACCTTCTTTCAGAATAGTTCTTTTGACACAACTTCCTATTAGGGTGTTATAGGCCACTTGATGTCTGATCAGATTTAGGATAAGAGGAACTCGGCCAGGGTGCTGAAAGGTGATTTTGCTAACTAGGGTTCCCTGTAGACTTCTGCCATCTGGAAGAGGAGCATCCTTGTTGAGGAAATAGCAGTGCTGCTGACCTGGAAGAGCCTGGGCAAAAAGAACAAAGGAAATGAGCACTATTTACTCACCCATCGTGCTCCAACCACAAAATACCCTGGGAAAAACCCCTACTCCTCAAAAATCAGCAGCAGTTTCTCAGTGAATAATAAAACTCCCCAGTGAATTCTTTGGTCAGCTAATGTTATAAAGGCCGATTACTCACTTGGCTGAAAAGACCCCTTTTCTATAAATGTTCTATTAGTGGTTTCCTAACCCAACAAAATTATAAACTATATAAAAATCTATATAAAAGAACCCCTAAACTATAAGTGCAAAATCCCTATTTTTAATAAAATACCTTGTATAATATATTTGTAACACAATCAGAATTTGGGAACTACTACTTTAGACTTTCCTCAAACATTCAAATAAATTCAAGTCCAGATGAGGTTTTGGAATCCTCCTTATTTTATTCATTCTAGCACTTTCTTCTCTGTATGTACTTGAAAAATGTTTCCAGATTAAAGCTCATGACACTTAAAAGAAGTACACATTAAGAATTCTTAACAGCTACTTACAAACTTATAAAAGTTCAGGATACTATTAAGAGAATTTCATCTGAAATGTTGGCCATGAAATGTACATTGTTACTTCCTGACTTGGAAGCTCATGTTCTTTTTCTTCAGTATGTTTCAGAAATTTCTGTAATTTCCTGCCTGAATGAGGAACTAGGATATGATCCAGTAGTCCAAAGGAACGTTTCTGACCTCAGTAATCCTACAAAGGAAGATTCTGATCATAGGTTCAAATATAACCTACAACAATCTATGGAGCCTTACTTACAGCATAAAATCGCATGTTGTGATTCAAAGGTATGGGGTCCGGGTCCTTTGACAGCTCAAATTGAGTGATTAGTTCATAGAGGGGTACATAAGTTGGTTGAGTTTCAAACAATGGAATTCCTGGAAAAATAAGGATCAACATAAGGATCACAATAACATCAAAATGTTGACAGCTCAGTTTTCCTTTCATGACTTCTATTTCATTCATCCATTTATTAAAAAAGTACTTACTGAGCATTTACTAGTACAAAGCACCATGACATTTATACCCATCAGTACTTGAGGCCAAGACTGAAAATCTAAGATCATCTGAATTTGAAGTTTGTTTTTCCAATTTATAACAAGAATTAGTTCTTGATGCTTAAAACTCACCTGTGCAGTTCTGAAGCTTCTGAACAAATGCTCTAGATACTGGAATTGGCTGGGGAAATTTCAAGAAGAAACAGGCAGGAAGATCAACACTGTTGGCACTGGTGATAGAGGAGAAGGAGGGGGTCCTTAAAAAAAAAAAGGAGGGGGTTGGTTGGATTTTGACTTCATATAAAAATGAAAAATCTAGGGCGCCTGGGTGGCTCAGTGGGTTAAGCCGCTGCCTTCGGCTCAGGTCATGATCCCGGGGTCCTGGGATCGAGTCCCGCATCGGGCTCTCTGCTCAGCAGGGAGCCTGCTTCCCTCTCTCTCTCTCTGCCTGCCTCTCTGTCTACTTGTGATCTCTGTCTGTCAAATAAACAAATAAAATCTTTAAAAAAAAAAAAAATGAAAAATCTAAACACCTATTCTTAAACATGCCCATATCATTTAACAAAAGCCTATCAAAGGTTCGCTCTTTTGGGGCACCTGACTGGCTCAGTCGCTAGAGCATGAGACTCTTGGTCTTGAGGTCATGAGTATGAGCCCCACACTGGGTATAGAGATTACTTAAATAAATTCTAAAAAAAGGTTTAAAAAAGTTCACTTTTGGGGCACTTGAATGGCTCAATCAGTTAAGCATCCATCTGACTTTTTTTTCAAGATTTTATTTATTTATTTGACAGAGAGAGAGGGGATCACAAGTAGGAAGAGAGGCAGGAAGAGAGACAGAGGGGGAAGCAAGGCTCCCTGCTAAGTAGAGAGCCCAATGCAGGGCTCGATCCCAGGACCCTGAGATCATGACCTGAGCCAAAGGCAGAGGCTTAACTCACTGAGCCACCCAGGTGCCCCTCTCCCTGACTCTTGATTTCAGCTCAAACCATGATCTCAGGGCCATGGGATCAAGCTCCGAAATGAGCCCAGCATCGGACTCTGTGCTCAGTGCGGAGTCTACTTGTCCTCCCTCTGCTCCTCTCCCCTGCTAGTGTGCACACATGCACACACATGCTCTCAAATAAATAAATCATAAAAAAAGCTCACTCTTTTAACTTTCTTCCCCCAGTTGCAAAACATCTTATTTATTAACCCTAAAGTATTTAATCAAACATCTATCTTGAGTCTCTAGTTAGTATTCCAGTCAACAGAAGCCCCATGATCAACATAAGGAAAAAAAGCAGTCATTAAACCGGTGGAATTAGAAGTAGTACAGTTCTTCTCTTTCTCTCTCAGGACAGACAATGTGTTCTATAAACAGACTTCACAGAGGAACATTCAAATAGATGATGAAAAGAGAAATTAAATGGATAAAATAAAAAAATCAATCTCTAGAAAGTCAAGTGAGGAAAGAGGCAAGTCAAAGTAATACTTGTTTCAGGGGCGCCTGGGTGGCTCAGTGGATTAAGCCTCTGCCTTCGGCTCAGGTCATGATCTCAGGGTCCTGAGATCAAGCCCCACATCGGGCTCTCCGCTCAGCAGGGAGCCTGCTTCCTCCTCTCTCTCTGCCTGCCTCTCTGTCTACTTGTGATCTCTGTCTGTCAAATTAATTAATTAATTAATTTTAAAAAAAAAGTAATACTTGTTTCATACTGGGCTTGAAGTTGAAAAAATGAACTTTGCTAGGATTATGCTTAACTTACCACTTGTTGTCAACTGGATGTGACCCCATAATTAATGGTGCAATTGGGAGTTTATACATAGCAGACGTTCCCTCAATTGTCACTGATGCGTTCATACCCAACGAGCGAGGAACTGAGAATAGGAAAGAAAAAGAGTATTCTCCAAAATAACACAAATTACAAGGATCTTAACATTTAAAAACAAAAAATCAGGCTAACTTCTGTTAATCTGTCAGCCCTAATTTGCCAGATAATACCTCTACAACCAATGTTTCTGTCAGTAAATAAAACAAAATATAGGAAACAATGCATCCCAAAGAAAAAAAAAAATTAAAGCCTCATTACCAACACTTAATTATTTTCTCCAATTCCAGAATGCATTTAAATAGAATTATGATTATAGGATAGTCAATGACTTAAGTTATAACAAAGGGACCAAATGAAGTATTAAGCCATTTCTCACTGTTTCAGTGTATTAAAATGCAAATAGGGGGTGCCTGGGTGGTTCATTTGGTAAAGCATCTGACTCTTGATCTCATCTAAGGTCTTAACCTCAAGGTTGTGAGTTCAAGCTTCCCCTTTGTTCTAATAAGAAATAAAATTTTAAAAATGCAAATAAAGGGGCACCTGGGTGGCTCAGCAGTTAAAGCCTCTGCCTTTGGCCCAGGTCATGTCCCAAGGTCCTGGGATCGAGCCCCGCATTGGGCTTCCTGCTCTGTAGGGAGCCCCCCACCCCCAACTCTTCCTGCCTCTCTGGCTACTTGTGATCTGTCTCTCAAATAAATAAACAAAATCTTAAAAAATAATAAAAAATAAAAAATGCAAATAGAAAATAATATCCATTATTGTATTCTTTAGTGAGCTGGCTAATCTCTTCACCTTTGAAGTAATGATTAAAGGGGATTATTTCAAGTCAGATGGTTTACACCTTTTCATTCATTCATTTACTTGTTCAAAAGCACCTGTTAAGCTTTTATTATTATATGTATGTACACATACATGTATATATACTTAAGAGTGTGTGTGTATGTGAATCAGATGCAAAATCTGACAGGAACAGCAAACTTTGGTAAGATGGCAAACTTATTACGAAGTAGCAACTCAGGAAATACACAGCCAGGCTCAGGCATTCAAATTATTTTAAATATTTTTAAAACACTGAACAAAACCTTCAGTTGCTTTTCAGTTAAAGTCTTACCATTATTCTCATGCAAAATGATGGGAGATGTAGTCTTATCATCGAGCAGGTCAGAAGGAGAGGCATAGTACTTCAAATTCATTAAATGACCTACACAAAATAAAACAGCACTATTTTTATTAGGTAAATTGCAAACAAAAACGTTCCTATTTTTACAAAACTATATATGAGAGAGTAATTTCATATGCTCCAAAACAACTTATGAGATACGATGGAAGCCTAAATATTGAATCTAATGGCAATAATTTACTTCACAGTTTAAAAGTGTAACGGGGTAGAGGGCACCTGGGTTGGCTCAGTTGGTTAAGTGATGGCCTTTGGCTCAGGTAATGATCCTGGCATCCCGGGACTGAGTCCGGGCTCCCAGCTCAGTGGGAGTCTGCTTCTCCCTTGACCCTCTCCCCTCTCATGCTCTCTCTCACTCACTCTCTCTCTTGAATAAATAAAATATTTAAAAATATATATATATAATAATAAAATAAAAATGTAACTTGGGGAAGGCAGGTATTAACACCTTAGAAACCATTTAAAAATAAACAAATGACTAGTAATTTTCTCCCTCTGCTTATAACCCAAGGTATAAATGTAATGACTCCTTAACTAAAATAAAACATTTTTACATTTTTCAGGGTGCCTCAGTGGCTCAGTGGGTTAAGTGATCGACTCTTGATTTCCGCTCAGGTCATGATCTTGGCTCCGTGCTCAGCAGGAAGTCTGCTAGAGATTCTCTCTACCTTTCCCACTGCCCTTTCCCCCGCACATGCACTTGCACACTCTTTCTGTGTCTCTCACAAATAAATGAATAAATCTTTAAAAATAAATTAACAAATAGGGGAGCCTGGATGGCTCAGTCGGTTAAGTGTCTTGTCTTCAGCTGAGGTCATGATCTTGGGGTCATGAGATGGAGTTCCACACTGGCTCCTTGCTCAGCAGGGAACCTGCTTCTCCTTCCCCCTGCCTGTGTGCTCGCTCGCTCTCGCTCTCACTCTCTGACAAATATATAAAGTATTTTTTTTAAAGATTTTATTTATTTATTTGACAAGACAGAGAACACAAGTAGGCAAAGAGGCAGGCAGAGAGAGAGGGGGTAGCAGGCTCCCTGCTAAGCAGAGAGCCCGATGTGGTGCTTGATCCCAGGACCCTGAGATCATGACCTGAGATGAAAGCAAAGTCTTAACCCACTGAGACACCCATGCGCCCCTAAGTAAAAGTCTTTAAAAAATAAAATGAAATTGGGACGACTGGGTGGCTCAGTTGGTTAAATGTCTGACTTTGGCTCTGGTCACGATTCCAGGACCCTGGGACTGAGTCCCCCCACTGGGCTTCCTGCTCAGTGCGCAGTCTGCTTCCCCCACTGTCTGCTGCTCTCTCTGACAAATAAATAAATAAAATCTTTTATAAATAAATATTTTTCAAAGTAAGCAAAGTAGAATCACGTACCCCCACTTCTTGGAGTAAGATAGCCAACACTTCCATGAAGAATCTTATCCAAGGGACCAGCATTGGTTGCCTTCCTGTGAGACAAATGATCTATGTTTGCTTGTATTAAAGCCCTGAAGGTAATAGTGCACAATGCCCTAATAAGAAGCTGTTAAAAGTCTTAGAATACTATCTTAATAAGTTGTTCTATAACTGGACGTATAACAATTATATTTCACTTTCAAGGTAAAGGGATTATTTACAAGTATAAACCAGTTTGTAATATGGTGAACAAAAATGACAACTAGACTATTACTTATCAGATGTGAGGCCAGGTTTGACAAGTCTTCAAATAAAACTGATGGAGTATCAACCAACAACTTAAGACATACTGAGAAAATGAAATGCAATCATTTGGGAAGTAAAAGGAGATGGACAAGATATACGATATAGGTAAAATATATAATATTATGCAGCTGTAAGGTAATATAGTACCCTAGCAACCCCCTAGCTGAAGAGCTTTGAGAACAAAGTATCCAGAGGGTCATATGGAATTGACACTGGAGCCCATCTTACCAATACATAACTGCCATTTTAGATAGGTCCTGTTCTAAGGATTGGAGAGCCAGGTACATTTTAGTCTTCAGTTTGCTAGAACGTAGATAAAGAGAACAAGAGTCAAACAGTTGAAAAATATATACTTACACATACATACAAACAAACATTAACATAGCCTAGAGGGCAATTCTGTTTGAAAGAGCCAGGCTAGTTAACAGAATCCCAGGTAGGTTAAAAATAAAAATGATGAGCCAGTTCCACAACTAATTACTTTTCAGCTTCAAAAGCACTATGTTGAAGACATCTCAAGGATTTAGTCTCTTTTAGCATTATATCCATGAATACAGAAATTATTTACTTCAAATACCTTTGAAAGATATAAAGTTGGAAGCTATAGGTAGTCAGTATGAAAAGAAATGACAAATAAAATAGGGCAGAAGACTTGGTAAATTTCTAAGCACAAAATGGTTTTACATCTATACTGATTTTTCCAACAAAAGCAAAAAAATTTTAAAAATACTTACTTGTCCCCTGGAAGGTTATAAAGATTAACAAGACCCTTAAGGTGCTTGGAAAATTCATCAAAATTTTTTTCCCTATAAGGAGTTCGGGGGAGAGGGAAGAGAATAAAACATACAATTACTACTCAATCTTAATGCAAAGCGTCAAAAATCATGGTTACCTAAAACTAATTTTAATAATTTGGTTTGCTCTTTTCTCCCCAAAGTTTTCTAGAGTCAATCAAAAGTAGCAAAAGAAAATGAAATGATTTCCTTTCTCTATCCCATTTATCTAGAGAAGGTACCTGTAAGCACTATAAAAGACAGTCAAAAAGACCTACTAATTCATATACTCCAATAATTCAATCCTAACCAATGAGACTTGGTTGAAATAAATCACTTTCTTTTCCCCTTACATGTAACTAAGATGACTGGATGTCATGAGGAAAACAAATTTTTGATTGGAGAGGAAATGGAAATAAATAAATAGGGAAGATAGAACACTTGCATGAATGTATACGGCAACCTAAAAGCAGAGAAGAAAATGAACACCTGGAGAGAGAGAGGAGACCTAGAGTAAAGGAGATGAGTACTATGGAGGCAAACCACAAAATGTTCGTATGACTAGACCTGCTCCAGGAAAAAGAAACTACTACTTAGACCCCTCGCATCCTAGAACTCAATATTCAGGCTTGGATTCTTAAGTCAACTGGGTTCTGTGGGCAGGCTCAGCAATCCAACACAACACAACACAACTCAACAATTCTAATTCTCTGTATCTTTTTTCAAACTAAAAAAAGTCTCTTGAAAGCTAAATTGCTCTAACAATGTCAGATATTTGGTCAGGCATTTACTGAGCAAAAATTGAACACTTAGTGCCCAAAATGCCATGAAGACAGTAAAACAAAACAAGAGCAGCAGCAAAAATACCCCCATCTTAAAATCATTATCTATACCACGTGACTAAAAATAGCATGTAAAGGCTAATATTATTTCTGAGCTTCCCACTTCAAAACATACTTACAAATTAACTTTAAAACACCACCAGTTCATAAATTGGTGCCATTTCCAACTTCAGATTAGAACCAGAAATATTGGCTTTCTGGACTATTCTGGCAACATACCTTTGCTAGACTTAACTGATTCAATGAACTCATAAAAGGGCTGTTTTTATGTTGCCAACTTTTAAAAAGTCGTTCAAATTTGGCACATTTGGCTATGAATACATTAAAATGATTACTGCAAAGGCCAAGTATAAAACTTATTTCCTCAACATTAACATCTTTTTTTTTTTTAAAGGTTTTTATTTATTTATTTGACAGAGAGAGATCACAAGTAGGCAGAGAGGCAGGCAGAGAGACAGAGGAGGAAGCAGGCTCCCTGCTGAGCAGAGAGCCCGATGCGGGACTCAATCCCAGGACCCTGATATCATGACCTGAGCCGAAGGCAGCGGCTTAACCCACTGAGCCACCCAGGTAAGCCATCTCCATGTAGTATCTAAAAACTTTGCTGTATTTAAGACATAAAATTGATATCATGACTTTCTCAAAATCCCAGAAAGTAAATTTCTACTCGACTTAAAAGGAAAGGATAGGGGTGCCTGGGTGGCTCAGTGGGTTAAAGCCTCTGCCTTTGGCTCAGGTCATGATCCCATGGTCCTGGGATTGAGCCCCACATCGGGCTCTCTGCTCGGCAGGGAGCCTGCTTCCTCCTCTCTCTCTCTCTGTCTGCCTGCCTCTCTGCCTACTTGTTATCTCTGTCAAATAAATAAATAAAAATCTTTAAAAGAAAAGGATAATCCAGGGGGAAATACCATCAACTACTAAGAAACTCTTGAAGTCTGGCACTTCTACTATGATGAGAGTTTATCACACATATACCTTAAATGTAAAACAATTTTTCTCAAAGTGAAAAAAAGTTCTTTCCGTGGTATAGACTCAATTTTCTCAAAAGACTTCTCTGACTCAATAATTAGGTTCTATATTTCCTATTGTTATGTTTCTTTGTATGAGCAGTAGTGTTAGCACTCTAATAGTTTAGCTTTGTATTTATAATATAGCTTTTATATATATATAAAGTTTGAAAAATTAAAAAAAAAATCAGGTTCTATTTATTTTTGTTGCACACAGAATTCTTGAGGCTAGATCAGTAGTTTTCAACCCAAAGTGACTGTCCTCCAGGGAACATATGAAAATATTGACAGATATTTTTGATTGTCACACGTCAGGAGATACTACTGGCAAATAGTGGGGAGAGATGAAGGACACAGTTAAACATCCTACAATGCACAGGGTAGCCCCGTAGAGCAAAGAGTTTTCCAATCCAAACTGTCAATGCTACCAAGGCTGAGAAACCCTGGGATAGATGGAGCAGCTTAAGAAGCCAAGGTAAGGGGCGCCTGGGTGGCTCAGTGGATTAAGCCTCTGCCTTTGGCTCAGGTCATGATCTCAGGGTCCTGGGATGAAGCCCCGCATCGGGTTCTCTGCTCAGTAAGGAAGACTGCTCCCCACCCCGTGCCTGCCTCTCTGCCTACTTGTGATCTCTCTCTCTGCCAAATAAATAAATAAAAATCTTTAAAAAAAAAGAACCCAAGGTAAGTCAATTCTGAAGGTGAACAAATACAGACTCTGAAAAATCCTGATCCAAGAAAATAAATATTTTCTTCAGGAGAGTAACTTCTGATAGGCCTCAAGACTAGCTATAAAGAGAGCAGTGTCAGTATCAGAATATAAATGTCATTTGCCTACCTTAGCTGCTGTACAAGTTCTGGACAGCTCTGAAATTAAAGAAATCATGTTAAAACTTTAAACTACTTTAAGGCGTGTGAAGACATCAAAAATTTTTCTCTTTTTTTTAAAGCACATGCTTTATAACAAAAACATTAAAACTACAGAAAATCCTTATATTAAGATATCAAAAAGCATCTTCTTCCTACTTAGTAAACCATAGGGTTGGGGTGGGAAATTAAAGATCAAAATATATGATCTAGTTTATAAAGAAATCAACTTTCAATAGCTTGTTTAGAACATTAGGACCTCCTTCTAATGCCATCCTTGGAGTCCATATTCAACTGTCTGGTTACACACATTAAACATTCATCTCTATTACAGGCTTTTTCAGAGACGTTAGTTATGTGTAAGATTATCTGTCCTTGATTATTAGCTTGTTGAGGACAGGAATTTTAAGGAACTTTGTATCCCCAGCACCTGTTGGTTCAACTGCGGCTCATGTTTGTTGATATGAAATGGAAAGCGTTCCTCTAGGGTCTCCACTTGTCAAAGCCTTTGGATGATGTCAGAGATGGACCAATGTTATTCTAAATTCTAGAGCTATGGGTATTATAGCCAATCACACCATTGCTACAGTGGCTCATGAAAAAAATCTAAACCCAAGCTATTTCAAACCCCAACAATTCATTTTAAAATTAATGTCCCTAAGTAAACCCCCACAGATTCCAGTGAAATATCAACAACACATACCACAGGATTCTCCCCATGGTGAGCCACTTTTACATCACAAAGCTGTCCTGCAGGATCTAACTGCACTTCCACATAGAACATATCTGACGTGATGTAACATTCAGTGCCACTGGCACTGAGATGAGAGCCCAGTCTAGCAGGAACAAATCAAAACAAAAATTAATAGAAGACACAAATAAAGCCACCCAAAGTCAACACTAAGTTAAATACTTCTACCGAAGATAGACTACTTACCCATTCTGTCTTGCTATAGACTCTAAGCGGTCAGTCATAGCTGGTAAAGATGTTACTAGGAAAGGGTAAAAAAAGGGAAATCACCAAAATGCTCCAAGTAACCTAAATTTTATTCTTCAAAGACTGAAACATCCTAAGGATTATATCCATCCCTCCAAGCCATTACATTCAATAGTTCAAATGCTTATAATTTGTACAAGTTCATTAGTAAGACTCAGCTATGACCTAGGCAGTAATAAGGGTCAAAAAAAAAAAAAAAGATCTATTTGAGGGGTGCCTGGCTGGCTCAGTTGGTAAAGCATGTGACTCTTGATCTTGGGGTAGTGAATCTGAGCCCTATGTTGTGGGGGCTTATTTAAAAAAAGACCTCTATTTGAGAAAACTATTGGACCTTTCATCTCTCCCTTCTGCATTGCTCGTTTGGGATAAGTTATCTTTAACTTCAAAAAGACACATGTATCTGTTCACACTAGAGTAAGGAAGATTAACATCAAAACCAAACCAGCATTAAAACAAATATTCAAGGTTTGCCTGGGTGGCTGAGTGATTAAGTATCTGCCTGCCTTGGACTCAGGTCATGATCCTGGGGTCCTGGGATTGAGTCCCACATTGGGCTCCTTGCTCAGCAGGAAGCCTGCTTCTCCCTCTGCCTGCCGTTCCTCCTGCTTGTGCTCCCTCTCTCTGACAAATAAATAAATAAAATCTTTTTTAAAAAGTTAAAATGTTCATAGCAGCATTATTCACTATAGCCAAATGGTGGAAACAAACCAAACGTCCATTCAAGGATGAAATGAAGAAATAAAATGTATATACATAAAAATGTTATTTAGCTTTTTCAAAAAAGGAAATTCTGATACATGCCACAACATGAATGAACACTAAAGACAGTATGCGAACTGAAAAGCCAGTCACAAAAGGACAGATACTGTTTGATTCCACTTATATGAGGTATTCAGAGTAGACAAATTTTTTTTTTTTTTAAAGATTTTATTTATTTATTTGACAGAGAGAGATTACAAGTAGGCAGAGAGGCAGGCAGAGAGAGGAGGAGGAGGAAGCAGGCTCCCTGCTGAGCAGAGAGCCCGATGCGGGACTCGATCCCAGGACCCTGAGATCATGACCTGAGCCGAAGGCAGCGGCTTAACCCACTGAGCCACCCAGGCGTCCCTAGAGTAGACAAATTTTTGAAGAAAGTAGAATGATGGTAATCAATGGCTGAGGAGAGGGAGAAAGAAGTTATTAATGAGTCCAGAGTTTTAGCTTGGGAAGATGAAAAAGTTCTGAAGATGGATAGCGGTGGTGATGGCTACACACAATGTGAATGTACTTAATGCCACTCAACTATAACTTAAAATGGTTAACATGGTGAAGTTTATGTTATGTATATTTTACCACAATTTTTTTAAAAAAGTGCCAGCTTCTGCCTCTGTATACTATGGTTATTTCCACGGACTGGGAAGGGCCACCAGAGTTTTTCAACATTGAGACGCTGTGTTGAGATGGAAGAAGCAAATGTGGGATCCTCTACATTCTGATTAACTAAACAAGGATTATTAACCATGAGAGAAGGAAATGTTAGAAGGGGCGATGAAGGCTGTAGGAACCCACTCTCAGACTCGAGATTTCAAAGGAAACCCAAGGGGGAAAAAAACAATATTCAACTGAATCAGGTTCATTCGTGATGGATCAGAATAAAATCGGTTTTTAATTTTTTCCCTGAAAATACACAGAACTAGTAATTTTAAGTATGAATATTCAAGCTCATGATTTAAATTTTATTTCCTTCCCTGAAAACACTGTCCATAAACAATGTAAAACTCGGGACGCCTGGGTGGCGCAGTTGGTTAAACGACTGCCTCCGGCTCAGGGCGTGATCCTGGAGTCCCGGGATCGAGTCCCACATCGGGCTCCCAGCTCCATGGGGAGTCTGCTTCGCTCTCTGACCTTCTCCTCGCTCATTCTCTCTCTCACTGTCTCTCTCTCTCAAATAAATAAAATAAAAAAAAAAAAAAAAATTTAAAAATTAAAAAAAAAAAAAAAAAAAAAAACAATGTAAAACTCTTTTATTAGAGTTTAAATGTCCATCTTCTTACCGTGAGTTAATTAAAAGAGAACATGTGAAGGAAAAAAAGAACTTTTCCCTGCTATCTTATAAAGCATCATTAACTTTTGAATCTCTACCAGCCTCCAAGATGGATCAAAAATAAATCTTTTGGGGCACCTGGTGGCTCAGTGGGTTAAAGCCGCTGCCTTCGGCTCGGGTCATGATCCCAGCATCCTGGGATCTAGCCCCACATCGGGCTCTCTGCTCAGAGGGGAGCCTGCTTCCCCTGCTCTCTCTGCCTGCCTCTCTGCCTACTTGTGATCTCTGTCTGTCAAATAAATAAATAAAATCTTAAAAAAAAAAAAATCTTTCAAAAGTTCAAGTAAGAGGGCGCCTGGGTGGCTCAGTTCATTAAGCAGCTGCCTTCGGCTCAGGTCATGATCCCAGGGTCCTGGGATGGAGTCTCGCATCGGGCTCCTTGCTCGGCAGGGAGTCTGCTTCTCTCGCTGCCTCTACCTCTCTGCCTGCTTCTGTGTACTCTCTCTCTGGCAAATAATTAAAATATTTTTTTAAAAAGTTCAGGGAAGGGGCGCCTGGTTGGTTAAGCCACTGCCTTTGGCTCAGGTCGTGATCCCGGAGTCCTGGGATCAAGTGCCACATCAGGCTCCAGCTCTACCTTCTCATGCTCTCTCTCACTCTCTCTCAAATAAATAGAATCTTAAAAAAAAAAGTTCAGGTAAGAGCTAATCTCAACTCCATAGTGAAAGCAAGGGTAATACCTAACATAGAAAGTAGATCTATCTCAACTTACTTTTCTTCTATTAAGTATAAAACAATCTTTTTATATTGGACATTTTAAGAGAGCATATTTCAAAAACATATTTCAAAGCATATTTCATATTACAAACCTTTGAGAGCTTTCTGCAAAGTCTCCAAACAGCTGACCAAATGTTGGTGCCCTCCAGAACTCATCACAACCCTCTTCTCCTGTTAAGAAAACACTTGAGGTAGAAATTAACGAAGTCAACAGTGTTTCAGGGAAATGTACTTCTCCTAGTAGTAATGTTTCAGGATAATCTACAGACCAAATGCTATAGTCTATATACTCTATACACTCAAGATAATCTATAGACCCCTTTTACTCCATCCATTCATCCACAAAGAAAAGTTCATAAACATGTAGATACTTCCATATCCATATACATGAAGGGAGAAAAAGGTATGCCTAGATCTTATTTTAGATTAGGAAGAATCAAAAATTAGGAAGAATAGGGATGCCTGGGTGGCTCAGCTGGTTAAGCAGCTGCGTTCGGCTCAGGTCATGATCCCAGTGTCCTGGGATCGAGTCCCGCATTTGGCTCCTTGCTCCATAGGGAGCCTGCTTCTCCCTCTGCCACTCTGTCTGCCTGTGCTCACTCTCTCTCTCCCTGACAAATAAATAAATAAAATCTTCAAAAATTAGGAAGAATCAAATATAATAAATGAGATCAGCCTCCTGCAAAAGTAACTACATCCCAAGTTTAGTCAGTTAAATGACGTGGCTCAGGATATTTGGAAATTCCCGAATCTAACAAGGTGATTTGCATGTAATCTAATAAAACCAAACCTCAGTAAAATTAGACTGACTCTAAGAAACAGAATGTGTAGTCTAGAAAAAGGGACTCCCAAAGAGCAAAAGATTTGACAGTTTTTCTAAACCTATCCAAGGAAGTTTCTCTCTGCACAACATTCCAGTCCCTAAAAATGTGAAAAGTTTTATGATACAACAATAGTTTTTCAGGCTTTTCTATGCCCTAAATCCATCTCTTTGTTCTCATTCCATCTTCATAAAACAAACATCTGATGAATTAATAACAGGGCTTCCCTTGTACCTTGAATAGATAAGGGGTTGCTCTGGACAGTGAATACCAATATTTTGCTAAGTGGAAAGATAAACCCTCTGTGGTAAACTAATAAATGGACAATCTGATTTCCATTTTAGTCTACTGACATTTTGTTACTATGACAATTGTTGAAAACTTCCAAAATCTCAATACACCAATAAAATTAGGTATCTGAGGGGCGCCTGGGCAGCTCAGTGGGTTAAAGCCTCTGCCTGCAGCTCAGGTCATGATCCCAAGATCCTGGGATCAAGCCCCACATCGGGCTCTCTGCTCAGCAGGGAGCCTGCTTCCCTCTCTCTCTCTGCCTGCCTCTCTGCCTACTTGTGGTCTCTGTCAAATAAATAAAATCTTTAAAAAAAAAAGTATTAAAAAAAATTAGGTATCTGAATATGCAAAGTGAGAAGTAGACAGCGGAAGCTATGGTAACCAAACCAGACACTGGTTCCCCATGAGAGGATTTTAGTAACCACCTGGAATTCCTCTATCTCATAATGTCTCTCTAATGACAATATCATTTACAAACCGTATTTCAAAGTAGAATATGGCCACCTGGTAGTATAAAAATGACAACCTCTGAATCCCCAGACTGGAAAAACCGCCATTCTTTTATTTAAGGCATTAAACAAAATAATACAAACAAAAAGCCACATTCTATGTATATAATCCTCAGCCAGAAGATACATATACATTTCTCAAATTTACAGTTACAGAAATCTTTTATATTTTTTTAAGGATTTTTATTTATTCGACAGAGAGAGAGAGAGAGAGAGAGCATGCACACGTACAAGCAGGGGGAGCAGCAAGTAGAGGGAGAAGGAGAAGGGAGCCTGACATGTGGCTCAATCCTGGGATCATGAGCTGAGCTGAAGGCAGATGCTCACCCCATAGAGCTACCCAAGCACTCCTACAGAAATCTTTTGGCAACACAAACTATAACATCCATTATTTCACTTGATTCTTACAACAAAACTATGTGGAAAAGTAAACAGTACTGTGTGCCTCTACTTTTCAGATGAGGAAACTCAGAGAGTCAATAATTTGTTCACATAGGTAGTAAAGTCACATAGGTAGTAAATACCTCAAATATAGGCCTTTTGACAGCAAATTTAGTTCTTTTGCTAGGGCTATATTGATATGATCATTTTAAACACTAATAAATCTACTAAACTGAACTTACTCTGGATCCAAAGTAATATTTGATAGGGAGGAGGAAGCACTTTCATTGAAGTGTAAAATATGTATAAAAAAGTATATGAATTTTAAGTGAAGAGCTCCATGAATATCACAAAGTGAACACATCCATATAACCATCGCCCAGGTCAAATCATAGAAGTAAAGTTTTCCAGGGCACCTGGATGGCTCAGTGGGTTGAGCCTCTACCTTCAGCTCAGGTCATGATCTCAGTGTCCTGGGATCAAGCCCCTCATCGGGCTCTCTGCTCAGTGGGGAGCCTGCTTCCCCCGCCCCCCACCCCACCTGCCTCTCTGCCTACTTGTAATTCTCTCTCTCTCTGTCAAATAAATAAATAAAATCTTAAAAAAAAAAAAAAAAGGAAGTTAAGTTTTCCTACATCAATGGACTACCACTGGACTCATATGGATGAACTTTTAATAGCCAGTCCCTACACGTCTTCCACTTAACTTTCATGTAAGAGCTCCCCATAATGGTAAATGACTCAAGAAGTAGTACTATAGAGGAAAAGTTAGAGTGAACAGGTGAAGCTAATTAAGAATCAACTGCAAACTCTAGGGGTGCCTGGGTGGTCCAGTCAGTTAAGCATCCAACTCTTGCTTTTAGGTTAGATCATGATCTCAGTGAGATAGAGCCCAGCACAGAGCCTGCTTAAGACTATCTTTCCCAGGGCACCTGGGTGGCTCAGTGGGTTAAGCCTCTGCCTTCGGCTCCCGTCATGATCTCAGGGTCTTGGGATCAAGCCCTGCATCAGGCTCCCTGCTCAGCGGGGAGCCTCCTTCCCCCTCTCTCTCTCTGCCTGCCTCTCTGCCTACTTGTGATCTCTGTCAAATAAATAAATAAAATCTTAAAAAAAAAAAACCTCTCTTTCCCTATACCTTTGCCCCTCCACTCTCGCTGTGCTCACAAGCTCTCTAAACTAAATAAATCGTTTTTTCTGTTTTTTTTTTTTAATCCACTCCAAGGCACCTGCGTGGCTCAGTTGGTTAAGCGTCTGCCTTTGGCTTAGGTCATGATCCCAGGGTCCTGGGATCCAGACCCACAATAGGCTCCCTGCTCAGCAGAGAGTTCGCTTCTCTCTCTCCCTCTGTTGCTCCCCCAGCTTATGCAGCTCCCCTCCACCAAATAAATAGAATCTTAAAAAAAAAAAAAAAAAAAAAAAAAAATCAATTGCAAACTCTATTAGTAGTACAGATACAATGAAATTACCATCTCATTAGAATCAAGTGGCTGAGGGCTCCTGAATGGCTCAGTCAGTTAAGCGTCTGACTCTTGATTTCAGCTCAGGTCATGATCTCAGGGTCATAAAATCGAGCCCTACAGGGGTGGGTGAGCCCCACAGGGGTGAGCCTGGGTGGCTCAGTGGGTCAAGCCTCTGCCTTCGGCTCAGGTCATGATCTCAGGGTCCTGGGATGGAGCCCCGCATTGGGATCTCTGCTCAGCAGGGAGCCTGCTTCCCTCTCTCTCTCTGCCTGCCTCTCTGCCTACCTGTGATCTCTCTCTGTGTCAAATAAATGAATAAAGTCTTAAAAAAAAAAAAAAATCGGGCCCCACATCAGACTCCATACGGGGCACAGAGCATGCCTGAGATTCTCTCTTTCCCTCTCTCTCTGAAACTCCCACCCTCGTACCACCCTACCCTCTCACACTATCACACTCACTCTTAAACAAATAGACAAAAACCTGAGGACATATTATAATAACTAATCTGGAAAAAATCTACACAGGGAGCTTAGCTTATTAAATAATTATCTAAGCACGACACTTTATCCACCAGCATAATCCTCACCATGACTTGACGCACAAGCTTAATGGTTTCACTCCAAGGTCTATTTTGGTTAAATTTTGCATGGAGCCGTTCCAAGAGAGAACTCATCTTACTCAGCTTCTCCGACTCTACAATATAAATCAGAAAACAGCATTAGAAATTCTTCTTTCAAGACCCTCCACAATTTTACTTGCAAAAAAACCCCACATACTTCATCCTGGTAACAAACTCAGTGAAAATATTTTTTAATGTCATTTACTTCAAAATATACAAATACTTTAGTTTTAATTACAAGAAGACACAGAAATTGGGGTCTAATCAAATGAACACTACAAAATATAAATGATTTCTATTCAGTCTTTTAGTGAAACCCAAAAAAAAGAACCACTTCTAATTATGTTTCAGGATTAAGACTACGTTTAGTGACAAAATCATTACATGATAATGCATGAAATCCCTTGCATGATATATGTAGAGCATACATCTGAACATGGCCTTACTATAGTTAGTTGGTTTTCAATGTGAAATACAGACTTTCTTAATTTTTTAACATAATTCTAAGAGATTAGTGTATAAGTATTATCAAGAAAACAGGCTGTAGGGGCGCCTGGGTGGCTCAGTCGTTAAGCGTCTGCCTTAGGTTCAGGTCATGATCCCAGGGTCCGGGGATGGAGCCCTGCCATTCGGCTCCCTGCTCAGCGGGAAGCTGCTTCTCCCTCTCCCACGCCCCCGGTTGTATTCCCTCTCTTGCTGTCTGTCAAATAAATAAATAAAATCTAAGAAAGAAAGAGAGACAGAAAGGAAGAATGAGAGAAAGAAAGAGAACAGGCTATATTTGCCATTTTAATTTTTCCAGTTTGAAATCAAACTAGAACTATATGGATACGGAATATGTCAATGACTAAAAGATCAGTTTCCAGCAGAGGTTAGAGAAAGGTAGAAAAGTCCTCAGTTTCCTGGACTGAACAACTCTTGTGCTCTCCAGCCCTCCTAATTTTTATTTCTGAATTATAATTTTCATTACTGAAATTTAGCTGATTTTTTATTTTTTAATTTGTATTATTTTATTGAATTAGTTTTAATTAAAATTTTTACTTTTGAAATACAGTTGATTCTTCCTCTAATTCTTATACTTCTTAGTATAAATGAGAACCTGTTCTAGAGACCACTGGCAATACAAAAACACACAATACCCCTGAGATGGTATCTGTGAGGAGGTGTGCATAAGTTAAAGTGTAAATAACCATCACAGAAAGCAAAAATGAGATACGGTGTTAAAAACAGACACATTACAATTGAAACGCAAAAAAGGAAAAGTTCGGTATCAGTCCTGGGGATGTTACAGAAAAGGTGACTGGAGATGTTGGCATTGAAAGATGAATAGAGGGGCGCCTGGGTGGCTCAGTGGATTAAAGCCTCTGCTTTCTGCTCAGGTCATGGTCCCAGGGTCCTGGGAATAGAGCCCCACATCGGGCTCTCTGCTCAGCGGAGAGCCTGCTTCCCTCTTTCTCTGCCTGTCTATCTGCCTACTTGTGATCTCTATCTGTCAAATAAATAAAATCTTAAAAAAAAAAAAGAAAGAAAGATGAATAGAATATCAGCAATCACAGTCAAGGTAGTGACATTTTCTAAATCAAGATTCAAATTCCTTCCTCCAATGTCCTCATCTTCTGGAAAATCAGTTTGGAGGCTGTTTCAGCCAGCTTACGGTTTGGACACATTGCTGACAATTCCACTTTCAAGACTCACTCACTCAAGCATTATTTTATATGTTGGGGATACAGTAATGGGCAAATTAGACAAAATTTCTGCCTCATCCAGTTTCCATTTTACACTCACCAATCCCGCGCACCCAAGGAGTAAACCTTTCTTCTTCCTCTCCTTTAAAATATACTCCCCACCCCCCTTTTCCTCAAAAAGCCTGATGATAATTACTTTACACGAATGCTCTACCACTTTTTGTGCCAGGGACTACACAATGATGAGTAAGGCAAGCTCCCTGATCTAACAAAGCTGAAAGTGGAGAAGACCGATGGGTAAACAATAATATAGTGATCCTTATTAACAGATCTATATCCAAAATGCTAAGGAAGCATTTAAGAGTGTAGAACTTCAGAGAATCTGGGGCGCCTGGGTGGCTCAGTGGGTTAAGCCGCTGCCTTCGGCTCAGGTCATGATCTCAGGGTCCTGGGATCGAGTCCTACATCGGGTTCTTTGCTCAGCAGGGGGCCTGCTTCCCTTCTTCTCTCTCTGCCTGCCTCTCTGCCTACTTGTGATCTCTCTCTCTCTGTCTCTGTCAAATAAATAAATAAATAAATTTAAAAAAAAAAAAAAAGAACTTCAGAGAATCTAAGTAAGGTTCCACAGAAAAGTTGTTTTTTCAGCAGTTGTGAGTTAGTCCAGCCATTGAAAGGATGAAAAGCAACGCATTTTACAAATATACAGTGTGATACAAGATCTGAACATTGTGACATTCTGTGAAACTAGTGGGTTTTAAAATCACGAGATCCTAATCATTTCACTCATACCAAAACATCCTCCAATACTTGACACCTACGAGGTGTAAGCAAGTTTTAGATTCACTAGCCTGGTCTTCCATCAACTTTAGGCTAAAAATTTCCTGAGGCCCAACTGATTGTCCCTAGCTAAGCAGGAAACCTTCACAGAACTTGAGAGCCCCCATCACACCAAAGTCAGAGCCCTCGATCACCAAAGAAGGCACAGTCAGAAGCTATCCCGCCTCCTGGACTCCACGACCTCGGGAGCGTTGCCCTCGCGGAAGCATCGGCTCCCCCAGCTCTTCTCACAGATTGGCTTCCCCAAGCTGTGTCCCGCCCCCTGATTTCCCCCTCAAGTCACTCACCCTCGGTTTCCCCCTGAGCCTTCATCCTGACGGTGGGGAGGTACTGAGTCCTACACAAGAGGATAAGCCCTTCCCCACCACTAACGAGGGAACCAAGTTGGTTCGGGATCCCGGGACGCAGGGCACAAGCCGTCCCCACTCTTCCCGGGAAGGCTCAGTCTGAAGTCCCCGGCGGCAAGAAGAGAAGGGTGCTCCCGGCCGCCGCCATCTTCCCAACGGAACTTCCCAAATATCGCGAGATTAACCGTGATCCTGCGAGACATAGGAAAAAGGCTGGGCACCAAAATCTCGCGAAAAATAGTGAATGCGGTGCTTCTCGCGAGATTTTTCCGATCACGCCTTTCCTTAGCTCTCGGTTGTTTCAAGACCTTGTAATTAGATATGGTACTTGATGTCCGTAGGCGCTTTACTCTTCTTCGGAGTGGCAGAGTTTGTAAATTAAAATCCCGGCATCTCTTTACTGAAGGACTAGTTATTGGTATCAGATATGTTTTATTAAAGATAATACGCTTTCTTGAGATACTAGATGGAAAAACTAAAATGATATTGGCTCTTTGTAACCCGACGTTCCAAACCAGCCCAATTCACTTAATTCCCATTTCCTAATTTTTTTCTCAAATTTCAGAAATACTTCTCACACAATGCCAATTTTTTTTTTTTAAATTTGGGAGATTTGGTATTAGGATTACTTTTGGATTAAGGTAAACTTGTAGCAGTTAGGGGCATCAGATGGTTTTAATTATATACCAAGGTGTATCACAATTGGTAGTGTCCCTATTTTGTAATCACAGTAAAAAAAAATCAGTTTAGTTTGTACTTCACAGTACGATTTTCCGTAAATCCACACAAGGAGAAATCTGGAGTAATACTGAGAAGTTTGTCGTCCCTGCAACTGAAGAAGCTGGCTAAGATACAAAGTTAGTATTCGATGAAAGATCTTAACATAGTCAAGTCTTGTTCGGTTTTGTTTTAATGTTCTTTTTCCAAACGTCTTTGAAAATAGCTGCGATGAAGTTGGATTTTACCTAGTTCCCTGCAGTGATATTAAGTGGTGGATCTCTACTGACTTTTCAGTCTCAGACTTGCCACATTTCAAAAATGTTATTCAAATATCTTCCAAAAATATTTCAGCAGATAACTACAGATCAAGCACAAGTGCTGAGCAAGCACAGCACTGTAAATGTAATAGCAAATCTTTTAAGTGTCTGGGAACATGTTTACTACCACAGAGGTATCTATAACCATGCTCCTTGAAAGTAGGATTTGAAAATTTTATTTCTTACCTTTTCCTCTTTATCCTCATTCCCATTAGTCACCATGTAGTGGGGTTCTTAGGGCAGGATTTGACCATTTCTGAATCCCCACTGCCTACCTACAACTGTACTTGGACCCAGTAGACAAATATTTTACTGGGCCTACAAAACCTTGCTAGACCCACCTCCTCTTCCCTTGTCAGTCCCCAGCCATGCTAGCCTCTTTTCTCATGCAGAAAATTCCTGCACTCTGGGCACCTGGGTGGCTCAGTTGGTTCAGCATCTGCCTTGGCCCAGGTCATGATCTCAGAATCCTTAGGTCAAGCTCTGCATTGGGCTCCCTGCTCAGTGGGGTGACTGTTTCTCCCTCTCCTTCTGCTCCTGCCCCTACTTGTGCTCTCTTGCTTTCTCTCTCTGTCAAATAAATAAAATCTTTAAAGAAAGAAAAGAAAATCCCTGCACTATTTTCTCTCCCAGTGTGCTTGAACGGGACTTTTTTTTTTTCTTTTTTAAGATTTTATTTATTTATTTGACAGACAGAGATCACAAGTAGGCAGAGAGACAGGCAGAGAGAGAGGAGAAAGCAGGCTCCCTGCTGAGCAGGAAGCCCGACGTGAGGCTCAATCCTAGCTCAATCCTAGGACGCTGGGATCATGACCTGAGCTGAAAGCAGCGGCCTTAACCCACTGAGCCACCCAGGTGCCCCTTGAACAGGACTTTTTTTTTTTTTTTTTTTTTTTAAAATACCCAGTTCATGAGACCAGTGGACTTCTAATGGCAGGTCTATTCCTTTCTTTCTTTCTTTTTTTTTTTTTTTTTAAAGATTTTATTTATTGATTTGACAGAGAGAGATCACAAGTAGGCAGAGAGGCAGGCAGAGAGAGAGAGGAGGAAGCAGGCTCCCTGCAGAGCAGAGAGCCCGATGCGGGACTCGATCCCAGGACCCTGAGATCATGACCTGAGCCGAAGGCAGCGGCCCAACCCACTGAGCCACCCAGGCGCCCTTGAACAGGACTTTTTAAGTGCTATAAGAAACTTACCTCCAACTGACCCCTTAATGTCACTAAGGTCTTCTTATTCAGATGTCAATTTAATTGTCTTCCTCTAGACTAGAGAAGCCTTCTCTAGCCCCTGACTTATCAAGTCCTCTGTTACATTAGTTCAAGCCTCTCTCTCTTTTTTTTTAAGATGGTATTTATTTATATGAGAGAGAGAATATATGTGCCTGCGTGTGCAAGGTCGGGGGAGAGGCAGAGGGAGAAAGAAAGAATCTCCAGCAGACCCCAAACTGAGCGCAGAGCCGAATGTAGGGCTGGATCTCACAACCCCGAGATCACGACCTGAGCCTAAATCAAGACTCCAACGCTTAATTGACTGAACCACCCAGGTGCCCCTCAATCTTCTCTTTAATAGCACTTTCGCCATTTAAATGTATTAAGTACATGATGGTTCAATGCCTAGCTTCCCTGTTAGAGTGCTACCTCCAGGGGTGCCTGGGTGGCTCAGTGGGTTAAGCCTCTGCCTTTGGCTCAGGTCACGATCTCAGAGTCCTGGGATCATGTCCCGCATTGGGCTCCCTACTGAGCAGGGAGCCTGCTTCCCCCCTCTCTCTGCCTTTCTCTCTGCCTACTTGTGATCTCTCTCTCTCTGTCAAATAAATAAATAAATCTTAAAAAAAAAAAAAAGATTGCTACCTCCAGGAAGGTTTAACCTGGTCCACTTCTTAGACTACTGTCTAATAACATTGCCTAGCCCAGCTCCTGATACATGTCAGAGAGTGCATATTGTTGGGATAAACTGATAGGGTTGCTGGATAAAATACAGAACACTTGGTTAAATATGAATTTCAGATAATCAATAAATACTCTTAATATAAAAATGTGTTCCAGGGACACTTGAGTGGCTCAGTCAGTTTAGCATCCATCTTCAGCTCAGATCATGATCCTGGGGTTCTGGGATTGAGCCCCACATTGGGCTGTCTGCTTCTCCCTCTGCCTCTGCCCCTCATCCAGCTTGTGCGTACTAGCTCTCCATCTCTCTTGCTTGCTACCTCTCAAATAAATGAATAAAATATTTTTTAAAAAGTGTGTTCCAAATATTATATAATGTAAATCTAGCAACCTTAAAATTGAGGTACAGAGAGCATTTTATCCAAGTGAGAATATTCAAAGATAATTCATATTTATTTTTTAAAAGATTTTATTTATTTCTTTGAAAGAGAAAGATAGCAAGAGAGAGGACACAAGCAGGGAGAGTGGGAGAGGGAGAAGCAGGCTTCCTGCTGAGCAGGGAGCCTGATGCGGGATCACAGGACCCTGGGATCATAATCTGAGCCGAAGACAGACGCTTAAGGACTGAGACACCCAGCACCCTATATTTATTTTTTCAATATTTATTTATTTATTTAAGAGAAAGAGAACAAGAACACACAAATGGTGGGGGGTAGCAGAGGAAGAGGAATAGAGGGAATCCTCTCAAGCCAACTTTCCACTGAGTGTAGAACCCATCTCACGGCCCAGTCCCAGGACCCTGGGTTCATGACCTGAGCTGAAACCAAGAGCCAGATCCTCAACCGACTGAGCCACCCAGGCACCCCTGAAAGATAATTCATATTTAAAATGCTGACAAGCGAGCATCTGGGTGGCTCAGTGGGTTAAAGCCTCTGCCTTCGGCTCAGGTCATGAGCTCAGGTCTTGGGACCGAGCTGGGTAAAATAAATAAATAAATAAATAAAATTTATTTATTTGTCAAATAAATAAATAAAATCTTTTGTTTGTCAAATAAATAAATAAAATCTTCAAATCAAATCAAATGCTGACAAGCATCGATGGAATCCTAATACTTATGTATTAGGTAGGAACTGGTAATACAAACACAGCCCCAAACTTAGATGGACTCACTTGATTTAGAATTCTGAAAATATGATTGGTTACAATAATCAATACCCCCAAATTTTTGTTAATTTATTGTTGTGCCCAAAATATCAATATTAGATATACAGCTACATTTCCTCATGGAAACTGTACACAATAATGTCTATACGAAGTGTAGCTAGGTAATCTTATTTATTTTTTTTTCCAATTAGCTAGGTAATTTTAAAGCTTCTAAGCTTCTAAGCTTGAAAATAAAGTAAACTTTACCAAAATTTGATTACAGAACAGAATAAGAGATTTCTCATCTGAAAATGCGGATAAAATGACATTATTGAATAATTTGTACTCCAAAAGTAAAGAAAGGAGAGACATGTCATTAAACAAGAAAATCATTCAAGGTGCACATAGGAGCAGTCTTTGTATATGGCAAAAAGGGGACATTAGGGGCTCCTGGGTGGCTCAGTGGGTTAAAGCCTCTGCCTTCGGCTCAGGTCCTGGGATCGAGCCCTGCATCGGGCTCTCTGCTCAGTGGAGAGCCTGCTTCCACCTCTCTCTCTCTGCCTGCCTCTCAGCCTACTGTGATCTCTGTCTATCAAATAAATAAATAAAATCTTTAAAAAAAACAGTAGTTGAAACTTTCTTAATTATTGGTTAATAATTTAGATGAATTTTATTCAAGATTTCATTTGACACATTACCATTAATTCCTTCTGCTGTTCCCATTTTTCCATTTTACCATGGGTGGGTGTATCCTGGGTCAAAAACTTAATCTCATTTAGAATACATAAAAAATCAGAGTGATTTTGCTGAACTCATGGCAGTGTTTGATAAGGTGGCTCAGTCATTTCATCTAGTTGGTTGCTAAGTCATCCCATTGGCCATCATGTCAGACACTGGTGGGGACTTTTATATCCAGGCTCTCTTGCAGCAATGCATGGTTCCAGTACTTATGTCTATACCTGTGTTCCAGTACTTATGTCAATCCTTTTTTTCTTGATGGCATTAAACTTCCTCCCATGGTTAATTAAAAATATTACCTTTTTCGTTTTTAGCAAATGTTTATGGACTCAAACATCTAGGTAAAAAATTTTCTTTTTGGTACCCATGTGACCAAAAGCAACAAGAAAATCTTCTTTCCTTTTTTTTAACTGTCAGCACTTGTTTCCTTTTTTTTTTTTTTTTAAGTTTTATTTATTTTACAAAGGGAGACAACACAAGCAGGAGGAATGGAAGAGGGAGAAGCAGGTTTCCCACCTAGCGGGGAGCCCAATGTGGGGATCCATCCCAGGACAGGGAGATAATGACCTGAGTGAAAGGCAGACCGTTAGCAACTGAGCCACTCAGGCTCCCCAACAAGAACATTTTCCAGGAGTGATTCTGAGAGTGGATTCTTCTGCCTATATTCAGGGTAATTTCTGGGCCCTAATTTACTGGCTAATCTTCCCATTAAAAAAAAAAAAGTTATTTATTTATTTATCAGAGAGAGAGAGAGGTCGCACAAGCAGGGGGAACAGTAGGCAGAAGGAGAAGCAGGTTCCTTGTCAAGCAAGGAGCCAGATGTAGGGATAAATCCCAGGACCCTGGGATCATGACCTGAGCCTAAGGTAGACACTAACTGACTGAGCCACCCATGTGACCCTAGTCTTCCCACTTTTGTTATACATATCCCATTTAATCTTCGTGATCCTATTCAAATGCCCTAAACTTATAAAACTTTTTCTTAACATTTTCATCCTCCTTTAGAACCTTTGCAGTGCTCTGAATCATTCTTATGACATTAATCATCTTATATCTTGTGGTATGAATATTTTCTCTATATCTTGCTTGATGACGTTAGAGAAAGGACACTATTTCACAGAGGAGGGCCGTAAAGTCTCATAGATAAATTTGATGAATAAATGAATGAAGAATTTTGGATAAGTCATTTGAGTCTTTGGTGCCTTAGTTTCCTCACATATACAATCCTATTCAGATGACTTTGGAGATGGAATGAGATAATGTGTGCAAAGTTCTGAAAAGTAAAATATGAAGGGCGGGATATTATTTTTTCTTGCTCATGAATACTGTGTTCTACTTGTTCGTAATTATATTCTTCTGTGTGAAGAGAAAAGGCTAAATGATTCCAGAAAAGCTACAGACGATCCGAAGAGGTGATGAGTTTTCAAGATTTTAAACAGTGGAGAGAGCAAGTGCCACACTATTTAAGAGCTTGTGCTTTCGTGTTAGACGTGAATTTGAATCTCGTTTTTGGCACTTGCTGGACTAGCTTTGTTATCTTAAGTTATTTAACTTCTGTGACTCCGAGTTTCCTTATATGTAAAACAGGGAAGAGGATATCGCGTTTGGCAGGGTAGTATGAGAATTAGAGATGAGGCGCATAGTATACGCTATGGAAGGAGGCATTGTTAATACTTAAGGACTTGGGTTGAAGTGTCTCCACACTCGCCCTTTGTCCCGTTTACAATATTTTCATACTGGTAGTTAAAAGAGTTGTCATAAAGCATGCAAAATTAGTTTTGTGCCGGAGCCTGGGAGTTTTTGTTCATGAGTTACCAATAAAGTTTTGAATAAACAAAAAATTCTACCGCCGTTTCAATAAAGCTTTGCTCCAACAGAGACCGGGGAGCTTATCGCGAGAATCTGGCGGAACGCGTTTCTTGTTCAAGACCTACTCTCGCGTTGTTTGAACTAGCCGTGGCGAGAGGTGAAAGGGAAGCACGAAATACCGCGAGAGTCTTCAGGATTCTCGCGGTATTTCCTGGGTTTGCCCCCTCCCCCCCCTCCTCTAAGTGCCGTTTCGGTTTAACCTAGTGTGTGACTGAGTCTGTGTGAGGGAGCGAGTGAGTGTGTGAGGCATTAAGGTGAGGCGGAGGCAAGAAGAGGGGCTCTCTCAGGAGCGAGGGACAAAGGGGGCGTGAGGCACCTAGGCCGCGGGACCCCAGCGACAGGAAGCCGCCCCGAGCCGGGCTACCGGGTAGGGGAAGGGCCCGCGCAGTCTTCACAGGGCCCCAGAGCCGGAGTCGGCCCCACAGCCCCAGGCCGTCGGCTTCCTACTTCCTCGACCTCCCCGGCGCCCGGGCCTGAGGACTGGCTCGGCGGGGGGAGGAGGGGAAACAGACTTGAGCAGCTACCCGTTGTCTCGCAACTCCACTGCTGAGGAACTCTCATCTCTTTTCTGGCTCCTTCACCCCCTACCTCATGTAGGAGGGTGCTGAGGCGTCGGGAGGGAGGAGGAGCCTGGGCTACCGTCCCTTCCCTCCCCACCCCGTTCTAGGGGCGCTTTGGTAGGCGTGGGGTTGGGGGGGAGGGTGGGGGTTACTTTTTGGAGTGCTGGGGAACTTTTTCCCCTTTTTGAGGCTAGGGGAAAGGGAATGCCCAATCCAGAGAGACATGGGGGCAAGAAGGACGGGAGTGGAGGAGCTTCTGGAACTTTGCAGCCGTCATCGGGAGGTGGCAGCTCCAACAGCAGAGAGCGTCACCGCTTGGTGTCGAAGCACAAGCGGCATAAATCCAAGCACTCCAAAGACATGGGGTTAGTGACCCCCGAAGCAGCACCTTTGGGTACAATTATCAAGCCTTTGGTGGAGTATGATGACATCAGCTCTGATTCAGATACCTTCTCTGATGACATGGCCTTCAAACTGGACAGGAGGGAGAATGATGAACGTCGTGGAACTGATCGGAGTGACCGCCTGCACAAACATCGTCACCACCAGCACAGACGTTCCCGGGACTTACTAAAAACTAAACAAACAGAAAAAGAAAAAAACCAGGAAGTCTCCAGCAAATCGGGATCGATGAAGGACCGGGTATCAGGAAGTTCAAAGCGTTCAAATGAAGAGAATGAGGACTATGGGAAGGCACAGATATCCAAAAGCAGCAGCAGCAAAGAATCCAGGTCATCCAAACTCCATAAAGAGAAGACCCGGAAAGAACGTGAGTTGAAGTCTGGGCACAAAGACCGGAGTAAAAGTCATCGGAAAAGGGAAACACCCAAAAGCTACAAAACCGTGGACAGCCCCAAACGGAGATCCAGGAGTCCTCATAGGAAATGGTCTGACAGCCCCAAGCAAGATGATAGCCCGTCAGGAGCTTCTTATGGCCAAGATTATGACCTTAGTCCCCCAAGATCTCACACCTCTAGTAATTACGACTCCTACAAGAAGAGTCCTGGAAGTACCTCAAGAAGGCAGTCAATTAGCCCTCCATACAAGGAGCCTTCGGCCTACCAATCCAGCACCCGGTCACCCAGTCCTTACAGTAGACGACAAAGGTCTGTGAGTCCCTATAGTCGGAGACGTTCTTCCAGCTATGAAAGGAGTGGCTCTTACAGTGGGAGATCACCCAGTCCCTATGGTCGCAGACGGTCCAGCAGCCCTTTCATGAGCAAACGGTCTTTGAGTCGGAGTCCGCTTCCCAGGTGAGCTCTTTGCCTATAGCCCTTTCTTACTTAGAAATATATATAGCCCTTTCTTACTCTTACTAGGCTGGGTCATCAGGAACTGGCAGTCTTGTTAATGTTTTGTTGAAGCCCCCAGTCTTCCTCATGGACTGGAACACCTTGCTATTGGTTAGTTATTCAAGTAGGTGAATCTGGTCTTCTCTTAACACAGAATTTGAGAAGTGGAGAGTTCGCATACCTAAAACTGCTAAAGGTAGGTACTTCCAGTGGTGGGATCTTCAGTTGTAAGCTCCTGTGAGAAAAATAAAGCTCCAGCTTACTTATTAAGCAATTTCTGTTGCATTATCTTAACTGTTTTAAAATCACCTTGGTATTCGTGCTTTAGACCTCACTGGACCTGACTGGAAATGTAAGAAATTGTAAATTTTCATTTGCATTATCTTGAAGCTGTTTGCCTAGGTCGTCTATCATTTGTGCGTGTGCTATCCACGCACAAAGTCTTCAAAGCTGTAAGTTTATTTTGTAATTGACAATGTTTTGATAACTCTTGTCTTTTAACTGATGTTTCTAGTGGAAATTCAGCTGTTTAGTCCTTTTTCCTTTTGTTGATATATAGCGTAGCAAAAATTGGTTCTAAGGAGAATTCGATTTTTTTTAACAGCATCACCATTTACCTACCCTGTGACCACTGGCAATTTTCAAAATCTTTCTCTAAAATGATAATAGTGCCTTTACCATATTTTAGCAAAAAAAGGCAGGTTAGTTTGAAATTTAATCGTTAAGATTAATTACTACTAAAAACTGTTCTTATTCTTAGATGATGAGATGTGTTTCTTTGTGGACTCACCTTTGTCCACAAAAGAAGATGGGTTTTAGAGTTATACCTGAGTGGAATCCTGATCTTGATTTGTGAACTTTGGCAATAATTTAATTTCTCCCTGCAAATGTTTCTTCATATGTAAAGTGGGAATAATAACTGCCTACTTTGAGAGTAATTGTGAGAATTAAATTAGCTAGTAAATAAGAGGTGTATAGCACAGTTCCTGGTTACCTGGTGCAAGTCAGTAAATTCTGTCTTATGAGTGAGGAAATGTTGAATACTAGGGGAGAGATTATGCTAATTAGTAAAAATCCATGCATGTCTTTACATGTCAGTATGAGTAATTTTTGCAGACTTAAAGTGATAATTATTCATAAATTAGTTTGAATTAATCATACTGCAGAGTTCTTAGCTGTGAGGGTCTAAAAGTTCCTTAGTCCTTCCCCTCACCCCTAAACCTCCCATTTTATCACAATTTTTCAAACAGAAAAGTTGAAAGAATTACGGTGAGAATCCATATATGTACTACCTAGATTCTACAATTAATATGTGCTATATATTTTATCATATCCATCCATCTCTCCATTAATCCATCTTTTGTTCTGATTCATCATAAATTGCAAACATCAGTATATTTCACTGTAAGCATTTTAGTGTGTTGTGTATAACATTGGCTGGAGTTGACTTTGAAGGGGTAAGAGTAAAATTTATATACAGTGAAATGGATGTTTTAAGTGTTTTAATTTGTAAAGTGCTTAGTCGTTTAAGGGAACATAAATATTCTCAGAATACTTGTTTTCTTGAGGGAGTAGTTTCATTAAGGCTGTTTGGAGAATTTTTATTGTCATGAGTTTTGGGAATATGGAAGTGCACTTGAGACTAGAACACTAGAATGACTTTCAGAAAGAACTTGCTTTGCAGTGATTCCTTGTGGATTCATATCGCAAGTTCTCTCTTCCTCTACTCAGTTAATTGGAACTAGTGCAGTAATGGTAAAAAATAAATCAGGAAAGAATTGGAGACACAGTATGATAGCATAGGACACAATATGTAAACATAATTTTAGAGTCAACTCGCATATTTTTAGTTGGGTTTTAGAGAGCATTATATGTTTGTATGTGTGCACTTCAGATTTTTTCTCATTCGCTGGACTTCCAGACAGTAAATACAAAAATTTCTTAGAGTGGAGCATACAGATCCCTTCTGTGGTATCTCTGTTTTTTTCCTTGGGAGACACAGTCGAAATTAAACAAGCAATATCGTTTAAAAGACTGAAAATGGGGGCGCCTGGGTGGCTCAGTGGGTTAAGCCGCTGCCTTCAGCTCAGGTCATGATCTCAGGGTCCTGGGATCGAGCCCCGCATCAGGCTCTCTGCTCAGCAGGGAGCCTGCTTCCCTCTCTCTCTGCCTGCCTCTCCATCTACTTGTGATTTCTCTCTGTAAAATAAATAAATAAAATCTTAAAAAAAAAAAAAAGACTGAAAATGCCTTGCCAGAAATTCAATGTCTTGACATCCTCCAAATTAATAGTGATTAATGGTAACAATTTCTTTTCAGATGGGTAGAATCTAACTGAATTCGGGGGAATAGACACTTGTTTTTGAGAACAGTTTTTATTATTGCCTGCATTTACCTGTTGGTTGTTTCTTCTCACCACCTTGCCTCCCACGTTGTTTTTTTTTGCTTGAAGAGTGGATCTTGCTGTCAGTAGAGCATTTGTATCACTAAAAATGCCATAAGTATATGGCCATCAAATGTTCTATTAACAATAGCTTCTGTTCAGAAATTGAAGGGTGTGTAGCAGAGTTCCTTAGGAAGATTTAGTAATGCTGAATGATTAAAGAAACTAGTATTTAGAGCATGTGGTTCTGACGTTACTCAGTGTTTGGGACTTCAGAAGTTTATCTTATTCTGGGATAGCAGAGGTGGTAGTTTTATCCCAGCTCCAATTCAGTGAGAGAAAACCTCTGGTTTCATCCAGTTATTTACAAGAGATGTATTAGTTTGATAAATCCACTTAACCTTTTTCAGCATTGTATATTCTCATGTTCATATATATATCTAATTATTGCTGTTTTGAGTTATTGCTGTTTTGAGTATTTCTATTCCAATAATGACCTGTATTTTAACTAACTTTGTGGAGCAAACTTCCAAAAAGCAGTGTAGGTATAAGAAAACCATGGCTAATATCGTGTGAGTTACTTTGCCTACACATATGTACTATTTGTTTTGAAATATGTCAGTATTACTAATGTCAGTATTACTAATGACCAAAGATAAAGGGAGATATTGAAGATCTGGAGTGGGAACAATTTATTTTAGAATACTGGGCAAATAATGCTTTGTTTAGTCAGGTTTTTAGTGCTATTTTTTCTCCCTTCACATTGAGGTCTGAGCACATTAGGCTTTATGAAAAGGCAAAAAGAATGAGGGTTGGGTTTCAATTTAGAATAATCTGCCTCCTGGATTTCCAAATTCTTAATAATGAAGAAAATAAATTGAACATGCAAAAGTGCTTTGCTTTATGAGTTCCTATAAAGTTAATGGAGGGGCACCTGGGTGGTGGGTGGCTCAGTGGGTTAAGGCTCTGCCTTCAGCTCAGGTCATGATCCCAGGGTCCTGGGATCGAGCCCCACATCGGGCTCTCTGCTCAGCAGGGAGCCTGCTTCCCTCTCTCTCTCTCTCTGCCTGCCTCTCTGCCTACTTGTGATCTTCGTCAAATAAATAAATAAAATCTTTAAAAAAAAATAAAGTTGATTGGAAATAATTTTATATTTGAAAGTACCAGAAATCATTATAGTTTGGGGAACTTCTGATAAATTATTTGGTAAGGCAACTTTTTCAGCTTACTTATCTTGCAAATCCTACTGAGTCTTGTATCTTAGGGGTTTTTTAGTATAGGCACAACTTAATTATCGACTGAGGATACAAGGAACAAAATTTTCCTGTGATCTGTCAATTAAATAGCTCCCTAGTTGAAACAGTTAGGTTTTGGTGAAACATGCTAGTTACTTTTAACTTCATGATTGGTATAACCCACATTTAGTATGATGTATGACTTTTTTTTTAATCATGTTTTCATTTTATCAGATTTAAACCGAAATTCCAAAAAAGTAATCATTGTGAATATGGGTGTTTTCCAACATGGGAAAAAAAATACCCATCTTCTTGTAGTAAGTAATGGATAATTTTAGTGTTCTGTGATTGAAATATGTTGTTCCATGTAATCTACTTTTTTAAAAGATTTTATTTATTTATGACAGAGAGAGAAATCACAAGTTGGCAGAGAGGCAGGTGTGTGTGTGGGGGGTGGGAAGCAGGCTCCCTGCTGAGCAGAGAGCCCCATGTGGGGCTCGGTCCTGAGATCATGACCTGAGCTGAAGTCAGAGGCTTAACCCATTGAGCCACCCAGGCACCCCCCCCTTGTAATCTATTTTTTAAGTAAACTTTATTTTTTAACCCACTGAGCCACCCAGGTGCCCCTAAGTAAACTTTATTTTTTAGACCAGTTTTAGATTCATAAAAAAATTGTGAAGATAGTACAAAGAATTATTATATGTCCTCGCATCCAGTTTCCCCTGTTATTAACGTTTTACACTGAACTGGTACATTTGTTACAGTTAACAACAATATTGATATTATTATTTTAAAGATTTTATTTATTTTTTTGAGAGAGGGAGAATGAGAGAGAGAGAGAAAGCACAAGAGGGGGGTCAGAGGGAGAAGCAGACTCCCCACCAAGCAGGGAGCCTGGTGTGGGACTCAATCCAGGGACCCCAGGATCATGACCTGGCCAAAGGCAGTCATCCAACCAACTGAGCCACCCAGGTGCCCCAATATTGATATTATTATTAATGTCATCATCATCGTTATTTTTTGATGGTACCTAAGTTCTATGGCCATACCACCCTGAACGTGCCTGATCTTGTCTAATGGTACCTAATTCATTTCTAAGATTGCTAAATTACTCAAAGTAGGTTCTTTAAGTTACAGTGCTCCATAGTTTAACTGATGTATTTTCCTGCATATTGTTGTCAGCTATCCATTTTAAACTGCCTTTTCCTTTTTACCGTAGGAAATCCATGAAGTCAAGAAGTAGAAGTCCTGCATATTCAAGACACTCGTCTTCTCATAGTAAAAAGAAGAGATCCGGGTCACGCAGTCGACATTCCAGCATCTCACCTGTCAGGCTTCCATTGAACTCCAGCTTGGGAGCTGAACTCAGTAGGAAAAAGAAGGAGAGAGCTGCTGCTGCTGCTGCAGCAAAAATGGATGGAAAGGAATCCAAGGGTTCACCTATATTTTTGCCTAGAAAAGAGAATAGTTTAGTAGAGGCTAAGGATTCAGGCTTGGAGTCTAAAAAGTTAACCAGAGGGGTAAAATTGGAAAAATCTGCCCCAGATACTGAACTGGTGAATGTACCACATCTAAATACAGAAGTTAAAAATTCCTTAGATACAGGGAAAGTAAAATTAGATGAGAACTCTGAGAAGCATCCTATTAAAGATTCGAAAGTGCAGGGATCAAGAGACTCTAAACCCATAGCATTGAAAGAGGACATTGTTACTCCAAAAGAGACAGACACATCAGAAAAGGAGACTCCTCCACCTGTCCCCACAGTTACTTCTCCTCCACCTCCTTTACCAACTACTACCCCTCCACCTCAGACACCCCCTTTGCCACCTTTGCCTCCACTACCAGCTATTCCACAGCAACCACCTCTGCCTCCTCCCCAACCAGTATTTAGTCAGGTTCTTACTTCTAGTACTTCAACTTTGCCCCCTTCTACTCACCCAAGGACATCTACTTTGTCCTCTCAGGCAAATTCTCAGCCCCTTGCACAGGTTTCTGTGAAGACTCAAGTATCCGTAACAGCTGCTATTCCACACCTAAAAACTTCAACGTTGCCTCCTTTGCCCCTCCCACCCTTACTACCAGGAGACGATGACATGGATAGGTAAGTCCTATAGTTAACTGGGAAGACTCTGCCCTCTTGATGTAAATGTTTTGCATTTTCTCAAACTGTCAAAACTGCTCTAATACATGGCTGTTTAAAATGCTTTTATGAGTAGGAAAGGCTTTTGGTATTTGGTTTTCAGTGGAAAAGTTCTTTTTTTTTTTTTTTAAGGTTTTATTTATTTATTTGACAGTGATCACAAGTAGGTAGAGGGGCAGGCAGAGAGAGGTGGGGGAGCAGGCTCACCACTGAGCAGAGAGCCCAGGACCCTGGATTCATGACCTGAGCCAAAGGCAGGGGCTTTAACCCACTGAGCCACCCAGGTGCCCCAAAAGTTCTTATTTATAACCTTATTTAGGAGGAGAAAATTATAATTTGAGGCCTAGTAACCCTTTTTGTTCATAAGTTTATTTGATAAGGCTAACATTTGGTTCAAGTTTTTAAAAATTAATGGTGTTTTTCTCCCTAAAGTTTTATGTTGAAAATTTATTTTTTTCTTTTTTCCTGTTAATTTTTTCTTTTATTTTTTTATTTTTTTAAAAATGTATTTATTTGACAGAGAGAGATCACAAGCAGGCAGGCAGAGAGAGAGAGGAGGAAGCAGGCTCCCTGCTGAGCAGGGAGTCCGATGCGGGACCCGATTCCAGGACCCTGAGATCATGACCCGAGCTGAAGGCAGAGGCTTTAACCCACTGAGCCACCCAGGCACCCTCTTTTATTATTTTTTTCTTTTTTTTAAGATTTTATTTATTTGAGAGGAAGAAACCACAAGAAGGGGAGGGGCAGAGGGAGAAGGAAAAGCAGACTCTCTGCTGAGCAAGGGGGCTTCAATCCCAGGACCCTGGGATCATGGTCTGAGCCAACAGCAACAGCTTAACTGACTGAGCCACCCAGGCACCCCAAGATCTTTGTTATTTTTAAGCAATCCCTGCACCCAGTGTGGGGCTCAAACCCATGACCCAGAGATCAAGAGTTATATGCTCCACTAACTGAGCCAGCCAAGCACCTCTGTGTTGAAATTTTAATAGCCATAGAAAAATTGAAAGAATAATACAGTTAACTCCTTTATACTCTTCACCAAGATTCACCAGTTAACTTTTTGCCACATTTGCTTTACGTTAAGATATATGACACTTTACTTGTGAATACTTTAGCATGTCTCTTCTAAAACTAAGAACATTTTCCTAAAGAATCACAATACCTTAATCACCAAGAAAACTTATTACTAATTTAATAATATAATTTGATAATGATATCGAATATCCTTAGGGGTCCCCCAAAATTTTATAGCTGGGTTTTTTTCCTCCTAATTCAGGAAAAGAATAAACCAGGTTTATCTTGAAAGGCACTGCTTAAAAAAAAAAAAAGCAATCCTGTAAGAACCAAAGAATAGTATATAGAATCTTTACTAATTAGAATACAAATTCACAATAGGATGATGGGAAGAACTCTAATTTTGATGAGTCCTTTGAATATTGAGAAGTGAAATGATTATGAAACATGAATCTGATTTTATGGAAGGCATTAGGAAATGTGTTTATATCTTAGCAGGACTAGCTAGGCAAATACCATCAAACAAATACGATTTAGTGGTGAGATATGCTATGGTAGTCTGTGTTAGTGTTTTTTCCAAGGAGATCCTACCCTCTTATTCTCTAGGATGTGAGTTTAATTTTAGTATGTGCTGGCAAAGCAAGCATGGGTATGAGTTTAATTTATTGCAACAAACTTTTATTATAACCATAAAAATAAGTGCTACTGATCTTACATCCCAGACCAATTCCCAAGCTTCCATTATTTTCCAAGTGACATCAGTAATTTGAATGATACATTTCAGCTCTTTACATCTGTATTTTTCCAGACTATGCTCTGTGCCTTTTAAGAAGGTGCAAATGCAATTAAATTTTTTTTAAGAATGAGTCCATTACTATTCATAGTGGTAAATCTTATTTTAAAGAAAAATTCCACCTGCTCTTTCTAATATTATTAATTGTCAGTTCTGCCATATCCTAAGATTTGCAAAGGAGAAGGATAAAACCTGAAATTTATGTAAAAAAAATCTGTTTAGGTACACAGTATACTTCTCACAGATACAAACTACATGTTTCTGTGGGTTTTGTTGGAAAAGGAAGTACCAGATGAGCATTATCCAATAGGACTCTGGGCCATGATCTGTTTATAGGAACCCTGTTTAAATATTAGTTTACCTAGTGGCTAGAATAGTATCAGTGTGACTGAGAATCTTCATTTTGAAATGTTTACTTGGCTAAACAAATAATTATTGAACTTATCTACCTTGTGTCAGTATAGTGTGCAGATTTCTAGAGGTGTAATAATTTTGATAGGCACATAGGAATTTCTATCTTTTAGGTTGGGATGAAAGGTAAAGTAAGACTATTCAGTGGTTATTTGAGTATGTGTGGCTATCTGTAAGAATGTGTATGAGAGGGCGCTTGGGTGGCTCAGTTGAGCAACTGCCTTTAGCTCTGGTCATGATCCTGGGGGTCCTCGGATCGAGTCCCACATCGGACTCCCTGCTAAGTGGGGAGTCTGCTTCTCTCTCTGACTGCCCCTCCATGCTTTCTCTCTCTCTCAAATAAATAAATATTTTTTAAAAAGTGTATATGAGAGAATGAAGTGAACAGAAGTATTTTTTGTTATATTATCAGTTCTGATTGTGAAAGTATAACTCTTTCATAGTCCAATGTACTTAATTTTTAATAGTATGTATTTAATAGTATGTAAAAACTCATACACAATAAAAACAAAACATCTAGTTTCTATGGAGACAGATCCATAAATATCCATATAAATTCACACCAAAAAGTCCAGAAAGATTTCTTTAAGCTAATAATAATGGTTATCTCTGTGAATGGGACTTAAGATAAGGATCAAAAGTAAAGAACCTTGTCTGCAAAATTTTAATATTTTAAAAATATTGAATGCTTCACAAATTTCCTTGTCCTCCTCACACAGGAGCCCTGCTAATCTTTGTATTATTCGGTTTTACTATATATGCTGCTCAAGTGAGTACCAATGTAGTAATTTTTAAATGTATGATTATTAATAGTTTTCCACATAAATATAAATAAATTATTAAAGGTAGAAAAATGGAAATGAAGATATCTTCCACAGTCAATTTTATTTTTTCACTATGTGTTTTAAATTCAGGGTGGTTTTTGTTTTTGTCTTTAAATTTTTTTTTTTTTTTTTTTTTTTTTTTTTGTGGTGGCACACTATCCCTGTATCATATCAGCTGCACCTGTTTTTCACATGAAAAATAATTTTTATGTCAGAAAACTTTTCAGGAAGAAATCTGAAAGTTGCAAGTGGAATTCATTTATATATATATGTTTATATATATATAATTTTTTAAAAAGATTTTATTTATTTATTTATTTCACAGACAGAGATTACAAGTAGGCAGAGAGGCAGGCAGAGAGAGGAGGAAGCAGGCTCTGTGCTGAGCAGACAGCCTGATGCCGGGCTCGATCCCAGGACCCTGGGATTATGACCTGAGCCAAAGGCAGAGGCTTTAACCCACTGAGCCACCCAGGCGCCCCTCATTTATATTCTTTTTTTTTTTTTTTTTTAAAGATTATTTATTTACTTATTTGACAGAGAGAAATCACAAGCAGACAGAGAGGCAGGCAGAGAGAGAGGGAAGCAGGCTCCCCGCTGAGCAGAGAGCCCGATGCGGGACTCGATCCCAGGACCCTGAGATCATGACCTGAGCCGAAGGCAGCGGCTTAACCCACTGAGCCACCCAGGCGCCCCTTTATTCTTAATCATCTTATGTGAGATTGCAGCAGCTTAATTTTTAAGAATGATTTATAGATCTTTTTGTTGTATACAGTGCTTTAAACATAGAACACAGAATGTGATCAGTAAATATTGCTTATTTGAATAAGACTACTGAAAAAGATGGATCAGGACTTAGGCGGATGACACTGGGCGTGTAGTTAATTCACTCGGCACATGGATGATGTAAAGCTTGTATCAGGATTTGTCTTCTTTTAAAGTACCTTTAGGAATAGAATGAAACTTTTTTTCAAACATATCTATAGGGCCCGGAGTGTATTAATCCAGGTATCAAATGCAGGAGTGGATTTAACTAATGGTATTGCCAGAGCCTTTCTAATTCATGGTCTGCAGTTCTTTGTTTCAAGAAATAAAGGTTGCGGGACGCCTGGGTGGCTCAGTTGGTTAAGCAGCTGCCTTCGGCTCAGGTCATGATCCCAGTGTCCTGGGATCGAGTCCCACATCGGGCTCCTTGCTCGGCAGGGAGCCTGCTTCTCCCTCTGCCTCTGCCTGCCTCTCTGTCTGCCTGTGCTCGCTCTCTCTCCCTCTCTCTCTGACAAATATATAAATAAAATCTTTAAAAAAAAAAAAAAAAAAAAAAGAAATAAAGGTTGTTGGGGCGCCTGGGTGGCTCAGTGGGTTAAAGCCTCTGCCTTCAGTTCAGGTCATGGTCCCAGGGTTCTGGGATCAAGCCCCCCATCGAGCTCTCTGCTTGGCAGGGAACCTGCTTCCTCCTCTCTCTCTGCCTGCCTTTCTGCCTACTTGTGATCTCTGTCTGTCAAATAAATAAATAAAATCTTAAAAAAAAAAGAAAGGTTGCTAAACTATCCATTCTTCATAATATAGTACGTTTATCGTGAACATAGCTATTTATCGGGATCACCTGCTTTTTTTTTTTCTTAACATTTTATTTATTTATTTGAGAGAAAGAATGGCAGGAAGGTCAGAGGTAGAGGGACAAACAGACTCCCCACTGAGCAGGGATGTACCTCAGAACCCTTGAGATCATGACCTGAGCCAAAGTCAGACGCTTAAGCCATTGAGCCACCCAGATGCTCTGGGGATTGTCTGCTTTTAAGATCATCTGTATACTCTTTTTTAAAAAAATTTTAGATTTTATTTATTTATTTGACAGACAGAGGGAACACAAGGAGGGGGAGTGGGACAGGGAGAAGCAGGCTTCCTGCTGAGCAGGGAGCCCAATGTGGGGGTAGATTTCAGGAACCTGGGATCATGACTTGAGCTGAAGGCAGATGCTTAACGACTGAGCCAACCAGGCACACCTGTATACTTTTTTTTAAAAATTTCAGTTAACTGTGGCTCTTGGCTGACTCAGTCAGGAAATCATGCAACTCCCAGTCTCTCAATTTTGGGGTCGTGAGTTCAAGCCCACGCTGGGCATGGAGCCTACTTCAGATAAATAAAATTTCAGTTAACCACACAGGGTTTTTAAAATCTTTGTTTTCAGGGCACCTGCCTGGCTCAGTTGGTAGAGCGTGCAACTCCTGATTTCAGGGTTGTGAGTTCAAGGCACACTTTGGGTGTAGGGCTTACTTTAAAAATAAATAAATAAATAAAACCTTCATTTCTGATCCATTTTTTTGTGGTTTGGTTCATTTGGAGTTTATCAGACTTAGTAGAGTCTATATTATTCTTTAAGGCTTTATCTTGGGGCACCTGGGTGGCTCAGTTGGTTAAGCGTCTGCCTTCAGCTCAGGTCATGATCCCAGGGTTGTGGGATCGAGCCCCAAGTCATGCTCGCTGCTCAGCCGGGAGCCTGCTTCTCCCTCTGCCTCTGCCTGCTGCTCCCCTTGCTTGTGCTCTCTATCTCTGCCAAATAAATTTTTAAAAATAAATAAATAAATAAAAAACTTTAAAGTATTGTGCTCTTGTAGAAGAGGAAGGATCTGTGTGACCATTCAGATTGGATTTAGAATTTTGCGAATGGAATGCTTCGTTCTCATTTTTAATGTATACAACTTAAATTTTTATTTTTTTTTAAAGATTATTTATTTATTTGACAGACAGAGATCACAAGTAGGCAGAGAGGCAGGCAGAGAGAGTGAGAGAGAGAGAGGAGGAAGCAAGCAGAAGGCAGAGGCTTTAACCCACTGAACCACCCAGGCGCCCCAGCAACTCAGATTTTTAATAGAAGTTTGTAAAAGTAAATTATTTTTTAAACAACCTGCTTTAAGGGGAAAAGGGTAAATGATTGTATTTAAAGCTGTTTATGCTGTTGTGAAAAATATTAGGAAATCAGTCTTTTTAAATAGTTGTTATGTAAATTCATATTCTTTATTAACAATAAAGACTTAGTAGTGGTATTGATACTATAGTACAGATTAAATCCCGTAATCATAAATTCGAGGAGACGATGCAGATTTTAAAATTTGAGCAGTTGTGGAGCTTGGCAACTTTTTTTGAAAGAAAATTATTATACATGAGCATGTATGCAACTACTCACCATATGTGAACCGAACTACAGGCATAAATGGGGAACCAGGAAATACTGACATTGGCAAGATCGGCTCTTCTTGGTACTGAATCCTCATAGTAATGACTTAGATGTTCAATATCTGTTCTCCAGTGTTAGATCACCTCTGTACCATATGTCCTCTGCACTGTATAGAGCTGTGTTTTACTGTGTGTATACTGAAGGCTAAAGGCCATAATGTTAAGCATTGCAATTTTATGAGTCATCATTATTCCACGATGTTTGGTACATTGAAATTTGTTGAAATAGGATTTGACCTGTATTCAATTTATATGTTCTAAACTGGTAGTACATTGCAAATACTCATGCTTTATGAAATAAACATGCTAAACATGTAATTTTTCAGAAGCAATGTACATTTTCACGGTAGCAAACTGAACATGAACTTGTAAAGCCAACCTTGGAGAAAACAAGATCTAAATATAAAACATAGACTGAACTTACATGAAGTGATGGTGAGAAAATTCAGATATTTCAGTTCTAGTGAGGCATAACCAAGAAGTATTCTATTTCTGAAGCATGAAGAATTAAAATTTATAAAGAGTATTCTGATATTAGTAGTTGAAAAATTAGGAATTTTCATTCCCTGAATGTCTTAAAAATTGGGGAAATTTTAAAAATCTATATTGTGTCCTGCCTGGAGGTTTTCTAGGACAGGCTTTGTTCCCAGGGTAGAAAAATCTTCGTGCAGATTGTAATAATGTTTTGTATTCATCTCTGTCAGTAACTGAACAAAAAGTTTCAGATGATCCTTTTGAACTCTGTTGACTACTCTAGTTCTGGTTGATATGCACAAACTAATCTAGATTCTATTCTGCCTAATTTACAAGAGATTAAAATGATGAAAGTTGGTAGAAAGTTATACTTTTTGCAACTGTTTTCATGTGCAATCTTTAATAAGAAACATTGCAATGGATGGATCTTTATGGTTCTATGGAAGTATTCATGACAGAATACATGTTTTTATAACCACTTATTAAAAAATGTGGAGGAAACGCCTTCTGTGGTTAGGAGGATTCTCAGCTTGTTTTCAAGCTTCTGATACTGTGATAGACTAGAAAAGATTTATTATGTAGCATGGTTTTATTTGTAGGCATGCATTAGTATGTTATCTTTTTTGAGGACATGCATAGCACAAAATCCTTTTTTATGAATAAGTTGAGATGCTTAAAAAATTGGATCTGAACACTGACTTTCCTACTGTATTTCAGAAAAGACATCCTTTCTTCCTGCCCCCTCACCTCCACCATTTTGTTGATTTTCATAAGAGGCCTGCTACCAACTGCTTTAATGATTCTGAAATAGTTTGATGGACTCTTAGATTTTTATTTTATCTATTTATTTTTTAAAATTGCCTTGGAATTGTGGGAAACCATTTCCTTTTTTTTTTTTTAAGATTTTATTTATTTATTTATTTATTTAAAAGATTTTACTTATTTATTTGACAGAGAGAGATCACAAGCAGGCAGAGAAGCAGGCAGAGAGAGAGGAGGAAGCAGGCTCCCTGCTGAGCAGAGAGCCCGATGCGGGCCTCGATCCCAGGACCCTGAGATCATGACCTGAGCCGAAGGCAGCAGCTTAACCCACTGAGCCACCCAGGCGCCCAAGATTTTATTTATTATTTGACAGAGAGAGACACAGTGAAAGAGGGAACACAAGCAAGGGGAGTGGGAGAGGGAGAAGCAGGCTTCCTGCTAAGCAGGAAGTCTGACATGGGGCTTGATCCCAGGATCCTGGGATCATGACCTGAGCCAAAGGCAGATGCTTAATGTCTGAGCCACTCAGGCACCCCAACATTGTTGAACTTGATTCCTTATGCTGGTTAAAATACGTGGAGTAGGGCGCCTGGGTGGCTCAGTTGGTTGGACGACTGCCTTCGGCTCAGGTCATGATCCTGGAGTCCCGGGATCGAGTCCCACATCGGGCTCCCAGCTCCACGGGGAGTCTGCTTCTCTCTCTGACCTTCTCCTCGCTCATGTTCTCTCTCACTGTCTCTCTCTCAAATAAATAAATAAAATCTTTAAAAAAAAAAAGAAAAATACGTGGAGTAGGTTTGGTGACTCCATGACTTGCAGTGGTACTTTGGGAATTCAAGATGATTACTTCCTGTATTTTATTTCATCTCAGTAAAACTCCAATAGAATCTTAAGAAAAACATTAAAAAGTTTGTCATAGGATGCACAAGTAATATCCCAAATTTTTTATTATTTTATGTCCTATGGATTTCTTTTTGTGAAATCCAAGTATCTTTGACTGTGATAAACTCCATCTCCTTATGTTACATTACAGGGTTTTATCCCTTTAAAGTAAAATCTTTATAATCATTTTAATAGCCAGACATTATAAGCTTTAAAAAGTTTTATGTTCAAATTTTTAAGTAATTATGATCTTTTTCTTCTCTTCCTCTTTTGTTTAGTCCAAAAGAAACTCCACCTTCAAAACCTGTAAAGAAAGAGAAGGAACAAAGGCCACGTCACTTACTCACGGACCTCCCTCTCCCTCCAGAACTTCCTGGTGGGGATCCATCTCCCCCAGACTCTCCAGAACCAAAGGCAGTTACACCACCTCAGCAACCATATAAAAAGAGACCAAAGTGAGTTTTTAGAGGGTATTTTATTTTATTATATTTTATTTTAGAGAGAATGAACGGGGGTGGGGGTGGCAGAGAGAGGAGAGGAAGAGAACCTCCAATAGACTGCACTGAGTGTGGAACCTGACTCGGGACTCCACGACGTGAGATCACAACTTGAGCTAAAACAGAGTCTGACCCTTAACCAACCGAGCCACCCAGGTGCCCCTGGAGGGACCTATTCTTTTTTTTTTTTTTTTTTTTTAAAGATTTTATTTATTTATTTGACAGAGAGAAATCACAAGTAGGCAGAGAGGCAGGCAGAGAGAGAGGAGGAAGCAGGCTCCCTGCTGAGCAGAGAGCCCGATGCGGGACTCGATCCCAGGACCCTGAGATCATGACCTGAGCCGAAGGCAGCGGCTTAACCCACTGAGCCACCCAGGCGCCCCTGGAGGGACCTATTCTTAATTATAGCTTCCTTCCTTCCTTTTGGGCCTAGATCTCATACTTTCTTCCACAACCTATGCCAGTAGGATTATATAAAATTGGGCCTAATGTGTATAGATAAATTTTTAAAGATTTTATTTATTTGACAGAGAGAGATCACAAGTAGGCAGAGAGGCAGGCAGAGAGTGGAGGGGGGAAGCAAGTTCCCTGCTGAGCAGAGAGTCCGATGTGGGCATTGATCCCAGGACCCTGTGATTGTGACCTGAGCTGAAGGCAGATGCTTAATCCACTGAGCCACCCAGGTGCTCCCCCTAATGTGTATATTTTATATTAATGGATAAAAGCCTTTCTGGGAGACCTGTTCATCTGCACCCTCAGATACCTAGTGTTTTTAGAAAAGCAACGATTTCTCAAATCCAGGTATACCATGAACATTGATCCCATGTGTCTTTTGAGTTTGATACTTAGAATATTAAAAAGGAAGAAAGCTCTTTTATTCAGGGTATATCAACCATATACACATAAATAAAAAATCAATAGATGTGAGATATTTTTTTCTTAAGCCACATAAATTGCCATGCCATAAATGTAATAAAATCTGGGTTTGATTTTAGCTCAGATCTTTGGATTGTTAGCTTTCCTCTTTTTTTAAAAAACTAGACACCATACCCACTGTGGGGCTGAAACTCACGATCCGGAGATTAAGCCAGCCAGGCATCCCAGCATTCCTCTCTTAATAATAAAAATAGTTACCATTTATTGAGTATATATTATTGCCAAAGTTTTAGATATATATTTTTATTCTTTAAAAAAAAATTTTTTTTTAAAGATTTTATTTATTTATTTGACAGAGATCAAAAGTAGGCGAGAGGCAGGCAGAGAGAAGGAGGAGGAAAGGGATGTGGGGCTTGATCCCAGGACCCTGGGACCATGACCCAAGCCAAAGGCAGAGGCTTTAACCCCCTGAGCCACTCGGGTGCCCCTAAAATTTTTTTTTATTAACGTATAATGTAGTATTCGCCCCAGCTATACAGGTCTGTGAATCATCAGGCTTACACATAGTAGCCCTATGATGTAGGATTCTTTTCCCATTCAGTAGATAAGAAAATAAGCAGCACATCTATTATTTGATCTTATGCCTTCCTGAAGCAAAAATCTGTCTTAGCCACTGTGAGAGACCATTTATTTCATATCATTTGATTCCTGCCTTTTTAATAAAGAAATTCATACAAGATTCATGGGTCAGAGAATCATCATAGAAGAATCCTGTTTTCTTCTTTGAATAGACTTAAGTTTTTAAAATAATTTTATTTGGTTTGTCTTGGGGGGCTCCTTTTTTTTTTTGCCTTTTTTTTAGAATTTGTTGTCCTCGTTATGGAGAAAGAAGACAAACAGAAAGTGACTGGGGAAAACGCTGTGTAGATAAGTTCGACATTATTGGGATTATTGGAGAGGGAACCTATGGCCAAGTATATAAAGCCAAGGACAAAGACACAGGTAAATATTGCCACAAAATTCTAGATGTCAGAAGTTTAAAAATTTTGCAGTACTAATGCTAAAGTAGACTTAGCAAAAGTGAATTTCGAGTTCTAATTTTGTTCCCAAAAGTTACTAAAAGACTAAAATTTTCCAGAAGAATCGTATTATTATTACTGTTTAAAAACCTTCCTCTTTATCTGTTGTCCATTGTTAATACTTTATAATAAGCTTGCTGGGAATTTAAGAGAGTAGAAATAAAATTTATAGGTTGCTCTTTGGTAGGGGTTAGTCCTTAAAACGAAGTAGTTGGATTTTTGGCATATTTTAGTAATTCAGAATTTTTAGGCCTTGCTGAATACTGAATTAAGAAATACAAGTCTTTTAAAAAAAAAGGCAAGAAAGGGAACATGGGGTTTTGTTTTGTTTTTTGAGGTATAAAAGTATCTGGTATATAGCATTAAAGTAAGCTAAATCTGTCTTTCAGAGCAACTTTGGGCATATACTGGCTGGCCAAAAAATGCTAATTGATAATGTAATAGTTTGAATTTGTTGTAACAGGAGAGCTAGTGGCCCTGAAAAAGGTGAGACTGGACAATGAGAAGGAGGGCTTCCCAATCACAGCCATTCGTGAGATCAAAATCCTTCGTCAGCTAATCCACCGAAGTGTTGTTAACATGAAGGAAATTGTTACGGATAAACAGGATGCACTGGATTTCAAGAAGGACAAAGGTACTAGCAAGGAATCGTATTTCTACAGGGTAGATCGGTACATCTTATTTTTTTCTCTTAGCTTGTTTGCCTATTTGACCAACTTCTTGAATCCATACTGGAGTGAAGATGTTAGTTTTGAAGTCTCTCTCTCTCTCTTTTTTTTTTTTTTAAACAAATTATAATAATAGTAATGGAGATTAAACCCAGCTTTATCAGTTAGTCTCTCTCTTTTTTTTTTTTTTCTTAAAGATTTTATTTATTTATTTGACAGACAGAGATCACAAGTAGGCAGAGAGGCAGGCAGAGTGAGGGAAGCAGGCTCCTTGCCGAGCAGAGAACCCAATGTGGGGCTCTATCCCAGGACCCTGGGATCATGACCTGAGCCGAAGTCAGAGGCCTTAACCCACTGAGCCACCCAGGTGCCCCTCTCTCCTTTTTTTTTTTTTAAGTAGGCTCCATGTCCAGCATGGAGCCCAGCATGGGCCTTGAACTCATGACCCTGAGATCAAGACCTGAGCTAAGGGACGCCTGGGTGGCTCAGTTGGTTGAGCAGCTGCCTTCGGCTCAGGTCATGATCCCAGCGTCCTGGGATCGAGTCCCACATCGGGCTCCTTGCTCGGCAGGGAGCCTGCTTCTCCCTCTGCCTCTACCTGCCATTCTGTCTACCTGTGCTCGCTCTCTATCCCTCTCTTTCTGACAAATAAATAAAATCTTTAAAAAAAAAAAAAAAAAAGACCTGAGCTAAGATCACCTGTCGGATACTTAACCGGCTATCACCCAGGTGCCCACAGTTACTTTCATTCTTACGTCATCCCTTCTCGTTATTTTTTATAATGCATCCATATTTTTACATGGTTTTGCACTTACACAGTTTAGAATTCAAAACAGATATTTCTAAAACAATCTTCAGATCACATACTGGTTTGTTTTCCTGGATTTGTAACTTTTGTCTCTTTGGGGGATAAAATTATTCATTCATACTTATGTTTGAAGTAGTTTATATATGTCATTCAACCCACTTTTATTAAGGCAAATCTGAAGATTTCTTTTATGAAGAAATACATCTATGAATATAGTCTGGAATGTTAAGAGAGAATACAGTTGAAGTACATAAAATTAGGAAGGTAATAGGTAAAGTTAAGCTGGGCTTATTTATAAACCCTTAAAGATATTAGCACTAGAAGAGTAGCACTTCTCAAGTTTGGTAGAAGTAGTTTTTGTTTTTAGTTTTATTAAATGGTAGAAGTAGTTGTAAGGAAATGAAAAGAAATTCTGCTTATATAACAGTAGTTAGATAAATTTATGGATGTTAGACCAGAATAGAATTAAGAATACTGGTGTTCTGGTAGACTGGGTGTGTCTTAACTTCTTCTGATTATAAGAATAGTAAAATGTGGGGCGCCTGGGTGGCTCAGTGGGTTAAGCCGCTGCCTTCGGCTCAGGTCATGATCTCAGGGTCCTGGGATCGAGTCCCACAACGGGCTCTCTGCTCAGCAGGGAGCCTGCTTCCCTCTCTCTCTCTGCCTGCCTCTCCATCTATTTGTGATTTCTCTCTGTCAAATAAATACATAAAATCTTTAAATAAATAAATAAAATCTTTTAAAAAAAAAAAAAGAATAGTAAAATGTGTAGGTAGTTTCTCTAAAGATAAACAAGAATATGTTAATTGGTTTTTTCTGGAGTGGAGTTTAATTTTCCTTTGCTGTTCTATACTGTTTAAATAGTTTACTGTGTACTATTTAAATTCTTTTTAAAAAAATCATAAGGGGCGCCTGGGTGGCTCAGTGGGTTAAGCTGCTGCCTTCGGCTCAGGTCATGATATCAGGGTCCTGGGATTGAGCCCCACATCGGGTTCTCTGCTCAGCAGGGAGCCTGCTTCCTCCTCTCTCTCTGCCTGCCTCTGCCTGCTTGTCATCTCTCTCTGTCAAATAAATAAATAAACTCTTAAAAAAAATCATAAAAGAATAAAAGAGTGAATAAATGGATGTGATGCATACCCATTGTGGTAAAATTAAAAATGTGGAAGGTAAGAAAAAGAAAATGGCAATCATTTCTCTCCCACTCCATCCCAGTCTACCACCATCCATAGAAAACCACTATAGTATTAGCATTTTGATGTATTTCTTTCTAAGTACTCTAAATATGTTATATTTATTTTAGCATAACTGAGATCAAAGTGTATTTAGTGTAAGTCATTTCCCATGTCATTAATGTGCTTTAATGACTACATAAGGCTAGATGAATCTACATTTACTTCATCAGTCTCTCTTGAGCAGTTAGTTGCCCATTTGTTTTATTTATTATTATTTTTTCAGTTAGCAATAATCGCGCCTCGGATAAACCTCATTGGCTACGATACTGCCATTATTATTTTTTAAAGATTTATTTATTTGTTTGTTTTTTAAGATTTTATTTATTTGACAGCAAAATCACAAGTAGGCAGAGAGGCAGGCAGAGAGAGAGGGGAATGCAGGCTCCCTGCTGAGCAGAGGCGCTCGATCCCAGGTCCCTGAGACTATGACCTCAGCCGAAGGCAGAGGTTTAACCGACTGAGCCACCTAGGTGCACCAAGATTGATTGATTGAGATTGATTTTTTAAAAGATTTTATTTATTTGACAGAGTGAGAAAAATCACAAGTAGGTGGAGAGGCAGGCAGAGAGAGAGGGAAGCAGGTTCCCTGCTGAGCAGAGAGACCTATGCGGGGCTTGGTCCCAGGACCCTGAGATCATGATCTGAGCCGAAGGCAGAAGCTTAACCCACTGAGCCACCCAGGCACCCGCCCCCCCCCCCAGATTTATTCTTAGTGAAAGAGTACATTTGCATGAGTGGTGGGAGAGGCAGAGAGATTCTTTATGTCAAGGAGACTCCTTGCTGAGCGTGGAGCCCAACTGAGGGCTCAATCTCATGACCCTGAGGTCATGATCTTAGCCAAAGTCAGATTAAGAATCTGACGCTTAACTGAGCCGCCCTGGCGCTATTATTACTGTTTTTTTAAGTAAGCTCTCTGCCCAGTGTGGGGCTTGAACTCATGACACCAAGGTCAAGAGTGACATGTTCTAGCGACTGAGCCAGCCAGACGTCCCAATTAGTTACTAGTTTAAAAAATGTAATAGTTCTGCATTCAACATTTTTGGTCATAAATCTTTGTGTTTTGATTTATTAATATAGGTTCTTAGAATTACTTGGCGGAATGGATTTTTTATATTTAATATTAGATTGCTTTTAAGATAGTAATTATTTATGCCCACCTGTGAGTGCCCATTCCACTTTTTCCTTCCTAAGATTGAGTATACCTTTTGAAAAAATTGTCATTTCAGAGGTGCCTGGGTGGCTTGGTCAGTTAAGATAATTGTCTAACCTAGGTTTAAAACTGCTTATGTTACAATATTTGTCTTTGTCATATACCCTGCTAAAGTGGAAAGACAGCATGGATTTCAGATATTTTACAATTCTTTTAGCATCCTTATCCTTTTATCTACCTTTTTTTTAATACAGATTTTATTTGAGAGAGAGAGAGTATGAGAGGGGAGAAGGTCAGAGGGAGAAGCAGACTCCCCATGGAGCTGGGAGACCGTTGGGGGACTCGATTCCAGGATCATGATCTTAGCCAAAGGCAGTTGCTTAACCAACTGAGCCACGCAGGCACCCCTTTTATCTACTTCTAAATTTAAGGAGTTTAATTAGAAGGTTCACCTTTCTTTCAATTCTTTTTCTTTTTCTTTTTTTTTAAGATTTTATTTATTTATTTGACAGACAGAGATCACATGCAGACAGAGAAGCAGGCAGAGAGAGAGGAGGAAGTAGGCTCCCCACTGAGCAGAGAGCCCAATGCAGGGCTTGATAGTCAATATGGAGCTTGATAGCCCGATGCAGGGCTTGATCCCAGGACCCTGGGATCACGACCTAAGCTGAAGGCAGAGGCTTTAACCCACTGAGCCACCCAGGCACCACTCATTTCTTAAATATTATGAATTTCACCAGTAATTTATACTGTATATACTGTGCTATCCCTGACATATTATGTGAGTCCTATTAAATCTAACTGGGGTAAAGACTTATACAGAAGTAGCCATAGACAATATTGGCATAGTAACAAATGGGCATAGTTATAACAAATAAAACTTTATTTTACAGTGACAAACAGCAGCCTAGATTTGGCCTAAGGCCTGTAATTTGCCAACTGATTTAGATCGTAGAAGACTAGTATTATCAGCTTGATCAGGGCAGTTGTTCTCCTCAAGTAAATAGATCAAAGAGCATTGGGTTAAAAGTCAGAGGATTAATTAAAATAGTATTTTGTTTTTGTTATTAGAAAGGGCAAGTTATTTAAGTTCTCTGAGTTTCTTCATTTATAAAATTAAGTGGTTGTTTCAGAGAGCCTTATGGTGCACCCCAAAATTATATTAAAATTTGAGGCATTGTCATTTCAGTGTCCTTTTCCTCTTGTTTTTAATTTTCTTTTTCATTTTTGTATAGGTGCCTTTTACCTTGTATTTGAGTATATGGACCATGACTTAATGGGACTGTTAGAATCTGGTTTGGTACACTTTTCTGAGGACCATATCAAGTCATTCATGAAACAGCTAATGGAAGGATTGGATTACTGTCACAAAAAGAATTTCCTGCATCGGGATATTAAGTGTTCTAACATTTTGCTGAACAACAGGTAATGTAGTAACCAAATAAGGTTAACCATTTTCTCCCTCTCTTCTGACCCAGCTGGTTAGTTGGGTTTACAGGTAGACCCAATGATGCAGTTTTTTGCATTTACATACATCTGATGATTGTACTATAGGAACATCTTACGATAGGGTTATTCTTATGAGCAGAGTCTTGAGACTTGTTGTTGGTAAGGAATTTAAAAAGGTAGGATTGTAAAGGTTTTTTAATTGCAAACATTTTATGAAACCACTCACATCCTACAGGAACATTCAGAGAGCTTTTTGCCATAGTTAGTAAATATTATTGTGGTTTTTGGCAAATTAAAACACACGTTGAGTTCTCAGTGAAATTCTCCCTTGTTTAAGTGGGGAGAAACATGCCTGTTCTTACAGCTATTCTTGAGACTTTCTCCGTTATCAAATTTCAGAGTAAACACAGGTGTAGCTGGTGGTTGACCTTTCTGCCAAGCACTTAACTCCCAAGTCTGATACTATTGAAGTTATACCAGTGTTTGGTTCTTTAGGTAACTGGGCTGTTTGTAGCCATCTTTGTCTGATTCACCCATTTTTAAAATACATTTCTGTTCAGTTATATTTAACAAATACTACTATCTGCATAGAGTTATAGAATGATTATGACTTCTCATCTTTGTGGAGTGATATAACCAACTACACAGAGTTGCCCAGGGACTGTCCTGGTTTTACTTATTTATTTTAAGTTTGGGGTTTGTTGTTTGTTTGTTTTTTAAGAGAGCAGGCAACCAGGAAGAGGGAAGGGCAGAGAGAGACTCTTAAGCAGGCTCCATTCCCAGCGCTGAGCCCAATACAGGTCTCAATCTCACACACTGAGATCAGGCTGTGAGCTGAAATCAAGAGTCTTGTACTCAACTGACTGGGCCACCCAGGTGCCCCTAAAGATTATTTATTTATTTATTTATTTATTATATATATATATTTTAATGATGTTTTTCATTCTTTTTTTTTCTTTTTTTTAAAGATTTTATTTATTTATTTTTCAGAGACAGAGGGAGAGAGAGTGAGCGAGCACAGGCAGACAGAGAGGCAGGCAGAGGCAGAGGGAGAAGCAGGCTCCCTGCCGAGCAAGGAGCCCGATGTGGGACTCGATCCCAGGACACTGGGATCATGACCTGAGCCGAAGGCAGCTGCTTAACCAACTGAGCCACCCAGGTGTCCCTATAAATTTTTTTTTTTTTTTTAAAGATTTTATTTATTTATTTGAGAGAGAGACAGTGAGAAAGAGCATGGGCGAGGAGAAGGTCAGAGGGAGAAGCAGACTCCCCATGGAGCTGGGAGCCTGATGCGGGACTCGATCCCGGGACTCCAGGATTATGACCTGAGCCGAAGGCAGTCGTCCAACCAACTGAGCCACCCAGGCGTCCCTATAAAATTTTTTTTTTTTTTTAAAGATTTTATTTATTTATTTGAGAGAGAGACAGTGAGAAAGAGCATGAGCGAGGAGAAGGTCAGAGAGTGAAGCAGACTCCCCATGGAGCTGGGAGCCTGATGTGGGACTCGATCCCGGGACTCCAGGATCACGCCCTGAGCCGAAGGCAGTCGTCCAACCAACTGCGCCACCCAGGCGTCCCCCCTATAAAATTTTTTTTAAAAAGATTTTATTTGTTTATTTGACACAGAGAGAGATCACAAGGCAGCATAGCAGGCAGAGAGAGGGGAAGCAGGCTCCCTGCTGAGCAGAGAGCCTGATGTGGGATTTGATCTCAGGACCCTGAAACCATGACCTGAGCTGAAGGCAGAGGCTTAACCCTCTGAGCCACCCAGGCACCCCAAGATTTATTTTTTATTTTTTTAAGATTTCGTTTATTTATTTGACAGAGAGAGACACAGTGAGAGGGGGAACACAAGCAGGAGGAGTGGGAGAGGGAGAAGCAGGCTTCCTAATGAGCCGGGAGCCCGATGTGGGACTCAGTTCCAGGACCCTGGGATCACAACCCTAGCCGAAGGCAGCCACTCAATGACTGAGCCATGCAGGCGCCCCAGATTTTTTTTTTTCCTTAAAAAATTATTTATTTATTTATTTAAAGATTTTGTTTGTTTATTTATTTATGAAAAGATTTTATTTCTTTATTTGACAGACAGAAATCATAAGTAGGCAGAGAGAGAGGAGGAAGCAGGCTCCCCACTTAGCAGAGAGCCCAATGCGGGGCTCGATCCCTGACCCTGGGATGATGACCTAAGCCGAAGGCAGAGGCTTTAACCCACTGAGCCACCCAGGCGCCCCCAGATTTTTTATTTTTAAGTAACCTCAACACTCAATTGTGAGGCTCGAACCCAGGACCCCAGGATTAAGTTACATGCTCCTGGGTGCCCCTGTCCTACTTTTAGCACTGGAGGTCCCACATGGGATAGTTGGTCACTAGAAAGCTTAGAGTTTAATAGGGGAGCTAACAAATAAATCACTCAATCCAGTAAATATTAAGCACTCCTCTCCCCCCCCCCCACACATGTGATGGCTAATTAAGTAATGTCTCAGCCCTAGGGGTGTCTGGGTGGCTCAGTGGGTTAAAGCCTCTGCCTTCGGCTCAAGTCATGATCCCAGGGTCCTGGGATCGAGCCCCGCATCGGGTTCTCTGCTCAGCAGGGAGCCTGCTTCCCTTCCTCTCCCTGCCTGCCTCTCTGCCTACTTGTTATCTATCTATCAAATAAATAAATAAGGGTTCTCTGCTCAGCAGGGAGCCTGCTTCCCTTCCTCTCCCTGCCTGCTTCTCTGCCTACTTGTGATCTATCTATCAAATAAATAAATAAATAAATAAATAAAGTAATGTCTCAACCCCAAGATCAAGAGTTGCATCTCTACCCACTGAGCCAGGCAAGTGCCCCTAAGCCCCACCCATCCCTACCCTTTTTTTTTTTTTTCCTTGAATCTGGGAGCATCTGGGAAGATGCAGTTTTGATGAGTAAATAGGAATTTATCAGAAAGACATACAACAGAGGGTTAAATTTCTAAGTAAAAGAAATTACATGGGCAAGATCACATAAATAAGAAAATTAATGTGCAGTATCTGAGAAAAATGTAAATAGGTAAATATATCTAGAGCAAGAAGAGTGAAGCACAGGGGACGCCTGGGTGGCGCAGTTGGTTAAACGACTGCCTCCGGCTCAGGGCGTGATCCTGGAGTCCCAGGATCGAGTCCCACATCAGGCTCCCAGCTCCATGGGGAGTCTGCTTCTCCCTCTGACCTTCTCCTCGCTCATGCTCTCTCTCACTGTCTCTCTCTCTCTCAAATAAATAAAATAAAATCTTAAAAAAAAAAAAAAAAAAAAAAAAGAAGAGTGAAGCACATAATGATGAGATGAAGCTGGATAGTTGCAAGGAGCCAATTTAAGGATCTTGTATATCTTGCTAAAGAACTTACACTGTAGGGCGCCTGGGTGGCTCAGTGGGTTAAGCCGCTGCCTTCGGCTCAGGTCATGATCTCAGGATCCTGGGATTGAGTCCCGCATCGGGCTCTCTGCTCAGCAAGGAGCCCGCTTCCTTCTCTCTCTAACTGCCTCTCTGCCTACTTGTGATCTCTCTCTCTCTCTCTCTCTGTCAAATAAATAAATAAATAAAATCTTAAAAAAAAAAAAAGAACTTACACTGTAGATGAAAGCCATTGAGTGGTGCTGGTTTGGTTCGTTTTTTGTTTTTAAATTATACATTTAGGGGCACCTGGGTGTTTCAGTCAATTGGGGATCCAACTCTTGATTTCAGCTCAGGTCATAATCTCAGGGTGGTGAGATTGAGCCCTGTATCCAGCTCTGTGCTCAGGGTGGAGTCAGCTTGAGATTCTCTCCCTCTGGCCTTCTCCCTGCTTGCTTGTTCACTCTCTCAAAAAATAAATTACACAGTTAATTTGTATTTTTAAATTATACAGTTAATGCATTATTTTAAATTATTTTCTATGATGTATATAATTATTATATATTGTTATACTTAAAATACTTTATGAGACAAAACATGATGGTAAAAGATTATCCTGTCAGTATCTGTGTTTTGTTTTTTTTTTTTAAGATTTTATTTATTTTTCACAGAGAGAGAGAGGGAGAGAGAGTGAGCACAGGCAGACAGAATGGCAGGCAGAAGCAGAGGGAGAAGCAGGCTCCCCGCCGAGGAAGGAGCCCGATGTGGGACTCCATCCCAGGACACTGGGATCATGACCTGAGCCGAAGGCAGCTGCTTAACAAACTGAGACACCCAGGCGTCCCCTGTCAGTATCTCTGTACCCACAATTTTCATTAGAGCTGGGTTTGGTTAATCTACATCCATAGTAATAATGCTTCAAAAATTTAATGATGGCTCTCACCTTGCAGCATTCTGGACTATAGCATATACTTGTCTTGGTTCCTTTTGCTTCTCTAAGGGGGATGTCTCAGGTCAGGGAATAAACTGCAGTCCTGTTTGGTGACCTTTCTGTTAGGTCAGGCCCCCTCCCTGTCTATCCATATTCAGGAAGCTGATGAGATTCTAGACTAAACTGAACTTCCTCTTCAGGTTGCTTAGCAGGATGCAGGAGTCTTATGATCTAATCTGATCCATTCAGCCTTTGCTCTTGCCTGTTTGGCTCTGTTTAAATAGAGCATTTGGGGTGAGATCACCTGGAGAAAATGGTAAGGAGCCCTTCACAAGGAAGTGAAGGCAGTTGATGAGAGAGGGAGGAAAGCAGAGCTGGGCTCCATGATGTTTGTTATACCTTCCTTACACAAATATAAACGAGACCAAGTCATTTTAGGTGGTGGAGAGATACAATTAGTCTTCTCTTTTAGAAAAATCATTAAATGGTCATTCTAATATGGTATAGACTAGAGGCAGGGAGACCTATTAAGACTATGATAAGAAATTGTCAGTGTTTCAACTAACCAAGGCTTTTCTAATAGAGATGGACAGGATCAACTTTGTGGATCAATAGATTTTGGTGAGTAAATGAGTGGTAGAAAATGAATGAGAGTGCTTTAATGGAACTCACAGATTTCTGACTTAAGAAAATAACTAGATGGGTGGCATAATGATCAATATAGGTAATGTAAAAGGAAAAGCAGGACAGGTGAGTGAAGAGTAAATCCCTTTTGGATATGGCTGTTGCATATCCAGGGTAGTGATATCTCATAGGCATATGGTCACATTGAAGTTCCAGACTAGCAGTATAGTTTAGTTTAGGAGTTACAGCAGAAAAAAGGTGTCAGAAGATGGAATCCAAGGGAATGGTCAGAAAGATACAGGGAAAATGAGGAAATATCATGAACCTAAAATAGGCAGGTTTAGGAGCACCTGGGTGACTTAGTTGGTTGAACATCTGACTCTTGATTTTGGCTCACGTCAGGATTTCAGGATCCTGAGATGGAGCCCGGTGTCTGGCTCCAGTGGCACTCAATGCAGAGTCTGGTTGAGATTCTCTCCCTTTGCTCCCCGTCACACTCACTCTCACTCTTTCTCTCTCTGTGTGTCAAATAAATAAATCTTTAAAAAAAAAAAAAAAAAGGTTTAAGAAGGGATGGTCATATATATCAGGTGATGCAGCCAGATGATAAGACCAGAGAAGGAATCTGAAAATTAAAAGGTCAGCATTGACACTGTGTGGTAAGTTGGTGGGTAGCACAGTTAATGGGAAGGTGATGGTAGGTGTGTCTTTAATTTTTGCTATTTATTTATTTATTTATTTAAAAGTTTATATGCATTTATTTGACAGAGTGAGAGAGGGAACACAAGCAGGGGGAGAGGGCAAGGGAGAAGCAGGCTTCTTGCTGAGTAGGGAACCTGGTGTGGTCCTCCATCCCAGGACCCCGGGATCATGACCTGAGCTGAAGGCAGACACCTAGGCGCCCTATGTTCTATTTTTTAAGGATACAGAGGTTTGAGCATATTTAAATACTAAGGGAAAAGAAAATCAGTAGGGAGAAATTGAAGATTCAAGAAAGAACAAAGAATTAATTAATTAATTTTAAAAAAGAATAAAAATAATTTAAAGGATCAAGGTTCTAGAGGAGATGGAATCAAGGCCACAGGTTATAGTGGCCACAATTATAGGTATTGATTATCCTTGAATAAGAGAAATTGACACACTTTTTCTATAATTGAAAGAAGAAAGGTTATATATGTATATATATATATATATATATATTTTTTTTTTTTTAATAAAGCCTCTTTTTTTTTTTTTAAGATTTTAGAGAGAGAGATCACAGGTAGGCAGAGCAGCAGGCAGCGAGAGAGGGGGAAGCAGACTCCCTACTGAGCAGAGAGCTTGCTGCGGGCCTCCATCCAAGGACCCTGAGATCATGACCCAGGCCAAAGGCAGAGGCTTATCCTCTGTATATATTTTAAAGATTTTATTTATTTATTTGAGAGAGAACACAGAGGGAGAGAGAGGGAGAAGCTGACTCCCCACTGAGCAGAGAGCCCAACTCTGGGCTTGATCCCAGGACCCCTAATTCACCACCTGAGCCAAGGGTATGCACTTAACTGAGCCACCCAGGCCCTCCAAAGGGAAAGTTATAGATGCAATTAAGGTTATATGGATAAAAGAATGTCAAGTAGCTCCCACCTGATTATTTCTGTTTTTTTTTTTTTTTTAATTTTAAGACTTTATTTATTTATTTGAGAGAGAAACAGAGATAGCGAGAGAGCCTGAATGGGGAGGAGAGAGAGAAGCCAACTTGCTGCCGGTTTCGGAGCCAGATCCCAGAATTCTGGGATCTTGATCTGAGCCAAAGGCAAATACTGTACTGACTGGGCCACCCAGATGTCCTACGACTTCTCTTTTTAATGAAGGAGGTCATTTACTGGAGATAAGAGGGTAGATTACAAAATACGCTAAGTGCTTGGTGATGTTTAGGTCTAGCCTAATTTTCCATAGTTATGTATCTCTTGCCATTTTAACTTTTAGTCATTTGTGCTTTCAGGCCTGGATCATGTCAGGTTCTAAGAGTGAGGATGCTGAGAAATTTGAGGAACCCTTTATGTCTCGTTATAAGACTCAAGTCAGCTAGTCCTTTTTTTGTTGCTTTTCTTAGAATTTGCTTGTAAATTGAACTTAAAAATGACATGATGTTTGGGGCAAGTGAATAAGGTGCCCAATGATCTTTACTAGGAATGATAGGGTTGGTTTAATTTAAAATTGTATAGCCAGTAGTTACTTTGTATGTATGTATTTATTTATTTAAGATTTTATTTATTTATTTGAGAGAGAGAACATGAGCGTAGGGGAGGAGAAAGGGGGAGGGAGAAGCAGACTCTTCAATGAGTGGGAGCCCGATGTGGGGCTCAGTCCCAGGACCCTGAGGTTATGACCTGAGCTGAAGGCAGACACTTACGAACTGAGCCACCAGGTGCCCCAAATTACTTTGTTTTAATATTTTGTCCCATTGCTCATAATTGAGGAGCACCTAGCATAGCCTTTTTTTTTTCCCTATGGTTTTACTTTTCTATCTGATCTCAGCTATCCCTAGTACCTTAAAAAGAGTGAACTGGCTTTTCATTACCCAAGAAGTTACACAAGCAGTAAATGTGAAAAATTTAGATAAATATGATTAATCCAGAATAGTTAATAGTTTAAAAAGTTTTCTGACATTTTACGTTGTAGTTTATTAAAGTATTACTTGACATCACTGTCAAGGACAGAATGTTTAGGAGAGTGAAACTTACGTGTGATCCGTTTAAGGGCATGGTTCTCAAAAGTGTGGTTCTCAGGGATACCTGGCTGGCTCAGTTGGTTAAGTATCTGCATTCAGCTCGGGTCTTGATCTCTGGGTCTTGGGATCCCCGTATTGGGGCTCTCTGCTGGGCAGGGAGTCTGGTTCTCCTCCTCCTGCCTGCCACTCCCCCTGCTTGTGTACTCACTCTCTCTGTGTCAAATGAATAGATAGAATCTTTAAAAAAAAAAAAAGTTCTCAGACCAGCAGCATTGGCATCATCTTCTGTGGGCTTCTTAGAAATGCAAGTTGTGGGGCGCCTGGAGGGTTCAGTGGGTTGAGCCCCATAGGGCTCTCTGCTCAGCAGGGAACCGGCTTCCCCCCTCCCCCTCTGCCTGCCTCTCTACCTACTTGTGATCTCTCTCTCTCTCTGTCAAATAAATAAAATCTTAAAAAAAAAAAAAAAAAAAAAAACAGAAGAAAAGAAATACAAGTTCAGGGGTGCCCGAATGGCTAAAACTTTTTCTTTCTTTCTTTCTTTCTTTTAAATAAAATTCCTTTTTTTTTTTAAAAAGATTTTTGTGGGAACCCAGGCACCCCTAAGGGTCTGACTCTTGATATTAGCTTAGGTCTTGATTTTAGTCATGAGTTTAAGCCCCATGTTGGGCTCTGTGCCAGGTGTGGAGCCTACTTTAAAAAAAAAACAGAAAAGAAAAATGAGCCAGATCTTCTGAATTGCATCTCTGGGAATGAAGCCCAGGAAACCTTTAATAAGGTTTCCAAGTGATTCTTATTTCATATTAAAGTTTTTGAGAACCCATCTAAGATCATAGTTGTATGTCTTTATGGTATAGGAAGTGATGGCAATATGTTGGTAAAAGGGGCCTAATTCTTCATAAAATTGTGTGCTCAGTTCAAAGTCATGTTCTCTGAAAAAATCTGCTATAGCCATGGTATTGTTGTGGTTTACTTTTTATTATGAAAAAATAAATTACAAGGAAAAATTGAGGCACTAATATAGTAATTAACATGTATAGTTAGTATTTTACTATATTTGCTTCCTTTCAGTTTTTCTGCTTGATTTATTTTAAAGTAAATTACAGACATCATTATGTTCGACCTTAAATGCTCCAGAAGATTATTACTGATTATCTTCTAACACTCAGTTCATATTTCATGTTTTTCTCACTTACGTTAAAATGTCCTTTGGATAGCTGGTCTCTTCAAATCAGATCAAAGTTTATAAACTGGATTTGGTTGTTAGGCCTCTTAAATCTCTCTTAATCTAGAACAGTTCATTATGTTTTTCCCCAATAATAAGCATTTAATCTAGCAGGTTTTAGTGACTTATTTGCCAAGAAATAAATATTTATTTAAGGGTCAAATCCAAAAACATAGTAGTACTCAAAAAAGAAAGCCATAAGGCTTTGTAAACCAAAGTAGTCAAAAGAGGCTTAATCTGGGAGAGTGACCGACCATTAAGAACAGAAGTAGGGGCACCTGGGTGGCTCAGTGGGTTAAGCCGCTGCCTTCGGCTCAGGTCAAGATCTCAGGGTCCTGGGATCGAGTCCCGCATCGGGCTCTCTGCTCAGCAGGGAGCCTGCTTCCTCCTCTCTCTCTCTCTGCCTGCCTCTCTGCCTACTTGTGATCTCTCTCTGTCAAATAAATAAATAAAATCTTAAAAAAAAAAAAAACAGAAGTAAGAGAATATAGGTTAAAATTTCGTTGTTGTAATTCCTTTAACTCCCAAATTCATGCCTTACTGTTTGGGTATAATGAGGAGGCTGCTATTGTTACTTTTATAAAAATGATTTTTTTTTCTTTTACAGTGGGCAAATCAAACTAGCAGATTTTGGACTTGCACGGCTCTATAACTCTGAAGAGAGGTGAGGCATTCCTCAGAATTACCTGTGTGAAAAAGAAAGAATCCTTTTTATTCTTGGATATTCTAATATTCTGCAAGTTACAATAATTTTCAGAGTTTCCTAATTTTCTAAATGTGTTAATTCTGTCTAAATTCTTGAATCAGGCTTAGCCTGAAATAAGTCAACCCAAATTGGAATGCAAGTTACTTTTTCATCTCCTACCTTCTGTCCAGTTCACTTTTGAACTATTAGATTGCTATGGAGCTGTTTTGACAATCCACGTTTCAAGTTCTATTTGCATTTACTTGTACAAGTTTTTTTGTTTTGTTTTGTTTTTTCCATCAGAACCCATTGTAAATTTATGTCATGGTGTTTTTACATTTCAGTCGCCCTTACACAAACAAAGTCATCACTTTGTGGTACCGACCTCCAGAACTTCTGCTGGGAGAGGAGCGTTATACACCAGCCATTGATGTTTGGAGCTGTGGGTAAGTCTCTCTGTGCTTTCTCTTTGATTGTAATTTACATGTTAAACTTGTATCTGTTTTCTCTCTACAGTGGCTTTTTGTAGCTTTTTTTAAGCTTGAAAGGATGGGGATAAACTTTTAGCCAGAATTCAGAGAAATCTGTTAAATATTTCCTTTTTTAAGAAGATTTTATTTATTTATTTGACAGAGAGATCACAAGTAGGCAAAGAGGGGGAAGCAGGCTCCCCACCACTCAGAGAGCTCAATGCTGGACTAGATCCCAGGACCCTGAGATCATGACCTGAGCCGAAGGCAGAGGCTTAACCCACTGAGCCACCCAGATACCCCTGTTGAGTATTTCCTAATAACAGAGACATAGTTTTTTAAAAAACATTTCCCCAAATGTCTTTTTCTTTCTTTTTAACTGAGTTTGAATTAAGGTCCAAATACATTCAGTTAAGGTCCATAAATTACAATTGTTTCAGGTCTTTTTTTTTTTTTTTTAAGATTTTATTTATTTATTTTTTAAAAGATTTTATTTATTTATTGGACAGAGATCACAAGTAGGCAGAGAGGCAGGCAGAGAGAGAGGGGAAAGCAGGCTCCCTGCTGAGCAGAGAGCCCTATGCGGGGCTCGATCCCAGGACTCTGAGATCACGATTTGAGCCGAAGGCAGAGGCCTTAACACACTGAGCCACCCAGGCGCCCCTCAGGTCTTTTAATTAGAGCTTCGTCCTCCATCTCTTGGAGGAGTCTCCCCAGCTTATAATTTTGTTAGAAGAAGCTGGATCATTTGTCTTACAGAGTTTCCCATAGTCTGGATTTTGCTGATTGCATCCTCACTGTGTTTTTTGTTGTTACTTTAGCGTGGTCTCTGTCCCTTTTTATTTCCTGTAAATTGTAGGTGAATTCAAGTTTGATTACCAATCACCCACTGACCCTGAAACTACTTTATAGGTGGTTTTGTGTACTTCTAATTATAGCCAATGATACATTAAAGTTGGGAGTAGGAGGCATTGGGAACCTCTGCCCAGAGTACAGACAATAACTGGATACATTATCTGTAGAGAATTTAAAAGCAATAAAATAATCCACTACAAATTAGTGTGCTTTTTATTATCAGATTATAGAGGCAGTTCTAAACAATGTATGCTAAAATATTCATTCCTAACAGGGCAGATTTACACACACACACACACATGCCTCACTTTATACAATATACAATTATCTCTTTTTGAAGTGTTATCAGTTATTAATGATCCACTGTCACTCATTCATTTATGGTTGTTTTGTGGTGGTGATATTGTAATTATATTATTCCTTCCTGGAATAAAGAGAACAATCTATTTTACTAACCCTGGGTACAAATCCTATAGAAAAAGTAGAGAGAGATAAAGCTTTAATTCTTTCATTATATTTACCAGTTTTAAAAAGATAATGAGGGGGGCACCTGGGTGGCTTGCTTAGGTGGTTAAGTGTCTGCCTTCAGCTTGGGTCATGATTCCACGGTACTGGGATCGAGCCCCGTGTTGGGGTCCCTGCTCAGTAGAGTCTGCTTTCCTCTCTGCCTCTCGAGCCTGCTCATGCTCTTTCTCTCTCTCTCAAATAAATAAATAAAATCTTTTTTAAAAAAAGATAATGAGGTGGGGCGCCTGGATGGCTCAGTGGGTTAAGCCGCTGCCTTCGGCTCAGGTCATGATCTCAGCGTCCTGGGATCGAGTCCCGCATCGGGCTCTCTGCTCTGCGGGGAGCCTGCTTCCTCCTCTCCCTCTCTCTGCCTGCCTGTCTGCCTGCTTGTGATCTCTGTCTGTCAAATAAATAAATAAAATCTTTAAAAAAAAAAAAAAAAGATAATGAGGTGGTTTCCTAGTATCCTTCAAAGATGGCCAAAGAGAGGGTGTTTTTTTTTAGTTTCATTATGAACTCAAGGATTTAAACTTTTTTTGGGGGGGGTGGGGATTTAAACTTTTTAAAGATCCTTCTATTTATTGAGAGAGAGAGAATGTGCGGGAGTTGGTGGTAGAGACAGAGGGAGAGAGAATTCCAGGCGGACTCTCCACGGAGTGCAGAGCCTGATGTAGGTCTTGATCCCATGACCCTAAGACCATGACCTGAGCCAAAATCAAGAGTCAGATGCTCAACTGACTGAGCCACCCAGGTGCCCCAATTTTTTAGTGTGTTTTAAACTTACGATTATCATTTTATTCCTACTTAAATTTTCTAGTCTTTGGCCTGCAGAAGTTTAGTGGGTCCTACCATCACTCTGAGCACTTGATAAATAGCCTTGCTTGTTTTCTGGTTCCAAGCTCGACCTGTTCATTTCATGCGCCACACCTGGAATCAGCCATTCTCTCAAGAGTCTTAGTTCCTTTTGGGAAAATGATATTTAGAGACCATAATTTGTGTTAGGAACGTAGACATTTTGGGGGTGCCTAGATGGCTTAGTGAGTTAAGCATCTGACTTTTTTTTTAAGACTTTATTTATTCATTTGATGGAGAGAGTGAGAACATGCACAAGTAGGGGGAATGGCAGAAGGAGAGGGAGAAGCAGGCTCCGTGCCAAGCAGGGAGCAGGACACCGGGCTCAATCCCAGGACCCTGGGAACATGACCTGAGCCGAAGGCAGACACTTAACTAAGCCACCCAGGCACCCAGACATGACCCATTCTATACACAGATAGGGAACCTGGACTTTAGGCTTAAGAGAGCTTGTCCTGGGTCTCCTGGTAGCTCACATTTGAACCCAGACCTTTTGGGTGATTTCATTATATGTCACTTGTAGTGTTTAAGCCTCCCAACACATGCACAGTTTCCCCCTTACTAAATGGCCTCACCAGATGTTCCACCCCAGTCACCACTGACCAAGCACCTACATACTTCTTCCTGACACTTATGTCAATCCAGCCCTAGGAGGTAGCAATCATAGTTGTTGGTTTTGTTTTGTTTTTTTAACTGTAGGAAGATACACAGAGGCCTAACTACCTGAGCCACCCAGGCACCCCAACAGCCGACTCTTGGTTTCTGCTCAGATCATGATCTCAGGGTTGTGAGATTATTTTATTTTTTTAAGATTTTATTTGAGTGAGGGATAGAGAAAGAGAGAGAGAGAGAGCGAGCACACACGAGCAAGGGGAGAGACAGAAGGAGAGAGAGAAGCAGAGTCACCACTGAGCAGGGACCCCAATGCGGGGCTTCATCCCAGGAACCTGAGATCATGACCTGAGCCAAAAGCAGACACTTCACCAACTGAGCCACCTGGGTGTCCTGGAAGTTAGTTAATTGTTTTTGATACTGTATGATTTATGCATATACATTCTGTCCTTGACCTCTATATCTTGGGGTTCTGACATAGATACTTGCAAGTGGAGCATATCTTTTTTTTCCCATTCATTCCCTCCTTTATTGATGTCAGTCTTTAAAAGGAGCACTGCAGGGATTTTATTTCAAAATTCAAAAGGGTTATAGATAAAGAGAGCATAATCTCTATGGTAGCCTTCCCAACTCCAATGAAGCTTTAGTTAATAACTCAAGCTGAGTGTGTTTGTGTTCTGGACTATTTGCTTTAACAGTATTAGCATTTAAATTGTCACAACTAGGCTCTAAAGTTAACACCCCATTAAGATACACAGGGAAAGTTCATAGCTCTGTTGGTATTATTACTTCAGTGAGCAGCCTGCCACCTCAGTGTAGTAGCAGAGTGTTGATTACATAATAATGTCTTCCCCACCAAAGACCTAGAAACTGAAATAAAAGAAAACAAAACACAAGGAAATTAAAATTATAGATTAGACTTTAAAGCCCAGTAACTTCACTAAATTAAGAATTTGCTAGATGTGAGCTTACTACTTCGGTAATCCGTGGATGTCTCTGTGAAGGAGAAACTAGAAAAACTAGTACAACAAAGTACGCCTAGATTCTGAAAACCACCTGGGTTTGTTTTTTTTCTTCCTTATGTTACCAGTTGTGACAACACTATTTGAAATTTGATTTAGTGGTTAATGTCGGAGATAGAGTTAAATTTTACTTTTTTATATTTTTAAAGATTTATTATTTTAGAAAGAGAAAGTAGAGGGAGGGGCGTAAGGAGAGAAACTCAAGCAGACTCTGACTTGAGGATCAATCCCAGGACCCTGAGATCATGACCCAAGCTGAAATCCAGAGTTGGATGCTTAACTGACTGAGTCATCCAGGCACCCCTGCATTTACTTTTCTAATTTCTGGATAAGGTTTGAGTGAATATAAAGTAAGAGTTTGTCATTTGAGGGACACCTGTGTGGCTCAGTCAGTTAAGCATCTGCCTTTGGCTGAGGTCATGATCCCGGGGTCCTGGGATCGAGTCCTACATCGGGCTCCCTGCTCATTGGGGAGCCTCTGCCTGCCACTCCCTCTGCTTCTGCCATTACACTGTCTCACTTCCTCTCTCTGGCAAATAAATAAAATCTTAAAAAAAAGAATTTGTCATTTGAGGTTAACAAATGCTAATAGAAAGGTGCTAATAACTTTGAAAACTCGATTTGTTTTGCTTCTCAAATTTAGTTAAGCTAAAGAATTCAGAGTGAAATGATAAATACTGCTTTTGTATTTGTAAATGTGATTTCAAAACACAGGCCAGAGAAGAGATTTTTTTTATCCATTTTCTTTGTTTTCCCACTTTTCAAAAAAAAGACTTTAGGAATACAAAAATGTAGAGTATTCATGGTTTTTTTTTTTTTTTTTTCATTTGTTTTGAATTTATATTGATAGTGATGAAAGGTTAAATAGGTGATGGAAATTAAGGCGTTCACTTGTGATGAGCACTGGGTGATGTATGAACATGTTGAATTACTATATTGTACACCTGAAACTAATATAACACTGAATGAAAACTAGATTAATTTTTATATAATTTCATATGTACAGAAAGTTCCTAGAAAAGTACAAAGAACTTTAGTATAGGCTTCATCCATATTCACTAAAATTTTTTAACCTTTTGAAGTATATAATAAACTGCATGTGTTTAAAATGTACAGTTTAAGTTTTGACATATACACCAGTGAAACCATCACCACAACCAAGATAATGATGACTTCTAAAAGTTTCTCTCTGTTCCTTTGTAATCTCTCTTTCCTGTCGGGACTATCCCATTCCTAGGCAACCCCTATTTCTGCTTTCTATCACTGTAGATTGATTTCTATTTCTAGAATTTTATGTAAATGGAATCATGCAGTACATGTTCTTTTTCCCTCTGTATCTTTTACTCAGCACAATTATTTTGAGATTTATTCATGTTAGATTCACTAATTGTTAACATCTTGCCACATTTGCTTTTATATTCGTGTTTGCACACCCGATCTTTTTTCCAGAACTGTCCAAAAGTAGTTGTATATATCATAATCTTTCCCTTCTTACTGTTTGATGTACATTCTTTTTTTTTTTTTTTTAAGATTTTCTTTATGTATTTGACAGAGATCACAAGTAGGCAGAGAGAGAGGTCGGGGGAAGCAGGCTTCCCACTGAGCAGAGAGCCTGACTCGGGGCTCCATCCCAGGACCCTGGGATCATGACCTGAGCCAAAGGCAGAGGCTTTAACCCACTGAGCCACCCAGGTGCCCCTAATGTACATTCTTTTAAAGATTTTATTCATTTATTTGACAGAGAGAGAGCATAAGCAGGGGAGCTGGAGGCAGAGGGAGAGGGAGAATTAGACTCCCCGCTGAGCAGAGAGCTCAGTATGGGGCTTAATCCCAGGACCCTGGGATCATGACCTGAGTCGAAGGCAGATGTTTAACCACCTAGTCGCCCTTAATGTACATTTCTTAAGAACAAAGATATTCTCATGTATAATCACAGTACCATTATCAAATTCAGAAAATTTAGCCTTGATACACGATCTTTTAAGTCATATAGCTTACATTCCATGTTCTTATTTTTTTAGTATACTAATAATATGCTAGAAACAATACCTTACCTCCTAGAGGATTTAATCCAGTATCATGTATTACATTTAGTTCTCTCCTTTTTTTTTTCTTTTTAACTTTTTAAAGATTTATTTATTTTAGCGAGAAAGTGCATGAGTGGGAAATAGAATCTCAAGCAGACCCCATGGTAAGCGTACGGAGCCCAATGCAGGGCTGGATCCTAGGATCCTGAGCTGAAACCAAGAGTCAGATGCTAACTGTGCCACGAAGGCACCCCTAGTTCTCATTCTTTACTCTGGAACAGTCCTTAGCCTTGTCTTTTGTGACATTCACATTTTTGGGGTTTTGTTTTGTTTTGTTTTTAAGATTTTATTTATTTGATACAGAGAAAGAGAAATCACAGGTAGGCAGAGCAGCAGGGGGAGAGAGAAGCAGGTTCCCTGCTGAGCAGAGATCCTGATGTGGGGCCCCATCCCGGGACCATCAGGACCTGAGCTGAAAGCAGACACCCAACTGGCTGAGGCACCCAGGCACCTCTAGATCTCAGTCTTTACTCTGAAACAGTCGGTAGCCTTTGTCTTTCATGACATTTACATTTTTGAAGGTCACACTAGCTCTAGCTGCTATATGGATTCAGATTATAAAGTTTTGGCTGGAATATTCTGTAAGTGTTAAGTTACCATGTTGGTATTTATGTAAACCCTTTTCCCCTCTTATTGGTGATCCTAATTTTGGAACTTAAGGTGTTGTCTTTTTCCCCATTAAATAGTTACTAGTTTTCCTTTTGTGTAATTAAATAATTTGTGGAGACATATCTGGGGACTTTGTAAGTATTTCAGTATTATTTTGGAAGACATTTTCAAAATGGGAAAGACATTTAAGCATCATGTGTTTGAAAGTCCTGTTGAAACTGGTATCTGATGACAATAGGAGGGCAGTAGTATATTGCATATTCTATAGAGCAAATGAATGGAAAAACTAATTTCTTTATAGGAACTGCTGAGCATCCTTGTAAAATTGAAGTATGAGTTTTTTTAGTCTTTACTTCCTTAATTTACAATGGAATTGATAGAAAAGGATTCTGTTCATTTTCTCTGCTTATAAACTTTATGGGTGGCAAAAATTTGATCTCCTGGCAAATATAAATTCTTTATACTATCTATTCTCACTTCAAGAAATATTTTCTTTTACAGACAAACCATAAGTGACTCTTAATCTCACGAAACAAACTGTGGGTTGCTGGGGGGGAGGGGGTTGGGAGAAGGGGGGTAGGGTTATGGACATTGGGGAGGGTATGTGCTTTTGGGTAAATTGGAAGGGGAGATGAACCATGAGAGACTATGGACTCTGAAAAACAATCTGAGGGGTTTGAAGTGGCGGGGGGGGTGGGAGGTTGGGGTACCAGGTGGTGGGTATTATAGAGGGCACGGCTTGCATGGAGCACTGGGTGTGGTGAAAAAATAATGAATACTGTTTTTCTGAAAATAAATAAATTGGAAAAAAAAAAAGAAATATTTTCTTTTACAAAACTCAAGACACTGCAGTTTGGAGCTTATTTACAACATAGTATATCAGATGCATCCAGATAGACTACAAAAGTCTATTGAGACACAGGTTAGGCTCCAGGGAGATCTCTCTTGACCTTTCAGTTTTACTCTTTCTAGATGCATCCTTGGGGAATTGTTCACAAAGAAGCCTATTTTTCAAGCCAATCTGGAACTGGCTCAGCTGGAGCTGATCAGGTACAGCTATGCATGTGCTCTGGGTGCGGAGGTGTGATAGGTGATCTTATTTTCTAATTTCCAATATTTTTTGTTCATTCTACTAATAAGTAAGTTTATGCTTCTTATGTCCAAGTAAGTTTCTTAGTCAGATTCACCACGTATTTTGTCATGGGATGTAGATGTAAAGAAATTGTAATCCCCTTTTTTAGGTCTTACTAAAGGTGTTACCTCTTAGGTTCCCCCTTTTTAGACTTTTTAGATTTTTGCATTTTTTTTTTTAAATTCTTCATATTAAAGCATGCCATTTTCAGTGTGGCTGTTTCATTCCTAGGTTAGATTAAGATCAGATTTATTTAGCAAACAATTATTGTGCCTGTTCTATTACAAATTCCTTTCTCTGTTAAACTTTAGGATTTAGAAATATATAAGATAGGTCCTGGCCTTCAAAAAGCTCAGAATTTAGTAAGTGGTAAAGCATGTAAACAGATAATTAAAGGTAGCATATAACTCATTATTTGTTAAGCATTAAATTCAGTTTTCTATCAAAATTTCTTAGGCTCTCTTCTGCCAGTTTTCCCTATAGGGACATTATAGGATCAGCTTATCACTTTGAAATTAATACTATCTGAACAGAACAAAATTGATAATCAAAATCTTTATGGAGGTTTAAAAAAATGTTTTACAAAACCAAGTGTATGGTTAATTTTGGATTCTTTTGCCGGATTTTCTCTTCACTATCTTATAACCAGTTGTTTCCTGTTCCTTCTGTTCTTAAAGCAGTGAGGTCAGGTTTTATCTTTCTGCATGCCCTCTAATTTAATAAGCCAAGATTCCCCCAGACTTCAGGAGGTAATAATTTCTGCTTCTGTAATCTCCAGAATTCAGAATGCTGACTTACTCACTTCTTGTTCTGGCTTTTTGCTTTGTTTTCAGTCGACTCTGTGGTAGCCCTTGTCCAGCTGTGTGGCCTGATGTTATCAAGCTGCCATACTTCAATACCATGAAACCGAAGAAACAATATAGAAGGCGTCTACGAGAAGAATTCTCTTTGTAAGTTTGGCAAAAATGTACATCTGGTTTCTATGTTTAGCTGGTGTTTAGACTTGACTTTCTCCTGGCATAGGGAGTTAGTGTTGTCCCAACTTTTTATGGCAGCACACCACAGGAAAACATTTTATCTTTGAACAGTGTATGAATTTTACCATAGTGCTGTTGTAATTTTCTCTTATGGAGGTTTTATTTTATTTTTTATTTTTTTATTTATTGATTTGAGAGAGATTCAGAGAGAGAGAGACAGACAGACAGACAGAGGGGGAGAGCAGCCTGACATGGGGCTCAGTCCCAAGACCTGGAGATAACTACCTGAGCCAAAGGCAGACACTTAACTATCTGAGCCATGCAGGCACCCCTGCTTTATCTATTTATTCATTCATTTATTTAGATTTTATTTATTTATTTGAGAGAGAGGGAGTGAGAGAGCACAAGTAGGGCAGAGAGGGAGCTGGGCTGGGCAGAGGGATAAGGAGAAGCACATTCCCCGCTGAGCAAGGAGCCTGATGTAGGACTCTATCCCAGGACCTTGAGATCATGACTTAAGCCAAACGCAGTTGCCTAACCAACTGAGCCAACCAGTGCCCCTATTTTTTTTTTTTTTTTTTTAAGTTTTGATTTTATTTAAGTATTCCCTACACCCAACATGGGGCTGGTACTCATGACCCCAAGATCAAGAGTTGCATGCTCTTCCAACTAAGTCAGCCAGGTGCCCCTGAAGGCTTTAGGTGATAGGAAATCATTTTATTGTGAACAATATGTAAGTTTTCTCATGGTCCTTTTGATCTTCCCACAATAAAAAAGAGAATGGAACTGCTGGCTTCATGTTTTCTACCTGTATTACAGCATTGCATGAATCCTGTGTGGGAGCAAATCTGCTTGCTTGTTTAGCCAGCTTCTAGCTCCTTTTCATGGTTACACATGGAGCTGGAGATTCAGAGACCTTTGGCAGAAGGTTACAGGTTTAAGAACTCTGGGATCATTTTGAATTTGTTCTTTCCACAGCATTCCTTCAGCAGCACTTGATTTACTGGACCACATGCTAACGCTAGATCCTAGCAAACGTTGCACAGCTGAACAGACTTTACAGAGTGACTTCCTTAAAGATGTTGAGCTCAGCAAAATGGATCCTCCAGAGTAAGTGCTGCTGGCCAAGTAGTCACCCTAAACCTCTCACTAAGCCTCAGGAGATGAGAAACTCAAAATAATAGGTTTTTAGAAGGAACTCCAAATGACTAAGTCCAGAATGGAGAGGTACCCTTGAATATTATGATTGATAAGAGGTTTGTTTTATTGCTCTATGTTTTCTTTTTAAATAGGGAATAGATTTAGTTATGATATTTGTTCTAAATTGACTCGAGGTGTCTTTTGTCCCTGAATCCCCAGCATTTTGCCTTGTACAACTTCTTTGAAAATATTCTTCTAGTTTTTGCTCTTACCTTTTTCATTTGCATGAATCTTCTATGTCTGGTGACCATGTATATCCCATATTTGGAAAGACAGTCCTAATTTTAAATAGTTTGCATCACTGTCAGGTCATATAACCCGAATTTTGATGTTGAAAATAGAGTGTTTGAATGTGTGTCTCTTTCAGCAGAATCTTCTGTATTTTCTGTATTCTGTCGGATCTTCTAAGGTTCTATACTCATGTTTCACGTTTGGCAGATAAAAAGTCTTATATCTTTGAATTTATCATTGACAACTTTGCGCAGTGGCAGTATCGTAGCCAATGAGGTTTATCCGAGGCGCAATTATTGCTAATTGAATTTATCATTGACAGTGTTACAGCTTTCATGTCAGAGTCCTTGGATATTTTTTTCTTACATAAAGAAACGGTCTTAAAGAGATAAATTATTTATTTATTTACAAAAGATTTTGTTTATTTGACAGAGAGACACACAATGAGAGAGGGAACACAAGCAGGGGGAGTGGGAGAGGGAGAAGCTGGCTTCCCACAGAATGGGGAGCCTGACGCAGGGTTGTATCCCAGAACCCTGAGATCATGACCTGAGCCAAAGGCAGATGCTTAATGACTGAACCACCCAGGTGCCCCGAAATACACAGTATTTAAAGACTGAGTGGGTAGTAACCATAAATCTAATTGTTTCAAAGAAATGTCCATATTTATTCATATTTATTTACTGCACTAGAATTTTGATACATTGAATGTGGATTGAAATACATAAACTTTTTACTGAAATTTGGGAGCTCTTATTATAGGGAGATTTTGACTCTGGTAATCTTTATTGTAATAAGATTTGCATAATCAAATATGAGGACATCTGGAAATGTATATTAAACTTTACTAATAAACCCTACAAAATATCGAGCCATGGAAATTCATTGGGTAGAAAGAAGAAAAGAACCCGTTTTTTGGTCCTCAAAGATCAAATAAAACATAAATTGATTTTTCACAAAGATGATTTAATAATATTATACTTTAGTGGTCCACCCCCTTGCCTGGACTTTTTTGTAGATACTAACAAGCTGGTCATCTCTGCCTTGTTTATTCCCGATTGAAACTTGACGAATAAAGTTCTACTTTATTCTTGTTATGTAAAGCAAGAATAGTTATAAGACTTAACTATTTGGAATGTGGGCATTTATATAGTAGGTATGTCTCTGATACTAGCAAGACCCTCATTTCTCACTGTAGATGTGGTGTTTTTGGGTTTTGGGGTTTTTGTTTTTTTTATTTGACAGACAGAGATCACAAGTAGGCAGAGAGGTAGACAGAGAGGTGGGGGAGAAGGAGTCTCCCTGCTCCCCGCTGAGGGGCTCGATCCCAGGACCCTGAGATCATGACCTGAGCCAAAGGCAGAGGCTTAACCCACTGAGCCACCTAGGCGCCTCTTCATTTCTCACTGTAGAAATCTCTTGGGCTTTTGGACTTTTATTTCCTTGGACTACCTACCATATGCCATGATCCCTTTTACAGTGCTACTATCTATTTACTAATATTTCTAGTTATTTTTATTTATATTATTCTTTCCATTTCCCTCTGCTCTTTGCCTTCACATTTTTATCTCTGGTTCTTCCGTTCACTCACTGTTGCAGTCCCACACACATTTCCCCTTTTGCTTTCTCTTTTTGCAGCCTCCCCCACTGGCAGGATTGCCATGAATTATGGAGTAAGAAACGGCGACGACAGCGACAGAGTGGTGTTGTGATAGAAGAGCCACCTCCTTCCAAAGCCTCTCGGAAAGAAACTACCTCAGGGACAAGTGCTGAGCCTGTGAAGAATAGCAGCCCAGCACCACCTCAGCCTGCTCCTGGCAAGGTGGAGCCTGGGACTGGGGATGCAATAGGTCAGTTCTAGGATGGAGTTTTTGTGCTTTAAGGACATTAGGGCAGGTTTTGATGGTCAAGTGCAAGAATGCATGCATGCGTGTGTGTTTTAGTTTTCTAGCTACTGAAGCATTAATAAAGAAGTGACCTCATTATGAGGAGAAGGAGCTAAACCAGGTTTTGTACATGTGGTCTAGAAAGTCTACAGTAGATTATTTTCCTTTCAAGAAAGTGGGAATGCTATATCTTAACTAGATGTATAGCATAAATCATTAAATAGGCCAAATTTAAGGCTCATTTACCCATGGTTTTCTTTTCTTTTCTTTTTTTTTAAGATTTTTTATTTATTTGACAGACAGAGATCACAAGTAGGCAGAGAGGCAGGCAAAGAGAGAGGAAGGGACACAGGCTCCCTACTGAGCAGAGAGCCCGATGTGGGGCTCGATCCCAGGACCCTAGGATCATGACCTGAGCCGAAGGCAGAGGCTTTAACCCACTGAGCCACCCAGGCATTCCTTACCCATGGTTTTCTAATATGTAATTTGGAGCCCTGTTTATGTTAGATTTGCTAAGACCTTCTTAGAGTCTAATCATTTAAATCACAATTGCTATTAAAGGTAGGTAGTTCTGTGGAAGGTTATTTGATCTAAGTATATCAAAAACTGTGTAATAGTGAACAGTTATAGTAAAGTGGTTGTCCTGTGGTACCATCAGTTTTTCTGAACTATAGGTATTCTTTCCATGGCTCACTTTCCTTTCCCTGTCCACCTATAAGATTGGTTTTTAACACTGGCTGCACATTCAGATCATCTGGGAAGCCTGAAAAGTAAATACTCCTGAATAATTGCCAGATCTCTGGGGGTAGAAACTGAAGCATCTGAATTTTACAATCTCTCCTAGTAATTGTGATGTGCAATAAGGGTTGTAAGTCACTAATCTTGAAGAATATAGATAAAATGAGATCACTTTTACAGTACAGAGATGTTTTAGCTTGTTCCTATATTTTGAAGTGAAAATATAAAGAATAACAAATTGTCATGACACTTTGAGGCATGAAAAATGAGATATTCAAAATGAAACTTAATACTGAATATTGTAAGTTGCTGTTGCCAGTTGAAGAAGCCGGAGGTCCTTAACCTGCCTCATCCTCTTATATTGGCTCCACTGTCTGTCCGCAGGCCTCGGTGACATCACCCAGCAGTTGAATCAAAGTGAATTGGCAGTGTTACTGAATCTGCTGCAGAGCCAAACCGACCTGAGCATCCCTCAAATGGCTCAGCTGCTTAACATCCACTCCAACCCAGAGATGCAGCAGCAGCTGGAGGCCCTGAACCAATCCATCAGTGCCCTAACTGAAGCCACTTCCCAGCAGCAGGACTCAGAGCCCTTGGCCCCAGAAGAGTCTTTGAAGGAGGCACCTCCTGCCCTAGTGGTCCAGCCTTCAGCAGAACAGACAAGCTCTGAAGCTTCAAGCACACCAGCTGACATGCAGAATATGTTGGCAGTTCTTTTGAGTCAGCTGATGAAAACCCAGGAGCCAGCAGGCAGCCTGGAGGAAAACAGCAGTGACAAGAACAGTGGGCCACAGGGGCCCCGAAGAACTCCCACAATGCCACAGGAGGAGGCAGCAGGTAAACAGACCGGTCATGAATCTCATTGAGCTCAGGTGCTGTTGATCCTCTTAAAAATCTCTTTAACATTTTCTTTTTCACATCAGTGGCCTCAGTTTCAGTTTTCTGTAACCTAGCCTACAGGAGAACATAGCACCCAATGATGTATTTCTTGCCTGGCTTCTATTTAAGTCTCAGAGCTCCTCAAAGCACTTCTCATATACTGATTGTTTTTCCATTTCCTGGGAGGTAGGTAAGTAAAGCCTCTGTATCTAACCCTAGGAAACCACAACCATACCTAGTGATAACATCTTGAATCACTGTGAGAATGGTGGCCAACTAGTACTAGCACTTGAAAATCTGCCTTCCAAATAAACCATCATCAGATTGTACAAATAGTAAATTTTACTCTAGTGTAGTGAATACTACTGGTCTTACCTGAAAGATACAGTAAAAACAAAACAAAACAAAACAAAAAACCTCTAATAAAAATGCCATTGTTAATCTCCTGAGGAGTAATCTAGAAATATTTCTAAGTAGATAACTAACACCATACATTTCCTTTCCCCCAAAATTAGAGTGTATAAAAATGCTTTTTAAAAACCTGTGTTCCTAAAAGAGACAATTGAATGGACCCCAAATTAGGAAGTGAGCATTACGTAAAGAAAAATCTAAGAAAAGGAAATATATTATACCTTGGTCTGGCATGACCACACCACCCAATTTTATTAGAGGAAAAAAAAGTTTAAATTTTCTAATTCTCATTCACAGTCTTTTTGCAAAATGCTTACTTATGTGAAAGTGTTTTCAACTTGGGAATTTTCGCTGTCCATGAAGACCCCATGAATTGGGGAATGAGAAGAGGCACAAGGGCTGAGGAGGTACACTAACCTTCAACTTTAGGTTGTCCTACATTCGCATTTCATATGGGATGGTGCAGAAAGTATATGCCTTTTTTCAACTGGTATACAAATATATGTTATTTTTCACACATGCAAAGCTTTTTAAAACTGGAAGATAACATAAATAAAATTAACCCCTTTACAGATAGGGAAACTGAAATCCAAGAAGCCTGCCTATGGTCTCACTGCTGGAACCATATTATTGGCAGAGGCAGAATTAGGACTGGCATACTTTTCTTAATATATATATATTTTTTAATGTGTTTTCTAATTCAGTTTGTTTTCCTGTCATACTGATTCCAGTTGCTTTTAAGAGACTAGAACATGGAATAACAGAGAAAGCTAATCTAGAATCAAAGCAGGCCTTTTTGCCTCCTCTCCCACACCTTCCTTCTCCTCCCCACCCCAGCAGAAAAATTCAGCTATAATCAAAATACCTGGAAGAATTCATTCAAATTAAATAATACAGGAATTGAAAGAAATTTACCCAATAATTGAGCTAACAAGCTGTCAGCCAAATGGTGAGATTGAGCTAAAATTAAGGCCTGGCCTATGGCCAGAAATTGTTGGGTTTACTTTTCAAAGGAGAGTAAAAATACCAATCCTTATTATTACCCGGAGATTATCCAGTTTTCCCTATCTCTCCTGTTTCTGTTTCTCCCCTGCTGCTGCCTCTGTTTTGGCCGTTTTACTGTTCATTACCATTTCCACCAGAGGGCAGACTGAATAAGCCAGAGAAGGTGGAAATCTCACTTTGGCTATGTTTAGCTACTCTTTACTTGTGTGGGGAAAGGGTTAAGATTGGAATTTAATAAATCAATCAAAATATTTAAGTTATTTATACATTTCATTAATAACTCCCTCCATTAGTACAGACTGTTAAGAATTGGAAATATTATTAACACTAAATGTTATAATAGTATGATTTTTTAAATGTGCTCTTTATTTTTTTAGGAAGTTTTATTTAATAGTTCTTTACAATCTGCTTTTCTACGTTGAGGTAGTTTCTATACTCATACATGTGAATTTGAACTCAAGAATTAGTTCTCTTGAAACACAGCTAGAGTATTTACATAAAAGGCAGAGTTCAAGTATGAAAAGTAGTATAGTTGGAAGAATAAGTTTAGCTTTGCTTACTTTTGCAGTAAGGCATTTTTAAAGTTGTTTACCATTGGTATTAAAAAAGCTGGTGTTTTATGTATAGTCCAAAAATACTTCTAAATATAAGTGGTACGGAGATGTTCTTATGTAGTGAGATATATAGTATGGCAGCAAGAAGCTCCAAAATCTATAGATGTTTATAGTCCAGTTAGCTCTCCTATTTCAGTATATCTTCTTTTCAGTTGTGAGTTTTCTATAGCTAATTTTTTGTCCTTAAATTCATTTTTACCTACCACCTGGTCAAACAACCGATCTGTCAACAAGCAACTTGGGTGGGTACGGTATACAGGGTGACCAACTCATCTGTAACTGTCATGGTTTTAAAACTGAAAGTCAGCAACCTGAGAAACCTGCTCAGTCCCGGGCAACTTGGGACTGTTGGCCCCCCTACTTGTATGTTACATATAGCAGCTGAACTTATCCTTCCAGGGTACAACGTTACAATATTGTGTTTTCAGAGTACTTTCACCTGCATGCTGAAAGAATACATACTTAATTTACTGATTGTCTTTGCAAAATATAATTGTGGTAAATATGCTACCAAAATACTTTATAACTAAAAACTATTTTTGGCTTGTCTGAGTAATGACTTTTATATCAGTAGCTCAGATAATAAAGAATTGACTATATGGGCATTTAAAAATACAGTTCCATAGGGAACAGAAAAATCAATCCTTTGGAAAATACCCCAAAACATTAAACCTTTTCTTCAGCAGGCTGACTCCTAACTCTTTAAAAACACTGTTCTGATTGTACTTGCTTTTGTATGTCCTCAAACTCACACCATTTTACATCTCTACTCTCCAGCCTTGGCAGGAGTTACCAGACAATGATTGCCATGCTTAGGTAAATTTAGCCAACAGGGGGGTTGGGGCGTGCGGGTGTGGGAATGTGGGGAGTGGTTCAAGAAAGACAAAGATCTTTGGAAAGACAGAGTGTAGTATATAAGTTCAACATTTCTAAATACTTAGTTCTTGTCACCATCTCCAAGATAAACAGATGTTTATCAATAGCCCATTCATTCTGCATGACATTACTATAGTGATTTTTTTCATAGCATGGAAAAAAAATGCAAGAGGTTGGGAAACAAAATAGAAAATATGATAGATTAGTCTTTATCATTACTGTAACATAGAAAGCTGAATGACAGAATGGTGGTTAATATCCCTGCCTTCAGAATGTGATTTTGGGGAAAGGGGACTAAAGTTTGGAGAAGCAAGTGTATATTTATACGGTGATGAAAGGTTTTTACTTTATTTCATCTCTCCTGTATATTCCTTTAAGTTCTATTTCAGGTGTTAACCTTATATCATCAAATGTTCTGTAAAATGTGTTAGCTAAGTCCATGCAAGGTCTTCTATTGTACAACGAGATTATGTGCTAGAAATGTGACCTCAACATGTGTATTATTTCCTCTCATCTTCCTTCTTTCTACGTTATTTTCATTAATGTTTTGATCCAACAGCAAAAAGGGGTGGGGAGGCTGCTAACAGCCTACATATTAGAACAGTTCCTTAAGGAAGGAAATGGAGGAAATCTCAGACAAAAATCAGGACAATCATTTGAAACTTACGAGCTTTTTTATACCAGCTGTTAGATTCATAATGCAACTGTTTTATTTTAATCACTTGATTTTATTTATAAATTGCAATTTCCTGATCCCAAGATTTTATTCTTTATATATATATATATATGGTTACTTGTATTGATATTTGTTTATGTTGGTCAGTGTATGTGTGTGTATGTGTGTGTGTGTTTGTGTTTATAATCACATGTGATTTTTAAGATGGTGTTTAAAAGAAGTAACCCTTCCACAGCATGTCCTCCTCACATTCTTCCACCAGAGAAGAGGCCCCCTGAGCCCCCCGGACCTCCACCGCCGCCACCTCCACCCCCTCTGGTTGAAGGCGATCTTTCCAGCGCCCCCCAGGAGTTGAACCCAGCCGTGACAGCCGCCTTGCTGCAACTTTTATCCCAGCCTGAAGCAGAGCCTCCTGGCCACCTGCCACATGAGCACCAGGCCTTGAGACCAATGGAATACTCCACCCGACCCCATCCCAACAGGACTTACGGAAACACTGATGGGCCTGAAACAGGGTTCAGTGCCACTGACACTGATGAACGCAACTCTGGTCCAGCTTTGACAGAATCCTTGACCCAGACCCTGGTGAAGAACAGGACCTTCTCAGGCTCTGTGAGCCACCTTGGGGAGTCCAGCAGTTACCAGGGCACAGGGTCAGTGCAGTTCCCAGGGGACCAGGACCTCCGTTTTGCCAGGGTCCCCTTACCATTACACTCAGTGGTCGGGCAACCATTCCTGAAGGCTGAGGGAAGCAGCAACTCTGTGGTACATGCAGAGACCAAATTGCAGAACTATGGGGAGCTGGGGCCAGGAAACACTGGAGCCAGCAGTTCAGGAGCAGGCCTTAACTGGGGGGGCCCAGCTCAGTCTTCTGCTTACGGAAAACTCTATCGGGGGCCTACAAGAGTCCCGCCAAGAGGGGGAAGAGGGAGAGGAGTTCCTTACTAACCCAGAGACTTCAGTGTCCTGAAAGATTCCTTCCCTATTCATCCTTCCATCCAGTCCTCTGAAACATTAATGAAATCATTTGCCAGAGCGAGGTAATCATCTGCATTTGGCTACCGCAAAGCTGTCTGTTATATTCCTTGCTCACTTGCTACTAGCAGGCAACTTATAAAATAATGATGTTGGCACCAGTTCCCCCTGGATGGGCTACAGCCAGAACAATTACTTCAACTCTACCTAGTAGATACAAGTAGAGAATGTGGAGAGGGTCATTAAATTGAAAAGTAAATGTTGTATTAGTTCATTTGCCTGCACTTCTTGAGCAGAAGAAAAGGAGAACAGTTTTAATTTTGAGATGGCTCAGGAGAGGCTCTCTTTAAGTTTTTAAAATTTGGGGATTTTTTTATGATTTCTTTCTTTTGAATTTTGTTTTTGTTTTGTTTTGTTTTCCTTTAAAGATAATAGTATTCACAATATTTGAGCTACTCTTAGGCTTTTGCTATAAGAGAAAGAGAGTGACTGGCTGATTTAAATAAATGTTTCCTTCCTCTCCACCATCTCACATTTTTGCTTTCAAGTGAACTCTTTTTTTCCCCATTGAGCATCTTGAACATACACCTTTTTTCCAAATAAATTACTCATCCTTAAAGTTTGCTCTGCTTTGGCAAAAGACATGCCCCTCTCCCTGCACATGAAGCAGGTGGTAGAAAGAGGCACTCTTGGGCATATAGATAGATTTACCCCATCTCTTCCTTTTTTTACCCCCTCTATAATTTATAGAGTTTCTCATTCTCTCTCTCTCTCTCTTTCTTTCTCTCTCTCTCTGTCTCTTTTTGAGGCATTTGTTTGGAAAAAATTAATCGTTGAGATGCCCAAGAACCTGGGATAATTCTTTACTTTTTTTGAAATAAAGGAAAGGAAATTCAAACTCCTATATTGTTCTCTGTAACTTTTCAATTCTAAAATGTTTTTGTTTTTTTTTTAAACCATGTTCTGATGGTGAAGTTGATTTATAAATGCAGACAGCCTACGACATTGCTGTTGAGCTGGGGTTTAAGATGATGCCTCCATAACTAGAGGGCTAGTAAGAGCAGTTAGCATACTGTTTACACATATATTTTTATGTCAAAAAAACCTTTGAAACAGAGCATTATTGTCAAAGAGAAAAGAAATACATCCTGAAAATACATGAAAATGTAACTTAGTTTAGGGTGCATATTTTTCTGAATATCTATCAATATCTGAGACCTTTTTTTAAAAATTTTAAAAGAATAGGCCATGAGAAAGAAACAGTATTGACATATACACATCTCAGCATGTATATCCTGCCAATTCTTTTGGGGAATTTCTTCTAGAGAGATTTGATTTTGGTTTTGTTTTTTGGTAAAAGGGGTTAAATTATGACTTCATGGCAAGAATTTTGCCTTATTATAAACAGGAAATGAAAAAGGGAAGGGCTTTCAGGGTGGGATAACTTGGGAGACTTCTCATTCTGGCTTCCATTTCTATGTGAATACCAGCATATAATGTGTTTTAAAAACATACACATTCATATAAATTATCTGCACAGACTTAGACCTTTGTGAAACGTAGATTAGGGCCCTTTTACAAAGAAAAGGCAAACATGCTTCAGCATCTTGGAGTATAGTTCTCAGAACTCAAGTGAAGTTTTGTGTTTCAATGCCAAGTTCTTACATTAAAAAATAAAAACTACTTGTAAGAGAAAGGTGCACGAATAAAAAAAAAAAAAAACTTTAAAGAAAGAAGAACCCTCTTCAGATACTTACATGAAGACTATTTTCCCCTGTTTACTGAAATAGGTAGATATCCGGTGTGTGTATTTCTTTATTACTCTCTGGGTTTTGGTCTGGCCTTGCCCTCATGGGCAAACATTGATTAGAGGAAGAACCTTCTAGCCATTTTGGCATTGATGGCTTTTTATACCAGTATGTCCAATTAGATTTGCTAGGCTCACTGACATGCTATTGAAAAATTCCATTACAGTTCACCTAAATGTTTTGTCTGTTGACTTCTTAGTCCTCAGACATGGGCCTTTGTATTTTAGAATATTTGAATTTGAGGCATTGGGCCCTACTCCCATTTTTGATTGAAGAACTTAAGCCTGGGATTCTTTCAAAGGTATCTATTCAGTGAAAATAATTGGTCTCCCATCAAATATGAATAAAATTCTCTATATTTTAATTACATTCTGGTTATCAGCAGTCATCAATAATGTTTTTCCTTCCCCCTTCCCATCCTTTATTTTTAATTATGCCAAATATTCTAAATAATATACTTAAGCCTCCATTCCCTCATCCCTACTACTAGGGAAGGGGGTGAGTGTATGTATGGGGTGTGTGTGTGTGTGTGTGTGATTCCATCTCACCCCCTACCCCCATTTGGGGAGTGTAGCCTTTACAATGAAAAAAGTTCAGTAATTTTGACTATTTCTAAAAGCAGAGGAAAAAAGAAATCCTGGAATCTGTGTGGAGGAAGAAAAGGTATTTGTTAATTTTTCAGCTATGTTATCTATAAATGTGGTAGAAGGAAAGTTTTGGCAGAATTTCAACTTGACTGTTAGAAAATTACAAACCCAGATATATTAAAAAGTGGTTTTTGTTTTGTTTTAATTATTGTACCATGGGAGATAAGTCCATTAAATACATTATTTTGAACAGATGAGAAATCTGATGCTGTTGGTGAATGAGAGGCAAAACTGGTTTGACCATGATCATTTTTGTGGTTTTGAAAACAATTTTGTTTGACCCAGTTCCTTAGTTTTTTCTTCAACTGTCCATAGGAATGATAAAAATGACATCAGATATATACTTTTCAAAGCAGGGCAGTAGCACAAATTTGTAAGTAGGACTTTTTGTTAGGTTATGCCATAGACGTCACCCAGCCACTGTGTGTGTGTATGTGTGTGTAATATGCATTTATAGTTACAGTACTAAAATGGTTACCAGCAGGTTTTGAGAGAGAATGCTGCACCAGAAAAGTGTCAGTTGCCACCTCATTCTCCCTGATTTAGGTTCCTGACACTGTATTCCTTCTCTCTCTTGTTTTTGCCCCACATCGGGTGTACCTTGTCTATGTACAGATATTTTGTAATATATTAAATTTTTTTCTTTCAGTTTATAAAAATGGAAAGTGGAGATTGGAAAATTAAATATTTCCTGTTACTATACCACTTTTGCTCCATTGCATTTACTTCTTAACCTGTAGCATCTGAGCAGATCTAATTGCATGTAAAGGGTTTTTTCCTCCACTTTATCTTAGGAATTCTTTGTCTCAGAATCTCTGTAGTCTCAAAATATTTTTTTTTAAAAAGTTCTCAGGGTTTGAGGAGGTGCTTCAAAACACAAGGCTAGGAACTAGAGAAGAAAAAAAGTTGGGGAAACTGTAAGGTGATTTTTTTTTTCTTTTTAAGTAGAAATAGTTACACAAATGATGGTGCCAGGCCATTGAAAGAGTTGAGCCTCATGTGCTCTGACTCCTCCTGAAAGGAGAGATAAGTGGGTTTTTAGCTCAACTTGTCATTGAAATTTGTCAATGGAAGTTGGTAAGAGGCTGTTTAGAATAGTCTCTTAAATATAACGACCCCCCACCACTTCTTATGTGACCATGAGTAGCGTAGGCATGGAGATTAGTGTTCCTAGCACTGTTGAGATTTCCTGATGTGTTGCCAATTCAGGAAATGAGTAAAGTTGTTTATAAGGGTAAAATTCCTATTATCTTCAAAATCTTTTCCTGTCTCCACCTGAGGAGAGTATTGTTTTCCCATCTCTTTCATGGTTTAGGACACAGAACTAAAATTTCCCTTGTGTATGCTGCAGTTAAGACCTAAGTAGGCAGACAGCAAATAAAACCCATTAGAAGACAGGAAGAGGAGCGATAGGTTATCAGGAAGTTGTTGGTGGGGTGAGCAATCATATAAAGTTAAAGGGTACACCAGAACAAGGAAATTAGGAAGATGAATTCAAATACTGGTGATGAGGGTTGCCAATCTGTTTATGAATCCCCAAAGTTTATGATGTTCCCTTGCCTGTGGGCTGTCTTTACCGAGAATGAGAATGGAGAGCTCAAGATTGTTCCAATTCTTGGAATCCTGTGTTCCTGGTTAGCCTCCAGAGAAAAGGAATTTGTTTTTGGTCTTTATTATAATTTCAGATTCATGACTAGGAGTGTGAACTTCAACCTATTAGATAATATTGTTTCCACTTCATAGCAGTGGCAATCTTTTTATTTCTGGGCCTAAAGGCTGAGGACCTAACTAACATGGACTTTTTTTTTCCTCTATCACAGCCAAGGCTATTTCTAATTAAAGACCATGCTGTTTCGGTATATACATTTCTTAAGCACTGTCTTATCCCAGACAGGTATCCTTAACTATAATGGTAAAGTTAATGCCTCAAGGAAGTTAACAGTTAATGTTCTTCATGCTGGGATTTCCTTTGTTATTAAAGATTTCCCCATAGTTTGACTGTGTTTCAGGTATGGAGTTACTTCTCAGTTCACAACTTAGTCATCCTAAAGGGCTAGGTGGAATGGAAGTGGGGAGTTTCTCAAGTGAGTAAATATTCAACCATTCCAGGGGAGAGGTGAAACTGCTAAGTCTTTTGGTTGTCTGGGAGGCAAGGTGAGCATTTCTGGACACGCTGGTTAATTTTACTGTCCAGGTGTGGCATTTCTCATCTATAGGGATACTTTTAATGTTCCTGTAAACTTAAGAATACTCTCAAGTGAACATTTACTTCAAGGTAGGGTTGAAAGACTATGGGGAAAGTATGACACCCAGAGGAATTGCTGGGGGTACTCTACCACTCCTCCCCATGTGCAGCCATCTCCATTTCCTGTCCACCCACTTTTCATTTCCTGTTTTTCACTCACTGCCCACCTTGCATGCATTAGGCCTACCAGAGGTATTGATTGCTTAATCCTATAGGATATTTAGAGTTACTCGTGCTTCCTAGTTTTGAAGGGTAATAGAGGCAACTGAGAAGACAAATGTCTATTCCAGATCCTCAACTTACTGGGCAAGAGGTGAGGGAAGAAGCAAAATAACCATGCTTTCTTATTACTAAGGAGATTTTAATTTATGTTGTGTGGGGTACCAGAGATTCCTTTACTCGTCTAGGAAGGGCAGGGAGTCTCAACACTTCAATTCATCCTCTTCCCTCATATCCTGAGACATGTTTTTGGTGATGACATTTCTGAGCTCAGCTGCAGATGGTGTCTGTGGGAAGTAAAGCTTGGTGAGTGAGAAGAGGGCCCTGCTATCCATAAGAAAGCAGATGAGGATTGCTTTGATGCCCTGGTGATTAATCACTAAAGTGCCAAAACGCTTTGGCCACTGAATTGCTCTCCTACCTATTTCAAAAGTTAGTCCAAGGCTGAGAGAAAAGGGCTGATACGAAGTTTGTCTTTAATACTCTCTAGATAGGTGCTTGTTAGTGAAACTTATCAATTTGTAGCCCATAGCCACAGCATACTTCTCCGGAATAAGAGAATATAGCCATAAAGCAAGTTCACTTAGACATAGTTTTCCTAGGACTTGGAAATAGATGGATTTTTTAGGTGTTTTGCTCTGGTGTGGTTGTAAACAATAGATAATGTTGATAGTTCCAAAGGAATGAAGGGCATTTTATTCAAGCCAAACCATCTGTACAGAGATGCAGCACAGAGAAACGCCACAAAGGCTACAATGTAACAGAGCTAAGTGAAAAACAAAGCTTGGGTCTTGCAGGATGTTTTTTTCTTTACCTTCAGGAGCCTGTTCTGATGGCATGTCAGGGAGAGGATCCTTTTACCTCCTGTGTCTCAGAACTACAACAATACATACCTTGTAGGTGAGGTGAGGATCTGCTTGGAGACAGATAACCCTCCCACCAAGGGTAATGCATATTCGAATGCTTTTGGGCCCTGGAAAAAAGAAGCTGAATTGAAAGACTTAGAGAAAACTTAGGAGTCTGATCCCTTTTATAAATTCAGGAAATTCTGAGTGTGGCCTTATTACCAGTATTTGTATTTTATGTTAGGGAGCCAAAGGCCTCACACAATACAAAGCAATATGAGAAGGAGATGTAAATAAGGGGGAGAAGGAGATCTGTAGAGCAGTCTGTTAGCTGGGCTGCAGAAAGACACTTAGGGTATACTTGCTTTTGAAAGAAGACATAGAGATATGGGGTGGAAGGAAGAATTATGGTTGGGCTAGTTAAAAGGGATAACTGCCTTAAGTTTCACAGTTCATTTTAGGGAGGCCCCATTAAAGCAACACCTTGAGTAAAGAGTTCCTCTTGATTACAGTAGTGTTACCTTTATGGTTGGAGGATGGGCCTTAGAACCTTAGGTTGGGAGATGTTTTGAAGATGTTTTCACTTCGGGAAGCTTGGTTATATCAGGCAAATTACATTTGGGAAATTTTGCCTCCCACTGCTACCTATGTAGTTCAAGAGAATAATTAAGAAATGAGGAAGGGATGATATGGATGCATCACTTTAAAAAAAGTTACTTGTATTTTTGGAGTTTTAAAACTCCTGAAAGTGGTTTTGTGTATTTTAGGCTAACCTGGAAATCAGGGTTATTCCTCTCTCCTTTTTTTCAGATCCAAGTGAAGGCAGTGTGTAGAAGAGTAAACAAACCAGAATATGTGAATTAGAGTCACAGACTGTTAGAACTACAAACGGACATTAGTTTGTCTAGTTCAATGCTGTCTTCAGCCAGTGAACAAATAGGCCCAGAAAGGTTGAGAACCTATGGTTTGGGAAAGAAGGAGGGAGAGAATAGGAACTAATGTTGTCCAGGAACTCATGTGTCAGGCACTGTGCTAAATGCTTTACTTTTATTATCTTGATCATCAAGCACCTTGAGGCCAAAGGATGGAAGGAGTAAAAGGAAAATCCCTCTTATTATTCTGAGCAGTAAGTAGGTGATAAAGGGGAGTGGCAGATCACTTTTTCCTGTCTAACTACATAGGGTTAAACTACAGGAATTGAAGAGTCAGTGTTTGAGAGTGAGGTTAATCTAAGGAAGTACCCACTAAATAGTTGAACTCATGATTAACTTCTCTATTTCAGGGGACCTTCCAAAAATGTGATGGTCAGAGGTAGGCTAGAGGCAGAGCTAGTAGAGAACAAGATTACTTTTGGCTTTGGTGTTGATTTGCATTCTAGAAAATCAGTCCACAACCTGAGAATTAGATTAATCTTACAAATAAGGAACAAAGTGGGGCATCTAGGGGGTGTTCAAAGAAAATGGTATTCATATCCTAAGAATCAAGGAGATAAATGTCTTTGGTGCCTGTGCTTGTTTTTGGGGTTTTGTTTTGTAGCACACTTTGAAGTCATGAAACAATTTATAATTTTGGAAAGACTCAGTGTCAAGTTCAATGTTGATAGGAGCAGGTGGCAGCCTGAACATTGCTATTAAGAATGAGATTTTATTCCTTGTTGTTTGATATGATATCCCAAGTGTTGTACCACGAGGGCTGCTTCGGTAGGGACCAGTAATGTCATTAGCAGAGTCATGTCCTAAGTACAGGACAACTTCTGGGGAAGATTAAGGGAGAATCTCAGTTTTTAAAGAAGCTTCTGGATCAAGTGAGTTGGGTCTTATACTTGGGTGAGAAGTAAAGAATCAGTATTTATAAGTCAGCACATTAATGCAGGCTATAAAATAAAATAGTAACCTAGTACAGAAGTAGCCAGAGCCAAGAAATAATTCAGAAAGTTAGAGTTAACCAGAAAAGATTCTTTGAAAGTAAAGAAGATAGAGGAACAGATGAGGTGTTCAGATGAAGAAAACTTACAGAAAAATGTTTATGTGTGTTTTGTGCAGAAGGCTATGAATGAACTACTCAGGATGGTAAAGGAGAAGAATATTAAGAAATAAAGTTGGAGGAGCAGTCTTGTGGGCCTGAATGAGGAGTTCAGATTTGATTTGGTAAGCAATAGCAGGAAGCAGAGCATGATGGAATGAATATGATGTTGAGGACTTTCGCAGATGTACTGGGTCAAGGAAGCTATCTTGGTAGGATATTTTTGTTCTTGACCAGATTTGGGGCCCTGAGTGCCTGCACTTGAGTGGGACAAAGAGAATGAGAAGAAAAGAAGGGGGGGTCCATAGGAGTTAGCAAGGCTTGATGATAATTTGGATGTGAGAGATGACCCCAGGACATTAATCCTATTGATGGTGATGAGAGCTTGGAAAGAGGTAGCTGCTTTGTTTTTAAGAATTAGGAAGTGTTTACTTCATTAACCAATTGATAGGATACGTCTTTGTTTAGTATTTCAAGGTCTGGGGGGGAGCAGTCAGCACCCCTAGGAAATAGTGAAGTGTGTGGTGTGCGTCCAGATGATCATCTGCACTCTGCCCTGGGCAGGTGGGAGATCCAGGTGAAAGAGAGTTTATTGCTAGAGTGTTCCCGCAGACTTCAAGAATGCTATCCCTCTCCAGATCTAGGAAAGAAAATAGTTTTTTTGCCAGTTTCTTCCCCTTTAATGTTTTGAAAATGGGATATGACTGGCCTGTGGCAGCATGTGCCTGTGGATGCACAATTCTCTGGCTTGTTTCTTGGAAGGCCTTTTTCTGTCCCTCCCTGGGGGTCATTTGTATCTCTGGTTCCTGCTCCCAGAGCCATAAAGTGGGAGCCCCCATTTATTAATTGGGTTGGGATTGGGGAGGGGGTCCACGGGGGACTCTTTAGTGCAGCAGGCGGGGGTCTTCCCGAATGAGCCCATTAGCCAGCCCCAATGGCAGCTGAAACGGGGCCGCAGCCAAGTCCTCTCCGTTTCAAAAACCCTCCATCGCCTGCAGCAGATCAGAACAAGGCCTGCGGGAGCCCTTAGCTTCTGATTGCAGCTGTGAGGAAGGACAAAACAATTTATAGGAAGCCAAGTAGCTCCTGTCTCACTATTTCTTCCTTTCTGACTTTGGGGAGGGGTTAAGACTGGGATGTGGTCCCCCACACACCATAGCTTCTTACAAGGCAGGTATAGGCCTACAGTTGGAGAGAACAGTAGCAGTGTATTTGTGCTGATGGGACATTTATGTCAGTGCTCTGGATGTATTTACACATGTCCTTGCTTTTTTCTTCCATCCACATGCAGTTGTATTTGATACATGGTCCTCCCTAGGGCAAAGCCAAGCGTGTGCTCAGATAGTCTCAGTTGTATGTTGGGCAGCATGCTTATCACACTCTTTCTCCATACATCTGCCTTGTCAAGATTCAGGGTTAGAGTTAGATCACCGTCTTAACATCTCTTCATAATAGAAGGAATTTGGCATTGAAAGGAAGGCCTCCTACTGGGACTCCCTCATTTGTCCCTTTGGTTAAGCCAGCATGAGAAAAGCAGGCATCTCTAGGGGAGCTTCTTTCTGCAGGGCCCAGAGAGAAGGTGTGAAGGGCAGGAACCCCTCACCTCCTGATAAAAGGAGGGGTTTCCTTCCTCACAGAATCACAGAGGGCCAGACCTAGAAAGGAACCCTAGAGATCACCTAATTCACTCTTTCAGTGTACAGAGTGGGAAACAGCTTTGGGGAAGGATAATGTGTTGCCCACTGTCTCATAGTGAGTTAGTTGGTGGCAGCCAGCCAAGACTGGAGTCCAAGAGGCCAGAATCTTAACCTACTTGAGTATAGAGCCCCTGACCTTAAGACTGCCAACTCCCGTGAGCACTGACCTTCCTCAGGAAAGGAAGGTGGGCTGTGAGGTTTGGAGGGGGAAAGGTAGATTTGAAAAACATTAGTAGAAAAACTGAGAAGTTTTATGTGTTTTTACCTCAAAGACTCATCTCTCCATGACCACATTGTACAATTGTAATTTTTATGTAGTCAGGAGCTCTGTTCATTGGGGATGCAAGTGGCAGCCCCTGCCAAAGATCTTGATGCCCCCAGAGTTACCTCCAAGTTCCAGGAGCACTTTGCCACCAGCTCTGAGGTTTGGAAAGCAGAAGGAAAAAACCCTCTGAGGCCCAGTGAGGAATTTACCCTAAATCTCAACTCAGGTTCTTTTGCATTACAATATAACTATAGAAAAGCAAAATCTGAATGAAGGGAGGAAGAACGTGCCTCACCTTCTAGGAAACTAAGGGGAGTCTCTGAATGAGAGAAGGCATATGGAACTCGGAGTAAAATGAGTTATTCTCTGAGATTACTGGGAAACGAGGTTGGGGGAGGGACCCCCTACTCCTCTCCCTTACTAAGTTTGAATTGTCTGTTTTTTCTCCTTTGATGAGGCAGAAGGAAGGTGGTGTGGTGTCCCACAGTGACCTAAGCCTTAAATAGTGTGTTTAGTGAACTGACAAGCACAGCAGGTTCTGAGGTTATCTCACTTTGGTGCTGACACTATCCCTCTTTGGACCTCTCTGAGAGGTATCCTTTCTAGTGCTTATCTTCTGAGCATATGAGTGTGGGAGCCAGTGATGTGTACAGAGGGAAATGCTGAAGAATCTCTAAGCTGGAATCAGAGTCTTGGAGAGAGAAAGGTACCACTGGGCAGCTTAGAGATAGAGTTATGAGCCTTGGTCAGAGGGGCAGTGGGTCTGCAAAAAGAACATTGTATGCTGATGACAAAGAAACAGATCCTAGTACATAACCTTTACATTTTCTCCATCACACCCCAACTGATAATATTGGGGGAACTTGAACTGGTCTCCGTGCAGATTCCTCCCTACATAGGGAGTATGTATGTTAGACTTACTTGTCCAAATTGCATCAAGTCTGCTGTCCCCTCACAAACCTCCTTTCTGTCTGGGATTTTGTCTGTCTGTCTAGGATTTTCTTGTTTGTTTGTTTGTTTGTTTGTTTGTTTTTTCCTCCCAGTCATTCTTGAAGAAGCTGTTTTGGACAAGGCGATGATGATCTGATCTAATACTAGATGGCCTCCTCTTGAGTAACCTTCTTGCATTAACTTTGCATTAACCTTGAACCTTCATCACCCTTTATAATTTTGAGTTTCACAGCTTCTGGTTCTGTTGAATTTCTAATTTATCTCTTAAGTATAGGAATCCTTGTTTTTAGTTTGTCAGACTGGGAGCTGGTTCCCAGAAGGTATGACTGTTAGAGCAGTTATAATTCTCTCTGGGCGCATACTTAAGGTTCATCTTAATCCTTCCAGGCTTTGTGAATTCAGGTTTGAGGGAATTGGAAGAGTGGTGACCATTACCATCACTGTTACCTACTAAGGCCATATTCCCTGGGTGAAAGACCAAATTTCTCTTTGGTGTCTAGTCCCTTGTCTCATGTCTAAAGTAACCTGTTATTTTCCTTTATAGGTGGCAGCAGCGGCAGGAAGGATGGCCCTTGAGGAATTTGGTGAAATCCATCAGTCACCTGGCATCTGGAGCTCTTGACGAGTTCAGTCTTTCATAGACTCTAAAGCCAGGTAGGGACCTAAGACCAATCAGAGGTTTCAGGTACACTTTTGTAAGGAATTCCCCACCCCCCACATACAACTAGTCTCAGGGAAGTTTCTTATTCCCAAGGAAGTTTCTTATTCCCAAGATCTCCAGAAGAGATCTCTGAAAGTTTCTCCAGACTCCAGACTCTGGATCTCCAGAAGAGATCCAGAAAGTTTCTCTGACTTTTTATTTGATGCTATTATGGTATCCTACCTTCTCATTAACAGTTTCTCCCCCTGGTTAGAGTAGGTGACCCTCTTTATTAATATTGACAGTCCTTTCATTCCTGTTCTTTCCTCTTGGCCCACTTTGCTAATGGGTATTCCTCTTTGGTGAGATACTGATGTTGGTTACTCTTAGCCTCTCCTCTACAAGACTCGTCCCACTTACCCATCACCACCACCACCGTCACCACACACACACACACACACACACACACATACACACAGGCTTGCCTTCTTCCCCAAGAAGCTATTTTCTCTCCCTTTCTGAGTGGGATTGGGCATGCTGTCCCTTCTTACTGCCTCTCATCAACTTTTCTACCTCCTTTCCAGATTTGATGGGCGCTCCCACCTGTCCAGACAATATATAAGACACAAGAAGTAGAGGCCCACAAGCCTGCTTCTCTCCAGCCTCATTGCCCAGAACCAGGCAGGTCATGAGTCTCCAGTGCTCACCCCCACCCTTCTTGCTGCCAGGTAGGTGGCTCTTCTGTCTGCCCACTAACCCCAAACAGGGTCGTATTTCTTTCTGGAAGTATTTTTCTCTGTTGTTAAATATCTCCAATAAGGGGAAGACCTTAGTGACTCACCTCTCTGCCTTGTGACTTCCAGTTTTAATCTTTAGCTGGATTAAATATCCACCCCTCTCCAATAGTTCAGAACAATTTCCCCCTTTTAGTGGGTGTGGGAATAAGGGACCAGTAAATATGATATTTCACCCTGGAGTATAAGGGTCTAATGACAGGCAATACTTCTCTTGGGGCTGAAAGTCTAAAGCCCCAGATATCCATTCTGCCCAGTGGCCTGGCATACTTGAGAATACCTGGATCTTTCGAGGGAAAGCTGTGTTTATCCGGTGTCTATTCCTAAGGACAAGGATCTCAGGCTCTGAGAATCTGTCTTTATTCATTCGCAGACCTCTCCTGGGAGTAAGAAAGGATTACTATACAGCAGAAACCAACCACCAGAGGCACCTGGGTGGCTCAGTCCGTTAAGCATCTGCTTTTGGCTCAGGTCATGATCCCAGGGACCTGGATCAAGGGTGGAATTGAGTCCCACATCAGGCTCGCTGTTTATTGGGGAGTCTGCTTCTCCCTCTGCCTGCTGCTCTGCTTGTCTCTCTCTATGACAAATAAATAAATAAAATCTTTAAGAAAAAAGAAAAGAAAAGAAGCCCATCACCAGGTGATAGTGTCTGGAGTTCAGGTGACATAGTTCATGTGGCAGGTCTTATCCGGTATCTGTAAAAAGTTGGTAGGGATGCCACAGCCGCTCCCACCACTGGATGTGACATCAGCTTACCTTTTGCTTTTAGGCCTCCTCTCTCAGCAGCTCCTCTCTTACCCCTACAAGCCAGACAGCACAAGCAGCAGCCCTAATAGGTGCCAGCCCTGGATAATGTACACCCTGCCTGGTTGACACATACCTGGGATGCAGGATGGATGGGAATGCAGGAGATGTCCCTGGAAGTGGTCGAGTGGTAGTACTTTCATGACTCAGAGATCATCAACATTCATAATTCTGCCCTTCCAGATGTCAGTCTTGGTGTCTGAACCCTCAAAGCTGCAGGGCCACTTGGGCAGCTGCAGTCTTGGTTTCTGCCACACGAGGGTGCTGCTGACCAATTAAAACTCCTGCCCCTTAGCAGACAGGAGTTTGGGTGACAGGGGCACCCTTTCCTCAAGACAGGGATCAGAAACAATCTGAGAGAGCCTGAGAGCCAGGCCCCAAGAAGCCAGAAGAATGATTAATACCACTTTCTCTTCCTTAGAAATGGCTTGAGACCCTGAATAGGCTGCCCTAGTGGTCTGACATCTCAGTATGTTTCCATCTGAACTCAGGAAGCCTCCAGCTCTGGGCACCAAACATCTTGCATAGGTGCTTTTCTCCCTCAGGGTGTACTAGGTTTCCGCTGTCTCCAACACCTCAACTGTCTCCCTGCCTCTTAAACAGTCACTTTCTAGTCCAGAGGGTAGGGGTACCTTTGGTTTCCAGAGGAAAAAAATCTCACAATTGTTGGGAAAGAAGTATCTTTCTTAGTGAGAGAGTGTTGGGGAGAGGGCTGAGAATGGGAAAGTTCAGCCTTCTGTGTGCCGTCACCTCCCCTATCACAGACCTGAAGAACTCAAGATGGTCCAGTGGACGTTTGCAGCTTGAGTGGCTGGAGGACACCTCAAAAAAAGGTGTCAGAAAGCCGGGTGGGGAAGGGGATGCCCTGGCCTCTGAGCTTTAAACTGACCCTGTATGGGGCCCTTTTGGGGGTGAGGTATCCCACAATTGATCCTCAGTCTTCATGAAGCCCTTCCAGGCTGAACAGGCTAAGGGAGATGACAGAGGTTCTCCTCCTCCCTCCTACCCCCGTGCCCGAGGGCCCCTCCCCAGGAGGACAGCTTGATTAAACAGTCGGTGCTGCTGGAATTACTGCACAGCTGGCGCTCCCCCCAGCACCCCGAGCAGAGCAGCAGCGCAGATTAAAATCTCCAATTAGCGTTAAAGTGAAGTGAGGAGGTACTGAGGCTGCCAAGGAGGCCAGGCGGGGGCCCTGGGTCTGCAGACACCCCCACTGGTGCCTGGGTTCTGAGCTCCACCCCCCAATCATCCCTTCTTTCCTAGCTCCTCTCGCAACAGCTCTCAGTGCCCACTAGCTTTGCATTGCTTGGGGCCACAGGACTTTCTGGGGGGGCAGAGGGTAGAGCAGATGCCTTACCTGACAAAATGCTGGGGACACTATAAGTGTGAAGGAAAATGAGCGATCAGTGCTTGTCAGGGGAGACACCCTGCTCACAGCATGCCAGGCAGCCAGGTTGAGGTGACTTCACACGCCTGCCGCTGCTTTTTGCCTAGAGAAAGGGCAAACAGGGCAGGTCCTTCAGACCCAGACCGTCTTACCTCTAAGGTGCTGGGTGTTGTGGTGCCCACACAAACATACAAGTATACATCCTTGTATACTTTATACTGTCTGACCCATCTGCTCCCACCCAGATTATGGCTCTGTTCTTCCTTATTCCCTCTGTTAGTCTCAGCTTTCTTGTAGGTAGGGGTAGGCACAGCCTAGCTTGAGAGCATCGCCATGCCCTGCCACCTGGGTCCCAGCCGGCTTCTCATTGCCTTCTTTGCAGTTTGGGGAAGAGCAGGGATATGCCAAGAATGGAGGCCTCAGACTCTCCCAACCTCCAAACATCATACCCCGTCCTAAGGGCCCTCTACCCTTTACACTTCTGCCCTTCACTTACCAAGCCCAGAAGGAGGGCAGCACAGCAGCCACACCCTCTGACTTCCCTCTGCCCCTTTAAGGGAAATGGAGGTGGGTACCCAGCTGACTGAACCTACTCACACCTCCAGAAATTAGACACCAGGGCACAGTGCCACCCTCCCAGGCTGGCACATGCTACCCTGGCAGAGGTTCAAATAACACCACCCCCCTTCATCCTCCCACCCCGATGTCTTCCTCTTCTCTCTCCCTCTTTCTTCCTCTCTCTCTCTCTCTTTTTTTTTCTCAGCTCAAAGCACAGCTGAGCCTTAAAAGGAAGGGGGGAGAACAAGCTGGGGCAGGGGGGGTGGAGAGCTCCAATAGCACGTTTTCACCTGCCATTTAATTGGATGTATTTTTAATTAATGGGACCTCAGGGACCAACATGAGACAATCTGATCTCTGAATAGGGACAGGGGAGGGATTGGGTTAGGGAGGAGGATTGGGCCACTGGGTGCGGTTACTGGGAACCCAGGCCCATCAATCACTGGCCACTTTGCGCTCTGGCATGGGGAATAGTGAGGTGGAGGAGGAGGGGTGGTGCTGGGGTTAGTTGCCAGGATTTCCCCCCAACTGCCAGGATCTCCAAAAAAGGATAAAACTATACTAGTTGACTTGGGCCTGAGGCCCAAGCCAGGATATTAGGTAAGGCAATTTTCTTGCTCTTAGGATTTTGTCCAGTTGGGCCTGTTCCTTTGAGGTCCTTGAAGAGAGAGGGCAAGAGCTAGGGACCATAGAACCAGAGACTGTATGAGAGGAAAGAGGAGGGCAGGGTTTAAAGATATTTCTAAATGTTCAGACATAGGAGAAGTGCCCTGGAGGCTATATGCAAAGTATGTAAGGCCTGATACCTTTGGGGTGTGACTCATAGAAGCTTACTGCTGCAAGGGAGAGAACTTGGAGTTCATCTTGCCGAACACTTCACTTTACAGATGTGGAAATGGAGACCCAGAGAGGAAAAATCATTTGAATCCTGTCCTGGAGTTGCTTTGTGTTCCTGGCTTCAGAGAGTTCCTGGGAACCCAAGGAAAGGTAGGTAGGTAGGTAGGTAGGGCTTGGGGAGGGAAGTCAAGGGAAGAGGATTGGCAGGATTATTACTGGAGTCTCATATCTCTGGCCTCCAAGACAGAAGCAAGTGAGGGGAGTCGGGCAGATGCATTGTTGGAGGAACATTTCCCTCATACACCTAGTTCCAGAGGTCATCTCATCTGTTCCCCTGCTTCCAAGTAGACAGATCCCTGAGATTCCCCCCACTCTCATGGGATTTTACTATACTCTGTAAAGTCCACAATGTATCAACTACCCTAGTTCCTTAACTAGGAAATAAGTTTCGCAAAAGTGACTAAATACTGAGCTCCTTTGAGCTCTTATTACAGGTTTCCCTGTCACAGTAAAAACTGCTAGAAAAAATCATGCTGAAGAGTGGTCTTACACCTCTTGTCCCATGTCTAGGCCTAAAACAGAGAGGGTTAAAATTCAAGGCTCTGAAGGCTGAGTCAGAAATGCCTCTGTATTCATGCGGTGCCATGGCCCCAGAGTACTTAGTCAAGCCCTATCTGACTTTGTGCAGTGTTGGTACACAATGGAGAGGAAGGAGTGTTTCCAGCTGTCCACAACCCCACTCACTGTTCAGACACTAGGGTTAAGGAGGGAAAGAATGAAGGAGAAAAGGAGCTTTCCCACCAGGTTGCCAAAGGTGGCATTTCCTGGCATTTTCTTATTTCCTTTAGAAATTCAAGATTCTTTGTTCTGTGCTTCATGAGACTAAGCTGGAGTCAGGCAAGGGTGGGCACAGAGCGTGGAAAGCAGTGTGGATAGAAACTTCATCACACTTTCCAAGCCATCACACCTTTCCCCTAATCCTAGAATTATCTTCTCTCTTAGTATCCCCTTTTTTAAAAAATATTTAAATTTTTTTTTTTTTAAGATTTTATTTATTTGTCAGAGGGAGAGCGAGAAAACAAGCACAGGCAGGCAGAGGCAGAGGGAGAAGCAGGTTCCCTGCTGAGCAAGGAGCCCGATGTGGGACTCAATCCCAGGACGCTGGGATCATGACCTGAGCCGAAGGCAGCTGCCCAACCAACTGAGCCACCCAGGCGTCCCCTTTAAAAAATATTATATTTATTTATTTGACAGACAGAGATCACAAGTAGGCCGAGAGGCAGGCAGAGAGAGAGGAAAAGAAGCAGGCTCCCCGCTGGGCAGAGAGCCCGATGCGGGGCTCCATCCCAGGACCCCGGGATCATGACCTGAGCCGAAGGCAGAGGCTTTAATCCACTGAGCCACCCAGGTGCCCCAGTATCCCATTTTTTTAAAAAGATTTTATTTATTTATTTGACAGACAGAGATCACAAGTAGGCAGAGAGAGACAGAGAAGCAGGCTTCCCGTTGAGCAGAGAGACTGATGTGGGACTCCATCCCAGGACCCTGAGATCATGACGCGAGCCGAAGGCAGAGGCTTTAACCCACGAGCCAACCAGGCACCCCTAGTATCCCATTTTATATCCCCAAAGTCCCTGAGGAAAAGCAGGATGTGCCTCTGTAAGTGACCCACATTCACCCTGTCTTACGTTTAGACCTTCAGGATCATCTCCTTGCCTTCTCTACAAACAATAAATGAGAAGGACCCTTCACATCCCCTCAAGACAGTCTGGAAAGAATCCATCTGCCTCTTCCCCTGCTTCCAAGGGCCTATAGTAGTGGGATCTGGGAGGAGAACTATGCCAGGAAAATTGAAAAGGAAGATTCTCTTGTCTGGGAAGGTCCAGGAGGAGCCTGAAAAGGGGGAGAATATGGAGAGAGGAAATTTGGGAGCTGAGGCCTGTAGTCCCATCTGTGGGGCTGGCTGCCTAACCCAGGGTAGGCCGTTCATACTGACTATTATTCACAGGATTTATTAGAGGCTCTTGTTTACAGAGCTACTGTTTCTCCTTTGAAATACAGAGCAGGAGCAGTGGAGAAGAACAGCAAAGAAGAGAGGGTGTCAGGCTTCCGGTGGGCCCTTTCTTACCCCTTTTCCACCCCTGCTCCATCCCTGCTCCAATATTGGAGGGTCCAAAAGGCGCTTAAAGCATTCAATCTAGATCCTGGATGTTTCTCTAAGGAACAGGGCTTCCCTCCCCAAAGTCCCACTGGCCCTGCCTCACAATCCCAAGGTTTAGGCAAGATGCCAGATCTACAGCCCTGGAGTCAGAGCCTGGAGCCTGGAGTCTGGAGTCTAGAAAGATTGCTGAGCCTTTGCTGGGAAAGAGGAACAGACTTGAAGTAAGTGGGAGGCAGAGGTAGCAGCACCCAGAATGCCCTGCGCTTTGGAGAAAAAGCAGCTCTATATTGGCCCAGGGTTTAGCTTTTACTCTGACGGGACTCCTCCTTTCCTCCTTCTCCCTCAGTGTAGATCTGGATGTCTGAACCTCCCACCTGACACCTCAAACATTGTTATACATATCCCCTCTCTAGTTCCCCAGGCCAGGGAGGAGGGGAAAAAAGGCATCTCAGAGGTGGCAGTGCTATGCTGTCTATCTGTCAGCACCCAGGGAGGCCAAGGAGAAGAAACAGTGACCAGAGAGGGAACCAGGAGGTAATACCTGCTCTTGAAACAGTCTCTTTATCCCATCCTCTCCAGCACCCCCGCTCGCATGCTGACAAGGCTGTGTGCCCAAGTGTGCCAGCTCTCCTGGCTGGCAGTCCTGCTCTGCCGTGCAGGCATCCGGCTCTCTGCTCCTGCACAGAGCACGTGCTGGGGTCTCTCACACTCCTTTGCTCACTCATCTCAGTCTGTCTGTGTTGCAGATTCCTAGGGATGAGAGAGGAAGCTGTGGCCCTGTGAGTAGAAAGATGGTGGACTTGGGGTCCTTTGGGTGCATATCTGCCTCACTGGAGGGAAAGGAAGGAAAAGGCTCCTGGCAGCTCCCCTGAGCTCGGGGTTCTGGTGACTCATAGCAATGGGGGCAGCTCATGAAAACAGAGGGGAAGGGGGCCCAGGCTTGTTAGAGCTCTCTTTTTACCCCAGTTCTCCCCAACTCTGAGCTATGTGCATGAGGTTCTCTCATCTGAACTGTGGGGCAAGGAGAGGCTCCAGCTATGAAAGAATAGAGGGAAATGAGACAGAAGAGATGAGGGAAGGTTGAGCGTTCCCAGAAAGAGGCTTTCCATTGAGGAAAGGTTAGGCGAAGCTGGTAGTACCCTGTATATGCACTGGCTGCACAGAGGGTCCTGGGCATTCACATGTGCAGGCAGACACAACTCCTCCTCGGAAGGATTGCTGCTTAGTCTCACTGCTCTCTTCCCTGGAAACAGACACCGTAGATCATCAAAGATGCCAATTGCCTCTTCCCTCACAGGCCAGGTGGGCAGTGTACATCGTCCCTCCTCTGAGTCACGGGGATGAGAGGATATTGTGTTTGAGATCACATCAGCAGAAAGGGGCCAGAAGGTGGACCAAGAGAACCATTCATGCCTCTGACCTCAGTCCAAGGGACCTCCTTGTTTCAGCAAAGGGAAACAGGGATCTTTGGTACAAGGTATCCAGACAATAGTGCGGTGAAAGATGGGCTAAGTAGGAGGAGAGTTTTCTGAAAGAGCCCATTTTCATTTGCTTATTTCATTGCTCGCAGCCCTCCAGCTTGGGGTGAGGGGGTGCTCTCTGCTGGGCTGCTTCTGGAGATCCAGAGATGGTTTTGGTTGGAGAAAGTGATAGACCAGCCACTTTTCATTCTTCACTCTTCCTCTAGGGAGACAGACCTTCTCTACTCCCCCAGCTCTCCCTGGCAACATTGGGAGCCCATGGCCCCCCGCTGGAATACTGATAATAAAGCTCAGTCCTGAACTGAGCCAACACATCACCGGGCTCTGGTATAGAAATGGTGCTGTGAGGGGAGCCTGGATGCCCCAGGTGGGTATAGGCAAGTGTGGGGAGTTTAGACCCAGGAGAGATAGTAGAATCACTCCTCAATACCACACACTCTTCCTCTTTCTCAAACTTTCTCCTTGGCCTCCCTTTTCTTCTACCTCCCTTCAGCTAGCTCTACTCCTGGCCACCTCACCCCTTTGAGTCTAAGAAGATATGGTAAATAGTTGTCTGTTCCCTACACTTTTCTCTCTCTTCCTCTACTCCCAAGTCCCAGCCAAGAGTTACCCCATTTGAACTCTTTGTACTAGTGAATGCCATCAGGATCTGAACCCAGAATCCCCAGCCTTTGCCGCCTCCCCCCAACTCTGAGAATGCCACTCTGACTCTGAAACTGACTCTTTAGTGCTCACCCTCCCCACCAGGGTAACCAGGCCAAGACTGGTATGTCCACTAACAACAAGGCCCCTGACCTGAGGCAGAGGGCTGCTCCAAGGGTGCAATGAGGCCCGGCCCTAAATGCAAGTATGCCTGTGCATTGGGCACACTGGTTTATTAGTGTTATTTCAGCATTGTGATGCAGAGAGAGTAAGTGTAACAGCTGCTCCTTGCTTGCAGTGTTTATTGTTACCTAGAGACAACCTCCTGGCTTTTTCCCAGCTCCCCCTCCCCCCCCAAGCCCAACCCCCTCTCTGCCAACAGTCCTACTCTCCCCACACTGATGGGAAATTTATAGCTTGCCCATACCATGCCTTTAACCCTCTCCTGTCCATAGGGTAGGTGGGGCAAGGGAAGCCAAAGACAGCATTGGGCATGGTCGGGCCCCACCAGGGTAGAATGGTGTGCAGAGGAAGGGAGGAAGGGAGGACACTGCCCCTCCCTAATCTGTGTGTCCAGACTCAGGCTCTGATTGCCCTCCCGGCTCTCATGTTGAGAGAAGAGAGCTTTGGACCCCAGCATCCTCCTTATAAGATGATTCTCTTCCCTGGGCATCTCTAAGCCCCCCGAGTTGGTCTGCCTGGTCCTGAACAAGCACAGTGAGGTAGTATTAAAACAGGATTAAATGTGGAGAGGCAGAATCCCCAGCCGTCTCCTTTCTGTAGAGATGTCATATCAAGACTAACAAGAGACTGTGGCATGAGGGATGCTGGCCAGACCTTCCCAACTAAGTAAATGTCAAACATGAAACTGGTTGATGAGTCAGGTGGAAGAAACTACCTATTCTATCTTTACCCGAAGCCAGCAGTCAGGTCCCAAGAGAGTCCCAGACCTTCTCCAAGCTGGTCTCCTTGGTCTGGTTAGGCTACTCCTTTCTGCTCTTCTTCCTGACCCATTTTCTCTTGCTTATCTTTTGGTTTGATAGCTTGGATTAAATCCAAGAGACCAAGAGGACTGAAACATCTTAGTCATAGCCTCAGCAGAATTGGGGAAAGAGAAGCTCCTCCAATCCCTCCTGTATAGGACCTTTCATGGAAGGGTACCATGTCATATATTCAGCTGTTCCCACTGGAAATAAGAGAGTTTGAAGAGGGATTGGATTTTAGCAAAAAAAGATAGAAGGCAGACTTATGGAAAAACTTACTCATGGGATAGGAAACTTCAGAACGGGGATACCTCAGAGATTTTTTTTTTTTCCCCCTGCCTGGAATAGGTTTAAGTCTGTGCCGACCAAGGGGAATTGAAAAAACAGGATTACTTTTCTGTGGCTTCTCCAGATTTGGGCCTCAGTGCAATTTTTTCCACTAGCTTTGGGAGTGTACCCCTTCTCAATCCTTCTAAATGTAGTAGCTGATGGTTAGCTCACAAGGTTGGGAGGCATGAAGCCTCCCAACCAGGAAGCTGGTTCCAGCACCAGCACTGCCATTAAACAACTGGGCTACCTTGTAAGCATTCTGGGTTAACTTCTCTGAGCCCTACTTTCCTTGTCTACAAAATTCAGATAAGCAACCTCTTAAGGTCTTAGAGAGCATTTAATGAAGTAATGTGTGTAAAACACCTAGGACACCACTTGATACTAGGTGCTCAGTGTTTGATACAATAAATTGTTACTTTTATGGAGTCACCAGGGCTGACATTGCTTCAAAGACTCCATGAGTCCTCTGAAATTATAGGCCAAGTAACCGAATGTAGGTACGCTGGAACGAATGTCCGTGATTGTCTTCATGATGTGGAGCAAGGGGTGGCAGGCTCCTGGAAAGGAAATAGCCCCAATCCCTTGACTCAGACTCTGCCATTCCCATGCTTCAAACCAAGAGCACATTAGGCAGTGTTCTGCCTGGAAGTACAGCTTCATCATCTAAGATGGAGCTGTGAGAGATAGCCATTAGGATAGCAACATCTAGCATTTGCCAGGCACTTTACAGTTTGTCAAGCACATTTACCTGCATTAGCTCTTTTAATACCCAGCATGTCCCAGTGAAGTGAAGAGAACTACCATTTATTGAGTGCCTACTATGTGCCAGGCATTGTACTGAATGTATTTTTTAAGGCAAATTTAAAGTTTATAGAGTATCATCACCCAAATATGTCATGATTTAGAAGACTCATCCCCTATTTTTAATCATTTAAGTATTTTACTGTTATAAATAATACCGGAATGAACATTCTAACACATAAACCTTCATGCATTTTTTTAAAAGATTTTATTTATTTATTTGTCAGAGAGAGAGAGAGAGAGCACAAGCAGAGGGAGAAGCAGGCTGCCCACCGAGCAAGCAGCCCAATGCAGAACTCGATCCCAGGATCCTGGGACCATGACCTGAACTAAAGGCAGACACTTAACCGAATGAGCCACCCAAGTGTCACCCTTCATGCATTTTTATAGTAAATTCTAAAAAGTAGAATTATTAAATCAACAGATACAAATATCCCCTCTTCCCTATGATTATGGTCACTTTATAGATATACACTAAGGACAATAATGTTTTTAAAATTTTTCTCTTTGGAATTCTGCAGTGAAACATAAGGGCAGCCCCTTTTCTCTCCTAGGCCCAGCAGAGAGACATTAGTAATCTAGCTTTTTTTTTTCTTAATTGAGATAATTATAGATTCACATGCAGTTTTAAGAAATACTTCAAAGGGGTGTTTACATGTGTAAATTTGTATATCTACCTCTAGAGTCAAGGCACTGAACAGTTCCAGCACCACAAAGATTCTTTATGTTGCCCTTTTATTTTATTTTTTTATTTTTATTTTTTTAAAGATTTTTATTTATTTATTTGATAGAGAGAGATCACAAGTAGGCAGAGAGGCAGGCAGAGAGAGAGGGGGAAGCAGGCTCCCCGCTGAGCAGAGAGCCCGATGTGGGGCTTGATCCCAGGACCCTGAGATCATGACCTGAGCTGAAGGCAGAGGCTTAAACCACTGAGCCACCCAGGCGCCCGTGTTGCCCTTTTATAATCACACCTACCTCACACCCTCCATAACCCTTAGCAACCACTTTTCTCCTCCACTTTTTGAAATGTTGTCATTTCAAAAATGGAGTCATACAGGGCGCCTGGGTGGCTCAGTGGGTTAAGCCACTGCCTTCGGCTCAGGTCATGATCTCAGGGTCCTGGGATAGAGTCCCGCATCGGGCTTTCTGCTCAGCAGGGAGCCTGCTTCCTCCTCTCTCTCTCTGCCTGCCTCTCTGCCTACTTGTGATCTCTCTCTGTCAAATAAATAAATAAAATCTTTAAAAAAAAAAATGGAGTCATACGGTGTGTAAGTTTTTAGGGTGGCTTTTTTCACTCACCAGATCCATCCAAGTTTTTGTATGTATCCTAGTTTGTTCCTTTTGTTTATTCCATGGCATACCATGGACCACATGGACCACAGTTTGTTTAACCATTCACCTGTTAAAGGGCACTTTGTCCTCTCACTTTGTACTCACTACCAATTAATGAAGTAGCTCATTTTACTTGGTGTGCTATTTTATACTCACAATTATTAAGCTTCTTTAACCCTTCACGCATGGCACTATTATTATTTTCATTTCACAGATGAGGAAAATTGAGGCTCATAGTAAATAATTTTCCCATGATTACATGTTAAATGGCAAAGAAGAACCTGGAACCCAAGCTAATAGGGCTCTTTCTACTGCACCAGACTTTCTCAGACCTTGACAAACATTGCTGGGAATAGGGTGTGGGAAGAACCAAAAGATGTTGGAGGCAAAAAGAGCACTGGAGCAGCTTGGGTCAATTCAGGTGTTCACAGCTAACTTTGACTCATAGGTTAGAGGAATAGCAGTGTCATAGAGCAAGGAGCAATATGGCATGTGCCTTTGAAATTGTTTCCCCTGTGCCAGGGAAGAACAAGGCTGAAGTGGATAGAGCCCATGACCAATCTGCCCACAGACCTGGGACCTGGAATCAGAAAGGAAGCCTTTGGGTATCTAGGAGAGGACGTGTGGCTAAGGTCCCCCATGGAAGTGTGAAGCTGAATGTGCCTCTGATGAGGTCTGAGGAAGCAGGCCATGATGAGTAAGCTCTGTTCTAGAGGAGCAAGGGCAATAATAGCACTTTTTTGGGGGGGGTGGGGGAGCTACAGGTTATTTACACACACACACACATGCACACATTCCTTGGGCAGGCCCAGTGTTTAGGACATGGTATAGGGGGCAAGCAGAGTAGAAGCAAAAGGCCAGTCCGGCACTTAGTCCTCGCTTTACAACTGTTCTTTACCTCCAGCTGAAGTCATGGACAGCGAAATCAGAAAGAGTTGGAGAAATCATTTGGTCTGTCCCTCAGTCTGTGGGCACTGGTTGAAGCTGACAGGTGGAAACCTAGAGTTGGCCCAGACATGATGGGTGGTAGAGATGCCAAGTTGTGGGAGAGAAGGTTTGGCTCCTCTCCTGGGAGCTATGTCTGGCCAAAGGCTGCTTCTTCCACCTCCTGCTGGAACTGGCTCTTTTATAGCTGATGTTATCATTGCTCCATTGGCCTATTCCAGTGCCTGTGGACTCATAACAATTTTCCCTATGTACTCATGGCTCTAGAACCAGGCTCAGAGCACATATCACTCTTCTCCATCTCCCCTGGCCCATAAGAAATGGCACATCTCCCAGTCACACCCACCACCCTTGCCCAGTCATTCCAGCCATGGAGGATAAACACTGGGGCCTTCAGAATGTGTAAGAACTACGCTGTATCATTGAAACAACCAGAGATACCATTCTGAACTTGTGTCTTTTGGCTGGAAGTTCTTAGACAAAGGGAGATCACTCTTTACTGAATCTTACTCCCACTGAGATTTCCTGATGGTCGGAGGTCCTGAATGTGGCTGGGAGACAGCTCCTTTTTCTCCAAGCCAAGATGGCTTCTAACCAGGAATTCTCAGAACGCCTGCTTATTTCCTTCCCTTGGCTGCCCCTCTACTCCAGGTCCCCTTCTCTCCTGCCACCACTGCCTTCCCATTCCTTCTTTCTCTTCTCCTCTCTCTCTCTTTCTCAGCAAGTTTTTTATGTGATTACAGGCACTGCATGGTAATTAGTGCTAAACTCATTTGCACAACTACAGTTAATTGGCTACAACAATTAATTAATGTGTTGGAAATTTGGCACTGGAAAAAAAAAAGTTTGTCATCAAAAAAAAAGGGCAAAAAATTGTAGAGTGAGATACCCATAAAAATCGAGGGCAGGCTTCAAAAGCCCAGCTGGGCCTCAAACTTCAACCCGGCCTCAGATGCCTTCCCACTCTCAACTCCAACACATTTTCCTCTTTCTTTCCTCTTTCATTTTTTTTCCTCTTCCTTTCTTTCTCTATTTCTCTTCTCACTCCATCTTTTTTTTTTTTTTTTTTTTTTTACAACTTAAGCAAACTCATTTCCCTGATAAAATATAGCATGACTAATGGCTAGAGCATGTAAAAATCATTGGGAAAATGTCCTTGGAAGACGAATGCATTTTCAGCAGAATAATTAACTTAATTAACAAATTCACATGCATATTCATCAGGCTATTAATGTCTTCTCGGCTCAGCTTGATGAACATTGCGGTAATAACCATCTCATTTACATACTGCATTCTACTGCGATCCAAAACAGAGACAACATACAGGCGTATACACACACACACACACACACACACTTGCACGAATACACACAACATGTCTGGGCTGCTTTGACTTCCAGGTTGGCTGGGCGTGTGTGTGTACGTGTGTATGCGCGCGCACGTGTTTGGTGTGTGGCGGTGGTGGGTGTCTGGGAACTCCAGCTGGGTGGTGTGATCTTTAGAGGGTCCTGTATTGAGGTAGGCTAGAGTTGCCCACACGTGAATGTCTGAGAACTTTAATCCTCTGTCTCTGCCTCTCTGCCTCTTTTTCCTTGTTTCTTTTTCTCTGTGTCATTTTCTCTCTTCTTCTCTTGCCACCCCCCTCACCATGTCTCTCTAGGGAAAAACTTGGTATCCGTGCCAACTTTTTCCCCCCTACCCTCCTCCCTCTCTCTCCTCCTTCCCCTCTCCCAACTGCTGCCAGCCGGCATCAGCGCCGAATTGCCATCTCCTTGAGCTCTCTGTGGAGCAATCTCAGAGAGCAGTAAGGTGTGACGCGGGGCTCTGCCGGCTTCGCAGTACCGCCTGCGGAAAGAGCGCAGGATGGCGGAGGAAGATTAAGAGAAATCTCGAGCAGGGCTCGGCTGCCATTGGTGTGTGCAAACGCCGAGGAGGAAGGGAGAGGGAGAGCGAGGAGGGAGGGGTGGAAGGGGGGGTACCAGCAGCTGTCGGCCTAATTCTCCTAACACTCTGCTTGTGGTCATATTAGAAAAACAGATTATGCCCCTCGGTGCCACTCACTTATACTTGACATACGTTAATGTTCTGTATCTCCATTCTGGGGTCTTGACAACAGTGGACTTTAGGTTGAGGAGAGGAGAGGAGTCTGGGTCGCCAAGGGGCACAAAAGACCCTGCCCTTTCATTCTCTCCTGACCTTCAACCCCAGCCTGTACTCGCTCTTTATAAAGCAAGCCTGGACATAGAATTTGCATCTGATGCCACCATTTGCCCTTGCTTTTTGCAGTCCCTTAGGAGGTGCAGAGGTCAGAGGACGCTTGAAAGCCCTTTCCCCAAAAAGTCATTCCCTCTTTAGTCTTAATAGGTCACTTCAGGGCCCAGTGAAGCCAGCTCAGCGGCATTCCCACCCTTAATATTTCTATGCCCCCCCCCAAATCGGAAGTTGGGGGTCAGAGAAAGGAGTCCATGACCACCGGTGCTCCATGAGGGGTTATAGAAAAGCCAAAAGCAAAACAAGGCCAGGATTGTTTCTGGGTTGCTATGGAAACCAGGTTCCCTCCTCCTGGCAGGAAGGGAGGGGAGCCTGAGGCCTTCCTCCTTCCACCAATCCGGAAGGCTGTAAAGGCGGAGTTTACCAAGGCCTGAGGGAATAGAGCTCTTCTTGGAGGACGAACCAATCATTCCCGCAGCCTTGCCTGCCAGTCCATAGCCCTTTGACCCCCACCTTCCCTACCCTTTCACCTCAATAGTCAAAAGAGGCTTTTTCCTCTGTGCCTTGTCCTCTGTGGAGACCTGTTGCTTAGCAACCACTAGTGCCTTCTTCCTAATAACTTGCAGGAACTAAGAGATAAAATATCTGTCTATATTCAGTTCCCCTCCCCTGTCTATTTATATTTAATAACTCAAGCCCTGTCTTGGGTTCCCTTGGCACCTGTTTTAGAGGGCTTTTAGAGGGATTAAGCTGCAGCCTGAAGGAAAAAAGTTACATCGGAGGAAGAACTTCCAAACAGGGAAGAGTGGGAGAAAGGACTGGAGTAGGTAGGGAAGCTGTGGAATCATATTCTTTTAAATATAGGCAGGGTGGGGGGGAAGTATTTAGAACTTGGAATGTGGGGAGGCTATGTCCGTAGGGATTCCCAAGTGTCCACTTAGGACCTGGAGTGGACCCTAACAGAACAACTAACTGGGCTGGCACTTTTCAGTCCCCACCCCTTGCCTTGTCCCCTTTTCCTGTCTAGAGCCCCCTCATATTTATGTGAGAGGCCCATCCCTCTTGAGAAGTCCAGTTTCCTAGTGTCTAGAAGTTGGTTTCCAAGAGTGAGGGCTGTATAAATGTATGTCCACCAGGCCTGGGTCTCTCCCAAAGTTTGTCAGTCACAGGGAAGGAATTGTTCTGAGTTATCTACTAGAGAACCCCAACTGACCCAGCAGTGGGAGATATAGAGTATCATCAAAAATGAGGAGCAAGGAAGGTATAAGTATAGCCTAGTAGGTGCATGTCGGAAGACCTGGATTAGGGCCCCCTCTCCTTACTCTCCTGTGATCCAAGTTATTCATTTAATCTCGTAAACTCCTTCTTGGGGCACCTGGTGGCTCAGTTGCTTAAGCATCCAACTCCTAATTTCTGCTCAGGCCATGATCTCAGCATCGTGAGATTGCCCCACTTTGGTCTCAACACTGGGCATGGAGCCTGCTTAAGATTCTCCCTCTCTCTCCAACCCCCCTGAACCCCCCATTCCACTTGTGCACATGCGTACTTTCCAACAAAAATAAAAATAAAACTGCTCATTGCTTTGTCTATAGATCAAGAAAAACAATGTTTACCTCCCTAGACTTTAGTGGGATCAGTTAAAGCGATATTGAAAGGAAACACTCTGAAAACTGCCAAATTTAAATAAATATTATTTTAAGGTCTGGAAAAGGTCAGACTGCTGGGAGCAGGGGGGGCATCATGAATCCAGCCCTTGCCTTGGCTTAGGAACACCAATAGTTTCTTGGCCAGAGGGGTGTGATACTTTGCTCTATGGTCAGTCAGATGGGGAGCTATAAATCAAAATCAGAAACACAGGGCTCTTTAGGGAAAGTAGCACAGAACATCCCTATCATCTTCCCCACCTCCAATCCCAGATTCTGACCTCTAGTTCTCCCAGCTGACACCCCACCCTGACCCCTCCCAGTCAGCACCTTCACTGTCGTCATGCTAGATCACAGACTGTACAATTTCACCCTCCATACCCCCCTTTTCAGCACCTCCTCCAACCCGAGCCTTCTGTGGGAGACAGATGGGGTGTCTGCGATGGAAAAGGCTCTGGGCTCTACGCCGCCTTGGGTGGGCAGCCCCCCTTCCCATCTCCCCACTACTCCCGCTCCCTACCTAAGACACTGAGATTCACCCCGGGCAGCTTTGGGAGCTGCTGAGGATTCCAACGCTCTTCCCGTCTCAGACTCAGCCCAGAAGCAGAGCCAGAGTGACATCTTTCTCTGAGACCTAGACCCCAGCCCGTCTTCATGGAAAACCAATGCAGAGGAGAAAGTATGTTAGGGAATGGTAGGGCTCCATGTGAAGGGACTAGTAGAGGAGAGGCGGGGTGGGGGTGGGGGTTGGCACGCAGAGTCCCTCACTGAGGACTGGGTGGCTGGGGTTTGGGGCCTGAATTGACTGAGGAGGCTAAGACTAGGCAGCTCCTTTGTTCCAGAAATCTGGGGTCCCTGGAGGGAGGCTCAGCTTGGGGAGGGGGAGAAGGGAGCTAACATTATACAGAGCACCAACTGTGAGCCAGGCACAATGCCAGAGCCTTTCCATACCTGTACTTACAACTAGCAGGTGAGGAGTCAGGGTGAATAGGTGTCTCATGAGCTCTCAGCATCTCTCAGCACAGTTGACCAACTTCTCCTTTGATTCTATGATTTCACTCCCAATTCTCGTACCACTCTAGCTGCTCTTTCTCTGTCTCCTTTGCAAGCTCATCCTCAACTCCTTGGGCTCAGCCAAGTCCCCTGATTATATACTTTCACGGTACTATATATTCTTCTTTCAGAGCACTTAGCACAGTGATTTCACACTTATTTGTGCAGTCATTTGAATAATAATCCTATTTCCTCCACCAGATGGAAAGTTCCACGAAGACAGTGACCACGTCTGTCTGTATTCACCAGTGTCCTCCCAGTGCCCAGCACAGTGCCTAGCATACAGCAGCTGTTTGGTAAATATTTGTTGAATGAATGAATAAATCACAAAAGGACATCACTCTGGCCTAAGCTCAGTTCTTAGCCATATCCTTACCCCAGAGTGGATGTACCCCTAATGTGTGGACCAGAGAACAGGGTGCCTGGGAGGTCAGGCCACCTCATTCTCCTTGGGGGAAAAGACAAAAACATCAGGACTGGAATAAACCAAGTTCCAGAATATGGGCTCCCTGCCTTACTAGCACCTGGACCTGCCTGTATGCTCTCTAGCTTCTCCAGGAATGGAGAGAGTTCAAAGTCCCAATAACTTCTGTCCATTTGTGCCTGAAATCACTCGTGAGCTGGAGGAGAGGAGTTCCATCGGAAAAGAGTGCTCTGCAGAAAACCCCTCTTTTCTCCCTTAGCTGAGACTGCAGAGACCATCTGTTGCCACTCCTTTGTTTGCTTCTGTCCTCTTCCCCTGGACTTCAGGGAAGAAGATCGTTTGACCAAGTGGGAGGGATAGATGGTGAGAGCAAGACAATCTGCTTGTTCCTTGAAACATCCGGGGTAATGTTGATGAGCCTCAGCCAGGTGATCGGATCAGAGGAACACAGGAGCCAGCAGCCTCAAGTCCTTTGAGGCTGCACTCTGGACCCTGGGAAGCAGGGAGTGGACAGAATGACCTCTGGGAGGTGCCCAGTGTTCACCCCAGGGGCTTTATCTGACCTCTTTGCTGCCCTTGCCATCTGACCTCAAATAAAATACCCAAATCTGCAAGAAGTTAATGTTAGGCCATGGGTGGCAGCCCCTTGCTCTCCCTGGCCGTTTCCCATTCTAGCCAACAGCCCATCCCAGAGCATCTCTCCCTCCCAGCTCGGCATCAGTACCTGGTCCTCACCCAGTCCCTTGTCCTGACAGTACCCCTCAGCACCCAGGTACTTGGGGTCATGGATCTGGAAGCCACTTTAGGCAGTGTTGCTCTCTCTGACCCCACCTGTTCTTTGGGCCCCTAATGAAGTAGGACAACTCAGGCTCTGGGCCAAGTCCCTATGTCCTCATCAAAGGCAACATCTGTCTCCTCGAAGAAGATAAGCCTGGAGGGAGGGAGGTGAGACAGGCACAGGGGAGAAACCCCAATCCTGTCTGGGCCCTCACCCCAGATTCCACTGCAGGCACAGATTGAGGGTGAGGGGGTCAAGACAGCCACAGAGGCCTATTCTCATGCATGCCCCTGCACAGATCTTTATGCCTCTGAGCCCCCAAATATGAGGGCCCCTCCTGGGCTCACCCGGCTACCTGGGCTGCTGCTGCTGCCAAGCCAGCCTTCTTTTATTCATGCGTTGTTTTATTGCTGGCAAATGCTGCTGCTTGCCGCTGTTGGAGGCGTTCCTGCCAAATCCATCCCAACATCTTGGCCTGGCATCAGGGCGGCATGCTAATGTGGAAATTTAAAGAGCCGCTCGGCTTTAAATCGGAATTTTAAATGAGCAGCAGTGCTCCAGAGGGACCCAGGCAAAATCGAGCAGTATGCACCCTTCCTACTCCCACTCCCGTAACATCACCCTACCTCTTCTTGCCTCTCCCCTGGACTTGGACACTAGATGAGGGAGAAGCATGGGACACACTAGGGGATGAGGGAATTACCAGGGCAGAGGAATTGATGTAAGACGGCCATCTAAGCCAATAAGGAGCTGTGATCCCTCAGCCCAGACCAAGAAATCCACCAGTTGCTGTCATGGGCAAAAGGAGACAGGGACCTTCAACACAAGGGAGCAGGGCTGGGACTGGTGAAACTGACATTCCTACCCCTCTTCCCATTTTACCAGGAAACAAGAAGAGAAGACCCAGAGCAGAGAAGCAAGAAGGTGGGACTCCATAAGGACACTCACGTGCAGGCATACACTTGCACACGCCGGATATGTGCACGCAGCTGTGTGTGCAGGTCAGGATGCTTGCTGAGGCCCCCTGCAGCACGTGCACACACGCTCACTTATCACCCATGCATGGAGAAGAATGATTCACATGTGCAGGGAAGTCTTCCCACATCCAGACCACTGACCTTCAGGTTGTTAGCCTGAGCTGTGCCCCAGCTTTTTCCATGAATCCTAATGCACCAATGTTCCCCAGCTCCTGGCAGCTACCTTGAGTCAGCCACGGTGATGACAGAGCCTCATAGTGACTCTTCCAGGAGAGGGGCTGGGGATACCTGTGCTCATCCTATGCACCTGTCCTGGCTGCAGTGTGGTTCCTTCTCTGGTGGCCAGCAGATGACAGGCTCAGACATCTCATTTGGGAGAAGCACTGGGCACAGACTTGATTTAAGAGGGAAGAGGAGGCTAATGGGAGGTGAGAGAGGCAGAATCTGTGCCTTTCTGTGACCCCCTTTACTTCTTACCTGTTTCCAGGAGACAATTGGCCCCTCATTATAAAGAAAACATTTGTCAAGTGTCTACCCTCAAGGAGACACTGTTTAGCACAGTGCCTCACAATTTTCTGAGCTGGGCTGATGACAGATGCAAGAATCTGGATGTGCTATCCCCACTGGAGGATCCACAGTAATTCTGATGGTAACCTCAGCCTTACCCATTTTAGACTGCCAGGCCAAGGGGTGCTTTCTGACCTTCCCCAGGAATCCCCCTCTCTCAAAGAAGCCAGCTCCTTCACGGACTGGTGTGGCTGCCAGCCAAGAGGCTTGGGGCAGGCCTGGGGCATGCAGCTGGCACCTGCCCACCAGATCCCCAAGGAGGACCTCCTCCCTCACCCCATAGCCCCATTCAGATGGCCCCTGGGCTACAGGGAGGCAGGGCTCTCGGCTTCCCACTTGAAGCTGGAGCACCCACCACCTCCCTTTCCACCATAACCTGCTCCCAGATCCCCCACCCAGACTAGATATACCAAAGACCCACCAGGTACTTCTTCTAGTCTGGATCAAACACTTAATACAATAGGAGTTGTACTGGGGCTGGGTAAGAGGCCTTGAGGGGTGAGGCTTGGGCTAGTATTATGGGAGAAATTGCTGAGGTCAAGAGATGGACGAAAAAGCCCTGGGGCACCTGGGTGGCTCAGTTGGTTGAACATCTGACTCTTGATCTCAGCTCAGGTCTTGATCTCAGGGTCGTGAGTTCCAGCTCTCCACTGGGGTCCATGCTAGGCATGAAACCTACTTTAAAAAAGAGAGAGAGGTGGATGAGGAAGAAGAACTCAATGCGAGTGACATAGGACAGGGGGACATGAAGGGAGGAGGCTAAGTGAGTCTGCCTCTCTCATCTAATTAGCAACATGCAAATAACATGCAAATCACCCCCTCTTTGTTTAGAGACCACTGTGTTTTTGGATGTGGGCTACAGAGGGTCCACCAGGCAGCATCTCTGAGACCAAAAGACATGGAATACCCAGGCTCAAAAAAGAGGCCAGAGTGCAGCTATCTTGTAGCGTATTCCCGGAATGCACTCATTTTCTATGGGCCTCAATTTCCCTGTGTGTGAAATGGGAGGACTGGCCTGGATGGTCCTAAGGCCTCTGACCAGTACTGACAGTCTCGAGTTTTCTGATTTGGGGCCCAGTGCTGCATGAGTTGGAGGGTTGATTCCATTCTGGGGTGGAAACTACTTGGCCCTCTTGCCTGTGCCATTTACCTCACCAGTCCTGCAATGCCATGCCCATCATGCCCATGACCCGCCATCCCAAACGTGGACAGTCTCCTGAAGACAATATTCTCTCCCACTCTTTTACCCACAGGGTTTCCTCTCCTTGGAATGGCCTTCCTGCTTTAGCCCCTACTGGCATCGGGGCCTCTTCCACCTCTGGGCATCCCTATGCACTGTTTACTTCTCTCATTTCCCATTAGACTGTGAACTCATAGAGGGAAGGTACTGGGTTTAGTTCAAGATGGAATCTCCATTGTAAATGTATTAGTTTTCCAAGGCTGCTGTAACAAATCATCACAAACTTGGTTGTGACAGAACGAAAGAAAGAAAGAAAGAAAGAAAGAAAGAAAGAAAGAAAGAAAGAAAAGGAAGGAAGGAAGGAATAAATAAATTTATTCTCTTACATTTCTGGAAGCCAGGAGTTCTACATCAGTTTCAATGGGTGAAAATCAAGGTGCTCTCTCTCAGGCCCTAAAGGAGAATTTGTTCTTTCATTTCAGCTTCTAGTGGCTGTTGGCTTTTTTTTTTTTTTTTTTGCTTGTAACTGCCTCACTCCAATTTCTACCTCTGTCTTTACATCACCTTCTATTCTTCTCTTGTCTGTATAATCTGCCTTGCCCTCTCTCTCTTATAAGGACACTTGTGGTAGCACTGAAAGGCCACCCAGATGATCCAGGATAATCTCTGCATCTCAAGATTTTTAATCATATCCACAAAGATCTTTTTTTTTTTTTTCCAGATAAGGTAAAATTCACAGGTTCCAGGGATTAAGAGGTGGACATATCTTTGGGAGCCACTATCAGACATCAAGATAAATGAAGACATCTTTAAAATTACCATTTGTTAAGCATCTACCATGTGCTAGACATCATAGATTAATTTTTCTCAATCTTCGATAGCCCTGAAAAATCGATTTTCTAAAAAGACTCATTTACTTAAATATTTATTTATTTGTTTGAGAGAGAGAGGGAGCGAGTGGAGAAAGGGCAGAGGGAGAGAATATCCAAACAAGCTCCCACTGAGTACAGAGCCTGGCAGAGGGCTCAGTCTCAAAATCCAGGGCTCAGTCTCGTGACCCATGAGGTCAGGACCTGAGCCGAAACCAAGAGTTGGATGCTTAACCTACTGAGCCTCCCAGGTGCCCTGAAATGTAGTTATCAATGCCTCTACTCTACAGATGAGGAAACTGAATGAGGCTCAAGGAGATTGAATCATTTCCCCAAGCTCACATAGCTGAGAAGTGACAGAGCCAGGATTTGAAACCAGATGGATCTAGCTATAAAGCCAGCATGATTTTTGCCTTCCCAATGGTCTCCGAGCCCATCCCAGGTCCTAGCACGAATTTCTCACCTGAATCCTGCAGAAAAGAGGTGGACAAAAGAAGGAAAGATGAAACCCAGTCTTCCTAAAGATATCGACTCAAACTTTCTTTTGCCAAAGCCCCTTCCCACTCCTTTAATCCTCCCCATCACCCCTGACCCCTTGTTTCAGAAGCCTGGAATCTCCCCCAGTTGGCAGCCCCCTGCCAACTACAGCTGCCCAGAAGGGTGGCACAGTGCCTGAACTTCAGACAGGAGACATCAAATTGCAGAACCAGAGGGGCCTCTGGAGGTCACCTCTTCTGGCTGTCTCTGCTCATATATACGTCTGCCTGTGAAGACAAGGCAGACAGGGTCCGGCTAGTGGGCAGCAGAAGGGGAAAGTAGCCATCTCTTCCTTCAGGTACACCTTCTGCTCACTTCCTACATGATTTGTATTGGGAGTCCTTACTTAGGTCTAACCTTCCAGATACCATGCTGTAATGAAAGCTGGCCAGAGTCAGAAGTACTAGATTGTCCAAAACATAAAATTGGATTTTGGGTAAGTCCATTTACTTCTCTGAGCCTCCAACACTTCATCTTTAAAATGGGATTAAGAGTGCCCCTCATTGGCTCAGTCAGTTAAGCACCTGCCTTCAGCTCACGTCATGATCCCAGGGTCCTAGGATGAAGCCCAGAACTCCCTGCTCCCAGGGAGCCTGCTTCTCCCTCTCCACCCAGCTCAGTGCTCTTTCTTGCTATCTCTGACTCTCTCGCCCTACCTCTCTTAAATAAATAAATAAATAAATTTTTAAAATAAAATGGGATTGAGAATAATGGTAATGGCAGTAATAGCCGTAATAATAACCGTCTCCCAGGGCTGTTGGGGGGGATAATAGCACAGTCCAGGCCTAGAGGAAAGCAGGTGCCACGGGATAATTTTGTAACAGCCCCTCGGCCCTCCAGACGAAGCCCCTTCATCCTGGGTACTACAGGGTTTTGCTCACCTCAGCCAGTCTGGTCTGCCTTGCGCGCTAGACTGTGAACTCCTCTTGGCAAGACTTTGTTCATTTTTTATCACAACCCATTATCCTCCCCGGTGTCTAGCCCGTGCTTGGGTACGTAGGTTCAATCTACATTTGATAAATAAAGAAGTGAGGGTATGAGTTGCACACCCAAGTCCCGAGAGGCACAGGGCCGGACTCCCACCACTGACCCTTTGGACATGACCCTTCCCCCCGCTCCCCACCCCCCGCCCCGCCCCGCCCCGCCCCGCCCCGCTCTGCCCCGCCCCAGGTCCAGGAGGCGGCGGCGGCGAGGAAAGGAGGCGCTGCAGCTTTAAGATTCCTCTCGGGCGTC